>NC_090444.1:343636587-344888358 GCF_031143425.1 Pleurodeles waltl | reverse complement strand
GTCATGGATAAACCAATCAACAATACAATTTACACAGAGAACATATGCACTTTAGCACTGGCTGGCAGTGGTAGAGTGCTCAGAGTTCAAAAGCCAACAGCAAGAGGTCAGAAAAAAATTGGAGGAAGGAGGCAAAAAGATTGGGGATGACCCTGCATAAGCAAAAAAGTCCACTACAACCCCATACCAGCCTAAAGCCAGGGGAGAACAATCATACCTTGATGTATTTCCCTGATTGGGGCGATAGAACAAGGACCCAGGCCCACAACAGCAAGGGCATGTTCCAGTTCTACGCCTTCCTGACTCCAGTTGGATCCCTCTGTCCATACTCTCAGGGCCCACTAAGCTAACCCATGGAGAACACTTCTCCACATCTGCAGACACCATCTGTGCAGCACCTAACTTTACTTTGCTCACAGATGTGTCCCAATGGGCAGATAGTACCACTAGGGCCAACACAGTGGTGTTGCCCACTCCACCCCCGGGGTGTGACTCTCGTCCCCCCCCAGGGGCAACTCTTTCCACCAGGACAGCAAGCCACAGTGACCCCTGACAACTGTCAGGGATGAGAGCCCGACCTCAGGCCTCTCCAATCACTGTGACTGTGGAGAGTGGGAGGGGCGGCAGCCCCAGGTGCCTGGTACCCTTTGACCACTCTCCCTTCCACAAGGTCAGGGATGACAACCTGACCCTGGTCCTCCCCTCTGGGGCTCTGTACCCTCCCTGCATGAGCGGCACCCCCAGAGTACAAAATTGTCAGGGTGCTTGTAGAAGCAGTCCTGCACAATTCGCCCACCAGTGCAGGGCTGTTAACCTGCAACTGGTCTTCCAACCTGGGGTCTGTACCTTCAGGTTGGACCAGGGCCTGGGGTGAGGCTTCCCTCCCCCTGCCCTCCCTTCTGGGGTCCTGCACCCCCCAACTAGGAGTGGCCCCCACGAGAAGACAACATGGTAGGGGCACTGTTAGCAGTAGCCCTTTCCTCCAGGTCAGGAGGGACACCCTGAACCTGGCCTTCCAATCCAGGGTTTGTACCCTTAGATTGCACTGGGGTCAGGGGTGAGCCTCTCTCTCCCCTTCCCCTACTCTGAGGGTTCTGCACCCCCCTCTCAGGGAGAGTACCCCTTGAAATCACACCGGTGGGTGATTGGGCAAACCGCCACCCCTTTCAGGTCAGGGTTTACCCCTGCACCTGATCCTCCAGTCCATGGTCTGTACCCTCAGACTGGACCATTGCCTGGCAACCCAAGACTTCCTGGGGGGCATACCTACCCCCACCAGGTCAGAGTTTACCCTCTGAACCTGGTCATCCAACCCAGAGTCACCACTCTGCGGTTGAACCACTGCCTGGCACACCAGGACTTTCTTGGGAGCACTCCTACCCCCCATCAGTTAAGAGTTTACCCCCTGAATCTGATCATTCAACCCAGAGTCACCACCCTGCGGTTTAACCATTTCCTGGCACACCAGGACTTCCTGGGGGGCACACTTACCCCCCTTAAGGGACACACCGTCCCCAAGGGCCACACAAGAGTCTGGCTGGCGCAGGTCTCCTGACCTCTGCCCATCTGACAGAGTCTGGATTCCACCCAACCCAGAAATGGTCTCACCAAGGTCATTCCCGGGGGGCTCTGCTCTCAGAGCTGACCCCTGACCCTCCAGGTTCTCCACTGGGGTCCACAACCCCCTCTCAACCCTCTGTCTGGACTTCTGCACCCCCTCACTAGGAGTGGTACTGCCAGACACCAGAACTGGTGGGACGCTGGCTACAGCCGTCCCCCAAGTTCTCCTGACACTGTGGGGTCTCCCTCAACAGATGGCCCTACAGCAAAGGCTAGGCTCCCCTCCTGGTGTTCCCTCATGGAACCCTCCAAGACCTGGGACCAGATCTCGGGCACCTTGGGCCGCAGCCCATTCCCATTCCCTCTCCTCTGAAACTGGACATGTGGTCCCTCACCCATTCCACTACACTGGGACCTACCTGGGACACTACAATCCTTCTCTACCTCACCTTGTTGGAAAATACCTAGACCACTCCTCTCAGGAGAACTTCCAAATGCCTCTTAAGACTCTCTGGTACTCACCCAGAAGTCTGCCTCCAGTGTAAGTTCCCTGGGGTCAGAGAACTCACACTCCACCTGGTGTTGGCGTAGCTCTGGAAAATAAGGACTAGACATATGCTCTCCAACAATTACATTGCTCAGCCCCTCACATGAATTAACCAAACTACCCTTCACCCAAACATTCAGTGACTCTGCTTTGAAAAAGCACCCCACATCACCCTCCTGAGACTGGTGAGACAGTGCCTGACTGTCCCTGGCACTCAACCCACACTCTTCTGGGATGTCTTCACACTCCATAATCAGGACTTCTACCTGGGGGGAACCTCTCTCCCTGTCACTCTCACATAGAGTCAGTGGAGTGTCCCTCCCACTAGTAGGAATATGACTCCCCATGCCAGTTCCCCGATCTACCTCAGAGACCCTGTGAATCACTGGAGCTACCACATACCCCTGAACCTCCTGGTGTGTGTTAACTCCCTCCTTCAAGTACGGCATCACATCTCTGGGCATGTGCACTTCTTCAGCAGTACTGGATACAAGATTTTTGCTGCCACCATCTGAACTGGACTCAGCCCTCATGGCTTCCAGCGCCAGCTTTTCAAAGCTCAGCTCTTGAGCTGCAATGCTTTTTTTTCCAGGGCTAAGGCTCTCTTCTCCTCAGCCCTCTCAAGCTCTGCTTCTAGCTGTTCCAGACTCCGGATTCGAGCTAGGAGCCAATCATCTCTTTCTGTTCCCTCCTCAGGGCCACTGCCCTCCTCCTCAGAGTAGTCCTCCTCCACAGAGTAGTTCTCCTCCTCAGACTCATTTGGTGGTGTTGCCTGACAACGTTTCAACTCATACTGAAACAGGGCTGACTCAAGATCCTCCCTTCTGGATTTCTTGTTCACAGCCAGTCCCCTTGCCATGCAGAATGCTTTAAGCTGACACTTTTTATACATAAATAGATGCCAGAAATTGACTTCCATTCTGCAAAGGCTTCACAACCAAAAGCCAAAGTCCAATAATTTTAGCAATATTTCCATGAGGACATCAGAGAACAAAAAGCAGAATCACAAGACAAGTAGTATGTGGTCACATAGTGGTCTGAACTCAAAACAGTAGTGTACACTTAATCACTGTATGTCGAGTACAACTACAAGTCCAGATCCCAACTGCTGATCACCAATGTTAGAAATGGGGTCTTTGGTTGACAGTCAGGTTACCCCCTGTTCAAGCAAGGACCCTCACTCTAGTCAGGATAAAAGAGAATCACCCTCAGCTAACCCCAGCTTACCCCATTGGTAGCTTGGCAGAGCTGTAGGCTTAAATACAGGGTGCTAGGTGTAAAGTATTTGTACCAACACACACAGTAACTTAATTAAAACACTACAAAATGACACACCAGTTTAGAAAATAGGAAATATTTATCTAAACAAAACAAGACCAAAACTACAAAAATCCGACATACACAAGTCAAGTTATGAATTTTTAAACATTAAACTCAAAAATCGCGCTTAGAAACACAAAATGCTTCGATGAGGTGTTAGCACAGCGTCGTGACGGAGTCGTTCCCAACAAGCCGACACCAGCAGCGCTGGACACAGAGTTGCGTAGACCCCCCAGTACAGTACCTTTGGTGAAGAGTGGAAACAAGTCGATGCGCAAAGTCAGGGATTGCGGCATCTGTGCGAAACGTTGTATACGCGCACTTCGAGCGGCGTCGGTCACGACGTGGTGCGGCGACTTCCACGGAGTCGCGGACTTCAGCAGGGCTGCAGCGGCTTCGGGCCTGCGAAGGTCGTCGCGTTCCAGCGAAGATCATGGGGTCGGTTGCAGGCGGCGTCACCGGATTTAGCAGCGGCGTCGGTCCGAAGTCGTCCGAAGTCGTTTTCCTTGGATTTCCACCAGCTTTACTTTCAAGGGCCCAGGGACTGAATAGGGCACCACTTGTCAGAGCAGGAGTCTCTCCAGAGACTCCAGGTGCTGGCAGAGAGAAGTCTTTGCTGTCCCTGAGACATCAAACAACAGGAGGCAAGCTCTAAATCAAGCCCTTGGAGATTTCTTCACAAGATGGAAGGCACACAAAGTCCAGTCTTTGCCCTCTTACTCTGGCAGAAGCAGCAACTGCAGGATAGCTCCACAAAGCACAGTCAAAGGCAGGGCAACACTTCTCCTCAGCTCTTCAGCTCTTCTCCAGGCAGAGGTTCCTCTTGTTTCCAGAAGTGTTCTAAAAGTCTGTGGTTTTGGGTGCCCTTCTTATACCCAATTTCTCCTTTGAAGTAGGCCTACTTCAAAGTAAAGTCTCTTTTGAATGTAAAATCCTGCCTTGCCCAGGCCAGGCCCCAGACACTCACCAGGGGGTCGGAGACTGCATTGTGTGAAGACAGGCACAGCCCTTTCATGTGTAAGTGACCACTACTACCCTCCCTCCTAGCACAGATGGCTCATCAGGAAATGCAGACTACACACCAGCTCCCTTTGAGTCACTGTCTAGTGTGAGGTGCAACCAGCCCAACTGTCAAACTGACCCAGACAGGGAATCCAGAAACAGGCAGAGTCACAGAAATGGTATAAGCAAGAAAATGCTCACTTTCTAAAAGTGGCATTTTCAAATACACAATCTCAAAATCAACATTACTAAAAGATGTATTTTTAAATTGTGAGCTCAGAGACCCCAAACTCCACATGTCCATCCGCTCCCAAAGAGAATCTACACTTTAATCAGATTTAAAGGTAGCCCCCATGTTAACCTATGAGAGGGACAGGCCTTGCAACAGTGAAAAACGAATTTTGCAATATTTCACTGTCAGGACATATAAAACACACTACTCTATGTCCTACCTTAACCATACACTGCACCCTGCCTTTGGGGCTACCTAGGGCCTACCTTAGGGCTGTCCGACATGTAAGAAAAGGGAAGGTTTAGGCCTGGCAAGTGGGTAAACGAATTTACAGTTAAAACTGCACACACAGACACCGCAGTGGCAGGTCTGAGACATGATTACAGAGCTACTTATGTGGGTGGCACAACCAGTGCTGCAGGCCCACTAGTAGCATTTGATTTACAGGCCCTGGCACCTCAAGTGCACTTTACTAGGGACTTACTAGTAAATCAAATATGCCAATCATGGATAAACCAATCAACAATACAATTTACACAGAGAGCATATGCACTTTAGCACTGGTTAGCAGTGGTAAAGTGCTCAGAGTTCAAAAACCAACAGCAACAGGTCAGAAAAAAATAGGAGGCAGGAGGCAAAAAGATTGGGGATGACCCTGCATAAGCAAAAAAGTCCAACAAGCCCACAGCATAATTAGACAAATAGTGTGAAATTTAATGAATAATACAAGACCACAATGACAAAAATTCAATTAGTGGAGCCAGAGATATTGGATTTTAAAGTTGTAGGTAAAGATAGCACCAAAATGCATAAAGCACCAACTGTGAATATTTCAGTGAATCAATGAGCTTTATTTCGGTTAAAAAAAAACATAAAAGCACATTTGCAAATATACAGTGATAAAACACCATCCAGCTATACACCAAAAACAATAAAGTATAATTGTTCTGCCCGTTTATCACAATTCATAAAGGTTATTTACACTAAAACAAAATTGTAGGGAGAAAATCACAGTATTCAAAGGTGCCATCATCCAAATGAAAAGAACACCACGTGTTAAAAATGCTCGGGACATAAAATCGGGCAATCCTTTTAGAGCATCATCAGTGATTGCATAATTCTTAGATGCCTCGTCTCGGGTATTGCAGCTGGAGTTGAACTACAACTATACACACATCAAACTTGGGCTTTACGAATAATCCAACCCGCGTGCAGAAATATGGCTAAACTGACAACAATCACCTCACGTGTGTCTGATTTTAATAGCCTAAGAGCTAAGCCAAGGGTCCTTATACCCAAAAGTTTACACATTAGGACAATCCACTTCTTCCTTGGGTACCTGAACGCAACAAAGAAGAAAACAAAGGGGTGCTACCACAGTCCGGTCAGACAGTACTAGCCACTCTATTTCCCTCCATCTTGCTGTAAACTCTAAAGTGGGAAAAGTCTTTTATTTGAACTTCAATTACAGCTGTCTGGGAAGAGTACCCTGGATGGTGTCTAGTGCAGGTTTGTAAGCTGGGACAATTTTATGGTCTAAAATTGATCTGACAAGTTTCCCAGTCTATATCTCTTGATCATTTCACCCCAAAGATAATCCCTGCATTGGTCTTTAATCAACTGCCTCAAGATCAAATGTGAAACATCAGGGCTTTCCCAAAGTCTCTCAAGAGGGAGATAATTTTACATTTTCTTTATGTAGGATAGCCATGGAATCCTTGTGTGCCCCGCTGTACTTAGAACTTCTCTAAGAGAAAATCCATAAGACTTGAGCTCTGGTGGTATCCATAATCAAGGCCAAAATAATAAAGGTCTCAGCTGGATTGTAAATGAAATCTGGAACAAATTCAAATCTTGCAACAAATGGAGAGTTGGAGTACTAGATGGAAGGTTGGTTAGGTGCTTAATAAACTTACTCTCTACCACGGATATCTCATTTGTTGCAGCATGGCCTCACAGCCCTGCCCGGTAAATGAGTTTTTTGTCTTAACCTAGTATAACTCCAACGTGAGAATTAAACTTACTGACTTCAATTTTTTGCCAGCCTTAATATTGCCCGAGTCCCCTGCTGCAGTTTCAGTGCACTTCTAGTTATTTCGGCCTTCCAACTGCAGTTGCTGGAGAGAGTCACCCCGAAATACACAAAGTTGGATACTTGCTCAAGTTGAGTGTTGCAGCCTCATAATCCTGGATGGGCTCATTTATAGGAATTAAACACCATATATTTTGTCTTGCTTGTCTTCAATTCTAGACCGCGGTCAGCGCAAAACAATAGAAAGCAATCTAGAATTACCTTCAAGCCCTTTGGGGTTTTTGAGATGAGGAGGGTGTTGTCTGTGAATAATAGTGTCAATATTTTAGTGACACCAATCATTGGGGCATCATTATTTGTAAAATGTAAAATTTCTGTAAGATCATTAAAAAAGAGGGAGAAGAGAGTTGGAGCTAAAAAGCAGCCTTGCCGCACTCCCCTCTCTATTTTAAATGTATCGGTTTGTTCCCTATTCCTACCATAGCTCACTCATGCTTGGTTATTCTCAGTAATTTTTATTATTACCACTGGGATATTTGATGGTACTCCCATGCTCCCTAAAACTTCCACAGCTTACATCTTGGGACCAAATCGAGAGCTGACTTAAGGTCAACAAAGATGACATAACGGTGACCTTTTCCAAGCAAAACTGTTTTCCAATAAATCAGGGTAAACCTGAATATTTGATCAAGTGTGCTTACTTTTGGTCGAAACTCTGCTTGCAAGTTTGAGAATATTATTCATCTGGCCCACTTTGTTAGGTTTCTCAAGATCTGTCAACAAAAGATTTTCTAAAACCCATCTATTAAAGTAATCGGCCTGTAGTTCCCAGGATTGTCCCGCCGGCCGTTCTTGAAAAGCGGGACGATCTAAGCACTATGCCAAGACTCAGGCATTAGACCCCCTTCTCGTAATTCATTAGTAGATTTATATGCGTAGCCCGAATTTTGGTTTCAGAAGCAAAGAAGTCCAATGGAATGCAGTCCAGGCCAGAAGCTTTGTTTGAGTACCTCTGGAAGCCACAATAGAATGATCAAGGGGCTTTCTTTTCTCACCGCCGACTTCCATACTGACTTATACTGAATATAGCTCTACATAGTGTTCAATCCACTTACGTGGTTCAACGTGAAAGGCTACAGAGCTTGTTGCAGAGCATCTGCTGTGTGCAATAATAGCCCAGAATGCTTTAGTTTCCCCCTTTCTCGCTGCAAGCATTAAATCTACCCAGACCTCCAACTCCCAAGCATTTTTGGCTAGCTTAATCTCATTCTTATACCTTTCTGGGCCTCTGAAATTGTACTCCTATGTCCAGTTTTAATGCAACCCAAGAGTGAAGCTTTTTCTGCCCTACATTTGTCATTATACTATTAGGGCTACTTCAAGCCACAACCTGCTGTCTCAGGTCCTCATGAGTGGCTTTAATGAGACTGGGGTCTGCACTTTTAGCAAGTAGTTGGTCCATCTGTGCCATAGCATTAGCCATATTTGCATTTACCCATTCTAAGATCTTCGGGTGAGCCTGAACATACTCCTTTTTCAGGGCCTTCTTGTTGTTTGATAAAACTTTCGCAAGGAGACTAGGCTTTGTTTCTACTAAATTACGCTCAAACAAGCTTACCAGTTCAAGTTTCAGGGCATTATAGTTACTGTCTCCCATTTGTATTGCAGACATGTCACCCATATAAGCCCAGAGGTTCAAAGGTAAAAATATATAATCTATCCTACTTGGGCGATTCACTTGATTATGTCATGGACCATCTTTGTCGGACAAAGACCTCCCATTAGAAGCCCTTCAGAGTATCAGAGTAATGCTCAACAACTGCAATGCTAAGCTTGAGCATTTCTTCACCTTGGGTATACCTAGGCTTGGAATGTCCCATAGTGCATGCTCCTCCCCAGATATGGCTGAAGTGTAAATGTCCAGAGGTTCCATTGTCACAATAAAATCCCCAGCTACTATTATTGGGGCTTTTTGGGGCAAATCTCTTAACTGGTTATCCAAAGCTGTGAGGGTCTTCTTATTCTTTCCCAAGGGCCTATAGTAAACATTGAAAATATAGATATTAAAGCCATCTTTGGACAATTGAAGGCCTAAAAGAACTGGTGTAGATACCTGTAGTAAGATGATATTACAGGTCAGTGAGATTTTTACTGAGATCTGCAACCCCCTGCTGGACAACCTCTTTCTTGGACTATGGCTGGGCAGGAAAAACTTAAATACCCACATCTATAGAAGGAGCTTGCGGGCTGCTTCCTCTTTCCCATCTTTCTGCAGAGGGTGAGTAATAAAGCCAGAGATCACAGTCCACAAGCCCGGACCTTGATGAACTGATAGAACAAAGGTGCAACTGATGCAAGGACACAAAAAAGAGTGCCTCCTCAATCCAGGGTTGAATGAGACATAGTTGTGGCCCAGCCTCCTACAGGTGATGACGGGCAAAGATGGGCCTGGTCTTTGCCTGTTTACCTGCCCACACCACAGTAAGAAGAACACGTTTTTGACAGCACATGGAGCCAGAAAGTACGTGTGGCTGCCCCTTCTCATCAGCAGAAACTTTGTGGGGCAGGAAATCACTCCTCTGCCCCCTCCAAACAAGCGTCCAGTGCTGCAGTAAGAGGAACGTGCTTTTGACAGCCCTTGGTGCGGGAAGATATGTGTTGCTGCCCCTCCTCCTAGACTGGGACTTGTGGGGCAGGAAGTCTGCTCCTCCACCCCTCCAAACAAGTGTGGCTATTTGGTGACACAGGACAGAAATAAAGTCACAAGTTCAGGCTGACTGCAGTGGAGAGCAGGGTGGCTAAAGAGTCCCGTTAGGCCAACTGAACTAAAGTACCTTTAATCCTGGTTTGCAGAGCATTGTGTGGATGAGAGTTGAAGATGTGTTGCGAGGCAAGGTCATGCGTTAGTTATGAGATGCGGCACAGCTGTGTGCGAGGTCCTGTTGCCTCAATGTTGAGGATCCCGTCAATGGAGCCTGTGATGCAAAGTCCAGTGTTGGGGATGTGACGTGCAGTCGGGAGATGCGTAGGTTCCAAAGAGCCCTCCTGTCTTCACATCCCACGTAACGCATCCTTCATCAAGGCTGCCATTGACCAGGGATGTGAGGGTGTCCAGCAAAGAGGTATTGCACAGTGATCTGTTCAAAAGGCTACACGAGCTGTAGCAGCGATGTAGGTTTTTGCAATGGTTCCAGTTACACAGCAGCAATGCATTGTTTCTGCTCGGAGTTGCCCCATGCAATATAGGAGATGCTTCAGTTCTGCTGGTTCCACAGGCTGGCAGAGCACCTTAGGCCCACTTCTAAGGGTCCAGGACTGGGGTGGCACCACTTAGTAGGGCAGACTCACAGATGGCAGAGTCCAGGTGCAGATGCAATGTTGCTGGAAGCCTGTTTTTTCCCTGAGCCTTCAGATCAGAAGGCCAGCCAACTTGCCCTTGGAGTCACACTGGGTTCTGGGTTCAAGAGATGCAGGTCCAGTCCTTTTCACCCAGGCAAGAGTGCAGCAGGACAACAGCAAAGCAGGAGTCCAGCAGAGCAGCAGTCCAGCAGAGTAACAGTCCTTCAGCAGCACAGCAGTCCTTCTTCCTGGCAGAGTATCCACAACTGCAGAATTGTACTGATGTGGTAGTGCCTGAGGTCCAGTTCCTATACCCACTGGAGTCTTTGATGTGAGGGAGACTTCAAAGACTTCCCTTTGAAGTCCACAGATGTCCTGCCTTTCCTGCCCTGGCTCCAGACTCACTACAGGAGGGTCTGCAACCCTTTGTGTGTGGACAGGACACAGCCAATTCAGGTGTAAGAGTGGCTGTGTCCAGCTCTTCCCTCCCTTCCTGCCCAGTATGACTCATCCACACCCATTAAGTCACAGCCCATCAATGCAGTACAGCAGTGCAGCAGCAGTCCTTCTTCCTGGCAGATTATTCACAGGTCCAGAAGTTTACTTACGTGGTGGTGTCAGAGGTCCAGTATTTATACCCTAGTGCCCTGGTCCTGGAATGTTGGAAAAGCTTCTAGACAGTGGCTTTGAAGTGAATGGAATTCCCTGCCTCTCCTGCCCTGGCTCCAAGCTGGCTGGAGGGACAATGCAGGGTTGTTAGGCCCTTTTGTCGGTGGGAAGGACACAGCCTATTCAGGTATAAGTGAGATTGTGTCCAGCTCCTCCCTCTCATTCCTGCCAATGATAGCCCATCAAGTCACACCTAAGCTCCCATTTTGTGTGGCCGTCTAGGAGGAATACACAAAGCCCAACTGCCAACTTCCCCCAGTCATGTGACCAGAGACAGGCTGCAAGCACCAAATGGTTAAGACAAGAAAATACCAACTTTCTAAAAGTGGAATTTTCAGAATTGCAAATCAAAATCCGGCTTTACCATAAGTTAGAATTTTAAATTGTGATTCCAGAGCCACCAACATGAACCAGTTATCTATTCCTAATTGGAAATCACATTTATAAAATGTAATAAGGCAACTCAAACGTCCTATGGGGGAGATAGGCCTTGCAGTAATGAATGACGAATTTAAGAGTTTTTCCCTACTTGAATATGTGAAACGTCAAAGTATATGTCCTATATTTTAAATACACGGTACTCTGCCCTCTGGGCTACCCAGGGCCTACCTAGGGTGACTTACATGTATTAAAAAGGAAGGTTTGGGCATTGGAAAAGGTGTATTTTGCAAGGTCGAAATGGCATTTTAAACTGCACGGACAGGCCCTGGGACATGTTTCAAGGACTACTTAAGTGTGAGGCACAATCAGACAATCAGTGCTGCAGACCCGCTAGCCGAATTTAATTTACAGGCCCTGGGCACACGCAGTGGACTTTACTAGGGACATGTATTAAATTTGCCAATTGAGGATAAGCTACTACTATCATGTTTTAAGAAGAGAGCATGATCATCTTAGCACTGGTTAGCAGTGTAAAGCGTGCAGAGTCCTAATGCAAGCAAAAATTAGGTCGGAATGAGGCAAAAAGTTGAGAGGAAGACCACCCTAAGGCTGACAGTGTAGCATCACTTTTCTCCAGGACATTCACCAGAAGTAGAGAAGGTAAAGGTCACCCGTGGACTGTTTGTCCACCACTACAGATGTGTGTGAGAAGAGCTGAGGGTGAGGTGCCCCTTCTGTACAGTGCAATAGCCAGTCATAGGAATGACTCCTGGACACTCACTCACCAATGGGTAAAACATTCCCAAGGGAAAACCCTCACTCTTTTTCAGCACACATCCTTTGCCTTACTGCAAACTAATCCACAGTGTGCCATTCTCAGGGAAATTCAATGACAGAACCATTCTGGTACTGACAGCAGTTTGCTATCCACCCATGAGTGTGCCATTGTAATGAGCAGCCCTCTCGTATTTATCCACACTAAATTGTTGGAAAGTCCCTAAAGTCTTTCTCTATTTTAGCTAGGCCCCAACTCCATCTTAGGTCATGGTCTCAGACACTGGACATTGCCATGTTCCCTGTTTTTGCAGAATCATTGTCATGTCTGTACACCAACACTGATGTCACCAGACCTTATCTTTCTAAGAAATGTGATATTGTCTAGTTATTTGATCAGTGAAATACATACAACATCTAAGACGATATTTGTCTGGCTCAGATGTCGATTCCTTATTATGTCAAGGATAAATAACAACTAATATAGATACTTAATCAAAGGAGTGTAGACTGAACTGATGTTTGTCTCCCCTATATGTCCCTAAAATAATATCAGAAACATATACTTTCCAATCTTTGATAAGATTTATGATATAAAGACTGTCATTCGCTCACTTGGTAGAGAGGTCTTTCTCCCAGGTTAACACCCGAGATTCTCACAGAGACAATCTCACATACTGCCAGCGCACTTCACAGCTGACACATCTTGCCTGAAGCCTGAAGTTGATAGACTCCAGTCTCGGAGGAAGACTGATTGGCTGCTACCCCCGTGCGTGTTTGCCCTTCATGGCCCGTCATGTTTGTGACAGAGTAACCCCCTCCTCCAAACTCTAAATCAGGCCCTAAGTATGTAGACAAAATCTTTGACAGGGTCAACCCACCATGCTTAGACAGTCTCTGGTGTATCACAGGCAGCCTCAACTTGCACCTAGATCTTGGTCAACGACACCTTTAGATGCTATGCTGTTGTCTTTGCAATTTTTTACCTTCAAAAAAAGTAAATCTACTGTTTCACTGAGTAGAGGGTTTGTGTCATTTTTTAATTACATTTTTCTTTATTTTCAGAAATTGGTTGTGGGATTCTTATTGTGAAGAGTTTTGACTTTTTACCTTTTTTGGTACTGCTAAATACTGTTGCAAATTTGTGTTAACTTTTAACTGGCTGCTCTGTGGCAAAGTTAGGAGGGCATTGAGCCCAAGCTTATTTAGTGAATTTTGTGTTTGACCTGACAAGCTTGTGGCCCTATTGTGAAGAACCTTTGTCCTTACCAACTAACCCACCTTCCACTTCATCACATGTAGGAGCAATAAATATGAGTAATTGACTAAATGAGACGTGTTTTTATTACCTCTTTGCAACCTAAAGGAGACTTTTAATTCACCATTTCTATTACTAAAGAAAATCTCTGATTGTTTAAGCACTGTGGACACCTACTAAGACTATCAATATTCTAGAATCCAGGGAGTAATAATGAATTGTCTTTAATTATTTATGTGTCATCTAGTTTTAAATGTGTCATGAAACCTTGTCGTTTTTTGTGCAGCTGTTTGTGATTAATATTGCCTTGTGTTTCTTTCTTGTGTTATTAACAATTTTCTGTTTTTCAACCTTGAGAAAGTGACTGGGCATTATGAAACATGTGGTGGTCGAATCAACTTCTTACCGAAATATTTGATGCCACAAAATATGCATACGGAATACTTAACTTCAATTTTGCAAACAAAATATATAATATACTGTAATATAATATATTATCATATAATATCATGTCATATCATATATCATATAATATCATACAACATAAGTCATACCAGGTTTTAGATCTTTTATGTGATATGTTTTCTCAAAGCTGAGAATCTACTAAAAATAAAATTTGTAGTTTAAGATCTGTATAGATGATTCCTTAATCATTTTTGATTGTATAGACTTACAGGATTTGCCAGTGAGCTGACTGATATATGGGACACCCCCCCCCCCCCAGCACTACACCTAACAAGCTTCCAAATCACCTCTACTTTAGCATTTAATTGCATACAAGGTACACTTGCAAAAGAAAGCTATGCAGTGCATGGATGTAGGAAAAGTGAAACTGTTCTTGCATAACTTTGCACACCATCAGAACACCAGGACATCTTTTCATCTGAAAGCACCCCAGTAAAGAGGAAGCAGACCAGGGAAGTCCGTATTATTTTTATGTGGGCATCAGCCATCCTCCATAGTGCCCTCATGGTTCAATGCAAAAACGATGTATGAGAACAACTAAGGGTAACATTTATGGCAGGTTCTCACAAAGTGTTTGTGATCAACCTTCCATCAGCACTTGCTCTAAAGACTGCAATCATTATTAGAAAGCAAATACAAACAATGTTTGTGGTCATCTATTCTTTAAAAAATAAACTCCAAGATGCTTAATTTGTGACCTGATTTACATGAAAAAGCCAGTAGGCATCATATTTGGGTGCAGGAATCACACATGAAAACCAGTGGAATTACCAATAGTTTGGTAAGGAGGGCACAGACTTAGGTATCCCCTATTGAACAGCCAGTTATTTTTGGAGAGAGTGAATTGTGCGGGTGTCAGTACCTTTTCTTATAGTTTGAATGGCCCAGTTTGCCACATTTCTAACTAATTTTGAAAGAAAGGCACCCAAAGTTTCAAATTGCCTATTTGTTTTGTGTACCAAAGTATAGTACAAAACACATTCTCTTGATGAGGTTCCTTTGATCATATTCTTCTGTTCAATATCTTGTAAACATTTACAATAGATGTTTAGCCAACACGTTTCATCTGTTGTATTGTAGCTAATATCAAGTGGTTAATACACTCCTTTACATATGGCCTAATTGGAAAAGAATTGAGGTCCATCAGCCATGTTTGATAAAGTTTGATGTGGTCTATAAGCACCAATCTCAAAACTTTTAATGAGGTTGGCAACATTTTCAAATCCATTTGCTAACATTGAAAATACATTTTTGCTTCCACACATGGTGCCCAGAGCCGACAGGAAACAATTAAAGGCCATGTTAAACAGGAGCTAATAGTATGGAGATTAGTGAAGAAACAGGGGGATATGACCTGCAATTATTTTAAGCCAGGCATGGCTGAAGACTGTGTCCAGGGGTGCTATTCATACTTAGAATGCAGACAAGATTTCGTGCAGGCATGACAAGGCAATACACTGTGCAAAGATCCCCCTAACCACATATGTGGCCCTTCCTATTGGGCTGGAGCGGTAGGAAGACTGGCAAAAAGAGGTTGTAGCCAAAGGCTACAACCTGTGCATGCAGCGGGCTCTAATCATAACTGTGCCAACAGCAGACTCTTAGTTAAGGGTTTTGTACAGGGCACATTCAAAGACCACACATTTACAGAGGTTAATACCATGACATAAGACTGGACCTCTCAGGCTCCGGGGCTGGTAGTCAGGACAGGATGAAGACAAAGGCCAAAAACCATGGGTATGTGTGTGACCAAAGACCATAATCTGCTCCAATACTTTGCTGTGCACTTTTAAAGTCTTTGTCCAGCTGGCTCTGCAGACAATGAAATTGTGCAAAAAGTACACATTCTGTGCCTAAAACTGGTGGAAAATGGCAGAAAGATCTAGCATACTTCTTATCCACAAAATTAGCTTACAGTGAAAATATTACTTTGCCTTAATGCATATCAATTACAGGGGACACGGGACATCCACATACAGAACATGATACTGCAGTGCCCCATTTACAACCAAAGGCTCAAGGGGTATGTGAAACTAGTGAGGTCAACTGCATTAACCTTTAGTCTCTGAAGAGAAAGATGGTTACATCACTGGTGTCATTATATGACCATTGCCATCAATAATAAGACTGAAGTCACATATAACTGCTGTTTACTGCATTTGTTTGCTGAGAGTGACAATCAAGGCTTGTTTTTCTATGTATCTTTATGAAATTAGATCTTTTTTATCGTGGTCCCCCCTCTTTTTCATGGAAGAATTCGATGATTATAGAACTCTTTGTATTTTACCTGATAAACAGTGGTAAAGCACCTGCGATTTACCCTAAAACATGTGCCGTGCCATGGGATTTCCTGTTTTGCCTATTTAATTTAGTTACACACAGAAGGAGGGACAGGTTTTTAATTCACACCCTTCAGCCGGAAGGTAGGTGTTCCCCTGCCTCCGAACTTCTGACTATTATCCCTAAAGCGGACATATGTTCTTTATGGACAGAAAAGCCTCACCCACGTAATTGTGAAATGCTTCATCCTTGCCAGTCCACCCCATTGGGTTAAGATAGTACTAGCTGGGCATTCTCAACCTTAACCCATAAAACATTCTTTTGTCAGAAAAGGGGGTACATGGGTGAGACCTTTCCATCCATAAAGAATATATGTCCACTTAAGGGTTAATTGTCAGAAGTTCGGAGACAGGGGAACACCTACCTTAGGATTGAAGGGTGTAAATCAAAAACTCTGCCCCTCCTTCTGCGTGTAACTATAATGTTAAATTAGGAGACTGGTGGAGCTAGTGTATTTCTCCTACCTCTCTTTTTGTGAACGTATTTGCCTATTTACTTACCTACAAGTCCATTGTAGACGGTGAGTACGATTCACATATGGCATGGAAGGTTTAATATCTTATATGGGCTAAAGTGTGTATTTACACACTTTTCACATGTATGAAAAAATTGTCTGCCAGAAGCACATGGAATCATTTAAGAACTGAGCAGATTTTTATTTATTTTTTTACAAACAATTAACATACAATACTATAATTCCTTCTATTGTCGGATTTTCTTTATGTGTATGACCAGTATTACATTGTCTCATAAAAACGCATTCAATCAATGTTTTTGTTTACATTGACTGAATTGCAATTTTTATATATTGGAATATTGTAACATTTAGAGAAATTGGTATCTCCATCACCATAAAAAGATATTATGAATGAGATTAGACAAGCTTTTCTTACATTAATTGTTAATAACAAAATATACATATTTCAAAAGAAGTTTAACTCTCAATTTTCCCATAAATGATGGCCCTAAATATGACACTGGCGGTACTTACCGCCTACCGCTGCGGTGACGGCCGCCAGCATACCGCCATTGCGGGTACCATCCGTCTGCCATATTTTGAGCACTGCCTGACTTCTGCCACAATAAGGGCAGAAATCCGACAGTGCACATGGCGGTGGAAGTGGTAAGCTGGTGCTGCTACCACCAGCACCGCCACACCAGTAGAACGCTGCCAGTCATATTATGACCAATAATATGCCCTGGCGGTGTTCTGCTTGCGGGGTGCTGATTGTGGCAGCAGTACCCCTTCCCATTCCGTGCCGGAAGACCTCCTCGACCAAGGTAAGTTGGGCTTCCGACAGGGGAGGAGGGTAAGATCGTGGGGGGTGTTGTGTGTGTGTCTGAGTGTGTGCATGAATGTCTGAGTGTGTATTGTGTGCGTGGGTGTATGCGTGTGAGTCAATGTGTATAAGAATGGTGAAGTGAGTGCGTGTCTGCATGCCAGTGTGAATGTGTGTAAGAATGTGTATGAGCATGTCTGGAAGTACGCGTGAATGAATGCGTGTATGTCAGTGTGTGAATGAATGCATGTTTGTCAGTGTCAGTCAATGGGTGTATGCCTGGTGTGTGTCTGTCTGCGTGTATGCGGGGAGGATGTGTGGGGTGAGGGGCGCTGTGACTGTAGTAGGGGTGGGGAGAAGGGGAGTGATGTGTTCATGTGTGGCTGCGGGGTCAGTTGTGTGGTGTGTGCGTGTATGGGGAGCGAGTGAGTGGATCTGAGGGGGTGGGGGGTTGAGTCTGGATTTGTCAGGTGAGTGTTGGGGGAGTGGGGGAGCCGCCTACCAGTTGCAGGTAAGGAATTCCCTGTCACTGGTAGGGCCTGCCGCCATGGCTTATGATTAAATCCCTGACAGCTTGGGCTGAGGCCCAAGAAGTAGGCCCAGAGGAAGCTCCAGAGAAGGAAGAAGAAAGGGAGGATGCTAGCTTCAGCTACTCAGAGGAGGGAGGGCATCTGAGCCTAGGTGAGGAGGAGGAAGACTGGCCCTCACTGCACACAGTCACTAGGGTCATACCCAAAGCTAGTTGGGGGAAGGGGGCTCCTTGAGTAGGAGAGCACCTGTCCCTTAGGGAAAGAGAGCTGGAGGCCCAGCTAGCATTTATAGCTTTGGAGGCAGAGAAGGTGGCCCTAGAAAAGAAAAAGTGAAAGGAAAAGAGATGTTGGCATCGACAGAGAAGCTAAGATGTCCATGGGTAGGGATTTTTGCCCCAGATTACCCAAGGGGGTGGTTCCTGCCTATGTAGAGGGGGTAACATAGACAAGTGACTGTGGGCCTTTGAGAGGGCTCTCCAGATGAGGAGAGTTAATCCTCAGTTCTTGGGGTTCACTTCTTTGGGAGTTGGTCCCCAACTCTGGGAGGGATAGGCTTCTGACCTTTAGTGGGGAGGAGGCAGGTTCATACCCTAGTATGAAGAGGTCCTTAACTAAAAAGTTTGGTCTGACCCCAGAGCAGTGTAGGCTCAAGTTTAGGGGCACCCAAAGACAAGCACCCAGCCCTGGGTGGATTTTGTGGACATCTCCGTTAAGACACTAGAGGGCAACAAGGTAAGTACCTTTGAGGGGCTTTACAATTTGATTATGAGGGAGCACCTTCTAACTAATTGTGCCCAAGAAAAACTCCACCAGTATCTAATTGACTCTACGTTGACCAACTACAGAGAGCTGTGGGAGGCAGCAGATGACTGGTTAAGAACTAGGGTTATCCAGAAACCCCTTGGGGGTGATCAGAAAAAGGGAGGACATGGTTCTTCTCAGGGGAAGAGCCAAGGGAAAGATGACAAAAAGACCAAGGAATCCTCACAAAAGTCCTCAAAAACTACTCAGGGTGGGGGAGCCCCGAGTCATTCCACTTCTAAGGGCAAAGGGTATCAGGGGAAGCATTATGATCCTGTTAAGGCAGGAAAGTTTCAGGAGCTTGCTAAGGCCGGCAAGTGCTTTGAGTGTCATCAACCTGGATACAAAAGAGGAGATGCTACATGCTCCAAGAAGCCCCCCACTGGTGGGCAATTCCATGGGATTGCTAGTGTAGGGATAGGGGTGGAATTTGGCCCAGGGCTGGGATCAGGGTACACAAAGGTCATCTTAGTATCTGTGGGTGGGGTGGACATTGCAACTATGGCCACCTTACCTCCTAGCATGGAGAGGTATAAGCAGAGGCCTAATGTCAATGGGACTGAGGTGGAAGCTCTGAGAGATAAAAGAGCCAGTATTATAATGGTCACAGAGAAGCAGGTTTCTCCAGAACAGGTCTTACCTGGTGTCTTCCACCAAGTAACATATGCAGATAGCAGAACCAAACTCCATCCCATGGCTATGGTGAGCTTGATATGGGGAGGTGTGACTGGCCCCAAGAAAGTAGCTGTGGCTCCTGCCCTCCCAGTAGAGTGTCTGCTGGGAAATGATCTGGAAGCAACTGAGTAGTCAGAGGTGGAAAGAAGGGTCCATGCACAAATGCTGGACCTCCCTGAATGGGAATGTACTGTGATGAGGTCACAGGCAGCACAACAGGGATGTGCTGGACACTTGGACCCTAGAACAATGGTCCAAGCCTCCAAGAAAAAGAGACAGGGCACTCGGTCTGGCTTGCCAGCCCCAACACATACTGAGGGTCACGAGGAATCCAAACCTGAGGGGAGGATCCGACCTCTGAGGGAGGGCCACTTCCCCTGCAAGCTCTGCCTGACTTGGCAGAACTGCAAGGGGCTGGTGGGCCCACCAGAGACAAATTGTGCCAGGGACAAAGAGAGTGTCCCACTCTTGAGGGCCTACGGCAGACTGCTACCAGAGAAGAACAAGGGGATACCAGTGGAACCCATAAGGTTTACTGGGAGGATGGGGTTCTCTACACCGAGGCAAGAGACCCCAAACCAGGGGCAACTAGGTGAGTGGTGTTCCCCCAGAATTATAGAGAACTCCTCCTCACTTTAAGCCATGATATTCCCTTAGCTGGACATTTGAGACAGATCAAGACCTGGAACAGGTTGGTCAACCATTTATATTGGCCCCAAATGTCAGAAAAAGTCAGGGAGGTTTGCAGCTCCTGTGTCATCTGTAAGGCCAGTGGCAAGGCAGGGGACAAGCCAAAGGCTCCCTTGATACCACTGCCAGTGGTTGGGTCTCCCTTTGAGAGGGTGGGGATTAACATTGTTGGTCCCCTAGAGCCACCAACTGCCTCAGGCAACAGGTACATTTAGGTGGTTGTGGACCATGCCACCAGGTATCCAGAGGCAATACCCCTCAGGACAGTCACTGCTCCCACAGTCGCTAGGGACCTACTTTGTGTGTTCACCAGCGTGCGATTCCCAAAGGAGGAGGTCTCAGATAAGGGCACAAATTGTATGCCTGCCTATCTGAAAGCAATGTGGGATGAGTGTGGTGTTACTTCTAAGTTCACCACCCCTATCATCCACAGACCAATGGGCATGATCATGGGTTTGTCTGACAAACTCAGGAGGAGATGGGAGATGGGATATTCTCCTCCCATGACTGCTGTTTGCCTACAGAAAGGTGCCACAGAAAGGGGTTGGATTCAGCCCCTTTGAGTTACTGTTTGGGCACCCTGTAAGAGGCCCATTATGCTTGGTGAGAGAGTCTTTGGAGAAGCCTCTCAAAGAAGCCAAGGAGAATGTGCTGAATTATGTGCTGGGCCTGCGGTACACATGGCTGAGTACATGAAGAAGGTAATCAGCAACCTGGAAGCCAGCCAAGAGCTCATGAAGCTCCGGCATGACTAGAAGGCTACCATGAGTGTCACACAGGTCAGCTGGTGTGGGTTTTGGAGCCTATGGCTCCTGGGGCACTTCAGGCCAAATGGATGGGCCCTATCCAATTGTGGAGAGGAAGGGTGAGGTCACCTACCTGGTAGACCTTGGCACCCCCAGGAATCCCCATAGGATCCTCCATGTCAATAGAATGAAACCCAACCAGGACTGGGCAGACATGACCATGCTTATGCTAACTGATGAAGGGAAGGAGGAGGAGAGTGAACCTCTACCAGACCTCCGGTCCACAAATGCACAAGATGGGTCAGTAGGGGGGAGTGGTTTTGAAGCAGTTTTCTAGTCTGTTTTCCTTGATCCCTTGACTCACCAATTGGTGTGTCCATGATATTGAAACTGTTGGCAGCTTACCTGTCAAGAAGAATCCATACAGGCTGTCTGACCAGGTCAAGACCAACAACAAAGCTGAAGTTGCTATGATGTTGGAGCTCAAGGTGATTGAGCCCTCTGACAGTCCTTAGTCCAGTCCAGTGGTACTGATGCCCAAACCTAATCCCCAGGGTGGGGAAAAGGAATTGAGATTCTGTGTGGACCTCAGAGGTCTAAATGCAGTCTCTAAGACTGATGCTCACCCCATACCTAGAGCTGCCGAGCTAATTGATAGGTTGGGGGCAGCCAAATTCCTGAGAACATTTGATCTGACCTCAGGATACTGGCAGATTGCCTTAAGTCCAGGAGCTAAGGAGAGGTCAGCATTTTCCACACAAGAGGGCCACTTTCAGTTCAAGGTGATATCCTTTGGCTTGAAAAAATGCTCCTGCCACCTTCTAGCGATTGGTGACTGGGTTGGAATCTTTCAGTGCAGCTTATCTGAACGATATAGCTGTATTCAGTTCCACCTGGGAGGACCACATGGTCCACCTGAAGGAAGTGCTTCAGGCCCTGCTTCAAGCAAGCCAGACTATTAAGTCAAGCAAGTGCCAGATAGGGCAAAGTTCAGTTGTGTACCTGGGCCACCTTGTTGGTGGAGGCCATGTACAACCTCTCCAGCCCAAGAGACAGACTATCTTAGATTGGGAGGCTCCTAAAACGCAGACTCAAGTCAGGGCATTTCTTAGCCTGACTGGGTACTACAAGAGGTTTGTTCAGAATTATGGGGCCGTAGTGGCTCCTCTGAATGAGCTTACCTCAAAGAAACAGAAAGTAATTTCAACCCCAGAGTGTCAAAAAGCCTCTGCCACTCTGAAGCAGGCTATGTGTTCAGCACAAGTGTTACTGGCCCATGACTATAGCAAAGAGTTTATACTGCAAACAGATGCTTCAGAAGAAGGGATTGGGGCAGTGTTAGCACAAGTTAATGAAGAGGGCCTAGATCAGCCAGTTGCTTCATCAGCAGGCGACTACTCCCCAGAGAGAAAAGATGAACTGCCATTGAGAGGAAGGCCCTTGCTGTGGTCTGGTCCCTGAAGACGTTGAGGCCATATCTGTTTGGCACTCACTTCCGTGTACAAACTGACCACAGACGTCTCAGATGGTTGATGAAAATGAAGGAGAAGAACCCAAAACTGTTAAGGTGGTCCATTTCCCTACAGGGGATGGACTTCATAGTAGAACATAGACCTGGAACTGCCCATGCCAACGCAGATGGCTTTTCCAGGTTTTTCCACTTAGCTGATGAGGACTACCAGGGTGTACGTTAGTACCCTTCACCTTTCATCTGGGGGGGACAGTGTAGGAAAGTCCTCCTTTTTTCCTTGGTCACCCCCAAACGTTTTGGACAGATACTGGTGGTTACTGATTCTTGGCGGTGTCCTGGGTACTGCTTACCAGTCCAGGGACCAGTGCTCTGTGTAATGTGTATATGCAAATTAGGCTAATTATAATTGCCAATATTAACCTCCTATAAGTCCCTAATATATGGGAGGGCATGTAGGTTTAGGGACCGGAGCACGGGTAGTGTACCCATAGGTGCACTGCTGAGATGCCCAGTGTCATTTTAAAGGCAGGCCTGCCTTGCTGGCTGCTTTTAAACTAAGGTTACATGTAAATTCAACTTTGGAATTAACAGTACTTCCAAAGTCTTAAACGACCTTGTTTTTACATATATGTCACGCCTAAGGTGTGCCTAATGTGCCCCTAGGTTTGGGTGCCATGTAGCTATAAGCAGGGACCTTATAAAAATATTTTTATAAGCCCTGGTGAGGTAAAACAGCCAAATTAGTTTTTGCCTCATTGTAGTGAATGACTTCCATAGGCTAGGATGGGGAGACTTAATTTTAATTCATAAAGCCCCCTTAAGTGTCAGGTACACCAAGTTTGGTATCAAATTAATTGTTATAATAAATCCCACAACTTATAATTGTTGTATTTAATATAACCTGTTCAGGTAAAGAGTTTTAAACTCTAACTAAAAAGTTGCCAACTTCAACCCTGTAGTACTTTGCTCTGAATGGCCAGCCTCTAGCAGCCTGACCAGGCAGCTTTGATGAGGAGTGAAGTAGCCTGGGCTGAACACAAAAAGAGTGCCTGGGGAAGGAGAACCTCCCTCAGCAGATGGAGAAGCAGGAAAGGGGAGGGCTGCCAAACTGGTCTTCAAAGGCAGGGAAGGACATTTGGAGCAACCCAGCACCTCCCTCACATCATGCAAACCCAGACAATTAGGTGCCCCTTGATTAGTTTAGGAGAGGGAAGGGGAGGGCTCTGTTTAGGATTTTTAGCCACACCAGTGGGCGGACTCAGCCAGATGTAACCTCCAAAAATAATTTTCAGCCATAATGTATTTTTGAGGAATGTTGCTCCCTGGGATTGATTTTTGCCACACTTCCCAGGAAGTGGTCATCACAGGGGGAAGGACCCCAAACCTGATTGGAGAACCAGGACCCCTCTGTTTTTCACCCAGGAGCAATGATAAAACTGGCAGACCTGCACCCACACCTCAGATCCCTACCAGATCCCTACAAGTAAGATCTACAGGAGAAGGAGAACTGCCCTGCTGGACCCCTGACCTGCACCTGGACACTGCACTCTGGAGGACTGCACCAGCTACACACTTGGGCTTCATTACAAGAAGGACTTTGTGTGGCTTCAACTGGCTCATGGAGGGACTCCCTGTTTGCTACAGGTGAAAAATTGCTAACCAGAGTCCCCTACACCAACTCCTGAAGAAACTGACCAGCTGACCACTGTCCAGTGGCCAATTTGGAGTTTGCACCAGATGCATTCTGGGAGTTGTAGTCCGCACCCTCAAGGAGCATCTCAGAGCTTCCAGAACCTTGGGGTGAGCTGTGGACCTCAAAAGAACTGTAAAAGAACATCTGGGAGAAGATCCAGAAGTTTGGATAACTTTTTGAAAAAAGCTCCATAAAGGAATTGACACTGCAGCACCTCTAGCTGGCTTGATTCAACTGCGACCCGGCCTGACTTGCAGGTTTGTCCCAGTGAAGAAAATCTCCGAAAAAGTGACTACGTCCGAACATGGAAAGTTGACCGAGACCTCCCAGGGAGTGTACCTGAAGAGAACTCCAAGGACATCAGATCAATATTCAGGTTTACCCCAGTCGAAGGATTTTCATCTTGAAAAAATGACTACGCCCGAAGGTAAAAATCTCCACCGAGGGCTCCTGCGACGCATATCCGAAGAAGAGTTCCAGGAGGTTTGATTGGACTGGCAACTTGGTCCTGGTGAAGAAAATCTTCAAGAAAACGACTAAGTCCAAAGGTAAACTTTTGACCGAGGCCTCCCACGGGCTGTAGCCAAGTAGGGATCCATCGCAGTTGGCCTGAAACTTTAGCTTTCCCCAGTCGATGTGCGACCACATGACCAGACTGGTGCTATTTGTTTCTAAGCACTAAAAAGCAATAATTCTTTAAAAATACATATCTCCGGTTCCCTTTATCCGATTTCATTCAGTTTGGTGTCATTTTGAAGCTAAAATATTTCCTATTTTTATAAATTGGTTTTTGATTTTTAAACTGTTTTCTATGTTTTATTTAATTACTGTTTTGTTATATTTGAATGCTTTATGCTTTGTCTCCTATGTTAAGCCTTGTCGCTCGTTGCCAAGCTATGAAGGGTTGAGCTAGGTTTAATTTATTGAGATCTAACTGGACCTAAGTGGAGGTTAGTGGCCTATTGCTAAGTGTAGTTACTTACCTGCCCTTACCACTAACCCATTTTCCAATAGAGGGCTGTTAGAACTGGCATCCTTGGTGTGGCTTCCCCTGTCTTTTTGCCTCTGCTTCCTTTATTTTTGACTGTGTGCTGAACTTTGCTTTTGCTGGTTTTTGGTACTCTTCATACTTTATCACTGCTAACCAGCGCTGAAGTACAAGTGCTCCCTGTATACATTGTAATTATGATTGGTTATCCCTGATTGGCATACTTGATTTAATAGTAAGTCCTGAGTAAACTGCACTAGAAGTGCCCAGGGCCTGCAAATCAAATGCTACTAGTGGGCCTGCAGCACTGATTGTGACACTCTCATGAGTAGCTCTGTAAACCTGTCTCAGACCCGCCACTGCAGTGTCTGTGTGTGCAGTTTTGCATTGCCAACTGGACTGGCAAATGTGCCAACTTGCCAACCCCAAATATTTCCTTTTACTACATGTAAGTCACCCCTAAGGTAGGCCCTATGTAGCCCCAGGGGCAGGGTGTAGTGTAAATAAAAGGTAAGGCATATACTGGTGTGTTTTACATGTCCTGATAGTGAAAAACTGCCAAATCTGGCATTGCATGGCCTATCTCTCCCATAGGTTAACATGGGGCTGCCTTTAAATATCTTTTAAGTGCAGTTTCCCATTGGAAGCAGATAGAGATAGGAGTTTGTGGACTCTGAACTCACAATTTAACAATACAGCTTTTGGTATTGTTGTGTGTTTAGATTGTCTGTTTGAAAATGCCACTTTCAGAAAGTGGGCATTTTCTTGCGTAACCATTCTGTGCCTCTGTCTGCCTGTGGAATCCACGTATAGGTCAGACTGACAGTTGGTCTGTTTGTGAATTCCCCCTAGACATTGACACAAAGGGAGCTGAGGTATGTCCTGCATATGCTGATGTGTCTTCCTGGGCTAGAGTGTGAGGGAGGAGCTGACACCTGTACCTAAACGGGCTGTGCCTGTCCTCACACAATGCATTCTCCAACCTCCTGGAGTGTGTCTGGGGCCAGGCCTTTTCAAGACAGGATCTTGTGAACAACAGAGACTTTCCTTTGAAGTTTACCTACTTCAAAGGCAGAAATGAGTATAAGTAGTGGACCAAAAGCCTCAGATTTTTAGAACACTTCTCAATAAAGAGGAACCTCGGCCAAGGAGAAGAGCTGAAGAACTGTGAGAGGAGTACTGCCCCTTCGCTGTGTGCGCTTTGGTGGGCTGGCCTACAGTTGCTGCTTCTGCCTTAGAGAGGACAAAGACTGGATGTTGATGTGCATCCTGCTTGTGACTATATTCTCCAAGGGCTTAGACTAAGCTTGCCTGCTGTTAAGAAGTCTCAGGAACATCAAAGTCTTCATCTGTCAACACCTGGGCTCTCTTGCTGAGACCCTCTGACAGGCTACGTGGTGCCACATCCAGTCCCTGGGCCCCTGGAAGCAGAAGCTAGCAACCAGAAAGAAAATACATGCACCAGAGCCAAGCGGCAGAAAATCGATGCAGTGCCTGCATCGTGGCTGAAAAAATTGATGCAGCGCCGGCGAAATCGATGCATCGCCAACTCGGCGTGGATACATCGCTCTCATACCTCTGGATTTTTCATGCATCCTCCCTGGGTGTCAAACTCTCCAACATCACCGCACGGACCCGAGGCTGTTTGTCGCTTACCGGACAGAGAAAGTATTGTCCCACGGCCTAACTTGTGAATAAGGAATCAACGCATTGCTTGCTTTTTCGATGCACGCTCACCTGTATGGCTTTATTTTTAAAACATACCGGCTATCTTGTGTTAAAACAATGCATCCATTGATTTCTATGTATTAAGACTCTGTTTACTTCAAAAAAGCATACTGTATATTTGCGTGTGTATGTTGGATTTATTTTCATTTTGGTCTTGTTTGACTTAAATAAATATTGGGTATTGTTCTAAACTGGTGTTGAGTTCTTTTGTTATATTTTCACTTTGTTACTGTGTGTATTGGTTTAAATACTTGACGCGTTGCCTTTGATATAAGCCTGACTGCTTGTGCCAAGCTATCAAGGGGGTGAGCAGGGGTTATCTGAGCTGTGTATCCCCCTTAACCTGACTAGAGTGAGCGTCCCTACTTGGACAGGGTGTAAGCTGACTGCCAACTACAGACCCTATTTCTAACGTTGGTGATAAGAGGTGGGGATAAGACTGCTATTTGCACTTGCAATACAGTGATTGGTGTATACTACTGTTTTATTGCAGATCATTAGACAACCACATACTGTTTTTCACTTGGATTTCTTTTGCTTTTCTTTTTGTCCTTTTTTTGAATCTCTCTGCCTTTTGAGACTTTGGGCCAGATGTAGGAAAGGTTTAGCGACTCGCAAACGACGAAAAACGCCGTTTGCGAGTCGCTAAACCCCACCTGGTATGTAGAAATGCATTTTGCGAGTCGGAACCGACTCGCAAAATGCATTTCCGAGTCGCAAATAGGAAGGGGTGTTCCCTTCCTATTTGCGAGTCGCAGTGGTATGCAATTCCATTTGCGACCGCAAAAGCGGTCGCAAATGGACTCGCAGTTACCATCCACTGCAAGTGCAATTTGGGAGTTTCCTACATCTGTTGCAAAAGTAGTGTTTAGGCTGGAGAAATTGGAGGATTACACAGTGGCCCAGCTCAAGCAATTTTGTAAGACTTTCCAATGCCCAATCAAAACCTCCACCAAGAAGGATGAGCTGCAAAAGGCACTGAGGCCCTGGTTGGCAGCAAAGGAGACTAAGGAGCACACAGCAGATGAGAATATGGCTGTGGATGAGGAGGTGCAGAGCATGCATGGTGATTTGGTAGATAACCTGGACCTATCTGGAGGGAGGGCCTCCAGGGCAGGCACCAATGTTTCTGCTAAGGATCTGACCACAGAGGAACTGAAGGACAGACACGCAGAGAAAGCATAATTTGGAGCTTGAGAAGCTCAAGCTGGAATTGGCCAAACTGCATAGAGAGGCAGAGGCAAAGAAAATGGCACTGGCTATGGAGGAGAGAAAAATGTTGTTAGCTCATGAGCTGAGGTTAAATAAGGTGGATCTGAAGGCAGGTCCAGGACAGATGGTAGCAGCAGTACCCCAGTGTAACCTGAAAAGAGAGTGTGCATTCCTAAAGATCTGGTAAAGGATTATAAGAGGGAAGATGACATACTCTTGTGGTTTAAGGGATATGAGTCAGCTTTTCACATGAATCTGGTCCCTGAGGTACAATGAGGGGCAGATGTGTGGAAACACTTTGAGGTAGAAGGAAGGAACACCTTGACAGCCATAGGGGATTCTCATGGGCTCATCTACTTTACGATGAAGGACACCCTATTCCCTAAATATGGCCTCACTCCACAGCAGTACAAGGAAAGATTCAGGTCTTACAAGAAGAGGGATTCTTAAACTTGGTTAGAATGTGTTGATTCTTTTTGCAGGGCACTGGATGGATGGCTGAAGGAGAGCAAGGTAACTACTTATGAGGGGCTATACAATTTGATTGCATGGGAGCACCTCTAAAGTCTTTGTTTTCCAGAGCTGCGCCAGCACCTGATTGACAACAAGCTGACTGACCCCCAGGTAGCTTGCCCAGGAGGCAGACTGATGGGAAAGCACCAGGGTCTAAAAGAGGCATGGGGAGACTCTGCCAAGGGTGGGCAGGGTCCCCGTGACGGTAAAGAGGGGGAGTTCTCTAAAGGGCCCCAAACTAGTTCCCAGAGTAAGGATTCTGATCCCCCAGGTAAGAAGTCATGGATCTCTACAGGGAAGCCTGCAGAGAGGGGTCCCTGCAAGTACTGTGCATGTGATCAGGAGGGTCACATGAGGGGGATCCCAGGTGTCCCAAGCAGGCACCGGCACCCACTGGTGCACAGTCACAGAGTTTGGCCAGTGTAGCGCTTGGGAAGTAGTTGGTTCCAGGAGAAGGGAGGGAGCCAGCTGAGATGACTCTAGTCTTACTAGGTTACAGTGAAATGGTCCATAGGACCCTCATGCCTGAGAACACTAGGAAGTACAGGCAGTGAGTGACCATCAATGGACAGAGGGTGGAAGCTCTTTGAGACACTAGAGCCAGTGTGACTAGTGTCAGGTATCACCTGGTGTCTAAAGAGCAAGTGGTTCCCAATGTGCACCACTCAGTAGATGCTGTAGACAACTCAGAGTGCCAGGTAGCACAGGTTCCCTTTGAACAGGGGGTCTCAGGTTCCTTGAGGGTAGCTGTGAGTCCAACCATACCTGTTGATGTCTGCTAGGTAACAATCTGGAGGATTCCCCTTGAAGTGAGGTGGAATGCCGGTCACACTTGGAGATACTGGGTCTGCCTGGATGGGCATGTGTCACCCGGTCTATGACAGCTAGTCAGGGTGATCAGGAGGCCCTAGAGCCTGAAATGTGACCCAGGTGCCAACCAGGAAGAGGAAGGGCAAGGAGCGCAGGAAACCCACTATAGCTGTTCCCATTGTCCATGAGGAAGCTGAACCTGAGGGGGATGCCCGGGAGCCTACAGGGGAACAAGTGGCTGAACTGGGAGATGTGCCCGAGCTGTCCCATTGGTAGCAGGAAGGTGGTCCCACCAAGGAGGAGTTCATCGAGGTGCAGGAGTCATACCCTTCTCTTGAGGGTCTGTGGCGACAGGCTGCAGACCGGGCATCTGGCAAGGAGTCTGGATCACACTGGATTTACTGGGAGGATGGCTTCCTGTATAATGAGCCTAAGGTTTCTGATTCTGGGGCAGCCTGGATGGGCATGTGTCACCCAGTCTATGACAGCTAGTCAGGGTGATCAGGAGGCCCTAGAGCCTGAAATGGTGGTACCTGAGTGCTTCCGAACCTTCCTTCTGGGACCGGCTCATGATGTGCCTTTGGAAGGACATTTGGGGCAAGGCAAAACTTTTGAGAGGATTGTCACCCACTTTCACTGGAACCAAATGTGCAGGCAGTCTCACACCTATTGTAGGTACTGCCAGACTTGCCCAGCAAGTGGCAAGAGTGGGGAGAGATGCAAGGCTCCCCTCCAACCATTCCCTGTTGTTAGCACCCCTTCTGAGCAGGTAGGAATTGACATTGTTGGGCCTCTGGACCCCAAGGCAGCCATGGAGAACAGCTTCATCCTGATCTTGGTGGACCATGCCACCCAATTGTCACGACTTACGCGCTGCTTTAACCTGGAGTCCGCAGAACGAGTGGCGAGGATCCTGTTCCTGAATGTTCGGCCTTGGCCCAGGTAGGGGCGACTCTTTTTGGTAGCCACGGTGCTGCAGGCAAAGGAAACGCCAAGGGCAGGCCGTGTCCTTCAGAAGTAGTGCCAGAGGGAAAAAAAAACCTGCAAGGGGAAAAAACCTCCAGAAAGGAAAAGTTCCTGAAATAGGAGCAAATTGAATAGGTAAATACAAGAGCAAAAAGAACAGGAAACAACATTGGAACAGACATTAACCAGTATCGGATACGAGGAAGCAGGAACGAAGACACCATCCAAACAGAAAGTGTTGCAGCGCAAGGAGAGAAAGAATCACAGCCCTTAAACACCAAAAAACAGGAAGCGACCAACAGGAAGTGCAAGGAAACCATCTTAGATAGGGAAAAACACATAGAACATAATGGACTAGGAGCCATAGAGAGTAGGGAACTAAAGCATGCTGGGAAGAGAGGGGTAATATGGGAAAAAAGAAAAAACATAAAGGGAGGCACAATGAAAAGGAAGAAAAAGAAGAAGATAACAAGAACAGGTGAGTGGGGGAGGGTTAGACCTGCATGTAACCACGTCGCGCTATGAAGGAATGAGGCCCCATGCCCAATTTGGGGCCTCGTAGAGTGCACAGCAGGCTGGGGGCGCGTGGCGTCTCCATGCCGCGTGCCGCGGCCCGAGCCGAATGTTTGGCTCACGCCGCGCGCCGCGGCACGACACCAATACCGAGAGGCAATCCTTCTGAAGTCAGTGACAGCCCCTGTGGTGGGCCTGGCATTGAAGGGTATTTTTACTCGCATGGGTTTCCCCCGGGAGGTGGTATCAGACCAGTGTACCAACTTCATATCTACCTATATGAAGTCTTGGTGGAAGGAGTGTGGGTAACCTACAAGTTTATCACTCCTTACCACCCCCAAGAAAATGGGTTGGTTGAAAGGTTCAACCGCACCCTGAAAGGCAGGATTATGGGTCTGAGAGAACCCATGAGGCATAACTGGGACGTCCTCCTGCCAAGCTTTCTTTTTGCACACAGGGGGGTACCTCAGATGGGACTTAGTTTTAGCCCCTTTGAGTTGCTATATGTCCTCTGTATGTCCTTTGAGAGGACCTCTGTGTCTGGTGAAGGAGTGCTGGGAGAAAGCTCCCAGTAGGCCCCAGGAAGTATTTAACTATGTGATGGCCTTTAGGAACCAGGCTGCCCACTTCAGGAAACTCACTCAAGTAAACCTAGAAGCCAGCCAGGAGGAAATGAAATGCTGGTGAGATGAGAATGCCACAATGGTTACAATTCTGCCTGGCAGAAAGTGTGGGTCATGGCCCCAGTGGAGCCCGTTCTCTCCAGGACAAGTAGACTGGGCCTTTTGAGGTGGTAGATTGCAAGAGTAATGTCATCTATCTAGTGAACTTGCAGATTCCCAGGAACCCTTTGAGGGTCCTACATGTGAACCGCCTCAAACCTAATTTTGAGAGCTTTGAACTGACCATGTTCTTGGCAACAGATGATGGGATGGAGGAGGAGAATGAACCTCTTCCTGACCTCCTCTGCCCAAGACAAAGATGGGTCTGTGGAGTGTGTGAACCTCTCCCCCCACTGTCCCTGGAACAGCAGAGGGACTGTCACCAGTTGCTGGGACAGTTTGCCTTTCTGTTTTCCTTGACCCCAGGTGTCACTCATTTGTTTACACAGGATGTGGACACTCGGAACAGTCCAGTTTTCAAGCATAAGAGCTATTGGAAGACTGACAAGGTTAGAGCCAGTATCAAGGATGAGGTTTCCAAGATGCTAACACTAGGGGTGGTAGAGTTCTCCAGCAGTTCTTGTTCCAGCCCAGTGGTCTTGATTCCAAAGGCTACTGCCTGAGGTGCTACTCCTGAACTTAGGTGCTGCATGGACTACCGTGGACTTAACGCCATCACTAAGACTTACTCGCACCCCATGCCCCGAGCTGATGAGCTAATAGATCAGCTACGAGCTGCCAAGTTCCTCAGCACATTGGACTTAGCGTCTCGGTACAGGCAGATTGCCTTGACTGATGGGGCCAAAGAGACGTCAGCATTTTCAACACCAGAGGGGAACTACCAGTTCAGAGTCATGCTCTTTAGGTTGAAAAATGCCCCTGCCACCTTTCAGAGGTTGGTCAACCAGGTTTTGGCTGGGCTGGAGGATTTCAGTGCCACCTCCCTGGATAACACTGCAGTGTTCGGCTCCAGTTGGTAGGATCACCTGCATCACCTCTGCAATGTGTTGGAGGCCCTGCAGAAGGCAGGCCTCACTATTAAGGCCAGTAAGTGCTAAATAGGGCAGGGATCTGTGGATTACCTGGGACACCAGGTGGGGAGTGACCAGGTGGCCCCCTCTCCGACCCAAAATTTATATCATTCTGGCTTGGGAACCCCCCAAGACCCAGACAGAGGTGTGAGCCTTTTTAGGTCTCACTGGTTACTACAGGACAAATTTCAGTGGGTATGGCACCATTGTTGCCTCCTTGGCAGAGCTGACTTCCAGGAGGCAGCCCAAGAAAGAGATATGGACTGAAGCCTGTCAGACCGCTTTTGATGTCCTGAAGTCAGCCATGTGAATGGCACCTGTGCTGAAGTAACCCGACTTCTCCAAGGAATTAGTTGTGCAGACTGACGCTTCAGAACATGATGTGGGGGCAGTTCTAGCACAGCTAAATGAAGAGGGCCTAGACGAGCCTGTGGCCTTCATTAGTAGGTAGTTACTCCCAGGGAACAGAAGTGGAGTGCAATTCAGAGAGAAGCTTTTACTGTAGTCTGGGCACTGAAGAAGCTAAGACCCTACTTCTTTCAGACTCACTTCTGGGTTCAGAAAGACCACAGCCCCCTCAGATGGTTAATGCAGGTGAGGGGTGAGAACACAAAATTGTTGAGGTGGTCCATCTCCCTGCAGGGAATGGAATTTTTGATGGAACACTCCCCTGGGACAGAGCACGCCAATTCTGATGGTCTGTCCATTTTCTCCCACCTTAGTGATGAGATCTCTTGAGGTTGGGTAGTTCTCCGCACTTTCAGCTGGGGTGGGGCACATGTTAGACCTAGAATCCCTGGCATGGTTTCCCCTGTCTTTTTGCATCTGCTTCCTTTATTTTTCACTGTGTACTGGACTTTGTTTTTGCTGGTCTTCGGTACTCTGGGCACCTTGCCACTGCTGACCAGTGTTTAAGTGCAAGTGCTCCCTGTGTAAATTGCAGTTATGATTGGTTATCCCTGATTGGCATATTTGACTTACTAGTAAGTCTCTAGTAAAGTCCACTAGAGGTGCCCGGGCCTCTAAATCAGATGCTACAAGTGAACCTCCAGCACTGATTGTGCCAAACACATGAGAAGCCCTGTAAACAGGTCTCCGACCTGCCACTACAGTGTCTGTATGTGCAGTTTTTCACTGCCATTTCGACTGGCAAGTGCACCCACTTGCCAGGCCCAAACCTTTCCTTTTACTACATGTAAGTCACCCCTAAGTTAGCCCCTCGGTTGCCCCCTGGGCAGGGTGCAGTGTATGTAAAAGGTAGGGCATGTGCTGGTGTTTTTTTTACATGTCCTGACAGTGAAATGCTGCCAAATGTGTTGTTCACTATTGCAAGGCCTATATCTCCTATAGGTTAACATGGGGACATTAAGTATCTTTAAAGTGCAGTTTCCCATTGGTATCAAATAGAGATGTTAAGTTTTAGGTCTCTCAAATCACAATTTAAAGACACATCTTTTGGTTGCTTTTTAGATTGCCTGTTTGAAAATGCCACTTTTAGAAAGTGTGCATTTTCTTGCCTAACCATTCTGTGCCTCTGCCTGCCTGTGGAATCCATGTCTGGGCAGACTGACTCTTGGGCTGTTTGTGAATTTCCTCTAGACAGTGACACAAAGGGGGCTGAGGTGTGTCCTGAATATCCTGATGGCTCTTCCTGGGCTAGAGGGGGAGTGAGGAGCTGGCACCTGCAGCTGAAAAGGCTGTGCCCATCCTCACAAATTGCAGACTCCACCCCTGTGAAGAGTGTCTGGGGCCAGGCCTTTTCAAGGCAGGATCTTGTGAACAACAGAGACTTTCCTTTGAAGTTTGCCCACTTCAAAGGCAAAAATGAGTATAAGTAGTGGACCCAAAGCCACAGATTCTTTAAACACTTCAGGAACCAAGAGGAACCTGTGGCAATGAGAAGAGCTGAAGAACTGTGAGGAGGAGTACTGCCACTATGCTGTGTGTGCTTTGCTAGGTTGGCCTGCAGTTGGTGCTTCTGCCTTAGAGAGACTGCACTTTTCTGTGTATCCTGCTTGTGATTAGATTCTCTAAGGGCTTGGACTGAGCTTGCCTCCTGTTAAGAAGTCTCAGGGGCATCAAAGACTTCATCTGCCAGCACATGGGCTCTCTTGCTGAGACCCTCTGACTTGTCAAGTAGTGCAACATCCAGTCCCTGGGCCCTTGGAAGGAGAAGCTGACAGACCCAGAGAGAAAATCCACGCACTCTGATAAGGTTTGTGGTTGTAGCTTGAGTAGGGTTTCACCCACCTTAAGCAATAACCCAATTTCTCACAAGTCTCTATTATTTGTGCTAGAGCGCCCGGTCCTTAATAAGTAAGCTTACAAGGGGGCGCGTATAGGTCGATGAACCTTTTGATTCGCATGGAATATCCTAGTTATGTAGTAACCAATGTCCAGCAATAATCAATACACAAATCAATGATAATTAAGCAACCATTATTCAGCAATTAATAGTGTCAACCATTTCATGAATAACCACAACTTAATATATACATTTTAGCAATTTTATTTCCCTATTAGTTACAATACTAAATCATGGGATTAATTCAAACTATATTCAAATCAAATCAAGATTCATTAGTGACCACCAATAACATAATCTAATCAAAACTTGAGACAAAATACATTCTAAAGCATAAGTCAAAATGAGAATCATAGGTGAATACGTCAACATAAGTAGCAGAGTTCAGCAAATTAGTCCGTCAATCATTTGTCACTGTATATGTCAGTATCTTTAGAAATAGGAACCTTACCTAACCCAGATTAGCATTAGCATGCGGGACTTCATGCAAAACCAGTTTAGAACACGAATCTGGAAAACATCTAACTAAGAGAAAAAATAAAATCTATTAAGGCAGCGCAGTTGATACCTAGAAAGAGAAGGCACAAAAGGTAATTCAGTCACATGGTCATAGCCACCTATCCACGGTATGGATCAGCAACAAAGTCAGTCTTCATCTTCAGGTCATCAATCGATCAGCATTGCATCAGGCTCTCCTCTTAGAGAAATGAGCCCAATAACAGAATCTCGAATCTCTTCTCCCCCCAATATCGTATCAATTTCAGAATAAAGTCTCTCCTCCTTCATCTGCCCTAACATCTAAACTCTCCCATTCTGTCATGTCATTATATCAAAGTCACCCAGACTATCCCCCAATTCCTAAGTGGTCAGTTAATCACCAGTTATGACTCTATCCAATAGTGTTAGTTTTTCAAATCTATGAATGCTAATATTACACAGTTCTCAAGGTGTCGATTGATTCACTGTACGATGTCTTCATCGTCCGGCTCATCAGGTATCGAAATTGTTGCATCCTCTTCTCCAGTCAGTGTCTCCATTGTTCGAGTCCTGGGAAAGTACATCCAGTCTGCTTTACACAGTCCTTGATACAAAATTGATTCCATCATCTCCTGTCCATCAGTTCATCACAGAGAATTTTAGCTGAGCAGATTTTATTAAACAACGAGCGGTTCATTGTCAGTTCAGCACAGTAGCTTCTCTACATTGCGTGTTAATATTCAGCTTCTGCATGAGGCCTGGCAAAACTAGGCCACAAGTACGGATAAGTTAGCTCTACGATATAATGCAAAACATACGTTATATAACTCAATATGACATATTGCTACATCATTATTATGCATTTTCAACATTTCACATGTCTTAGTCACTTTTTAATATAATTTGTGAGTGATGGCAGCCACTCTTCAAGGGCACATTTTCAAACGTACACATTATTTTTCTTCGTTAATTACTCAAACTACTTAAACATTTACTAATAATTTCTAATTACTATCTCTGTGTTATTATTTGTAAACTTCAGTTTGGGAGCACCTGATAGGATTTTGTGGGGTATAGCATTACAGCACTTTCTAATGTGTGTAGTGCTCTGTTTGGGAAGAGAACATAATAAAACTAGTTAAGGACCTACCATCTATGGGAGTAAAATGAGCCTCCCTTTTGGTGGATTTTTTAAATTTATTTTTTATCTCTGATCCTCTCTCCTTCTGGTAACTGGTGTCTCACCTAAGGTGCCATTTTTTGTACACCAACCATCTTTTACATAGATAACATGATGCTCATTAGTCACAACCATTGAGTTTTGGAGTGATTGTGGTTAGAATGTAATCACTACTAACCTTTACTTCCTTTATGTTAGTCACGCAAAAGCAAGGTTATAAGGGTTTATAGATCCAACGCACATTTTGTTTGGAAAAGCTTGAAATTGTGACTGAACATAACTGCTTGACTATCATACTTGCAGAAAGAACGTTATGATAAGATTTGCTTAAATGAAAAGGAGCTACGTTTCCTGAATGCATCACTGACTAATAAACCTCTTTGTGTCACATTTAGTGCCACAATATTTAAATTTTTATTATATGGCTCTTTTGGATAGGTCCAGAAGAATGTGCCATTCTTCTTGGTCCGTATTGAAGTGTTCTTAAGAGATGCATTTGGACTGAAGATGATTATACCAGTTCAAGTTATCCATCCCTAATTTGCCCTGTTGCAAACAACTACGTTAATACAATCCAATAAGAAATCAGTCCTTGGCATCAATAATTTTAATACATATTAAAGTTGGCTATATTTCGTTGGGAAAAACTTCAGCTAATTTCCTGAGGATGCAGCTCGAGTCTTCGAGCTCTAGATCTTTCCAGATGATCCCCATAGGCAGAAGGCTGTTTTCAAGCCTAGCCTGAAAAAAGTAATTTATCTGTGATTTTACATTACAGTTAGCTTGAAAAGCCTCCGATTATTCTTTCTTTGTTATTTCTGAGTTTTAGATATTGTCTGGAAATGTTATATTTAATTTAATGGTTCTTTAGCTAAGAAGCTTGTGTGCCCTTTTCGTATTATTCAACTGCATCTTTCTGCTGTCCTATGGTACTTAAAGGCCTGTGGAGCTAATCAGTTATGCTGGGTTTGTCATTCTTCGCTGGAATCTTTCTTTCATGCCACGTTCTTGGTGTGGCACGTGGTGAGTATACCATTCCAGTTTTAGAAAAAGTTATATTTTTAGGTAATATTGATAACATTATGAATCGTTTGCGCACAATTGAAGTCCAATTGTGCCATCCATAGGTTTTTAAATCGGTTTATGACACAGTTAAGAAACGAAAGAAGTGAATGTGTAAAAGCCTGCTTTATGCTACTCTGGGTGTATTTTTATTTTGAACATACTTATGTTTGGAATATGAATATGTTTTTTACACCCTAACTAACCTACTAAAGAATGTGAAGTTATATTTATTTATTTATATTTTCTCTTTTCATCATTTCTCATTGATGTGCTGATTTTGTTATTGTCGTGGTAGGATGTTTATGGTTCGAGGTCCATCTGATTAAAGAACCGTAAAAAATAATCACAGTTGCGTTATACAAGGATATCTCGCTGGATTAATAACTATGGAGCTCAAATCCCATTTCATGAAAAATATGGTTCCGATTAAGAAAATAATTTTAGTTCAAGAGTGTTCACTTATTAAGTACTGGATAAGTGGACGAGATAAAACCCTTTGTCAATAATAGAGCAGTCCTTAATTCATTCTCTCTCTCTCACCTTCTTCCCCATGTCTCTCTCCCCCCTCTCTCTTCCTCTCCCCCTCCCCTCTCTCTTTCTCTCTGGCTGTCTTTCTCCTTCTCTCTCCCCCTTCCATGCACGTGTTTGGCAGGTGCCAACACTGCAATATAAAAACAGACAGCTATAGCAAAATTCTCCTTCTTCCATTGGAACCAGCCACAGTGGTAACATAATTTGACAGACAAATTCATCTCTGACAATGCTGCTGAATCTCTTTAGCGCTGCTTGAACGCCTAAATTTATGACTTGTATTAAGTGACGGAAATCTCTTTATGTTCCAAGCTCGGATTGTGAAATGCTCTGTAATTAGTAAAAATTCTCACAACTGCAGAATATAATTAAAAGCCATTATAAAATGAGTGTTTGCTGCGCCGGCAATGTATATGATTTTTCATAATTGATGAGCAGTGCAATCATCTGAAATCCTCACAAAATGAACACCAAATGTTGCGTGTTTAATAAATAGACTAATGTACGCCCGAGAGTACATAATCAGGCAGTAATTGCATTGAGAGGCTGTGGTGACATGAAGACTTCGGTGGCTGCTGCTTTTAAAGCAGCACACGCTGGCTGGGCGCCTCATTTAGGAGATGCTCCCCGCAGCTGCACTGCGTCGCCCTTTGAATTCGCTCCTTATTAAACCTTTTTTCTTAGACTGTTCCGTTCAAAGGAAATCTCAGGAACCTGCTAACATTAGTACCACATTTTCCAATGAAGTGATTACTCTGTTGCAGTTTGATTTTGGAAAAGTGTCAGTGTCTGTCTCGTTTTCTTCGATGCCCTTATTTTATTATCGTTTGGGAAGCAAACTAGAGGATAGCTCGCCTCTTCTTCTGCTCTCTCTCTCTTCAACCATCCATCTTCTTATTTCACATTTATTATCATTCGTTCTCTGAGGTCTTGGTGTTGTTGTGAGAGTAACTAGCCCTTATAATCCAAACACACTTATAAAAGGGGGTTTAAAGCACAAACATAGCAAATGTAATAATGACCTCTAAGTGTTATTCAGTTTTCCCAGTCACAACTTGAAGAAATAGAATCTTAGATTATTAAAAAGAAGCTTAGCTGAACAAGAATGAATGTGATTGCCTATATTCTTCAGATCCTCGATAACCTGATTTAAACAGTCAGATAAATCATGAGGAAGATTAGAAAAAAGAGGTACACAGGGATCTAAAGGTGTCTAGCGCCTAATATTGGGCACCTAGGGACCCATTTAGAGTTTGGCAGACATGGTACTCCGTCACAGACTGGCAAACGTTTATAGAAAAGTATTGTGTATGTAATAAATGAAAAAATGGCAAATAAAAAAAAATCAGTTGTAATAAACACTCTAAATATACAATGATGATTTTTTCCAGAACGTTTGTAGAAACCAAACCATAAAAAAGCATATAATATTTGTGCCTTAGATTTCGTATGTATATCATGAGGCAGATTATTTGGTAATAGAGTTTTAGTAGACCTCCTGCTGAAATATGTAGACATAATGTTTGTGCCTAAAATGAAAAGCATTTGTGAAAGGCACTGTTGTTACGATAGATACTATAGAAGGACTCACATTCAATGACACCACATGTTAGACCTGACATGCCTTAGGGTGGTCACCCCAAACTTTTTGCCTGCCTCCCTCCACTTTTTGGACACTGTTTTTGCTGGCTTTTAGACTCTGCGCACTTTACCACTGCTAACCAGTGCTAAAGTGCATATGCTCTCTCCCTTTAAACATGGTAACTTTGGATCATACCCAATTGGACTATTTAATTTACTTATAACTCCCTAGTATGTGCACTATATGTGCCTAGGGATTGTAGATTAAATGCTACTAGTGGGCCTGCAGCACTGCTTGTGCCACCCACTTAAGTAGCCCCTTTACCTTGCCTCAGGCCTGCCATTGCAAGGCCTGTGTGTGCAGTTTCACTGTCACTTCGACTTGGCATTTAAAAGTACTTGCCAAGCCTAAACCTCCCCTTTCTCTACATATAAGTCACCTCTAATGGGTGCCCTAGGTAACCCCTAGGGCAGGGTGCTGTGTGGGTGAAAGGCAGGACATGTACCTGTGTAGTTTACATTTCCTGGCATACATTATTAAAGTGGTAACTGCTGATCTGAAAGGAGTAGGAAGGTCATATTTAGTATGGCCAGAATGGTAATACAAAATCCTGCTGACTGGTGAAGTTGGATTTAATATTACTATTCCAGAAATGCCACTTTAAAAAGTGAGCATTTCTTTGCACTTAAATCTTTCTGTGCCTTACAATCCACGTCTGGCTGGGTCTAGTTGACAGCACCTTGTGCATTCACTCAGTCACACCCGAAACACAGGGTACTCAGCCTCACTTGCATACATCTGCACTTTGAATGGGTCTTCCTGGGCTGGGAGGGTGGAGGGCCTGCCCTCACACAAAGGACTGCCACACCCCCTACTGGGACCCTGGCAGACAGGATTGAACTGAAAGGGGACCTGGTGCACTTCTAAGCCACTCTTTGAAGTCTCCCCCACTTCAAAGGCACATTTGGGTATAAAACATGGCCTCTGCCCTACCACCTCAGATACTTGCTGGAGAAGAAACTGAACCAGAACCTGCATCCTGCCAAGAAGAACTGCCTGGCTGCCTAAAGGACTCACCTGACTGCTTTCTACAAAGGACTGCTGCCTTGCTGTTGGGTTGCTGCCTTGCTGAACTCTTGCCTTGCTGCAGAAGTGCTCTCCAAGGGCTTGGATAGAGCTTGCCTCCTGTTCCCTGAAGTCTCAGGACCAAAAAGACTTCTTTCTTTCCACTGGACTATTTGTGCAGCAAAAAATTCGACACAGCTTGCTCCGTGGTGAAAAATTCACCGCACGCCGAACCGGAAAGAACCGCCGCTCGACCCCACGAGGAAAAGATCGACGCGACGCCTGCGGTGTGACCGGAACTTCGACGCACGGCCCGCCTGGACAACGCTGCCCGACTTCCAGAGAGTAGATCGATGCGGCGCCTGCCATGAGTGAGAAAATTCCACGCACCGCCCACCGGAACGACGCGCAGCTGGACAACAAGCCCAGGATTCCACGCACAGACCCCGGGGCGTCTGAAAACCTCGCGACCCACAGAGGAGACTGTCCGCGCGCCGGAAATCGATGCAACGTCTTGCCCATGTGAAAAATAACGACGCAAGTCCTTGTGTGAAGGGGCGAAACCGACGCACACACCATTTTCCACGCATCTCCTCCTCTGTGGCCCTCCAAACCAGGTACTTTGTGCATGAAAGAGACTTTGGGGGTTATTCTAACTTTTGAGGAGGTGTTAATTCGTCCCAAAAGTGACGGAAAAGTGACGGATTTACCACCAGCCGTATTACGAGTCCATTATATCCTATGGAACTCGTAATACGGCTGGTGGTATATCCGTCACTTTACCGTCACTTTTGGGACGGATTAACACTCCTCCAAAGTTAGAATAACCCCCTTTGTTTGCTTTTTAAAGACTTAAGACACTTCATATCACTTTTCAGTGATATCTCAACAATTTCTTTTTGCATCTTTTATTGTTTTGATCTGCAGATATTCAGATAAATATTACATATTTTTCTAAACACTGTGTGGTGTATTTTTGTGGTGCTATATAGTGTTATTGTATGATTTATTGCACAAATACTTTACACATTGCCTTCTAAGTTAAGCCTGACTGCTCAGTGCCAAGCTACCAGAGGGTGGGCACAGGATAATTTGGATTGTGTGTGACTTACTCTGACTAGACTGAGGGTCCTTGCTTGGACAGGGGATAACCTGACTGCCAACCAAAGACCCAATTTCTAACACCACAGCAATAATTTAAATAGATACAAAGCAATTTTATAGTAACATATATACAGTCTACTTTTATAATAAAATACCACTGAATGGGACTCAAGAGGTTGCTCAAAATGATTGTGGAAAAAACAGAAAGAACCACTTGGTACAAACTGATTACATACTGGAACTTGAGAAAGAAGTATTTAATTTTGTAAAAATAATCTTACTAGATCTTGCACAGATTAGCAATAGGGAATGCTTTTACACCAGAATTACCACAGCTTTTCAGGTCACAATCTAAGGACAATTGGGTATTGCAGAATAAATATTGTATTGAACACGTAGCAACTTGGTAACAACATTTGGAGCTAGTCTTCAGCATCAGGGTATGCAGAAATCACACTTTACTACCAGAGCTTCCACCAAGAAAGCTGAGAGTCAAGCTAGCTTTTGGCAATTTCTCAGGAGGAGAAACTAACTGTCTTGAGAAAGAGAACTGCTTCTCAAATTCAGGAAATTTGACTGAGAATGTGAGAGAGTACTCAAATCACATCCTTAAAGGACCAGAAAGTGGCATGTTTAGCCTACTAAGAGAAACATTAATCAAGTGGAATCAGAGGACAGAAGCACCCTTTGTGTGTGATATCATTTGGGTCAAACACTAATCAAATAAAAAAAAAATCATAACAATTGCCACATTATTGATACCACATTGTCACCTTGATTGACAGATTGTTCCCATGAAAAAATAAAACGCTGAAGAATAGCTTGGTAAGAAATTATGAGCCACTCATAAAAATGGTACCACCTGCTGTACAATCCCTTTGGCAGGCCAACCCCCATAGTCTGCAGTTCTTGCCAATGACTAGTAAATGATGTGTACATCAAGGAGGGATATGAAACAGAAAATACTTAAGCTATGCAGCTTATTGCAGGTCGAAAAGACCCATGAAGAAATGAATCATGCCACAAAAATCAAAACTTAGGTGCAAAACGCAGACAACCTTATTAAAAACCATTTTTGTACCCAAAGAACCATTGATGATGACCTAAAGTTGACAAAGATTTATGTTGTCCAACAGAAGCCAAAAGGTGAAAATGTGTACAAACTTGTTCTCAAAACGAAAATGGCCTGAATGAAAATTCTGGCTATAAGATATCCTCCTAAATGAGATATTGGAGTATATGTTGGTATAACCCCAAAACTCCTCACATTGGCCTCACCCTAAGACGTACAAGAAGATGGCTTAGTCACAATCACATTATCATCTCCAACTAAGGTCCTGCCTATGAGTAGGCTGAGGTTTTTAGTCATCTTTGTGTACTGGTTTAGACCACAATCACAATTCAGAGTTGTGCAGAGTTTACTGCACTTAGTACTCGCTGGTGCAAAAACAGCTGCACCCTTCATTTAATCACAGATTTTTTCAGTAAAAAACAGAAAGATATTTACCATGCCATGCAGATCATAGTGTGGTAAGCACCAGATAAATTCTGAAACCAGGGGGTCAGAGTTTATCAAGTTCTAAATTGCATCTACACTTTCAGGTGGCTCATAACCAGGGGCCTTAGATTATAGGCACCAACCTTTTTTTCAGTGAATAAAATCATTTAAACTGCTTCATTGGGTGATAACTAAAAAGAAACAATAAATAAAAGGGGTTTCAAATAAACATTGTTAGACCTTGGGTCTCTGGTTGGGAGAGGTAGGCACCCTCTCTAAGTAGGGACTACAGTCCTAGTCAGGGTAACTTGAAGCACAACCTAAATTATCCTGTGCTCACCCTCGGTTAGCTTGGTACAGAGCAGACAGGAACAACTTAGAAGGCAATGTGTAAAGTATTTGTGCAGTAACTCATACAGTAACACAGTGAAAACAGTACAAAAAGTGCTCCATGCCAGTTTAGGAACATAGATAATATGTATATGAATACAACATGACCACAATGACAAAACTCCAACATGCACAAGTCAAGATATCATTTTTTAAAGGTTTAGATGAGTCTCAATCCTTAAGAATCAGTTGCTGTATCCTTTTAACACTCATTACATGGGATGCATAAAAAATAATAAGCAGAGGACTGCATGCTTCAGGAAGTAAAGTGATGTGTTGGTTTTTCTGGTGTGGCAAAGGTGATGCGTCTTCTCTTTCCATTTGGCAAGTTGGTGGCTAGGTTTCCAGGAGCACAGCCTCCGTTCCGCACGGCAACGAGGGGATACTTTGATGCCCGGGGACGATGCATGGAAAATCCAGAATGTGTTGTGAAGAGGCAACAGGCACTGTGTCGATTGGGCAGGAAATGCAGTAATTCTGCAGCCGCAAGACAAGCGCTGCGTCAATACGGCATGCGTTGCATCTAATTTTGCAGGTGTTTCATCAATTTTCTGGCATGCTGGAATTTCTTCTCTTTGGTGAAGTCTTTGATGGCCCTTAGACTTCAGAACAGGAGGCAAGCTCAATCCAAGCCTTCAAGAGCCCTTTTGGGGTAAGTTAGAGTCTTTCCAGCAGAGTCAGGGGCCAGCAGGCAGCAGGGCAACAAGCAGGACAGCAGTCCTTTTCTAGCAAAGCAGTCCAGATGGGTCCTTTGGGCTGCATGGCAGTCCCTCTGACAGAGACCAATTGTAGATCCAGAAGTGTCTGATTTGGTGGGGTTACAGACCCAGTATGTATACCAAAACGTACCTTGGAAGTGGGTGAAACTTCAATGAGAAGCACACAATCCCTTTCAGCCCAGCTGGCTGCCAGTTGCCCTGTGGAGGATTGTCAGTGCTTTGTGTGAGGGTGGGCCACTGGCCTTTGGAGTGTAAGTGAGAACCCCTCCACCCTTCCTGCCTAGGAAGACCCATCAGTATGCAGATGAATGCAGATGCAGCTGACTGTCCTGTGTTTATGGCTGTCTGGGTGGAATGCACAAGGGGAGATGTCAACCAGCACAGACAAGACAAGGATTGGAGAAAGGCTGCAAGGTACAGAGATCAGTAAGTGCAGCAAAATACCTACTTTCTAAAAGTGTAATTTCTGAAATAGTAATGTAAAATCCAACTTCACCAGTAAGTAGGATTTCTCACTACCATTCCAGCCATACCAAACATGACATGGCTACTCCTCTCAAATCAGAAATTACCACTTAACAGTATATTAGGGAATTTCAAATGCTGGCCTATGACAGGAGCAGGCTTCACAGCAGTGAAAAATGACTTTGGGAGTTTTTCACTACCAGGAAATGTAAAACGAATGAGTTCATGCCCTGCCTTTTTCTTATATAGCACCCTGTCTTGTGGGTTACCTGGGGCCTAACTTAGGAATTACGTCTATGAAATAAAAAGTTAATTTAAGGCTTGGCAAGTAGTTTTAAATGCCAAGTCAAAGTGGCAGTGAAACTATACACACAGGCCTTGAAATGGCAGACCTGAGGCATGGTTAAGGGGCTGCTTATGGGTGGCACAATCGGTGCTGCAGGCCTACTAGTAGCATTTAATTTACAGGCCCTGGGCACATTCAGTGCACTTTACTCAGAACCTATAGGTAAATTAAATATGCCAATTGGCTATGAGCCAATGTTACCATTTTTAGGGGTGAGAGCACAAGCACTTTAGCACTGGTCATCAGTGGTAAAGTGTGCATAGTCCTAAAACCAGCAAAACTGAGATCAGAAAAATGGAGGGAGGCAGGCAAAAAGTTGAGGAACACCACCCTAAGACTGTCATGTCTAACAAACATAATTAACACATGAGTCGCTTGAAACATCTGTGCACTATTTTGAGAGATGTACAAGAATTAACATTTTACCTCTTGTTAATGCAAGTGCCTTAATTTAGTAATAAAATCTGTCACTGTAAAGAAATGAAGCTATAACCACACACAACTAATGTCTGCTATCCAAAAGAATTAGATGTTTATATTTAAGGTAGCTCTTCCCTCCAGCAACATGACATGCAGCAAGGCAAAACTACAACCTGGATGTTTCACAAGACCTGACTTTGTTCTAGCACATTATATGCATAGCATGCTGGTGTCCACAAGACTAAAGTACTGGAAATCAAATGAAGAGTCAGAGCCTGGCCATGAGCAAGATGGCGACCTCACTGCAGTGTTTTGTGGCATTGACTGGTAACTGATGCCTTTGCTTTGTTAGTCAGATCCCTGACTTCAACCTAAAACAGGAAGCCTTTAGGGAGCATCACAAGGTTGAATAGGTGTTTTGCTGGTGAGCTGTGATGCACTGTGATTGAGGCATGCCTAAAAGCCTATCGTCCCCCTCCATCTACACTGTAGCACCATCTCACCTTGCGCTGATCACCCATCAGTGCAAGACCTGGCAGGAGTAAAACATGAACTGCTGGAAAGGCCAAATGAAGAAAAAGTATTCGATACAGTGGCTTTGGGACCTATCACTGGATAATAATCTGATGACCTTCTAGAAACTGAAGTGTAATAAGCGATTACTGGTCAAGACAGATGGAATAGGTGAAAACTAAAGCAGCTGCAGTAGAGATGTGTGTGCAGAGTTATGATGTGCGGATGGCCATAGGAATGTCACTCTTGTTCATTTTACTGCCATCTCCCAAGTTAACCCTTTTTCTGTGCTGAATATGCCTATGGAGCAAATAGCAAGGCAAGACAGATTAGATCAACTCTGTTCAAACTGGGGGTATGTCACTTCCATGTAGGCTTACTGTATACACAAGGGCCCCAAGTCAGTCGCTGGCTGGGGACCCATTTCCGTTTACATGATGTCTCATTTCTCCCAGCAGCAATTGACACAACTTCACCCACTAGCTGAAATTTGCAAGGGCTTGTGAAATCGAGTTGATGTGTTCTCTCCTTAGAATTTGAAGTCAGTAGTACCCTCCTGAATTGGGTTCAGATAACCTAGATCCTCAGATGACAATCATAGACTTTTATTGGCTTTGTGGTCAATAGGAAACTCTCCATTTAAAGTTATGTCCCAGAATGTAAGTGCAGTTGTGGTCAGGGCAATCTTCTCCTCCCAGGCAAGTTTGATAACTGCTCACGCCACACCACTTCCTCCTCTATCGTCAGACTCTCCTACCTGGCCAGATCGATTTTCACCATACACCTTCTGGTAGACATCCCCCTTCCTGGCATTATTGGTATGCCCCATTGCACTAAAAGGAAAACATTTTCTGAGTATATCCCTTTTCCAAATATAGAAATTTTACTGATAAAGGAAATGCATATGACTCAGAATTTGGCAAACTGAAATGTGATTGGATCGAAAAGTTCATCTACATGAGCCACATGATACCAACCTCTGGCCCTGAAGTAATCACTTCTAACAGCTCTAAACTCAACAATACAGCTTAGGAAATCAAGCCCCTAACTAATCAAGGACATGCTTGCTACCTGACCTACATAGGGTACTAACAGAATTGGTTCTGGGTTCATGCTCATTGGGGGACTTGAACCTATCACCAGATCCCACCCTGAACCTAAACATGGACAGCAATTTTGGGTGATGTGATAAAACACTGTAGCCTCGAAGAGACCTCAAGGCCTGGATGTAAATGATTAAACCTTAATTTCTTGTATGCAATCAACAATAATCGAAGTCTTGTCACTGGCTCTCTATTACGATTGCAATATCTTAGAGAACGCACTCTCCATTCACTCACCTGTTACTCTCAACATTGATTGCGGTCCCATTACTTTATTGATTAAACCATTAACTATGAATGTTTCCAGATACAAGCTGCCCCATAAGCGGAAAGCACTGGATGGTCATATCAGGATATTGCTGATTCAAAAAAGCATTCTATAATGTCAACTTAAATGTTGTGTGTAGCCATGAAGGCCTCTTTGAATGGTTTGATGAAGCAGGAGAGTGCTTTGCAAAACAGGAAAAACAAGATGGAGCAAGCGATCCTTGAGACCTTGCTAATCCTATACAGTATAAACAGTTTATCTCCTAATTATATGTTCACCCTGAACACTGACTATACCCTATGTGCATATAATGGAGCCATTATTAGTGGGTGAGAAGGAAGTGAGACTGTTTAAAGTGTTGCCCATCGACAGGAAGCATAATCAGCAATAACCGCCATCCATAAAAAGCAATGACTAGGCCTGAACAGAGTTTCAATTAGACTGTATGAATCGGAGTGATTTTGGTAGTTCTACTTTCCTCTTGGTAGTTCTGTGTTACTCTTGGACAAAGTAATAGCTTACTCTTTGAGTAAGCTATTACTCCTGCTTGAATATTTAAGAGTAGTTTGGGGTAAAAACATCCTACCTAAAGAACACATTTAGCAGGCATGAGCAGCTGCTCATGCTCACTATTTGTGTTATGCTGCATTTAGTGCTGTTTTTCATGCAAATGCATCCTTGCATCTATTTTGGACATAAGAGTGCATTTTGCGCTAAGAGCGTAGCGCATAATGCCAGTAGTAGGCTGTGGTAAAATCCTACCTCAAGAGCACATTTAGTGAGCGTGATCGGCAGCTGGCCCTGGCTGTTCATGTTCTGTTGCATTCACTATTATTTCTTAGCACAAAATGCACCCTCATGTCCATTTTGGATGCAAGGGGGCACTTTTGTGCAAAGAAATTGAGTTAAATGCATAAATACTCTTCTTTTGAAATTCCACTAAATTCCTAAGCAATTCTGTGTGATTAGGTTACATCGAATTATGTGAGTTATATCCAACCCTAGCAATGACCTCAAGAAACTCGACCCCAAGACATAACGGATACTTTTGCAGCTCTTTATATTGAGCTGTAAAGGCCCAAAAGTGATGACACTACATCCATGGAAGAAGGCTTTATATCACAATTAGATTTACGATAACTGTTAAAACACAAGAAACCACTTATAAGTTGGGAGCTAGCTAAAGAAGGGATAGAACCATATACCAAGTCCTTTGGAAAGTGACTTCTCTTGAAATTTCTACAAATGTGGGAAGCTGCAACTAATAGATGTGTTATACAATACCTTTAAGGAAGGTCAAACTTCTGCGACTTTTGTTTCTCAATCAGTCGCAAAGCACTGTCCTCCCTAACCCCATATGGCACCCTTTGTACTTCACCGCCACTAATAGATGTGTTATACAATACCTTTAAGGAAGGTCAAACTTCTGGGACTTTTTTCTCAATCAGTCACAACGCACTGTCCTCCCTAATCCCGTATGGCACCCTTTGTACTTCACCAGCTATCACCCAATCTTGTTATTCTAGACATGAAAATTCAAGTGAATATCCTTGTGAAGCGGCTCCTTGTGAGTGGGGTTCTATACAGTAATTTTATTGTGTAAGCACCTCATGACTATCTGTTACTTGCTGTTGCTTACTAATGACTTTCCAGAGAAAGCAATAGCTTTCTTGTTGGTCAGCGACAAGGCGTTCAACATAGTCGAATGGGGATACCTGTATGACATTCTTGAGAGTCGAGGTTTGTGAAGCAAATGTATCTCTAACATTAGTTTGGGGATTTCAAGGTATTGCACTGCGCAGATGGCATTCTGCTCACATTCAATGACCTTCATTCTTCTCTGCCACCCCTATATTAATTAATCTCTGAATTCTCCATCTGTAAAGTTGACTGAAGCAAAGGCAAGACTTTATCAGTGTTGACATTCACCAACAAAGCATCCATTGAAAGATTTGACTTCCAGTTCAAGCAGTTCAACTTTTATGTTTGGGTATTTTTGTCAAGTTTTGAGGTACAGCGTAGAGGAAACCTGACCCCTTTGTTTTCTAAGATAAATAATGTTTAAACTGCCCCTAAGAGGGAGAGCTCAACAATTAAATGGTAGTAGCACCACAGTTTAACTATCTCATTGCCACATGTCCTCTTCCCTTCCTGAAGTTCTTATTTGACGGGATAGATAAAGTAATACTTTCTATTGTTTGGGAGAATAAAGGGTGTGCTTGAAAGTTTAACAGCTCTCAGAAAATAGAAATTCTGGTGTCCTAAGTCAACCACATATGGAGTCCTACTTCCCAGTGTACCAACATTTGCAATTAACAAACTTATGCTCACAATGTTGGTCTATCAACTGAGCTACAAAGATATCCAAAGGACTGCACCTTGGGTAAATCCGACTCATAGTTTTTTAAATTGCCCATGACCTTGATTGACAAACCAATCATACGTTCTACTGCCTTAGTCTGTACACTAAAAGATAAAGGTAGCTCCCCTTGTACACGATAAAGCTCAAATCTCATATAAGGCTGCTATCTACAAAGGAGGTGAAAGCATCAATTGGGATACAAACACATTTGACCAGCTCCTCATAGTCAGGGCCATTAAGCTGTTTCATTCCCTGCAGGAGGAGTATGTCCTACACAGAACCAGGCTGCCCCATGTCTGAAAGAAGGCTGAAGCCAATCATATTGGCATTTGCCATCAGTCCAGTTCTATATTACTTGCTGAAATTGGGACACAACAGGGGGTATGCATAAGTTATCACATTCAGCATTTCATCTAAACCCTTAGAGTTTGTATGTCAGTAGTGGTGAGCAGTGTTACAGCATGGCTTTACAGTGGAGGATTGGTATATGATGTTGAAACTGATGACTCAAGTCTATATGAAGCACATTTGAACATTGATTACTTTGAGAAATTCCAGTGTTGGTTCTGGCTTCGGCCAAAGTAAAGCAAGCTGGTCTTCCCAACTGTTGAAGATATGCACAGAATGGCTGTGACCTCCTACATATCCTTGATAGGCAAAGTTTCTACCAGGCATTCGAAATTGGTTTAGGAGGAAGAAAATAAAACAGGACAAAATTTGAGTTTGTCACCAGGAAGGATGCCAAACATGTTAAATATCTAAGCGGAAGCCATAGATGACTGATATTTGTTGATTGAAACAGGTTCAGAAAGGGTCAGAGGGGCAAGTAAGGATAAATGTCAAGCACCCACAGACAAACTAAACCATATTCAGTCCTGCTAAATCTTTTAGAGTTTTGAGTAGCCTAATCAAGTGAAGGCAATGCTGAATTGTTCTTTGTGGAAAGGAATGGAATGGTGGGACAGAATGTGAGGGTGGAATGTTGGCTGACTGCTGGGTACTGGTGAGTTCCAGGCAGGCAGTTAACCAGATGATGAGATGACGAGAGGGCAGAGACAGAGAGAGTCTCAGTGTGCTGTATTCAACTGAGGAATAAAACATGAAGCTTCACAAATACTTCAGTTGCGTTATTACCAACAACATATGTCTTGCAATGACTCCATGGGTTTAGCTACATTTTGTAGGAGATCTTAGTGAACACCGTTGGTGAGAAAATTAACAAACTGAGTAAAATGAGAGTGATATTGTCACTGGATGGCAGCTAATGCTTAACCCATGTAGTTTTTACACCCCTAAAATTGGGACTTTGGCTTGAGAATCAGTCTGATATATTGTAAAACAGTGTCATAAGTATGTTTACATTGCTTTTTTTTTACAACATGTAGGTTTTTCAGTTTCCTGAGCAGCAGACAAATTAACCGGTGGTCATGCAAATATGTCTGCATACTCCTCTAGCCATGAACTCTTTCCAATCTCCAGGTAATCAGGATTCCTGGGGGCTTCTTCTCTAAGCAGCCATCTGTTTGAAACAAAGTTCAGTCAAATATCGTTGTTGTCTATGCCATGAAACCGACTACCATGGTTCTTAGAAGTAGGTCTGAAGTAGATTTAGACAGAGTTAGGAACCGTTCTTATAATTTTTCTCTGGTTGTCAAAGTTGGCAAGACACACTTCTTCCTTCTTATTGCAGCTGTATTCTGGAGAATCATAGGGCCAAATAAATCAATAATCCTTTTGATGGATGATCCTAATTGAGTCTCTAACTGGTTTCCCTACTCAACACTTCCATTTTTTGATACTATGTTACATGGTTGTTGACCTGGGATCCTTCGTAGTGCTCCCAAAACCCCCTGAACCTTTGGTTACTAAATATCAAATAGTAGAGGAGAGACTGGTGCTAAAGGAGTTTTCTGTTCCCCTCCAATACCACCTTGTGAATAGCCAGTTTAACCCAGTCTGCTTCTAACGCTTACCCTTGGAATACTCCCTGAAACCCTCAAAGGGCACAAACAAGATAGACTGCAATGGGCCCAACTTTAAAAGAAGAAGGTGATGGCAATGCTATTCCATAGCAAATGCTCAAGGGAGCAAGGACAGTTCGGCACCCCTGTCAAACTCTGAGCTGGCATATGGCTCAGACAAAGCAGCAAAATGGTGGCCAACAGCGTGACTAACTCAGTAATTCACTTACAAAGGCCCTGCCATACAGTTTTCATGACCCATAGATCTTAAAAGTAAAGCAGTTAACACACAACTGTAAATTTCATATTTTATGGCCACATTATCAATAGAATTTGATGTTCATATTATTTGCTAACATATTCCTAAGAGCGAAAGGGACAATGCATGTATATTCTTTCCTTACTTTATTATAGGTTGTGTTATATGGTTGCCATTTTTACATCATGTTTTTTGCCATAGGTTTGGCCTTGTAGCCATGTTAGCAGTCTAGTGATTTTTAACATGGTTCTGGGTTAATATGTGCTGCAGCTACGATGGAGTATACGTTATACTTCAGTTCTGGCCTAAAGGGCCTACAGGGAGTGGTAACCACCAACAAGAGAGGGACAGGGAGCATGTGAGGTCCAGCATATGCGCTCCCTTGTATATAGCTAATAAACAAGGAGTATGTAGTTCCAGATATTACCTTAGGTGAAACATCATTAGTGTATCCTCTGGAAGATGGGGGTCAGTGGAATATTTACATTCAGGACCAAAGGTCCTTACCCACTAAACTTGGTGGCATGCTTCATCATCGGGTAGCTCCACGTTCGGTAGGCTCTGCAGTGCCCAACAGGCACCTCGAGGTGGCTGTTTGCTAGAGTTTTTTATTGGTTTTCTGTAGCAAGCCTGTATTGTGAGTGCTGGAGTGGTGCAGACTCAAGTGGAATTGAGTGAAATACTAATATTAAAATTAACTAAGGACCTCCACGTCACTAATTTATTATAATGGTGGTCCTTGTTAAAGGATAAAGTATTTTGGTTTTAGGCAGGGAAATGACAGCTTTCTAAATGTGTTGTTTACAAAATAGTAATGCAGAATCCATTAAGAGACCATTACACATTTTAAATTACTATTAAAATGGGTCCTTGAATAGTTTATCTCTCTGCTCCCAAACCAAAACTAAGCACAATAAGTTGTTATAGTGTAATTCAGTGTTTTGTTATGAAACAGGCAGCCTTGCTACTGTGGAAAAAAAGTGACTTTAGAGGTTTTTCACTTCCAGGACATGTAAAACATAATATTTACATGGCCTACTTTTTAAATACCATGCAACCTGCCCTGTGAGCATTTATGGAATACCTTATATGTGTTTATAAGTACTAAAAAGGATAGTCTTAGGCCTGGCAAAATATTTGTTTTGCCAGGTTGAATATGACAGTTTACAACTGTACACCTCAGTTTTACAATGCAGCTTTAATTGATGGCACAATCCTGCTGGTATCCACTAGTGACATTTCATTTATTGGTGTTTGGTACAAGGGGTGACACATACTAGTGACTTTTAAGTAATTTAAATGTGTCAATTAGGGGTATGTCAAATACTACATGATTAAAGAGGAAAGCGCAAGCACTTTAGCACTGATTGGCAGGAGTAAATTACAGAGTCCTGTGACCAGCAAAGACAGGTTAAAAAAAAGAAGAAATAAATCTGAGGGGTTAGCATGTAAAAGATGGTAACTTCCAATAATATTGTATTACTGTAATGATATGTCTGCTTATATATCTGTTACCTCAATATAGGTTTATCTCTACTTTGTTTATTTTATGGTTTGACATGTTGATGAAATATCTATGCTTATATTATGTTATGTGTATATTCTGAGAAATTAGGTTACTGGCTGAGGGGGTGAAACCATACTCAATCCTTGTCTGGGTGAGGCACAAGCAAACCTCAAATTAACCTGTGATCAACGCACTGGTAGCTTGGCACAGATAAGTCAGACTCAACTTAGAGGGAATTTGTAAAATATTTATGCAGCCCAAACAGTGATAAAGTGAAAACACAACACAAGAAAATTCTTACACTAAGTTAGAAAAATAGAGTGCATTTTAATAAATGAGACACGGCCAAAATAGCAAAAATCCAAACGGTAAAATTGGAGATATGCAATTTTAAGATTTAAGGAAATACCGACCCAAAAAGCACAAAGCACCAACTGTGGATATCTGATCACGCCAGACAGTACTGTTGGACTTTCTTGCTTATGCAGGGTCATCCACAATTTTTTTGCTTCCTGCCTCCTATTTTTTCTGACCTGTTGGCTTTTGCACTCTGAGTACTTTACCTCTGCTAACCAGTGCTAAAGTGCATATGCTCTCTGTGTAAATTGTATGTAATTGGTTTATCCATGATTGGCATATTTGATTTACTAGTAAGTCCCTAGTAAAGTGCACTAGAGGTGCCAGGGCCTGTAAATCAAATGCTACTAGTGGGCCTGCAGCACTGGTTGTGTCACCCACATGAGTAACTCTGTAATCATGTCTCAGACCTGCCATTGCAGTGTCTGTGTGTGCAGTTTTAACTGTAAATTCGACTTGGCAAGTGTACCCACCTGCCAGGCCTAAACCTTCCCTTTTCTTACGTGTTAGACACCCTAAGGTAGGCCCCAGGTAGCCGCAAGGGCAGGGTGCAGTGTATGGTTAAGGTAGGACATATAGCAATGTGTTTTATATGTCCTGACAGTGAAATATTGCTAAATTCTTTTTTTACTGTTGCAAGGCCTGTCCCTCTCATAGGTTAACATGGGGGCTACCTTTAAATCTGATTAAAGTGTAGATTCCCTTTGGGAGCGGATGGACATGTGGAGTTTGGGGACTCTGAGCTCACAATTTAAAAATACATCTTTTAGTAAAGTTGATTTTAGGATTGTGTGTTTGAAAATGCCACTTTTAGAAAGTGAGCATTTCTTGCTTATACCATTTCTGTGACTCTGCCTGTTTGTGGATTCCCTGTCTGGGTCGGTTTGACAGTTGGACTGGTAGCACCTCACACTAGACAGTGACACAAAGGGAGCTGGGGTGTAGCCTGCATATCCTGATGAGCCATCTGTGCTAGGAGGGAGGGGAGGAGTGGTCACTCACACTTGAAAGGGCTGTGCCTGCCCTCACACAATGCAGTCTCCAACCCCCGGTGAGTGTCTGGGGCCTGGCCTGGGCAAGGCAGGATTTCACATTCAAAAGAGACTTTACTTTGAAGTAGGCCTACTTCAAAGGAGAAATTGGGTATAAAATGGGCACCCAAAACCGCAGACTTTAGAAACCCTTCCGGAAATAAGAGGAACCTCTGCCTGGAGAAGAGCTGAAGAGCTGAGGAAGAAGAGCTGCCCTGCCTGTGACTGTGCTTTGTGGAGCTATCCTGCAGTTGCTGCTTCTGCCAGAGTAAGAGGGCAAAGACTGGACTTTGTGTGCCTTCCGTATTGGGAAGAACTCTCCAAGGGCTTGATTTAGAGCTTGCCTCCTGTTGTTTGGAGTCTCAGGGACAGCACTTGGAGTCTCAGGAGAGACTCCTACTCTGCCCTGTGGTGCCCATCCAGTTCCTGGGAACCTGCAAAGAGAAGCTGGCAGCCTAAAGAAAAGGAAATCCATGCACAGAGCGCCGTGCGGGGAAAAGATCGACACGACTCCAGTCTGCGGCTAAAGAAACGAGGAGCCGCCAACTCTGCAGCTGAAAATCAACGCTCGCTGGAAATGCAACCAAAGAATCGACGCACAGAGCAGGAGAAAGGACGTGCAGCATCGCTGACGGAGGCTGGGAGATTGCAACCCGCGCTCTGTGGTTTTCGGATCATCGTGCCGCTGGATTTCCGACACAAGCAGCGCTGGGCGTGTAAAAACAATGCAAGTCCTGCCCGGACCTGAGAGTGCTGACTGGATCGACGCATCACTCTCCTGCGGGGAGAAGAAATGACATGCCCCGGCGAAAGGAGAAATGATGCAAGGTCCCGCTCGTGAGTGGAATCAACGCATCGCAAGCCCTTTTTGACGCGCACTCGCCCATGCAGGTTTATTTTTGATGCACCCAAGGTACTTTTTCACGCTAACCGTGTTAGTGTGTGTTTAAAACTACTTAAAGACTCTTTTTGCATTTTTATTGATAACTTGACTTGTGTATTGTGGATTTTTGTTGTTTTGGTCTTGTTTTGTTTAGATAAATATGTCCTATTTTTCTAAACTGGTGTTGTGTCATTTTGAAGTGCTTTTCATCAAGTTACTGTGTGTGTTGGTACAAATACTTTACACCTAGCACTCTGAAGTTAAGCCTACTGCTCTGCCAAGCTACCAAGGAGGTAAGCAGGGGTTAGCTGAGGGTGATTCTCTTTTACCCTGACTAGAATGAGGGTCCTTGCTTGAACAGGGGGTAACCTGACAAAGACCCCATTTCTAACAGGTACAAAGTCATAAGTTCATAGTGGGCCAGCTACAAGGACCCAGTTAAGCCTGTTGAACAAGAGTATCTTAAATACTGAAGAGTTTTGATGTCCTGTGGAGGATGTGTCGTTCAGCCAAGGCAATGTGTCAGTTCCGAGGAGCTGTAGAGCAGTGATGCAAGGTCCTGCATCATCGTCGAGGATCCCATCAATGAGGGCTTGCGTGCGCAGTCAGGCATTGAGGATGTATTGGGCATTCAAGGCTATGCATTAGTTTCTAACAGCTACAGGGCTGTGATGCTAGAATCTGTCTCGTCATTGAGGCTGCAGTTGATGAGAAATTTGTGATGTCTGTGAAGCTTTCCACAGCAGCAGTCCCAGTACAGACTGCAACATTGATACAGAGTCCTTGTGCTGGGAGAACTGTTGCAGCAGATGTCAGTTTTGCTGGATCCAGAGACTGCATGGCAGAGCACGCTCAGGTCCGCTTCCAAGGGTCCAGGACTGTGGTGGCACCCCTTGGTAACATAAGACTAATGGATGGAAGAGCCAAGGTTCTGGGTTCAAGGTTGTTGGAGCCTTCTGTCCCTCAACCTTATATCAGGCCAGCGAGCCAACTAGCTCTTCGAGTCACTTTTGGGTTTTGGGTTCAACAGGTGCAGGTCCAGTTCTTCTCACCTAGGCAAGAAAGTAGCAGGCAACAGGTCAGCACAGCTGGGCAGAAGTTCCTTCACAGCAGCAGTCCAGCAGAGTGGCAGTCCATTAAGCAGCACAGCAATCCTTGTTCCTGGCACACTATCCACAGATCTACAAGTGTACTGAAGAGTCAGTGTCTGGGGTCCAGTCTTTATACCGAGGCCTTCCTTTGAAGTAGGGGAACCTTCTAGATGTTTCCATTTGAAGTCAATACACATCCTGCCTTCTCTGCCTTGACTTCAGACTAACTACAGGGGGTATGCAGCCCTCTGAGTGGAGGCAAGACACAGACTATTCAAGTGTTAGTAGGCTTGTGCCCAGCTTCACCCTCCCATCCTGCCAGTGATGTCCCTTCCAGGCACACTTAAGCTCTCTATTGTGTGTGGCTGTCTAGGAGGAATACAAAAAGCAAAACAGTCAGCTACATCCAGTCATGTGTTTAACCCAGAGGCAAGCTGCAGGCACTAAATGGTTAAGGCAATAACATGCCAACTTTCTAAAAGTGGCATTTTCAAAATTGTAATTTAAAATCCAGCTTCACCATTCAGAGGATTCTTCATTACATTTGTAATTTAAAATCCAACTTCACCATTCAGAGGATTCTTCATTACATTTCCAAAGACACCAAACATGAACTGTGCACCTGCTCCCATTTGGGAATTATCACTTATTAACTGTATTAAGGTACCTTCAATGTTATCCTTTGGGAAAGGTAGGCCTTGCAGTAGGTAGAAAATGGTCTGGGTTTCATTGTGCTTTTGTATCAGAGGGTACTTGGCCTGGCAATTTTGGAGGGATTTTAAAGCAGGATCGAAATTGATTTATTTATGCTTAGTTCCTCTCTGAGATAGCGCAATGGGTAATAAAATGACTGCGTCAAATGCAGTGATAAAAATACAGTAATCACCAGTGGCTGCAACTGATTCAAGAATTTCACCCACAACTTTTTTGTTTTCCTCAGTTTTTGGTAAAACACTTGCTAAACATCATCTCAATTTAGGGCCGGCTGTAGGGCCGTGCGACCGGGTAATGACTTCGGGTGGGGGCGCCTTGTTGGCAGGTATATTATGGTTTTAAAAGCACCTGCTGCGGCGTTCCTTACCTCGAGCAATTTTCAGGCACTAAGAAAGATGTCAAGATCACTCTGGTGATTAATGTTCTGCCTGGAGAGAGAGCAGAATTTCCTCTAGTGGAAGTTTTAAGGTAGCTCAGAGGGTTAATATGCCTGCCGCAAAGACCGTGTACCGCGCAGATCACAAAGGCATATAGTGTAAATACCACGTTTGTCAGAGAGATCATTTTATTACTTACAGTTTATAAGTTAAAATCCTAATACAGAACAGTAAGCTATTAACTGACATCAAAGAACTGTATGCCTACTGCAAGGTATAGATTAGAGTCTTATCATTTCTCCTCAGCCTTTCATTATCCCAATGTTGCAAAAAAGGGTTCATTTTATTCTTATTATTAAAGAGAACCCACAAGCATGGTGTTCCATTTTAAAATCTGAGTTTGTGCTTCTCCAAACCAAGCACTCTCAAACTATATAGTCTACTCATATGGAGAACATGTGACTCACAGCCCTGGTTGTTCTCTGTCTTATGTAACATTTCTTATACACTGATTTACACACCTATGATTGATTGTCTCTGTGTAATGTGTGTGCAATGTAAAGTGCTCTGACACCCTACACTGGTATAAGTGGTGCTTTAAAACCAATTAAATGCATCTGAGAGAGGGTGGTAATGAAGACTTGAGGGGCACTATTAAAGGGTGGCAGTGAGGAACTCTGTGGCAGAGGTGGCGATTTTGGAGTGAGGGGGTCAAAAAACATTGACACACAGGGCGCCGCAAATGCTAAAGTGTTTCTATTACTTTAAATTTGGATCTGCAGCACAAAAATATAATTTGATTACCGAGATCGTCTAGAGAAATGTCAGGGTTGTTGTTCACTGATAAATGTGGGATGTTCACAGTGTAAACATTTCACATAATATTTCTGGTGGGATCTTTCGTGTTTCACAGTTGCATACATTTTTACACTCCAGACAGTCCATTTTTTGTGTGATTGTAATCAGAATTTAGCAAGGAGTAAGTAGCCCAGGATTTAAGTGTCACATTTGGTCTGAGATGCTGCAAATGAAAGCCGGGTCCACTGTATGCTGCAGAATGAGATGGAGTTGAGATCAGAAGGGCGAAGCCTAAAGCCCTTGTATTTTAAACTATTGCAGTGGCCGGAAGTCTACCCAGATATTAAATTAACCCAAAAGCATGTGCGAAAGAGCCAGGGCGAGCGTGATACTTGCACAAAAATTGTGTTCGCCATTCTTTCTTCAGATGTCATAGCAATGTGCTTGCCAGTATTTGGAAGGATCACTGAGATCGATCGGAAGCTGCAAATGTTGGCAAAAGCTCTTAAGTGTGTCCTCGTTTAACATAAAGCTTCAATGCTTCATTAAGGTATGCTCTGAAGGGGAGGGACTCGTCAGAGGATGAACAGACAATGATGCAGACTGTTTGTAAGAATAACAAGGGGGAGGCGAGCTCGCCACGACATACCTTCCTGCTTTATACATCAGAAAATTACGTCCTTGCCTTACCAGCGCAGATTTCTATCTGTTCTAGAAAACGATTGCAAAATAGCATTTAATGGCTGTTCAAAGTGGATGGAACATTTGCTTCTTCAGTATGAAAAACATGTTTACACACAACACGAGCTATAGACTTTTTAAGTAAATATTGCTTTTCTCTAGTCTAATATCAAGAATACGTTACTGTATCTGGACCACTGCAGTTCATCATCGCCAAATCCAGACACATTTACAATGGATATCGAGTCGTACTAAATATATATTAGTTGACAGCGCTGAACATATTCTATTTCTACATTGGCACTTTAAGTAACTGGAACTATGTAAGTTCACACTAGCTTTCGTACACGAAACCTGGTATGGAACACAGTTACAGCATTTTCAGTCTCACTGCAGTTTTAACATGACAAATTTACTTGAATGTGAAATATCAACAAGTAGAGCATTATCGATTGGTCGGCTGAATTTACTGAATGCCGTCTTCAGTACCTTGAAATCCATTGATTCCCTGTCCTCTTGCTCAACATTGCTTGAATGTCACTGAACTCCGAGAGGCTAAGTAAATGGCAGAAATATTGATTTTCTCTTCTTTACAGAAATCTGTGTGTTAACCAATCTCTTTGCTTGCATCCAAAGATACATATGCATGGATGCAAAAAGTTAAACAAGCACTTGCAGAGGCGACGTGTTTGGCCTAACAAATGTGTAATGTTTTTTTATTTATTTTTGTATCATCCACACGCAGTATGCATTGGAAAACAATGTCAAACGTTTAAATCAGATAAAAATTAAGAAGTGGTCTAGGCCTGCAGCCAAGCACACTGGCAAGGGATGAGGTGTGCCGACCCACTCTCCTATGCTACAAGGTGTTGCAGGCAAAAAAGACCAATCAATGAGGGCCTACCAAAAGCGACTGTATGTATATATAGCTGTATGAATTTTTGTTGTGAATTTTAATAAAAAGATTGGGACTGGAGAAACGTCTAAATCTGTCTCTAGGCCAGACCTAAATATGCTGGAGTGCCGTGGTGAACTGCTAGTATTTTTTCTTTCATGAAAAGCATTTAACTCAGAAATTGTCCATGTGCCATATCATGTCTGACAGAAGAGTTTTTATGTTTCAAAGTTATTTTTATGCGTTTCTAATTTGATGTTCTTTATTATTTTCATGACCGACTTAATATCTTGATATCTTGTTAGGATTAATGATGAGCATTGTTGGGAAAGCACATTTTTGTAAGTAACTATCGAAGTCCAGACGCATCAGGACTAAACTCGTCAAGCAAGTAATGATTGGAGGGCAGTGTAGGGTTGACACTGCTGACCAGTGCTGTGGAATCCAATTCATAATAGTGCCTGTGATACTTTTTGATGGCACTATGACAGCCTCCTCTCCTCCAATAGAATGTTATCTCACTGTTCACACAGCCAAAATTAGAAAAACACATCAATACCAAACGAAATTATTTAACCACAGATGATTTTCAAGTCCAGCTTCAGGGGATGATGGCATAAAAAGGTGCAAAACGAGACGGATTGGCGGACAAATTGTTTCACTAACTCTAAGAATGGACTATGTGACAGAGAGTCTGCACATGCATGCAGGGAGAATTGACATGGCTTAGGGTTGCATCTCTGATATAAACGATGACACTAATGTTGGAAGGGAAAAATACTGAAATTAGAAAAACGTGGTAATCCATTGTAAGACATTGGAGTATTAGTTGAGGGGCGAAGGTCAACCACTAAAGTCACTAAATAAACCAGTGCTCAACCCAATGGAAGTTTGGCACAGAGCAATAAGCCTTAACTTAGAGGCAATGTGTAAAGCATTTATGCAGTACTCAAAGTGTAATAACATCAAAACACAACATGAGAAATCACAAACCAATTAAGAAAAAGTGAATATTTTAATAAATGAAATTACACCAAAATGACAAAAAAAAAAACGTAAGGCGAACCAGCGATATGAATTTTTAAAGTTTGAATTAAAAATAGCTCCAAAAACACAAATCGCCTGTCTTCAGTGGAGCCAGGCAGCAGTTGATAAGCTAAAGTATACAAAAAAGTGATGGGTGGAATGTTTGAATAATTTTAGCCAATGGTAATTACTCGGACTGCCTCTCAGTCCATCATTATTTTGCACTCCATGCTACCTCAGTTTGGGACCAACCACATGAAAATCAATCTTGGCCCTGCTCCAATAGGAACTGTCCAGCCCGAACTGCCAGGTCCTTTCTGAACCGGAACACAAGGAGGACAGGACCAGTTTCACCTTAGTTAGGGCTCATTAGCCAGGTATAGTTTGGTTCCAGTGGCACCATGTGCACAGGACCTACATCTGGGCATATTCATTCTACTTAGGGCAACAAACTAAAGCATACAAAAAGTGGTGGATGGAATTCTTTAATTATATATGGCAATCAGTCTTGACTTGGTCTTGCAGTTTGAGCTGTACTTTTCGCATTGGAGTGGGGTCAGGACTGATGTGCATATGGCTTGGTTGAGACTGGTGTGGCATGGCATGTAAAATAATGATGGAATAGAATGCAGCCCTGAGTAGTTCCCAATGGCTGAGATTATCTTATAAAACATCACCAAGTTACATTATCTGATTGCTATCTGGTTCCAAAGAAATCTCATACAAGTTGGTAGTTGGTATCCATTCTGTTCCTCTGTACACAGTACAGAGTTGCTAATTGACTGTTAATTGGTTGCAAAGAACTCATGTCCCTGGATTTCCAAGGTTGTGATCCAGTACCATATGCTGTCAGATCATTCACCAATTGTTTTTACTCTCCACCTACCAATGGGGAATAGTAGATGTAAAAGTTGAATGTGCCATCAGAGTACTTGTTCGATGCAGTTTCTAACGATGAGGCATGGCAAGCATTAATAGAATATTTTGAATTGAACCAAGACTATAGGGATCATTATGAACACAGCAGGATTCCCCGCTGTGTTCATGCTGGCGGTCTAAACATAGACCGCCAGCCCCTAGAAGACCCCGCCGGCCCTATAATATACATTCCACTGGGCCGGCGGGTGGAAACAGTGTTTCCGGCAGCTGGCCCAGCGGAATGTTGGGCCAGGACATTGCCGACGGCTCCACATGAAGCCATCGTCAATGCCGCAGGGTGACGGGTGAAGCAGCACCCATCGAGCATATCACTGCCCGTAAATCGGGCAGTAACCTGCACGACTGGGCTGTGCATGGGGGCCCCTGCACTGCCCATGCCAAGTGAATGGGCAGTCCAGGGGGGCCACAGAGCACCCCTTCCGCCAGCCTTTCCCTGGCGGGGTAAACTGCCAGGGAAAGGCTGGAGGAACAAGGGTTCTCTATCCAGAGGGCAGCGCTGCCCTGTCGGATAGAGAAATCCACCATCGTCAGGCTGCCTGTTGGCTTAAGCCTGGTGGTGGCGGAGGGCCGTCTGTGGTGGTCTTCCCTTGTTTATTACATGGCGGTCCAGACCGCCATGCCTGTTGCGGTAATTTCCGCCACCGGCGGCATGGCGGTCTGGACCGCCATGTTCCTAATGAGTCTCTATGTTTCCAGCCCTGGTACATTCTGGAAAGCATTTAAGTTCTACATACCAGGTATTTGTTTTGCCAAACAGGCCGGGGGCTAAAATCAAGACAATAAGAACTGCTCAACCACCTTTAGAGGACCTATTGGCAATTTAGAAAGGGAATATTCACTTTCACACAAACTGGAACCACTAGCCACTATGAATAGGTTTCTGCTGGAATGGAATGAAATGGTGGGTAGTAAAAATAAATTCATGTCTAAATATGCATTGTTAGAAATAATACGAAGAGGTAGCTCTTCTACTAACAGGATGCCTGCCAGACTACTCAAATTAAATAAAGCCCTACAAGACACACTACACTTAGAAGGGATTGATGGGCTGAGACATAATGACACTCCTGGGATCCTGGATGAATGTGCTTTACAAATAATTGCCCCATAGATTCAAAGAATGGCACTTTAAACAGACTTACAATGGCAAGTGTTTGATCTGGCCCTTTATGTAAGGTAATTCCCAAACATTTAGCCATCTTCCTACTATTGTTCTGACCTGTTTATTGGCTTTAGGACTCTGGGCACTTTATCACTGCTAACCAGTGCTAACATGCATATGCTCGCTGTCTAAATTGCATTGGTGATTAGCTTATCCATTATTGACATATTTGATTTACTTGTAAGTCCCTAGATATGTGTACTATGGGTGCCCAGGGCCTGTAACTCAAATGCTGCTGGTGGGCCTGCAGCACAGATGGTGCCACTTACATGTGTAGCCCTCTAAACATGTCTCAGACCTGACACTGCAGTGTCTGTGTGTGCAGTCTTGCACTGCCAATTCGACCTGGCAAGTGTACCCACTTGCCAGGACCAAACATTCCATTTGACTACATGTACGTCACCCCTACGTATCCATCCATCACTTTTCGAATATCTCCCTTAATAATAAACACAGCTTGCTGCACTACAATTTCTCCATAGTGTTTACTAGACCCCAGTTAAGCTGAAGTCTTTTGACTTAGACATTTTGACATTGATATAAAATGTTCCCAATATCACTGCCCAGATGCCTGGTTTATACATAATATGTGGACATGCCCTTATATTGGCAAAAGATCTTTGGAACAGACCTGACTTCCCCCACCCTCTACCTGATGATTGCATTTATTCTCGACAAGTGCAGCGTAGATAATAATTGTTGCTTTAGTCCACTGCTTACAGTTAAAGACTGGTTAAAGACTGGTTGCACGACCTTGATGTATATGCCAACTTTATGCCAAACTTCTCCCACACACCTCCCATCCAGGAGACATCTGAGGAACCCTGTGGGACTACGTCTCAAAACCGGGAAGTCAACATCAACCAAACGCAAATTTGTTTCTCTGTGATGACTAGACTGGCGTAGCAAAGAGAAGTTCCATAGGCAACTATCATGAAACTACAAGATTTTAGGCAGATCACATTTGTTGAAATGCAGAACAGTGGCACCTGGCCTTATCCTTATCCTGGCCAAGACCTACTAGCTTTGTGCAATGGTTGAAAAGGTATCATGAGAATTCTTACATGTTTTTGTGGAAAGACAAAGCTAACCCGTTTTTCTGAAGATGAGACATGTTCATCTTTCTCTGTGTATGCATTGCAGATGAATATATGTTATGACTTGTGACTTGTGATCCATAAACCTTATATGCATTGTTGATAAATATGTGCCACCCATGTATTATCTGTAATCACAACACTGCTTTCATATATTTTGTGTTATCTAATATTAATAAAACATAGTAACAGAAAAAAAAGAAATATGAGATGGCATAACATATAGCTGTACTTTCTGAGAACAACCAGGTCGGGTAAACATATCTGTGCAACATTTCCTTTGTGTAATGAACCATCTCTTATACATCAATGACGTGGTAGTAGGGATGAAACAAACAGGGACTGACTAATTCACCAGTCCTCCCTGCTCCACGTGGGCACTGCCAGAAAACAATTTACACTTCCTTCTGAAACCAGATACTTCCTCCTACAAACAGTATGGAAAGAGAATAAAAACAAATTCACAAAGCTGTGTCAGCCAATCCTTTGGGCCAATTTATTATCTCACCCTGCTGTGCACAGCTAGTGTCACAGAACAATTCACATCTTTCTCCACAATGTGCTATACTTGAGTTGCCCTCCTTCTTGCCACTTGCCAACAGTTACCACAACCTTTGATCTCTGCAGTAATTTCTTTGTTGATGTATAGGATGTTAGGTAAAAGTGATTAAATTATGAATATGTATACTAACAAAATAGTTTAATACAAATTATTATAGAGTTTGTTTTCCCGGGCAGCCGTTTTTTAAAATCCCATCTTACTCTTAGATCTTTGAGATTTCAGCCTTTTTGGTGTATTGTGGTCTGTGGAGTAGTAATAAAACACCGGAAATATCTCTTATCAGCAGTGAGGCATTTTTCCTACTTTGCTGCCCTTGTGCATTTTTCATTTATGTTCATACCGTGCAATAGTTTAAATGATCCCTTCGCCTCTCCCTTGGGAAATTTATTTTTGAATTGAAAAACAGGAGCTGAACTCAAATACCGAGAACTGAAGGTTTTTCTAGAAATCACAGTATAACTAATGATATAAGGCTAATCATGTTCTGGGATGTTTAAATATACATGAAATCAGGGAATGTAGTTGCATAGTAATGGCACCGTTGGATTTTTCCAAGTATCTCGCGATAATAACTTTTGAAAGTAGTTGTTTTACAGTGTCCTATATTTTCAGCCTAGGGTGGCTCCATATTTGTTCTACTCCTATGTAATGTGTTTGTGCTCCTGTCTGTTGTTTATTACTTTATAGATGGAGGCATGCTGTACAACTGTCTTTCATTGGCAATGCATTAGGCCAGTTTAACTGCAGGGGCTCAGTGATCCTAATAATACAGTTCATTGCAAATGAGAAGTTAGTTTGCAGTCATCGCAAGAACAAGCGCAGATAATGCCATGCCTCTTGTGAAGCCTTTGTGCTTGATGCCATTACTTCCAGTGAGCACTGCTTGCCAAATCAATTGATCTTTGCGTTATCTTATTTGTCATAAAAGCCATGCTTATGTTGCCCTCAGATTCCATTTAAACTGCATAGACTACTGAAAGGGTATTACACATCAGTAACGGTTATGTTTATCTTTTTTTTGTAAGATATGGAGCTGGGGTAAATGCACACCTAAATATAGGACTTGTGTTGCATTGTCACCTGTTTTTTTTAAGGCTTCTACTGAGAGATAAACAAGAGTAATGCATCATAACGCTTAGGTGTCAGGAATTTTCAGAGTTAACCCCTCAGGTGCCCGGGACAGAACCGTTATGTCTTCGTTTGCACCCCTCGGGTGCCGAGGACATAACCGTTACGTCCTCGTATGGGTCCTCGGGGGAAGTGCTTCCCCTTCCAGCCCGTTCACCTTGGGCCCCCTGTGGCGTCTGATTGCACGCTGACGTCATCAGAGGCTGCCCCCACGTGGATCGGAGGAGAAATGCAAAAGCATTTCTTCTCCAATTACGTGGAGGGATTGAGAGAGGCACCAAAGGAAAGGAAAGGCCTTTCCTTTCCTTTGATGTCTCTCTCTGCATTTCTGCTGCCCGATCGCGATGCGATTGGACAGTAGAAATGCCAAATAGCCGCTAGGGAGTTTGTTATTTTTCTGAAACCAATAAAGGGGAGCGACCCCTTGGACAAGGGTCTCTCCCATGAGGGGCAAATTATTTCAAGGCCATTTCTGCCCCCTGGGGGCAGATCAGCTTATTATAATTAGGCTGATCTGCTCCCGGGGGGGCAGAAACCTTTCTACAGCAGGGATTTTTTATATGTGGGGAACGACCCCTTAGGCAAGGGATGCTCCCCTGGGAGCAAAATTAACTTTAGGCCATATCTGCCCCCCCCTGGGGGCAGATCAGCCTATTTTTACGAGCCAATCTGTCCCCAAGGGGGGCAGAAACCACTAGACACCAGGGATTTTTTTTGGTCAGTTTCACGTGAGGGGAGCGACCCCTAAGGCACGGGTTACTCCCCTGGGGGGGCAAATTTGATTTCAGCCATTTCTGCCCCCCTTTGGGGGCATATCACCCTATTGTAATCAGGCCGATCTGCCCTCAGGGAGGGCAGAAACCTCTAGGCACCAGGGATCATTAAAAAAAATATATACATATTTTAGACGAGGGGAGCGACCCCTTAGCCAAGGGTCGCTTCCCTTGAGGAAAAACATTTTTAGGCCATTTCTGCCCCTATTAGGGGCAGATGGGCTTATTTTTATTAGCCTCCAAGGGCGGCAGAAACCACTACACACCAGGGATTTTTTTTGGGGGGTCAGTTTCACGCAAGGGTCGCTCCCCTGGTGGAGCAAATGTGTTTTAGGCCACAGATAGGCCTATTGTAATTAAGCCGATCTGCCCCTGGGGGGGCAAAAACCTCTTAGGCACCAGGGATGGATGTGTGTGTATTTGTGTGTTTTGTGTGGGGGGCAGCCCCTTGGCAAGCGTCGCTCCCCATGGGGGCACATTACTGTTGGCCATCGGCCTATTTTTGGAAGGCACATCTCCCTGGATTCCCTTGGGTATTTCGTTTTCAGAAATGTTTGGGTTTGGTAGGTTTCTGTTGATGTCTGCTGAGCCCAGGACCAAAAACACAGATGCCCCCGCTAAAACAGGTAGTTTTGTACTTGATCATTTTGATGTGTCCACAGTGTTTTGGGGCATTTCCTGTTGCGGGCACTAGGCCTACCCACACAAGTGAGGTACCATTTTTGTCAGGAGACTTGGGGAAATGCTGGGTGGAAGGAAATTTGTGGCTCCTCTCAGATTCCAGAACTTTCTGTCACCGAAATGTGAGGAGAAAGTGGGTTTTGTGGCCAACTTTTGAGGTTTGCAAAGGATTCTGGGTAATTGAACATGGTGAGAGCCTCACAAGTCACCCCATCTGAAATTCCCCTAGGTGTCTAGTTTTCAAAAATGCACAGGTTTGGTAGGTTTCCCTAGGCACCAGCTGAGCTAGAGGCCAAAATCCGCATCTAGGCACTTCGCAAAAAACAGCTCTGTTTTATTTGGAAAATGTGATGTGTCCATGTTGTGTTCTGGGGCAGTTCCTGTCCCAGGCACTAGGCCTACCCACACAAGTGAGGTACAATTTTTATTGGGAGACTTAGGGAAATGTTGGGTGGATGGAAATTTGGGGCTCCTCTCTGTTTTCAGAAATTTCTGTCACCAAAATGTGAGGAAAAGTGTTTTTTTTGCCAAATTTTGAGGTTTCCAAAGGATTCTGGGTAAAAGAACCTGGTGAAAGCCCCACAAGTCACCCCATCCTGGATTCTCCTATGTGTTTAGTTTTTTAAAAAGCACAGGTTTGGTAGGTTTCCCTAGTTGCCGACTGAGCTAGAGTCCAAAACCCACAGCTAGGCACTTTGCAAAAAACACGTCAGATTTCAATGTAAAAATTTGATGTGTCCATGTTGCGTCTCGTGGGTGCCTTGTGGGAAAACAGAATGGAAGTGCGATTGCCCCTTTTCTTTCTCTGCATTTTTTCCTTCCAAATATAAGACAGTGTGTAAAAAAGACATCTATTTGAGAAATGCCCTGTAATTCACATCCTAATATGGGAACCTCAGAATTCAGAGATGTGCAAATACCCACTGGTTCTCAACACCTTTTCTTGTGCCCATTTTGGATATACAAAGGCTTTCTTGATACCTATTTTTCACTCTTTATATTTCAGCAAATGAATTGCTGTATACCCGGTATTGAATGAAAACCCATTTCAAGGTGCAGCACATCTATTGGCTCTGGGTACCTAGGGTTCTTCATGAACCTACAGGCCCTATATATCCCCACAATTAGAAGAGTCCAGCAGACGTAACAGTATATTGCTTTCAAAAATCTGACATTGCAGGAAAACGTTACAGAGTAAAACGTGGAGAAAAATGGCTGTTTTTTTTACCTAAATTTCAATATTTCTTTCTTTCAGCTGTTATTTTCTATAGAAAACATTGTAGGAACTACACAAATGACTCCTTGGTAAATTCATAATTTTGTCTACTTTTTAGAAATGTTTAGCTTTCCGGAATCCAGCATTGGTTTCATACCCATTTCTGTCACTAACTGGAAGGAGGCTAAAAGCACAAAAAATAGTAAAAATGGGGTATGTCCCAGTAAAATGCCAAACTTATGTTGAAAAATGTGGTTTTACGATTCAAGCCTGCCTGTTCCTGAAACCTGTAAAGATGGTGATTTTAGCACCACAAATCCTTTGTTGATGCCATTTTCAGGGAAAAAAACACAAGCCGCCTTCTGCAGACCTTTTTTACCATTGTTTTTAAAATAACACATTTTTTGCTGTATTTTGGCTAATTTCTTGGTCTCCTTCATGGGAACCCACAAACTCTGGGTACCTCTAAAATCGCTAGGTTGTTGAAAAAGAAGGACGCAAATTTGGCGTGGGTAGCTTATGTGAAGAAAAGGTTATGAGGGCCTAAGTGCGAACTGCCCCAAGTAGCTAAAAAAAGGCCTTTTATTGGGGGGAAAAGGCGTGGCAGAGAAGGGGTTAAGAGTATTAAAAACAGATGGTCTTATTTACAAAAAGTCGTATATATGTCAACATCCATTGCCTGCATGCACTAGAGTTTATGACTGATTAAATGGTTCACCAAACTTTACAGATAGGCAAGTAAAACCTAACCTTCGCATAAAAAACATTCCAGGTCTATCCCTCTATGTGTGTGATGATATAGGGCTTCAACAAAAGCATGATGAATGGACCACCATCTGTCAAGGTAAGGGAGGTAAGTACCTCCCTCACCATGGCCAGACTACCGCCCATCATATTTAGAGATTTCTGTCAGGCCACTCCTATGAAAGCATTTAAAGTTTGCTGAGCAGCCACAATGTTTCAGGAGACAACTCAACAAGCTTTTTTATTTTTCAGAAATAAACTCCAAAAGCAGGAAGTTGTTTGTGAAAGACAATAAAAAAAATATAAAATTACGCTGACACGCTTGGGGTTATTTACTTTTTTTTTCTGGTTGTGACTGCCAGAGTCTCCCTGAAAAAAATGTACATTTACGCTGTAAATTGGATAAACAGTCTGAATGACATATGCTGACTGCTGCAACTCCTGTGGGACATCACCTCCAGTGAAGGCACTGCTGTCAGAATCATGACGGGCCACTCAACTCTGCACAGAGTAGAAGGACCATCAATTTGTTGGGCAAGGTCCTCACCATGCTTGTGGTGGAGCACCCTGTCTGCCATACTCCAAATCAGGCCTTTAGAATTTCATGTTTTTGCCATGAATCAATTTAGGAAAACACTGGACTTGATAAAACATCTTTTGAATGTTTTTTGTCTACTTAGGAAATATTTCCACATGGAATGTCATTACTTCCTACAAACCACCTGTTAACATAGGGAAAATTGGTACTATTTGGCACATAACTTACACCTGCCACACATAGACATAAGGAATACGTTTAGTTGTCCATGTAAGTGGCATAAATGCATTAACATCATTTGAGAGAACCAATGACCTTAGGAATGTGTTGGGTTTCATCTGACCAGCAGAAATTTCTCTCTGGCAGTTCCTTGGGAGCACATAGGTTTCTTTGCCAGATTTGAATGCAGAAGATAGACTTACTTTGTGTAAATTCGGCACATGTAGGTGAATTCTCCAGATACACAGCTCAGAAAATGGGAATTGCCACCAAATCACATACGTGTGATTTATGGCCAGGTTTCCTAAATAGGCCGGCTCCTAGTCTTACTCGTCACATTCTTTACAGAGTGAGGCATGTCTCCTTTCACAGACATAGTTTACCTATCGTAATTCAAAAAAAGTATATTTAAAAACTTAAGCCGCACACACCTCCACAGGGCTAAAATACAGAAGCTTACTGCCATACGTCCTGAAATGTCCAGGCACTTAAAACTGGGAGAAAGTGGGTAAGAAAGCAATGACAGTGATGCCGAAGACTAGAACTTGGAGTAATGAAAATTCTCAAAAATTAACCAGGCCATTATCTCCTCATCCATCTTCCTCATCCCAGACCTTTCAAAGGGAGTAATACCAAAGCCATCAGAAGCGCACAGTGGCTCTATAAATAATGAATAGTTAACATGCAACAAGTTACATTTTTTTTACTAAAAACAGGAGAAAACAAAATATTGAGTTAAGGGCAAAATAGCAAGCAAATAGTAAGCAAAATCCGATGAAAACTCACCTCCTACTTGCAACTTCTAATAAGGCATTTGCCCTACCGACACAGTCCAGAGGTTACAATTAATTAGTTTAGCAAAAAGAAGCTGTTCTTGTTAGATAAAGAGAGATGGCCTTCCAAATGTCCAAAAAATGTAACAGCTCCTCTGATTGAGAAAATGGGAAAGGATAAAATACTGACAGAACAATGTCACGAGAGCAATGGCATGCAGGGGATTTGTTTTGAAAGACAGCCTGGAGAAGGTCCTATGAGTACCTTGTGTTGAAAAACACAACTAGGGCCCCGGATTGCCCTATTCCATTGTCTGACACTAAAGAAAAGATCTTGGATGAAAATAATTTGAGATCCACAGAGATAGTGGTTTAAAACAAAGAGCCTGAAAACATAACACTCGAGAAGGATCCCACAATGGCAGTGGAGAATATATAGTAGGCTGCCTAAGAAAAAAGCTTTAAAAAACTAATTAGTAATTAGAGTACCCTGAGATTTGTAGAAAGCTCTGATTGCTGAGCATCAGTTCCATATAGCTAACTATAACTTGCACCCTGACATCCACTGTCTATGACCTCACATATTACATCACTCATGCCATGTTCTGTGACATCATGTATAACATCACTGATAACAACTCAAATGACACCATTGTTGACATCACTGGTGACATCATCCAAGCTTTTTTTGTAAACATTACTCTATAAACTAGTATGTTACTAGAAGCCTGAAAGTAAGTACACAGTAGCACAGAAGAATATGAAGCATCATTAATGCCATCAAAGATACAACTCCCTTAGGTTTAGCAAGCATGTGTTATGAACATCATTGACGTTATGCAAATACACATTACAGGCAGCCTAATGCACAACAACAACCACAGACGTATGGGAAACCCTTATTGCACACGGTGTTCAGTATGTATACAACTGTTCAGAGAAAGGCAACTTTCTGCAAATACTGAACGTCTGTTCCAAAGTAATGCCTTATTACGGACAACTTTTATCTGAATCAAACCGCTCACATTCACTTTGAGAAGTTGATATGACTAGAAAAGTGACTTCTAAAAGTGTTTACTTTATGGAGAGAGTTTACTCTGTACTACACTGTTTGCAGATAGCGAAACTCTCATGAGCAATACACCACAGAGTATTAAATAGTATCTTGTTGAAAAATTCACACTCTATGCAACACATCAAAAAAGGCACTACACGCTTTGTGAGAAATTGAGTTGCTGGTTGACTGGGGTTTGAGCCCTGGTCAAGTAGCAACACAATCCTTGTCAGGGTAAGGCACAAGCAAACCTCAAATTAACCTGTGATCACCCTCTGGTAGCTTGGCACAGAGAAGTCAGGCTAAACTTGAGGGCAATGTGTAAAGTATTTGTGCAACACTTCAAACAGTAAAACAGTGAAAACACCACACAAAAAGGATCCCACACCAGTTTAGTAATATAAGAAGTAAAACAAGCCAAAACGACAAAAATACAAACAGTAAACGTTGTGTTATACATTTTATAAGGAATAAACTGTAAAACAGCACTTGGAAGCAAGAAGCGTCATGCTACATGGGGACAAAGTCAAAACTTCATGTTGACCACAATGGATAATGGGCTGGCTATAGGGGACCAGTTAGGCCTGCTGAACCAAAGCACCTTAAATCCTGGTTGCAGAGTGTTGCATGGATACAAAACACAGAATCACTACACAGCTGAGGCGATGTGCCAGTTCTGAGGTACGGTGAGGCTGCGGTGCGAGGTCCTTATGCTTTATCGTTGAGAATCCTGACGGCGGAACTTGAGATGTGAATCCCAGTGTTGAGGATGGGTGGCACTTTGAGGGGATGCATTTGTTCTGATGAGTGGTGAATCTGCGATGCAGAGGTTCGGAGTCATTGTCAAGGCTGCCATCAGTGGAGATGCAAGCAGCTTCTGAGGAGCTTCCAGTTTAAAGGCAATCTGTAAGTCCCAAGATGTGGGGTGCAGCAGTGGTGTAAGTCTATTATGTTGGTTTCGAGCCCCGCAGTAGCAGCAATGCATTGGTTCTGCTCCCGCAGCAGAGGGTGAATCAGTTCTGCTGGAGCAAACACCTTAAGCCCACTTGCAAGGTTCCTGGACTTGGTTGGCACCACTTGGCAGGTCAGACTTGCAAATGGCAGAGCCTAGGTACAGGTGCAGGGTGGTTGGAAGTATTTTATGTCTCTGAGGCTTTAGATCAGGAGGTCAGCCAGTTAGCCCTTGAAGTCACTCTTGGTACCAGATTAGAGAGATACAGTCCAGTCCTTCTCACTCCCAGGTAAAAGGGCAGCAGGTGAGCACAGCAAAACAGGGGGGTTATCTTTTCCCACTTGGTAATTACACTTATAAGGTGTAATAAGGTAACTCCAATGTTATCCAAGGAGAGTTATAGGCCTTGCATTAGTGAAAAATGAAATGAAACGCTTTTCACTACTAGGACAAGCAAAACTTAAAAGTACACGTTGAACCTTTTAAATAAACTGCAACCTGCCCTTGGGACTGTTTAGGGTCTAGCATAAGGGCAACTTATATGTATTAAAAAAGAAGGTTTGGGTCTAGAAAAAAGGTGTGCTTTTCTATGTCAACATGGCAGTTCAAAACTGCACAAACAGGCTCTGCAATAGCAGGACTGAGACATGTTTAAAGGACTAATTAAGTGGGTGATACAGTCAGTCTATGTTATGTCAAAATTGTCATGTGGTTATGATTCCACCTAATAACTCAGGGCTGCTTACAATACTTAGTATGTAGCACGCAAACGTTTGTGGAACATGCTGAAAACAAGGAATCAGCTGTCACCTGCACAGAATTACTCTTCAATACAAAGATTTATAACATGTTCAATACCTCTACATTAGAAGCACATGCATTTTGTAACACTTACAACCGTTAGCTGGACATAGGCTGTACAAAATTAGGTAGAAAAGTAATTTGGTGAAACAAACTAGCTTATGAATAGGTTGATGGCATCAGATGTCACCTGTAATGTCATCAATAATGTCATTAGAGAAGTCATCATAGATGTCATAAATGTTGTCATAGGACATGTCATGAATGATGTAATATGTGAGGCCACAGGCAGTGCATGGCGGGGTCACACGTTATAGTTAGCTTTGCTAATTATAGCAGGAGACATGCAGGCCCCCTTCTCAAGTTCTCTTGGGCCTCGTGAACCCCTTTTCCTGGGACCAAAATCTAAGGTGAGGGGGCATGCAGCCCCCCTCCCAAGTCTCAATAGGCCCTGGGGATGCCATCTCCTGGGGGGTCAAAGCCAATATTGAAGTGGAAGAGGCCATGTGGGCCCCATCCCCAAGCCTTATAAGGCGACAGGGACCCCCTCCCCCTGAGCCGTATCTATTTTAAAAGGGGAGGAGGCCAACCGGCCCCTCTCTCTGAGCGTTATTAGGCCCTGTGAGCCAATCACCCAAGGCCATATCTATTTTAAAAGGGTATGGAGGCCCCTCAGACTGGCTGCCAGCAACATGAGAAAAATGTTGCTGGCTGGCACTATAGGACTGGGAGACTTACTACCCTATACTGAATCTTTAAAAAAAAAAAAACCAAGGGTGCATTTTAGAGATGCCCTGCCCCCTAGGCCTCATGGGGAGGACCCAGAGATACATCCTCCATGGCAACAATTGAAGAAAAAAAATCCAAACTTTTTGCCATGATTCGGTGGGACTCCTGTGTGATTCTGACAAAAAAAACAACAACAAAAAACAAATTAATGGCCCATCTTTATTTAAAAATATATAGGGAGGGGTTGTTTGTGGGGCCCCCTCCCAGAACCCATTTTGGGCCACAGAGGCCACATTTTTAATTAAGGGGAGGGAAACATCTCCCCTTCCTGAAGGACGATAGGCCCTCTGGAGCCCATCCCCTAGAGCTGCAGTCCATAAGGGGAGGAGGTCATGCAGCTTCCCCTTTACTGCAAATTTCGGTTCCAGGGGTGTGGGCACCCCTTGGCCTAAAATGGCTGGGGGAGGGACGTCCACACACACACCCCTTAATTAAAGAATATGGCCCCCAGGAATAGGTTCTAAGGGGCCTGTAATTGTTCGGGGAGGGAGGCACAGTGTCCCTCCCCTTATAAGATATGGCCCTGGGTTAAGGGCTCCCAGGGGCCACCATCAGCTGGGGGAGGGGGGCCACAAGCTCCCTCCACTTAATTAAAGAATGCAGCCCTGGGGGATGGGGCCCCAGGGTCCTGCGGCCCCAGTCAGCTCCTTGCATTGCTGCAACTAAGAGGGTGACACTATTTATGCTTGTTCCCTGCAGGCTAGAGCAACGTGTTCTAGGCCTATCTTCTTGATGTTAGAAGAGCACGGCTGATGTAGTCTCCAAGTCCATTGTTCACCCAAGAAGAAAGACTGATATCAGAGAGAGCAGTATGGACTCTGCCCAGAGGCAGATCTTTTGTGCAGCATCAGACGCTTGAGATGAGATTGAGGGCATAACACCACTGTCCGATATGCTGCCAAATCCCTTCTGATATCAACTGGTCTCTCGTTGAAGCTTCTGGCATGGCCAATAATGTTTTCAACTGGCCATTAATTTCTGCTTTCTTGTTTGAGGAAGAAACACCTTGCCTACGTCCATCTTGAAGTTCGCTCTGATGAATTGGAAATATTGTATGGGAACAAGATGGGCTTTCTTCAAGTTAATCATGAATTCATGGGACTGGACTAATTGACAAATCTGCTGAACCTCTTCTCGTGCCTTAAAAAATAGGCACAGATTTGCCAGTAATCCAGAAATAGAAATGCTCAAATAACATAAAGTGTAGAATGCTCACCAGAGTTGCTACGGCGTTTGTGAAGACTCCCATTCTGAAAGGTAGAACCTGGAACTGATAGTGCTGCCCCTGTATGCAGAAACATAGGAATCTTTGAGAGTCTTTAAGCATTGATATATGAAAGTATATGTTCCTGAGCACCAAAATATTTCAGGAGGAAGCTATCTGATTTTTTCTGCACCTTCTATCAACCCTCTAGGCAGTTTATATCACCCAAATTTAATTTACTAATGACTGCCACTGCAAGGGACTGCAAGTCCCAGAAGACAACAAGGAGGCCAAGGGGCATTGCCAGACACTGCTTCAGCGCTATAAAGCGTTGCCGGTCCCCCCCATTGCGGGGCGCTTCTTTCTGCCACTGCAAGGGACTGCAAGTCCCAGAAGACAACAAGGAGGCCAGGGGACGGGGCCAGACAGCTGCTTCAGCGTTATAAAGTGCCACCGGTCCCCCGCATCGCAGGACGCTTCTTTCTGCCACTGCAAGGGACTGCAAGTCCCAGAAGACAACAAGGAGGCCAGGGGGCGGGGCCAGACACCTGCTTCAGCGTTATAAAGCACCGCCGGTCCCCAGCATCGCAGGACTCTTCCTTCTGCCACTGCAATGGACAGCAAGTCCCAGCAGACAACAAAGAGACCAGGGGGTGGGGCCAGGACACCTGCTTCAGCACTATAAAACGCCATTGGTCCCCTGCATCGTGGGACGCTTCTTTCTGCCACTGCAAGGGACTGCAAGTCCCAGAAGACAACAAGGAGGCCAGGGGGCGGGACCAGACACCTGCTTCAACGCTATAAAGCGCTGCTGGTCCCCCACATCGCGGGGCGTGCACGGGCTGCGCCTGGCTAAGCCCGGGCCAAGGGCAGGCCCGTCCGCGCCCATCAGCGACAGGAAGAGGCAGGGCAGGGCCCCCCTTCTTGGCTTTTCAACAGGAATCCTCTGGTGAGTCCTTAATACTAACTTCCTATGTTCTTTCACCCAGCCCCTCAGAGCCTATTTGAAGTCTTGATCATCCCCATAAGCAGGATGGGGAAAAGGAAAGTCAGTGGCAACTACACAGGACAGGGAGGGATCAGGAAATTACCTAGACACTCGGCCGACAACTGTACCATGCAACAAATAGACAAATTTATAGAGGAAGGGGACAGTTTTGTAGTGAATTCTAGTTTGTTATAATGGGATTACAGGAGATAGCTTTTGGCTTGCAGACTCGTGCCCCCGTCACCTAGTGACTTTTAACCTACTTAGCTTGCTCTGTCTTAATCCATTTAATTATTTAATTCATCTAAGATGGCTGCCTTGTTTATAGTTAGGCCACTTGTTATGCTTTGCATTATCAATGCCACCACGCTAAGGCATCAACATCAAGCAACAAAGACAAACAAACAGTAAGTGTTCACACTTAGGGATTTTCCCTCTCTATACTTTCGAGGGATTTGCTGCACATCGTCTTGATGCTGATCCAGTCTTAGTGTCCCTGCGGAGTCTGAGATAGAGACCTCATTCCGAGGTAACGAGGGTTGGGGGCTCCTCTCATGGACATGGCATTGGCAGATTAGGTTTAGCAAACCCAGCTCTCCTTTAGGTAGGAGGTTAGGCCTATCACATTAGGGTATTAGGGCATATTACATCTCGTATGTCTTTACATTCATTGCAAGATGGTGGGGGTCTTTGTAATAATGACTCTCATCTTCACAATTCTGTTTCTTGCATTATTCATTATCCTAATCATTGCAGCCCACGTAACATAGCGCAAATTGCAGTTGTGTTAAATAAAAACTATTGAAACTTTACTGCATCTTTGTCATTCCCTGTGTTTGTATGAGACATGATATATCTGTGAGAAAGGGGTAATCTCTGTTTAACCACGACTCTCCCTGAGATGTCTTATTCTCAAGTCCATGCGTAAAGGCTACCACAAATCACCTTTTACTATTGTGTTTCTGGTGAGGTGCTGGTAGTGAGCCGGTAAGGGTGGGACAACAGTTTTCGATTTGTTGTAGGGTAGGCATAGTCGCTAACAAACAAAAGTACTGTCATCCTTAAACCAGCAGTCTTGCCTAGAGCAAGAGTCCAAACTACAACAGTTTACCTGCCCCAAAGTCCAAAATGTCTGTGAAGAGGGGGGCTGACGTTCCAACGAAGGGCATAACCTCCTTCTTTGCCCCACAAGTAGAGTCCCATGCAAACTCCCAAGGAGGAACCACTCAGAGCACATCACCCCCACAACCTCTGTATCTCCCACGGATCACTTGCAAGTGAGGGTGCCAATTTTACATGGGCCCATAGTACCCTCCATAGAGTGCTCCAATCGTTTTGCACCACTTGCGCCTCTACTGACCAGCAATAACAATGACAATAAATCTAAGGGTACGGAGGAGATATCAAACCAGACCGGCAATTTGGGGGAAGATCCTGTTGGGTCCCAGTTAATCAATTTGAGAGGTGAGATTGTGACCCTTAGAGAGTATATGATAACCTTGAGTAACACGATTCACGAGAAACTTGATGGTATAACTGCTATAATTGGGAATATAAGGAAAGCGTCCCCTGTGCCTGACCTTAAGCGCCTTGAACCACAAACCCAGCTAAGTGGAACCCACTTCCTTGGAGGGCGTAAGGACGAGAGAGTAAACACAGCACTACCGAGCAACAATGGGAAGGTATGTGTAGTCCCTGATGCAGCTAGCACACGACCAAGTGACAGTAACACATTGGGAGGGGACTGACAAGACGTGTACCACAAAAAAGAGTGGCTGAAACCTAGGAACAGAGATACCCCTTGGAATCCCCCCCAGGCTCTTAACGGTCCCAGTCAGCATGATCTGTACCTGACGAACATGCCAAAGTTAACCTATGGGCATAAAGAATCTGGGGACTCATTAAAAAACAAAGTAATCCATTGGATTAGGGGAACAAAGAAATGTAGATCAGTCATACGAGAAGATATAGTTCATGCCCACAGATATTCAGGCGAAAGACTTGGAATGGTCTTCATAGGCCTGAAACTAACCAACAAGTCTCTAGTAAAAGGATTACTAGCACTCGAACAAAGACCAAGACCCTGCATCCAGTCTCTAATTAGCCTCAGATGGTCAATTGCCCTCCCAATTGTAAACTTTTGTTGCAGGGGAAACCAAAGTACACCATCTTCCCAAAACACACATAGCTTAGACCAAGCCCTAAGGGATGAAATTTCAAACGTCGATTGACGAAAGGATTGGGAAAGGGCCTGCCTACCAACATAACTGTGGAGTGCTGTGAATCAACTAGCCCTACACCTGGCCGTGTTGAAGCGAAGGATACAGTGCATTGGAACACTCCCAGCAGACGTCAGGTCGGGAGGGATAGGGAAGTAATCATCACCCTCATCAGGGACACAGAGCAGAGGTTGGACTCGGGAGGCCATGATGACTTTCAAATCAAACTTCTATCTTGGAACGTGGAAGGATTGAGATCCAAAACAAATATCCCAGAATGGTGTAACTTTATAGCTCAGCACCAAGTTGTCCTGCTACAGGAATCATGGGCACCTTCACCAACCCATAGACCAGGCTATCTGACTTTTCAGAAGGTTGCTCTCCCTTCTCCATCTGGGAGAGCCTCAGGGGGGCTAATAATCTGTCTGAAACAAAACTTGTTCCCGAACAGGAAAGAGTTACCTTGCCCCACTAGCTACATATTGACAGTGGAGCTGGGAATTAGGAATCCTAAGGGCTACAGTCGCGTAGTGATTGTAAATATTTATATTAGACCTGGGTCACGAAGCGTACAGATTGCTATGCTGAACCTTCTTTCGGATTTCCTAATTCAGCTGCCTGGGGGAACAGGCCTAATTGTAGCAGGGGATTGCAATATGCAATTAAGTGCCAAGGATGACTTTTCTTGACCAGGAATTCAGCATGTAGACCCTTGGGGTAGATCAGGCCCAATTCAGGAAATGACAAAGCAAACTGGGGGAGTGATGGCCTTATTAGAGAACTTAATAAAAAATGTGGGGTTAAAGCAAGTAAATGGGAATACCAAGTCGGACACCCTGGCTATGCCTACATACAAAAAAGGAACTTATGCGAGCCTCCTTTACATTTCTGTTGACGATACCCTTTTGCATTCCGTCAGCGATATGGCAGTTATCCCTAGGGTTGATAGTGACCACCAAGCCCTCTGTGCAGTTTTTATACCCTCCACATTTAGTAGTAGCAACCTGTCCCAATGGGTGATGGGCAATAATGTAATGGTGACTAACGACAACAAAAATGGCAGATGGGCAGCGGTGGCAAATTATAAGAAGATACAGTTTGCAATCTACGATGCAGTTAAAACGTTTTATTCCCCCTGGAGTATATTGATTTTTCATTATTTGACTTCATTCATTTGCACTGCTTCTTGATGAATCAGTTGAGGCCACTCTTTCTGGTAGTGAGAGAAAGAGGGAAAGCCACAGGTAGACCGTTGAGATGGTTCTCTAGTTCTTGCCGCCAAGCCAAACTGCAGCTGCTGAGAGTGTTGCAAATAGGGAATCACCCTGAGATAAGAGTGGTGAGGAATTTATACAAAAAAAACACAAATAGAACTCCCTGATTTACACTCTCCAAAGGGGAGATATAAAATTGTTTTGTAAAATGGTGGCAGAGGAGAAAGACCCTCAGAAATACGAGAGTGATCCAGCAATCCAGTTGAGTGGCACACTTTTAGAACCTCTACAGGGGAGGCCCCAACTGTTGTAACAACGAATCTCAACTAACACCCGTAGAGACCAGTACCTCCCTCGACTCACTCCCTAGAAATGCAAGTCTGCAAAGCTTTGGTTTAGTCCATTTCTCCCTGAAAGAAACCTCTTTGGCTCTCCAATCACTGCGTAGAGGGAAGGCTCCAGGTCTAGATGGCATTCCAGACGATTTGTAACTATCACGACCTGGAACTTGGTCACTGTATTTAAATACTCTCAGCAGTGCCATCTTGAGGGGATGTGACCTCCCACATACATGGCGAGGAGCAAAAATAGTCCCATTTTTAAAAAGGGGGCAAGAGAGCTCCCAGCTAAGTACAGGTCAATAAGCTTAATCGATGTTAGCCAGAAAGTATTCTTCAAGCAGGTCCTGGCCAGACTGCATTCCTGGATCAAAGACCACCAGGGGTTAGTACAATTGACCAGGTTTTTAGATTTAAACTCTTTTGTTGGAAATACCTGAGGCTAAAAAGAGACCACTTGTATGTTGCCTTTATTGATCTAAAGATTGTGTTTGATTTGGTCCCACGTGACTTGATATGGAATGTTTTGGAACTTTACGATCTCGACAGCGAACTGCTGAGGCTGAAAAAGCATCTTCATGAGGGAACTTACGCTGGACCTAAGGTGGTGATTTGACAGCCGCCATCCCCATTGAGAAAGGGGTCAGACAGGGGTGTGTTTTGGCCCCACCTTGTTTAGCCTCTATATCAATGGGGCAGTAGATCAGCTGATGTGGTGTAACGATGATGCCCTCAAGCTAGCAGGAGCACCAGTTCCGATCCTTATGTTTGCAGATAACACTCTTCTGATGTCAAGAACTCCACTGGGTCTCCAAAACTAATTAGATGCTTTTGCTACATTTTGTGAGGAGAGGGGCCTTGAAATTAACACAGACAAAACTAAGTTTATGGTTTTAAACCCACACAAGACCTTTAGGGGGAAAATGACCATTGGTGGCCAAAATATAGGACAGGTTAGCCAATTTGACCACCTGGGGATTAGACTAACAGATGTCCACCAATGGTCGGCACAAATTGAGAAGAGTGTTACTGTCCTTCAACAGCGGTCAGTTGCGATCGGAAGGAAAATCAAAAACTCCATGGGAGGGCAAATCACACCAGCTATCACCGTATATAAGGCTGTGGTATTGACGGCTGCAACTTATGGCACTGAGCTCTGAACTCTAAGAATTTGACCCTGGTTGAAAACAGGTTTAAACATATTTTGTTGCATTTACCGACGAGCACACCTCTTATTCCTCTTAGATTTGACCTAGCACTTAATCAGATCAAATTGCCTTGAGACCGCTCATTTATTGGGTGCGCTTTTGGTCTTCCGACCATTTGGCTCCTTACCAAGCAGCTGTAGCAGAGCTATTAGCTCTTGATGGTGTGGTGTGAATTCCTTGGTTCAAATATATTAGAGACATGTGCCATCACATTAGAATGGAGGACGTGTGGAAAGCTCCTCGCGATTTAGCAAAGGAGGTGACACCACACATAAAGTGATGCTACTGGGAGATGGTCCTGAAGCAGATATGGTCTAGCCAGGGACAAGTTAGCAGGACAGTCCAATTTTTAAATCACAAATGTTCACAGAACTTTGAAACCTACGTGGACAATGTAAAACCAGCTTACATTAAAAGCCTTTTTATTAAATTCAGATTGGGGATCCTGCCACTGAAGTCCTTTACCTCGGGGTGGAACAAGGCCGATTCCACTCCGGGTTTTTGCCACTTTTGCCCAACGCAACCTGAGACCTTGGCCCACTTTGCTTTTTTCTGCCCTAGATATTTGATCCCTAGGAGGAAGTGGATTATTCCCCTATGTAGACTGCTTGGAATAAGGAACTATAGAGAATCTCTCTGCATATTGATAAGCGACACAAGTGATAAGGTAGTGTTCGCAGTAGCGAGGTATCTCCAATGTGCTTGGGCAGTAAGATCCAGAGAGTCCACATTTGATTGACTTGTAACCCCGCAAAGAGGTCTGGTTGACTACTGATCTGTTAAGATGCCATAGACCAACAGGTCATTAACCGTGTGACATTACAGATTGATCTTAATTAGTTTATCCTTTTAAGATTGAATGTATATATGTATTTATTACCTTGTAAATGTTTTAGGGCTCTGGATAGCTAATTGTGTGATATTTTAGATTACTTTTTAAGCTAAGTCTTATTCTTTAAGACTAACTTTCACATGTATCTATTTTTTTCGAAAGCTTTTATGGCTTTTAGCCGAAATAAAGAAATATTATTTATTTATTTGACTGTCAAAAGTTCACTCTTTTTTTACCCTGGCACCTCTTGAACCTTTTTAAATCTTGGAACAGTTTGGATAATTATGCTTTTGGAAGTGGAGGGTTTGGGTCAGAAGACAACTGGGACCAGGAATTTTCAGACTTGGGCCCCCCACCAGCCTCGACTCCTGCCTTGAAAGGGCTGAGCCTTAGATAGAGAACCAAACACTCTTCTAGCACTTGAATAACTTCCCCTGCCAGTAGCACATAAATAAGTCATTAATCTCTGGTCTTCAGCAATGTTTTTAAGTAGATCTTAATTAGATCTTCAAAGTGAGATCCGAACAACCTTAAACCAGTAAAAGAGCCATGGAACCATCAAAAAGTATCCGCAAATTGTTTTACCACCATCAGTGAATTCAAGTCTTTTGACATGAAACAATGGAAGATCCCACTGCTACGAGTATATACAATCAACAGACATGTCTGATTGAAAACTTCAAGTGTGCTTCATTCTTAATAAAAATAGATGTACAATTTTTTTTTTGGTTGCATCCCTCTGCTAATGACTTGCAATCTTGCAAAAGTGATCAAACTTCATCGGTAGGGTAAGCATTGGCTTTGCAATGCAAAGTTAGAAGCACTAAAGCTTCCACTTTCCTATCCACCGTGTCAGATAGAGAAGCTTCCTCAGAATCTTACATAATATTCTGGTGGTGTGTGAAGTTGTATGGCACTTGCAACTTCAAATTACATATATGGCTAAATTAAAAGTAAAAATGACAAAAAGGCTGTGATACAGTAGAAAAGTTTCTGTTGCTGTGCAAGGGTGAAACTGCACTGCTCAGCAGCTGTTTACCTTTTTATTTTCAAGAGGACTATGCTTTCTTCTTTCTCTACTGCAAGATGTTCCAGGATGATACTTCGATCACCAAGGAAAGAAGATAGATATGAGAGCCTAAAGTCACATTCCTGCTGATCTTTCTTGGGAAATAAATAAATATTTATGAATCTCATCAATCAGTGGGTGTACCTACTTTGCTGTCATCCAACTGTTCAACTTGCATGCTTGAGAGTGCTCACCTATATGGTACTCCTAATATTGATTGTATGATTCAATCCGTAACTGAATATGCCCAAGAAATGTAAATTATTAAATATAGCAACCTGCCACATTATCACAGCTGAAGGCAACCTGTCTGACATATGAACGAAGGTGATGCTGGCTCTCAAATACACAATGAAATCTCATTGCTGTTGTTACAAAAGTATCTTGATTTTGACAAAAACGAGTTTAGCCCTCCCATCATGGGCCTGCGTTTATAACTTGAGATCACTTAACAGTCCCTCAAGGTCTCATGAACAGACGTTACTGAACGTCCTATTGGTAGTCTATCAGCACACAAACATCAAACAATAGACAACGTTGTTAATTTCATGATAAAAAGTCATAAATCTTGCATGACGCAAAACCAAAACAAGCACTATTTTATTAATTTCGACATTAGTCTTATGATCTGCTATACTTGTGAAGCATTCCATGCCACCTCTATTGTTCACTGCTCAGCCAGTGTGTGATGTCATGGAATGTTGGAGGATGACTGGAGGTTAGTTGGCAGTAAGATACAGTGGGCTGAGCAGAGAGGATGCTGCTCTTGGTGGGGTACTTTATTAAGTAACTTGTAACTTCTTCAATAAACCTACAACCTTATGGGAACTGGCTGCCTGACTCCTACCTACAGAGAAGCAAACCTTAGTTACAACAATTAGTAAACAACTGATGAATTAAAGTACGATGAAAAATGGGATAAATTGTACTGAAAATGAATACTAATTTTATGAGGTGCCGCCCTAAAGACTAAAATGTTATGTCAAAATGAGAAGATCTCTCCAATATAGGCAGAGACCCTTATCTCTGTCAGGTTTTCAGACTACCTACTGAATACATGAATAAGTTCTAGTAAGTCTTCACTTTTATTTTGGAATTTGTGTTTAGAATATCATCTCATTTGCATAGCATTTGGTCTGACTCTCACAGGGTAACGCACACATTTCAGCGGTGTTAACCACTGTTGAGTGTGCACATACTTAGGGCCTCATTACAACCCTGGCCGTCAAAGACCGCCAGGGCATTTTTAGAGGTTGCACCGCCAACAGGCTGGCGGTGCAAATTCGGGGATTACGACCGAGGCGGAAGCACCGCGGTCACACCGCCGGGACCGGCGGTTTTCCGCCACATTGGTCTCGGTGGATTTGATTCCACCAGGGCAGTGCTGCTTGCAGTGCTGCCCAGGGGATTACGAGTCCCCTTCCCGCCAGCCTTTTCATGGCGGTAGGAACCGCCATGGAAAGGCTGGCGGGAAGGGGAGTCGTGGGGCCCCTGGGCACAGCCCCACACAGCTTTTCACTGTCTGCACAGCAGACATTGAAAAGCACAACAGGTGCAACTGCACCCGTCGCACGGCCGCAACACCGCCGGCTCCATTTGGAGCCGGCTCCCATTTGCGGCCGGCCCAGCTGGGATATCATAATGGCCACCGCGGGAGTGCGGCCGCAGTGGCGGTTACAACCTGGCGGGTGGCGGTTGGTGCCCGCAAAAGTTGTAATGAGGGCCTTAGTGTAAGTGGGCAGGGGAGACGGGCCGGGAGCAGTTAGATAAAGGAGCAAGTGGTTAGTAGGTTGTAACATGCACGTTACATGGTGGTCCTTTCTTATATGAGTGGCCTATTAATTTCGATGGACACAGTAACGATTGTTACTTATCTCATCAGAATTATGAGTTCAGCGAAAATACTGCTGGTCACTGGGATTCCACTATATATTTCACCTGCTTCAAACAGGCAAAGTTTCTAGGTGCAATACCAGGAAAAACAGGCATAAATGGTAACAATAAGTTGAATGTCTGCATGTATTTCACAAATACCCATTATCCCTATATTTTCCCTCTCTGAAATTACCGGGAATCCTGGTATTGGTAAATCCGGTGGGAGAAAGTAGCAGGGATTTTTACTGGCCACTTGTAAGAAGAGCAAAAGTGAAGTGTATAAGGATTTGTCCTGAGGAATGGAGTGTCACAGATATTTTTCCCAGGCATACTCATGTCATGCCTATGTACAGGCTGTGAGGATATGTTAGAATGGTTATGACAATCATTCTAACATTAATACAACCATAACATAGATTTCACACTTCAAAGACAAAGACCCAAACAGACTTTGTAAAGAGCATATCAGATGAATCGGTCTGAGTGTCAGACGGAGACAAATCTATGTAGTTCATAAACAAAATAAATGAAAAAGGCCTCAGACAAATGTATGTCTAAATAAATGTAGTGCTAGCAATGAATTATGTGGAGTAGAATCTACCAATATGCATGTCTTTTTATAAAGTGTCAACCTGGCTAGGAGCAGCTGAGTGCTAAACAAGGTGAAGAATAATTACTTACAATATTGGAGAGGATAGCGGAGTCATAAATAAGGTTATGAGATTTACATTTTTGAAGAGGAGAGTCTTGAATCTCTTCTTGAATTGGAGGTCATTTGCCCTGATTGTGATAATTTACCGGTCTGATGTTCCTTATCCGACGAGCGGGGATGCTAAAGTGCTGTTTTTTCCTGTAATATACTTCTTTGTCTTCAATATCTCATTGTCTTGTCTCCGTGTTGGACAAAAGCCACTGGTGGTGCATACTTTCTGAGCAAGATAGTCAGAGGTGCTAGTTTTTATGGCCTTGCGGGTAACACAGCTATTCCTGATAATAATGTGTATGTCAATGGGATCAAATGAAGTTTCATTACAGTAGGGATGATGTGGAGGAAGTTCTTCAGGCCTTTAATGAGACATGGTGCAGTGAGTAGGTTACCCTTTCTAGGGCCTCGTGTTAGATCTGGGAGGTAGTAGAGCCTACGTTGCCTCTGTTTGGATGAAAGAGTACAAGTATTTGGAGAAAAGACTGCACTTCTATCAGTACAAACAGCTGATACCATGTTGGCTTGTTTTTCTTTGTGGTGTGGTCCCTCAAGGAGATCTTGGTATCAAGGGTGATTCCTGGTGATTTTTCATTGCTAGTCAGTTTGTAGTTGACACCAACCAGATTCATATTGGTGAGGCAGATTTGGATGTAATGCTTTTTGTTGTTGATGGCAAAGTGAAATATGTCATTCTTGGTTGGATTTAGCTTGAGTGAGGTGATTGACTGTTTGGCTTTAAGGGGTTTGAGGCACTTTTTGATCAGTGAATATCAATACCTGAGTAGATATTCTGATAGAGTTGAGTGTTCTTGCCATATTGGTGAATTTTAATGTTGTAATTGTTTAGTAGATTTCCTGGGGGGTATATGTCTACAATAAAGCTTATGGGTGACATGATTGGGCTCTTGCATAGTGTGCATATGACTGGGAGCTTCTGGTATCTTGAGATGCCCATTTGTACAAAGTGGTGCTGGGTGAATAGAACGGTGGAGAACCAGTGAGCCTAATCATGAATAGCACATAGGTGAGGAGTGGGCCATATGATAAAGCATGCAGCATTATGAGTGAGGGATCAGTGGCCTAAAAAGTATTACTTTATAAATGTACTGTTAACCCCTGCAGGTGTCCGTTTGCTCTTCCTCATTAGTGATTGTTAGTAATGGAGTATTTGGTTCACAGTCAGGTTACCCCCTGTTCAAGCAAGGACCCTCACACTAGTCAGGGTAAAAGAGAATCACCCGCAGCTAACCCCTGCTTACCCCCTTGGTAGCTTGGCAGAGCAGTAGGGTTAACTTCAGAGTGCTAGATGTAAAGTAGTTGTACCAACACACACAGTCACTTAATAAAAACACTACAAAATGACACAACACCAGTTTAGAAAAATAGGAAATATTTATCTAAACAAAACAAGACCAAAATGACAAAAATCCACAATACACAAGTCGTTATCAATAAAAATGCAAAAAGAGTCTTTAAGTAGTTTTAAACACGCACTAGCGCTGCTAGCGTGAAAATGTACCTGGTGCGCATCAAAAATAACCCAGCACGGGTGGGTGTGTGTCAAAAATAACTCCGCACGGCGGTAAGTGAGTCGTAAATCCAGCCGCACGATGATCTGAAATCCCTGCGGCGCAGGTTGTGGTCTCCCAGCCTCCGTCAGCGAAGCTGCGCGTCGTTTCTCCTGCTCCGTGCGTCGATTCTTCGGTTCCGTTTCCTGCGAGCGTCGTTTTCTCAGCTGCAGAGCCAGTGGCGTGTCGTTTTTTCAGCCGCAGATCGGAGTCGCGTCAATCTTTTCCCCGCACAGCGCTCTGTGCGTGGATTTCCTTGTCTTTAGGCTGCCAGATTCTCCTTTCAGGCCTTGATTCTCCTTTCAGGGTCCCAGGAACTGGATGGGCACCACAGGGCAGAGTAGGAGTCTCTCCAGAGACTCCAGGTGCTGGCAGAGAGAAGTCTTTGCTGTCCCTGAGACTTCAAACAACAGGAGGCAAGCTCTAGATCAAGTCTTTAGGGATTTCTTCTCAAGATGGAAGGCACACAAAGTCCAGTCTTTGCCCTCTTACTCTGGCAGAAGCAGCAACTGCAGGATAGCTCCACAAAGCACAGTCACAGGCAGGGCAGCTCTTCTTCCTCAGCTATTCAGCTCTTCTCCAGGCAGAGGTTCCTCTTGGTTCCAGAAGTGTTTCTAAAGTCTGTGGTTTTGGGTGCCCTTCTTATACACAATTTCTCCTTTCGAAGTAGGCCTACTTCAAAGTAAAGTCTCTTTTGAATGTGAAATCCTGCCTTGCCCAGGCCAGGCCCCAGGCACTCACCAGGGGGTTGGAGACTGCATTGTGTAAGGGCAGGCACAGCCCTTTCAGGTGTGAGTGACCACTCCTCCCCTCCCTCCTAGCACAGATGGCTCATTAGGATATGCTGGCTACACCCCAGCTCCCTTTGTGTCACTGTCAAGTGTGAGGTGCAACCAGCCCAACTGTCAAACTGACCCAGACATGGAATCCACAAACAGGCAGAGTCACAGAAATGGTATAAGCACGAAAATGCTCACTTTCTAAAAGTGCCATTTTCAAACACACAGTCTTAAAATCAACTTTACTAAAAGATGTGTTTTTAAATTGTGAGCTGAGAGACCCCAAACTCCACATGTCCATATGCTCCCAAAGGGAATCTACACTTTAATCAGATTTAAAGGTAGCCCCCATGTTAACCTATGAGAGGGACAGGCAAACAGTGAAACACGAATTTAGAAATATTTCACTGTCAGGACATATAACACACATTACTATATGTCCTACCTAAACCATACACTGCACCCTGCCCTTGGGGCTACCTATGGGCCTACCTTAGGGGTGTCTGACATGTAAGAAAAGGGAAGATTTAGGCCTGGCAAGTGGGTACACTTGCCAAGTCGAATTTACAGTTAAAACTGCACACACAGACACTGCAGTGGCAGGTCTGAGACATGATTACAGAGCTACTTGTGTGGGTGCTGCAGGCCACTAGTAGCATTTGATTTACAGGCCCTGGCACTTCTAGTGCACTTTACTAGGGACTTACTAGTAAACCAAATATGCCAATCATGGATAAACCAATCAACAATACAATTTACACAGAGAGCATATGCACTTTAGCAGTGGTTAGCAGTGGTAAATTGCTCAGAGTTAAAAAACCAACAGCAACAGGTCAGAAAAAATAGGAGGCAAAAATATTGGGGATGACCCTGCATGAGCAAAAAAGTCCAACAGTGATCTAGAGTACCGTTAATTAGGAATCATTGTATGACAGTGTCAGAGAATCTAATTTGTATTAAAAGGTGTGAATGAGGACAGGTTTGTCTATTGCGATGAAGGCAGTGGAGAGGTCTAGAGTAACATAGTGGTAGGAGTCATTCTTGTTCATGGTAAATAGAACATCATCTAGTACATGTATGGTGACTGTCTCAGTGCTCCAATGTGGACTCTAACAGATAGTTATGGAGGAAATGGTTGTCTTTGAATGTTGAATTTTGATGATTTTACAAATGAAAGGTAGATAACTAATGAGAAGATTATTTATGAGACAGCCTGGCTCCATGATGGTTTTCTTGAGGGGAGTCTGGGAATTTATGAGTATATCTGGGAATATGCTTTGAAAGAGGAAAGCATGATGATGTTGAGGAGAGTCAGAGGTGCTTCTCCACAGTAGGCTTTGATGAATGAGGAGTGTAGGAAATTGGGTTACTGGTTGAGGGTCATGAAACACTACTCAAGCAACAACCACAATTCTTGATGGGGTGAAACACAAGCAAACCCCAAATTAACCTGTGCTTATCCTTCTGGTAGCTTGGCACAAAGCAATCAGGCTTAACGTACAGGCAATGTGTAAAATATGTATGCAGTACTTCAAACTGTAATAAAGTGAAAATGCAACACAAGAAAACTCCCACACAAATTTAGAAAAATAGGAACAAATGTAAAATGCAATAATTTATTTGACACAGAAAAGACAAAAATCTAATGAATTAAACTGTATGTATGCAATTTATACAGTTCTATGAAAACCAAGTGCTTAAAAGGAAAAAGTGCCAACCACATTTATATGGCGTGGTAGAACGGGTCCAAGTCACAAGTTCAGGCCAATCACGATGGAGCACAGGGAGGTGCAGGACATACTTTAGTCTGCTGAAAATTACCTTGTGATTCTTACTTTGTGCTGCATAGGCCGGAGTGAAGGATCCATCGATGAGCAGCTGTGATGCGAGGTCCGACATCGAGATGCGTTGCACAGTGGCAAGATGATGAGCTGCCAATGACCAGATGTGTTATGCAGCAATGAGGTGAACAGATGCGATGTGAATTGGGCATCCCTGTCGAGGGAGTCACCAAAGCTTGCAATGACTTGCTCTGAGATGAGTCGCCAATAGGGACGAGCTGCATCTTGCTGGGCCTCAGTCAATGTCGAACTGTCCTGCATCAAGATGCATGGAGATGTGTCAATGTCAAAAAAGCTTGTTTTGTCCCTGTGGCTTTGAACAAGGGTCCAGTCAACTGACTCAGGAAGATTCTTGGGGGTCCTGGGTCCACTAAGTTAGGCTGGATTGAGTAGGTCAGCTCACAGCAGAAGGGTCCTGGTGCAGCAACAGCAGGGCAGCAAAGCAGTCCTGTGTCAGCAAGCAGGTCAGCAGGGCAGACTTCACAGCTGGGCCGTCCTTTTCCTGGCAGAGTCCGCAGGTCCAGAGATCATCTGAAATGTTGGGTCTGAGGATCTACTATTTATACCTGGTGCCCATTTTGAAGTAGGAAAAGCTTCTGGAGTCCTCCGCATACAAAGGTGTTTGGAATTTCCTTCCTCCTTACCCTGGCACCAGCTTGTCTAGTGACACAAAAGACTAGTTTGAAACCCTTTGTGAGTGTGCTGAGGCAGAGCCTTTGTGATGTGCAAGTGCGGAAAGTTACAGATCCTCCCCCTCATCAAGTCAGAGATAGCTTATCCTGCCACCAACTAATCTCTCTTAGTCTCACTGTCTGGGAGCAATACTGAAAAGCTGAGTGTCAGCTACACCTATTCATGTGGCGTAGGACACATGCTGCTGGCACCAAATGGTTGGAACATGCAAATGCTAACTTTGTAAAAGTAGCATATTCATAAATGTGACTCAAAATTCAACTTTAACATTAAAGGGGGTTTTAAATTGCAATTCTTTAGAGACCGACCTCAACATTCCTACCTGCTCTCAACTGAAGGCTATCACTCATGAAATATAATATAGCAACCCATTGTTGTTGTATAGGAGAGGCAGACCCTGCAGTAGTGAAAAACAAATTTAAGAGTTAATCACTATCAGGACATAGACAACATAAAAATTAATGTCCAACTTTTTAAATACACTGCACCCTACACCATGGGCTCTTTAGGGCCTACCATAGGGGTGACTTGTATGTATTAAAAAGCAAGGTTTAAGCTTAACAGAGGGTTTATTTTGCCAGATCGAAATGTTTGAGGTGCTCCTTAAGTGGGTTCCACAGTAAGTGCTGCTGGCCTACTAGTAGAATTTACCTTACAGGCCTGGATACCACCTTAGTACTGCAACCATACTAAGGACTTAAAAGTAAATTAAATCTGCCAATAGCGTGTGAGTCAATTTTACCATGTTTAAAGGAGAGAGCACAAGTGCTATGGCAGTGGTTACTAGTGGTAAAGTCCTAAACGGGATCAGAAAGCAGGATGGTGAAGGTAGATAGTTTGAGAATGACCCTGCAGAGAGGGCCAAGTCCAACGATGAGAGTATGGTATCAGAATCACAGAGGATAACTATGAGACCTATGAGCATGCTGTTGAAGTCTGTGTGTGAGAGAATTTTGAAGGACAACCATTAGAAGATGGTGTAAAATGAGGAATGGAGGGCAGTGTGGTTGTAGTCTTGATGCTGTTGATGTACTAAAAACATTCCTGTATCTTTTCATTGGAGAAAGAGTTGATTGAATTGCAGAAAAAAGGTTTTTTTTTTAATTCTTGTATTGAAAGTGGGAAATGGGAAGACACTTGATCAACTCAAACACGAAAGACTGAACACGTGTCAGTGTTGTGTTCTGATACCTAATATTATATGCTTGCAAAGTTGAATTTTGGGAACTGTGGCAACCGACATAGCCTAAAGGCCTGGGCACAGACATGTTCCATATGATTAAGCCTGAGAAAAGTATCCAATGCTTATACTAAAGCAAAGTATGCACCTTTCTGACATTCAAAGTCCACCTGGATGGTATCAAGAAGTTGATCTCTATGTAGGGCTAACACTGGCCTATCACCCCTCTATCCAGCTAGTTAATAGAAAATTATACAATTTAATGTTGTTGGGTACTGACTTTAATACTAAAGGCATAATCCCTTGGGATAGAGCTAATCAATAGATGTTAGGCAGTTCTACATTTTGTCAATTTCAGACGGTTTTCGTGTGGGCTTTGACTAGAAATCCTCTTATTAGTACTCAAGCTAATTCTGCATGCAGCAATAGTGTATGTGAGGAATCTTAGGGACACATTCTTTGTAGTAAACACCCTACAAAAATAAAAATACGCGTAATAATAATAACTACAATATTAAGAAGAATACCACATACTGTATTACTTTCCTGTATAAACTGGGGCACTAATTCGGGTGCAAGGACTGTACCTATAATTTGATGCACAGGTACTGTATTTACATGCCATCTTTCTGTTTAGGTTGCATTTCAGAAACAATGCACAAGTCTGAAAAATATGCTAATCTTGTTTAATTGGGCCTATTTCTCTAGGTCAGCTTGTCATGAATTTGTAGAAGGTTGTGACTCAATGAGCCTATCAATACATAGACGCTCATTTCATGTTCCACTGTTAGCAGCATAATATCCACTATGTCTGAGAAGGCTCGAGAGGAGAAGGGGTGCTGCACCTGTGAGATTATTGTCCTGCAGAGTCTTCAGACAGTACACTAGAGATCGATACGTGTTCCGTTAAGGACAACCCAACCTCTGTAGCTTTGAGAAGGGCACAATTGCAGCTGTGAGGGATGAAGGGGACAGCCGGCTCGGTCTAGGAAACCCTAGCGATCAATATCGTGACACCACACACACGTAATATTAATTCTATTTTTTAACCATCTAATATTCCTTTTGTATAGCGTCCTTCCATGTTCATACACTGCTATCTTGCAACATAAATAAGTACAGTGCCTTGGCTAAATCGCTCAATAATTTACATAAAATGTCTGAAGAAACCTTTACAAGTTCACTTCTCATTTGTGACATTCGCCCCAGTGAGAACTTGAGAGACAGTGTTTGCTGAATTGTGATTCCTCTGCAAAGTTACGGTACATTAGATCTCATGTAGTGCCCGGCTTAATGTGAAGGAGGACCTTCATGCACACAGACCTGCTAAGTCACACGGCGCCACTGTGTAACACACTATACTACCTCCACTCACTCGGTCACCCAATGAGGAGCCGATATCACAGGATGGCAGGGAAAACGAGCTCACTATCAGCTCATTTTCGGAGACGTATTTGAGGGAGGGGTGTGAGGGCAAAGATGCTGTTAGGTACTACTAGGCACAGGCCACGAAGCCTCGCCCCCCTCCTCACACTGTGAGGCTCTTGGTGAAGTTGGCAGATCCGTGGCCATAAAAGAGTGTAAATATTGCTGTAAAATGACAGGGTTCTGTACACAAAGTGGGAATGCTGCAATGGAGATCCGATATATGTAACATTCATTTACAGATAAATGTTTCTCTTTTCTGATGTTGTTGTTCATTACGGAACTCGGTAAATATATGCACGCATATAATAAATATACATGCATGTACTTTTTCACTTTTACACAAATTTACCATTGAGAATGTTGTAGATCAGAAAAAGTAACAACACTTCATACAAGCCAGCTTTTCCAGCTTAAGTGTACTGCTGCACCACCTGACCATCTATAACTGTGCTCTATATAAGTATTTGCTGCTGTTGCCTAGCAGCATTTGGACAAATTAATACAAAAAACTGTGGTTTCTAAGAATCAGAAAATGTTGATTGGATCAAATGGGATGTGAGCGGCTGAGACGTATGCTTTAATCTCTGCTGGATTCCATTCTTTTGCAGTTTCTGTTAATAACCTTGCACGTACCTTTAAGTTGATGTACTCTGAGTACATCAATCTTGAGAAATTAATAGATGCTAACCTAAATTTTCCGATTGCCCTTGATGCACCACTTTGTTTCGTGCTCTTGTCGGCCATTAAAAACGGCTATTTCTCGAAAATGATCCGCCATTTTAAAGAAACTGAATTTCATTTTTCTTAGTTACCAAAACACACAAAAGTCCTTGAAAACACCAGATGGAACTAACTAATTTTGTAGTCGATGTGCATTTTGACATGTTATCTAGACGTTGAGAATTTTAGGAAAATAACATTCAGATACCAACTGAAAATCACTCTTGTCTCTTGAAGCAAGTAGGTGTAATACAACAGATAATGCATAGATTTGAAGGCCCTTAGAACAGTACTTTTATGCTGCCATGCTCCTCATTTCGTACAAACGAAAGAAATACTTTACGGATGAGTTTTTTAGGTAAGTATATTCAAGAAGATCAAAAGGGAACAGTCATTTGATCAACAATGAATTAATCATAAGCAATTGTTAAACGTCAAACACAAATATTATCTTCATCCATTTTTTTTGTCCGACAAGCTTGGTCTCTTCACTGGAGCAGTTTTTATTCAGTACTGTATATTCATGTTATTTTCATTACTATTTTACTCATTCAGCTCTTTTCAATGCTTTCTCTAAATCACATTTCCAGAAATTATTTTACTGCCTCTGTTACTTTCATTTGTATTAAAATTGAATTATTTGTTGACTTTATTCGCCCTTCTTTATTTTCTTTCTTATTTCTCTGTGTTCTCTGTGAGTCTACAACACAATTTTTTAAATCTCGGAACAACCATCCTCCAATGTTTGCTGTATTTAAGCAGCACAACCATGCTTGGTTTGTGGATGGTTTCCTGGCCTGGAGTATTAATAAACAATTTTTAAGTTGCATTGTAATGTGCCAGAGATCAGTCACCATTGAGAAGGCATGCATCATGTTTCTCTCACCATGGCCTTGCTCTATTAAAAAGCCTAGATGCACATCTGTGATTAATCACAATTAAGTGAATGTTGGACTTTTGCTTTTGCAGGGTCATCCCCAGACTTTTTTGCCTCCTGCCTCCTATATTTTTCTGACATGTTGCTGTTGGCTTTTCAACTCTGAGCACTTTACCACTGCTAACCAGTGCTAAAGTGCATATGCTCTCCTGTTTAAATTGTATGTAAGTGGTTTATCCATGATTGGCATATTTGATTTACTAGTAAGTCCCTAGTAAGGTGCACTAGAGGTGCCAGGGCCTGTAAATCAAATGCTACTAGTGGGCCTGCAGCACTGGTTGTGCCACCCACATAAGTAGCTCTGTAATCATGTCTCAGACCTGCCACTGCAGTGTCTGTGTGTGTATTTTTACACTGTAAATTCGACTTGGCAAGTGTACCCACTTGCCAGGCCTAAACCTTCCCTTTCCTTACATGTAAGGCACCCCTAAGGTATGCCCTAGGTAGCCCCAAGGGCAGGGTGCAGTGTATGGATAAGGTAGGACATATAGTAATGTGGTTTATATGTCCTGACAGTGAAATACTGCCAATTTCGTTTTCACTGTTGCAAGGTCTGTCTCTCTCTCATAGGATAATATGGGGGCTACCTTTAAATATGATTAAAGTGTAGATTCCCCTAGAGAAGAGATGGACAGGTGGAGTTTGGGATCCCTGAACTCACAATTTAAAAATGCATCTTTTAGTAAAGTTGATTTTGAGATTGTGCGTTTGAAAATGCCACTTTTAGAAAGTGAGCATTTTCTTGCTTAAACCATTCTGTGACTCTGCCTTGTTTGTGGATTCCCTGTCTGGGTCAGTTGACAGTTGGGTTGTTTTTCACCTCACACCAGACAGTGACACAAAGGGAGCTGGGGTGTGATCTGCATTCCTGATTAGCCATCTCTGCTAGGAGGGAGGGGTGGAGTGGTCACTCTCATCTGAAAGGACTGTGCCTGCCTCTGACAATGCTGTCTCCAGCCCCCTGGTGTGTGTCTGAGGCCTTGCCTGGGCAAGGCAGGATCTCACAAGAAGGTGTGAGTCCCCTTTGAAGAAAGGTGACTTCAAAGACTAAAATGAGTATAAGAAGGGCACCCAAACTTACAAACTTTAGAAACACTTCTGGAACCAAGAGGAACCTCTGCCTGGAGAAGAGCTGATAGCTGAGGAAAACGTGCTGCCCTGCCTGTGACTGTGCTTTGTGGAGCTTTCCTGCAGTGCTGCTTCTGCCAGAGTAAGAGGGCAAAGACTGGACTTTGTGTGCCTTCCATCTTGAAGAAGAAATCTCCAAGGGCTTGATGTAGAGCTTGCCTCCTGTTGTTGAAGTCTCAGGGATAGCAAAGACTTCTTCCTGCCAGCACCTGGAGTCTCTGGAGAGACCCCTACTCTGCTCTGTGGTGCCCTTCCAGTTCCTGGGACCCTGAAAGGAGAGGCTGGCAGCCTAAGGACAAAAATACACGCACCGAGCGCCGTGCGGAGAAAAGATCGACGCGAATCCGATCGCGGCTGAGAAAACGACGCGACGCCGGTTCCGCAGCTGAGAAACGACGCCGCAGGAAACGCGACCGAAAAACCGACGCCCGGAGCAGGAGAAACGACGCGCAGCATCGCTGACGGAGGCTGAGAGATCGCACCCTGCGCCGCGGGACTTTCGGATCGTCGTGTGGCTGGCTTTTTCAACGCGCACCGCCGTGCCGAGTTGTTTTCGACGCACACAGCCGTGCAGGGTTACTTTCGACGCACACCGCCCGTGCGGGGTTATTTTTGACGCAAACCAGGTACATTTTCACGCTAGCAGCGCTAGTGTGGTGTTACAACTACCTAAAGACTCTTTTTATTTTAAACCTTTAAAAAATCATAACTTGACTTGTGTATGTTGGATTTTTGTCGTTTTGGTCTTGTTTTGTCTAGATAAATATTTCCTATTTTTCTAAACTGGTGTTGTGTCATTTTGTAGTGTTTTCATTAAGTTACTGTGTGTGTTGGTACAAATACTTTACACCTAGCACTCTGAGGTTAAGCCTACTGCTCTGCCAAGCTACCAAGGGGGTAAGCAGGGGTTAGCAGAGGGTGATTCTCTTTTATCCTAACTAGAGTGAGGGTCCTTGCTTGAACAGGGGGTAACCAGACTGTCAACCAAAGACCCCATTTCTAACATTGGTGACCAGCGGTCGGGATTTGGACTTGTATTTGTACTTGACATACAGTAATTAAGTGTACACTACTGTTTTGATCTCAGACCACTACGTGACCACATACTACTTGTCTTGTGATTCTGCTTTTTGTTCTCTGATGTCCTCCTGGAAGTATTGATGATATTTTTGGACTTTGTTTTTTGGTTGTGAAGCCTTTGCAGAAATGGAAGTCAATTTCTGGCACCTATCTATGTATAAAAAGTGGCAGCTTAAAGCATTCTGCATGGAAAGGGGACTGGCTGTGAACAAGGAATCCAGAAGGGAGGATCTTGAGTCAGCCCTGTTTCAGGATGAATTGAAACGTTGTCAGGCAACACCACCAAATGAGTCTGAGGAGGATAACTACTCTGAGGAGGAGGACTACTCCAAAGAGGAGGGCAGTGGCCCTGAGGAGGGAACAGAAAGAGATGATAGGCTCCTAGCTCGAATCCGGAGTCTGGAAGAGCTTAAGAGGGCCGAGGAGAAGAGAGCCTTAGCCCTGGCAGAAAGGAGGAGGGACTTAGAGATTAAAAAAATGATTTATGCTTACGAGCTTAAATTGAAAGAGCTGGAAGTCATGAGGGCTGAGTCCAGCTGGAATGGTGGCAGCAACAATTGTATATCCAGTGATGCTGCAGAAGTACACATGCCCAGAGAGGTGGTGCCCTACTTGAAGGATGGAGTTAACACACGCCAGGAGGTTCAGGGGTATGAGGTAGCTCCAGTGATGCACAGGGTCTCTGAGGTGGATTGGGGAACTGGCATGGGGAGTCATATTCCTACTGGTGGGAGGGACACTCTACTGACTCTAGTTGAGAGTGACAGGGAGAGGGGTTCCCCCCAAGTAGAAGTCCTGGTTATGGAGTGTGAAGACATCCCAGAAGAGTGTGGGTTGAGTGTCAGGGACAGTCAGGTACTGTCTCACCAGTCTCAGGAGGGTGATGTGGGGTGCTTTGTCAAAGCAGAGTCACTGGATGGTTGGGTGAAGGGTACTTTGGTTAATTCATGTGAGGGGCTGAGTGATGTAATTGCTGGAGAGCAGATGTCTAGTCCTTATTTTCCAGAGCTATGCCAACACCAGGTGGAGTGTGAGTTCTCTGACCCCAGGGAGCTTACAATGGAGGCAGACTTCTGGGTGAGTACCAGAGAGTCTGAAGAGGCATTTGGGGGTGCTCCTGAGAGGAGTGGTCTAGGTAGTTCCCAACCAGGTGAGGTAGGGAAGGATTGTAGTGTCCCAGGTAGGTCCCAGTGTAGTGGGATGGGTGAGGGACCCCATGTCCAGTCTCAGAGGAGAGGGAATGGGGATGGGTTGAGGCCCAAGGTGCCCGAGATCCGGTCCCAGGTCCTGGAGGGTTCCCTGCGGGAACCCCAGGAGGGGAGCCTAGCCTGTACCATAGGGCCATCTGTTGAGGGAGACCCCACAGTGTCAGGAGAACTTGGGGGGGCGGCTGTAGCCAGCGTCCCACCAGTTCTGGTGTCTGGCAGTACCACTCCTAGTGAGGGGTTGCAGAAGTCCAGACAGAGGGTTGAGAGGGGGTTGCGGACCCCAGTGGAGAACCTGGAGGGTCAGGGGTCAGCTCTGAGAGCAGAGCCCCCCATGAATGACCTTGGTGAGACCATTTCTGGGTTGGGGGGAATCCAGACTCTGTCAGATGGGCAGAGGTCAGGAGACCTGCGCCAGCCAGACTCTTGTGTGGCCCTTCGGGACAGTGTGTCCCTTGAGGGGGGTAAGTGTGCCCCCCTGGAAGTCCTGGTGTGCCAGGCAATGGTTCAACCGCAGGGTGGTGACTCTGGGTTGAATAATCAGGTTCAGGGGGTAAACTCTGACCTGATGGGGGGTAAGTGTGCTCCCCAGGAAGTCCTGGTGTGCCAGGCAGTGGTTCAACCGCAGGGTGGTGACCCTGGGTTGGATGACCAGGTTCAGAGGGTAAACTCTGACCTGGTAGGGGGTAGGTATGCCCCCCAGGAAGTCCTGGGTTGCCAGGCAGTGATCCAGTCTGTGGGTACAGGCCCTGGATTGGAAGGCCAGGTTAAGGGTGTCCCCCCTGACCTGGAGGAAGGGGCTACTGCTAACAGTGCCCCTACCATGTTGTCTTCTGGGGGGGCCGCTCCTAGTTGGGTGGTTCAGGACCCCAGAAGAGAGGGCAGGGGGAGGGAAGCCTCACCCCTGGCCCTGGTCCAACCTGAAGGTACAGACCCCAGGTTGGAGGATCAGTTGCAGGTTAACATCCCTGCACTGATGGAAGAATTGTGCAGGACTGCTTCTACAAGCACCCTGACAGTTTTTGACTCTGGGGGTGCCGCTTCTGCAGGGAGGGTACAGAGCCCCAGAGGGGAGGACCAGGGTCAGGTTGTCATCCCTGACCTGGAGGAAGAGAGAGTGGTCAAAGGGTGCCAGGCACCTGGGGCTACCACCCCCCACTCTCCGCAGTCACAGTGGTTAGAGAGGCCTGAGGTCGGGCTCTCATCCCTGACAGTTGTCTGGGGCCACTGTGGCTTGCTGTCCTGGTGGACAGAGTTGCCCCTGGGGGGGGAAGGACGAGAGTCACACCCCAGGGGTGGAGTGGGCAACACCATTGTGTTGGCCCTGGTGGTACTATCTGCCCATTGCAATACATCTGTGAGCAAAGTAAAGTTAGGTGTTGCACAGATGGTGTCTGTAGATGTGGAGAAGGGTTCCCCATGGGTTAGCTTAGTGGGCCCTGAGAGTATGGACAGAGGGATCCAACTGGAGTCAGGAAGGCGTAGAACTGGAGCATGCCCCTGCTGTTGTGGGCCTGGGTCCCTGTTCTATCGCCCCAATCAGGGAAGTACATCAAGGTATTGATTGTTCTCCCCTGGCTTTAGGCTGGTAGGGGGTCGTGTTGGACTTTTGCTTTTGCAGGGTCATCCCCAGACTTTTTTGCCTCCTGCCTCCTATATTTTTCTGACATGTTGCTGTTGGCTTTTCAACTCTGAGCACTTTACCACTGCTAACCAGTGCTAAAGTGCATATGCTCTCCTGTTTAAATTGTATGTAAGTGGTTTATCCATGATTGGCATATTTGATTTACTAGTAAGTCCCTAGTAAGGTGCACTAGAGGTGCCAGGGCCTGTAAATCAAATGCTACTAGTGGGCCTGCAGCACTGGTTGTGCCACCCACATAAGTAGCTCTGTAATCATGTCTCAGACCTGCCACTGCAGTGTCTGTGTGTGTATTTTTACACTGTAAATTCGACTTGGCAAGTGTACCCACTTGCCAGGCCTAAACCTTCCCTTTCCTTACATGTAAGGCACCCCTAAGGTATGCCCTAGGTAGCCCCAAGGGCAGGGTGCAGTGTATGGATAAGGTAGGACATATAGTAATGTGGTTTATATGTCCTGACAGTGAAATACTGCCAATTTCGTTTTCACTGTTGCAAGGTCTGTCTCTCTCTCATAGGATAATATGGGGGCTACCTTTAAATATGATTAAAGTGTAGATTCCCCTAGAGAAGAGATGGACAGGTGGAGTTTGGGATCCCTGAACTCACAATTTAAAAATGCATCTTTTAGTAAAGTTGATTTTGAGATTGTGCGTTTGAAAATGCCACTTTTAGAAAGTGAGCATTTTCTTGCTTAAACCATTCTGTGACTCTGCCTTGTTTGTTGATTCCCTGTCTGGGTCAGTTGACAGTTGGGTTGTTTTTCACCTCACACCAGACAGTGACACAAAGGGAGCTGGGGTGTGATCTGCATTCCTGATTAGCCATCTCTGCTAGGAGGGAGGGGTGGAGTGGTCACTCTCATCTGAAAGGACTGTGCCTGCCTCTGACAATGCTGTCTCCAGCCCCCTGGTGTGTGTCTGAGGCCTTGCCTGGGCAAGGCAGGATCTCACAAGAAGGTGTGAGTCCCCTTTGAAGAAAGGTGACTTCAAAGACTAAAATGAGTATAAGAAGGGCACCCAAACTTACAAACTTTAGAAACACTTCTGGAACCAAGAGGAACCTCTGCCTGGAGAAGAGCTGATAGCTGAGGAAAACGTGCTGCCCTGCCTGTGACTGTGCTTTGTGGAGCTTTCCTGCAGTGCTGCTTCTGCCAGAGTAAGAGGGCAAAGACTGGACTTTGTGTGCCTTCCATCTTGAAGAAGAAATCTCCAAGGGCTTGATGTAGAGCTTGCCTCCTGTTGTTGAAGTCTCAGGGATAGCAAAGACTTCTTCCTGCCAGCACCTGGAGTCTCTGGAGAGACCCCTACTCTGCTCTGTGGTGCCCTTCCAGTTCCTGGGACCCTGAAAGGAGAGGCTGGCAGCCTAAGGACAAAAATACACGCACCGAGCGCCGTGCGGAGAAAAGATCGACGCGAATCCGATCGCGGCTGAGAAAACGACGCGACGCCGGTTCCGCAGCTGAGAAACGACGCCGCAGGAAACGCGACCGAAAAACCGACGCCTGGAGCAGGAGAAACGACGCGCAGCATCGCTGACGGAGGCTGAGAGATCGCACCCTGCGCCGCGGGACTTTCGGATCGTCGTGTGGCTGGCTTTTTCAACGCGCACCGCCGTGCCGAGTTGTTTTCGACGCACACAGCCGTGCAGGGTTACTTTCGACGCACACCGCCCGTGCGGGGTTATTTTTGACGCAAACCAGGTACATTTTCACGCTAGCAGCGCTAGTGTGGTGTTACAACTACCTAAAGACTCTTTTTATTTTAAACCTTTAAAAAATCATAACTTGACTTGTGTATGTTGGATTTTTGTCGTTTTGGTCTTGTTTTGTCTAGATAAATATTTCCTATTTTTCTAAACTGGTGTTGTGTCATTTTGTAGTGTTTTCATTAAGTTACTGTGTGTGTTGGTACAAATACTTTACACCTAGCACTCTGAGGTTAAGCCTACTGCTCTGCCAAGCTACCAAGGGGGTAAGCAGGGGTTAGCTGAGGGTGATTCTCTTTTATCCTAACTAGAGTGAGGGTCCTTGCTTGAACAGGGGGTAACCAGACTGTCAACCAAAGACCCCATTTCTAACAGTGAACATCATCATATAACTCGTGATTGTTGAGCTGTGATGAACTTTACCCAGAAGTAGGTCAGATGGGCCAGGGAACCTTTCTTTTTAGTACTTTAGAATTGTAGAATAAATTGCAGGTATGCATAAAATCCAATTATGGGGATACATTTTTAATCCTGCTTTGTAAAATCAGAATTGGTGGAATATCACCCCAACAAGGAATTTTCAAGCATGGCGGTCCCAGGCAGAGGAAACACTCCATGGGCTTTTTTATTCAAGAAAAAACTCCCAGAATTGGAGTTTATTCTAAAAAAAAGCAAACGAATTCTCCCAATAGTTGCATTAAATATAGCACCTGCTTGGTAAAAGCGTCACTTCCTTCAATGGAGCCACTGCATTAGAGGCTCCACAGAAGGCAGAGAGACCCACCTGCAGGGTTGGGATCCCTATGTTTGGCAAGTAGTTTACTCCTGCGAAGGGGAGATAGTGACCTTTGCAGCCCTGAGAGACAAGCTGGCATACTTCAAATAATCCTAAAAATATTTGAAAGTATGCGGGAAACATCTGAAACAAAATATTTAGTGAATTGCGAGTTAGAAAATGCTTGTTGTGGTTTGGCAATTGTCTATTCATCACATCTTTTCCATTATTTTTTCTTTTGTTTTTCCTTATACATCCTCACAAAAGAAAAGCCTTGTTAAGTAATACTTTGATGCACATACCTTTTGTATTTTTTACATATGCAGTAGATTTATTCTGTGTACATTCATCCAAATGTGGTTTAAGTATATAAGATATAGTAAGCAGGAGGCCCTAGCCAAAATGTTATCTTCAGACTTAAAGAATGTTCTGGAGGATCTTTTCTTGATGCTGTGTGGTCCCCTCCAGCAGGCTGATTCAATGCAATGTCATCAGGTTGTTTATCTCCGAGGCCCTGTTCAAATCCTGGAAGCCTGGAACTTCCAGCGGAACAAACCTGAAATCCAGACCGAATGGCGGTCTTCAGGGCTGTAGCTCTCAGTGTGCAGCAGGAGCAGTCATTCAGAGTGCAATCCTTTGGGGTGCAGACCAGGGTTCCAGCAGGGCAGTCCTTTTTCTGCTTGTAGTTTCAGGTAACAGACCTGAGTTTCTATGCAGCTCTCACATATTTAATTCAATGATCTGTGGTGACAAGCAGGGGGGCACCCCTGTCCATTGAGGCACAAGGTGCCACCCAAAAGCATGACAGCTTCCTCCAAAGTGTAGCATATTCTTGTCCCACAAAGTGTTGCGTAGGCTCTCATTATTCTAATAACACTACTAGATTTTGAGCGGCAGAATCGCCTGCAGTGTGGGAGACTGAGTCTGACCCACTACAGGTGACACCTGTTGCCCCAATCCGGGTTTTGCTCCGGCTAACTAGCAGTGCCTCATCTCTACCCAAGGGCAGGAATGATTGGGCAGCCGAGTGCATGACATAATTTTTTTCTCAGGGAAACTGTGGTCACTCAGGTCTCATCCTTTTCTCTCAGTTACATTGGTCTCACATACACAATGACAAACAGAGGCAGTATATGTTTCAATATGATTTTAATGAAGTGACTGCATCTTAGCTAGCAAAGCATGTGCTCCAATAACCAGGACGATACAGCATGACAAGATTAAAATTCTGACAAGGAGAGTAAAGCATAAAAATAACCCTACCATATTGTCACTAGAGTCAATAAACTAATTCCTATCTAGGTCCCTCTGGGAAGACATCATCCCCCATACCTGAGCAAAGACCTGAAGTCTGCATAAACAGGTGTGGCAAAGCATTCAGCAAAAAGCATGCAATCATGGTTCTCTGGCTAGAATCTCTCTCTAACATGTAAGGGACAGGGAAGTGTTGTTATAATAAAACAGCTGATGTTCTGAGAAAATGTCCCTACGTAAGGATATGTGTTTTCTATGAATGTCAGAGACAAAACTTGTACCACGTTCACCGGCAACCTATCTTGCTACAGCCTTGAAAGAAGCACAGAGTGAGCAAGAATGTCTTGTTTGAGAACGTAGTGCTGGCCTAGACAAAAACTGCTAGATATAGAGAAATAAAACAAGACCGTAAAAGTGGCTATTGTAAAAATAATAAAATGAAGCTGAAAATACAGGAGAGTAAGACCTGGCTAAACCAACCTACTGGTGTGGCTCATTTCCAATAACACTCCCCCTCCACACCCTTTGAAAATTCCATTCCTGGGCCTGCCATCTTTCCTGGCTGGCATTCATTGCTGACCCGCTGTCTTTGAAGCCCAGTCTGATTTACCCAGCCCCCTTTCTGGCCTGTTCTCTGCATCTGCACCCTTGCCACTTCTCACCTCATCAAAGCAGCTTGGCTAAGACGGTTAAGGCTGACCAATCAGGAGAGGCTTCTAGAAGGCTGGATTTTTTCTTACAGAAAAGGCCTTAGAGGTGACCTATATGTAAAAATAAGGTAGAGTACCACTTTGGAAGTAACTTGAATTCCAAAGTCAAATATGTATATATTTTACTTTTAAAGACAGTCTGCAAAGCAGGGCTGCCTTTAAAAATGACAGCAGGTAACACAGTAGTGCACATTCATATGCAGGAAATCTAGTGGGCCTCCCTACCCTATTATATATTAAGGGCTTAAAAGTAGTTTGATCCCCCCCTTGCTGAATTGTTTAGCACTAGGGGCTTACAGGGGCCTGTCATTGCCAATTGTAATTGTACCTAATTATCATATACCTTTTTAATCAGAGCACTGGCCTAGGCCTGGTTAGCAGAGCTCAGAGCACAGTCATAGTCAGTTACCACTAGCATCAGTCAAAGAAATAGCGGTGAACAGGGCTTAAAGGGTGCGTTTCTCACACATCTGTTGTCTAAATCACTCACTGATGTGCTGGCAGTATGTAGGAGAAAAGATCTGATGACGTAGTGAATTCACATTGGTTGGATTATAACATACTCTCGTGATAATATAATGTTTAAAATGAGTTGATGTTTTAGATATTGTCCTGTTTTTCCAATAAAACCCCTTTATGAATAATAGTGGTACAGTAAGGACATCCTAATGCTAAATAGTAGCAAGTTTGCTAATTCCTTGTTGTTTCTCAGTCAGGGATGAAAAATACTTTTCTTGGAGAAAAAAACCGTAATAGCCCTGAATTTGTGATTTGTTAGGTGTTCCTTTTTGCTGTATTGATTTTTATGAAAACACATCAGTTCTTTGTGCAGATATGTGACTAATGTAAAACAAATGAAGAAAGGTTTAGAAAAATATGTTTGAAAGAAGTAATATGTGTCATCAATAAAATGAAATGAACGTTTGTCTCTTTTCTAGGTAAAAAAGGTTTTGCAGCAAGAGGGTTTTGGTAGAAAGAAAAGAGGCTACAGAGATATAAATGAAATTGAAATCAACATGAATGATCCATTATTCACAAAGCAGTGGTATCTGGTAAGTTTTACATTTTAACATTCAATTTTATATTTATTACGTTACCTGATGTTGCATAAAGCAGAAATAGTATTACGTTAACACTGAAAACTGTGAGAAAATTGTAATTATCTAGTTTCTGCAGCAACTAAACAGAACATTACCTGATGCACATCTGGCCTTGTCATAAATTAAGAATTTATGGCTTGGTTTCATTTTTTTATCATGGGTAGCACTTTTAACAGTGTTTATATTGTAAGGAAAAGCCATACGACATGTAGTACGAGATTGGTGAATCTTTCAACCTTATGTGGTCCGTTTATTAGTTAAAGAAATTCCCTTAGCATCATCCATGCAAGCATAATATGAATTAGTTGTGATTTTGTGTCAACCAAAAAACAAAAATTGGCAAAACCAGCATATTTGGTTTCAATCTGCTGAAGATCACAAATGGTCCAATTCATTCGAGGGTGCTTCCTGGGGGAACCGGAAACATGTCTTCCCTCTGAATAGATTTCAGTTTAGAAGCTTCTACTGCCTTAATTAATAGAGATACCAATAACAGCTTTTGAAAATCACACCCCTATATTTATCTAGTAGTGAAAAATAATGTCTCCTGAAGAGGGCAAATTCTTCTGAGGTACCTTCGACCTGCCAGCATAGGGGCAAAACAATTTACTCAGCATGTCAGCCTAAAACGGCGACTCAGAGACCCATAGGCTTCTAAACATGTGTGAAAGAACTTTCAAGGTAGTTCTGACCTTAGGGCTAAATATTACGACTATGAATCTGTCTACAAGGAATAGTCTCTGGCCTCATACCACAAGTCAATCCAAAATTGTAATTTAACACAGTTTTAAACATGAAGTGCGCACTTGTTAAAAACACATACTGTATACTTTGTCTCCAACATCTACTCCATTCAGTATCCAAATGAATTACTATAGCTTACAGCTGTTATGCATCAAGCTATATACAGTTTAAAATGGGCCTACTCTGTTGCAGAACTACCTGTGTGCAGTAAAAGGCTGAGCGAGACAACGGTTTTCTCGCTCATTCTATATGTGTTAATGTGTGTAAACACATTTAACACACATCCTTTTCGGTGCCTCTTATATCAGCTTTTCAAATTAAAAGTCTGCACTAGGGACTGCAGTTAATACCGAATTTATAGGAATCATTAGACAGGTTGTACTTGGAAATCCGACACCTGATCAAAAACCAGGGGTGAAAAGGCAAAACAATATGATTTTCACAGGTAGTAGTGATTCCACAAATCTCATTCTTTTCAAGTTATTAAAATGTGAGGGAATAGAAACCCTTTCTTTGACTTTTGTAGAATGATGGGATGGATTAAGGAACAAACGTGCTATTGAATATATAATATTCCAACTGAACGTTGTAGCAAAATATTTGAGGAAAATTGTTATTGATTGCAAAACTTATGACTGTTAAACAGAGTGCAAATATAATGAATTTACAAATGAAATCATTGATTTTGCCAAATGCTTGACAAGTGATACTTTGTTTCTAATGCCATTTAAAAAAAACAAGCAGAGCACAATTACATGATATATACATTATAAAATGTAAAATGTCTACATCTTTGGACTCAGATGAGTAAACAATCTGTATTTCATATTCTGAGATGCTCTGCCAAGCACTTGGCACTATAGAATTTTATGACTACTCCTACACAGTTCTTTGCTTTATTGTTTTGGCTGTATTCCTTTGAACATCTGCAGCCATTCTGGAGCAATAGATGTCTAAATTATGCCGCTCATTTCACAGAATTATGAAACAATATAAGGTAAATAATGAGTATTATGCATTTAAATACGTCTTATGTGACACATTCTGTAGCTATATTGTTTACGTATTTGAACATTTCAAAGCACATTGAAACAGAACAGTTCAAGACGATATGGAAAATACGTGACAAATAAATACAACTACATACATTGAGCAGATCCAATTAAAAGAATATTGACCAACAATTAAGTATTTTGTTTTGCATGGAAATAGAACTATGCCATTTTATTAACACTGTTGGTTCTGCTTCCCAGAGTACAGGAGTTCATGTAAACCATAAGTTATTCCACTCCACTGAAAACAAGGTCACCCCACAGACCCCACGGAGCAAGCACTCTGTGTGCTTACTAAATATCTACATCAGAATATTGAGGGTACTAAACATCAAGAACTGAATTTTGTAAAAAAAATATTGACATGTAAGTCTAGATTTTCTATACTTAACTTCACATATCTACCTAGGCGGTACAAATATCTTCAAGGTACGTAGATGTTAGGAATAGTAAATTTATATCTCCCTAATGCACTTATCTTTCACTATTTTGTCCCTCAATATTCTTATATGTCAATATTCTTCACATGGATATTCAGTAGGGCAGTCTAATGTTGAATATATATGACGATGTAGCTGTTTCAATTGACAGTAAATTAAGATTGAAGTTGCAAGCATGCATGAATCATGTTTTGCAATCTCTCACCGGACCTATCTTTTTACTTTGTTGAAGAATCAATATTATCAAACAAGTTAGATTTCTGTGAAGCCCATTTAGCCACACACTAAGGACCAAAAATCTGATGACCTTATTGATACTCGCTTCTCCACTGCTAAAACTTAATTCAAAAGTTCTTGAATACTGCCACTCCTCTAAATCAAAATATGGGCTTTGGGATCATAAATGGACTTAGGCAAAACTGAGCTCTCCTACGAATACAGTGACTCCCCATGTCTTAGCATGTCTACCATCTTTGGGAGCACATGAAGTGTGTTTTACAATGTCTTACAGGACATATCTTTTATGTTGATGGAGATGGCGAGGAAATCAACAATATCAAACACTTTAGATTTCTATGAAACTAATTTAACCACACAATAATAAGAAAAATCGGAAATTAGAGTTAAGAGATTTATTTCCAATCAATAATAAATCCAGTGTTTTTACAGGTCATGAAAACGTGCAGGATATAGAATTACTGCTGGCAAGATGAAATATCTCAATTGGTTCAGTCTCATCAAATTAAAATACAAAGCAGAAACTGAGAATTAAAAATAGGTGTTCCATAAAGAACACACACTCTCTCTTTTAAACATGAAATGATTCTAAACTCATACAGTCACAATTCTAAATCAGAAATTCAGAAATGCGAGAAGTTGATAGCACAGCATAGCTTTCAGTAGAAGACCGCCAAAGAAAAGGATTACATGTTTAGCATGAAGCTTCCCATTTGCAAGGATAAAGGGAAGCAGTGATGCCTGTACCCCTCAAAGTCTAGGAGAAGTCTGTCTTAGCTTCTAACAACATAAGCATTATTTAAAACAAACAGAACTTTTGAACGTGAAAGTTATCGGTTTCCTCCACTCCAAAGACCAAATGGCTTTGGATCCGTCATCTGCATTTGCAACATGAAAGTTATCGGTTTCCTCCACTCCAAAGACCAAATGGCTTCAGATCCGTCATCTGCATTTGCAACTCCACTTGAATTTCTCACATATCCAAGACAATTACTATGATCTTGGACATCCTACGTTTCTGGTAGAGGATGAATAGGAGGCTTCAGCTGCTCATTAAATCTTTATGTCTCTTGCCAAGAATTTTTCTCTCAGGCCTTACTATCGGCAAAACTAATACTTAAAACAAAACTAATTAGCTAAGAAAGCCTTGAAACACACCTGCAAAAGAACACACTAACTTAGAATTAAGTCCTTCAGTCAGTTGCGCAAGCCTGACTTTAACTAAAAATATTAGGTGGTCATTATGAACATGGCGGTCTGGTCCGCCACGCCAGCGGTGGCAGTCATTACCGCCAACAGCATGGCAGCCCAGACCGCCATATTCTGAACATAGTAGTGAACTGGCTACAAAGCAGCCAGTTCAATAACACCCACTGCCACAGTCCACCACCAGGCCGACTGTGAGCACATTCAGTCCGGCGGTGGAGGCAGGACAAGCTGAGGGATTACGATCCCTATTCCACCAGGGATTCCCTGACGAATTACCTTGCCAGGGAATCCCTGGTGGAATGCATATGGGTGACAGGAATAATCATTCCTGTCACCTGTATGTGACATTCCTGGCCCCTCCCCCCCTTCCCACTACACCTACCCACCCCCAAGCCCCTAGAACAGCCCCCGCCGCAAACCCTGAAAACTGACCCCCTAACCCTCCACCCCCAAAACCCAATGCAGGTCCCCCCACCCCTACCCTCACCATCCCCCACCCCTACATACAGCTCCCCCAAACCCCAACACCCCACATTTACCCATTCACAGACATGCACGCATCATGCACCCAGACACACATCCCCCCACAGACACCCATGCACACCCCCATGCACCCACACACTCACACACATACACCCCTCCCCCTTCCCTCTCGGACAGCACTTACCTTGTCCGTTGCGCTGCTCCGGGAGGTAACGGGCTCCCTGGATTCTGTTCTGCCGCCATAGCCGCCTCTCCATACACCACCACGCCTAAAACTGAGTTCATAATAGGCGTGGCAGTGTAGGGAGTGACGTGGTGGTGAGGGTCTAGCAGCATTCACCCCGTCAATGACCGGCAGCATGGCACATGGTAGGCCTCACCACCATCAGTGTCGGGGAGCCAACATGCGTCATTATTTGATGGGATGCGGGCCGTCAATACTGGCGGTCTTTTGTTGACCACCAGCACGGTTTGCAGCGGGGCATCCCGCCATCCCGCCATGTTCCTAATGAGGGCCTTAATGTGCATTTCGAATACATGGTTATACCTGCACACATTAACTTTTCAGATTAAGATTAAGTGAAAAAGTGAAATACATGTTACTTCAATAAATGCAACTTAAAGAATAAATGCAAGAGATGAATAATGAACACAAGTAAGCACTTTATATTAAAATTAGCATGCACGTTATAAAACTTTAGTCTTTCATTGATTAAATTGCATTAATATGTCTAAATATGCACACATATTAATTTTATTTAGGCACACAGTTAATATAATACCAAAGGTAGATGTGTATTTTGTGCAATGATGACGTGTAATGGATGAAGTCTAAAATGTGATAATCTAAAAGTCACAAGACTTTAATAAATGGATATAGAATGGTAGTGATTTATTGACATTTTGTGTGCCCTCTGGAAATCAATGCTGCTATTAAAAGATGTGATGTAAGCATGAATTTGCATTAATAGTAAAAGAAAACAATTTGTGACAAAGAATGAAGCATTCTTGTCAAAATTACTTTTAAAGAAATAAGGTTTCTGTTTGCAGCAGAAGAAAGAAGCTCTTCCTCAGTCATTCATTTAGAGATATTAGTAGGTTATGTGTAATATTCTTCCCTCTTAAATTCCAACAATTTGCAATCGATATTTCAATTTTGAATAGTTGTGTGCTATATAATATTCTTATATCATTAGTACGTATGACACTTTGCAATTATCATATGTTTAACACTTTATTTATTTGAGCTAGAATATTTTGAAAACAACAGGTTATGGAGTAGGTCGTAGATCTAGAAGCAAGTGGTGTAAATTGATAATTACACAGAAAATATGACAGACAGAACCTTATCATGCCAGTCAATTTCTAATAGGCAAGGTATGGTGTGAAGTAGGTCAGTAGTATTCAGGAATGTTTGATCCATGTTTACCTTAGTTCTTCACAATTCACTGAAGATAATTTTGTAACTTCGAAATACTATAACTTAATCTTAACTTCTAACAACATAAGCATTAATTAAAAAACAGAATCTTCAACATGAAAGTTATCAGTTTCCTTCCCTCCAAGGGCCAATCATCTTCAGATCAGAATTAGCAATACCACCTGAAGTTGTCATCCCACAGATCCCGGACAGTTATTAAGACATTAGACATTCTACATTCCCTGTACACAATGAATAGGAGGTTTCAGCTGCTCATTAAGTCTTCACCTCTCATGCCAAGATTTATTCTCCCAGACCTTACCATCAGCAAAACTGATACATAAAAAGTACTCCTTTTCACTAGCTAACAAAGCCTTACAACACACATGCAAAGGAAAAGAACACACTATCCAGTCAAAACACAAATTAGAATTAAGGTCTTCAATCAGTTATGTTAGTCTGACTTTAACTGAACTCTTAATGTGCATTTCAAATACATGGTTATACCTGCAAACATTAACTTTTTAGAACAGTTGAAATGTGAGAAAGCAAAATACATGTTACTTCAATAAATGCAACTTAATAAATGCAAAAGGTGAATAACGAATGCATGTAAGCACTTTCTATGAACATTAGTATGCACGTTAAACTTCAGTCTTACAGTGATTATATTGTATTAATATGTGTAAATATGCACACATTTTCATCTTATTAAGACAACACAGTAAATACAATATCAAATGTAGATGCATATTTTGTGCAATGATGACGTGTAAAGGATGGAGTCTAAATTGCACTACTTCGATTCCCCTCTGATGGTGATGTAAGCCATCACAATATCACACATGTGAATCCATAGCAGGTGAGATAAAGTCAATATCTTGAGGTTTTCATCAACCTCCATCTAGTATTTTCAGAGAAGTTTCAGGTTATCATAAAATCTGACTCTCCTCCATTTCCACATCTCTACTAATTCTTTTCAGTCACTTTTTTGTTGTCTTTCCTTCCTTGCCTTTACATATTGATATCCCTGGAAGATAATAAACAGACATACAGCACAAATGGCAGTAATGATAAGAGGTCTCAAGACAGAACCCACTATTCCACTTCCAAACCATCTTCCCATCCTAGAAAACTAATCTCCAATCACTTCCTAAACACCCATAACCTCTAACTCCCAGTACTGTTCTTACTATATGCCTTCAAGTTTTTGTACTTGTCAGGGACGTAGGTACAGCATTGCTGGACCTTTAACATCCTGCAGACTCCATCCTCTTTGGCAAGGAGAATATCTAACACAAGTCTGTTTTGCTAAACTTTGGCTCTCATGGCTACAATTTCAGTATCTTCAACCAATAAAGTTCCTGGCGTACTGGTGGACAATATATCCACTGTGGTAGGCAGCTTTCTAATCTTTATGTCATTTAACTCACATCTACAGATGGAATCATTGCACCAAAGGTGTCTCCCTCTACACCTTTAACACTACCACCTCATTTAGCTCTGGAATTCGGTTCCCTAACAAGATCATTAAAATGTTCCACATGATATATTTTCAGGAAGACCACACCTAAACAACTTATTCCATCCCATCCCATGTGCAACTTGAAATATGTATGTTCTCCACAAATATGTTAAACTCCAGGAATAACAAGATCTTTACCCAACAACAATCATTCTTCTAACCTCAAATGTTTGATATCATTCACTCTTTCTCATTAATATAGTGAATATTTGTCTGCAAGTATGCACAATTTCGCTTTGTGTTGCCAATGCAAAGTCAATGCTGCTTGATTTCCTGCCACTTTATGCTCAATTTCTTTTCCAGCCCACCTATGCTGATCCTTAAGGTCCTTGTTTGTCTTTGACTTAGACTCCATGTTTCTCTTCCTGTCTTCTACTAAATTGAGACATTTCTTTCCAATGCCTGTCAAAATGCAAGTCAAATTGTTTTGGTGAACATAGGCAGTCCTAAAGTCATGATGGGTTTAAAGAACCACACATTTATCCCTATCTCTTTAACACTGGGGTGACAATTCAAATGTTCAGGCATGGGAACTTCTGAAAAAACGAAATCATAATTCAAAAAATAATTCTGGAAATTACCCTGTCTATAGAAAATATTTAATAAAAGACTACAAGTACACCACAAGTCACCAGAATATGATAGCATGTGATGCCCTGTGCAGGTGATTCAAGAACTTGTGTACATACAGAGCAATCACTTGCCTCCATGTCAATGTACTCATAAAGCAATTTAAAATTAACAATTTAAAATAATTATTGTAGAAAAATGTCCTCTAGATGTGTCTGCATGCTAAGCCTTATAATCGCATTTGTGCAAACTATTGTCTATAGGACTCAGGGTCAAAGGGGTAAAATTAGGCCTAAGCTTAGTGTGAGAAAACAGGGCTGATTGCAGAGGCCCCATAACTTTTTGCCCCCATTTTCCTCTTTTTGCTGGTGTTTTCCTGACTTTGATGGTGCCCTGGGTACTGCTAACCAGTCCCAGGGCCTGTGCTCTGTGTAAAATGGATATGCAAATTAGGCTAATTATAATTGGCTAAGTTAACCTACCTATAAGTCCCTAGTATATGGTAGGGCATGTAGGTTTAGGGACCACAGCATAGGTGGTGCACACCTAGGTGCACTGCTGAGGTGCCCAGTGTCATTTTAAAAGCAAGCCTGCCTTGCTGGCTGCTTTTAAATTAAAGTTATATGCAAATTCGACTTTGGAATTAAAGGTACTTCCAAAGTCTTAAACTACCTTATTTTTACATATAAGTCACCCCTAAGGTGTGCACTATGTGCCCCTAGGGCTGGGTGCCATGTAACTATAAGCAGGGACTTTATAAAAATAGATTTATAAGCCCTGGTGAGGTAAAAACAGCCAAATACGTTTTTCCCTCATTGAAGTAAATGGCCTTCATAGGCTAGAATGGGCAGACTTTATTTTAAATTTTAAAGTCTCCTTAAATGTTGCATACCAAGAATTTGGTATCAAATTAATTGTTGTAATAAATCCTACAACTTCCAGTTGTTGGATTTAATATAACTAGTTCAGGTAAAAAGTTTAGACTTTACCTAAAAAGTTGCCAATTTCAGCTCTGCATTGTTTTTGCTGCTGTGCTCTGATTGGCCAGCCTGCAGCAGCTTCTACCAGGCTGCCTTGATGAGGTGTGAAGTGGCCAGGCTTCACACAAAGGAATGTGCTTGGGGGAGAGAATCTCCCCTCAGCAGATGGTGAGGCAGGAAGGGGGAGGGCTGCCAAACTGGTCTTCAAAGGCAGAGAAGGACATTTGCAGCACCCAGCAACACCCCCACATCCTGCAACCCCAGACAGCTAGGTGCCCCCTTGATTAGATTGGGAGAGGGCAGGAGAGGGGTGTGTTTATGATTTTTAGCCACACCAGTGGGTGGGCTCAGCCAGATGTAACCTCCAAAAATCAGATTCATCCATGTTGGATTTTTAGAGACTGTTGCCTTCTGGGATGAATTTTTGCCACACTTCCCAGGAAGTGGTCATCACAGGGGGATGACCCTGTCCCTGATTGGAGAACCAGGGCCCCCCTGCTTTTCACCCAGGAGCAAGGATAAAACTGGCAGACCTGCACCCACACCTCAGATCCCCTCCAAATTTCAAGAAGAAAGAACTTAAGGAGAAGAAGGACTGCCCTGCTGGACCCCTGGCCTGCACCTGGAACCTGCACTCAGAAGGACTGCATCAGCTGCACACTTGGGCTTCACCACAAGAAGGACTTTGCCTGGCTTCAACTGGTTCAAGGAGGGACTCCCTGTTTGCTACAGGTGAAAAATTGCTAACCAGAGTCCCCTGCACCAACTCCTGAAGAAAGCGACCAGCTGACCACTGTCCAGTGGCCAAAAAGGAGTTTGCGCCAGGTGCATTCTGGGAGTTGAAGTCCGCACCCCCCAAGGACCATCACAGAACTTCTGGACACTTGGGGTGAGCTGTGGACCCCAAAAGAACCTTAAAAGAACATCTGGGTAAAGCCCCAGAAGTTTGGAAAAGATTTGAGAATTTTTGGAAAAAAGCTCCAGAGAGGGACCGACCCGCCGCGGAAATTCTAGCCGGCTTGCCTCAACCGCGACCCGGCCTGACTTCGTGGTTCGTCCCGGTAAAGAAAAACATCCAAAAAAGAGACTAAGGGGGTGATTCTAAGCTTGGCGGGCGGCAGTAGCCGCCCGCCAAGCGGGAACCGCCAGAAGACCGTACCGCGGTCAAAAGACCGCGGCGGTCATTCTGGGTTTCGCACTGGGCTGGCGGGCGACCGCCGAAAGTCCGCCCGCCAGCCCAGCGGGAAACACCCTTCCCACGAGGACGCCGGCTCAGAATGGAGCCGGCGGAGTGGGAAGGTGCGACAGGTGCAGTTGCACCCGTCGCGAATTTCAGTGTCTGCAAAGCAGACACTGAAATTCTTCGTGGGGCCCTCTTACGGGGGCCCCTGCAGTGCCCATGCTATTGGCATGGGCACTGCAGGGGCCCCCAGGGGCCCCGCGGCACCCCCTACCGCCATCCTGTTCCTGGCGGGAGACCCGCCAGGAACAGGATGGCGGTAGGGGGTGTCAGAATCCCCATGGCGGCGGAGCGCGCTCCGCCGCCATGGAGGATTCTCAAGGGCAGCGGGAAGTCGGCGGTACACCGCCGACTTTCCGTTTCTGGCCGCGGCTGAACCGCCGCGGTCAGAATGCCCAGCGGTGCACCGCCAGCCTGTTGGCGGTGCTACCGCCGACCTCCGCCATGGCGGTAATTACCGCCAGGGTCAGAATGACCCCCTAAGTCCGAACGTAAAAAGTTGACCGGGACCTCCCAGCCATCGTATCCGAGAAGGGCTCCATGGACGTCGGATCAAGATCCAGGTTTACCCCGGTCGAAGGATTTTCATCTCGAAAAAACGACTAAGTCCGAAGGTAAAAGTCTCCACCGAGGAAACCCACATCGCGTATCCGGACAAGGGCTCCAGGAGGTCGGATTCAACTGGCAGGTTCGTCCCGGTGAAGAAAAACTTCAAAATAAAGACTAAGTCAGAAGGTAACTTTTTAACCGAGGCCTCCCGCGACCTGTAGCCGAGCAGGGCTCCATCGCGGTCGGCCTGAAAGTTTGACTTTGCCCCGGTCGAGGTGAAACCAGATGACCCGATTGGCGCTTTTTGTTTCTAAGCGCTAGAAAAGTAATAATTCTTTAAAAATTCATATCTCCGGTTCCCCTGAACCGATTTTAATCGTTTTTGTGTCATTTTAAAGATAAAAATATAAACTATTTTTATAAATTGGTTTTGGATTTTTAAACTGTTTCCTGTGTTTTATTTAATTACTGTTTTGTGATATTTGAATGCTTTACACTTTGTCTCCTAAGTTAAGCCTTGACGCTCGTTGCCAAGCTACCAAGGGTTGAGCTGGGATTAATTTACTGAGACCTAACTGTACCTATGTGGAGGTTAGTGGCTTGTTGCTAGGTGTAGGTACCTACCTGCCCTACCAATAACCCATTTTCCAACACTTAGCAACTGCAGGAAATGAGGGTTAAGACAATCCTATAAAAAGAATGATTAATACTACAATAGTGAAAAGCAGCACTCCCCCTAACATATATCTATGTTTATGTGTGTTATTAGTTTACATAACTTCTCTAAAATCGGACCATTCATGAAAAATTAGAAGCAATTAGAGTCTTCTCTGAACGTTTCCACTTGTGCAAATGGCAAAACCCAATTCTATTGTTGTGCAATTAAATTATGTAAAAAACCTTCACAAGACTTCCTTAGCTCTACTACGTCTTTTTCTGAGTGACACCCTTATCCTTCTTCTGCTCCCTTGGGCCTGGGGACTCTTAATTCTTTTTAAACAATGTCCTCTGAATTATTTGCAAATCAAAGTTCAGTTCAAACAATCAGTAATTTTGCAACTCAGTTTGTTAGATGAGAGTACAGTTTACACTCGGTTCAGGTTGCAGTTCAATTTTATGGTGGCTCAACCGTAAACTCACTTTGATCCTTCAAATTACAGGTTTCCCCCCCATCATCATTATCAGTAAAGTATGTCATTCAGGAGATGAGTTGACTTTGACTTGACACTCTAGCTCTCTTTGATCTCCTAAGTGCTGGTTGCTCACTTTTGCTGTCACTTAGGTCAGACTCCTCACTATCCTCTGGGACAGTGCTCAATCCTTGTTCCTGAGGCAATCACAATCTCTCTCTTGCTTGCCTCCTTGGCCAACTGTCCTCTACTTAGCCTGACACAGCACTAGGCTCTTTGTCAGGGTCTGAGTCTGGCTTACGTAGCGATTGTGGCCAAGACTCCTCTACTGTCAATTCATCAAGAAGCCCCTCAGGCCTAGAAGGAGCTGTCACAGGCCCTTGTTGATCCTTGTACTTTGTGCACCCTTGTCTCGTGGTGTCTCAGTTGTGGGGTGTATTTCTGCAAGTGATACTGTCATATCATCAAGGAGACACTCCTCTCTTCAAGTGTGGGCTGCATGAATCCAGTTGGCAGCTGTGTTCGTCACTAGGATAATCTGGTGTATGGTCCTCACAATGTAGGCTCCAGACGTGACTTTCAAACTGTGTTCTTCCCCAGAACCCAGTTGCTAGGACTGAGATCATGACACTGTTTCAGATGTAGAGAGGCTGTAACAGCTTCAGTCTGGCAGGACACAGAACAGACCACATCAGCTAGTCCCTTGCAATAGCCAAGAACCATGTCATCCGTAATGTTCACAAGTGAATTTGCAGACACTGCAGTCAGTCCCATAACTCTCCCCATGCTTATCTCATAAGGCAAGAATCCTGTATTTCTGTCAGGAACACTGCAAAGTTTCATTAATACAATAGGCAAAGCGTCTGGCCACTTCATAGATGTTGATGCACACACCTTGGCCAATCTGGCTTTCAGCATCCTATTCACCTGCTCCATGATGCCAGAAGTCTTTTTGAGATAACTGCAATGTAGTTTTTGCTCCACCTCTAATGTTGCACGCAACATTCTCAGGATCTCATTATTAAAATTAATTCCTTGGTCTGACTCTAGCAAAGTTGGAAAACAAAACCTAGGTATCATCCTCCTCAACAACAATTTGGCTAACATGAGACTGTCATTTCCCCTGGCCATGTAGGCTTCCACACAACATGGAAAGATGCACGCAGTCACTGGGACATATCTCAGTCTGTTGCACACAGGCATTTTAATGAAGTCAATCTGCATTCTGTTGAACTGCCTTCCTGATCTTCCTATGTGGCTCAGTGTCACTGCAGTTCTTTTCCCTACATTCATATTTTGACACATGACACATCTGTGACACAATTCTGCAGTCACCAGACTAAATTGTAGATTGAACCAGTCCTGTCTAAGCAACTTCACCATGGCCTGTCTCCCAATATGAGCACGTCCATGGCCTCTCTTCCAATATGAGAAGGTCCATGGAAATGCCTTGCCATTGGGGATAGAATACTGCCCGTCAACACCGGTCTGACATCTATAGAAACCCATATATCATCATCTCTATTCAAACATCCTGCTCTGATCCAACCCTGCTAATCTGCTTCCAACACTTCCTCCTGCAATCTCTTCACTTCCTCCTAGGTATTTGTTGTTGACAAAAAATGCTATAATTGTTCTCACCTTTGGATTCATTCACATATTCACCATTGAATGTTCATGACCCATATGCACAGAATCAAGCAACCTAAACAGCATATCTGTTGCCCGTGGTCACATAGCCACTGCAGTGAGCAGAGCACCTCAAAACAGATTTATTTCCAGGAAGCTGTAGAGCTTTCAATAATCTCATAATATACTCACCATTACAAATAGGAGAGCCAGAGGATGTCATAAACCCGCATTCTGACCATAACTACCCAAAATCATGAACAACACTACATACTGCCTGTAAATATAGTAAGAGCTACCAATTTAGCCACTTGTGCAGAAATCACCTCTTGAAGCCAGGAAGCTTCAACTACTACCAAGACTGTACAAACTTCATAGGCAGCTCTCAAGTTTTCCTCATTGTCTCTTAGACAAGACCCATCCACCAACGGTATGCATTCAGACTCTACTGGTGACTTATCCTGTATACCTTTTCTCAGCTTGGAGCATAGTTCAGTAAGTTCAAGACAGTCATGCTCAAACCTCCCCAGCATTTCACACTCTGGGAGAGGCACGAGGGTAGCAGGATTCAAAGTAATACATCTTTTACGGGTAACATTTTCAGCAGCAAGTATAATCTGTTCATATTTTGTCAAGCAGCTGTTTGCGAGTTGCTTGGTGTGATTACAGTGTCAACAATATCTCAACTGACTGTGACACAAGAATAGTCAGGGGATGTCCCCACAGCTTTAAGACAGCAGAGCAGTCCTGTGGTCACAAGGTCAAGAGTAGGAGAATAGGCCACAGCACGTACAGCATTTTCATGTATTTGTGTATGCACTGAGTGAGTGCAGCCCTCCCTATCATTGCAGAAAAGAGTAAAAGCTTTATAGCAATCAGGCATTTCTAGCGCCAGGGCACAACATAATTTCTCTCAGCTTTAGGAAGGCAACTAACCAGTTGTTATCTTATGGTATTGGATCAGACATATCTTTGTGTGTCACCCTTTGTAAAGGCTTGGGTACCAGAGAAACGTTGGGTATCCCTGGTTAACAACAACATCCTGGCTTCTCTCTGGGTGGTTGGTGAATTCATTTTTAGAATCGCCTTGATTCTTTCTTGTGACACCTTCCCCACTCCCTTCTCAATGTGATGTCTAAGGTACAGAACTTCTTTCTAACAATACTGCACCTGCTCGGGGACACTTGATGTCCAGTCTCAGCTAAGTGGTCAGTAAGGCATTGGTGCCTAGTTTGCAAGCTTCTTGAGTTTCAGACGCCACCAACAGGTCATCGGTATACTGAATTAGGACAGAATTTCAGGGCCTGGTGAAGGCCTGAAGATTCTTTTTAAGGATCTGGTTGATGGGCCTGTCTGTATACCTTTGTGGGATTCTGCACCATGCCTAAACATAGTTCTGGAATCAGAAGGTGATAAGGTATGGGCTGTCCTCATGCAAGGGAACGGAAAAAAAGGCCTGACACAAATCAATGACAGTGAACCACTCAGCCTCACATGGAATTTGAAACAAAATCATAGCTGGATTTGGTACCAAGCGGCAACAGAGAGTAACAATATTGTTAATCCTTCTCAAGTTCTGCACAGTGTGTTACTTACACTTAGGCTTCTTTAAGCCCTTAATGGGTGACTTACATGGAGTTCCCAGTATTGCCTTCAAAATGCCTTGCTGTATCAATGACCTGATCACTGGAGTCATTCCAGCAATTGTTTTGGGGGTCAGATTTTTCTGTAGGGTTCTTAGATACTCAACATTGGGCTATCATTTAATGCAAAAAGGCTCAACTCCTTTTATGAGACCAATGTCCTTTCCTGAAAAGTCCGGGAGCTCAGGCTTCACCATATCTCTAAGATCTGGCGGTAAATTCTCAGATGTCATTACAGTATACAACTGAATCTCTGGCATTTGATTAATCAATTTAATCCCTACGTTCTCATCATGGGTATGGAACTCACCACCCTTCAGTGTGCAATAGATAATGTGATTTAACTTGCTCAACAAATAAGTCCTAGTAATCTCACAGGACTCGAATCACACACCACAAATTGGTGAGTCTCCTCAAAGGGCAATACTTTAACAGGTGCCTCTTCTGTTACGGGGTTTGTCATTTTCTGATTTGCGACTACTATAACATGGATTCTTTTTCCCAAGAAGGGTAGGTTTGGAACCCCCGCTGTTCTAACAGTAGAGCGAGTAGCACCAGTATCGATCAAGAACTATATGGGGTGGCCATTCACTTCACCTTCTACCAATGAACAACTCTGGTCTGCTTCTAAGACTGCGCCAAGTACACAGTCTTCTTCTCCACCTCAGGCACTGTCATGTTGACTGGTCAGAAGTATAGCCTTCAAAGGCATCAAACAAAGGAATTGTTAAAATTGATTCTAATTTTAGAAGGAGTTTTGGTTTTAATTAGGGACTGGATTTGAATTAAATCGGAGACCATTGGCACTTTGTTGATGCATTGGGGCTTTTGAAGCCTGCATCACTGGAGCTTGGAACACCTTAAACGTTTGCATTCTCTGTCTCTGTATATTCTGTGGCTGTATGAGCTAATTAATGTGGGGATGTACAAACCCTGAATTCTGAACCTGGTTCTTATTTATCATTCTGTTCTGATTAAGATGAAATTCCAGCTTCCAATGTCTTAATTTATTTCAATAATGACAAGAATTTGATCTCTTCAAGATCACCACATCAATCCCAGTCCTTGGGTCAATTGGAACACCACAAACTCTACCTTGCTGCGGGAATCCATTTCAACCTTCGATCAGAGGAACTCCCTGCTGATAAATTCCTTGCTTAGAACCAACATTCCCTACAAAACATTGACTCTGACTTCCTCTCTTTCAACCACTTCATTTCCAGTTCATCACTAAAATATTTTGCATATCTCAGAAACTCATTGACTGACCAATTATGCCAACAGATCAGGGATAAGCGGATTCCCGGTTGAGTTTTAATGGGGTGCTGTATGACCTCATGAATCAAGGAGAGGACAGTTAAACTACCAACCTAAGAAAATTAATGGACAATTTATTTATGTGCGATGTTAAATAGGGTTTGTTTGTTTTGTTCAGTGTTGACAGAAATGTGTGCACTTTTTTATTTTTATGTATAGATTATCGTAACTGTTGGGAATGACACAAGTGATTGAATTAGTAGCAATTAAATTGCATCACCAATGACAGATGTACAGTCTCATTGTATGTGAAGGAGAGATATCATTATTTTTTCCTACCAATTGACCATCTTCATTGATAATGGTTTGATTTTACCCAGGTCTGGTAGGGTAATTTGGGTAGACCCCTCTTGTTTTAGTAACTATTATGCCAACAGATCAGATTTGACTGAATCATCAAGCTAATCTCGAGTCTCAATCCTGTCACAAACCAGGGCACAAAATTTCCCATGTCCTTATGCCCAACCAACCCCAGTTTCTGAGGAAATTGGCTATTCACCCTAACCATTCTAAGGGACGAGATCCTGCGGTTGGTGCATGCCATCCACCAAGACATTGGTAATACCACAGCCTGACTATGAAGCTAAATGTGGTTGCTGCTGCTTGATGAGCCAGTAACAAGAATGCTGAAGAATTGTGCAACATTTTAAGTGGTCTGTACATCCAACCCACTCTCACTGATTTTCACTGGAGTTTTTCCACAAGTGTCACGGAGTTGAGTGATGTTAGACCTGGCATCCTTGTTGTGGTCTCCCCTGTCTTTTTTGCCTCTGCTTCCCATGTTTTGACCAACTGTCAGTCTGACCCAGACAGGGAATCCACAAACAGGCAGAGTCACAGAATGGTTTAAGCAAGAAAATGCCTACTTTCTAAAAGTGGCATTTTCAAACACCCAATCTAAAAACCAACTTCACCAAAAGATGTATTTTTAAATTGTGAGCTCAGAGACTCTAAACTCTACATTTCTATCTGCTACCTAAGGGAATCTGCACTTTAATTAGTTTTAGAGGCAGCCCCCATGTTAACCTATGAGAAAGATAGGCCTTGCAACAGTGAAAAACAAATTTGGCAGTATTTCACTGATGTAAAACACATTAGTACATGTCCCACCTTTAACATACACTGCACCCTACCCATGGGGCTACCTAGGGCCTACCTTAGGGGTGGCTTACATGTATGAAAAGGGAAGGTTTAGGCCTGGCAAGTGGGTACACTTTCCAAGTCGAATTGGCAGTTAAAAACTGGAGACACTGCAGTGGCAGGTCTGAGCCATGTTTACAGGGTTACTAATGTGGGTGGCACAATTAGTAGCATTTGATTTACAGGCCCTGGGCACCTCTAGTGCACTGTACTAGGGACGTACTAGTAAATCAAATATGCCAATCATGGAAAGTCAATTACACATATATTTTACATAGGAGCACTTGCACTTTAGCACTGGATAGCAGTGGTAAAGTGCCCAGAATAACAAAAACAGCAAAAACAGAGTCCAGCATACATTAACAACTTGGGAAACAGAGGCAAAACGTTAGGGGAGACCACTCCAAGGATGCCAAGTCTAACGAACATGCTCCCTGAAGCCCTTTGAGGGGAGTGTCTGTGGAAGCACTTTGAGGAAGAGGGGGGATACTCTGACATCCTTAGGGGATCCTCAGGGGCTCACTTAATCTATCATGAAGGGCACCCTACTCACAAGGTACGGTCTCACCCCTGAGCAGTATAAGGACAAGTTTAGGTCCTACAAGAGGAAATAATTCCAAACTAGGCTAGAATGTGTTGACTCTTTCTGCAGGTCACTGGATGGTTGGGTGAAAGGCAGTAAGGTAACAACTTATGAGGGGCTTTACAACGTAATTGCTTGGGAGCACTTGTACAGTCTTTGTTTTCCAGAGCTGCACTAGCACCTGATTGACAGCAAGCTGACTGACCCCAGGAAGCTTGTGCAGGAAGCAGACCATTGGGAAAGCACCTTGGTCCAAAGGAGGTATGGGGGAGACCGCTCAAAGGGTGGGCAGGGTCCCTCCCAGAAGAGTGGGGGGGTAAGGGTAAACCAGGGGTGTTCTCTAAAGGTCCCCAGCCTAGTTCCCAGGGTAAGGATTCCCAGTCCCCAGTTGAGAAGAAGCCATGGTTTTCTAAAGGGAAACCTGCAGAGGGGGGTGCCCACAAGTCTTATGCATGTGACCAGGTAAGGACACAGGCACCCACTGGTGCTCAAGCACAGGGTTTGGCCAGTGTAGCGCTTTGGGAGGATTTGATTCCCAGGTGGGTGGGAGCCAGCTGAGATGATCCTTTAATCAGTAGGGGACACTGAGATGGTACAGAGAACACTTGTGCCTGAGAACACTAAGAAATACAGGTAGTGGGTGACCATCAATGGACAGAGGGTGGAGTCTCTGAGAGACACAGGAGCAAGTGTGACTACTGTGAGAAGTCACCTGGTGTCTGAAGAGCGGATAGATCCCCATGTACTTCACCAAGTAGTTGCGGTAGACAACTCAGAGCACCTGTGCAGAGTGGCACAGGTTCCCTTTGAATGGGGGTCTCAGGTCCCTTGAGAGTAGCTGTGAGTCTAACCAAGCCTGTAGATTGTCTGCTTGGCAATGAGCTGGAGAATTCCCCTTTGAAAGAGGTAGAACAGAGGTCTCACTTGGAGGTATTGGGACTGCCTGGGTGGGTGGGTGTCTACCTGGTCGATGGCAGCCCATCAGGGTGATCAGGAGACCCTGGAGCCTGAAAGCGTGGCCCAAGTGTCTGCCAGAAGGAGGAAGGGTAAGGGGCACGAAAAACTCACTCCAGAAATTCCCATGGTTCAGGAGGAGGCTGAACCTGAGGGAGAAGCCCTGGAGCCTACAGGGGAACATGTGACTGAGCTGGGTGAGGTCCCTGAGCTTACTCAGTTGCAGCAGACAGGGGAACCCACCAGGGGAGAATTCTGTGAGGCACAGAAGACATGCCTGCTCTGGAGGGTTTGTGGCAGCAGGCTGCAGACCAGGCATCTGTCAAAGAGTCTGGATCACACTTGATCTACTGGGAGGATGGCCTTCTAAATAGCGAGCCTAAGGTTGCTGAGCAATCCCAGAGGTGGGAATCGGACACTAGAATTAAGAAAAGATGAGGCCAAATGGATGAGTAGTTTGAAAGTAGTCGAACTAGGTATGCAAATGGATAATGAACTTTATCACTTTTTGTAAAACAGTTTTTTTTTAAATATAAAATATGTATTGAAGTCCATGTATCTTACAATAAGTCATACCTTACTAAAAGATCTGTTACCGTGAGCAGGGACATATGCTCAATGAAACTAATATGTCATTCTACAATGTATATAGAATTTGATGAAAGATTTGTGGCTTAATATACTTTTGTTATACATGGTTATTATGACCTTTTTCTTTGACTATTAATTACACACTGTTGTGACATATTTGATATAATGAGAACACACATACTACTGGATGCAAGTTTTTACAAAAATAATTAACCATTCAAATTATTGGATTTTAACATACTAATAATTCACAATTTACTAATGACAACACATACTGTGTTCTGACTAGTATACATTCATTACCTATAGACATGTCGGCATACAGAACATCTGTACTTTATAATCTGGTCATATTTAGGAGTGTTTTTTATAAGGTAATTGTTAACTTTTTTCATATAACTTTGATGATATGTTATGATAAAATAGGGTTATCCCAGTATGCCATATATTTAGTGAACACTTATGGTATTGGTTTGAAATATATATATGGCTAGTTTGCTACGTTACAAGATGGCGAACATGAAAGAATTTGCACTGACGATATCCTCATCCCGTACTAACTATACGTAATGAGAGGGAATAGCATATTGGAATAACGTAATTATAGATGTCTTACTATGCTCATATTACCAATATATTATGCCTACTTTGTCCTGATAATTTTTGTCTTCATGGGAATTTGTTAACAAATACACGTTAGCACTTATACTGATGAAACAAGGATATACGTATAGCCATTTCAAGATGGCGACCACACGGAGTATATTTCAGACAACGTCTACAACAACGTCAAATAATTAAGGATGCATGCGGATTGGACGGATAAGGATTTAAAGTTCACGAAGCGGGTCAAACAAATTTCTTTGCTCTATACTCGCGTCAACGCTGTCGCTAGGAACTGTTTCCCGGCAGGAAGTGTACTCTGTATTATTGTATATGGGTAAGGAGTTCATGTTAGCATGTAGCATTTGATACCGGTGCACAGTATGGCACACTTAAATGCTGTTTAGTAGTAAACCGACATGTCGTAAAAAGTGTGGTTTTAAATGGTAATGTTACATAATACCCATTAAATTGAGTATTGTGTGCTTCGTTATTTGTTGGGACACACATAAATTTGCAGTGCTTAATCCACTTCTGGGTGCACATGATATGAGAGACTGATATTAGAAATATACATAATTAGATAACAACTGCGTTGTCTATAGTACTATACAGATTTTTAGCGTTTCAACATGTGTATGATAAATATGTTTGGTCTTCCTCAGTGGCTGTGCTGTGATTTTGATATGGTTAACTTAAGGTAACAATATGGATTGGTTTTGGTGATGGTTCTTGTATTTTGCAACGAATAGACTATGGGAGAGGGTGATGTTGAATTCAACTTTTCGGCTGCTCCTACATTTCATTTTCGTACTTTTTGATAATTTGATTAAATTGGAATGGCTTGCACATAAGATAATTAATGAAAAGATTAAATAATGGAATTATATCACATACTTTTCCACTTAGTGGCTACTAACGTAATGTTTGTGATTCACACATATGGATTGACACAATATTAAATACTAATTCACGTGCATGCTCTATGAATGTATTAATCATATACTATCCGATGTCAGTTTTCACTTTTTGAAAATGTGGGCATTAATATTGACCTTCATTAAATTATCAGTATTATTTGCTATCAGCCCTGAAGAAGTCCTGTGGTAGGATAAAACATGTGTGGCTATTTTTTCTAAATGTTTCGGTGGCTGGACATTTCTCATAAATTTTGGATTGAAAATTCCAACATTTTACCAATACGGGTGGAGACTGATGTTACAACATCAAATCGTACAAATTTGGGACTGAAAACAATTATACATTTCATAATAATTTCTTTCCTTTTTGAGAGTATACTGTTGGATGAACATTTATTAACTACAATTCTAATGATTAGTGTATTGGAATATTAGTCTGAATGAACAATCTGAACTATTGATTAATTATCTTGAAAAGATTTTGGTATTTCATTTTATTATGATCGAATAAATACTTGTGTGATGTACATTTCGTTTACAAATGTGTGCCTCACTTGATACTGTTTAGTTGCTGAGCCTGGGTCAGTCTGTGCGCTGGTGGTACCCCAGTGCTTCAGAGCCTTCCTACTGGGTCTGGCTCATGATGTACATGATTTTTCTAACCTGGTGCTGAGTCAATTTGTAGTGTTTTCACTGTATTACTATGTATGTTGGTACAAATACTTTACACATTGTCTCTGGGTTAAGTCTTTCTGCTTGTGCTAAGCTACCAAGGGGGTGAGCTAGGGCTAACTAGGTGCATTTCTCCTTTGCCCTGACTAGAGTGAGGGTCCTTGTTTGGACAGGGGGTAACCTGCCTACCAACCAAAGACCCTATTTCTAACAAGTGAGTATACCCCTTGACAGTCTACTACATTGCAGAAATCTCCTGGTAGTCATCAACAATTACTCTAAGTCGCTGACACTCAGAAATTAAAAAAAGGAGACTGGGTACAAGAGGGAGACCACAATTCAGGCAGCGAGTTTCAGCTGCCATTTATACAACTTATCTAGGGAGTGTACAAAGAGAAAGGCAATGTAATCGTGTAGCTCTCTCTGTTGAACAGATGTAATGAGGATGTTACGTGCACTTGAATGATTAAATAAATGTAAATTGCAGAGCTCTTTGCCTGGCTTTGATTTTTTTATCCTACTTTCACACAGACAGTAAGCAGGTTATCTCTTGGGGAGTCCTTTTGTCTTGCCTTTTCTCCTTGCCTCTTTCGTTTGCATTGGCTACATGCCCTGACTGGAGTTTTTTAAGTTTAGACCACCGTTCTGTCCTGGAGAGGAACATAAATGCGCACTCTTATGGACCCACAGTATCTGGAAACATATCGTTTCCCTTTCTTTGCTGTCTCTCTTTTTCTAGGTGACACTGTTTCTCCTGTTGTCCTCTTTCACCCGTGCATGCATAGGATCGGCTTTCTGCCCTAAATAAACCAATTTTAGGAAGATTGAAGTACCACATACATTTAATTATTTTAATGTTGGCAGAGTGTGTTAAGGTGAACACATCGGTGTCTACACTTACTAAAACAAGACGCCGATTCAGAGACGTGATTAATTTATGGTACACTATGTTGTAACCATACAAAGTATGTGTATACTCGTTATTTATTTATACTAACCTGTTTTATAGATATTAATTTAGGTAAATTGTTGAAACATCTAATTCAGTGTATAATATACATTTCACATATAAATATTAACTTAAAGCATTAGTGGTATAGTCCAACAGCTCCTAAGAATGTTGGGCATTGGAATGCCCTGGAGCTTGCCTTAGAATGTTGGTGAAGGACTGTTCATTGTGGAGTTGGTGAGGCGATGTGCGAGGAGCTTGTTGATTAAACTGGATATCTCAACACAACTGTGCCTGGTTCCTTGATTACTTATGCAGTACTACCTGTGGAACATAACATCTTTGTTGGCGACGAGGATGGGATACCTGTGCAGGGGGCAGTGAGACTCCTCACCCCTGAGTACTTTCATCGTCTCTGTGGGATCCCCAGGAACTCCAGTGAGGTGTTGGATGCTCGTTTTTCCGAGCTCACCGTGTTGAAGGCTGGCGGTGCAGTAACCGTTTTCCGTCCTGAAGGAGGCACTTCATGTTCGTGAGTGTTTTTGTACTGAAGGTACGTCCCGGCGCTAAGGGAAGTGCGGCGACTCTAGTCCCAGAGGTGCAGCGAAGAGAAGCCTTGTCGGGTGGGCGGACCCGGCTCACTTTGCGGTGTCGCGCATCGGCGTGGCGTTGAGTGAAGGAGGTGCGACCCCTGGCATATGGGCGTTGCTCCTCGATTTAAACAGTGTGACGCGGGAAGGTGGAGCCCGGCGCCACCTCTCAGTGTAACTGGCATCGGCGTGTGGATGGCGGAGACCTGCATTCCTGGCATCGTATTTTCTGGCATAGCGTTACCAGGAAGGAGCTGGTAACCAGGGGTAACGTGGAGCGTTTAGAGACCCAGGGCACACAACACGTCGTGGAAATTATACCACACGGCTGTACTAGCGTTGTGTGAGTACGAGTACACGTTTCAGACGTGCAGGGAAGGATTTTGTGAGAAGCTACAGGTATTTTTTGTTGTTGCAGCAAGTGAGAAGGAGTTTCTTCTGAAAGGTTCCTTTCCCTATATGTTGTCTAGTGACTATTAGCATTATATGAGACAAGAATTCTGGAAAAAAAAAAAAAAAAAAAAGAAGAATAACAACAGTAGACACTATTAAGTTTAGTGTAGAGGTATTCAAATATTTTAAATTTCAGACTTATCTTGGAACTCAGTGACAGCTTACCAAATGGCGGCAACTGGCATGTCACAGCCTCCACCATTTTTGAACGAAATTGGTGAACCAGTCCTACCCTGGAAGGAGTGGGAGAAATTGTTTGAATCCTACTTAATTGCAATTGGTGGGGAAAAATTCTCGGCGTTAAGAAAGCAGCATATTCTTCTACAAAATTTAGGGGTACATGGACGAAAAATGTATGAAAGTTTAACAGACCCTGATGATGTAGTGGAAGGTGAAGGGGATGGCCTGAATGATTATGAGAGAACGGTCAGAAAATTAGAAAATCATTTTGGCCACAAAGTCAATGTAGTCCTCGAGAGACATAAATTTTTTAGTAGAACACAAAGTAAGGATGAAAAAATAGCCAGTTACATTGCGTGTTTGAGGGGAATGGCCAACACATGTGAGTTTGGGAACCTTGAGGATTCCTTAATACGTGACCAGTTAGTAAGATGTACCAATAATATGAAAATTCAGGAGAAGTTATTAGTTCACAATCCTACCTTGAAGGAGGCTGTGGATATAGCAAAAGGAATAGAACATACGATGGAGTGTATGAAACTAATAAAACATTCCCCGGGGGAAGAAGATGTCAAAGAGGTTAAAGCTTATCCCAAACGAGAGAATAGTGCACCTAACCTAGAAGAAGATTGCAAAATTCACGAAGTGTCCCTCAAGAAAAATGCCCAGAGTAACATGGAGGGGATTAAAAGTAAATGTTTTAGGTGTGGGAACAGCAGACACTTGGCCAACAATCGTATGTGTCCGGCTCGCAACTGTGTATGTCGGAAGTGTGGAGCGAGAGGACATTATGCGAGAGTATGTAAGAATGATAGGGGTGAGAGTATTGAGAAGAAGAACGTACATATTATTGAAGAGACCCAAGATGTAAAGAACAAATTTGTGTTGCAACTGAAAAATTTGAGTGAGAGCGGTAAAGGAGGTACTTTATACCCTACTTGTGTTATCGAACTGGATGGAATATGTGTAAGAGTATTTGCAGACTCCTGTTCTCCATTTACATTTATGGATTATAGCGTATTTGAAAAGAATTTTAAGGATAAGGGGTATAAACTACAACCGGCAGACATTTCTCCTGGAGGGTACAACAATGACCCTATACCTCTGAGGGGTATGTTATGTCTCCAAATAACCTTTAAGGGACGACATACTAAAGGGAAAGTGTACTTCACAGACAAAGGTTCCAACCTTCTAGGGTGGAAACACCAAAGGGATTTAGGAATCAGACTTGACCCCAACAATGACGAACCAGTACTACAAGTAAGTGAATCCAAATGTGGCATGAGTGTTTGTGAGGAATTTCCAGATTTGTTTGGAGACAGATTGGGGTTGCTCAGGGACTATCAACACAAGATAAAGGTGAAGGTGAATGCTATTCCAAAAGTCCATAAGGCCAGACCGATCCCCTACCTAATGCAGGAGTCTCTTAAGCAAGAACTGAACAAACTTGTGGATTTAGGAGTTATAGAACCTATTGAAAGTTCAGTATGGTTGGCCCCCATTGTAGTCACGAGTAAGTCGGGTGGAAGAGGAATCCGTTTATGCGTTGACCTAAGGGACCTCAATGCCAACATATGGGTGGACAGGTTCCCCCTACCCAGGATTAATGAGATGTTGAGCACCATGGGTCCAGCCAAATTCTTCAGCGTAATAGATCTGTCCTCGGCATATCACCAGGTAGAACTTCATCCTTCCTCTCGTTCCCTTACCTCTTTTATCACCCCATATGGAGCATTCAGGTTCTGCAGAATGCCTTTTGGCTTAGCCTCGGCGGCGGCTGTCTTTCAGCGTATCATGCAGAGCATACTGCAGGGAATAAACCAAGTAATGTGCTTCCAGGACGATATTCTCGTTTATGGTGTTACGGAGAGCGAGCATAATGTTACCTTGCGGAAGGTGTTTATGGCGCTGGAACGTGCTGGCATGACTATCCGTAGAGATAAATGCCAAATTGGAGTGGAGTCAGTTGATTATTTGGGCCATAAAATCACAAAGGATGGGGTGGAACCTAAGTTGGATTTAGTGGTTGCTGTGAAAGAGGCACCTGCACCTACCAACAAGCAGGAACTAAAGTCTTTCCTAGGTTTAGCTGAGTACATGGCCAAGTTTATGCATAATTTTTCTGAGCGAACGGCTTCCATGAGAGCTTTGTTAAAAAAAAATGTCCCATTTGAATGGAATAGGGAATGTCAGGAAGCTTTCAATGAGGTGAAGGGGGCCATTGTGAAATCTCCCAACCTAGGAAAATTTGATTTCAAAAGAAAAACATGGGTCACTACTGATGCCAGTGGAAAGGGTCTTGGAGCAACCCTTTCCCAAGTGGTAGAGGGACAGGAAAGAATCATAGCATTTGCATCCAGGTCTCTGACAGCTGCAGAGGTGAACTATTCAACCATAGAGAGAGAAACCTTGGCATGTTATTGGGCTATCACTCATTTTAGTTTTTTCCTATGGGGTTTACCCTTCACCATTAGAACCGACCACAAACCCCTCACTAGTGTATTCACTACCAAGGGAAGAGAGCATACCACCCCACGCATTGCAAAGTGGATTTTAGGATTGGAGGGATATAATTTTGGGGTGGAGTATGTTCCTGGAAAAAATAACGTTGTGGCTGACTTCCTATCCAGATCACCGAGGGGAGTTGGAAGGGAGGAAGGAAGTGACGATCTTGAACCTGTACTACACATTGAATTGGCTGGCCTTACCAGAAACGAATGGATAGAGAAAAACTCAAATGATCGTGTACTAGAAATGCTCCGAGAAAAAATAGTCAAAGGGTGGCCAGAGAAAGTTAGATATCTGGAAGAAGAGCTCAAAGGATATTGGGAAGTGAGGTCAGAGCTCCACATATTTGAGGACATGGTAATGAGAGGTGAGAGAGTAGTACCTCCAAGTGAGTTGTGGAACAAATTAGTGGGTCTAGCCCATGAAGGGCATCTGGGGAGGAACATTACCAAGAATAGACTTCGTGCATCATATTGGTTCCTCACCATGGATAGGCTGGTGGAGGACGCAGTAAAGGATTGTATCACTTGTGCCCAGAGTGACAAGACAAACGTTACGAGGAGGGCACCGTTGTCACCTATTTCTGTACCACTTAAACCGTGGGACAAACTGGGATTGGACATTTTAGGACCCATATCACAATTAGGTGTCAAAGGCAGGTTCATATTTGTGCTAGTGGACTACCACTCGCACTGGATGATGTTCAAGATAGTGAATCAGGTGACAACCAAGGATGCAATTGATTTCCTATCGGAAGCATTCTTGAGGGAAGGAATACCCAGCACCCTGGTCACCGATAATGGTGTGCAGTTCACGTCAGAAGCCATGAGAGAGTTTTTGACGAAGTGCGGTGTACACCATTTTAGAACAGCATTATACAATCCCCGTGCGAATGGCCTAGTTGAGAGAGCCAACAGGATGATTAAGGAGTGTTTGCAATGGGCGTCAACAAGTCATGTACCATGTGAAACAGCTCTCAAGCAAATGTTGTGGTCGTATCACACCGCACCGAATTTGGTTACGGGAATATCACAATTTTTTTCACTGAAAGGAAGGCACCCGGGTACCAAACTTACTCCTAATTGGCTGAAGGAAGGGGAACCGTGTAAAGGGCAGCGAGAGGAGGTTGCAGCTAAAGTCAGGCATCATCAAGAGAAGTACAGGAAGTGGTATGATGATCGTTTTCGCACCCGAAGGAGACCATGGAGGGTGGGGCAATGGGTTAAAGTTAAGCTTCCGGAATCCATAAAGAAAGAGGGCAGCAGGTTTTCTCAACCACAAAGAATTATCAAGGTGCAAAAGAATGTTGTAACGCTAGAAGATGGTAGGGTGTGGAGTATGGACAGAATATCATGCAGCAAGGAATCTACTGGGGTGCCCGGTCAGGTTCCTGGTAAGGAAATGGGAAACATGTCGGAGCGCTATTATCAAACCAGACACGCCAGGACCACTAAGCGCCCGACTTGGCACAAAGACTTTGTTTTTGAACAGTAAGGAAGGGAGATATGTTGTAACCATACAATGTATGTGTATACTCGTTATTTATTTATACTAACCTGTTTTATAGATATTAATTTAGGTAAATTGTTGAAACATCTAATTCAGTGTATAATATACATTTCACATATAAATACTAACTTAAAGCATTAGTGGTATAGTCCAACAGCTCCTAAGAATGTTGGGCATTGGAATGCCCTGGAGCTTGCCTTAGAATGTTGGTGAAGGACTGTTCATTGTGGAGTTGGTGAGGCGATGTGCGAGGAGCTTGTTGATTAAACTGGATATCTCAACACAACTGTGCCTGGTTCCTTGATTACTTATGCAGTACTACCTGTGGAACATAACACACTAATTTGCCATTCATTGGGGAAAACGACAAAAAGTGCTCCACCTCAAAGTCTTGGGGAACTTAGTGGGTTTGTAAGATTTCGAGTTCCAACTCTTTTCAACAAGATTTAGTCGTGGATGGGAGGCGTATGCTATGGAACCTCTCTGCAGGCTAAATTCATTCACCAACTTCTCATCCTTGTATTTTACAATGCCTTCTCGCAACTAAATCTGTCCGACATGAGTCCATCAGAGAGACCAACTTGACAAAAGAGTGTCTACAGTTGTTAATTTGAGCTGGTGGTTGTGGGTAGGGCCCACCAGCGCTCATTTTTGGAGCCTGACGGTTATTTTTCTCATCGGGCTATGACCCAAAGTAAGAGAAAGAAAAACACACAAGGGGGAAGAAGGCAAGAGAAAGGCAGGAAACTCGCGGCTAAGAGAGAAAGTAGTGATAAAAAGTGAACCTGGAAGAGTGAAATAAAAAGGGCTGGGAGTGTCTGATTGTGGATCAAAGATGCATGAGGTGGAAGGAAGTTTATAAAGCCTTGATATTTTGTATATTGACAGTCAATAGAGGCGGCCGCAGACTTCTAAGAAACACTTTGGGTCCCATCACTTATAATTTTACAAATTAGGCACTGGGTGTACAAGCTTCAGCTCTGAAACATCATCTCCACTCCTTGGAGAGACGTCCTGAGTAGTAGAAGGCAACATGTGGGGCTGTATTAATCAGGCTTAAATAAGCACCAAAATGCTCGAGGACATGCACAGATGCTGTTTTTTCTGCATCCTAAAAGTGTTGTTTTCTGTTTTTTTATAGATCAACACCGGACAAGCTGATGGGACTCCGGGACTCGACCTAAATGTGGCTGAAGCCTGGGAATTAGGCTACACTGGAAAGGGGGTCACCATAGCAATTATGGATGATGGTGAGCATTTTGCATTCTATCATAGAATTCCATGTATTACGTTACCTATATTTGATGCTAGGAAAGTGATACAATGACGGTTTTGACTTGTCTCTATGTAACTTCAAAAGCCACTTATGTATGTTCTTTGTCTTTTAAACCACACGCTTTCCAGACTTGTATGATTCATTACACATAGGCACAAAAAGCCTAAAATAATAAATACACACGTCCTTTGCTACCATTTAGGCATATTCATGAGGTTCCATTTCACCTTAAAAAAACATTAAGCACAAAGGATATGTAAATTGTATTTTCCTAGTTTTTATAGAGTGCATTTTACACGGCTTGTGAGCCTTAGGCTCTTCCTGGGTGGTCAGATTGCATTAGTTACGTCTCATTTAATTTCTCCGGAGAGCTAATGCAGCATTGCGGTTTGTAGTGAGATCCCTCACACTCTTCATAGTGCATGGCTAAATGGGTGTTGTTTTCATTTTGGCCTATATAAGATACGTTGGATGACGTGAGTTTCGATAGGAGCTGAGAAAGAATTTGAGGGAAGTACAGTGCACCTAATGTTATTGTACATAATCATGGGATTTGGGAGATAGTGTGAAAATAGATGTTGTCGCACATGCAGGGTCGTATCACATTAAGCCTGAATACTATCAGCTTAGAAACTGTCTTGGGTCTGCATCAGTTGGCTGCACTAGTGTATATGGAATCCAGTCAGTTGCATCAAATTTCCATATTCACTGGGGCCACCAAGAGAGTACTACATGTGGCTGAAGTGCACAAAAAGTGTAGCAAGTGTGATTCTGTGTACAATGCTGGTGGGATCAGAGATGTGTCTGAAAGAACAAAAGGGCCTGATTTGGCTTGGAGAGATCCATCTAGTCCTGGAGGACAGTAGGACTCCAAAGTCCTTAATCCATCATGCAGGGCATCAGGTGGCTATTACTACCAACAGTCCATGGTATTGCTGCCATCCCTGTCCAGTACCAGGGTCTTGCTCTCTGTCTCTCCCATGTGCAGGAGTTTTTAAGTGTGCATGGAATGTTCTAGATCCCCATCACCCAAGGCCAATCCTAGGGTGCCATGTAGTCCGTCCACTCCCAGTCCAAAACCTCCTGCACAACATTCTGTGACAATCCAACATTGCACCGTCAAGTTGTCAATGTGCAGAGCTCGGTTGAGGGCCTTAGCTTCAGGCCTATTTGACATCATTGCCAGCTACTTTCCTAACAAAATTTCAAATGGGTCTCTCTCTTGCCCAAATGTCTGGGGCTTCTGCCTTTTTTCAGTGGGCCAGGGCTGTCCCAAACCAGGAGCAGTGTGACAGGTAATTATCAGATGCAGATTTTCCTCCCCAACCCTTTCTTCTCAGGAACTGAGTCAAACACTGATAATTGCTTCTTTTGGATGGAAAGGACTTTTTCCTCTCTGCTAGAGAAAACAGTAATTAACTTAGCCCTGCAGGGAGACAAAAGGCCTGGAATCTTGCTCAGATCTGAGCTCGAGAAATATGGCAATTCTGGACGACACATAAGATATACATATAGGTCCTTGGGACCTGCAATTCAAACTCAAATTGCTTGTTTCATTTCAGTTTGACAGCTTGCAGAATTGTGCAGGCCTTTAAGGCAGATTTTATATCAATGTTTAATATAGTGATGGTACAGATAATACAGTAAACTCTACTGACCTATCTATGAATGCTCACTAATAATAAAAGGCCTACCTCAGAGCAGCACCTACCCTAGCAGGGCCCCTTGTGCGGCAGGCTGCCAGAGCTCTATTAATGGCCTGAGCACAAAGGAAGTCTTACACATGCAGCCCACATGCATATTCACATGGAACCAGCCCATTGTCCTTTACCCTTGCTGTGTTGCACCAGCGTTATTTTAAAAGGAGAACATTAATGGTAAACACACAGAGTCCAATTACCATGTAATTACAGTTCATGAGACTTCAGTAGTAACTGACCCACAGTAAAGTTCCTAAAACTGGGTGATCCAAAAAGTGAATAATCTACGTGGACTAAATTGATGGAACCCATGTCGCTACACATTCAATTGAAGGCACTGTTAACCAACATGGCAGCATAATATGGGGTCTATGCATGAGTGATAGAGAACCGCAACCTTGGATGCATTATTAAACAACCAAGAAAGTAGAATCCAATTTGTGCACATTCAAATCACCAGTATCAGTAAGTACTGGGATGCAGTGAAAAGTATATGACATCAGGAGTGATAAAAGAGTTCATCAATGTAGGTTGTATTGCCAGGTCAATATTAGGCTATCACCAGCAAGAACACAAGAGTGAAAAAAATAACTTGATGACTGTATTGAAAGCATGCAGTGAATATATAATGGAGTGGTGAAAGCAACAGTGAGTCCATTGTAAGCAGACACACCAGGAGTGGTGATGCTGTGACCCATTAAACAAATGGAGATGCCATCCTTAAATGGAACTATGAAATCTCCACAGAAAAATAGGCAGAGGAGGAAATGTGGTGCCGTAGGTATAACTTTATAGGTCTATGGTGAGTGTACCCCATGTGTGCATAAACATTCTTGCAGGATTAAACCATTTCTCTCACAAAAGCATGTTGCCATAATGTCTTCAGGACATCATGTGCCAGCGTCTGCTACAGCATGTGTACCAATTCATCACTCATCGTGAGCAGATATACCCAGGTCAAGGAGACCGTGCATATAGATACACAATAAAGCATTTATTAGTAATATGTGATAGCTCATCCTGGTACAGATAATAAGTCTAACTAGAGAGAAACTGTCCTCCTACCTTGAAGTCATCCCTAAAATGCAATTGCAAATCCGAGAGCAGAACACCCGGGACATCCTTCCTTGTAATTCTCACAGCACAGAAAAGTTGAGCTCTGCAAAATACCATTTTATGATTTAAAGTGTTAACCTTGCTTTGTGCTTGTGTACTGTACTGGTGCAGGCATGTAATCTAAACACAATGGAGTCCATCAGCTTTCTTAAATGTGGACAATATGTTCACATATATACCATCCTGTCACTTATTTACCTACATTGTCTATTGATGAATCAATATCAGGAAGCATACATTTTTACAAAAACACATCGAATAATCTTTACCCCTGTTCTAACTTTGACCAATAAAGCTGGACGTGAATATGCTCTCTAGTACTTGTTCAATCAAGAATATCAGAACAATTGGCAGCGGGTTCGGAAAAAGGAGGGAGGAGGGAAATGCACCTATTCCTATCACCATCCTGTATATGGTCCTTGTAAACAAAGGATATTAATGATTGAATGTGTGCACTGATCACAGTACCTGCCGCCAAGGTACTACCTCAAAAGGGGTTTCAATAATAGAAATTTTGAATGTGCACCACAAAGAGCAGAACAATTAAGTCCACTTAGTCCATATTGTCACAAGAATATCTTCTCTTTATTAAGTTTTCCTTGAAGATAAAAACACAAAACAGCCAACGCTTTTCGTCCTTATCACAGGACTTCTTCAGGGCTTATAATATACATGATACTCAATTTCTCCCCACACTTTGGCAATTCTTTACGATCATAGGTGTCGACAGGCAACCAATGCACACAAGGTAAACCGAGATGTGAACCAGTATAAAAGTGAACAAGTGGCCGCATGTGCTGCCGGTCCCAAGTGAGATGCATGTAAAGTTCAATCTGTCAACCTTAGGGTGGTCTTCCCCCCAAATTGTTGCTTTCCTCCTCCATTTTTTCTGATCTCTTTTTTTGCTGGACTTAGAACTCTGCATGCTTTGCCACTGCTAACCAGTGCTGAAGCGCTTGTGCTCTCCCACCTAAACATGGTAATAGTGGCTTATCCCCAACTGGCATAATTGATTTACTTGTAAGTCCTAAGTGAAGGGGCACTACATGTGCCCCAGGCCTGTAAATGTACTAGTGTAATAGGCCAATCAGGGATATTTTAAACTCATATTATTTATGTAGGATGGTAATGCAACACAAACTTACCGTAAGGCACTGCACATATCCAAGTCCATATCCTAATCACTTAACAGGGCAAACATTGTGGATGCTGCTTTTGAAGGGTTTCACCCCCTTAACCTAAAACCCAATTTCTTACAGTACTTGAAAAAGAGTTCCACATTCTAAAAGCCTACTATTTTATTATGATCCCTCAGTGTTTACATTCTGGTTATTCCCAGGTCTAAACATGTGAGGACAAGTAATAGGTTTTTTCCTTACAAGCTACCAGATACTGCAATAGCCTGCCCCAAGGAAAAAAATAATCCAGGCTTGAGGTACTTTTTAAACGAATCATTTTATTCTCTGAAAGTCAAAGGGAAGGGAACATGGCACCAACTACTGAAAGAAACAGGTGCGTGTTGATTTGTAAAATAGGGGAATAAACTATTTCCTAACCTTTCTAGGGACCACCGCACAGAAGAAATCAAACTTTCTCCCATAAATTTCCCCCTTATGTTTCTCTAGTGTAGTTTTTTTTTGCCCTTTGGACGACCTTACCTATACATGAATTCCTGTGTAACTCATCTATTTATTGCATTCTTTAAGGAAGTCCTAAATTTAGCATACACACCAGTTCCAAAAATACATCAGGCAGCTCTCAATACATCATCAGAATTTAAAGATTTTAATTGATAACTAATCAATAAAAAGGTAATTATAGCAACTTTCAAAGACATATGTGTTCGACTTTAGGCCATCAAAACACATTATTCATTAACAAATACCAACACTTGACCCTGTTATCTACTCACTGGTAGATGTCATGCAAATTAACTATAAGTATTTTCACAAAGGTAAGTTTGGTTGTAAACATAAGAGGACAGAATTACCTTTATGCTCCTGTCAGAAATCCGCAAAGGATTCCTGGTTGTTGTAAATGCACTTACTGATGTGAATTTCTTTGACACAAATGTGGAGGAATTCTCAGTTGAAATGAGTGTTGCAAGGCATGATTTGCCTTAGAAGACCAAGAGTGCCAATAAACATAAATGTATGATTATGGAAATTCCCCAACTCTGTCTGGCTTTTTCACCCTGAAAATGGTAGGACATTTACTCCAGCCAAACGCTAACGTATCTCCCTCTCCAGAATGGAAAATGGTAGTGGATAAGCAAAAAACATGCTATGGATCCATGGGAAGGGCTTTCCCTATGAGGAATAATGTCCTCTTCATTGAAAAAAAATCTGCATTTGCATTCGGGGGGGCGCTCTCATTAACCTGCATGGAGTTGTCCTCCATGAAGAAATGAAAACTGTGGGAATAGGAGTCTATATGAAATGTCACATGATATTCCTGTAAGTACTGCTGGAAAGATGGGCATTTAAATGTGCATCTCCTGCTGAACATGTCCTTTTCTATTCACAATAAGAAGCTGTATTCAATCCTAATTTTGGTGTGATGGGGTTTTTGGGATCTGTATTTGCGATATATATTTTTGGGTGACATTTCATTCTGAAACGGTCCTACTAATTCTGGTACCCAACGTTGGCAGAGTTGGGGCAAAAGTCCCTGCATTGCTATCCCTTGCCATGTTCCTTACATTTCAGTTCCTAAGTGCTTCTGAATATGCTTAGTTAACTCAAACAAAGCCCTAAAAAGTTACCATAGCTGATTTTATCAATGTTATCCGAAATCTAGAACCTGACACTGTGTTTTTGGCAGTATCTCTCCTCTGGAAGAGGCCAACACTATCTGTTTTGTTCATATCTTCTATTCATTTTTCTGCTATGTAGTCCTTTTTTTCTAAATTACAGCACAAATTGAGCATCGATGTTTCTCAGTGTTATTTACTGGGTTGTACTAAACCACACTAAATCTGAGTTTCTAATCTGGTTATTTGTTTATTTTATTTATTTGACCAAATACGCCACACTAGAAATAGCAGGGTCCAATAACAAATGTGGACAGTGGGCTGTACTTTCCCATATTCCAGCCCGTTATTGTCATGTTCTGTGTTGCCACTATAATACATTTTCACATTTTATGTTACATTCTTACGCATAATCAGTGACTTCCATTGTAAGTAGGTTTTGCAATTCTGTGGTGTATGACATATTAGATTGCTCTATGAAAACAATATAACAAGTTACTAAAACAATGTGAGCTAGTGGATGGGCTCCATCTCAATGCAGATTCTAGCAATCATAAAGTGTCCTTCAGCTAAACAGAATAATACAAATGACTGGATGTTTGGTGATATCAGGAAGTCGTAGTCCAATGCAAATGGGCAACTAGATGGATTAACGTTTTAACCTAATTCGTTCCACTCTCTGAAGTGAGCCTTGACTTGACTTGAAGTCGACATTGACTTGAAGTGACCTTGAAGAAATAAGATACAAAAAGGGATCAATTTGATAAATTAAAGTGCAGCATTATTGTTGCTTAGCAATACTAAATGTATGCAGCAGTAGCTAATCAGGATACTGGCAATTGGAAAACCAATATACCAACAAAAGACACTACCCAATAATAACTATTTAACCCAGGGCCACAAAAAAAGGCTTGACATTTGTGAACAAATGCTAAGATCACTAGATTCCAGGCCTCGGGTGAAACTATATGCAACTTGATATAGAGTTGTTTTCATGGGACGAACTAGTTAAAATGGTGAATAACATGATAAACACTTAACACCGAAGAGCACAAATTTAGGCAAGCTGGTCAGGCCGAGAGACTCACATTTCATGGTCCCAACAAAAAGTAACTGTAGCTGCCATTTTGGCTTGCAAGTCTGTTGGGAGTGGATTATTTCATACATGGACTGGAATTTGCTTATGTCCCATAGAAGATAATTGTCTTACAACAGGTGTCTCTAGTTCTATAAGATCTGCTTCTGAAGATCTCCTTGAGTTTAAAACCTTAGAAATGGCTGTATTCGAGGATAAAGCAAGAGAAGACAAGAAGGCTGCAAGGAAAGACAAGAAGGTCGGGGAGTCTTTGCCTAAGCTGGTCAGTAGGAGGAAGAGAATGAAAGTTTAGAGAGGAAACGACAGAAGCAGACAGGGAAAAACTCCTGAGATGAAGCTGATTAATGTTCCTCAACTTAAAGCTCTAGAGTTAGAGGCCAGTAGATTAGTATTTGCCTCCCCTGCAGCACCCACTTCAGGATGTAGTCAGACTCTCCCTAATTACGTGCCCCCAATGAGATTTTACTTTTTTACACTATATGTGTCCCGAAAGCTTTCATGCTGCCTTTTTCAGTGCACATGCTGACCTTCCCCTCAAAGGGAACGAAGCCCTCTTTGAACTGAAGGAGACTGAGTTTGGGGGTTATCAAGCTCAATACCAAAAGAGCTTAATGACCATTGGTGGAAAATGTGTAGTCCCCTAAACACCCTTTTTATTGCAGGTGGCTAATCAAAATTGGAATGACTGAGTGACAGGTATGAAGACAGATTTTTTTTATTCTTTGGCTCACCTTTCCAAAGTGAAAATTCGAATCTGTAACTGCTGCAGTATGATTCAAAAACTATATTTAATCAGTGTATGAAAATAAGGAAAAATGGCACAGAAATGTGTAGGAAATTGCATTTTGTGACTTAGCATGGATTCGCGCACGTGAATAACAATCTACAATTATGAACTAGAAGTTTAGAGAAATCATTACAGCCCTATCATTATGCAGCTCACGTTTATTTATTTCATGAACGCATGAAAACAGCAAAAAAGCTGTCAAAATAAAGCAAAATGAAAAACACCCATAATGTCCTTAGAGTTAACAGTCCCGGGCTAGCAACACACAATGGATGCAGATTGCTCTCTTCCGTCTGTACAGTAAATAGCAAAATGGATGTAAAAGAAGCAATGAACGTCTCAGTGGGACTATTATCATGTCACAAATGCACTCAGCGAGGATTTTGTCGGCTTTTGATGGTGGCACTGCAGCAACACGGAACAGACTCACTCACAGGGCTTTCTGTTTAGGAATACATCTAAAGGCACAAATGGGAAAGTGGAATGTGCGGCGAATTATCAATGTTTATAGTGATTATGTTCCATACTGATGAAAAAGGCGTCGTATTTGCAGAAAAGTAAGAGGCCTTTTTCCAAATTCTGTTACTGATGCCTGTGACTCTTTTGTTTTATTCCAGGCATTGACTATCTGCATCCTGACCTCGCATCTAATTATGTAAGTACACGACGACCTTGACTGTAACATGTGACTCATGTAATGTTTCGATGTTTTACTTTTAGAAGTCAGACGTCTCTGCCTCGTCTGTGCTGTGCGCTGATCTGATCTCGTGAATGATGTGATAGATTTTACAGTAGAGACTTGCTTCGAAGATTGATTTTATAGGATCTGGTCCCCTGCCGGAAGCAGGGTACAGGCAAAGAGAAGCTAAGGTGGAAAACATATCAAGAATGATTGATTTGACACCTTTTTTTGACGTCGCTCGAGCTCTTTCTGCAGAGGCGCGGATTATCGCTTCCTCTTCTCCCGCCTGCTTGTCAAATCATTTTTGTATTCGAGTCTGCATCTGGAAATGTATTACTCTAGTTCCCAGCCAAGGTAGAGCATTTTTGTTCACTGCTGACAGTACATCCTCAGTGTGACGTTCTCATGATGCAGGGTGGTTATTTTCAACAATTAAATCTTCTAGGGGTGCTTTGGAGACAGCTGTACGTAGCTACAGCTACATTTATGTTGCAACTTTCAAGCTTTCTTCATTTGCAGCACATGTGATCTATGTCTGCCTTATTCCTTTCAGTTTCCACACAGCTGTTTTTTTAACATATTGTGTGTCTCTTTTTGTGTGCATCCACTTGCTTTCAATTCCACTAAGCATCGCATGTCCTCTTCTCTTTTTTATGTATATTATTTGTTAAGTCACTTAATAAATGCATTGTACCACATATAATAGGAAGACATACTTATTTCTCCATCGTTATATTGACTCAAAATATATAGTTACATCAACAGCAGGATCTGGAAGAAAAAAAACTTCAAGTTTTCATGTACCTCCCCCTTTAATGATAGTGAAGTGCTGTGGTGAAGACATATATTGAAAATCTCACATGAAGGCATGCGCTAATAGCATTACTACTACAAGATTGCTTGAGGATAGTGACCGAGGGCTGCATCGCTTCATTCCCTCACCTTGTATTACACATGTGCAATAACCCAAGTTTCTCAGGGAGTTTGGCTCAAACGAAATACAATAACTGCACAGACAGTCTGATAACGGGAATCGTAACTGTGTAAACTGGAAAATCCTCGTGTACTGTTCACCTGTCACTGTAACAACAGAAACAAGTATTTACAATGCAATGGGTCTCGCGTTTGCCCGAGTTAGAGCTATTAGAGTTGTAAATATACTCGTGTACTGTTCACCTGTCACTGCAACAACAGAAACAACCATTTACAATCCAATGGGTCTCGCGTTTGCCCGAGTTAGAGCTATTAGCGTTGTAAATTCCTAACTGGACTTTTCTCGCCACATAATTTGAAAATGAAAAGTATAACAATTGACATAAGCAAAGCACCATGGCCACCATGAGTATGAGTGCGAAGGAGAGACACAAAAGGAAAAATAAGTTTTCTCACAGTGAAACGTATCCGCAAAAGTGCAATTATCCATGTAACAGGGTTGATGGCCAAGGCGGTAACAAAACTGCCCATTTACCAATGATAACAAAGGATTTTTGAAAGGCAAGCCCATGAATGAGTTATAGCAATGGGTGTGGGGTGGGCGTGGTTAAAAGCCCACACAGAGATTACAACAGGCCAGAGTGCTTGCACGCTTAACCTAAAAAGGGGATAGGAAGCCATCAGCCAGGCCTTCTCTGAAAGCAACCCCGAGACCACAAGCAACTGGGAAAAAGCCAGGGTGGCTGAATGACCAGTCCATTACTTACACATTACACCTAACCAAACCCAAAATATATTTACAATGAAAATAATGCACATATTACTGCATCACTGGCAGAAGGGGGTACTGCTTAATTTGACCTGGTGGTTGCAGGTCTGGCCCACCGGCATTCTTTTTTGGGGTATGGAGCTCATTGTCAATCATTAGTCTTTGAATCTGAAGGAGAGAAGGAAACGTGGAAGAGAATACAGAAAAACGGTGTGAAATTGAGAAAGCAAAGAGGAAAAAGAACCTGCAAGTGTGCGATAAAGGAGGGGGAGGGAGGACATTCGTGGAATAAAGATGCCTGAGGTGAATTCAAGACAAAGCACCTCTGTATTTGCCAATCCTGGCATTCGAAAGGCCTCTTGAGGGTTCCTGAGACAAAATTTGGGCCCCAGCACTCATTCTTTTACAAATTAAGCACTGGAGAAGAGATGAGGGAAGCAGACAGTCTAGTTAATGCAAATGGCTGTACTTTGATAAGAAGAAAGGGCACTTAGGGGGTGATTCTAACATTGGCGGGCGGCGGAGGCCGCCCGCCAATGTTCCCCCTCCAAAATACCGCTCCGCGGTCAAAAGACCGCTGAGGGTATTTTGGGATTTGCCCTGGGCTGGCGGGCGGCCGCCAAAAGGCCGCCCGCCAGCCCAGGGCAAATCGACCTTCCCACGAGGACGCCGGCTCCGAATGGAGCCGGCGTAGTGGGAAGGTGCGACGGGTGCAGTTGCACCCGTCGCGTATTTCAGTGTCTGCTAGGCAGACACTGAAATACTTTGTGGGGCCCTCTTACGGGGGCCCCTGCCGTGCCCATGCCATTGGCATGGGCACGGCAGGGGCCCCCAGGGGCCCCGCGGCACCCCCTACCGCCATCCTGTTCCTGGCGGGCGAACCGCCAGGAACAGGATGGCGGTAGGGGGTGTCAGAATCCCCCATGGCGGCGCAGCAAGCTGCGCCGCCATGGGGGATTCTAAGGGCAGCGGTAAACCGGCGGGAGACCGCCGGTTTACCCTTTCTGACCGCGGCCAAACCGCCGCGCTCAGAATGCCCTGCGGGGCACCGCCGGTCTGTCGGCGGTGCTCCCGCCGACCCTGGCCCCGGCGGTCTGAGACCGCCGGGGTTAGAATGAGGGCCTTAATTCTTATTTTAGTAAGCAGTGTTATCTGTAGCAACATAACTTTACCTTTACATTAACATGTGTGTGAGTCTGGTCGGCATTTACAGCACAAACTGTGGTGAGCAAATAGGCTGTTAAGTCTGACTGGAGCAGACAAACACCGCCTTTGTGAACCGTCATCATAACGGCTTCTCTTATTAGGTGTTTTAAAGGACGTCTTTGTTAACACACCTTTGATGCAGGAATCGCGTACTTTGGCATCTGCGTGCCATATCTCAGTATCCGAGCGTAAGTGAAGTGAGAGTAGTAAAAACGCACTTCGCGGATGTGAGAATGTAGTGGTGGAGGCGTTCGGGAGGGGGTCAAAATGTGTGGCCCGGCCGGTGCTAGTAAGATACAGATGGAATCTGTACATTACAGACAGCCTTCTTGCTGTGGTCTGGGCCCAGAGACAGGGAGACAGGCAAGGAACAAACCTTAACCAGAGGTGACAGCATAAGAGTACACATTTCTTAACTCCTAAAAAAAGAACACTTTTCACACAAGGGCGATATGAGGAGTTGAAAAATGCTTACAGATCTTGGTAAAAAAAAGTGTAATACGAATTACAAGACGAGAAAGGAATGGAAACAAAGATAGTTACACACATACAGAAAGGAAGGAACCGATATATGCAGGAACTGTATATTTAGGAGACAGGCCACACAATTAGAGACAGACGGCTGGAATGAAAGAACGGTATAAACACATGTTATGTTATGTTATCATTACTTATATAGCGCGTAAAACTGCCCGGAGGCCTCGTAGCGCTTTAGCTGCAAACGGTCAGTGTCACCATCTAAATTCGTATAGAGATTAAGCTTTAAATAGCCAGGTTTTCAAGGCCTTCCTGAACAGAATCTCTGGTGATGTCGTTCTGATATTAAAAGGAAGGCTATTCCATAGAATGGCCCCTTGATAGGATAAGGATCTTCCTCCCCATCTCGCCTTTTTTACTGTCGGAACTGTGGCCAGCATAGCAGAGGAGGATCTCAGTGATCTGGTCGGGCTGTAGACAGATGCCACGGTTTTGAGCATTTCAGGTCCCTGGTTAAATATGGCTCTATGAAAGTGACACAGAGCCTTGAACTGGATTCTTTTATCCACAGGAAGCCAGTGTAGGGATGAAATGGCGGCCCGTATGGAGTGATGTTTGGGGGTATTTAAGAGTAGACGTGCTGCTGCATTTTGCACCCTCTGCATCCTCTGGATCACATATCTTGGTGCTCCTACAAACAATGCGTTGCCATAATCAAGACGGGAACCTATCAGTGCCTGGATAACCAATCTCCTGGCAAGTGGAGGAAGTATTATTAGAACCTTCCTCAAAGTTCTAAGCAGAGCAAAGGAGGTTCCAGCTATTCTGTTGGCGTGTTGTGACATTGAAAGTTGAGGATCTAACCACACCCCAAGGCTTTTAATGAGACATTTAGGGGGCGGGAGAGTGAGAGCTCCAATTGATGTACTTGGATTGGTTGAGGAAGCTTTTGGTAGCCCAAAAAACATGACTTCTGTCTTATCATCATTGAGTTTCAATTTACTTCCTGACATCCATGTCGCAACTGCTTTCAAGCAGGGACCCAATGCTGTCCCTGTGTCTGGATGAGCATTAGAAAAAGAGACAATCAGTTGAGTGTCATCTGCGTGGGACACCAACTTCAGTCCAAATGATTCGATGATTTCTGCTAGGGGTCGCATATAGACATTAAAAAGTAGTGGACTCAAGGCAGACCCCTGTGGAACTCCACAGTTGCTGAGGGTACGTCTGGAAGTACATGATCTATCTAGGACCTGGAAGGATCTTCCATGAATAAATGATCTAATCCACTCCAGTGCGACATCCGAGATGCCACATCCTTGTAGTCTATCTTTAAGAATATTCAGATCAACAGTGTCGAACGCCGCACTCAGATCTAATAAGATGATGGCAGTTTCCATTCCTTTATCCATTCTCTTTTTTGCTTCTTCTGTGATCGCAACCAAGGCGGTTTCCGTCCCATGTCGTGGTCTAAAACCCATCTGAGTGGGATGTAGAAGCTTTTTTTCTTCCAGAAAAGTGGATAGCTGAGTGTGTATGTACTTTTCTGTTATTTTGGCCATTATAGGTAACAGAGAAAGGGGTCTATAGTTGGACAAAATTTTAGAATCCAAATTAGTTTTTTTCAGGAGAGGCTTGACAATAGCCACTTTCCAAGAATCGGGTACAATGCCAGAGGCTAACGAGGTATTAATAAGATTTGTAGTTACCGGACCTAAAACTGGAATTCCCAAACAGAGAATCTGTGGGGGAGCAGGATCAAGTGGGGAGCCAGATTTAGTTAAACCCAGTAATCTAGTCACTATGTCCAGGCCAATCGGGATAAAACTTGTTAAAGCGATTTCCTTCCTGACCTCCAGGTTGGCCACCACCTGATCTCCATTCTGGGTATCAGGAAAAGAAACATATATGTCCTTTATTTTATTTAGGAAAAAGCTTGCGAGATCCTCCACATGTTGCTGCGGGGATTCTATAATATCTGGCTCGTCCTTGGGATGAATAAGGTCTTTTAAGGCATTAAAAATGTCCTTAGGGGAGTTAGCTGCGGCTTCGATTTTACTAGAGTAGTAGGTTGCCTGAACATTTTTAATTTCTAAATGATATGCTCGGATCATATTCTTATATTCTTTTTTCAAAGAGTCATCTAGGGTGTGCCTCCATTTTCTTTCTTGCTTCCTACATTCTCTTTTTATCTCAAGTAAGCTTGTGGTAAACCAAGGAGCTGATTTCTTTCGAGGCAATTTTTTCGTGGTAGAGAGAGGTATGATTTCCTCCATGCTATCCTCTATCCACTTATTTAGAGAGCGAGTAAGAGCCGTTATATTTTTTGAATCTAGGTTCCTTGGTTTCTTCTTCTCCAGTGAGTTAATGAATTCTGTGGCCTTCAGTTTATGCCATTTCCTTCTAAAAAGTGGAGGATTGATAATCAAGGATTTATGTCGAGAGATAGTTAGTTCTACCTCTACCAAAAAATGATCAGACTATGCTAGCGGATGTGATGATATGAATTTTAGATCTAGCATATTAGAAAATACCAGATTGAGTGTGTGACCTCTGTTATGCGTAGGGCCCTGTACCAATTGCACTAGATCGCAGGCCTTCATGTCTGCTATTATCATCTTGGTCGAGGCTTTATCTTCCATTTCCGCATGTAAATTAAAGTCTCCCAACAGTAGGAAGTTAGATTTCGTGCATACCAGTTGCGAGGTAATCTCTGCCAATGAGGTCAGAAAATCTCCAATAGGACCGGGTGGTCGGTAGACCAGGACACCAGAGATTGTATAATGAGGATTGACACTGATAGAAAAGAACATACTCTCACCTCCTTTAATTAATGTGGGGGCTGTTGTCATCCTACATGTGTCCCTATAGACAACTGCAATGCCACCACCTCGATTCGGTCTGTCAATTCTGCTAAGTTTGTATCCAGTAGGAAGAGTCATAGCAATATCTGGGCCAGAACTTTCATCTAGCCAGGTTTCGGTAAGAAACATGGCCAGGGGTTTTATTTGTTCCACCAGAAAGTGGATATCCGTTATATGGGCCCCTAGCGATCGACAATTAACTAACAAAATTGAAAATTTATCATATTCCCTATGTTTTTGAAGATCCGAAACTAGTTGAGGGGACCAGGCACACACGGGGCATCTGTAACTTTTAGTGCAAGGATCTAACTTTTGCGTACCACTATTATAAAATGTATTATTCAAAGAGAGAAGTGTGTCCTTAGCATAGGTAATCATTACCTTCTCTGTGAAAATTGAGTCATAATCTCTTGGCTTTTGGCACGGTCTGGCGCGGACGGGCGCAGACGGGCGCAGACGGGCTTGCCTTTGGCGCTCCTTCGGCACGCCATCGGCGTGCCCGCTGTGCGCCGCGGTCATGTGGGCTTAAAATAGCCCAACAGCAGTAAAACGCTAGAGCGCTTACTCCCAGAATGGCGCTCACAGAGGGGAACCCTGAGCTAAAATGGCGGCGGTAATTGCGTAATCCTGCTTCTAAATAGGTTCAAGGACTGACAAATTATCTGTAAAGCACCCTTTTCGTTTCAGTTTTCAATTTTACAATTATCACGTGCAGACCATAAAATATGCAAAAAGTGCCTCTGTGCATAAAATCATCAGATTCAATACATTTACTAACTTCAATGGTTTAAAAAGAATTAATAAATTGATAAAAAGATGAACTTGCCGCTTGCAGCGAGCGAGGAGGTCAAACAACACCTAGGACCACCTTCCGCCTATTTATATATAGACAAAGAGACAGATAGAGACAGACAGGCAGAGGTACAGCCAGATAGAGGAACAGACAGAGGCATAGAGGGGTACAGACAAAATAAATATTCAAGCAAGCAGAGTAAATGACATTCAAAGACAGAGGAGGGCAATACGTAAATAGCAGTGAATAAGCGTTAGCTAATTGAGTGCCATGTAACCGGCAAAAGTGCAAACATCCATGTAACAGGGTTGATTTCATGCAAAAGGCTCGACTACTGCCCAGCGAGATCACACTGTGAAAATAAGAGGAAAAAAGTAGTCCAGAAATCATGCTGAAAACATAAAGCATTGTATGTTTTCAGTAGTTAGTTGGTGCATTTGAACACCAGAAAAGACATGATGTATGTATACCTTTCACAAATTAAATCATCGAATTTTAAAATGCAAGCCCACGAACCAACCAAACTCAAGGGAATAACATGGGCATTGTTACAAGCCATCGGGAGAGAACACCAGGGACAGAGTGCTTTGCGCTCAACCCTAACAGTGAACATTATCCAGTGTGTTGGCTGCTTATACAACTCTCTCTAATAATGATGTCATGCTTGACCAAGTGTAGTGTGGTTAGTTTTACGTATTCATTGCGCTTTAGCTTCAGGCTTTAGGCCTTTGTGCTCTCTGCCCTGAATATATTTTATTCATTTGCTGACAGCTTAGAGCCTCTGTGCACTTTGCTCTACTTGCTTTTTATTAGGCTTCGTACTGTTATTTTTCAAATAGCCAGTTCTACGGTGTTGTTTTTTTATTCATATCACACTGTTTTGCCTACTTCAGCACTGGAGTTCTCCATAACATATTTACTCTGTGCTTCAGTCAAGGATACAGTCTGGTAAATTGCCGATAGACGTGGTAAGAGTTTAGACTTGGCATTCCTGCGTAGGGACATTTTGTGATCACGATGACATGTTAGTTATAAAATCACTTCCTTGTCCCAATACACGCAAGAGGGAGATTCCGACCAGGGAACCACAACTAGACGCTGACTGCCTCGTTGCAGATGCTGAACCAAGATCACAGGTCTTGCTCAGGTATGAGGGCAGATGTCTCCACAGTGATTCTAATAGGCAAGCTAGAAGCTTAACATGCTGTGCTCTAAATAGAACAAGCAGAGGGAGAGTAGAAACTGTTAGACAATATGATAGCTTTATTCTTATGTTTTACTCTCCTGGTGACTATTTCAATCCTACTGTGTTGTATCGTTCTGCTTATTGCGGCTCACGCCTTAATATCTAAAATACAGTAGTTTTATTAAAAACATTATATAAAACTTATACTGTCTTTGTCATTTGTATATGAGATCATATTGGAAATAAGAGAGTTGGTTTGGATCTGAGTAACCACGACTTCCCTGAGAAGTTCCAAAGATGTCATGCGCTCGGCTGCCAAATCATTTCTTCCACATGGGAGAAATGAGGCACTGCTAGTTAGCCGGAGCAAAAACCGGATTTAGGGTGACAGAGTTCTTTACACGTGGGTCAGACTCAGTCCCCCACCCCGTTATAGATCCTGCTACCTAGAAATCCAGTAGTCTCATTTAGAATAATGAGAGCCCACGCGACACAAGCATTCGAACCGTGGCAACATTTAAATACACTCATCTTTCTAAATGGCATTGCATATTCTCTAGATGCCAACTTTTTTCAGTCAGCTATGGATTATTTTCCCTGATGGGCCAGGACGCAGCTATGTACTGCCATCCTCCTTCGTAGGCCCTCAATATAGAGTGGGGTATTTAACACAAATGGTGAATACCATTACCCCAAGGTAAGATATTTACCATGTGTGGAAAATACTTCCTATTCCAAGTTTTTAAACAAGAAAATGAGGCCCAACATGCAGAATCAGTTATCAACACTCAAAGTTCTGTATGTGTTGTCTTTTTATCCAGGAATTATGGATTTTGTGGCATTTTCAGCATAGGCATGGGTTTCCTGCATTTGCCACATAACCCATCATAATTTGCTAATTTTACCAAAACATTGTTTCAAGTTCAAATAGTTCACAAGTTACTTAAAACACAGTGACTCATGTTGCTGCACAGTAGAAGACCCTTTGTGAAGGTTGACTGGTTACTTCTCGGATGTTTGTTTCTGTAGTTGGCTGATAAACTGGTACTACTAATGAGGTAAAACATTTCCATAGACTGCTAAAATGTGTCAGAATGTCCACATAATGAATTAATACTGTAGGAAATCAGGTTATTGGTTTTGAGGGTGGAAGCCAATGGTGGATTGACCTATATAGCAATCAGGCAGTGCCCGACAGGCTGGTCTCATAGATCAGTGTATGGGCCAGGTTTTTGGCTCTTTGTGGTACTATTTTATGGTCTGCTGGGCTGGTTTCTGATTTCTCTGATATTAAAGAAACATTGCCTGCAGCAAGTATAAATTCATGCAGTCTTCTATACCTTGAAAAACACTCATACAGCGTTTCTTTACATGTTCAAAACTGCTGCAGTTCACAAACATTGGCTACTGTTTTTTAGTCTTTTAATTCACATATGGGGACTACTTTTATTTTAGTGTCCCTACCCATTTTTTGTTCCAGTCTGATCCTCATGGAAACCCCACTTTAGCAGCAACCACAGTCCTTGTCTGGGTGTGAACCACTAAAGTCACTAAATATCCTGTGCTTAATCCTATGGTAGTTTGTAGTTTGGAACAAAATAAATCAGGCTTAATTTAAGGGCAATGTGCAAAGTTTTTTTTCTGCACACAAACAGTAATACAGTGGAAACACAACACAAGAAAAATCTCGAACCAATTTAGAAAAACAGAGTACATTTTAATAAATAAATTGAGATCACAATGACAATAACCTATCAGTAGAACCTGATATGAGTAATTTTACAGTTTTTAGGAAGTATAGGCCCTCATTCTGACCTTGGCGGGCGGCGGAGGCCGCCCGCCAAAATCCCGCCGTCAGGTTACCGTTCCGCGGTCGAAAGACCGCGGCGGTAATTCTGACTTTCCCGCTGGGCTGGCGGGCGGTCGCCTTCAGACCGCCCGCCAGCCCAGCGGGAAAGAGGCTTCCACGATGAAGCCGGCTCGGAATCGAGCCGGCGGAGTGGAAGCTGTGCGACGGGTGCAGTTGCACCCGTCGCGTATTTCACTGTCTGCCCAGCAGACAGTGAAATACATGTAGGGGCCCTCTTACAGGGGCCCCTGCAATGCCCATGCCAGTGGCATGGGCACTGCAGGGGCCCCCAGGGGCCCCGCGACCCCCCCTACCGCCATCCGGATCCCGGCGGTCGGACCGCCGGGATCTGGATGGCGGTAGGGGGGGTCAGAATCCCCGCGGCGGTGCAGCAAGCTGCGCCGCCGTGGAGGATTCAATGGGGCGGCGGTACACTGGCGGGAGCCCGCCAGTGGTGCCGGTCCGACCGCGGCTTTACCGCCGCGGTCGGAATCCCCATTGGAGCACCGCCGGCCTGTCGGCGGTGCTCCCGCGGTCCTCCGCCCTGGCGGTCTTTGACCGCCAGGGTCAGAATGACCACCATAGTGTTTAAAAACACAAAGCTCCACTAATGGTCATCTGGTTGTTCTTGACTAGGGTAAAGTCATAAGTTCAGGCTGACAGTAATGGAGCAATACAGGGAACAGACTAGTTTCTCTGAAAATGTTACCTTCTCAAAGTCTGGCACAAAGAGTATCTTTTGCAGTGGAGGAGGCCGCGAGGACCAGATAGAGTGTCACAGAAGGTTGTCTCTGTAGCACAAAGAGTAGGCAAGGTGTTGTGGACAGTCAATGCAGTAGTGTGAAGCTCTAGTTGGGCATCTCAGACAGTCATTGCTAGAGCTTCGCATTGGTGATTACAACAGACAGTCAATGCTGTAACCCAAAGGGTAGATCTCACAATGCTGGTCATCGCTGATGGTTGCTTTTGCATGAAGAGTGGGGCTCACTAGAGTTTTGTGTTGGTGGTCCTTGCAGGCAGAAGAGTCTTGGTGGTGAACGCATCCATTTTCTGTTGTGAAAAACACAAAACTGAATAATTCTAATTTTCTTGAATAGGAGTGCGCTCACATGCCAGCCATGGGTCCAGAACATGGGGACTCACCTCTTGGGGATCAGGGACTCATTCTAGCAGAGGCCAACAGGCCTCAGGCAGGTCCAGCTGCAGGTCCAGGCTAGTCCAGTTGCAGCAGGTCAGCTGGGCATGGAGGCCCCTGGAGCTTGTTGTGTTCCTATAGCTCAGAACAGGAAGTCAGCCAAATGACCCTTGGAGTCACACATGATAGCCTGGAATTAAGGGAGCAGGTCCAGTCTTCCTTCTCAGAAAGCATGGCACGCCTCACGCAGCAGGGCTGTCCCCTGGGGAACAAGGCTGGCATCAAGCAGCAGTGAAGTCCTCTGGTAGCAGCAGGGCAGTCCTGTGGGGGAACAAGGAAGGCTTGAAGCAGCAGGGCAGTCCTCTGGGTAACACAGCAGTCCTTCCTCTATAATGTCCATAGGTTCAGGAGTGTACTGAATTGGTGTTCAGAGGGTTCAATATTGGCTGGTGTCAGTCTTTGACATAGGGAGAAATCCTGGACTTCCCCCACATCAGGTTTTGGAAAGTACCTACCTTCTGTTGTCAAGACTCCAAGAATTCTAGGGTGACAAAAGACTAGTGTTAGGTTCCTTTGTGTGCTGAAGGCAAGGCCCTTTGAAAAGTGGGGCAGGTAAGAGCTCTACCCCAGCAATCGTAGCAGAATGGTCCATCCTGTCTACACCTAACCTCCTTTGTCCTACTGTCTTGCAGGAATGTAGAAACCCCAAAATCAGAGCCATTCACAACCATATGACCCAGGACCTGACAGCAGGCACCAAATGGTTAGGGCAAGAAAATGCCATCTTTCTAAAAGTGGTATTTTCAGACTTGTGACTTTACCACTAAAGAGGATTGCAATTCATTTGAGTCCAACATGAGCTTTCTTCCTGCTCACAATCAAACAGTTGAAACGTATTAAATTTAATAAGATAATACAATGTTATCCAATGAGAGAACTAGAGCTTTCAGTGGTGAAAAACGAATTTAGGAGCTTTTTCTGGACAAGTAAAACTTATACCCACATGTCCTACATTGTAGATACAATGCACCTTGCCATTTGCACCTTTAGGGTCTTAGTGGGTGGCACAATGAGTACCGCAGGCCCACTGGTAGAGTTTAATTTACCTGCCCTTGGTACATGTAGTGCCACTTTGCTAGCAATTTTCAAGTAAGTTAAATGTGCCAATCATTCAAGTGCAGGGCAGTTTTACAGGTGCCAATCATTCAAGTGCAGGGCAATTTTACCAAGTTTAATAGAGAGAGCACATGCACTTTAGCACTAGTCAGCAATGGTGAAGTGTACATGCTAAAATAAAATAAATCCAGGAAAAAGGAGGGGTGAATGTGAACATTTCAGGATAACCCAGCAGAGAGGGCCAAGTCCAGCAAATACTATCATGAAATGTGCCTTATTATACTACATATTTTCATTTTCTTGATGCATAATTTAACCAACTCTGCTGCATACTTTGATCCTCCCATCTCATAATTCTAGTGGCCTTGGCCAAAGTGTACCCTGCCTGATCCTATGCAAGGCATCTGTCAAATCTTAAATGCTTTTTCAATGTCAGGCATGAGGTTGCAAATGACACCTGCTTAGATTCCATCTTTCAACTGGAATTAGAGGTCGTATTGCATGAACTTTGTATTACTGCAATTAAGTTTTGCACAAGCATTTGCATCTGATGACCATTGCAAATGTGTAGTGTTGCATCATTCTTTTGAAACAAATATTGTTTTAACATTGTCCAGTTACTGTACATTTCAGTCCACAATGGCAAGTTTTTTTTAGCACAGAGGATGTTTGCACCATGTACAGTACAGTAATCATTATAAAAAGTAAAAATACTGTATTCCAGGTGACAACAATCTTGTCATTGGGATCTATGAGCTTTGGTTACATTACAGACAACAATGATTGGTGGTATGTATCAGTCAATTACCTATTAATCAATCAAACAATCAGGCATATTAAGAATTATTAAAAGCATTCTTTTACTAAATAGTATCATCCCCAATTACAAAATATAAAATATAAGTATTATTCCTGCCTGTCTTTTAGACACTTGACCAAAACAACCATTTTACTGAACATACTGCCGGCAAGGAAAGTACAGTCTAATATTAATTATTTTGTTGGCTGGAGGGTGAAGTGGCACTGAGGAGTGTGTGTGAGTGCCTGCACACAGTATGCTGTAAAATTGATTGATACATGTCTAATCTGCCATCTCTGAAAGAGTGAGTGTTGAACAGCTTGTGCTTTCACGTGCCTAGAATTATGCCTACTGTATTCCATTGCAACACTCCTTACAAAGTTGTTACAGAATACCTATGACTGTTGAATAGGAGTTGAAGTTGAGAGGGCTGTATATATTGTGTCCTATAATGGAGCTTATTATAATAAAGTCATCACTTGTTTCACTGAAGTGGAGTTGGAGCATTGTTTATGCAGCAGAAATGGTGACGAGCTTCAGGACCTGATAACCTATGCACCATGAACCTGGTGTATAATCAATGTACAGATACAATTGATTACTAAGTATTGTTGTAGTTTGACTCTTGCTCTAGACAAGATTGCTGAATTAAGGATGACAGTACTTATGTTTGTAGGCAACTATGCCAGTCCTACAACAAGTCGCAACTGTTGTCCCAACCCTCCAGGCTCACAAGCAGCACCTTACCAAAAACCCAAACAGTAAAAGGTGATTTGTGGCAGCCATCACGCATGAACTCAAGAGAGTGACATCTCACTGAGTGTTGTGGTTAAACGGACAGTACCCATTTCTCACGTCTCAATCAAACAAAGGCAATGAAGAGGATGCATAAAGTTTTCAATTGGTTTTATTGACAAAACTGCAATCTGCGATATGTTGCATGGGCTGCAATGATTAGGATAATGAACAGTGCAAGAAACAGAATTGTGAACATGAGAGTCATCAATACAAAGACCCCCACCATCTTGCAATAACATGAAATGACATAAGATGTGAAATATTTCCTAATAACATAATATGATGAACCTAATCTCTAATTTAAAAGATATCTAGGTGTATTAAACCTAATCTGCCAATGCCATGTCCATGAGAAGAGCCCCCCCAACCATTGTTACCTTGGAATGAGGTCTCTAGCTCAGACTCCGTGGTAACACGAACACTAGGTCAACGTCAAGGGACGTGCAGCATCGATAGCAGCAATGACATCTGGTCTGAATCCCTCTGACTATCTGTCTAAGTTAGGTGCATTTATAAAGATCTGCTCGGACTCCTGACGTAGGACTGTTCCCAAACAATAGATAACAAGACATGCTTGGGATGGCAATTTACGTAAACAATTCCTTTGAAGGAGTGAGGAGGGAAAGTACCTAATGTGAACACCTACAGTTTGTTTATCTTTGTCGCTTGATAGTGACGCCTTAGCACGGTGGCACCGATAGTGTGAAATTAAAACATTGGCCTAACTAGAAACAAGGCAGCCATCTTGAAAGATATAATTAAATAAATGCACTAAAACAGAGCAAACTAAGTAGGGAAAAGTCACTAGGTGACGGGGGCACGAGTCTACAAGCCAGAGGGCTAAGCTAACTCCTGCTTCCTAATAAATCAAGATAGGATTCTCTGCAGTATAACAATAACCAGGACTTTTTTAATATGGATAATCATCACTTGGATAAAGAAATAGGAAAAGGAAGAGTTATGCATGCGCCAGTTTCTTACTGGTCATCCCAGAAAAGACGTCTTGGTGCAGCTACTATACTATATAGCGGCCATAGTTCGAGTAGCAAGCACGAGCTCCAGTTAAGCCACAGTATGAGGTCCAAATATGAGCACCATCCAACATCAGCAACACTTTTACATGCAGTTCTGAGGGCTAATGAGCAGCAAGTGACATCAGCACACAGTATTATACAGTGTGGCCTTAGCCTGACCCGTATACTGCCATTTGGTGGCAGCTTATCATGGACGCAATCGGATATAATTAAACCAATCAGCATAGTTCAGGTATTTTTCTGTGCATTAAGTAAGCACAACTACAGTGTACTGTGGAGACATAAGGTGCTATTTGCAGTTTGCTTGACGTGTCAAATTACTACAGATAATATTGGATTATAGTGAAAATAAAATCTTACAAATATTGAACTGGAGTAAATGCACTTGTTTTTATATATTCACTAATTGAACCAAAATGTGCACTGCTAATGCACTAAGCTTATCCTCACTGCAACCTTTCTTGGTAACTGAAGGAGTGCCAACCATGAAGCAGGAAAAGTGAAGGGGGTATTCTGTATTAATTTACAGACATTTAAGGAGAAGGAATGTTTCCCTAAGGGTAAAAAATAATTTTTATTACATTGTTTGGGTCCAGGAGGCCTGAAAGTGTATAACCAGATTGTTGGACTTTTTTGCTTATGCAGGGTCATCCCCAATCTTTTTGCCTCCTGCCTCCTATTTTTTTCTGACCTTTTGCTGTTGGCTTTTGAACTCTGAGGACTTTACCACTGCTAACCAGTGCTAAAGTGCATATGCTCTCTGTGTAAATTGTATGTAATGGTTTATCCATGATTGGCATATTTGATTTACTAGTAAGTCCCTAGTAAAGTGCACTGTGTATGTCTATGGCCTGTAAATAAAATGCTACTACTGGGCCTGCAGCACTGTTTGTGCCACCCACATAAGTAGCTCTGTAATCATGTCTCAGACCTGCCACTGCAGTGTCTGTGTGTGCAGTTTTAACTGTAAATTCCACTTAGCAAGTGTACCCACTTGCCAGGCCTAAACCTTCCCTTTTCTTACATGTAAGGCACCCCTAAGGTAGGCCCTAGGTAGCCCCAAAGGCAGAGTGCAGTGCATGGTTAAGGTTAAGGTAGGACATATAGTAATGTGTTTTATAAGTCTTGACAGTGAAATATTGCTGAATTTGTTTTTCACCGTTGCAAGGCCTGTCCCTATCATAGGTTAACATGGGGGCTACCTGTAAATATGATTAAAGTGTAGATTCCCCTTGGTAGCGGATGGACATGTGGAGTTTGGGGTCTCTGAGCTCACAATTTAAAAATGCATATTTTAGTAAAGTTGATTTTAAGATTGTGTGTTTGAAAATGCCACTTTTAGAAAGTGAGCATTTTCTTGCTTATACCATTTCTGTGACTCTGCCTGTTTGTGGATTCCCTGTCTGGGTCAGTTTGACAGTTGGGCTGGTTGCACCTCACACTAGACAGTGACACAAAGTGAGCTGGGGTGTAGTCTGCATTTCCTGATGAGCCATCTGTGCTAGGAGGGAGGGGAGGAGTGGTCACTTACACCTGAAAGGGCTGTGCCTGTCCTCACACAATGCAGTCTCCAACCCCCTGGTGAGTGTCTGGGGCCTGGCCTGGGAAAGGAAGGATTTCACATTCACAAGAGACTTTACTTTGAAGTAGGCCTATTTAAATAGAGAAATTGGGTATAAGAAGGGCACCCAAAACCACAGACTTTAGATCACTTCTGGACATTGAGAGGGACCTCTGCCTGGAGAAGAGCTGAAGAGCTGAGGAGAAGCGCTGCCCTGCCTGTGACTGTGCTTTGTGGAGCTATCCTGCAGTTGCTGCTTCTGCCAGAGTAAGAGGGCAAAGACTGGACTTTGTGTGCCTTCCATCTTGTGAAGAAATCTCCAAGGGCTTGATTCAGAGTTTGCCTCCTGTTTTTTGAAGTCTCAGGGACAGCAAAGACTTCTCTCTGCCAGCACCTGGAGTCTCTGGAGAGACTCCTGCTCTGACAAGTGGTGCCCTATCCTGTCCCTGGGCCCTTGAATGGAAAGCTGGTGGAAATCCAAGGAAATCAACTTCGGATGACTTCGGACCGACGCCACTGCTGAATCCGGTGACGCCGCCTGCACCCGACTCCGTGATCTTCGCTGGAATGCGACGACCTTCGCAGACCCGACATCGCTGCAGCCCCGCCGAAGTCCGCAACTCCGTGGAAGTCGCCGCACCACGTCGTGACCGACGCCGCTTGAAGTGCGCGGATTCAACGTTTCGCACAGGCTCAGCGATCCCTGACTTCGCGCAACGACTTGTTTTCACTCTTCACAAAAGGTACTGTACTTGGGGGTCTACGCGACTCCATGTCCGGTGCCACTGGTGTCGGTTTGTTGGGAACGACTCCGTCACGACGCCGTGTTAACACCTCATCAAAGCATTTTGTGTTTCTAAGCGCTATTTTTTAAGTTTAATCTTTAAAAATTCATAACTTGACTTGTTTATGTCAGATTTTTGGTCTTGTTTTGTTTAGATAAATATTTCCTATTTTCCAAAACTGGTGTTGTGCCATTTTGTAGTATTTTCATTAAGTTACTGTGTGTGTTGGTACAAATACTTTACACCTAGCACTCTGAAGTTAAGCCTACTGCTCTGCCAAGCTACCAAGGGGGTAATCAGGGGTTAGCTGAGGGTGATTCTCTTTTACCGTGACTAGGGTGAGGGTCCTTGCTTGAACAGGGGGTAACCTGACTGTCAATCAAAGACCCCATTTCTAACATTAAAATAATTTTGTTACATTGTTTGGGTCCAGGAGGCCTGAAAGTGTATAACCAGATGAAAAAGAAAACACAAGACCTGGTGGTCAATTGAACATATTTACTCATGTAATTGAGAATTTAGATATTTATTTTTAACCTATTGTGTTTGGCAATTGAATGTATGAACTCTTACAACAGGAAAAATGGTTTGGATGAAAAAAAATTAAGTCATATTGCAGCCCTTAAATGTTAGCCCTGACATGTAATTCTGTAGGGTTGCACGTTTAGTTAATTAGAGATCAAATCATTATGCATTGTAACAATTCAAAAATTAAGGAAAGGTTATGCGTGATGAGGCATAACTAAAATAATTTATGGCAGTAGTTGACCGGAGGATGTGCCAAAGCAGTCTTAAACAGCAGTATAAATTAGGATGCCGTTAACAAAATGAAAACCAGTGCTGTCAAGCAAGACCAACATACTGATGATGAAAATGAAAAGATAAAAAGGAAACAATACATACCTCAGGAGGCAATAGATGAAAAATGGAACATTGGAAAGGGAAATGTTATAGGTCTGGGAACTCTAACTAGTTAGCATATGATAAGACAATCAATCAGTGCTACAGCTCCACAGTATGTGGAAGCAGGGGACATTTCTTCTCAATATACAGTAACAAAAGGAACAATGCCATTTAAATTGTAGTAGTTGATTAGGATCACAAATGTGATGATGTGGACAAAGACATCTTAGTACTAAGCATTCACAAAGAAATTCTAGAAGTGGGAGGAGTAAGAAGGAAAACCAATTTTGAATGGTAGTGGGAGGTGTAGAAGTGAAGTTAATAGCTGATTCAGGTTTTCCATATTAAATTGTCAATAAGGATGTTTGGAAAAAATAATTTTCAAAAACTATAGGATACAGGTTTGGAATCTCCAGATACTACCCTCGGAGTTTCACTGGAGAACCTACACATTTACTATGTTTCTGCAAAACAGTGTTTGATTTCAAGGGTAGGATAGCAGAATGCAAGTAATGCATTGCCTAGAAACAGCCTTTGTCCTTGAATAGTGGTATCAGGGAGAATTGGGCATTTTGTTAGATGCCAATAATCTTGAAAATTGTGTTGTCGAATGATAGAAATGTGTAGACAGTGAAGACATTGGAAAAATATATTGCTTTGGTATTTTTTAGGGAGGACTGGAAATGTAAATGGGTTCATGCACAGCACCATTTGTAGATGCCCAGCTGTCTGTACACAAAGTGCAGAATGTGCCTCTATCAATGAAAGGTGAAGTAACTGTGAATTAAAGAAATTAGAGAATAATGGAGTCATAGAACAGGTGGAGGCATCTGATAGTTAGCTCCACTGATAGTGACACGCAAGGTGAACAGCCAGGTGAGGCTATGCATAGAGCTAAGGGGTTAGAATAAGAATATTATAATTGATAGATTTTCAATGCCTCACATTGATGAACTGTTGTCAATTACAATTGTAATTAACTGCTTTTTGGCACTAGACCTCAAAGCAGTTTTCCACCAGGTTCTTTCACACACTGAAAGCAGGAACTAACAACTTTCATTACACTGTAGCGTGTTTCAGACTTCCAAGAGTATCTTTTGGACTAGCTTCATCACCAACAACCTTTCAGACACTTATGTACACCTTGTTTAACGATACTAAAAAAATATTTTCTCAGGATCATGTTTCTTTCATGGGGAGAACAAACATGACCACAATAAAATGCTGAGAGAGGTTCTAGGCACCTTAGAAACAACAGAATAGGAAAAGTGTAAATTCTTAGGTGGAGCTCCCCACTGCCTCTGTTTTCCTGTGCTGATTTGGGACACAGTCTCATCCCTCACCATGGATGTCATCTTTCTCAAAGAGACCAGGCTGTACCCTGCCTAAGCACCGGACATCACCATATCACCATAGCCACACCCGAGGACAAGATAAGACACCTAAAGGAATCAACAAACACAAAGGTAGAATTGCCATCATTCACAAGGACAACATACGCTGCACAACCTCCTCAGATGACTCAACCCCGATAATGGGGCATCTCAAGTTCCGGGTTGAAGAATCATATTAGCGTTCTGGGTTGGATAAAGAAGTAAAAGCAAGTGTTGGTAATTGTGAAAGATATAATAATTCTATTAAGTCATGTAATGTTTAGACTTCTACTACTTTTAGTTGTGACTCCATGTATGCCATGGGATAAGGTAGGAATTAATGTGATGGTACAGATTCAGGATGAAGAGGGTACTGCCATGTGTTTTGGTTATGGTGAATAATTTTTCAAAGTGTCCGGAAGTGGAAGTGGTGCAGAAAAGGGATGTTAATACTGTGGTGAAATTTGAGGATAATATGCTTCAATGGGAAGTGCTGCCAAAATCTGTTTTTAGTGATAACAGAGGGCAATTTATATCAGAAGCTTCTCAACAGTACATGAAAAGGACTGGGGTATGTCACAGAAATGCCTTTGTATATCATCCTGTGGGAATAGGCAGTGTAGAACCCTTTAACTTGGTGTTCAAAGTAAAATAATTGAGTAAGTGAAAAGGAATAGACTCAGTTGGGAGAGGAAAGTAAAGAGAAACTTTTAGTCATGAAGAACCACACCTTCCCAAAGCACAGAACAAATACATTTATCTTGATGAGAAGCAGGACGTCACTAACAAAGTATACTTTAGGATGAATGTCTAAAGCAAGGATGGTGTTCGAAGGACGAGGTGAGGAAGACATTTCAGTGCCCCACATGATGTACAAGAAAAGATTTAATGATATTAGTGATGTTAAGGAAGTAGATCTCCAAGTGAGAGATACAGTAACACTGAGGAAGGGCAATCTGGTAAGAATCTGGTAAAAAAAAAGAAATCGTGCTCCAATGGTTCAAAAGTTACTGAAAACATTGCGACGGGTGTTGCTGCAGATTGGAAGGCCTTTCACAAATGTTGACTGTTCACCTTTAGGTTGCTTTATTGCTGTATTACAGGGATAAACTTGGACTAATGAGGCAAACGTTTGCCCAGACAGTGTTAAAATGTGTCACAATTGCAACATGATTAAGTAATAGTACCACGACGCCACATAATTTGCCTTTTACTGCTGCATTAGTTAGCTATTGTTCTTGTATAATTTTGTCCTCGTATGTTGCATAATTCCCTTTCAATTTCGACATGGTAATAGCCCTGCTCTCAGTGCTTATGTATTTTTATTATACGATTGCTTAGTACTTGCCATAGGCTTATGCTCTACTTTTCAGTTATTAATATTTCACTTGGGCATATGAAAAACACTTTATTCGAGGAGGTAAAGTCTGTTTCTGCTCACTGCTGCATGGCGTTTTTCCGACATCCATGCAGACATTGCTGATACACGAACGTCATAAGAGTTTAAGATACATTTTACCGAAATGTGAGATAGCTGATACACGAACGTCATAAGAGTTTAAGATACATTTTACCGAAATGAAATGTAAAGTTCTGAAGTGCTCTTTGCTTTCTGCTTAGAGTCTTATGAAAGCACAGCATACCAGTCTGTGGTGCCGGCGTTTGGATTACCAGAAAGTAGATGTAGCTCACCTGAGGTAGGCTGTAAATGGCAGCCCTGGAGAAAAAGTAATGTATTTTTTCTCTAGGAAGCCTTGGAGAAAAAATACATCATGATGGAAAAATAGAGACATATTAAAACAGAGTATCGTCACTGGTTGACATGTCATAGATTCTGGGCCATTTTATTTCCTAGTCAGCATGCAGTGGTGGTATATTCACCCTCTTGTGTGGTGCAGCACCTTACAATGTCCCTTTGGTGATGAGGTACATTAATCAAACATCTGCCCACCGCTCTATGTAAGTACCTTAACTGTGAACAGAGACGTTATTGTTTTCTGCTTCTGAGCAACATCCTTCCAACACAGAGTAACACAGGTGGCCAGGTGCCAAAATTAGAGTTGTTAAATACCAGGGGTTATTCAGCTTCTTTGAAGAGTCCTTTTTACTGAAACATAAAAACGTTTTTCCCTACGGATCGTTATTCTGTTGAGAAAATGTGTACATTAAAGACAAAGAAAGCGTCATTAAATATGTTTTCCTTCATTAAAATTATATTCATCTTTCCCAAAAGATGCAGTTTTAGAACGAACAGTAAATTCCATGCAGTTTAAAAAAGGTTGATCATTGGAGTGGATGAGTGTATGATAAGAGATAAAAGTGGTGTATAGTATGACGTTTCTCCCAGGGGGTAATACTTTTAAATTACTGTGATATGGTGCCCTGTCCCCTTGGGTGGATAGGTTACGTGGGTGGCCCTCTCTCTCCCTTTTTATAGTATATCATTAGTGTCACACTAGAGTGAATTTCAAACCAAAAAAGGTCAGAACCAGATGTATAGTGTCAAATACAAGGCCAAATGCTAAATCCTACTACTTCCTATGCATCATGAGATTTCCACTTTTCCTCAGATGCATGACCTTTACATAATGGTATCAAATATGATGGCCTTTACAAACATATATTCCTTCCAAGATGTAAGCCCTTCCACAGGTCCTTTTATATTGTCCTGGAGCAACATGATGCTCTGCCAGAACGCCACGACACCTAATTATGGAGCTCCTGTCTGCTTTGCAATGCCATTCACTGTGACAAATTATGAAAGTATCAGTGGATCGGCTGAAATCTTGAGCTGCTAAAGGTCACGAAGGGCAAAAGGATAGCTACGTCTTTTCTATTTGGAAAGAGCTGAAAGTGCTACAGAGCTCTCTTTGGGAATCATAGGCTTGTCATCTGGCAACTGCTGTTGTGATATGAACTGACAACACCCATACAAAAGAATATATGAACCAGTTGAGCACTATGAAATTAGGAAGATGTCTAGTTGGGCAAACAATATAGGATATTGGGCAAAACTATTCTTAATGCCTGTCTTGGAAATTCAGAATCAAAGACTGGTCAGCTCTCAGTAAGATTCTCTTGATCAAATGTTTTCCTTGTCACAGGATTATAATCTGTTCCTTTCTGTTGGCATAAGGTTTGAAAGACTTGATCCTGACTTTGTGCTGTTCCCTATCTTGTGAACTTGGTTTTGGCAACTGAGCTCATGAGATTGGAAACTTTTTCTTGTGATTGGCCACTGAGTGCTTTTTCTCTTTCACTTATGTCAATAAATATCAGTGTTCCTGCCGGGACTGAGGTCTGAGGTAATACTGATAGCCCACATGGAACATCAATGTATTAGTTCTACTTGTTTGACCAGTGTCAATGGTTAGGAAGAGAGTTTTACTAATTACCTCAAGTTAGGGGGATGAAACTTGAACAATCATTATTCCACTTGTGGGTTTGCAATTAAGTTAGTTGAGATTGTTTAACAGTCTAGAATGGAGTCCATTGTAAAAGTATATGACCTCCACTAGGCATATTTTCCATACTTAGGTACCTGAATCTTCAGGAATTGCAGGGGGTTCCATTCTTCAATCTGCCATGGTATGTTTTTCAAGGGGGAGGTAGAATCCACCCTGAAGGTTAAGTGCAAAATCAGGGCTCATAAATAACATTGACATAGTTGTTCTGTTGATCCTTAGGTTTCTAGGCCTCTTAAAGGAAGACCCTTTGTCAGGCTAATATCCAAATCGTTAGTTCTCCAACAAGGCGTTCTCCTAGTGCTCTGTGAAATGAAGCAAATGGCGTTTGAACTCCTAGAGTGTGAGGTGGAAGTCACTTTGGAAATACTTCTGGAAGAATCAGAATGCTGGTCTGTGTTCATCCCTGCCTTGGAATAGTTTCAGACCATCATTCTTTGTCTAAGGTCTAACTTAGTGTATTACATTGCCTCTGCTGGTAGCTTGTCATAACAGTTAAATCTGTCTTCTGTATTTTTTGGAATTCCTATCCTCTTGAAGAAAATGCCTTTCAAATCTTGATTATTTGCAGGGCATAACCATCTATCTGTCTAGAGCAGCTAAGTTTCAAATTTGCAACTATCTTCTTATCAACTTTGGTTCAGCTAAGCTTCCCAGGCCCATGGTGGCTAGAAAATTGAGCTTCCATGACTGAGAACTGATTTTACAGAAATGCAGAAAGCTGGTCCTTTCAAAGTGAAAAACAGTAAAGTGTTTATGTTTCCTAATTACACATCTTCAGTACACCAACAGTGTTCATCTTGATTTGCAATGAAACCCTAGCAGTGGGACATGGGGAATGAGGGATACACTCATTCCTAGCAATACTGAAGATGGTGGCTTAAAGAAACTGTATTCTAGCACCTCTTCAAAGGACAACCAGTCACCTCTCTGTGGCACAAACCACCTCCACTGGCCATGGACCCACCCTTGGCCCCCTCAGGCACTTCCCTTGAGACTCTGACACCAGCACCTATTACGCAAGCCTATAAGGATGTTTTCTTCCAGGAACTGTGCACCAAACTCAGCTCTCTCAAGATGGAGCTCAAATTCTGTATCCATGACCTTAAATGAGATGTTGATGGACTTGGCGAAAGAGTGAATGATCCAGAACACACACTTGACCCTCGTATTGAAGATCAAGTAGCTCTATGGCACAAGATTGTGATTCTGGAAGATGAGAAAATTGACATCCAACTGAAGCAAGAAGATCTTGAGAACCAAAGCAGGAGGAACAACATTAGGAGAGTTCCTAAAGGACCGGAGGGAAGCAATAACATGGCCTTCATGGCCGGACTCTTTCTTGCTATTTATGGAGAACCGCATGCCAGCCCCCCCATGCTTGATAGAGCTCACTGGGCGCCAACAATTCCTGGTCGCTCTGGCTTTACCCCTGATATTCTGACAAGGGTACACTTCCACACCAGGAAGGAGGCAATCCTGTAGGCATCCTGGAAGAAAGCGAGACTGGTTTACAAAGGTCACACAGTCCAGCTATTGCAAGACTTTGTCTCACCATACTAAGGTGTTGCAAGGACTTCAGACCTGTCATCAACAAACTCTGGGACCTCTACATGTGCTATCAGTGGGGCCATCCCTTTGCCATCATCTTTGAATGAATTGTTAGACACTGGGTTCTCTGATCACTAAAGGAGTCACTACACCTCTTAGGCCGGCAGCCATCCTTAAGTGGGGAAGCCCCTCCCCACTCGGTTCCCCTGCTTGTGCAAATCTGTGCCCTGCATGGTTCACAGTGCCCTCTACGAATGCTACTAAACGCAATAAGGAAATCATCGCCCGCAAGGCCAATAAAAACATTACCCAACACCTTCCAATTTGAAGCAACCCTCTTCTCCTGCCCCATCTGGATCATGTTAATCTCAGATGAGTCCCTTGGATTTGACATACGGGAGAGGACTGACATGCATCTGGGTCCCTCTCCTGCCTTGCTCCTCGTATGTTAAGGGACCCTCCCACTTGACTCCACTTGAACTCAATGCAGGGGCCAACATGCGAACTCCACTGCGGGTAGCTTGAGTGACATGACATCTACTGCGTTGAGCATCTGCTCCCCTCATGCTTCCATGCTCCCTGTACACCCTAGGCCTGTCAGTGGGCATTTGCGAGCCACGGCTTGCCCTTGAGACTGTGGCCCATGGGGACCAGGTGCCCACAGCCCACCTGATGTTGCATTCCCTTCCCCTGGCCCAAACAGTTTTGGAGTGACTTCTCCTGCTTGGCTGGCGTAATAGTATTCTGGTCAGGCTAAAACATGGGTCAACTGTTTGGGCCCTATTGGCCATCTGCCATATATGTTATTTACATGTTTTTTTTCTTTTCTAGGTTCCGGACCTCCCAGTGGGGACTTCCATACCCTCCCCTCTCTGTGTCCCTCTCTCTAACATACTCACCTTCCCTCAGGAATTGGAGATCCCGCATGAGGCTTAGGGTGTCTAAACCTCTTTAAATATGACTGGGCAGCGCATCTGTGCTACATCTCACAGTGGGTCATTCGGGAAAGTGACAAACACTGTTTCCACATGGATTGAGCTGTGGTCTGTTGACCCCTCTGGAATCTAATGTGGCTCCCTAAACACGGGAGACAGCAAAGTGCATATATTGTGGCCCCCATGAAAATGGTCTTGATGTTATGGGATACGGTGTCTCTGAAACATAGCTTTACCACCTTTCTGTCTCCCAAAACCTCCCTGGCACGCAATCCCAATTTTAAACTGGACCTACAACCAAACACCTTTTACCACTGGCGAGAGGGAGACTGTCGTATTCTTATGGACCTCCTTGAGGGTGACTCCATTAAAACCTTCGTCCAGTGTAAAGAAGAATTTTACCTCCCCAAGTCAGCTAGGTTACAGTGTTTCCAATTGTGCTACTGGGCTCTCCAGCCCACCAATGTGCAAAGAGCAACACACCAGTTTACTTTCTTTGGGACACTGGTTAGATCTTTGACGGGACCCAGGAGCTTATCTCACACATGTATCAAGTCTTCAACATTCCTCTCCACCCCATCTACATCCCTATCAAATGCACTGGATTGTGATATTGCTGAAGACATTGCCTTGAAACAACGGGAACAACTGTGGCAGGACATACTTCACACTAACAGAATCATAGCCCAATGCAAAACGGCATGCAAAGTAATGACACCAGGGTATTTAACCCCAATGAGACTGGTATAAGATCCAGGTACAGGTTTGATAGGGGTTTGCCAATATTATTTTTCAGTCTGGCCTTGGAGACAGTTTTAGCTGTCTCGCTCGACTATTGTTTTTCTAAAAGATTCATGGATAATAACCATACATAGAGGGGCTTTTGGTCTGTGGGCTCCATCCATAGTCTGTGAAATTGTCATTTACATACAGCACAGGGCAATGGTTCAGCACACTTCACCCTTTGCCTCTCTTCGCTATTAGTGGCTGCACAAATCCTTTCCACATTCTTTGGATCTGCTTTAAAAAGAGTACCCTTTTCTTGACTAAAAAATCTGCTTCTAAGAGTGTTTTATTTCATTTATTATTCATATTGACTTTAAATACTGGCTGTATGTTTTTCCTGCACTTTGGGTGCCCAGTTAAAGCCTGATTATGAGTTTAGATGTTATTTATTGCATCTGATAAATAAAGGTAACACGGGGTGCGTTATTTATCCAGTGTGATAAATAACACATATTATGAGTAAATACCGTACAATGTGACCTGCCAAAATTTAACAACAGTTGAGGTATTTAATGAGATGGATAATTATCCGATGTGTTAAATAATTTCAAACGCATAATTCTGACCCAGGCCCTTAGGCATCGTTTGGAATACAACTAGCAGCTCATAATCAAGGCCTTGGATGTTATTTATTTTCCCTCTCTTTGTTAAAGTCTGTTATAATTTGTTTAAGTGAAATTTTTACATGGGAGCAGCTTGCAATTTATGTACATGGTAAAACAGTGTTTTAGTTGTTTCTCCTTTAAAAATAATAACTGCAATGCATGTTATTTAAAATATCAGTAGAGCAACTGACCAAATCAGTGAATGTTTTTTAATTATTAAAAAAAGTATTGCAAGTAAATGGCAGCCACATTTAGGTGACGGCTGGTTTTCTTTTCCATTTTTTATTGTTGGGACATATGTTCGCAATTAAAACTAAAAATTTACCATTGTAAATGATAGCCAAGGCCAGACCTATTGGCTTCGCCAATGCTTGTTTTACAGTAGACTCATATTACTTGGAGATGTTATTTTGTAAAGGAAACCCATATTAATAGATTTAAAAAGTGTTGGAGTGACTGCTGTTTTCCAGATGATTTTCATCGTATGCCAGAGTACCCATGATATCGGTACACCCAAGGGCTTTTTAATGCTTAAAAAGATACTAGCTGAAAAACAGGGCAACTTTTTCATGGAAGGTGATAACTTTAATGAGGTAGATGTGTTGTTTGCAAGTATTTATGCCCCTACAGGTCATTTACCCTTGAAAGGCTATAAAAGTTGTAATTCAGGTCTACTATAGATAAATGACTACTGGAGTGAGGTAAGGTTTAGCAATGCAAATAAAGGGGCTTGCAAAGCAGTAGTGGGAACTAGAACAGTTGGAACTGAATGACTTGGCTGTATAAGAGAGACTGTTGTTGTAAAAGGGAAGTATATCCTCAAATATATGGTTAATTTAAGATGTCTGAACTTCTAAGGAAAAATTAAGCTAAGCCTTAGGCGAAGGGTGGTATAATGAGTAGACTTGCGGCATTGTTGTCAAACCTTAGTCAAGCAGGTCACTACATAAGAGCATCTGCACTGATCAAGAGAAGGTTGTATATTCTAACAAACAGATGTAGAGGGTGTTCATGAACTATTTTGATTTAGATGTGGAAAGGAAGTGACAAGTAGACAGTAACTGAAGGCATATCTTTGATGGGCTGATGTATGTACCTTGCCACAACAGTTGGTAGAAGCCGTAGAAGCAACAATAACAATCTTTAAAATGAAGAAGGTGATAAGGGAATATGGTCTGGGTATGATACCCAGTTCATATTGCCTGCTGAAGTGTCCTCCACTTATATGCATGTTTTTACACACAGATGTACTAAGCTGCTGCCCTGAAAGTCAAAGGTCTCCATTTTACTGCATGGCAATTACCGGGTCTCTCCAGAAGCAAGCACAATGCTCTGCTGCGAAGAGGACCTCTTTCCAGCCTTTGTAAATGCTGAACATTTACTGCAAAAGTTTAAGTAGTGGCGTGGCCATTAGGCTGCTTCTTTTGCTTCCCTAGGTCAAACACCCATATCAGAAAGTATTTTTCTCAGGGCACATAACTGAACGTAAGACAACCGTTTCATGTCATAAGGTACATTTCTAAGAGGTCACCTAAAACAGTGGTGATGATAACAGATCAGTAAGGAGTTGAGACAACAATACCCCTATTATCTGTCTCACAGTTTCCTCTTTTTTGTATCGTACCTAGCACTCGGATGTAATAGACGGGGAATGTGCAGCTCTCTATGAAATCTCTAAATAAAAATAATTGGTTGACGGATAACCCTGATTACACCAGCTTAAGTGTGGGTTTCTCAATGAAGAACATTTTCTTGTTAAGCAAAGGTCTATTTCCACACCTCTGTATTAACTCATTATTTGAATTAGTTTAATGTGAATATGGGATATTGTTGGGCAAGGTGCTAATATCAGATCAGTGAATCTGAAGCCATGCTGTCTCTGGAAGAAAGAGGAGTGTAAACATACATGGCTCTGGAAATATCAGATGAATCAGATTTAAGATACTGTCATATTGAAAGTCTCTACATGTACAAATGTATATGATGCTTTATAAAAACTCATGTATATTAGATAACGGGATGTTGTATTATTTCTAACTGCATATTATCATTTTTACATGTGTTACTGAAATCATGGATTCATATATTCTCAAATTTTCTGATGTTTCTTCAAGCAATGATATACCCATGCAATCATAGCCAATTTGTTTTAGTCTTGCAAAGGATTTGCAAATATGTAGTCAACCCTTCCACATAGACTCCAAATGTGTATTTGGTACTGTAGACATTTCTTTCAATGTAGACTCTTAAATATCTCTCCACTGTTGTGTCACTCTGTTCAGACTTAACTGTGGTAAATGTATCCTCTCTCAATCCACCCCCACTTATTTGATTTTAGGATGTTAAAATTAACAAGACTATCTCTCTTGCTTTTATTAGAGCTCTATACAGATTTTGGGAAGTGGATTTTGCATCTGTATATGCATCATACATGTTTCAATTGTAGGCATCTCACTACATAAGGAGTTCCCTGCACAAAGGCACCCCTGTGTTATACATAGGAGACTTTTACTCAGTAGTCATCAGCATAGAGAGAATATTGACCTATACATTTTCAGCTTTACCCAAGCCTGTGTGTAGCAGGCCGGTGTATACGCAGCGTGTGTATAGCACAAAACGTATTGGTCAATATTCTCTGAACACTAATGTGTATTGAGCGTAAGTCTCCTATGGAAAGAATCTCTTGTGCATGTGGAATGCTGACACAGGAAAGCCTGTGGCTAGGAAATTCCTCTATGACAATTTATGTTTTTTGACTTGAAATTCCACATTTGAAAAAAGTATGGTAAAGCTTCACAGCAATGTTGAGCACACACAGGCTTCCCCAACGTCAATAGAGCAATGGACAGCCAAATTAGAATCCTGGTCCACAAGTGCTACAGAGTACAAGATGGAGACCTGAACTTACCATGAATGATAGGACAACTAGGGCTGTGTTGCACAAGTGCCCTTGGGACACAATGGTTATGTATGATAGCGTTGTGCACCCCAGGGCACTTTTGTATTGCAGAAGGGGCCACAGATGCTTGTGCAACCCTTTGTGTAATACTGATAGCACTGGTGCACATATATCACTCGCTCTATGTCGAGAGGGCATTCACTCATTTGAATGGGGGAGTGGGCTTCTGCAAATGACGGAAACTCTTTGTCTTTGGGCCCATGCCATATTACGGACATGGGCTCAAAGTAAAAAAATCAGTCAGGAGGTGCACTGACAGTGCACCACGAAAGGATGGAACACTGTCAGTGCACCCCCTGAAGGCAGCCATCTAGAGGGACAGCCCACATGCAAGGGGATCTGTCTCCTCTTTTCAAAGTGGAGATGTCATGCCGCCTGCACTGTGAAATGTGAAGCAGCTGATTAAAGCAGCTGCTCCATATTTCACCTAATGCACTGCCCCCTGGGCAGTCATGAGTTCATGGCTGTCCTGAGGGCAGTGCATTCATTCGAGCCTGAGGCACTGTTCATGTTTATACCCAGCGCACATGTTTAAAGGTGCATTGTGACGCAAACATAAACAGTGTACCTGATATATATTATATGCCTTGGCGGGGTCAGTTTAGTAGGGAGCTGCTAAGCAAACAATCATATTAGATCATAGCATAATTAACTGATGTATACCTGCTTCTCCCGATATTCAAACACCCTGTTGCACAAAATATGTACATCCATCTCTTCTTATGATGATTGTGTGTGGCCTGTACAGGCCAATGCATACTGTTTAATTTAAGACCATTTGATGCAGTGGTTTAATTTCTCAAGGCTCAGGGCTTTATATTAAGTTACCACTAGCTGCTGTTTGGTCCTGGGTGAGTCTCAACAAGACAGGTTCTTTTGTTGACATTGTCTTCCCTTTTGACATCTGATAGAGTTCTGGTACCCTGCCCGCAGAAGTATTCTGATGTTTCTAACACTAATGGTTCTGTCTCCGTGCATTGAGGAGCAAGAGGACATGAATCAGTGGAAATGAATCTCATCAAGAAACATGAGCAGCAATCATGAACACAGCATAGGAAACAGCTTAGGACATAGCGACTTCTCTGTACTAGTAACTGGTCTGAATAATTAATTGGTTTCCACTTGGAACCAACTTGCTTCCCTAAAAGACATTTTACATATGTAACCTTTTTCAGTACACCCAAACTCTACCAAAGTCCAGAAAGGTCGACTTTGATAATCAACATGGATGAATCCACAACAGAACCCACTGAAGCAATCAATTAACTATGTGAAAGACAGGTTCCAATATTTAGTTAGCCAAATGGAGCTTAACTTTTAGCCCTCTGCAGGCTCTCAATAGAAAACTTTATTTAAGTGGACCAGAAAACCTATTTTCAAATATGTTAACCACAGTTGTAAGTGGAGAAACTGTTTCCACAATGTTAAAAAACATGGAAAAACAAAAATCTTGCTATATAATAATATTTATAAAAAATAATGCAATGCAGCACCAATGCAGTGTTGTAATTGTGGTAGCTACTTATAATATGTGCTCATATGTTTTTGTACTTATACTGGGCTACCATTTGTGTTTTTAGTTCTCTTACTCTGACACATATGCCAGGGATACGGAAACATCAGCTTGCGACCTGGATGAAAATGGCATTATAAACGTGCTGGATGATTTGATTTTCTATTCACTTTTCATGTAGAAAATACCCTTTATACGTTGGACATTTGATAGGCAATTGGAAGGGGAGTGGATGTGACACTACCACCAGCTGCCATCTTTTGAACTAGCTAACCAGGTTTGAGTGCCAGCGTTGGCTCAACATTCTGTGTTTCTGGGCAAATTACTTAAACTCTAAAAGCCTAAAAATAAAAAGGGAGCTACCCATGTGTAATGTAAAAGGTGTTCATGTAAAGTTCTCCTGTGCCCTTGGTCCGAGTTCGTGCTTTATAAAACTGCAAAAATAAATGAATAACTATTGATCTATTAATCACTTAAATAGCTCACTGACCACTCATTGAATCTCAAGCGTGAGCAGCTATGTTCTGAAAAAAAGTTATCCGTGTAAATTAGAGTTTGGTGGAATAGTACTCCCACCATAAAATGTCTACACATTCTGCCAATCTCTTAGTTACAACATTGAATTAGGGAATTTCTCCATTCAGACGTGAAGGCACCAATGAGTTCTGCTTCTATGGTCTTACTCTGCTCCTCCAGCGGAAACAAACGAGCAGCCTCAGAGCTCACCGCCTCTGGCCCATTGCTATTCCATCTGTGAAAACAAACTCATGCTTTAAGAGATTGTTCTTGCAGAATAGAAGAGATAATTTCGAATTTAACAGAACACTCTAGAACCAGTAAAGAGACGATGGATTGTCCTGCCAAACTTGCTTTTTACCTTTTTGACGCATGTGTGCTACTAGATTACAATTGGCTGAGCCTGAGCTGGTTTGACTGACGGAAGCGCTTTTGCCGCCAGAGACCGGGGGAACCACTCTGCTGCTGCTGCTGTGAAAGGGCAGGAGCCCTTTAAATTTAACTCGCGCTCCCGCCGTCGCGGGAAGCGCTTTTGCCGCCAGAGACCGGGGGAACCACTCTGCTGCTGCTGCTGCTGCTGTGAAAGGGCAGGAGCCCTTTAAATTTAACTCGCGCTCCCGCCGCGCGGGACGCGCGATGGCGGCGCCTGGGCGAAGCCCGGGCCAAGGGCAGGCCCGTCATTGCCCGGAAGAGGCTGGGCTGGGCCCCCCCCTTTCACTTGCTCTCTGAGGACCCCAGCTCACAAAAGAAAAGCGAAATACTTACTGGAACGGAGAACCATCGTCCTTCCTGACCCGTCCAGCAGTGTCTTTTTGGGAACTTCGGGACTCGCCTCCAGCCTCTGTTGGGATATCAAGAGCAGGAACATCTCAGGAGCTACTACACACGGGACAACTAAAGCGCGCCAGGGGGGAGCGCTAGCACCCAGCCGGCCAACGAGCCGCACACGCCGCCGCGGAGAGCCGCAGCTTGTGCCTCTACTGCCAGGCTCCAGGCTCCGGCTCCGGCACAACCGGCACAAACGGCTCCTGAGACCCCGGGGGAAGCGGACATGAGGTGAGACCACGGGAAGAGGCGAGGTCAGAGCTGCAGACTGTGGAAGGGGAGACGGGAGCCGGACTCGAGTCCCGCGCAGTGTCGGAACCCTGTGACCCTGACACACCACTGACACACCACTGACCCTATCCAGTGTTGTCTGAACACTGGCGGGCGTTTCACGGGAAGATTGTGTAAACCCAATAGGGGAAATGTCCCTGAGCCCACCAATATTATTGAGGGGGCTAGTCTGCACTCAAGTCAAATTGATCTTTGAAGTGGCCAAGGTAGAATTAGTGCTTCTTAGGGTTACTAGACTGGAAGGCCTTGTAGAATCTTGTTTGACTCGGTCCACTGTTCCACTGAGTACCCACTTAGACTCAATAGGCTCTATGGATAACCGCCCAGTGGGCTCAGTTACACACTCTATAGTCAGTAATAGGGTGGAAGGCTTGGGGGCTACTGTTCAGGCCCCACCAACTGTAAGTGTGCCGACCGCCTCATCCTTGTCTACGTTGCCAGTAGGGTCGGCTAGTGTACAAAACACATTTAGTCAACCACGATCAATACAAAGGAGTACTCAGGACACTATAAGAGGGACAGTCATTGATAGAAGAAGTATAACTAGGCGACATAATTCTATTAATCTCCCGCCAGAATGTGCACCATATACTGTGGTTCTAACAAATGTCCCAGAGGTTGACTTGTGCCTGAATGGTTCTGGGGTAGAAACGTATCCTGCTCTTAAAAACAAGACGCTTGCTTGGCTGAATAAGAACTGTGGATTTCCTTGTGCCCTTGCAAATGACATTTTATTTACCCGCAGTTAGCTGGATTGGCAATGGCCCTAAAAATAGTGGTGGAGACTGCATTATTATAAATTTTAAACACCCGCAACACGTGGCAACAGTGCTTCTGAGAGCTGCAATTTTGCCAACTCTAGAAAATGCGGTTCATGCTAGACCTCTTGGCTTCTTTTATAATCATGGGACCAATACTCAATGTCGCTCGTCGTATGTGCAAGGGCAATGTTCAAATGAGAACGGAAGAGGTATGGATGTCTGTACCCCGAATGTATTTGTGAATATGTCACGGTCTCAAATTAGGGGGGAGCCAAGTCGTCATCAGTTGTCTTACAGGCAGACCGTTAACACTTTACCTCTTCACAATCGGTATGCTGCCTTATCTTCTATGGAGGAAAATGATTGACTGCCAAATGCCTTGGGAAATTCTTCCCAGTCTTCAGCATCGTCCATCAAGATTGCTACATGGAACATTGCTGGTTTAAAGAGCAAGTCTGGGATAGCCGAATGGGAAAGGACTCTAAAATCTTTTGACGTCACTGCTTTACAAGAGACTTGGGATCAAACGAATAGCTTTTCCCTAGATGGCTTTTGTCATTTTTGCATTCCAGCTACAAACAGTGTGGCAGGAAGACCTAAGGGGGGACTATTAAGCCTTTTCAAACTGGATATGAAAGGTACCTTAACTCAATGCCCCTCGGGCTCAGTAAATTGTCTAATTGTTGAGCTTTCCACCCAGGATAAGGGTAAGGTCCTTTTTATAAATTTTTATAATTCGCATGCTAATGATTGCACCAGTCAAAATCTGGATGACTTGGATACATTTTTGTCAGTCTATAGTATAAATGTTAATACTTTTGAGTTAATATTACTAGGGGACTTTAACATACATCCATGTACCCTACCATGTATTAGGAGGGATGAGGAAGGCCCTCCCTTTTCCTCAACTGCTCATCCAGAACATACTAGGCAGGGGGATTATCTTGAGCTTTTCCTTGCTAAATGGAATTTATATGAGTCTGGCTGTGGAGACGGGAATAGCAGGTCCCCTACGTTTAAGGGCAAAGAAAATGGTACTATTATAGATTATATTTATTTGTCTTCTTTTTTGTTAAATAGTGTTTTAAATTATTGTACTGAGGTGTCAGTTTTTAGTGATCATAATCCTGTTGTACTTGTTTTTAAGAACACTGAACTGATTTCTCTCAAACTAGTCGCAGAGAGTGGGGGCTTGAACCTTAAAGTCAAAGACCAGAATCGAAGGTTGAAGTGGACAAAAATAGTCCCTAAAACTTTTTTTCAGGAGGTCTTATCCAAAGTGGAGGATGAAATCTCTATATGTCTAGCGGAAAATCCAGACCCTAAGGAGGTTACAGTAGCATTTGATCAGATTTGCTTAGAAATTAATCGTAGTCTCCAGGCTAAATCTAGCCAGAAGGCTCTAGAGGGCAATAGATGGTTTGATAAGGAATGCTCGAAAGCACATGGTGTACTACTTAAGGCACTAAAATCTATTCCTAAAGATCGATCAAAAATAGTAAATGCTAGGAAAGTGTATAAAAAAACTATTCTAGAGAGGAAAAGGACTCTGAAAGATAACGCCTTGGCTCAACTCTTGGATCCAGTAACCCTAAAAAACAGTGGTTTATTCTGGAAAATAATAAATCAGCCCTTTTTTTCTGATGAAACTAATACTCCTTTAGAGGCAAACATCCCAGATGAGGGCTGGATAAAACACTTTAGTCAGATATATTCTAATATTGGTCCTCCTGGTGGAATTTTAGCAGATGAAGTTGGGGAAATCTCCCCTGACAAGGATGCAGTTATTTTTGCAGTTGCAGATGTTGAAAGGGCTATAGACCTAACCACAAAAAACAAAGCCCCGGGCCCAGATGGGGTACCTGGGGACGTTTTTAAAAGTTTTCCAAAATTTTGGTCTAAGGTATTATGCAAGGTTTTTAATAATCTTGCATTTGATAAAATTCCGTCTTCCTGGAAGAAATCTATAATTATACCAGTGTTTAAAAAGGGTAATAGGCAAGACCCATCTTGTTACAGGCCGATTTCATTGATTGATTCCTCAGTGAAAATTTTAGGTCGAGTTATCTTAAATAAATTGAACGATTGGTTAACAGAGAAAGGGGTCCTAGCAGATGTGCAGTATGGTTTTAGACCTAAAAGGAGGACTATAGATCACGGCTTGAATTTGTATTTATTAATAGAGAAATACACGAAGGCAAAGGAGGGTTCCATGTATCTGGGGTTCATGGACCTCTCGTCAGCCTTTGATCTTGTAAATCGATCTAAATTATGGAAAATCTTACTTGACATGGGACTGGACAAGGCTCTTGTTAACCTCTTAGTAGATTTACATACTGACCTAACAGCTTCTGTTAGAGTTACTACTGCGGGGCGATGCACCAGCCACTTTAACTCAGAAAGGGGAGTCAGGCAGGGGTGCATTCTGGCTCCCCTTCTTTTTACTATTTATATAAATGCCTTGGAATCTACACTAGAAGATGCTACCCAGGACACTCCACGGATAGGAGAACTCGGTATTCCGGTTCTCCTATACGCGGACGATGCTGTCCTGCTTTCTCGTACTGGTGTTGGTCTTCAACGATTATTGGACGCCTTTGAGGTTTTTATGACTTCCTTGGATTTAAAGATCAACGTTAAAAAGTCCCAGATTATGATCATGGGTAAGGGTAATAAAAATAAACTCCCCAAAACTTTTACTTGTGGGAGGCAAGAATTGTGTAGAGTAGCAATATTTCCATACTTAGGGATCACTTTCGATGAGAAAGGCTCCTGGGGCCCCCAGATAAAAAATAGAAATGTTGCCCTTGCAAAGTCGTCCTCTGCTCTTCGGGGTTTTATGTACAAACTCGGGGCGAGGCCAATTGTTAGTTTGCAAAAAATGTATGAAGCAAAATGCCTTGCAATAGCAACGTATGAAAAGTGCGATATGGAGCTATTGCTCTATGGAAAGTATACAGATCACGGAAAATAAATTTCTAAGATCGGTTCTCTCTCTCCCACAGTCTACTTCCACACACATTGTCCATACTGAATTGGGTGTGGGCTACATTTCAGACTTGATCAAACTGGCCCCCGTTCTAGCCTGGCTAAAGATCTGGCTGAATCAAGAAATTCCGCTCAACCACTCCATATTAAAAGATTGCCTACAGCTGGATAAAGTAAATAAAATAGCGTGGCTAGTTTATATCAAAAATTGTTTTGTTAGATTAGGGAGAGCGGATCTTTTTTATTCCCCGGAATCAATAACTGTTAAAGATATTGGACTAATTAAAAGCATGATGAAAGATCTGTTATGTCTAGAAAGAGAACAAGTTGAATATGAGAAACCATCGGTGCGGGCCAGTATCATTTTGAGTACTTATGTGGGCCCTGAATTATATTTGTCTATTATAAATCAACCCTTTCACCGGTTTCTACTCACACGCTTTCGGTTTAACCTGATCCATCTAACTCTTGGCCATTTTCAAACCTGGTCTCCTCTGGAAAAAGGAACGCCGTGTAATTGTGATAATTTTTCGATCCAGAATACAATGCATTTTCTGTTATTCTGTGACCATTACGCGGCCTTAAGAAAGAAATATTTGTTCCCAATTTTAAAGGAGGAGGGGTTTATCCAGGTCAAACCTGCCCTCTTGTTCTTACAGTTATTACAGACCCCTAGGATTATGTTCCATGTTGCTAGTTTTTTAATGGGAGCTGTTAGGGTTAAGAAAAAGAAGTTCGCCATCAATCCGATTATTTTATTGTAATGAATTGAGTGATTAATTAACTTTTTATAGGAAATGTAATTTCTGCAAATCTGGGAGAATATTAATGTTTTACGTTAAATGATGTTTTTAGGATGTTTTACTTTACTGACCCCCCTTTTTTGAACATTGTAGATAATATAAATTGTTGATTGCCTGTAATATTTGATTGAACTTTTTTTCTTTTTTTATGCCTTTTTATGATATTTATTTATCGAAATAAAGTACTTTGACTGACTGACTGACTGAAGGAAATATTTGACCCAGCAGCAATCCACCAAAATATCAATGGGCCATAATGGTGGCTGGCCAGCAATATCTTCTGTGAAACAACCATTATTTGTTTTTCCTATTTAGGTGCAAAACGCAACACTCTTGGATAAAGAAATCACACAATGTTTTCCAAATGCAGACAGAAAATTCCGTGGATGTCAAGGTTGTTGTTATTTTGTTACATGACAACTCCAGCTTTGGAAGTTTGTTCTTGCACAAAAATCAAATATGGTGCCTGCTTAATAAAAGAAACAATGCTTGTAATGGAACTATAGCAACCACAGATCCCCTGAAAGCAAAGAGATACCCATTTTGCAGTTAAGAATCTCTAACTCTGGTCGGCAGTCCATGCCACGGGAGGGAATGTGATAACCTCCAATGACCTGACGTGCTTTTATGCCATCTGCAAACTATGGGCCTGATTTATACTTGGCAGATGGTTGTATGCCTACCAGGCCAATGATATAAAATACTTTGTTGTGCTGACTTGGTTTTGTCCACCAAAGTTACAGATGTTCACCAGCCTGTAGACATCTTTCAACATTGGTAGAGTCTGGCATGACAGCAGTTCCTACCAATGTTGTAAAACTTTTATAGACAGTGCTTTAAAAAATGATCACTCTCCTTACATTTTTCGTAAACAAACTCCCAAATTGTGAGTTAGTTATTGAAAATATAAAAGCAATGTCCCACCCACTCCTTGGGTGTTTTCTCCCCTGGCGTGGGAGTGGAAGTCTTTTTTTTTTGTTGCTGTCCCTCACTGTCAGGTGACGGACAGAAAAAAAGCCATCCACCCACCCACTCTAAATGTGTCCCTAAATTGTTTATCTCTGAATAGTTTTACTCTGTGCATGTTGTTTGGCTAACAAGATCATGAAAGGACAGCCAATACATTAGGTAAAAGTAGCATATGTTATTTACAGCACTTTGAAAGGACAGTAAGGATTGAAATGTTGTAAGAAAAAAAAGGTATTATAATTTATATAAAATTAAATATTACATATTAATAAATAATAATAATAATAATTACAATAATAATCATACACCGTGGTGTTGTTGTTATTGTTAGTAGTAGTGATATTTATCAAGTGTTTATTAAAGAGCCCCCTTCTGACCTCTGTTTGTGAATAACTAAATGTGGGTGTTGTGGAAAAATATAAAAAGTGCATCTAGCCTTTATCACCCTTCTCACTCCTGTCCAGTGTTTCACCCTTTAAACTAATACTATTCAAGTATATTCTTTTAATAAAATTAGTTATATATTTGGGGCAAAAGCACTTTATGTTTTCAAGCCACAATAGAAATTCCATTCACGTTTTGAAAAATCTAAGCATATGTCCAGTGACTTTCATTTGGTCTACTTTAAGTCCTTAAAACCATGCCCTGCTATTTTAATTGCACAAGGTCTGAGTCATTAATAGCTGTTTAAGAATGTATGGTTTACACTTAAAAAGGTGAAACTATCTGTAATGTTTGCAGCATGTTGCAAGTAAGAGTATGGTCTAGCTCGTCTTACACTTAATACTAAGTATCTCAGAACAACGTTTTTGTGTAAGGTGCACTCATGTAACATGGCAGGTACGATGCCAAATCTGATCTGCACTTCATCCTTCAAATACCAATTGCAGACTTTTATTATCACTTTTATTGCATCCTCCATCTCCTGAAAATGCAACATTGAATTATAAAATTGCTTTCATGCATACAATATCCCTTCCTTGCAATGACTATTGAACCTCTGTCTATGCAGACCTTCCTACCAACATGTAATGCAAGTTGCTAAGAGTGCAAAACTTTGCTACTCACCCGTTTTTTTATTTGAGAACAACTGATCACATCTTTCCAGAGCAAGTGTATCTAGCCTAGTTGCTGTCAAGCATAATGAGCTTCAGAAGTCTCTGCTATGTCGACAAGGCAATATCCAGGTCTCCAACTGAGTAGAAACCTAAAGTCTGTTTCCCACATTATCTTTCTAGTGTGTTCTTTAATATACATCTGAGAAGGTGAAAGGATTGTGCACTTCTAGGTCTCCAATACCTGGAACTTCTTGTCTGACTATTCATCTGGAGAATGAGCACACAAAACACTACAAATTCTTAAACAATCATCATTTTTTTCAAACTTATGGAAGATGGCGGCGCGGAGGAGGAGTGAGTGACCCTGCTGGTCGGAGGTGGAGGAAGGTGGTGAAGTGCTTTGCCACTGATCAGTGCTGGCTACAGGGTTTCCTGCCTGCCTGCAGAGGGTCAGGAACATCGGGACGGTGGTAGAGGGGAGCACAGGCTGAGACAGGAGGATCAGTTGAGCGTCTGGCTGGTTGGGGATACTGGAGCAACCGGTGCGCCTGGGCTTGAGGAGGGGTGAGGACAGGTGTGCAGTAAGCAGTGCGCGGTCGGAGCTGGGTGCATACCGTGAAGGCACCCTATTGCATCGCATGAGGATGGAGGATGGAGGACAAGCCTGGGGAACTGAGCCTGGGGCTGGCCGCTCCCTCGCTGGGGCACACTGCATGGGCTGAGCCACACTGGTCTTCGCATCTGCGGACACGACGTGACGAAAAACTGGCTGCGTGACTCTGCACCCAGGGTTTGGAAGGGTTGGACTCCTCCATTTTTCTCACACTTTTCCCTTCTGGTCCCTTTTGGCCACAGGCCCGCTTCAGCCCTCCTGCCCAGAGTCCTGCTACATTGGGAGGCTGATTCACCAACATGTGCAGTGAGGGATGTAACCGGTAACTTGAACTGGTGCCTGCCCCTCTGAAATTTGCTTGGACGATAGCACAGCAAAGTGGTGGACGCAGTTAGGGCTGTAATCATGGGGGTAAGTGTGCAGAGTGTATTTTCAACTGTTTCTTTGCTATTTGGAGCCCATATAAAGATGGGTAAAAGAAAGGTAGCAACCCCCCAGGACAGTTCTAAAATGAACAATACACTTGATGGCGTTTTACAAAGGGCTATTGGAGCCATAGAAAAGGAGATTGAATCTGCTGAGTGATGTATATGTATCATAGCTTCCTTGGTCACCATTTCTCTGCCACCCTCTCCCCACACTCTAGTTGTTGCAGACACCTCAGTCAGCACCAAAATTCAATGTACAGAGAGCCATGTGAGACTGTTATCAGGAAATATTAGATCCCTGCCTAACTGGCTCATCTGGGGCAGAAACTCCACCGGTGTCACTGGGCATTTTGGCTGGTGTACCAGATGTAGAGATTCCTGCAGTAAAAGGGAAAAGAAAGCGAGGTGACAATTCCCTAAAGAACAAGCGTGCACACACTGTGGGCCTCAGCAGCTCTAGAACCAAAAGTGGTGCAACTGAAAGGCTTCAGGAGGTTCCTGCTGATATAGTCACCCTAGTGACAGAACATATAATGGAGGAGTTAACCAAAAGATTGTGACCCATAGAGAACCGCCTAACAGCCATTGAAGAGAAAGTGGGGGGGGATTGCCCAATTATGCACGTCTAACGATTTATTGCGCAAGGCCACCTCCCTTAAATCCCAACCCCGGAGCAATTCTCCATTGTTGAGGGCAGAAGATGGTGTCCCACTACGCTATGAGGAAACCCCAGCGTATCCCGAACATGTTACAATCACGCCTGCAAAAATGCTTCGTCTGGATTGTCCATCAGAAAGGACTTGACTGGGTGCCTCGGTCAAGTTTTTGAGGACTGTCACATTAGAGATACAGCTACCATTAATATGGGAGAAATTGGCACTAATTCAATTACCAAATTAGAAGGTGTGAGCCACAAACGTCAAGCAGCAAATTCCCTAAAGTTGGCTAGAACCAGCAATAGTTCTCATGGGGTTCAGCATGGGGCCCTACATCTTCCCCAGGATGCCAGCCCATATGTGGCAGTGATTACTAATGCACCCAGGTTACAGTCATATAATACAGAAACCTATACTGAACTGAAAAATAAGATCAACATGTTAATGCCAAATTCCCATTTTCGATGGTATCCTCAATACTAATGGTGACGAGCGTAGGTTGGGTGGGCTCATCGAGGAAGCCCCATGATGCAGATTGTATTGTTGTAAACTTTAACTCACCTGTCATAGTTCACCAGATCTTTTGTTGTAAAGTTGGCTCCTTGTCCAGGGGGATTTTCCTGTGCAACCTTGCAGCTTTTTATCCCCAAACAGGTTATTCTTTTACCAGGAGGGTGGGAACCGGCCCCAGATGCTCTAGTGCCCAATAGGGAGATCCTTTTTCCCAACAGACTGGGTGTAAGCAGACTTCATCCACACTGTCAGAAGTGGACTGACGTAAAGTTGGGGTTAAGCAGGGATCTCCAGGGAATGGGGATTTGAGGGTAGCCTCTCATGAGCCTGAGGCGCCTACATACAGAGATGCACGGAGACACAGAGATGGTAGCCCAGAGACAGAATTAATGGAAACCCAATTACTGTGGGTCTAATGCAGAGTCCATCATAAGCATTGGCCGGGATGCCAGCCAATGTCATTAGCTGGAACATAGTTGGTCTGGAAGCCAAAATGCGCATCCCAGAATGTTTTTTTTTTTACAGATGAGCATATGATCTGCCTATTTCAGGACACGTGGGCCAGGTAGCCCATGTATAATCCTGGATTTAAGAGCTACTGGGTCCCAGAAAAGTAGGGTGTCCTCCGGAAGACTCTGAGGGGTTTACTCATTTGCATCAGCTGCTCCCTCAAGTGCAAAGTGAGAGAAATAGACATGGGCTCTGCTGATCTTCATGGGCTACTTCTGTCCACCCTAAGAAAACAATCAATATTACTGGTAAACATATATAGAAAGAGTGTGGGTAAAAGTTATGAATCTGATTTTTTAAGTGCTCCGGATAATATTTTGGCTGGTAGACATAATACCCATTACATCCTGATTGCTGGGGATTTCAATGTCACCTTCGAGCCTTACCCATTGGCGCAGGAGCTCTATCAAGAAGAGGATATTCTATGGGGCATTCCACAATTATATAGGGGCAAAGGATATAGATTGAGTAGGGAGGCACATCAACTTGTTAGTAGTACACTTGCCCACGATCTCCATGCATGTAATGGGCGCTCTTGCTCAGATGCAAATCCGTCTCCTACATATAGACGAGTAGCATGTAGGAGTCACATCGACTATTTCTTACTAGATATCCGTTTGTGGGGACTCATGGTGGCCATGGTGGTAAAGGAGCACAAGGAAAGCGATACTTCCATTAGGGGTTTTCTGCCTAAAATTGGGGCCCCTGTCTCTAGTGATTTTCTACCAACACCTTACCATGACAAACAACAAACTGAATGTTAAGTGGGAAACTATAAATTCTTCCCCATGCACCACTGCAACTGGATACAGGCTGCTGGCAGACCAAATGGAACTTGTGCTTCAACTCAGGCAGGATGAGAGAAGGATACTGGCTGAACATTCAAAATTATTTGACTGCCTCAAATAATTATTCATCAAAGAGGAGACTGGTAAAATGAGAACTAAGCATAGTGGAAGGTGGTAAAATAGATCATGTAGAGAAGCTAAGAATAGGCTAAGAATAGCCTATTGAGGGATCTCAGAAGGGGGATGAGAGACCCAATTAAACAATTGAGGGAGAACTATAGGTTGGAGTTATCTGAGGCATGGAGAAGTTGGGAAGTGAAGTGTTGAACAGCCCTCTTGGAGGCTGCAAGAAATAAAGGCGCTTATACGTTTTGGGAACTGGTTTCGAATGAAAGTGGTGAGTCCCAGCCTCCACTTGGGGCAACAATTCTTCCTGATGTATTGGTCCAAAATTTTAGCTCACTCTACTCAGGGAGAGATGAGCTAGACCTCATAGACCAGAGAATTAAAAGGTAAGAGAGTGAACCCCCAACTAAGTTTTCCTTAGCTGAGACCAAGGTAGTAATAGCATCCCTCAAGTGGGGCAAAGCCACCACCCTTGACAAAATTCCAGGCGACCTCTACAAGTCAAATCCTGACATATGGGCACCCTATTTAAATAAGGTCTGCAATGTAGTGGCAGCAGGCGCACCTTATACCTATAAATGGAAAGGAGCAGAAATAGTGCCCCTCTATAAGAAGGGAAATCCCAATGTTTCATCCAACAATTGGCCTATAAGCCTGTTAGATAACCTACAAAAAATGTTTGTGAAACAGATTCTGATCCACCTGGAGGAATGGATTGAAGAGAATGGGACCGTTTCGAGTTTACAGGCAGGATTCAGGCCTGCAGTCAGTACAATTGATCAAGTACTCAGGCTCATGGCAATCAGATGGAAGATGGTGGATATCGGTAGAGGAAACTTATATGTTGCCCTCATTGATCTGCGGGCAGCCTTTGACTTGGTTCCCAGATATAAGCTGTGGCAGACATTGAACAAAATGGGCGTTCCTATTGTCTTGCTGAATTTTATCATACGACTCCACAAAGGCACTTTTGTCTGAATCAGATGTGGCAGAGAAGGCAAATTGACAGACTTGATTATTGAAAGAGGAGTGTAGCAAGGCTACGTTCTTGCCCCCACCCTCTTTCTTCTGTATATAAATAACTGCATTAAGTATCTAAAGAGCTGTAAGAATGATTCACCAGGGTTGGCTGGTCAGAAAATCCTGGGGTTGCTTAATGCGGATTGTTAGTAATGGGGTTTTTGATCGGCAGTCAGGTTACCCTCTGTCCAAGCAAGAACCCTCACTCTAGTCAGGGTAAGTCACACACAATCCAAAATCAGCCTGAGCCCACCCTCTGGTAGCTTGGCACGAGCAGTCAGGCTTAACTTAGAAGGCAGTGTGTAAAGCATTTGTGCAATAAATCATACAATACCATAATATAGCACCACAAAAATACACCACACAATGTTTAGAAAAATATGTAATATTTATCTGGGTATTTGCAGGTCAAAACGATCAAAGATGCAATATGACTTTGTAAAGATATCACTAAAAAGTGATATAAAGTGCCTTAAGTCTTTAAAAAGCAAACAAAGTCTCTTTCAAGCACAAAGTACCTGGTTTAAAGTGGAAAATCTCTGCAAAGGGCCGCAGAAGAAGAGATATGTGGAAAAATGGTGTGTGCGTCGATTTCTCCCAGGCACACACGGACTTGCGTCATTATTTCATGCGGGGAAGTCGTGCGTCGTTTTCTGGCACGCGGACAGTCTCTTTCTGTGGGTCGCGGGATTACCAGATGTCCCGGAGTCTGTGCGTGGATTCTCCTGCTTGTTTTCTGGCTGCGCGGCGTTCCGCGGGGCTGTGCGTCGAAGTTTCGCTCTCACAGCAGGCGTCGCGTCGATTTCCCCTCTGGAAGTCGGGCGGCGTTGTCCTTGCGAGGCCGTGCGTCGAAGTTCCGGTCGCCCCGAAGGCGTTGCGTCGATCAGCGTCGCTGTGCAGTGGTTTTCTCACCGCGGAGCAAGCTGTGCGTCGAAACTTTCGGCGCGCGAAGAGTCCAAATGAAAAAGAGAAGTCTTTTTGGTCCTGAGACTTCAGGGAACAGGAGGCAAGCTATATCCAAGCCCTTGGAGAGCACTTTTACAGCCAGACAAGAGTTCAGCAAGGCAGCAGGCCAACAGCAAGGCAGCAGTCCTTTGTAGAAAAGCAGACAGGTGAGTCCTTTGAGCAGCCAGGCAGTTCTTCTTGGCAGGATGTGGTTTCTGGTTCAGGTTTCTTCTCCAGCAAGTGTCTGATGAGGTAGGGCAGAGGCCCTGTTTTATACTAAATTGTGAGTTTGAAGTGGGGGTGACTTCAAAGAGTGGCTAAGAAAGGCACCAGGTCCCCTTTCAGTTTACTCCTGTCTGCCAGGGTCCCAGTAGGGGGTGTGGCAGTCCTTTGTGTGAGAGCAGGCCCTCCACCCTCCCAGCCCAGGAAGACCCATTCAAAATGCAGATGTATGCAAGTGAGGCTGAGTACCCTGTGTTTGGGGTGTGTCTGAGCGAATGCACAAGGAGCTGTCAACCAAGCCCAGCCAGACGTGGATTGTAAGGCACAGAAGGATTTAAGTGCAAAGAAATGCTCACTTTCTAAAAGTGGCATTTCTAGAATAGTAATATTAAATCCGACTTCACCAGTCAGCAGGATTTTGTATTACCATTATGGCCATACTAAAAATGACCTTCCTGCTCCTTTCAGATCAGCAGCTGCCACTTCAACAGTGTATGAGGGCAGCCCCAATGTTAGCCTATGAAGGGAGCAGGCCTCACAGTAGTGTAAAAACGAATTTAGGAGTTTTACACTACCAGGACATATAACTACACAGGTACTTGTCCTGCCTTTTACCTACACAGCACCCTGCTCTAGGGGTTACCTAGGGCACACATTAAGGGTGACTTATATGTAGAAAAAGGGGAGTTCTAGGCTTGGCAAGTACTTTTAAATGCCAAGTCGAGGTGGCAGTGAAACTGCACACACAGGCCTTGCAATGGCAGGCCTGAGACAATGAAAAGGGGATACTTAAGTGGGTGGCACAACCAGTGCAGCTGGCCCACTAGTAGCATTTAATTTACCAGCCCTATGCACATAAAGTGCACCTTACTAGTGACTTATAAGTAAATTAATAGTCCAATCAGGTATGATTCAAGGTTACCATGTTTTAAGGGAGAGAGCATATGCACTTTAGCACTGGTTAGCAGTGGTAAAGTGCGCAGAGTCTAAAAACCAGCAAAAACAGTGTCCACAAAGTGGAGGGAGGCAGGCAAAAAGTTAGGGGTGACTACCCTAAGGCTGTCAGGTCTAACATGTGTCCCCCCCAGCTGAAAGTGGGGAGAGCTACCCGACCTCCTGGGAGCTCTCATCGCTAAGGCGGAAGTACCTGGAGAGACCATCAGCATTGGCGTGGTCAACCCCTGGGCGATGTTCCACCGTAAAGTCCATCCCCTGTAGGGAAATGGACCACCTCAAGAGTTTTGGATTCTCACCCCTCATCTGCATGAGCCATCTGAGGGGCCTGTGGTCTGTCTGAACCCGGAAGTGAGTCCCAAACAGGTAGGGTCTTAGCTTCTTCAGTGCCCAGACCACAGCAAAAGCTTCTCTCTCAATAGCACTCCACCTCTGTTCCCGTGGTAATAGCCTTCTGCTAATAAAGACTACCGGTTGATCTCGGCCCTCCTCATTTAGCTGTGCTAGGACTGCCCCTATGCCATGCTCTGAAGCGTCTGTCTGCACGATAAATTCCTGGGAGTAGTCAGGGGCCTTGAGCACGGGGGCCGTGCACATGGCATCCTTCAGGGCGTCAAAGGCTTTCTGACAAGCCTCTGTCCAATTCACCAACCTAGGTTGTTTCTTGGTAGTGAGTTCTGTCAAGGGTGATACAATGGTACCATAGGCCTTGACAAATCTGCGGTAGTATCGTGTGAGGCCTAAAAAGGCTCTCACCTCAGTCTGCGTTCGCGGTGGTTGCCAGGCCTTGATAGTTTCAATCTTGGCCTGGAGTGGCTGCACCTTGCCACCACCCACTAGGTGTCCCAAGTACACCACGGAACCCTGCCCAATCTGGCACTTACTAGCCTTGATGGTCAGGCCTGCCTGTTGCAGGGCCTGAAGCACCTCCTTGAGGTGAAGCAGGTGTTCCTCCCAGCTGGAACTGTAGACAGCTATGTCATCCAGGTAGGCTGCACAGAAGGCATCCTTGCCAGCTAGGACCCCGTTAACCAACCGTTGGAAGGTAGCAGGGGCATTTTTCAATCCAAACGGCATCACCCGGAACTGGTAATGGCCATCAGGGGTTGAAAATGCGGATCTTTCCTTAGCCCCCTCAGTCAGGGCGATCTGCCAGTACCCTGAAGTAAGATCAAATGGACTCAGGAACTTGGCAGCGCCCAGCCGGTCAATGAGCTCATAAGCTCGGGGGATGGGGTGAGCATCAGTCCGTGTGACTGAGTTGAGACCCCGGTAGTCAACACAGAACCGGAGTTCTGGCTTCGCACCTGGGGCAGTAGCCTTAGGGACCAACACCACTGGGCTGGCCCAGGGACTACTGGATTTCTCGATAACCCCTAGAGTCAACATCTTGGAGACCTCCTCCTTGATGCTGGCCTTCATCTTATCCGACAACCTGTAAATTTTGTTCTTCACAGGGAGACTGTCACCGGTGTCAATATCATGAACACAGAGGTGGGTCAGTCCATGAGTAAGGGAGAACAGGGGGGAGAACTGCTCCAACAGCTCATAGCAGTCTCCTTTCTGGTTTAGAGTCAGGGAGTCAGAAAGAATGACCCCGCTTACTGACCCATCACCTTCTTGGGCAGAGAGGAGGTCGGGGAGAGGTTCACTCTCCTCTTCCATTCCTTCATCTGTGACCAGAAGCATGTTAATCTCCGACCTCTCAAAATGAGCCTTTAGTCGGTTCACATGGAGCACCCTTAGGGGATTCCTAGGGGTTTGGAGGTCCACTAGGTAAGTGGCCTCCCCTTTCCGCTCCTTGATTTCAAATGGGCCAGACCAGCGGTCCTGGAGAGCTCTAGGCTCTACCGGCTCCATTACCCACACTTTGTCTCCAGGTTGAAACTCTACCAGGGTGGCCTTCTGGTCATACCAGTGTTTCATTACCTCTTGACTGGCCTCAAGGTTACTTTGGGCCTCTTTCCAGAAGCGGGTCATCTGGTTGCAGAGGGCCAACATGTAGCTGACCACGTCCTGAGGGGGTGTCTTTGGAGCTTTCTCCAACCCCTCCTTGACAATGCTTAAGGGTCCCCTGACAGGGTACCCATAGAGAAGCTCAAAGGGACTAAACCCTACCCCCCTCTGGGGGACCTCTCTGTAAGCAAAGAGAAGGCATGGTAAGAGGACGTCCCACTTACGCCTCATGGCCTCAGGGAAGCAACCAATCATGCCTTTCAGGGTCTTGTTGAATCTCTCCACAAGACCATTAGACTGGGGGTGATAGGGTGTGGTGAACTTGTAGGTTACACCACATGCATCCCACAGAGACTTCATGTATGCAGACATGAAGTTAGTGCCTCTGTCAGACACTATCTCCTTGGGGAATCCCACACGGGTAAATATCCCCATCAGAGTTCTGGTCACCACCGGTGCAGTTATGGTCCTCAGAGGGATGGCCTCTGGGTAACGGGTGGCATGGTCCACCAAAACCAGGATGAACCTGTTGCCTAAGGCAGTTTTGGTGTCCAAGGGACCAACAATGTCGATGCCCACCCTTTCAAAGGGGGTGCCAACGACAGGAAGTGGAATCAGGGGGCTTTTAACCCTTTTTCCTGCTTTACCACTGGCCTGGCAGGTAGGACAAGATCTGCAGAATTTATCTGAGTGTGTCCTCATTTTGGGCCAATAAAAGTGGGTGACAAGCCTGTCAAAGGTCTTGCTTTGCCCCAAATGTCCGGCCAGGGGAATGTCGTGAGCCAGACCCAGTAGGAAGGTTCGGTAACATTGGGGGACCACCAGCGTGCGTGCTGCCCCAAAGGCCGGAACCTTAAGCTCACTGTAGAGGAGATCATTCTCCCAATATAGGTGGTGATCGCCAGAGGTGTCACCTGCCGCCTGGTTTGAGGCTTGTTTCCTCAGACCTTCTAGAGTGGGACATTCTTTCTGCGCCTTGCAGAATTCCTCCCTGGTGGGTCCACCCTCAACTTGCCAGCCAGCAAGCTCAGGTAAGTCACCTAGGGTGGCAATGTCTTCCCCAGTTGGCTCGGGAGCCTCCTCCTCAGGAGCCCCGTCAGCCACTGCGGGAACTTCTGGGGCCGGTTTCCCGTGCCCCTGGTCCCTCCTCTTGGCAGCTCTCTGGGCCATCGTTCCAGGCTCCAAACGCCCTTGACTTCCCTCTCGGTCAGCCATGGACCGTGTGGTCATGCAGACCCACTCAGGTAACCCTAACATCTCCAGGTGAGACTTGAGCTCCACTTCTTTCCAAGCAGTATGCTCAAGATCATTGCCTAACAGACAATCTACAGGCATGGCAGGACTCACAGCTACTTTCAGAGTACCAGAGACCCCCCCCCACTCAAAGGGAACCAGAGCCACCGGTAGGTGACTCTCGCGATTGTCAGCGACTATGACCTGGTGGAATGTATTAGGTACTATCTGCTCTGTTGACACCAGCTGACTCTTGATAGTAGTCATGCTGGCTCCTGTGTCACGCAGAGCCTCCACCTTCTGCCCATCAATGGTGACCCACTGCTGGTACTTGGAAGTATTTTTGGGCATGTGGACCTTGGGCACCATTTCACCTTCTCCCAGGGACACTAGGGAAATCTCTACCTGTTCCCCAAAGCTATCTGGGTCCATCTCCCCCCGAGCGCTACACTAGTCAACCCAGGTGCCTGTCCGGTAGTGGACGGTGCCCTCTTGGGGCTCTGGGGATCGCCTTTATAGTGACCATACAGGTAATACTCCTTGCATTTGGGGTTAGGTTTCCCTGACCTGTCATATGTCCCTGGCTTTTTCCCAAATTTTGAAAAGGAAGGGTTGCCACCCCCTCCCTGGGAATTCTTTTGGGGGCCTTTGGAGAGTTCCTTTTCTGCAAGTTTATCTCCCCCCTCTTTCTTCTGTTGGGAACCCTGACCACCTTTGTGGGAGTCCCCCCCAGGTACCTTCTTGGACACTCTGGTGCTAACCCAGAGGTCCGCCTCCTCAGCAAGCTTTCTGGGATCAGTCAGCTTGCTATCCACTAAGTGCTGGCGCAACTCTGTATAAGTAGTATTAAGCATATGCTCTCTTAGAATCAAGTCATATAAACCTTTATAATCAGCTACTTTGTTGCCCCGCACCCATCCATTCAGTGCCTTACAGGAGAAGTCAAAGAAATCTACCCATGTTTGTGTGGTTTGTTTGGTGCTGTCCCTGAACCTCTGACGGTATCCCTCAGGGGTCAGCCCAAACTTGGCAAGTAAAGTGGCTTTCTGAAGTGGGTATGTGTTTCGATCAGGTTGATCCAATGTGAGGAGTGTATCCCTCCCCAATGGCGGTACATAACCCCACATAGCTACCCCCATTGCTCTTCAGGAACCTCATGAGCCCTTAGTGCAACTTCATAAGCAGCTAACCATTTATCTATGTCATCTCCCACCACGAAACTGGGCACCACATTTTTGGGTATACAAACCTTCTTTTCTCCAGCAGGTCCTGTCAGTATGCTGCCACCATTATTGCTGGATTCAGACTGTCTTGCCTTGATCTCCAGCTCCTTGAGACTCAGTTCATGAGCCAACAATAGTTTCTTTTCAGCCAAAACTCTCTCAGCCTCCACCTGTTTGGTTTCTCTTTCGGCTTCAATTTGTTTGGCTGCTCTTCAGCCTCAGCTTGCTTGGCTTCTCTTTCTGCCCTTCTCTCCTCCTGTTGAGCCTCAATTTTCAGTTTTGCCATTTGCAATTGGAACTCCCTTTCTTCTCTCCTTTCCTCTGCGGTCAGGCTTTGCACAGAGACACTGATCCCTGGTCTGGAAGGGGGCACAATTGCAGTGGTAACACCATCCACAGATAGTGAAAATTCCTCTGAGGGGCCATTTTCTGGCTCCTCTTCCTCATCATCCTCTAAATGGGCTTCTGCCCAGGCCCTCAGCGCCACTTGAAAGTCCTCCTTTCTGGAGGCCCCTTGGGTGGGTACCCTCAATGCCCTGCAGAATCCTCTTAGTTGTTTGACCGTATATGTATCCAACTGGACTAGGTCAAAGTCCCCTGTCTGAGACCCAGTCAGAGACATGTTGAGTGAGGATTTAGTTTTTGAAAATTGTCAGGAAAAAACGGATTTGCAAAAAGAGATAAAAACCAAGTTGACCTTCAACTGTGGGTAGGTAGTGAAATACTTAGCTACTGTATGTCACTGCACAAATACAAGTCCTATCCTCACCGCTGATCACCAATGTTAGAAATTGGGTTTTTGGTTGGCAGTCAGGTTACCCCCTGTCCAAGCAAAAGCCCTCACTCTAGTCAGGGTAAGTCACACACAATCCAAGATTATCTTGTGCCCACCCTCTGGTAGCTTGGCACGAGCAGTCAGGCTTAACTTAGAAGGCAATGTGTAAAGTATTTGTGCAATAAATCATACAATACCACCATATAGCACCACAAAAATACACCACACAGTGTTTAGAAAAATATTTAATATTTATCTGGATAATTGTAGGTCAAAAAGAATAAAGGTTGCAATGGGAAATTGTAGGGATATCACTGAAAAGTGATATACAGTGTCTTAAGTCTTTAGAATATAAACAAAATCTCTTTCAAACACAAGTACCTGGTTCGGAGTGGAAAAATCTCCTCAGAGGGCCACAAAAGAAGAGGTGCGTGGAAAAAGGGTGTGTGCGTCGATTTCTCCCCAGCACACACGGACTTGCGTCGTTATTTTCCACGCGGGGAAGTCGTGCGTCGTTTTCCGGCAGTCTCTTTTCATGGATGGCGGGGATTACCAGATGTCCCGGGTCTGTGCGTGGATTTTCCTGCTTGTTTTCCGGCTGCGCGTCGTTCTGCGGGGCTGCACGTCGAAATTACGATCTCACTGCAGGCGTCGCGTTGATTTCTCCTCTAAAGGTCGGGTGGCGTTGTCCTTGCGAAGCCATGCGTCGGATTTTCGTCCCAAGAGCGTTGCGTCGATCAGCGTCAGTTTGCGGCGTTTTTCTCACCGCGGAACAAGCTGTGCGTTGAAATTTTCGGCGCACGGAGCGTCCAACTGAAAGAGAGAAGTCTTTTTGGTCCTGAGACTTCAGGGAACAGGAGGCAAGCTCTATCCAAGCCCTTGGAGAGCACTTTCACAGCCAGACAAGAGTTCAGCAAGGCAGCAGGCCAACAGCAAGGCAGCAGTCCTTTGTAGAAAGCAGATAGGTGAGTCCTTTGAGCAGCCAGGCAGTTCTTCTTGGCAGGATGTAGTTTCTGGTTCAGGTTTCTTCTCCAGCAAGTGTCTGATGAGGTAGGGCAGAGGCCCTGTTTTATACCCAATTGTGCCTTTGAAGTGGGGGAGACTTCAAAGAGTGGCTAAGAAGTGCACCAGGTCCCCTTTCAATTCAATCTTGTCTGCCAGGGTCCCAGTAGGAGGTGTGGCAGTCCTTTGTGTGAGAGCAGGCCCTCCACCCTCCCAGCCCAGGAAGACCCATTCAAAATGCAGATGTATGCAAGTGAGGCTGTGTTTGGGGTGTGTCTGAGTGAATGCACAAGGAGCTGTCAACCATGCCCAGCCAGACGTGGAATGTAAGGCACAGAAGGATTTAAGTGCAAATAAATGCTCACTTTCTAAAAGTGGCATTTCTAGAATAGTAATATTAAATCCGACTTCACCAGTCAGCAGGATTTTGTATTACCATTCTGGCCATACTAAAGATGACCTTCCTGCTCCTTTCAGATCAGCAGCTGCCACTTCAACAGTGTATGAGGGCAGCCCCAATGTTAGCCTATGAAGGGAGCAGGCCTCACAGTAGTGTAAAAACGAATTTAGGAGTGTTACACTACCAGGACATATAACTACACAGGTACATGTCCTGCCTTTTACCTACACAGCACCCTGCTCTAGGGGTTACCTAGGGCACACATTAAGGGTGACTTATATGTAGAAAAAGGGGAGTTCTAGGCTTGGCAAGTACTTTTAAATGCCAAGTCGAGGTGGCAGTGAAACTGCACACACAGGCCTTGCAATGGCAGGCCTGAGACAATGAAAAGGGGCTACTTAAGTGGGTGGCACAACCAGTGCTGCTGGCCCACTAGTAGCATTTAATTTACCAGCCCTATGCACATAAAGTGCACCTTATTAGGGACGTATAAGTAAATTAATAGTCCAATCAGGTATGATTCAAGGTTACCATGTTTTAAGGGAGAGAGCATATGCACTTTAGCACTGGTTAGCAGTGGTAAAGTGCGCAGAGTCTAAAAACCAGCAAAAACAGTGTCCACAAAGTGGAGGGAGGCAGGCAAAAAGTTAGGGGTGACTACCCTAAGGCTGTCAGGTCTAACATTTTTCTTTTGTCCTTCATACATGATTCCTAGCAAAAAATTGATAATTCCACTTTGTAAGACCTTGCTTCTATACGACTGTGCCAATGCGTATAGAATTTGCAAAAATGATACATCTACATTGGTAGTAAGTGCAGTAACCAAATATCTGTCAGCTGCCTGGTCCACATGCCGTAGGGCCCTCATAGCACTTAGTGGGGAAGGCTAAGAATAAGAATTTTTGCCTGAAACGGTCCAGAGTTTTTATAGTATCTGGGTGGGAATGCTTAAGTAAAGAGTTCTTTATTTGCACTGCTTTGTTCAGGAAAATGGGACCAGTTTTAAAGGCTATAAAATGGAAATTTCTACTTTTATCATTACATCATCATCAATGTTTATTTAATGATCTTTTTGTGAAATTTTGCACGTGGTTATTATTCCATCCCTCATTAGGAATGATCATATATGACTCAATTTGAAGCAAATTTTCAAGATTGCACTGACTATTTACATGGCTTTCACATTTGAGATGTATTGCACTGTGCACTTTGTCTTTGTGGTTTTCACCATTGCACTGTTGAAGGTGCTTGTGCCATCGCAGGCCAAAGCTGTTAGTTACAACAGCTTGAAATTGAAATATTTATCTTTCCTATCATTATCAACGCGTACACAATGTAATTTCTGCGAAGTATCACATACGAGCATTCTCCGAGCCTTAGGCAGAAGGGGTTTCTCTCTTTTATAATATTTTAACTGTAATTAACATGTAAAATTGAACATTTTTAAAGCTCATGTTAATTTTTTATATTCATATGATTTTTAATTACTGATATTTAAAATATGGTATACTGCGATCTTTGGGGAAGAATTTTTGAACGATTCAGAATATTGTTTTCATTTGGGATTTCAATCTTTGCCTTTTTAAATTGTGATTTTTGTCTGGCTATGAAATTTTATATTTGAATATGTCATAAAAGCTGAGCTGAACTCAATCTAATCTTTTTGGTGAATCATTCATGAAGACTTTTCAGCAACTATCTTCAAGATTTTGAATTCCAGGCTTAAATTCCACATAACATGTACATGTGTACATGTAAACAAGGCCAACAAGTGTTATACATTTTGTAATATATGTATATTTGCATTGACATTCACAATTTTGCATTGTGATTTACAACTTTTATATTAACGCTTGATATTATTTTTACAAAACATATTTTTATATGAGGTTATAAAATGCAAATTAAAACTTCCATTAGTACTGGGAACACTCAGATGCTTAGGCCATCACTAAGTAACCAGAATAGGTTTTATTGTATGATGATGAAGCTATGGGGGTGTGGCCTGAGGCACTGAATCCACTACATTTTATAGAAGTTGTGGACCATTAAGTGGAGAAGAAGCGTATCTATTTCGTCCAAGCTGGACTGAACTCTTGTTCTTTCTTGTGACCAATGGAGTAATCTTCTCTCTTGCCTTGCCATACTTGCCTGTTGTAGGCAACTCAAATAACTATAGGTCCTGGGAGCACGGAGAATCCTAAATTTATACACACTCCGCAACTCTTAGATACGTAGTGGAGGACGCTGGAAAAGAGCAGGAGAAATTTAAATATAATTCTAACATATTTTTCATAAACTTAGTAAATTCTAAGGAGTCAATAATGAGGGTTGAAGTTAAAGTTTCAAAAGTTTTATTTATCATAAGTTTTAAAACTTTTCTTTATTAGTCATACATAAATCACAGAACATTGCATAAAGCATGCCCCATAATCTAACCTATTCTATCATTCAAAATCAGTAAGTACATTTAAATCGAGTACCTTCTAAGAACATGTGAGGTTTAGTAGGAATAAATAATTTGAGGCCACAAATAGCAAAAAAAGGAACAAGCGTTCGAGGGTCAGTCAAGCCAGTAAAGCTATCAGTGTTCATAAAGAATACTGTCTCAGACTCTGATAGAGAATAGTCTAGGCAGAGAGTGCAGTCTGTCTGAAAATCGAGAGTGAGAGCTTCAGAGTCTCACTCACACGCATGACCAGTCTAAAATGTCTGAAGGTCTAAAATATCTCCTCTATCTGTTCTTTCCCTGAGACTCTTTTATAACAAAATACAATTGTAACAAATGTTTCAGATAAGTTGTAACATCAACCAATAGACGGATGAGAACATAGTGGGACAGGAACAGTTTCCATCAAGATGGTAAGTTGTAACAACGAGTCTTCTACACACAAGAAACATTCGACTGCATTTTACTTTCACATCCATCTAGTTTCTTAAAGACAGAACATTCATGTAGGTTTTAAGCTCAAACAGCTTATGTTATTTTGATTCTCACACATCCCCACACTAAAAGCCTTTTCATAAAGAAGCAAGTTTAAGATTAGTTTAGGAAATTTTGAGATTCTGAGGCAGGTCAAGCGATTAAAAGGAATAGAAAAAAATGCTTTTGTTAGCATAGGAAGTTTGTCTCATGCAAAAGACCATGCAAAAGTCATTACAGAAACATTTCTGATTAGTTAAAGCAGTTAGGAACATTAGCAATTGAGTAAGTTAAGCAAGTGCACATCATGCAGAGTTTAGAAATGAAAATGCACATTTAAAAGGCAGCATTTAGTTAGGCCTACAGTTCACTCATACAGGTTATTAATTACATTGATTTTATTTTTAATGGTATCTCTAGCAATCCAAAATGGCTTGGTGTCTGTGAGAAGAACAAGGGGGCCTGACGCTCGCCTCTCAACAAAACTGATAAGCATGCTGTACTTTTTTCCCTCTGTCATGACTGTTGACAATAAAAGTAAGAGATGTGTGTGGCATCCACTGGACCTTCAGTGTGCCCTTCTCAGTACATTTGAGGGCAAGCCTGAGAATCCCTGAAGCCAAAACGCTGTTCAGTCTTCACCCACTATGTCACATTTACCTGGGTAAAGTAGAGGCAACAAAGCTAGAACTAGGATTCTCCTCCGGAAATCTACAGATTCCACATTTTTATTTGTAAAGAAATCCATCTTTTTACTGTGTTCACCCGTTTTTACTCTGCATATTTACCGTTTCGACCTCTAATAATGCAATTCCCTGTGTGCAGGAGGAGCCCCAGCGTCTTCGCACAGAGTATGGGGAGATCGAGGGCTATATTGGCCTACCCCCTGGTAAAATGGGTGGTTTTACATTTCCTCCAGCAGCTTCTTCTGCAGGACATGAGCCTGCTGCATATAATATAGTTAAACTTTACAGGCAATCATTTGATAGGAAGTGTTTCTATCAACAGGGTGGACTGATTTAAACCAGTGAGAAAGTTAAATTCCTGTTATCTCTGAATGTGAATTATAGCATGCCTGTGCTCAGCTAAAGCATATTTCAAAAACAGGCGCATTCTCGCCATTCTAGCCATCAAACCTTCGTGGCCTTTGCCAGTCATTCATGTAGCCAGTTTCCTGTTCATCATTTCACAGAAAGAGGGTAACTTACCTATCAATAGATAAATTGTGATATTTGATTGCATTGTTAAATGTGTGGTTTGTCTTTTACATCTTATCTGTCACTGCTGTACAGTCGTCAAAGGTTTTTCTTTGCTTTTTCATGAATGTTCTTGCAGAGATGCTGTTCTTCAGTTCTGGAAAAGACTTTGCGGTGCCATATGTTAGGTGTTTTTAGCAGAGTGTATCGCACTCAAGTTATTATTACAAATATAATTCGGAACCTTTATTTCTTTCTTCCCATTATAAAAAATAATGATTTGAATGATTTTCTTACCTCGCATTTGTTAGCTAGGTTGGTGTTATTTGTAATGCCACTAACTTACCTCAAAGGAGCCGGTTATATAATCCTCTGGGTCATTTTGTACATTTCGGTCCATTTTCAATTAAAAGCAAAGTCTGTATCTTCTAGGACCGGCATAGCCTGAATAGTCCCAGGCAGACTGGCTTTATAAACTGTTTTGAAGACTTGCTGAAATAATTTTTTATGAAACAATATGACAATGGAAAAAGGTTGATAAATTGTCCTTGAAACACTTACCATCTTAAATGGACTCTTGATGGCCTGTCCACATCTCTCTATATTTGAAGAGCAACCAGAGAGCCACAAGGAACATCTGCTGTCAGGATGTGCTTCTCTCTTCTGGGAATGGAATGCATTGTTTCTCCCCTCAAGAGTCTCGTTCCCGCTGAGTGATTTTGCAGCACATTAAACCATATTGCAGTGGCAAGAAAGCTGAGCAGACAGTGTAAACATTGTCCTTGATAGAAATGAAATTCTAATTTTAGCCACCGGGCGGGAAGGTGCAGCAAAGCATCCTTTTCAAGGAGGAATTTTCTGTGGCAGTCTCTGGAGTTTTTCAATGGCACAGAGGCAGTTATCTCTTTGTAATTAAACTATAGCATGCAGCCAATCAAACTGAAACATATTCACGGATTTGTCACCCATAGAAAGGTCTAACTTGTCAATTGCATCTGCTAAAGCCCTAAGTATCAGCTACCTCATTATCGTAATAAGCTACGGTTATAAAAGGTAGGCTTCTGTTTCTGACCTTGGCTCCATATCCTCAGGGAAGTCATGACCAGACAGTGATCAAAGAAAAGGGAAAACATGTCCAGGTGATAGATGTCTGAACAGATACTCTGAGGAATATGTTTAAAAAAAATCTTGATGTTAGAAAAGTTCAGTAAAGAAGCTAATCAGTCTATAAGCCCAATGGGAGTATCAACATTTGTGACTAAGTACTTCAGTCTCTCGAGTACTACTGTGCATGTACTGTTATTTACATTTTGACTCGATATTATCCCCCTGTGGTTCTTTAAATATGTTGAAAATGTGTTCTTTGATGTGCATATTGTGTTTTTTAACACGTAAATGCAGTGCTTAATTTTAGCCTCTGGTTGCCGGTGGGGCCCACCAGAATGCATTTTTGGGGACTGGCATTTATAATCCCTCCCACCAAACATTGACTGAAAGCAAGAGAAGGAAAACAAACAAAGGGAGAAAAGGGAGGAAGATAAAAATGAGAAAACCGTCACAAAGAGAGAACTCTGCAGTGTCGGGGCTGCCGGCACTCTGTAGATAATAAATACACTGACACAGTTCACATATATTTTGGTTGAGGCCCCGTGAGCAGGGTTCGTCCTGTTCCGTGCTCTCGTTCCGACCCTGGCCCTTCACGCTGCAACATGTACAAGACCCTTGTCTCACTTTATTATGTAACCTCGGTCACATGGCCTGAGGCACCTTCAACAACACTGTAAAATGAGGGGGAAACGTAGGCACCAAACCTACCATCGCCCCTCCATATTCTCCTATAATGGTAATGCCCGGAGACCAGTTCATTCACTGGCGCAACACTACAAACTCAGGATTGAGATAGAAAGACTGGGAAAGACATACGGGATTAAAGAAGCATGATGTGGATTCAAGGCAACACAACCTTGGTATTTGGTGTGCCGTTTAATAGGACTGCAACAGGCTTCTGATCTGAGCCTTGGGCACCTATTTCTTCACAAATTAAGCACTGAGTAAATTATTTTGTCCATCTTTTTGTTGTGCAAGAGCCGGCACGAGTTCAGGCGTTTAATGAAGCAGGCCTTGGAAAGAGCAATCTGCCTTCTTACATTGGTTCCTTGGTCACCATCCATTGGAAGCAGTGGATGGTTTTCTGCTTACGTTGACCACTAAGCTCTTGTTTGAGAATATGAGGCTTAATCCCCTCTGCCTTACGGCTTTAAGTCTGGGGCCCGACCACCTCAACAGATTTGTGTCGGTGGTTTTTGAAAATTTCAGTGGTAAAAGCTGCCAAACGTATTCGAATTTGCCTGCGGTAAATAGCAAAGCGCTTAGTGTAAGCACTTTGTAACAACTTGTAATATATATGTTTTGTTGTCCGTGACAATTTAGGAGAGAACATATTGGGAAACAATATTAAAATTCCACTCACCGCTTTTACTGCAATCAAATTAAACAGCACAAGACAAAACTGCTAATATAATCCAGTCAATACCAGTGTTGACTTTAAATGCCACATAACATAGCATAACATAACCGGCCACCGGACATGCCACATTTTTCTCTGGTCACATGTTTTATATTAAAACTTGGGCCATTTTTTTTATATTTCGATGGTGATGACAATCACCCGATTTCTGAGAGAAAGTGCTAATTTAGGAGGAGACTTCACCTGTGGTATTCCCCCTACTATAGTGATAAGGTGGTAAAGAAAATTCAACTATTGGATTCTCCTGCTTTTTTTGTTATCACCTAACACTAAACCGTGAGCTGTTTCTAATGACTAATTTAATAATATGTTTGGAATTTCTTCGTCTGTGCATAATGTTCTTCTCCTGAGAAAAGTTTAATTGAGTATTCTGATTAATGCTGCCTGGTTACTTCTTGCATTGCATTGCATGACTCAAGGCTTTAGAGCTGAAAAGTTAACAAACTAAGGCCCATTTTATACTTTTTTAACGCCGCATTTGCGTCATTTTTTGACGCAAAATCGGCGCAAACTTACAAAATACAATTGTATTTTGTAAGTTTGCACCGATTTTGCGTCAAAAAAACGACGCAAATGCGGCGCTAAAAAAGTATAAATATGGGCCTAAAGGGGAAGGGGCAAACTAAGCGAGAATTTGGTTTAGTTCTGTCCCAACAGCTCAGTCAATGTGTGTAGCAGTACCTTGGCTATGGCATAGTGGGGCTCAGTGTCATGTTGCCACCCGGTCTATAACCTCTAGACACCTACATTGAGTCTTTTTGAATTATTTAACCAAAGAGAAAGAAATCATCGCCCCGCACCTCGAGACCGTCATCAACTCTTCTTTTTCTTCTGCTACCTTCCCCGAATGCTGGAAACACGCCGAAGTCAACGCCCTACTAAAGAAACCTACGGCTGACCCGAGCGACCTGAAAAACTTCCGCCCCATCTCTCTTCTGCCTTTCCCAGCCAAGGTAATAGAGAAGACCGTCAACAAACAGCTGACCACCTTCCTGGAAAACAACAACCTGCTCGACCCTTCACAAACCGGATTCCGAACCAACCACAGCACGGAAACCGCCCTCATCTCAGTCACTGACGACATCAGAACCCTGATGGACAACGGTGAAACAGTCGCCCTCATTTTCCTCGACCTCTCGGCTGCCTTCGACACCGTCTGTCACCGCACCCTAATCACCCGCCTCCGCTCCATCGGGATCCAAGGCCAGGCCCTGGACTGGATCGCCTCCTTCCTCTCAAGCCGTTCCCAAAGAGTTTACCTCCCTCCGTTTCGCTCAGAACCCACCGAGATCATCTGCGGTGTACCTCAAGGCTCATCGCTCAGCCCGACACTCTTCAATGTCTACATGAGCCCCCTCGCCAACATCGTTCGCAAGCACGACATCATCATCACCTCCTACGCCGACGACACCCAACTTATACTCTCCCTCACCAAGGACCCCACCAGCGCCAAGACCAACCTACAAGAGGGTATGAAGGACGTCGCAGATTGGATGAGGCTCAGCCGCCTAAAGCTGAACTCTGAAAAAACGGAAGTCCTCATACTTGGCAACACCCCGTCCGCCTGGGACGACTCCTGGTGGCCCACGGCCCTCGGCACCGCACCGACCCCCACAGACCACGCCCGCAACCTCGGCTTCATCTTGGACCCTCTTCTCACCATGACCAAGCAAGTCAACACCGTGTCCTCCGGCTGCTTCCTCACCCTCCGCATGCTCCGCAAGATCTTCCGCTGGATTCCCACCGACACTAGAAAAACCGTGACCCACGCCCTCGTCACGAGCCACCTGGACTACGGCAACACCCTCTACGCCGGGACCACAGCCAAACTCCAAAATCGCCTGCAACGCATTCAAAACGCATCGGCACGCCTCATCCTCGACGTATCCCGCAACAGCCACATCTCCGCACACCTGAGACACCTGCATTGGCTCCCAGTCAGCAAAAGGATCACCTTTCGACTTCTCACCCACGCACACAAAGCCCTCCACAACAAGGGACCGGAATACCTCAACCAACGCCTCAGCTTCTACGTCCCCACCCGCCTCCTCCGTTCCTCTGGTCTCGCACTCGCTGCCGTCCCTCACATCCGCCGCTCCACGGTGGGTGGGAGATCTTTTTCCTTCCTGGCGGCCAAGACCTGGAACTCCCTCCCCACCAGCCTCAGGACCACCCAGGACCACCCCGCTTTCCGGAGACTCCTAAAAACCTGGCTATTCGAGCAGCAGTAACCCCCCTTTCCCCTAGCGCCTTGAGACCCGCACGGGTGAGTAGCGCGCTTTATAAATGTTAATGATTTGATTTGATTGAAACAAAGAACAATTCAGGAAATAAATGTAAAGCCTAACAAGCATACTCTGCGACCCCTGCCTTGCCCTTTGTGACCACTGGCACTGCCTTTGGGACCCCTGTCTTCAGTGTTGGAACAGTTAGTGCCAAAAACACAGTGGTGGTTCGTACTACCAGCGTCAGGCTTCACCCTCCTTTTTTGCTCTTTTTATGTTACAATAATATTGATTAATTATCTTTTACTATTAATCTAATAAAAAAAGTGGAGCAGGAGGATTTGGAATGGAACCTTCACTGCCATCTTAGATAAGTAAATTAAAATACTTTTCAGTTTACGTTATGTGACTGCATGTGTATGAGAGAACTTTTGGGTGATAGATTTGAGTATGTGTAAGCATCTATGTTTGTATGTGAGATAGTGTGTGTGAAAGTGAGTGAGTGCGAAAGTATAGATGAGTGAGAAGAAGAGTGATCAAAAGAGTGCAAATGAGTGAGCCAGGGTGACAATGAGTGCATGTACTGTGATGTTATGAGGATTAAGGTCATGTGACATCACTTCCTGTGGCATCATTAAGGTCAAAGTGTGTATAATGTCACTTATGCTACCCCTGGCATTTTGGTGAATCGACGCCCATGTTTGCACCACAGCAAACCTTCAGGGAATATATATCACACCAGGTGTAAAATATTTCCTCTTCTTCTCAAATATGAAATACGATATTGAGTTTTTCAGAAATATAATTTCCTATGTATTTACTATTTTCTAGTATAGGTCAGTCATAAAGCATGTTACCTTTGCTAAAACGTATATTAAGCATCTAAAATGGCTAACCAACTTATGCGTCACATCTTTTGTTCAATGATTTTGCAGTCCACTTCTCTCATTGCCCCCATGTTTCAAAATATTAGGGTAATTTGGACTGGAAAAAATCTTCTTTGCTCTTACTCATATTGTAGCAAAACTGGTGCAACATGAATATTCTTTGTCTTTTGCATAAGTGCAAAATCTATGTTCTGTGCCTTGGAAGAATGCATTTGCTTTTGCCTGGCCAGATAAATTATGGGAAGTCATAGCGCAGGGTACTTATAAATGTAAGGTGTGGAGGACCAGGTGCTGCAGTAGCACTAACTTGTCGCTAATGTTCAATGGTAACAAAAAGTAGTTGATTGAGATGAGTGTGAGGAGTCTTCATTAAAGTCCCCTCCCACTTCAAAGGCATTATGAATAATCCATTTGTTATGCTAGTTTTTAAACATCATGGATTGCACATCTTGTTACGAAGATTGGTATGTCTTACAGTGAAGAAGGCCTATCTACTGATGTCTAAACCTGATTGATACAAATGAGTACAGAGTAGCAGAGTGGCATTGGAGGATGGTGCCAAGGAGGAAAAGTCAGATGGGGAAATATATTAGTGTCTTTCGCCAAATATAAAGCAGAAAGAGAAAAGGTCACCCTACCCATACCTCAGTGTAATTGTATTAACCATATAGCACGTGTTCCAGTTTGGGAAATCAGTGGCAACTGACTTTTTACTTTGTTTTCTTCATTTTTCTCAGGACTGAAAATTAGAATCAAGCTCGCCATCATTACTATAATGGTTAATCAACTGAGGGAGATTTAATCTGATTGAACTGCAAGACATTACAGTAAACAACTTCAGCACTGTGTGCTAAAAGAGTCCCAGCATCAACTCACCTCCTGTGTCTAGGACAGAGTGATAGTTTTAGTACTACTCCTTGTTGGAAATTTTCACTTTTTGCACTGTCACCCCAGATTTTGCCTCTTGTTGCTGAACACATTTTTGTTGGCCACAGGATTCTGTCCACTTTACTCCTTCTAACCAGTGTTAAAGTGCTTGTGCTCATCTCTCTAAACAGAATTGGCATACTGCTAATTGGTATATTTAATTTACTTGTGAGTCCCCAGTATATGGTACTACGTATACCCAGGGCCTATAAATTAAATGCTACTAGTCGTCTCTAACACTCATTGTGCACCCCCCCCACTGAAGTAGAACTATAAACATGTCTCAAGGCCTGCCAGTGCATTCTGAGTATGCAGTTTTAAAACTGTTATTTCAACATGGCAACATACAGTTTTTAACATGCCTAAGCCGTACTTTTTAATGCTTATAGCTAACTCTTAAAGTATTCCCTAAATGTTCAAAGGCCATGGTGCATGGAAAAACATTGTCTAAGTTTTGGTCATAACGATGGTGCTGCATCAATCTCCACTCGGGGAGCCGGGCTGCGTCATTCCGGTTCAGCGTACAGTGATTTTCTCACCGCAGTGCATGCTGTGCGTCGATTCCTGCAGGCTGTATGTCGATTTTTTGCCGCACAAGGAGTTCTTTGCAGAGATGAAGTCTTTTTGGCCCTGAGGCTTCAAAAAACAGGAGGCAAACTCAATCCAAGCCCGTGGAGAGCGCTTCTTAGCAGAGCCAGAGGGCAGCAAGGCAGCAGGGCAGCAGCCAGGGAGAAGTCATTTTCAGCAAAGCAGTCAGGTAAGTCCTTTGGGTAGCCAAACAGCTTCTCTTGGCAGATTGCAGGGTCTGGTTCAAAGTTTCTTCCCCACTGGTATTTGGCCCAGAATTGTCTGAGTTGATAAGGTGAGAGACCTGGTTTAAATACCCAAATGTGCCTTTGAAGTGGGAGAGATTTCAAAGAGTGGCTTAGAAGTGCACAAGGTCCCCTTTCAGTTCCATCCGGTCTGCCAGGGTCCCAGTAGGGGGTTTGGCAGTCCATTGTGTGAGGGCAGGCCACTGTCCTTTGACATGTAAGTGTCAGGCCCTCCACCCTCCCAGCCCAGGAAGACCCATTCAGTATGCAGATGTGTGCAGGTGTGACTGAGTATCCTGTGTTTGGGGTTGTCTGAGTAAAATGCACAAGGGAGCTGTCAACTAACTCAGCCGGACGTGGATTGTAAGGCACAGAAAGATTTCATTGCAGAGAAATGCTCACTTTCTAAAAGTGGCATTTTCTAAAATAGTAATATTAAATCCAACTTCACCAGTTAGCAGGATTTTGTATTACCATTCTAGCCATGCTAAATATGACCTTGTTACTCCTTTCAGATCAGAATCTACCACTCAAACAGTTTATGAGGGTAGCTCTAATGTTAGCCTATGAAAGGAGCAGGCCTCACAGCAGTGTAAAATGAATTTAGGAGTTTTACACTACCAGGACATATCAACTACACAAGTACATGTCCTGCCTTTACCTACATGGCACCCTGCCCTATGGGTTACCTAGGGCCCACCTTAGGGGTGACTTATATGTAGAAAAAGGGGAGTTGTAATGCTTGGCAAGTACTTTTAAATGCCAAGTCGGATTGGTAGTGAAACTGTACACCCAGGCCTTGCAAAGACAGGCCTAAGACATGTTTAGGGGGCTACTTATGTGGGTGACACAATCAGTGCTACAGGCCCACTAGTAGTATTTAATCCACAGGCCCTGGGCACATGTAGTGCACTTTTACTAGGGACTTATAAGTACTTTTTAAAACTTTCTTTATTGGCATTTTTATCATGGCTGCCATCAGTCATGATTGAACATTACAACAACACAAAAGATAACAAGCAGGGCAGTTTGGCATTTCAATGAAGGAATGATTTCAGAGGCCCGAGCATGGGCAAGGACAGTACATACAAGCTGGATCACGTATCCACCGGAGCCGGGCCCCTGCTTTGCAAGGCACAGCAGTGCCCAGGTGACCCAATGACCACACCTGGGGAACGCCCGGCAACACCATTCATCATCAAACATTAGGATCATGAATAAAAAAGAAACACTTCAACAGTGTCCACACATCACTCCCCCTCACTGGAGCTGTCGGGAGAATCAAACTCATCCCCCTATGTAAAGTAGTGTAGAGGAGACCCCCACAGTGCTAGAGCCTCCGACGCCCCCGCGGGTATTACGCATATGAACTTCCTCCCCCACTCCCCATTCAAGGAGATCCCTCTGCCATGGGAACCCGAGCACTCATCCAGCATATGGCTACTCGCCTCTTGGCTAGCAGCAATGCTAATTGGGCCATTCTATGAGGTATCTGTCATCTCTTAGGTCTAGGTACCATTCCCAGAAGGCAGGCCTTTGGGGTCAATGTTATCGCTATGCCAGTTCCCTCTGTTATCCTTGGAACTATCTTTTCCCAGTATCCCCAAACCCCCCCGCATGCCCAGGCTAGATGCAAAAAACTGGCACCTTACTGTCCACATCTCACGCACTTCGCCTCCCTATCAGGAGTTATTGGATTAAGGTGCTCGGGGTCACATATGCACGGTGTAGGAAGTTAAAATGTAGCAACTTAAATCTGTGATTAGAGGACACTTTCTTCATCAGCGCACACGCTTGTCCTCAATCCGCATCTACTAATGGCTCCCCAGCTCCCTCACCCATGCAGCATGTGCCACACACTGGGACAGCACCTGATCACCCCTGACAGCCTTATAGAAAAATTAAATGAGGTGTCCCCCCTCTCCCTATCGGAACAAAGCTCCCAGCACTTGGGATGGCTGCGGGGCAGCTGGGAAGCGAACACAGACCTCCCGCGCCACTCTTTACAATTTGGCGTACTGCAGAAACTGGCCCGGCCCCACCTCAAAAGTTTCCTGAGCCTCCTGGAACTCAATGAACACCTCCTCAGGGTAAAGATCCCCACCAGTCTGGCAGCCACCCGCCCTCCAACGATCCATAGACATATCGGTATCGATGGCCCAGAATGGAGCAAGATCCCAAATGCGCAGCTCCCTGTCGAATGGCACCCTACCCAGCACTTTATTCACAAATGCCTCCCAGATTGCCGAGGTCTGCTTCACCAGATAAGAAGCTCCCTCTGCAGACCTCCCTCCTCTCATCAGTAATTGCACTAGGGTGTCACCACCCAACAACCTCTTTTCCAAATTATCTGATACTGTCAGCCATTGCTCTGCATGTTGTAAATTGGCCGCATAATAGTAATGCTGCACATCCAGCAGGGAGAGACCACCATCCTCCACGTCTTGTTTAAGAACCGACAATGCCATCCTACGATGACGTCCAGCCCAGACCAGGGAAACAAGTAAACTGTCTAACTTCCGGAAAAAGGCAGGACGGATCGGGAACAAGGCATTCTAGATCAAATAAAGGCAACATGGGAGAAAAACTATCTTAGCCACAGGTGCCCTACCCATCACAGGCAGGGGAAGTTTACTCCAAAACACTACTGACCTCTCGAGATTGGTCATGACTTTATCCCCGTTGAGGCATCAATATGTGTCCTCCTTGCAGGCCACCCATATACCCAAGTATCGAAAACCTTCCAATTCCCTGCGGAGGCCAACCTCAGGCAAACGATCAATGGGAACTCCCACCAAACTGCACATTGGAAACAGGAGTGACATCCCAATATATACTTGGAAGCCCAAGACCACACCAAAGGTCTCAAGGAGCCCCAACAAGAACAGTACTGCCCGGGCAGGGGTATGAACATATAGCAACGCATCATCCGCGTACAAAGAGAGAACATGTGTAGAATCACCAAGCTTAATACCCCACCGTTCCATCTCCCTACGCAGCAGAATCACCAATGGCTCAATAGCAAGGGCGAATAGTAAAGGCAAAAGGGGGCAACCCTGCCTAGTGCCCCTCCGCACCTCCCACTTCCCCGACAAGTCTCTCCTGATTCGAACGTTAACTGAATGGCTGGTATACAAAAGGTGCACCCAACTACAAATGACAGGACCAAAACCCATTCCTCGCAGCACAGCCATAAGGTATGGCCACTCCACAGTATCAAATGCCTTTTCCAAGTCGAGTGACACTAAATCCAAGTCAGAGGCACAATCCATTGTTTCGTGTAATACATGAGTGAGTCTTCGAATGTTAAGAGTGGCACTACGGGCAGGCATAAAGCCACATTGATCTTCATGGACCAGTGTGTGAACCACCGTAGACAGCCGTGTTGTCAACACCTTACACAATATTTTTACATCCATGTTGAGCATCGTAAGGGGCCTGTATGAAGACAGGACAGTTGCATCCCTTCCAGGCTTGAGCAACAAACAGATAACCCCCTCCCTCATCGTACGCGGTAGTATCCCACCATCCAGAGCCTCATAAAAGACCTCCAACAACTTTCCCGGCGGTGTGGCAGAATACACCTTATAAAACTCTGAAGGAAATTCATCCCTGCCAGGGGCTGTGGATCTGCTGAGGGCCTGAATAGCCACTCTCAGTTCCTCTACATCTAACTCACAGTCCAGTTCCTGCAGAAACTCAGGGACCAGCCTGGTCAGCCAAACCCCAACCAGGTAACCCCCAATCCACTCAGGTGGACCTGCCACCCCAGCGTTGTACACTCCACGAAGATGCTCCATGAAGACCTCCAGGACATTCTGCTGGTTAGCTACCAAGTCCCCATTCAGTGTGCGGACCTGCAGGATGGGGGGAGTTCCTGTTCCCGTCTCAATATACATGCAAGGAGCTTCCCCGATTTGTTCCCCTCTCTATGGAGTTGCTGACGATACACTATAAGAGCACACCTGTCTAATGAGTCCCATGCTGACTACGCTGCGCGCTGCCCTTTGTAGCAGCTCCTGCGATGTCTCCCCAGAGCCCTGCAGCACCGCCAGCCTATGTTCCTGCACCCCCAAGGTCGCCTCTAGTTGGCGCCACACTCCACATGTCACACACACATAGGCCCCACGCATAATAGCCTTAAGTGCCTCCCAGCCCAATGCCTTGGTGGTCGCAGACTGCCAATTAAACTCCAGATAATTTGTCAGCACACCCGCAATAGCCTCTTGGCATGCTGGATCTGCTAAAAGATCCGGAGGCATGCACCAGCATCGGACGTGCTGCCCAGGCGGACCCCACTGCATCGCCAACAATACTGGCGCATGATCATACAGGAATGACCCAAATGTGTCACCTCCACCAAGGACTGTATATCCATGCCAAACACTAATATACGATCCAGGTGACTGTAAGTGTTATGTGTCAATGAATGACATGTACATTAATGGCCCTCAGGATGTAGGTCACACCAGCTATCCCTGAACCCCAAATCATGCATAACTGCTGCGAGTGAGGTCGGGATCAGCAGCTTAGTGCCCTGTTGGGGCGGGTGTCTGTCCATTCGGCCATCCAGTATACAGTTGTAGTCCCCTGCCCATATGATCGGTGTCCCTATACAGCCCTCCAATAACTCTTGTAGATGCATGAAGAATAATTTATCATCTATATTGGGTGCAGAAGTGTGGAGCAGTATAACCTCTCTACCATCTAGTATCCCCTGGACCCACACATAGCGTCCCTCCACATCTGTTTCACTATGCGTGTGTCTGGACGGCACCCCAGGCGCGATGCAAATGGCAACTCCTCTCGCATAAGAAGAGTAGGTTGCAGAGTACGGCTGTCCCTTCCATTTCTTCCCCAACCGCTGGATCTCCTCCCCCACTAAATGGGTCTTCTGTAGGTAAGCTTTTTGTATCTTATGACGGCAGAGGAATGAATGTACCCTATAATGTTTAGAGTAACGCTTTAAACCCCGGACATTCCAGGTCAAAATGTTTGCATGCTCCGCCATGATGCTCTACGATCTGCACTCAGGCCGGATGAGCTGTCCCACCTCCCTGAACCTCCATCCTCCCATGCACCTCCAGATATTAAAGATGTGTATGAGTTCACACATGCACTGTAGAAACACAGCCCTTTCTGAAACCTAGGAGCAGTATAAAACAAATCAAAACACTCAACACCTCCTCCCCGGACAGGCAGCGAAACAATTGAAACAACAACCACTGCTCATCCATGAAGTACCATGCTGCCAGGACACACAGCCTAATCCCGTCCCACTGAAACATGCCCTACTACGCATAGTGGAAAGAGGTTGCCAGCCCCCCAAAGCATATAACATAATGTCCCAACCGGTGACCAAATATTATAAGACAATGCACTCAGAGCCCCACCAACCCCCTCCAATAGAATCTGCACTCCCCTCCCGGGAGAATGGATGGAAAAAAGAGAAGAAAAAGGGGGGGTGAAAGGTCAGAAACATGGCGTATACAGTACATCTGGCAGTTGTACAGTCAAGTGCCAGTGTCCACAGCCACCACCCCCTCTGCGTCTGGGGACTCCATAGATTCAATTGTCTCATCCTGTCGCATCAGTGCCATCATGCCATCGTGCCATCGTCCTGGATCTCGAGCCTGGATTGACTCGCCTCCCTTCCAGGCGACAACTCCAACTGTCCAGCTGCCTCCTAAGACCTTCAAGTCAATCTATGGGTCCCCTGTGTAGTTCCGTCATCCTTCTTCCGGAATCTCGCCCCTCCACGAGGCACCTTGTCCCATATTTCCAGCCATTTCCACACTTCTTCTGGCATATCAAAGAAATGGGACTTGTTGCAATGAAGGACCTTTAGCCGGGCAAGATACAGCAGCATATTGCGTATGTTCCACAAGCGCAGCTTGGCCTTGACCTCCAACAATCCCTTCCTGGATCCCTCTACTTTGTGGGTGTAATCCAGATATATTAAAATCTTGTGGTTGTCAAAGTGGACTGACTCCATTTCTTGACTGGCCTGGAGGATACAATCCCTGTCTTTATAGTTGAGTATATGGGCTATGATGGCCCTCGGGGGTGCCCCGGGCCGAGGGGGAGCAACCAATGCGCGGTGCACCCTTTCGATCGCAAGTATGGAAGGCAGTCCAATAGGCCTGAGTACCTCACGCACCCAATATTCCCAAAGGCCTCCGCGGAGGACCCCTCAGCTCCCTCCGGGAACCCTATAAGCCGGATGTTGTTGCGGCAGGACCTACCCTTCACATCCTCCACTCTGTCCTCAAGGGTCCCAGCTCTGGATATAACCTCTGCCATCTGTCCCCACAGAATGTCTACCTCCTTCCGTAGCTCAGAGATCGAGCCCTCTGTGATGTGCACTCTGTTGGATACATTCCGGAGGTCCGCCCGGAGGAGATTGACCTCGATTGCCACTGATTCAATCTTCCCCTCCAGGGCCTCCCTAGATCCCTGAATCACCACCAACAGTTCTGCTCTCGTGGGTTGTACCACAGGGGTCACCAACCCCACATCATTCCTGCGCCCAATCAGGCATGTCTCCCGTTGCCCCGACAGGGCTGGGGTGGTGTATAACTCCATGGTATTGCCCTGCAACGGGGCTGGTCACTTGCTTTTACCCATCAGCAGGGGCTCAATGGGCACAGCTGTCGAACGTTGACAGCAGGAGAGGCACAGGGGGTGAGGGAAAACCCCCACCAATTCAATGCATCCTAGTGACCACCTGGTATCTGTAGTCACCACGTTTCACCGCCTCCCCAGCCCAGGCCGAACCACCAGAACTCCTTTGCCTTTCAAGGAGCCTATCGAGAGACCAGGCCCCTACACTTCCTCGGGCCCAGTGTCTCCTTTCCACTGTATGTGATTTTGAGCCACTCAGGAGCCCCAGAGGCCAAGCCTAGACACCCCCAGTGGTCACTCCCGGATGTGTCACAGGCCCCAGTCCCCGAGGGACGGTTCTGCCAAGGGTCCTCAACGGTCCTCAGGCCCCACAGCCACCACGCTCACCTCAAGGGCCCCGGCACCGCTGCACCGCATCTGCCGCCATAGAACCGGGCAACTCCAATCCTATACCACTCCTCTCAAGTAGCCTCCTCGTTCTGATGACATGCAGGCATGCCCCCACTCCAGCTTGAGATTGGGTGGCACACCGCGCAGCAGAAGGAGACAAGCTCTCCCACCTCTGCCGCATTCTCCTCAGGCACTCCTACCTCCGCACTGCCTTCTTCTAGGTCACAAGCCCTGGCCGTGACAGGTCCGAGCCGCAGCACCCAGCCGGGCTGACACTCCAGGCCCCGGCCGCAGCCACCAACTAGGCCGCAAGCTCAGCGAGGCACCCACGGCCCTCCACCATTATCAGAATCCCCACAAAATCACAGTACACTCGGGGAGGACCCTGCTCTCAGCGATCTGTCACAGTGTGCCCGGTTGGGCAGGGTTAGTGAAAGGATTTCATGGAGGACGCAGGAGCTTCTCAAAGGTGCGTCCTGTTGGCCATCTTGTGTGGCCACGCCCCTGGGACTTATAAGTAAATTAAATAAGCCAATTGGGTATGAGCCAATGTCACCATGTTTTAAGGGAGAGACCATATGCACTTTAGGACTGGTTAGCAGTGGTAAAGTTTGCAGAGTCCTAAAACCAGCAAAAACAGTCTCAAAAAGTGGCAGGAGGCAGGCAAAAAGTTGAGGGTGACCACCCTAAGGCTGTCAGGTCTTACACACAAGTTAAAATATGAGGTTTCAAAAGAATAAGAGTTTCACGCCATAGAAAACAATTGAAACAATGATTTTGCACAAAGTACCTGGTTGGCGTCAAAAATAAAGCTGCACGGGCGAGCGTGTGTCGGAAAAGGTTGCGATGCGTCAATTCCTTCCTCGCAAAGGAGGCCGTGTGTCATTTCTTCTGCAGTCGGGTTGGCAATGTACCATTTTTCTCCATCACAAGAAAGCGATTCATTGATTTCCTAAACGGTGCACCTCAGATTCGCGCAATATGGTTTGACTTTGACACCCAGGAACGATGCATGGAAAATCCTGCTGCACGGTGTTAGAAAACTGAGCTCCGTGGGGTTTGCGTCGTTAACAGCAGCCGCAAGCGGGTGTTTTGTGCCGTTACTCCAGCCGCAATGCATCGATCTCCCAGCCGTGTTGCAGGTGGAGCATCGATTTTAGCCACGAAGATGGTGGTGTGTCATTTAGCAGCCGCATTGCAAATAAGGCATAGTAAATTTCTCCGCACGGCGTTCTGTGTGTGAATTGTCAGCTACTGTCTGCCAACTTCACCTTTCAAGGGCCCAAAGATTGGATAGGACACCACTTGGCAGGTCAGGAGTCTCAGCAGAGAGTCCAGATGATAGCAGACGAAGTCATTGATGGCCCTTAGACTTCAAAACAGGAGGGAAGCTCAACTAAAGGCTTGGAGATTCTTCACAAGAAGAAATATACCACAAAGTCCAGTCTTTGTTCACTTTCACAGGCAGAAGCAGCAACTGCAGTATAGCCCAACAAAGCACAGTCACAGGCAGGGGCAGCACTCCTTCTCAGCTGTTCAGCTCTTCTCCTTGACAGAGGTTCCTCTTGGTTCCAGGAGTGATCTAATTTTCAGGGGTTTGGGTCCAGTACTTATACTCTTTTCTGCCTTTGAAGTAGGCCTACTTCAAAGGAAAGTCTCTGCTGTTCTCAAGATCCTGCTTTGCCCAGGCCAGGCCCAAAACTCACATCAAGGGGTTGGAGACTGCATTGTGAGAGGGCAGGCACAGCCAATTCATGTGTGAGTGACCACTCCTCCCTCCCCTCCTAGCACAGATGGCTCATCGGGATATGCAGGCTATACCCCAGCTCCCTTTGAGTCACTGTCTAGAGGGGATTCACAAACAGCCCAACTGTCAAACTGACCGAGACAGGCAATCCACAAACAAGCAGAATCACAGAATAGTTTAGCAAGAAATGCCTACTTTCTAAAAGTTGCATTTTTAAACTAACAATCTAAAAACAACTTCACTAAAAGATGTATTTTTAAATTGTGAGTTCAGAGACCCTAAACTCCGCATTTCTATCTCCTCTCAAAGGGAATATGCACTTTAACGTTACTTAAAGGCAGCCACCATGTTAACCTATGAGAGGGATAGGCCTTGCATTAGTGAAGACTGAATTTAGTAGTATTTCAATGTTAGGAAATGTACTGCAGGCCCACTATTAACATTTGATTTACAGGCCCTGGGCACCTCTAGTGCACTTTGCTAGGGACTTACTAGTAAATCAAATATGCCAATCATGGATAAGCCATTACACATACATTTTACATAGGAGCACTTGCACTTTAGCACTGGTTAGCAGTGGTAAAGTGCCTAGAGTATCCAAAACAGCAAAAACAGAGTCCAGCACACATCAACAACCTGGGAAGCAGAGGCAGAAAAGTTAGGCGAGACTATGCCACCGATGCCAAGTCTAACAAGCCTCAAAGCAAGCACAGTAAGGCACATTTTTCGCTCCCTGTGCGGGTTCCACTATGGCAATTTGACCAACAGGGACACTTTTTCTTTTTTAACCATACATTTTATCACTTTTGCAGCTCTTTGACATAACCTGACATCACCATCTTCCTGATATTCTTCATGTATGCCTACGTTTTGTAGTACTAGACAAGATCTTCAAATAAAGCCGGAGTGATGCCCACATTTGAACATGTTCACAGAAGAGGTACTATACACTTTAAAGAGTCAGAATACTGCACACGTGACACGTACAATATTTACACACTGATGTTTTGGCAGGTGAAGTCATAATAAGGCTTCGGGAAGCAGGAAAGTCTCAGAGCCATATTGACTAAAGGCTTTACACAATTCTGTCGCTATGGCAGCTAGTCTTAGAAACAAATCCCCAAATCTACTGTAAATAGGCGTAGGCCGGTGGCCTCAATGGCCTTGATTGTGCTGGTTTTATTTTCATTCTGAAAGTGTATCAACCAGGGCTTATGCAGCAACACATTAATAATCTGGTGGCACTCTCTTCCTTCTGGAGATTACATGGATTCTTTTACAAAGCTCTAAAGTTTTCGTTTTCCAAACAACTTAAAGAGAAAGCTGATAAAGGTTGCAATTTACTTGCAAGAGTCACCTGGATTCGTCAGTGCCACTGCATTTTCATCTTGACACTATAATTTAAGCAAAAGTAGCTAAATACACAATCAATTAGTAGGACTCCACCTTTCTAAAACATTAGCTTACAATGACTGCACATACTTTTCTGTATAAAGAGTTCAGGGTTGGTGCTGCAAAGTTTTTTTTTTTTGCTGCTTGAATCTAATTTGGCCTCAAATAACGATGTGAACAGCTCCTAGCATACACTACTTGTATCCCATGTGCATAGGACACACTTTGAATCCCAATGGATTTTCAAGCACCAGTCTCCCCTCGAGAGTGTTACAGATGTGGGCAGGGAAATGTGATGCACATTAGGTGGCCCCCCACAAACTACTCATCCATTCAGAAAGCATGTGAAAGTGAATCATTCATTCGAGTCAATAAGTACGTGTTTGGGAAGGAGTGTTATTCGTGATAAAAAAAACATTGAAATACAATGCAGCTAAGCTAGGAGTTCTACATAAGCACCAAGGTAACAATAACAATATGCACATACAAGTAAAGTGCGTCTATGCCCAGGACTACATTACACTTGGTACAGCGTTTATGTCTGGATTTGAAGGTCCCATAGTCCCAAGGAGCCCCACGTTTCTCTGCTGCTCCACATAAGGGAACGTAAAGCCGAAGGTGACTGAAAGTCTCAGGACAGAAAGCTGTTTCCTTGCCCCCAATTCCAACTATGCTTGATGTATCAGGGGTCTTTTTTGATGGACTGGCGCACAGTCTGCATGTTTCACTGATAGTTTTGCCACTACTTTTAATAGAAAGTGAATTTCAGGCCCAGGATTCAGAGCCCCTTCTAATCCTCATTCTAGCAGGAGTGCATGTGGTAAGGCTCAAAGTTTGATGGATTAATGTGTAACTAATTGCTACTGCCCACCAAAGAGGACTTCCAAACCCAGAATTCATCTTGCCTTCGCCAGTCCTGGCTCCAGCTAGGGGTGAAAGAAAGCGGGATAGGTCAGTGTTCAACCATGACTTTTGGTAAAGATAAGATCTCCAGCATGTCTGAGACAGTACTGGTGGAAGAAGGATTGAAAACAGAGAGAAGATCTTTACACGATTCGAAGCATTTTCTTATTAGTCGTTCATGTTTTGTTATTTATACCACGTAATCAGTTTTGACAACCGGCCAGTGCAGACTAGGGATGGAGTCTGATGTGCACACTTAAAATTTTATTATCACCTGTGAAATCCATGGAGCATATTCGAATATTCCGACATGTAGATTGTGATACCCTTGCAGCAGCTATTTTCTTCAGTTTTGTTTGGAAAAAGAGATGATTGATTTGAGGTGTAAAAGTTAGGAATTTTTCCAAGAGATGTTAAGGTGTTGGATCACAAGAAGAAAGGCAAACAACTAAATTAAACTTTCCAGTAGTAACAGTAGGGAGTAAACGGGTCACCCCAAAAAGCACAGCATTTCAAATAATATAGAAATCGAATGAAAATACATTTAATTTAAATCCAACATTCATGTCAGTTCAGGAAATAGTTGCTGATTGAGGTACTGGGATACATCCAATGCAGATAGCTGGAAAGGCAGTAATTGCTAAATCATGTGATAATTAATCTCATCACTGTTTGATGCATAGTTGTCGCTAGACGTCAGTGCACAGTGTGTAGGTAACAGGTAATTTCCACTAAACACAACGCCATAACTTTGTAGTTGTTTGCCTACTGAACCCAAATGTAATGTATACATTAGAAGGTAATAATTTATTATACGATTGTCTTCTTATAGCATATACATTTAGGTCTATACTGTAATACAATTTCCTCTAATGATTATAAAAGTACAGAATAAAAAAGAAATACAAATTGTGTCTCATTAAACGTTTGCAAATGGTCTGACAAGCAGATGTGTGCTCCACAAATAGTCAGAACATAACATAACACAAAGTAACAAAACACAAACATAACATGCACATTTTTGAACAAAGCCAATTATCATTCTTACTGTGAACAAGAAAAATGTTTTATTGATTGGAAAGTAGCCAAAAGCACTGTTAACAGGTGAGGCCCGTCCTTTAGGGCGGAGGGGCCACGTCCCCCCACCTTTTGCCCCTCATGAAGAGTGTCTGTCAGGCTGAACAAAGGTCAGCCTGACAGACACTCTTCATGTTCAGGTCAGCCAGCCAGGAGCAGACATACATGATTGGCGTAGACTCCTGGCTGCCTGAGCTGAACTTTGCTGGGTTGAGGAGGTCCCAGCTCCTATGAGCGTGACCTCCTTGGCTCAGCAAAGGTGCCTTGAGGTCCTCCCCTGGGTGATGAGGAAAGCGTTATCCATTGACTTCGACCTAGGCGCTTCAGGTTTAAGCCCTGACGCGCCCAGGGCGAGTGTCAATCAGTGACACTTCTTCACAGAGTGGGGTGGGGTCAGCAGTCTCACTGACCCCATCCCACTCTGCGACGAACTGGGACCGCCACCTTCCCTCATTGGCTGACCTAAGGTCAGCCATTCAGGGAAGGCAGCAGTCCCAACCCTCCTGGGACCTCCAAGGCTGAAGATAAGTGTGTATGTGTGTGTGTGATCGATCTTTTAAAATTAATGTTTGGTACATGCTTGCATGTTTGAATGTTATGAGTGTTGTTAATGGATGTGCATGCATGCGTGTGTGTGAAAGAATGAGTATGTGTGTGTCTGATCTTTTAAAATGAATGTTTGGTGCATGCGTGCAAGTTTGAATGTTATTAGTGTTGTTAATGGATGTGCATGCATGTGTGTGTGTGTGAAATAATGACTGTGTGTGTGTGTGCTTCCTGCCCGCCCCCCTCCCTCCTAAAGCTGCAGGCCACCACTGATTGTTAACTGGCAAAGCTACGAGGGTACCCACGAGGCAATGCATTTATCCAGAAACTTGCAAATTAGTACTCCGAGGAGCAGCATGTTGTGCAGGTACCACAGAAAGTGCACAAAGGTAAGCTGGTTTATCTGATGTACATCCTTGGCTTGCCTTTTTGAAAATGGCTTGAGTAGCAAGTTTATACAATATGGCCCGTATTTATACTTTTTTAGCACCGCATTTGTATCATTTTCTGACGCAAAAGCAGCACAAACTTACAAAATATCATTTTATTTTGTACGTTTACGCCACTTTTACGCCAAAAAATGACGCAAATGCGACGCTAATAAAGCATAATTATGGGCCTTAGTGAAACACGTTTCTAGACTTCCTATTTGAGATACAAAAGGAATACAAGCTTGGGGCTGACAGACGATGGGTCTAATTACGATCCTGGAGAATGGGATAATCCCTCACAAACGTGACAGATGGTGTGTCTGCATTATTACAAGTTCCATAGGATAAAATGGAACTTGCAATAGACCGGCGGGATATATGTCACTTTTGTGACAGAGTATCCCATCCGCCGAGATTATAATCAGGCCCGATGTCTTTAAGCCAGTTGTAGTCTGTGCCTAGGCCAACTGTTTGAACATTTGAGGGGTTAATTTAATGAGGGGTTTATTGATTGAGGGCAAGATAATAATTGGATACATTATTCAAGTTGACAATGTTCAGAGAGGCCATAGTTTAAATATGAGCTGAGTGTCATTGGCATAGTTGTAAAAATATACCAAAAAAGAATGGATGAGCTTGTTTAAAATAGCAACAAAACAAGGTCGATAGCAAGGATCATTGCAGACACTACAAAGGATGGAATAGGCTGAGGACTGAAACAGTGCATTTGTGATTACTTGACATTTGGTAGAGTCTAGATCTGATCCAAAGAAGCATGCTGTTTTCCTTCCACCCGCGCTAAAGCCTTAAAGAACTGGTATCATTCTGTGAAATCAGTTGATATTCTGAAACTATTCTGTGAGTCAGAGACAAGAAAACACTGCAGCAACAGAGCTTATGATGCTCACCCACACAGTATAACCACCTTTTTTAGTTGAACATCTAACCTGCTAAATCCGATATGAACATTTTAAGAATATTAAATGATAAACTCACCGCTTAAAAAATAAATCAACTATTGTTTAATTTTGACAGCTGCTAAATGTCTCTATTTAAATGAAATTGCCCACTCTGACAGGTGTATTCTAGGAAGAAGTGTGAATTACTTTTATAGTTCTAGGACTACGTCGTCTACTCAGTAAAAAAAAAAAAAAAAAGATTTGTGAATCATAACTTTCATTCCTGTGAATAAGCCTGTCAAACTTCAGGAAATTCTTGAGTATATCAGACCTACGGTTGGATTAAGGTACAGCTACTTACAAGAAATGTTCTGCAAACCAGGCATTATTATTCAAGTGAAGTCCGTGCACACTGAGCCATAGAATGCCTCATATAGGCTGCCAAATTAAATTAAATGAAATAAAATTAAATATAATACAATGCCAGCATAGCCTCTTCTGCACAGCCCACACCAAATCAATAAACTTCAGTAGTTCTTCACTAAAACTTCCAAAATAATGGAAACTTGAAAGCTTGCAGAATGGAAATTAATGGAATGTCTAACCTTCCCCGAGCTAAGGACGACCTGGCAGGACTATTCGGACAATTGCTTGTGCTCAAATGTATATGAGATAAAGCGCCCACTGCTGTTTATTATGAGAATATTATAAGTCTTAAAGGAGTTCCATGGCCATAGAGAGGAATGAGGCCAAAGGCTGAGTTCCTTTATAAGGTTATGGAACTCCAAGGTTACTTGCAGTATCCTTATCATGCACAGAATATGGTATTTTATCTCTTATAATGCATGGTCACACTCTCACGTTTTCCAAATAACACTTAAATCCTTGATGCATAGATATTAAACATGAAAGAGGCAGCAGATTTGCAAAAGTGAATAATAAAAATTGAATCACTAGAGCCAAATTATACACATCAAAAAAAGTTGTTAGCTAGTTGTTGAAAAAAGATATTAGAAGCAGTTGAATAGAAGTGAGTCTTTAAAAAAACAGCTTCAGCACAAAAATGCAGAAAGATTCTAACTTTTCTATAATTTCCCAAAGCGTACAAAACATAAAGATATTGTCATAAATATCTACTTTCTGCTTGGCACTGTACAGCTAAAAAAACAGACAAGAAGAAACAAAACAACTTTTCGTTTTTATTGCTCTAAACAGCTGCTTCATCTGTGCTCCATGACCTCCCCTGCCTTTCCCCTTGGCTGCTGCCTCTGGCAGTAGGCATTGTGACATTAGAACTTGACTGTAATAAGCAATTGCAGTTGAGTTCTGGTGTCGTTTCTTTATAGTCGGTGACCATGTGCATCACAATTCACCAATTATAAAGAAATTAGTGGTTCATTTTTTATACAGGGATTGCAGAATACCATTTACTGTAGAGAACCACTACTCTCTGTTAAACATAGCCCTCTCTGCAGGGTCACCCCCAAATGTTTTGCCTTCACCCCTTCTATTTGTGCTGAATCTGTTTTTGTTGACTTTAGGACTCAGTATACTTTACTACTGGAAACCAGTGAGAAAGCACCTGTGCTCACTCCCTAAAACATGGAAAAAGTTGCTTGCACCTGACTGGCATATTTAATATACCTATAAGACCCTAATACAGTGATATACCATATTCCAAGGGCCTGTGAATAAATATTACTAAGGACCCCCCTGCGCTTATTGTGCCCCTTAAAACAACATGCCTGAATGTATTTCAAACTACCAATTTGACTTGGTGATATAACCCTCTTGATAAACCTTAAACATCCCTTTTATTTTATATATGTCACCAATAAGGTAGGCCCTAGGAAGCCCACAGGTCAGGGTGCATTGTGATTAAAAGGTTGAACAGGTACTTTTAAGTCTTAAATGTACTGATAGGGAAAAACTTGTAGATCTGTTTTTCACTACTGTAGGGTCTACCTCTCCAATAGGATAACATTGGGTTTCCTTTTTACATTTAATAAGTGCCAACTTTTGATTGGGAACAGGTCAACATTTTACGTTTGGTATCTGAGAAATGTTCATGTTTGGTGTTTGAGAAATTGTAGTTTACAATCCTTTTTAATGGTAAAGCTGGATTTTAGGTTACAGTTTTGAAAATGCCACATTTAAAAAGTTAGCATTTTCCTACCCTAATTATTTGTTGCTTGCAGCCTTTCTGAGGTCACATGACTGGGTATAGTTGTCAGTTGAATTAGGTTTATTCCTCCCAGACAACCACAGAAGAAGGATTAGGTGTGCCCAGATTGAGTATCAATTGGCAGGATGGGAGGTGAGCTGGGCACATTCCTAATTGCGACTGAATAGGCTGTGCTTCACACAAAGGGAATATCATTCCTGCATTGGTCATACAGCCAGCTAGGAACCAGGGCAGGGGAATCAGGAAACTTCAAACACTTCCTAGAGAATTCTCTAGAAACTTCTCCGTCAAATAAGGCATCAGGAATAAAAATAGGACCCTCAGACCACTCTTTGGTTCAGTTTCTGTACCTGGAGAAGGACTCTCAAATGACTATCTACTGATGTAGCCTGCTTTCTACTCCACATTACTGCTTTGCTGCACCTGGAAGGACTACTTTGCTGCCTGGAGACTCAGAGTCCTGCCCTGATGTTTGGGCTCTGTTTCATCGCTCGAACCCACAACTACCAGGGTGACTCCAAAGGCTAGTTGGCTAGCCTCCTGAACAGAGCTTCAGTTACAGAAAAGGCCCCAGCCATCTTGAGCCCACATCTGGACCCAGCCTGAATAAGTTTTAAAACGGCAAGTGTTGCCCCTCCAGTCCTGGACCCTTGCTTGTGGTGTTAAAGCCGCAGAGAGAGCTAAAATATAAAACTTACGACTTAAAATAATTTTGGCTAAAACTGCTCTGATAACCGAGAAAAGACTGGGTCCGTCCTGCTCATCCATCTACTTATGGTGCATAACCAATTGTCCTGACTTGGCAGCAGCTCAGGCTATGTTACTTTCCACAGTAACAGGTCCTCTTCAGTGGTCCTTCAGCAAAGGAGTGTGTGGCCTCTGGGAACTCTCTTTGGCTACAGCCTCCAGCTTTGTCAAACTAGAGATTTTCCTCTTCCAAAAATAAAGTCAGAATGTAGAAATCTTAACCGACTTTTCCAATGCTTCCTCCTCAGACATCACCTGCAGCCTTTCCCCATTGAACTTTAACTTCCCAGAAATGTTATTCGAAATTTCTTCAACGTCCACAGTTAAGTGCTGACCAGACCCAATCCACTTCTTGTATCTGACTTGTGCTCTGTAGCGGTCACTGATTTATTTTTACTTTGAATCAGTATCACATGGCTAGATGTCTGCGGTTGGTGCTTTAATCATTTAGATGCTATTTTTTAACTTTAATTTTAAAAATTCATAACTCTGGTTCTACTGACTGGATTTTAGTTGTTTTAATGTCAGATACTTTACTAAAATGTACTATTTTCTAAATTGGTGAGGGATTTTCCTTGTGTTGTGTTTTTAGTTTATTACTGTTTGTGTGCTGCATAAATACTTTACATGTTGTCTCTAAGTTAATACTGACTGCTTTTGTTCAAAGCTACCAGAAGGTTCAGCACAGGTTAATTTAGTGACTTTTGTGGTTCACCCTGACAGTAATTGTTGCTGTTACCTGAGCAGGGTTAACACTCCACTCACCAACGAACCAATTTCTCACACTTGCAAGTACTTGCATAATGTTGCTATGAGAAATGCGGTGCTGCAACAACATACTCCCCTCCGAGCAAACTATTTTTAGCAAAATGAACAAAAATAAGAAGTCAATATTCTCATAACTAAATAGCCCATGAGTGCCAAAATATTGTAGTTGAAATAACACTACTTATAAACCACAGAGGGTAACCCAAACACCCGATCGGGCTGGGTAGAAGATAATCATTACATACAACAATGCCCTGACTGGGAAAGATCGGCAAATTATTTATACATCATAAAACAACATAGGTGAAAACAAAAAAACTATTTATATATAAATATATATATTCATTTATTTACTTATACATAAATATCAATGTAATATATTCATCCTATATGGACAACCCATCTAGTAAAGGACAGATAGTGTGAAAAAGAAAAGTGCTCATGATAAGTAGAGAGAATAATAATACATATTCCAATTAATCAAAAACCTATACAGAAAACATTAAAAACAGTTGGTTGGTTCTTTTCTGTTTGCTGCATTAACTTCATTCCAAATCCTCAGAGAGTCTAAATCAGTTCCTTTTAGTCCTCCAAAGATCCTCTGCAGAAACCAATCCAGACTATGATGTATCCGTCAACGTTTCGACCCCTCTATCCCATGGGCAAAATCCCAGCTCCACAATGGGTCTTCTTCAGGACTAATACGATGGAAGTCTCTTAAATATATCCTCAGACTTCTTCACTTCTTTTACTTGTCTATTTATGAGGAGATCATATCTGATTTTAAAATATCATTCCTCCTCATATACCAGGTCACCAATCAATTCCAATGCACTCTTCATTCACGTGTGAGCCTTCTGAAGACTGAGCGTTCACAAAGCAAAAGAGGGTAGTTGAAATAACAACCATAAACATTTCTGTTAGTGAGTCCAAAATACAAATGAAGTATTGCATTATCATGCCACTCATGATATTGTTCTATAGCATCACTAGTGTCATTTGCATTGCATTTTTTGGCTAAGTTCATTTAAGTGATGTGTGTATATCGATCATCTTATTCCATAATTGCATCTGTGTGCTGTAAGCTCACCTCCGTGTTTGATGATTAGAAAGGGGGCTTGGGGGTTGCTGAGATTTGTACACTTGAGGTGAGTGGGAATTTGTGGCCATTGACAAGAATACTGGTCAGCTACTGATAGCAATTGTTAGACTTTTCATCCTTGGCGTGGTCTCACTTAACTTTTTGCCTCTGTTCCCCTGATTGTTGATGTGTGCTGGACTCTGATTTTACTGTTTTTGTTACTCTGGGCACTTTACCACTGCTAACCAGTGCCAAAGTGCAAGTGCTCCTTCACAAAATGTGTATGTAATTGGCTTATCCATGATTGGCATATTTGATTTACGAGTAATTCCCTAGTAAAGTGCACTAGAGGTGCCAGGGCCTGAAAATCAAATGCTACTAGTGGGCCTGCAGCACCGGTTGTGCCACCCACATAAGTAGCTCTGTAATCATGTCTCAGACCTGCCACTGCAGTGACTGTGTGTGCAGGTTTAACTGTAAATTCGACTTGGCAAATGTACCCACTTGCCTGGCCTAAACCTTGCCTTTTCTTACATGTCAGACACCCCTAAGGTAGGCCCTAGGTAGCCCCAAAGGTAGGATGCAGTGTATGGTTAAGGTAGAACATATAGTAATGTGTTTTATATGTCCTGACAGTGAAATATTGATACATTCGTTTTTCACTGTTGCAAGGCCTGTCCCTCTCATAGATTAACATGGGGGCTACCTTTAAATCTGATTAAAGTGTAGATTCCCTTTGGGAGCAGATGGGCATGTGGAGTTTGGGGTATCTGAGCTCACAATTTAAAAATACATATTTTAGTAAAGTTGGTTTTAAGATTGTGTGTTTGAAATGCCACTTTTAGAAAGGGAGCATTTTCTTGCTGATACCATTACTGTGACTCTGCCTGTTTATGGATTCCCTGTCTGAGTCAGTTTGACAGTTGGGCTGGTTGCACCTCACACTAGACAGTGACACAAAGGGAGCTGGGGTGTAGTCTGCATTTCCTTATGAGCCATCTGTGCTAGGAGGGATGGGAGGAGTGGTCACTTACACCTGAAAGGGCTGTGCCTGTCCTCACACAATGCAATCTCCGACCCCCTGGTGAGTGTCTGGGGCCTGGCCTGGGCAAGGCAGGATTTCACATTCAAAAGAGACTTTGCATTGAAGTAGGCCTACTTCAAAGGAGAAATTGGGTACAAGAAGGGCAGCCAAAACCACAGACTTTAGAACACTTCTGGAAACAAGAGGAACCTCTGCCTGGAGAAGAGCTGAAGAGCTGAGGAAGAAGAGCTGTCCTGTCTGTGACTGTGTTTTGTGGAGCTATCCTGCAGTTGCTGCTTCTGCCAGAGTAAGAGGGCAAAGACTGGACTTTGTGTGCCTTCCATCTTGTGAAGAAATCTCCAAGGGCTTGATTTAGAGCTTGCCTCCTGTTGTTTGAAGTCTCAGGGACAGCAAAGAGATTGCAACCCACGCTGCGTGGTTTTTGGATCATCATGCGGCTGGATTTCCGATGCAAACACCGCTGGGCGTGTAAAAACAACACAAGACTTGCCTGGACCCGAGAGTGCTGACCGGATCGACACATCACTTTCCTGCAGAGAGAAGAAACAACGCACCCCGACCCGATGAAAGGAGACACGACGCAAGGTCTCGCTCGTGATTAAAATCGACGGTTTGCAAGCCCTTTTTGAGGCACACTCACCAGTGCGGGGTTATTTTTGACACACCTAAGGTACATTTTCACACTAACAGTGTTAGTATGTGTTTTAAACTACATAAAGACTCTTTTTGCTTTTTAATTGATAACTTAACTTGTGTATTGTGGATTTTTGTCGTTTTGGTCTTGTTTTGTTTAGATAAATATTTCCTATTTTTCGAAACCTGTGTTGTGTCATTTTGTATTGTTTTCACTAAGTTACTGTGTGTGTTGGCACAAATACTTTACACCTAGCACTCTGAAGTTAATCCTACTGCTCTGCCAAACTACCCAAGGGGCAAGTAGGGGTTAGCTGAGGGTGATTCTCTTTTACCCTGACTAGAGTGAGGGTCCTTGCTTGAACAGGGGGTAACCTGACTGTCAACCAAAGACCCCATTTCTAACAGAAATCGTTTGCTTTCTAATTGAATGGACACATTTTCAAAACTCTCCTAAAAGTGAAGTGTTCGTTGTCAGAATTCAGTCTTGGATAGATGAAATTATAGGGTGAAAGTCACTATTCTCCCATTATGGCTTGGTATATTTACACACAATGTGGAGTTGACTGATGTTGATTTCGGAAGTGTGAGGGATATTTGATTTGTAGTTTCTTCATTCGATATTTGGAGCTACTGCCATAGAGTATAATGTGTAGTTCCTTGACGCAAATTATTCAACTCATAGCCAGCTGTTTTAGGAACTATGCTAGACATAGGTGATCTCTATTTTGTATATGGAACAACAGTCCACCATTAACGTTTTGAAAGTGATGGGTTGTGGACAACAGATGGTATGTTAGGTTTATATAGAGGTTGTTTGGGAAGTCAAGGTGAGAAATGACATGGTGAGAAATACTTGAAAAGGCAATGTGAGTAGGCACAGAACCATTTGTATTGTATTGTGAGATGGTGGAGATAGGGAGCTTTGTCTAGGACAGCCATATATTTATTGCCAGAAAGCACTTACACAGGATGGAGGTGTTTTATATCATGTTTTCAGTGAGAGTACAAGTGTTGGTCCTAGGAGGATAAATGTTTAACATTCCATTGAGTCACTCATACTGTTGCAGCGTGCACCTTTCTCATGGTCTGGATAGTGCTGCGAGGCAAAGCCCCACATTGTCACAACAGATGTAATTGTCAGTTCAAGTCCTACAATTTGACCCATCAGAGTGACGATTGAGCCCTCCTACCAGCTGCTAGCTCAAGCCCCCGTCTCTACCAACTGAATTAGCAATATTATAGGTGAGGTGTGCAATAGTTTGATAGGTAAACTGTTTCTCTGCTTCTCTGCTTTATATTAAGGAGAAGTTATTGTGCTATTGTGGTGCAGTACATAGAGTGTTGTCTGCCCAGAGTCTGTGTTGATATAAACTATGATCTTGTTGTGGGGTTATTTTAGTGCTTTGCATGGCATATTCATTTTAGCCCTGGATGTGATACCTGTGCCCTTTCCCCTAGTTGCATATCATTTTATTCCTTTTATTATTCTAGCAAAAGACTTCATTTTATCGGTGCTGTTTTATTATTTTCATCAGTTGCCCTTCCACGCAGGATTTATTATTAGTTATTTTACACAACATTTCATCTTGTGGCCTGCCCAAGGCTGTACAAAGCTTTACATGATAATTTACTGAGTATTTCCAGTCCAAAGAGTACAATGTCTACCCTACACAGAAAAGATGTTTTATCACATCAGGGCAGTTCTCCGAATACACTTTTTATTATAAAACAATAGACTACCATTAACCAGGTTAGGGGTGAACATTAAAGTCAGCCAGCCATCCGTTGCTGTACCATGTTGTCGCATTGCTGCTAGACTTGGCCATGTCGCTACAAACACCTGGGAGGACTGCCAGGGGACCAACAGACATTCCCACTGCTCATTATCCAGGTATGGCGGTGGGTTTCCTTGCAGTGACCAAATTTGGGCAGATTGGGGCTAACATTGCTATTGCTCTTATGTAGATTTTCAAGAGTGCAGGTAGCGATTTTAGATTCACTAGGGTGACATAATGCTGGAACTTTTCCTCTGTTTCACATTTTTTGTCAGAATGATAATAGTATTGTGTTTTATTGTCCTAATCATCGCAATTCATGCTGCATTACATAGAACGCAGTTGTGTCATTAAAATATATTGAACGAACTTCTGCTTCTTTTTGTCTTGTGCATGTCTGAGACTCATGTAACTGAGAGAAAGAGGTAAGATCTGTTCTACCAGGACTTCCCTGAGAAGTCACAGAGTGCCATGCATCAGGCTGCCACAAATCACCCTTACTTTTGGTGAGATGTTGCTAGCTAACCGAAATGGTCAGGCCGACAACTGCCAGACGGTGTGGGATAAGACTCAGTCTCCCACACGCAGTAGTGCTGCTGCCCGAATCCAGCAGTCTTGTTCCCGTGAAGAGAGTCCTACGACAATCTTTTAAGGGAAGGTAGTCGTTGTGTAGCTAGGTTGGTCAGAAATATTCAGGTCTGATGGCCAAAGTACTGTAAAGTGGTGCCACACTCTGCCTGACACAGAAAGGTTTATCTCTGTTGTGTCAATAAAGCAATTGTATCAGTGTCAATCAGGGAAAGGCCTATGAACTTCTATTGGCATCATCCTTAACCATTAAAAACTAATCAAAGTATCCAGGCACACCAAGCTCACAGTTTTACCTTTCCCCTTCAAACGGGCCAACCAGTTTAGAGAAAAAAGCAATTCTTGCTAACCAATGTAGTATTACAAACAATACGCAATTGGTAATTCTAGCTTGCTCCTTTATTTGAGGACGTCTGTTCAAGCTTTGAAGTGTACTGTGACATTGCTCATTGGATGGCCACTTTACAACATATTTTCATAGTAACATGGAATAGATGAATCTCTATATCTTTCTTCGACTGTCAAAAGCGCACATCTCTTAAAATAACACACTTTAAGAGGAATATAGCATTTCCAGACTTTATGAAAGCCTTTAAGATGTTTCTGCTCCCCACTTGACTGCGTGTTGCGCAATCACCATTTTCTAGGGGTCGAGTTGAGCTTGCCCCTCGGAACCCCTGGCACAACACTTTCAAGACATGTCCTCAACTGTAGCAAGGCCAGTGTCAAAACAGGGGTGGCTCACTCATCTTGGTGTTGGGGCTCCAACCTCCTTGTTTTCTGTCATATGTGTTGCTACTAGATGAGCTTTGTGTATTTTGTGTGTGTACAAGTATGCAAGAGTTTATTAGTGTGAGAGAGAAGGCATGTTTATGTGTGAGCATCTGACTGTATTTTTCATCATGTCTTTGAATGAATGACTAAGAGTAAGTGACAGAGGTAGTGAATGAGAATGAGGGAACTTGAGTATTGGTGTCTCAGAGTGAGTGAGAATGAGTGAGCGAGAGTAAGAGTGACTGCAATTCAGTGAGAGTGACTGACAATAAATTAATAAGAATGAATGCAAAGGCTTGTTAAAGGCTGAGTGAAAATGACTGAGTGAGTGACAATGTTGAGTATAACTATGAATAGGACAGAATGAGTGAAAATGTGAGAATGAGTAAGAGTGGTTGCAAGTGAGTGTAAGTGAAAAAGTATGAGTAAATAAGAGTGAGAGGGAGTGAGAATGATTGAGTTAGAGTAAGATAGCGGGTAAGTGAGTGAGTGCCAGACCCTTTTGAGGTGCCATGGGCAAGCAGGAATATTGGTCCACAGCCTTGGAGGTTGGAGTGTAATGTACTAGGGCCCATCCTACTATGGCTCTTCATTCTGGGCTACGTGCAACCCCTTCAGCACTTGACTTTCAATGGTACTCATTGCAAGCAGTCACAGGCTTCTCAGGGAGTTAAATGTGGAGGTACAATCTGTTCAGCACTTAAAAACACACAACAGCTTAATTCTTGGTTGCCCAGTCCTTTGCTTGGCTTTATAAAAGAGAAGTACTTTAATACACAATAAAACATAAGACTACACACTTCAAAGCTCAACTAGTCATTGTCTCTGGCACAGGGCCACTGTCCTTTGGATTATGATACCCTCTTCTGTTCCCCCCTCCACCTTCCCTCTCAGTCATTCAGCATTGGGATGCTATGATGTGTGTCTCATGCACAAGTGCAATGCTACCCTTTCACTCAGGCTGAGTTGGGTGCTCAATCTCTTACCCTTAGGCCTTCCACCAAAGGCGGTCCTTTTGGTAGACCTTAGTTAGGCCTGTGTTTACTTTAATCAGTTTCCTCCTTTCTGTGTTGGAAGACATCCAGCCACAGATGCAATTGCACCCTGCCTTTAGCGTGGAAGCAATGGTGAAGACATGCAACTGAATCTTGAGACAGCAGACAGGAGTGTGGCTGTCTTTAGATCAGCAGCCCTCTCCTGGCCACACTGGTAGTTATGACAAAACACAAATGGTAGCTGAGGAACGCTATACTGAAACACCTGTAGTTTCCATAAATTATGTTTTCTTGCTACCCTCCTCTACAGCTTAGCTACCAAATGACCAAAATTACATAGATTTTGTTATACAATAGAGAGGCAGCACATAAAATGCAGTTTGCAAAATAGATCAATCAAATTCATAATATTGGTCAAGAGGTTTTCTTATCTTTAAACTCTTTAATCTAATGTATGAACAAAAACACAGCCAACATGTTTCACCCAAAATAAAGTTTTATTAGGGCATAAGCTGTACGAATGTTCAGGTTCCAAATAGAAGTTTAAATGAAGGATGTGCATGCAAACCAGCAACTATCTGTTACAAATGGGGTCTTTGGTGGGCAGTCAGGTTACCCCCTGTCCAAGCAAGGACCCTCACTCTAGTCAGGGCAAAGGAGAAACATCACTGGTTAACCACCACTTACCCCCCTTGGTAGCTTGGCACAAGCAGAAAGGCTTAACCCAGAAGCAATGTGTAAAGTATTTGTACCAACACACATAGTGATACAGTAAAAACACTACACAATGGCCAACAACAGTTTAGAAAAATTGGTAATCTTTATCTAAATCAAACAAGACCAACATACACTAGTCAGGATATGAATTTTCAAACGAGTAAGATTCTTACTCCATAGAAAACAATGGAAACATTGATTTTAAACAAAGTACTGGGTTTGCATTAAGAAAGAAAGCTGCACGGGTGAGTATGCGTCAGAAAAGTCAGCGATGCATTGATTTCTTTCTCACAAGTAAGGCCGTGGGTCATTTCTTCTCCAGTCACGTCCGCAATGCATTGTTGTTCTTTCCCGTAAGAGAGTGAAGTGTCGATTTCCAGACGGGGACCTCGGATCCCCGTAGGTTCACGATGACTTTGACGCCCAGCGATGATGCGTGAGAAATCCGTATCACAGTGTTAAAAAACTGCATTGCATCGGTTTGCATCATTATCAGCAGCCACGATGAGTTGATCTCCCAGCAGCAATGCGGGTGGAGCGTCGATTCTTGCCGAGAAACAGGCAGCGAGTCATTTATTAGCCACGTTGCAGATGGTGCATCAAGAATTTCCCTGCAAGGCGTTTTGTGCATGGATTTCAGCTGTTGTTCTGCCAACCTCACCTTTCAAAGGCCCAGGGACTGGATAGGGCACCAACTCTGCATGGCAGAGAGTTCAGGTGCTGTCAGAGGAAGTTTCTGATGGCCCTAAGACTTTAAAACAGGAGGCAAGCTCAGTTCAAGCCCTTGGGGAGCCTTCTCAAGCAGGAATGCACAACAAAGTCCAGTCTTTGTCCCCTTTCACAGGCAGAAGCAGCAAATGCAGGATAGCCCAACAAAGCACAGTGACAGGCAGGGGCAGCACTTCTCCTCAGCTCTTCAGCTCTTCTCCTTGGCAGAGGTTCCTCTTGGTTTCAGAAGTGATTGAAAATTCTGGGGTTTTGTGTCCACTACTTCTACCCCTTTCTGCCTCTGAAGTAGGCAAACGTAAAAGAGAAGTCTCTGTTGTTCGCAAGATCCTGCCTTGCCCAGACAAGTCCCCAGACAAACACCAGGGGGTTGGAGACTGCATTTTGTGAGGGCAGGCACAGCCCATTCAGGTGTAAGTGACCACTCCCCCCTCCACATCTAGCTTGAGCGGCTTATTAGGATATGCAGGCTACACCCCAGCTCCCTTTGTGTCACTGTCTATAGGAGATTCACAAACAGCCCAACTGTCAGTGTGACCCAGACTGGGAATTCAAAAAGCAAGAAAATGCCTACTTTCTAAAAGTGGCATTTTCAAACTAACAATCTAAAAACCATCTTCAATTACAGATGTATGTTTAAATTGTGAGTTCAGAGACTCTAAACTCCTCATTTCTATCTGCTCTTAAAGGGAAACTGCACTTTGGGAATATTTAAAGGCAGTCCTTATGTTAACCTATGAGAGAGATAGGCCTTGCAACAGTGAAAAACAAATTTGGCAGTATTTCACTGTTAGGACATGTAACACACATCAGTACATGTCCCACCCTTAACATACACTTTACACAGGAGCAATTCCACTTTAGCACTGGTCAGCAGTGGTAAAGTGCCCAGAGTACCAAAAAAAGCAAAAACAGAGTCCAGCACACAGTTAAAACATGAGAAGCAGAGGCAAAAACAACAGGGGAGACCACACCAAGGATGCCATGTCTAACACTATCCATTAAGAACACTCATGAAATGTAAGAACCTTGTGTTGTCCTATATGCAATGTTCCTTAAGTTCTATAAAAGCAGTGCTGACCACACCTAAGTATGACAATATCAAAAATATTTTGGTAGTCCGTGCCATGTTCGGCGGAATGTCTTCACCCAAAGTCTGTAAGGGTTTGAAATCCTTGTACTTAGGTGTTTTAAGCAATAGTTTTATAGAACTTTAGGGACACTGGGTAATATTTGTTTGTAATGAGGTATTTGGGGGCTGCAGGAGTGCAGCAGCCCCACTTGGTTAACAAAGACAACCTTAACCCTATTACTCCCAGGTCCCAGAATGCATGACCTCGGGAACGTTTACTTTACATTTTAAGCATTTCTGGAGTTAGAACTGTTGTTTTACAGTTTGGGAGTGTAGGAATCCCTAAAGGTTGGTCAGATTGCTGTATATTGTGTTGCCTAAACAGACAACTATAGCACATGTAATATTGAGTTTAAATGCTCTATTTAAAGTACACTTCTGACCATTTTCCGACCTAACCTCCTTGGCGTCAAATTCCCCCAAACATTTTGCCTTTACCCCTCATGTTTACTGAATTAAATTTTGTTGGCTTTAGGACTCTGTGCACTATGCCACTGCTAATCGGTGCAAAAGTGCTTGTGTCCTCTCCTTCAACAATGATAAAATTGACCTATACCTAATAGTCACATTTAATTACTTGTACGTCCCTGGTAATGGATACTACATGTACAGAGGGCCTGAAAGTTAAATGCTACTAGTGGGCCTGGAGAGTCCATTGTACCATCTACTAAGGTTGCACTTTAAAACATGGCTCAGGTCTGTCACTGAAGCTTACAGAGCAGTTTCAAGCTGCCATTTCGACCTTGCAAAATATACATTTTTTCAGGCCTAAACCTTTCTTTTGATTATATATATGTCACCCCTAAGGTAGCTCCTAAGTGCCTATAGGGCAGGGTGCATTGTATATAACACATAGGACATGTGGGGTTAAGCTTTAAATGTCCTGGTATGTTTCCACTACTGTAAGGCCTTTCTCTCCCATAACCTAACACTGGTTTACCTTTTACATTTAATAAGTGCTAACTCTGGATTGGGAGCAGATTGAAACTTAAATGAATTGTAAAATAGAATCCTCTGTAATGGTAAAGTTTGATTTTAAGTCACAATTCTGAACGTGACACTTTTATAAAGATAGAATTTTCTGGGGACCTGAATTCAGAACGTCACCAAAGGTTGTCCCATCTGTCATCTGTAAATATTTGGAAATGTGCTTTTCATTTCAGAAAGAAAAAACAGTGAAAAGACAATCATTTGTTGAATGTTGTTGTGTGCCGGTCGACAGAGATTACTAGCCCCTATCACCACCCCTGAGTAGGGCTTGGACTACTCTGCTTCACTATCCTTTGAGTCATATTGTGCAATGGGGCATCTGATTCCCAGTAAGGAGACAATTGTGGTCCTATTACGTGCTCAAGACTCACATTCTGCATAACTAATAACCCAATTTATTACATAGAGCAAGTAGTATGCCAGACCAATTTCAAAGATCACCTGTGGCCACTGCATGAACCAAAGGTAAACAGTGTTGAACACATGATAAATTTCAGCAGCTTCAACTGGGATTTGGACAGTACCCTTTCGTTTTGTAAAACAAAAAAAATGAGCATTGCAATGAGGACGCATTAGATTAAGTGAGAAAAATGAACTAAAATCAAACATTTTTAAAGAAGTTATGATAGAAATAATTTAGGGTTCTAGTGCGGATGTATGTTTTGCTCAACTATATCCTCTAGGCGAATACATTATTTTTCATAGAATACAAAGGGAAATGAGCAGTGATCCCATAGAGTATCATGTCAGCACCCTAATGCGGGTGGTGTCTGAAATAGCAATGCTCCTGTGTTGCGTTTTTATATTAGTCATGCAGTCATTATGCAACTTGAGTTATGTCCGATATTGTTTTGATATTAGAGTTAAGGGCGTGTGACATCAATTCTCGGGAACATCTATGGTAAAAGTTCATATGATAACACTTGATGTGATGTCACTAAGGCCAACGAGTATATGGCGTCACTTCCATTATCCCTGCGTTTTGGTGAATCAACATTGATGACTGTCACTTCACCCTACACATACTGCTTAAAAAATCGACAGAATGCTCAATGAAGTGAAAACTTGCCGTTTAAAAAAAAATCTTCCATTCTTCTTCCATTCATCGGCACTCTTGGTCATCCTGTGAAAGTTGAACTCTCTTACCTGACGTATCATGGTAGCGTTTATTTCCTGACTTGAGACTCCAGACCACTTCTCGGGCGAGATCCCGCCTCGCAATTAAAATATGTATACTACATTTATGGATCGTTCAACACATTCGATTTTGTGAATTGACATACACTTCCTGCTTTGAAAAAGTCAATCTGATGAAACATGTGTCAGCTGTTGTTGCATGGGACTAGCTGCTCCTTGTTATTTTCTTCATCTCTGGAAAAAAAAAGAATTATGAAAGGTGAAAGTGACTGCACAAGTCTCGTCTTTTCAGATTGGACTATATAATACAAAATAGGGTGTGCCGTGGTATTTTGAACATTGTATTAGCACTTGTTAACTGGCCGTCAGTAGACAAGATTACACTCAAAGTGTAAAGAGTTAGAAAATTTAAACTATCTACGTAATATACACATGGGAAGTGCGAACCAGTTGCATAGCCACTGTTTCTGTATTTCACAGTGGTAAATACAATACCAGGAAAGGTGGCCACCTTTCTGCTCATTCTATTGCATGTTGTTCTAATTCCTTATTTATTTTTGTTTAACCCTGAGATAGTTAATTCTCTTTACAGATGGCCCACTCAAACATTGCAAGAGTACATAGCTGCAGGTATGCAGATGGGACTGTGTAAGGATACTGGCTATGTCTACAGGAGTCTGATTGCTAACAGCAAGCTGGCTTGCTTTGCATTTGAAAAAAGTAAAGACTAAGGGGAAGACATTAGGAGAGGGGGTGCTTAGAAACATCTTAAAAGAAGGGCATCATATTTAGCATTCACATCACTGAAAAATCACCATCAATTTAGCAGAGACTAAAATCTTCTTATGTAAGGAAATGTATGTATTGGGAACCGGATCATTCTGTTCTTGGCATGATGTTGAGGAAGTTGCTGTAGGTATTACAGGGGTGCCAGTACTTATGTATTTGGTATGTCTAGCTCCATGTGAGAATAATATGTCCTATGTTGCAAACAGGACATGCACATTGTTAGACTTGTCAGCCTTATGGTGGTCTTCCCCCCAAATCTTTTGCCTCGCCTCCTCCATTTTGCTGAGCTTATTTTTGTTGTCCTTGGACTCTGTGCACTTTACCACTTCTAACCAGTGCTGAAATGCCTGTGCTCATTTCCCTAAAACATGGCTAAATTGGCTTATACCTAAACAAAATATTGAATTTACTTATAAGTGTCTTCTAGCATGGCATACCATATGCCCAGGGCCTGTAAATGAAATGCTACCAGTGGGTCTGCAGCAAGTATTGGGCCACCAACTTAAGTTGCACCTTAAAACATGTCCATTGCAGCCTGATTGCAATTTTAAACTGTCATGTCAACTTGGCAATACAACCCCCTGGTCAATCTGTAAACTTTCCTTTTGTTACATAAAAGTCACCCCTAAGGTAGGTCCTAGGAAGTTCATAGGGCAGGGTGCCTTGTAATTCAAAGGGTGGACAAATACTTTTTAGCATTACATGTCCGAGTAGTGAAAAACTAAGCTTGTGTTTAAATTCCATGAGGCCCACCACTTCCTTAGGATAATGTTGGGGATTACTTGCCACATTTAATAAACTGTAATCTCTAATTGGGAGCTGGTAGTTATGTCTTGTTTCGTTTCTTTGGAATTGTACTGAAGAACTCTATTTAATGATATCATGTTTTTTTTAATTTAAATTTTGAAAATGACACTTTTAGAAAATTAGCATTTTTCATCCCTTAGCAGTTTGTGCCTTCAACTGCCTTGGATGAAATGACTGGGTTTAACTAACAGACTTTGTGAATTACACCCTGACAGTCACAGAATTGAGAGATTAGGTGTGCCTGGATGGGCCATCTGCTGGCAGGATGGTGGTCGGAGCTAAGAACAGACTCACTTGCAAATGAACAAGGATTGCTCTGCCTTCACACAAAGGACCTATCACCTCCACATTGTCACTGCAGCAAGCTTGGAATCAGGGGAGGGGAGTCAGGAACTGCTATGCACTTCAAGGCCACTGTCTAGAAACATCTCCTACTTTCCAGAAGGAAGGCACTACGGTATAAAAATATGACCTCAGACCCACTGGTCAGTTCACTCCAGGACCTTCAGAAGGATTCTCACAGGACTGCATGCCGCTGTGGCCTGCTGTGCACTCAGCAAGACTACTTTGCTGTGCCTGGAAGGACTGCTTTGCTGCCTGGAACCTGCTTTGAACCATCAGAGGCCAGCCATGCTGTTGAGGCTGCATCTACACCAGAATGCAGGGCTACCAGAGTGACCCCAAGGGCTAGTTTGCTGGCATCCTGTTCTGATCCACAAGGGCAAAAAAGGCTCCCACTATCTTGAACCTGCACCCAATACCAGTCTCAGTGAGCCCTGAACCCCCAAGTGGCATCCCACCTGTCCTAGACCCTTGGTTGTGGTGCTAATGCTGCCCAGACAGCCAAGTCCCAAAACGGAGGACTGAGAAACTTTTTGGCCAAAAACTGCTCTGAGAACCAGGATGAGACAGGGCCAACCTTTCTATTTATACACTCGAGATGCATCTTTGTTTGGAATGACTTTGCGACTTCTCATGCAACATTCTTCTCCTCAGCAGCCAGTCTTGTTCAGCAGTCCTTGACCAAAGGGGTATCCGGCCTTCTGGAACTTTCTATAGCTCCAACCATCTGCCTTGTTTCACTGGAAATGTTCAACTTCCAAAAAAGACCGTAAGTCTGAACTTAGAAATCTTCACTATGGTTTAAACCCAAGGCTCCCTGATGTTGGTACTCCCTCCTCGGACACCACCTGTAGCCTTGCTCTGCTGAGCTTTACCTTCTCAGGACATTTTCCTCAGAAATTCATCTGAGACAGAAGGTATGCACTGTCCGGGCCAAATCCACTTCTTGCATCCAAATGGGGCTCCATCGCAGTCAGCTATCTTTCTCGACTTTGATATTGTCTCGCTTGACTAGATGCCCGTGGTTGGCATTTTTATCATATAGAAGCTAGTTTTGACTGAAAGATGCGAAAAATCATAACTCTAGTTAACTGATTAGATTTTCATTTTTTGGTGTCAAACAATTTATTAAAATTGACTCTTTTTTCTAAATTGGTGCAGGATTTTTCTAGTGTTGTGTGTCCACTTTATTACTTTTTGTATGCTGCAAAAATACTTTACACATGACCTCTGCTGACTGCTTTGTTGTGCCAAGCTGCCCAAGGTTAAACACAGGCTAATGTAGTGACCTTTTTTGTGGTTTACTCTGCAAGGGATTGTGGTTGTGGTTTGACCAGTGCTCAAACTCCAGTCAATGAACCTAGTTTCTCACACACATTTAGAGAAATTGATTCTCCTGTTCACAAAATGGAAATACTTTATCAGTAGAAAGTTTGAAATCTGTTCTTCCATCTGATATATTTCCTTGAGTGTTATGAGACTTGCAGGAGTGTGTGTGTGGGGGCAGAGGGGTGGGGAACTGGGGGGAGTCATAATTGCATTGCATATGAGGATCCATAGTACCACAAAAGAATTTACAGTGGGCTCAATGTGAGCTGTCTGCCCAGAGAGCTGTTTGGTTTATCCTGTTTTTTCCAGTTTTTGATCTACCTAGCGTAGTACTTTCTCTACTTTTATTAACAAATCACAAATGGAAATTTGGACCCTATCTTGAGATACTATTATATGCTGTTGCAAAAGCATCTGCTATTTGGTTTACAGAGTGTTTTTACATAATTTTGAAAATGGATTATGGATTCTTCATTACATTATCAATGATCAGATTTATATTCATCAAGTGATAATGTATTTTTTCTACAGCGCTTCAGACCAATTTACTGTAAACTGTAAATCTAGCATGTTACTAAAACTATATGCTCAATTTAACCAGAAAAAACAAGTACCAGGATTCGAATTTGTGTCCGTATGAGCAATGTACGTGTCATCTCTGAGAATTAAACACACTGATCAATTCTGCTGACTCATGTAACTTTTCATTGACATACTTTATTACTCAAAACTAATTCAATAACAATACATAAAAACTAATCACAGTACTTTTATCATATGCCATCTCTTCTGAGTCTGCTGCTTCTAGAATATCCCCTGCTGGCAATTTGCTTATACAGCACATCAGTTCGGTGTTCACACAGTGGCGGGAGTCTCTGATCTGGTTAGTTTTCCTCCTGGCTGGTTGATTTCTCCTTGGGGTTTTCTACCAGTTGATCTGTTCTGAGTTAACTGATGACGTGATTCATGAAGCGGGGAAAAAATCGGTAGCTACAATTGGATCCACTGGGAGAGCTCCTGTCAAGACGAATATTTATACCATTTAAGACAGTAACGTTTGTGGGCTACGCAGCGCATAATTCAATTTTTCTGAAATATGACATCTGATCCACATAGAAGAAGCCTTGTCTCATGGTGGAGGATAGCTGCCGACTTTGATTAATTAAAGTCTGCCTGTAGAAAAATTCCATATTTAAGGCCTGCGCTGCTGCTTTCCAGTTCATTTATTTTCCTGTTTTTGTGGGACACGGGTTGATTTAAATTTTTTATACCTTTATGTTGTCTTTGAAATAATTAAGTAGCAGTGCAATATATTTAGATACAACTGACGGGATGTTAATTTCAGATTATGTTAAATGACATTTGAGATTCTGGATGTTTCATTTCACACACATGCAACACGATTCTGTTATATAAAAGTGGCAAGGACTAAAAATATGTACTTTTTGTTTTGTGGAGCATCGAAAGAAAATGTTTTACATATTGTTTGATGAGCTGGCACACCGGTGAAGTCAGTGGTTTGTAACTACAGTTGCAAATTACAAACGTTTGCAACGTTCTGGATTACAAGAGAGAAAGATCCACAATGATTGTTGTTGCAATGATTGGAAAGGTTAGTGCGTAACAAAGGCAGCTGCAAAACATTCACAAAGTTATTAGTCCAAATATGTAAGCTACTAGTCTACTTTTTCATGCTGCAGACATTGGGCGCTGGGGGTGGGTGGGATGCTAGTACCACTGCATGCTCTCTCCAGTGTCAGAAACTTGGGGCCAAATGTACGATGTGATTTTGCTGTTGCAAACTGTGAAAAGCACCTTTTGTGATCGCAAACCGGCCTCGTTGGATGTACCATCCTATTTTGTGAGTCGGTATCCTGTTACCAACTCGCAAAATAGGGATTGCGACTCGTAATTAGGAAGGGGCTGTCCATGGGCGTCCCTTCCTAATTGCAACTCCCAGACCCATGTATGATTGTTTTGTTACCATGAATGCGGTCACAAAACAATCTCAGTTACTATCAATTTAAAACTGGTGGTAATCCATTCGCAAACTTTGTGAATGTGGGTGCCAACATTTTTTTGGAGCAGACAGTGGTCCTACAGACCACTTTCTACTCTGAAAAAATGAAAAGGTAACTTTTCATTTTTGTTTTTTACCTTTAAGGGTAGGAAGTGGACGTATTATTGTGAAAATGTAGTTCAGTGTTTCCTTATGATGCACTATACTTAAAAATACATTTGATCAATTTGTGCTAACAAATCGATTTGCCCATTACTTAGAGTGGATTTAGCCATGGGTGCAGCTAAATTGGCACTAGGTAATACCAAAAGTCACTTGCATTCACATTTCTGGAGCCTTACAGGAAAAAATTGCACTGCATGGTAAATGACATAGGGGGTCATTCTGACCCTGGCGGTAAATACCGCCATGGCGGAGGTTGGCGGTAGCACCGCCAACAGGCTGGCGGTGCTCCGCCGGGCATTCTGACCGCGGCGGTACAGCCGCGGCCAGAGGCGGGAAGCCGGCGGTGTACCGCCGACTTCCCGCTGCCCATGGGAATCCGCCATGGCGGCGCAGCTTGCTGCGCCGCCATGGGGATTCTGACACCCCATACCGCCATCCTGTTCCTGGCGGTTCTCCCGCCAGGAACAGGATGGCGGTATGGGGTGTCGTGGGGCCCCTGGGGGCCCCTGCAGTGCCCATGCCTATGGCATGGGCACTGCAGGGGCGCACGTAAGAGGGCCCCACATAGAATTTCAGTGTCTGCTTTGCAGACACTGAAATTCGCGACGGGTGCAACTGCACCGGTCGCACCTTCCTACTCCGCCGGCTCCATTCTGAGCCGGCTTCCTCGTGGGAAGGGTGTTTCCCGCTGGGCTGGCGGGCGGACTTTCGGCGGTCGCCCGCCAGCCCAGTGGGAAACCCAGAATGACCGCCGCGGTCTTTTGACCGCGGTACGGTCTTCTGGCGGTTCCCGCTTGCCGGGCACCATAGTTTGGCCAGAACTCCAAGTTACAGGAGTAACGCAGAGTCGCCAAATTCCGCCAATTCTGCTGGTAGAATAAAAGATTCCGCTCACCCTCAAATATAATGGCCTGTTTCATAAAAAATGATACCCTTTTATGGAGATGCAGAAGATGTTACTGGACAACTTTCCTATATAGAATCCTTTGTCACCTGTCTAGTGGGGAGCTTTACTAACTGAAGATTCTCTGATTTGATAGCAGGCTGATAGGAAACTTGACTGGGCCATAAAAAAGTGTAATCAGGGGCTCATCTGTCACTCAGTACTTGAGTTCAGATTTTAAACAGTCATTAAATACTGTAGAGGATGGTTCGGAATGTTCTTTTTGAGGCATTGAGAGGTAAATTTAATATGTTTCAAGCATATCCTTTGATGTGGTGAGAGCCACTACCTTGTCTGTAGGTGCTTTGATTGCTTCACACCATAATGAGAACAGATTCTGCTCAGAAGGTATAAGCTTTGCGTCTGCCTTTAGATGGCACTCTCCTTTTTGGTGTAAAATTCTAAGAAAAGCTTCATAAGCTTTTTAGAGAAAAGAAGCATTCCTGGTCTATAAGCAGCCATCTTTTCTTCAGAGTGTCAAGAATGTTTCTGTTCATCAGCCTTCTAGGAGACAGCATCAGAGCAAACGGGAAATTTAGACATCTCAGCGAGCCAGAGAAGAAGTTTAAGTCTCCTAAGAAGTGGCGCTCCTGACTGTCAAGGCGGTGGGAAAGCCTTCATGGTTGGAGACAGAATAGAGCATTTCCTAGAGGCTTTAATTAAATTTACTTTGGATTGTTGGGTGCTTCAGATTGTTTGGGTCAGTTACAAGATCTAGTTTGCTTCTCTCCCGCTGGAATAGGGAGTGAGACAGACTTTATGGCCATAAAACAAGGACCAGCAATTGGCATGCAGCAGGGAATAGAGGCCCTGTTACTAAAAGTGACAATATTGGAGGTTCATCTCGCATCCCAAGGTCGCTTTTTTTTACTCTTACTCCATCATCTTCTTAGTCCAGAAGGCAATAGGACATTTTTGATGGTCTAGGATCTAAAACACCTGAAGATAACTGTACAGAACCTACCTTTCAAGATAGAGGCTCTGCAGCAGGTCATTCCTGTGGTCTCTAGGTGGCATTGGATGGTCCCCCCAGATCTAGAGGACGAGTACTTCCATTTATCGTCGTCATCAAAAGGTTCTGCGTTTTTGTGTTAAAGATTGCCACTTCCAGTTCAATGTGCTTCTCTTTTGTCTCAAGATAGCTTCTCAGGTGTTTCTCAAGGTGGTGGCACCTCTTGTTGCTTCCATGCAACTGAGGAGAATTAATCATTATTCCTACCTAGACAATTGGCTCCATCATGCTCCCTTGAAACAATAGCAATAGCTGCTAGGGAAGTTAGCTGTACTTCTCACTCAGGTGCAGGATCATGGATTCCTGCTGAATTGGGAAAACTGCAAGCTACAGCCTGTAAGCCACATGATATTCATAGATGCACAAATCTAACGGATCTAAACAAAATATTTCTTCCCAGTGGCAGGGCCTTGACTCTGAAGAAATTAATTTCTCAGGCAATAGAAGCTCAGTCCCTTTCCGTCAGACAGTAGTTATGCTGCCTGGTGGCCACATATTGTACTGTTATGCATGCTTTTTGGGACCTGAAGTCAGAGGATTTCAAGAGGAGTGTCCCAGTCACCCAATCTAACTGAGAAGAACTCAACTTGTGGCTTCTACCAGAACCCTTAACCAAGGGAGTGGAACTGGCCCCTCCAAGAGTTTTGACAATGATGTCACTTTCTTGGGATGAGGAGCAACTGTGAACCCGGTCTCCACTCAAGCAAAATGGTCACTTTAGGAGGGCAGGCACTCCTCTGTTAGAAATGGGATCTCTAGTTGACAAGGGTTTGCACCCAGTTCAAGCAGGGACCACCACTCTAGTCAGGATAAGTCAAATATACATTAAAATATAACCAGTACTCACTCTCTGGTAGCTTGGCACTTAGCAGGCAGGCTTATCTAAAGAGACAATATGTAAAGTATTCCTACCCCATGTTGGAAAAATAGACAATATTTTTATGAATAAATCAAGATTCAAACAACAAAAGTGCAATGAGTAGAAGTTGAAGTATGAATTTTAAAAGAATAAGTGTAAAAATGGTGCTTAGAAGAAAATAGCGCTTTCGGAGTTACTTGAGACCTTGCTAGACTGGGGCAAATTCATCAGTTCAAGATGACCGTGATGAAGCCTGGGCCGGGTAGAGGAGCTATGCAAGCCCAGGGAAACTTGATCTTGTTCACAAACGCAAGAGGCAGGGTTGACACAACATTAGACGCCTCAAAGTCACTCTCACAGTCAAGGGATGTGATGATTTTTTCCACTCATTGATGACGGTGCGTTGGCTTCTGAAGACTAGCATTGAAGCTGCAATACATTGATTCTGAAGCCAATGCACCGAGTTTCTCCAAGCTGTTGAAAGGATCGTCCCTCAATGATAGGAGTGATGCTGTAGTTTCAGTGCTGCGTTGATGCTAATGCACCAGTTGCTGCTTCCAACAGGCAAGGAATGCAGCCGTAGATGCTGAGGATGCAGAGGTGCTGCTCCTGTTTTATTCCTGCCATAGGGTCAATGCATCAGTTGTTGCTTCCAGCAGGCAGGAGATGAGGCGATTTCACTGCTGCAACCATTTGAGTCCACTTCCAGTGAACCAAGCACAGGAGCAGTGGTAGATATCCCTGATTCCTTAGCAATAGGAGGCATGCCAAAAAGCCCTTAGAAATCACTTTGGATTGTAAGACAGAGTCCAGCAGGGTCAGACAGCAGCAAGACAGCACAGCAGAAAAGCAATCCTTTGAGGTTAGCAGTCCAGCATAGGAACAGCCCTTAGTGCAGCACAGCAGTTCTTCTGACAGAGCCCATTTCTAGGTCCAGAACTGTCTGGTTTGAATGTGCCTTTGAAGTGGGGGTGACTTCAAAGTAGGGTCTTTGATGGGCACAATGACCCTTTCTTCCTAAGACGTGGCTCCAGAATATCAGTAGGGGATAGTCAGACCTTTGTGTGGGGACAGGCACTGCCTATTCAGGTGCAAGTGCCAGCCCCTCCTGCCCTTCCTGCCCAGGAAGAGCCATCAGAATGCAAAGGAATGCAGTTGAGCACTCAGACACACCTAACCTTCCTGTGGTTGTGGCTGTCTAGAGGGAAAGCACAAATTATAGCTGTCACACAACCCAGAAATATATTGGAGACAGACTGTAGGCACACAGAGCTGTAAGAGCAGAACAATGTCCACTTTCTAAAAGTGGCACTTCTAAAATAGTAATGTTAAATCAGACTTTACCAGTAAGGAGGATTTACCATTACAGTTCAAGTGATATGAAATATGATCTAGTTACTCCTTCTCAACCAGGAACTACAGTGTAAAAGTGTAAGAACAACATTAACCTATGAGAGGAGTAGGCCTCACAGTAGTGAAAAACAAATGTAGGTGTTTTTTACTATTAGGACATGGAAAACATAAAAATACAAAGCCCTAATGTTTGCTCACACAGCGCCCGGCCCTACAGCCCCCCTATGACCTACCTTAGGTGTGACGTAGGTGTAATAAAATGAAAGAAAATGAAAGACGGGAGGCATTTGGCAAAACAGGAATAGTTGGTTTAATTAAATGCAGCAGGCCAGAAGAGCAGTACAGGGTTGGGGTCTGATGACTGTCTCAAAGACCATGGGTTCTGAGCACATTATATACACTTCATGGAGAGTCACAAAACAATTCTGTGCATTCTTTGGTGAAGGAAATCTGGGCCTAGTCATGGGGCCATAAATCTGACCATCTAATAAAGTGCACAGGTGGGTCTCGACTTTGCGTGGTCAAAACATGACCAGTATTTAACATGTCCAGAAGTCTGGCATGGAGAGCATGTCATCACTGCGTGTTGTATGTGTGTTATTTTCTGGTTGGATGGGTGTTCCTAACTTCATGTGGCATCTAACTTTTCTGGTGTTTTGGGAATGTGCACCCCTCTGGCCAAATGTGGTTTATTGAGGGCCAATCTCCTAAGACCATTGTGGTGTCATTGCCTATCTAAGGAATCTATCAGAGTTTTTCCTGTTTGTGCATTTGTCTATGGGCTGCGTGTCATCCCTCCTGTGGTCTATCAATCAGTTGCTTCAGGCCTAGGTCGAAGAGTTTACTTGATCATGTATTTCAGATTCGGGGTTGATGAGGAGGTCACATCTGGGGGATTCGACAATAGTGATTTGAGTTTGTTGTTATGTGTACACAGATCATGGCACACATTGACATCGTTTTTATCAATATTAACAGAGGCAAAGTGTAGGAACAAAATTATCTATGTTTTATCTTCACAGAACTCTGAGACTCCTTTAGAGAACTGCAATATTAGACAATCTGCCATGAAACTTTTATATTTACCTTCCCAGCCTCTGTTGGCATACACATCCTGTTTCCTAATTGTAGTTAAGAGATTAGTGGATAGAATGGAGAAGTCCCTAGATCCACCACATATATCTCCCGCAATATTTACTAGGAAGAGTGTCAGATCAACAGCCCAATTTAGAATGCTTTAGCTGCCATCATGACTGGCGTAGTTATCCCCCATAACAGACTGCAACAGACAGATTGGTGGATATACACACACAGGTTATGATAGTTTCCCTAAAATTCACAGAGTCATGCTTTGGGATTTTAGGGAGGTTCTTGAGCACTGACAATCTTGAAGCTTACTTCGAGCAGAACAATATTTGACAGTTGACCTGAGCATTACGTTTGTGAGTCATATTCTGTTTGACATTGTACAATAGTATTTTTCAGAGTATGGTTTTAATGATCAATATAGTGTGAGGGCATTTTATTTTATATATAATAAAGTAAAAAGAATGCATATCTCAAAATGGAGTGAATCAATGTGTAACTCAGTAATTGTACTAGGAGTGTAGATTAGAAAGGTGATGCTTTATAAACACAGGTTCAATCTTAAACTATATAATGTATTCTAGCATTCATTTTGTGTAATGTAATAATGAGCTTCATCAGGACTATCTATGATCAAGGGTTCAACATATTGTGTTGGGATTTTGGACCAAAATATTATTTTCATGATGAACTTCTCCATGATCAAAAACACTTAAATAGGATGTGTCCTGCCTCCACACAAAGGGATGCATAGCACATGTAGTTAACCTGGGGCTGGGGCCAGGGCCAGGAAGACACCACACCTGTGCACTTCAAAGACATGCCGCTAGCAGCTTATCCCTACTTCAAAAGCAAAACTAGGTATAAATATTGGACCTCAGACATCAACTCTTCAGTACACTTTTGTATCTGTGGATACCCTGCCAGGAAGAAGGAATACTGTGCTTCTGAAAGAATTACAACTCTGCTGGCATGCTGTTCTGAAAGACTGCTGCTGGGAAGAACTACTGCCCTGCTGTGCTGACCTGCTGCCCTCTTGCCTAGGTGGGAGGGGCTGGCCTGCAACTCTGAACCAAGGACCTCAGAGTTATTCCAAGGGCTAGTTAGCTGGCCTCCTGATCAGAAGCTGCAGGTATACAACAGGCTTTCAAGAATCTAGAGCCCAGCAGCTGGGCTCTGCCATCTGTGAGCCACACCTTCCCAAGTGGTGTCACCCACAGCCCTTGACCCTTGGAAGTTGGCCTTACATTGCTATGTGAAGTCCAAGTGTGGATCCCAATGGAACCAACAAGAAGCCCTACAAAGCCTTGCTGCACAGCTGCCAGCCTTTTCAGAATGAGAGCCAAGCAATGCAAAGCCTTGCAGACTAGCTGCCAGCTCCATCTGAACTCACGCTAAGTGAATGAAAGTCCCGCCAAGCTTCCCCACATAGCTTCCTGGAACCAATGCAAAGCAAAGCTAAGTCCTGCAAAGCCTCACCTCACAACTTCTTCTGAACCAGTACCTGACAACGTGAAGTGATGTTTTTCACTTTATTACTGTTTGAAGTGCTGCACAAATACTTTACATATTGCCTCTAAGTTAAGCCTTACTGCTTCGTTCCAAGCTATCAGATGTTTTAGTACAGGTTAATTTAGGGTTGGCTTGTGCCTCACCCTGACAAGGATTGTGGTTTCAGCTTAATCAGGGCTCACCAGGGCTCACACACCTTTAGTCAACCAGTAACCCTATTTCACATATTGGTGATCTGTGTTCAGGATTAGGACTTGTGTTTGTGCAGTACCGTCCTATATCTGAGACTCATTTGAGTTTTAAATTCTCCTTGATTGGGATTTTTGTTTTTCCTAAATTCATCCTTGCTCTACTTGAGTGTTGGTGTCTGTGGATTCACCTACAAGGATGAAATTTGAGATTGGAAACCAACACTATGGTGGAGCTCAAGGCATTTTGCAAGGAAAGCAAACTGTCTGCCAAAAGGAGCACCAATAAGGCAGAGCTCCAAAAGGCTTTGATAACATGGTATTAGGCCCACCAGTTGCCATTCAAAACAGAAGACCAAGATGGAAAGTGTGATGTGGAGGAGATAGGGCTGGTTCTGGGCTCTAGTCCTGAGGTGCACCATTCAGCTGAGGGAGGGTGATGTGACCCTTTGATTTGGAACTACCAACCAGTGCAGAGAGCAGTGTGTCTTCTCAAGACCTGTTCTCAGAGAAGCTGGCAGATAGGAAGGCGAAAAGGGAGGCTAGACTGCATGTAGTCCAGTTAAGGATAGAGGTAAAGAAACTAGCCATGGAGGTTAAGAAAGCTGGGAGGGCTTTGGAAAAGGAGAAGACTGAGGCCCTCATTCTGACCTTGGCGGGCGGCGGAGGCCGCCCGCCAAAGTCCCGCCGTCAGCTTACCGTTCCGCGGTCGAAAGACCACGGCGGTAATTCTGACTTTCCCGCTGGGCTGGCGGGCGGTCGCCTTCTGGCCGCCCGCCAGCCCAGCGGGAAAGAGGCTTCCACGATGAAGCCGGCTCGGAATCGAGCCGGCGGAGTGGAAGCTGTGCGACGGGTGCAGTTGCACCCGTCGCGTATTTCACTGTCTGCGCAGCAGACAGTGAAATACATTTAGGGGCCCTCTTACGGGGGCCCCTGCAATGCCCATGCCAGTGGCATGGGCACTGCAGGGGCCCCCAGGGGCCCCGCGACCCCCCCTACCGCCATCCGGATCCCGGCGGTCGGACCGCCGGGATCTGGATGGCGGTAGGGGGGGTCGGAATCCCCTCGGCGGCGCAGCAAGCTGCGCCGCCGTGGAGGATTCAATGGGGCGGCGGTACACTGGCGGGAGCCCGCCAGTGGTGCCGGTCCGACCGCGGCTTTACCGCCGCGGTCGGAATCCCCATTGGAGCACCGCCGGCCTGTCGGCGGTGCTCCCGCGGTCCTCCGCCCTGGCGGTCTTTGACCGCCAGGGTCAGAATGACCGCCTGAGTCTCAGAGAGCCTTGGTGAAAAAGAGATCAGCAATGGAGGAAATGAGAATGGACCATGAGCTAAGTCTCAGAGAGCTGGATGTCAGAGTTAAGGGGATGACATTGACAAGTGGTTTGAAGCGGATGAGGTAGCTTTGCAGACACATAGGCTCTCTGAGTAGGCTGGGGAGAATTGGAGTCTAGCCTATTGAAGCATATCCCTAGTGAGGGGAGGGACGCACCATAGGCCCTAGAGAAGGGGGAGAGAACGAGGTATCCCCCATGACTGAAACCCTTGTAAGGAAATATGCCTCTCCAATGAGAGGTGCAGGCAGGCATTTAGGGACAGTCCATTCAGAAACTGCCCCATCTGTCATGGGTGGATTTCATGGATTCCTTTTGCAAGGCACTGGATGATTTGCTGAAGGATAGTGAGGCTCACACCCCAGTCAACCAACAACCGAATGTTTTAGAGTATGTATCTAGGAAACTGAGGTAGCAAACATCTGGTTAATTATCAACCCCTGCGCTGATGTGCTAACTTATTAGCAAAGATGAAACTACCCTAGTGACATAGCATTCCTTTTCTGAGTTTTGGTGGGCAGCTTTGTGGGAGCGCCTTTTCCCCGATTTCTTCCCAAACAAGGATTTTCTTTAAAGCAGCATCTGTCCCTTTAAAGAACATGATCAGCTGTTAAAATAATGTTTTGGGTTTGAGAATGCAAATGCATGGACAGCAACCTGCTGTTCAGTGCAGGCTTGCAGCCTTGCATTCCCAGCCAGCCACAGGAGTCTCAAATTGCAACTACCCTAATTATTGTTAATTACTAATTGATATTAACTATTGATAATTAAACAGTCTGCAATGTGACCAATGAGTGTGTAAATTGGGTTGTACTACTAAATATCGATCCCCATATTGTAGTAAAAGAATATTGAGGACAGAATATTGAGGGACAAAATAAAGGTAAGTGCATATAGGGAAGAATAGATTAACTATTTCTTACTGCAATCCTATGTAGCTATAGCGTAAACACATATAAGTGAAACAAGGTATAAACAAATCTAAAAATCTATACTTACTGCTTACCTGTAAATATTTTAGATTCAATATTTTGACCTCAAAATTCTGTGCCTTAGATATTCTGGTTTCGCGATTTAGAGTGCAATCCTGCAAATTGCACATCCTGATGTATGATTGGAAGTTCATACATTGGCCTCATGATTATCAAATGAGACACCTTCCAACAAGGAATGGTAGTTTTCTGAAAGCCTTCTAAATACATAGCACATTGTAATTGACTTTGCACTACTCACACATGTCTCTACTTTGCAATCAAAACAGAAGAGGCACAAAGCATGCACTCGGTCCCAAGTACTTAGTTGTAATTAAACTCATGGGTAGCAAAATTAATTGTGAGGAACTAATCACAAAAATCCCTGAAAGACATTTATTGGAAGGTAGTGTCAGATGTTGATGTTCAGAACATAGTTATATGAAAAATGGGAGATGATTGAGAACATGAATTTCTATTGGTGCTACATGTCTGTCATCATCAGAGACAGGAAAGTGGGTGAGGACATCTCAGTACCCATGTTTAAATTATTCCTGGTCGAAATAAGTGTCAAGTAGGTGTAAAGAAAATGTGTGGTCAATAGTATGCTTTACAAATGGCTATCAGATAAGAGCATTAAGCAACATCCTGGTGGCCACTTATGTGTTAAGGAGTAGAGTGCACTTTATTGTGGGAGTGAGAAATTGGGTTGTTGGTTGACTGGGATGTGAACCCTGGTCAAGCACCACCACAACACCTTGCAAGGTGACCCACAGAACGTCACTAAATTAGCCTGTGCTTAACCCTGGGTAGCTTGGCACAGAAAGCAGTCAGGTTTAATTTAGAGGCAATGTGTAAAGTATTTATGCTGCACACATACAGTAATACATTGAAAACACAACACATGAAAAATCTCAAAGTATATTGGAAACGTAGAGTAAATTTTTAACAATTATTTGACACCACAACGCAATTAGTAGAACCGGACTCATGAGTTTTTAAAGTTTTCAGTAAAAACTATCACCTAAAAGATCAAAGCACCAATCACAGACATCTAGGCCCATATTTTTACTTTTTTAGCACTGCGTTTGCACTGCTTTTTAACGCAAAAGAGGCGCAAACTTACAAAAAACAACTGTATTTTCTAAGTTTGCGTCGCTTTTGCATCAAATAATTACGCAAACGCAGCGCTACAAAAGTATAAATATCGGCCCTAGTTGCTCGAGACTGGGTCAGAGTCGAAAAATATGGCTGACCACGATGGACACGGTTCAGACAGAAGAACTGGATTGGGATCTGTCAGCACTAATCTTCAGGCTTGAATGGAATTCTGAGAAAAAGTGTCTGAGAATGTGAAGTTCAGCGGGGCAAGGCTGCAGGTGGTGTCTGATGAGGGAACTACATCATAGGATGGCCTTGGGTCGAAGTTGTGGTGAAGATTTCTATGTTTGGACTTAGTCACTGAAATGCAAGTAAAAAATCTCGAGAAGGATGAGTGAAAGGGCTGTAGTCAATGACAGTTCCACAAGGTCGGATACCTCTTTGGCGAAGGACCGCTGAAAAGGTTTTGCTGCAGCAGAGAAGAACATAGTGGAAGAAGCTGCAAAGTCAATCCGACCATTGATGCACCTTGGGCGGATGGCAAGCAGTTTTGTGCTGGTCTCCTCATGGTTCTCAGAGCAGTTTTTGGGCAAAATGTTTCTAAGTCCTCAGTTTTGGGAATTAGCCATCTGGGCACCTTCAGCACCACAACCAAGGGTCCAGGACTGGTGGAACAACTCTTACGTGTTCAGGACTCACTCAAGCTGGGTCCAGGTACGGGTTCAAGATGATGGGAGCCTTCTATGTCCAAGGGTTCTAAACCGGAGCCAGCAAGCTAGACCTTGGAGTCACTCTGGTAGACCTGGTTGCACGTGAAGGAGTAGGGTTCAACAGCAGGGTTGGCCTCTGTGGGTTCAAGGAAGGCTCAAGGCATGAAAGTCGTTTTTCCAGGCACAGCAGAACTGTGGCAGAGTGTACAGCATGTCACAGTGTTAGAAATGGGGTCTTTGGTTGGCAGTCAGGTTACCCCCTGTCCAGGCAAGGACCCTCACTCTAGTCAGGGTAAAGGAGAATCACCCTCAGCTAACCCCCGCTCACCCCTTGATAGCTTGGCACGAGCAGGCAGGCTTAACTTCAGAGTGCTAGGTGTAAAGTATTTGTACAAACACACACAATAACGTATTGAAAACACTACACAATTACACAACACAGGATTAGAAAAATAGAAAATATTTATCTAAACAAAACAAGACCAAAACGACAAAAATCCAACATACACAAGTCAAATTATCAATTAAAATGCAAAAAGAGTCTTAAATCCGTTAGAAAACAATGCTAAGACTGTTAGCGTTGAAAAGTACCTGGGTAGCCTCAAAATAACACGCACGGGTGAGTGTGCGTCATAAAAGGTTAGCGAAGCGTTGATTTCTCACCCTCAAGTGATACCGTGCGTTGTTTCTCCTTCTCCGGTCGGATCAGCATGCGTCATTTATTTTTTTCCGCAGGAGAGCGATGCGTCGATCCGGACAGAACACCTCCAGTCCAGGCAGGCTTGCGTCGTTTTTCCACACCCAGCGATGTTGTGTCGTTGCAGCCTCTGTTAGCGTGCATCGATCTTCCAGCGGGGCTGCAGGTGGAGCGTCGATTTCAGCTGTTTTTCAGCTGCACTTAGAAGGTTGCGTCAAAAATTTTCCCGCACAGTGGTCTGTGCGTGGATTTCCTACCTTGGTCTGCCAGCTTCACCTCTCAAGGCCCCAGGAACTGGATAGGACACCACTTGGCAGGGCAGGAGTCTAAGCAGAGAGTCCAGGTGCTGGCAGGGGAAGTCTTTGATGGCCCTGTGACTTCAGCAACAGGAGGCAAGCTCTGGACAAGCCCTTGGAGATTTCTTCACAAGCAGGAATGCACAACAAAGTCCAGTCTTTGTACCCTTACACAGGCAGAAGCAGCAACTGCAGGATAGCTCCTCAAAGCCCAGTAACAGGCAGGGCAGCACTTCTACTCAGCTCTTTTCCAGGCAGAGGTTCCTCTTGATTTCCATAAGTGACCTAAAGTCTGTGGTTTTGGGTGCCCTTCTTATACCCATTTTGGCCTTTGAACTAGGCATACATCAAAGGAAAGTCTCTCTTGTTTATGAAATCCTGCCTCACCCAGGCCAGGCCCCAGGCACACACCAGGGGGTTGGGGACTGCATTGTGTGAGAGCAGGCACAGCCCTTTCAGGTGTGAGTGACCACTCCTCCCCTCCCTCCTAGCACAGATGGCTCAGCAGGATATGCAGGCTACACCCCAGCTCCCTTTGTGTCACTGTCTATAGAGGGGTGCAACCAGCCCAACTGTTAAACTGACCCAGACAGGGAATCCACAAACAGAAGAGTCACAGAATGGTTTAAGCAAGAAAAGGCTCACTCTCTAAAAGTGGCATTTTCAAACACACAATCTTAAAATCAACTTTACTAAAAGATGTATTTTTAAATTGTGAGCTTAGAGACCCCAAACTCCACATGTCTATCCGCTCCCAAAGGGAATCGACGCTTTAATCATATTTAAAGGCAGCCCCCATGTTAAACTATGAGAGGGATAGGCCTTGCAACAGTGAGAACCGAATTTGCCAGTATTTCACTGTTAGGACATACAAAACACATCAGTATATGTCCTACCTTTAAAATACACTGCACCCTGCCCATGGGGCTACCTAGGGCCTGCCTTAGGGATGTCTTACATGTAAGAAAAGGAAAGATATAGGCCTGGCAAGTGGGTACACTTGCCAAGTCGAATCGGCAGTTTAAAACTGCACACACAGACACTCCAGTGGCAGGTCTGAGCCATGTTTGCAGAGCTACTATTGTGGGTGGCACAACCAGTGCTGCAGGCCCACTAGTAGCATTTGATTTACATGCCCTGGGCACCTCTAGTGCACTGTACTAGGGGCTTACCAGTACATCAAATATGCCAATCATGGACAAACCAATTACATACACATTTTGTATAGGAGCACTTGCACTTTAGCACCTGTTAGCAGTGGTAAAGTGCCCAGAGTAACAAAAACAGCAAAAACAGAGTCCAGCACACATCAACAACCTGGGAAACAGAGGCAAAAAGTTAGGGGAGACCATGCCAAGGATGTCAAGTCTAACACACAGCCTTCTGTGAGTCCTTCAGCAAGTCCAGTAGTGAACTGAAGAGTGGTTATAAAGATAATATTTTTATATCCTGGTGCCCTTTCTTTTAGAAGGTGGGAGAAGTGTCTGAAAAGATTATTTGACGGGTATGGAATTTCCTGACTCTCCTGCCCTGGCTCCAAGCTGACAGCAGTGACATCTGCCCCTCATCCTTTCATCAGATGGCTCATTAAGGCACACCTAATCATTTGCTTGTGTAACTGTCTGGGAGGAATTCTCCCCAAAGTCTGTCAGTTACACTCAGTCATGTCACCCAAGAAAGGTAGCAGGCTCAAAGGGCAAGAAATGTCAATTTTATAAAAGCGGCATTTCCAAAATTGTAAGGGAAAATCCAACTTTACCATTAATGAGGGTTCATCATTTCAATTACATAGGTACCAAACTACCCGCGACCATTTGGAAATTACACCTTATTAAATGTAATAAGGAATCCCCAATGTTTTTGTATGGAAGGTATAGGCCTCACAGAAGTGAAAAATGAATTTGGGAGTTTTTCACTACCAGGACATGCAAAACTTAAAAGTACATGTCTATCCTTATAAATACACAGCACTCTGCTCTATGGGATATTTAGGGCCTAACTTAGTAACATGTAACATGTAATAAAAGGGGAGTTTAAGGCTTACCAAGGGGGTTCAAAACCCAAGTCGACACAGCAGTCTAAACCTTTATTCAGGCTGCAGTGGTGGGCCTGGGACATGTTTTAAGGTGATAATTAAGTGGGGGGCCCAGTAAGTGCTACAGAATCACTGGTAGCATTTAATTCATAGGCCCTGGGTATCAGGTATATCACTCTACAAGGGACTTATAAGCAAATTAAGTTTGCCAATCAGGTGTAAGGACCAATCCATGTTTAGGGCAGTGAGCACAAGCACTTAAGCACTGGGTAGCAGTAGTAAAGGTCACAGAGTCTGAAGATTAATAAAAATAAATTCAGCAGAAACTGGATGGAAAAGGTCAAAAGGTCAAAAGGTTTGGAGGTGACCATTCAGAGAGGCCAATGTCCAACAGTAGTCCTAGTTGTGAAAAGGTTACGTAGTCTTTTCCCAGAAGGAGGGCACGACCCAGGTAAGTACCACGCGGGTCACACTTTACCACAGAGTACTTTACCACACAGGTAAGTATTTTTTGTAAATGTCATAATTATTATGCCATTTAAAACAAGGATTTAAGGGTTAATGGACAAGTAAGGGTTCAGAGTGGTAAGGGAGGGTAGAGGTAAACCGATGTAAGTGGTTTCTAGTGTGCAAAAAAATGAAAACATGTTTTTTAATAAAAGGGGTTGACAGTTACCCCTTCAAAAAATGAATATCTGCATTAGCCCCCAAAGCACCCACACACAAATATATATGAATGTCAGATAATACACATTCACTTCATTGTAAAGGCATGCATTCTAAAGGCAAGCATGGTATTACAACACATTGTAAAGGTCGATTTGTTGTAGCACCTGAAGCGTAAAGACATGCATGGTAAACAAATGATCTGATCAAAATCTGATACTGATGAAAAGTATTCTGAAACAAATTAGAAATGAGAAACTATGCATGTTTTATAGTGCAAAGAAGGGTGACCACCCTTTACAGTGCTCCTTCATTCGGGTCTCCTAGAGAAATGATCTATAACTGTATACTTATCATCTTTTAAACCAGAGGGGCTGATTTTTATCTTTGACAGATCACAAACAGTTTAGTGGACTTAGTTTTGTTAGAAAGATGGGAAAGACAAAGGTATGAGTTAAGGAAGAGGAGAATAAATTGCCAAATATACAATGGAGAAAGGAATGGAGGCAAACATAGTACGACATAAGAACAAAACATACTAAGAAATAAGAAGAACAAAAGTAAATGTGAACGCATGAATAGTACCATGGGTGCCAAGAAAATACAATAAATAAGGTACGATGAAAAAATACACACACCTTTTGATTCCATATAGCATATATACTTAGACAGAGGTGAAAAGAAGAATGACTACTTCCTTGTCCAGTTTCACCTCTCCTATGACCTAAATGTACAGATTCGAGTAGCAGAACTATATGTATAGGCAAAGATCTTTTTCAAAATGTAAAAGTTATCATTTAGTTTATATGTTGTTCTTTTCTGTTTACATTGCTTTAAATCTTTGTGAATATTATTGATGACATAATGCAGATTTAGTGAACTATCTTTATCTTTTAGAATGCAGAAGCAAGCTATGACTTCAGCAGCAATGACCCATATCCATACCCCCGTTATACAGATGACTGGTTTAACAGGTACGTATGACACAGGTCAATCGAAAACTTTCAAGTTTGTATTTGATTTTCTATTTTTCCAATATAGCACACTTTACAATCAGGGCCTTTTTTATACTACCAATAACCAGTACTCACTCATGACAGTGCTGGAATTTACTGAAAGCATAGGCAGTCTTTCAAGTCTTACCTACTTTTTGATGTACGTCCATCAGAAGGGAATTCCAACTGTGTTAGTGTCTACTGGAGAAGCTCTGCTACCCACTCACAGGTTCTTTATACTCAGAATTAATAATTATTAACCTCTGAAGTCTACAAAATTTAGAGGGCAGACCGCATGACAGAGCATAAACCAGTCAGCCAGAAACAACGAACTCCATCTACAATTGGCTGTTCGATGTTGTATAGAAAGCCACTTTAAGCAAGGGTGTGCCTGATTAGGCAGTTCACTGTGATTGTCACTCTTCTGAGCTGCCCGCTGCTGAACTAGTTCATACAGTAGGGTATCATGCAAGACTACTAAAGATCACTAACTTATTTGCCAGTTCTTTGCAAGGTTCTTGAAAAGGACATTGTGTCCCAACTTCAAAAAACTCTTGATGATAACAACTACTTCTGACCCCTTCAGCTGGGTTTTAAACTAAGACACAGGCCTGAAAGCGCAATTTAGGCTTCTAAGATGATATGCTTTCCTAAACCCACGAAGGAGCAGACTGAGTACTAATCATGTTTAACCTTCTTGCCACATGTGACATGGTGAACCATATTCTCTTATAAAGACTATTCTCAGTGGCCCATGATGACCCAGCTACCATAAGCAGGACACGTCATTCCTACAGATTTCCTGACAATAGGTATCACTGGACCCCTTTCTTCCACAAGAATTTCACCTTCAGGGATTATTATTGTTCCCTGCAGGGAACCCATTACTAGACATCTTTAGGAATTCACAGGCTGGTATTCAACCAAAGACACACAAAGAAATATCATATGGTCACAAAACACTGACTCAGTGGGAGCTACAATATCTTCACAATAAGATAGAATCATGGACATACAATACCTATATAGAATTTAAAAAATTCAAAAATTGAATTCATCTTTTTGGGACCATAGGACACGCTAAGCTCAAAACATATTCTGTAGCTTTTAGGGAAATCCCTAGGCAGACTACTTAATAAGGTGATGAACTTGGATATCCTTTTTGATACTGACATGTCCTTAGCTATATAGAATGGATTTGTTACAGGAGACTGCTTCCGTCACTTGAGAACATTAAAGCCTATTATTCTGCTCCACTCAGAAACACATAAAGTAAGTTTTATTAAGTTGTATATATACAGAGCAACCACTAACCAGCATAGGATTTTTCCGCCCTCTACCCTTACATCATACCGGCTTCCTCAGCTCTCCAAATTCTTCTCAGGCTACTGGCACAGCAGCCAGCCAACCTTTCCACTGCCATTCTGAAGGACTCCTGTTGTCTTCTTCCGTCAGGTGGTGCACGCAAAAGTAAATCCTTCTCCCTTCCTGCTCTTAAAATGAGATCTGGCAGAACCAGAGGCCCTCTTCCAGTGGCATGAACAAGGAGGAAAAACACACTTCCAGTGAGGCAGCAAAGGATGAGCCTACTATCACTAGTCACGCTGTGCTCTTAAGCTCGGAAGCAGTCAACATCTAGGCCTCACTGCAAAAACTACAGCATCACACTACTGATAAGGACTCTTTGCCCCACGGAAAGGACTTAGCAACCAAAATGCACCTTCCCAAAATTCTCAGCAAATTTTTCTTCCTTAAAGATTAAGCAGCAGCTATCTTTACGCTGAATGCTAACATTTCAGGCTTACCATCTTCCCTGGAACTGTCATCAAACAAATCACCTCATTTGGCCTCGGTCAAGGAGTATGTGATCAACGTGCTTCTTTGCAACCAAATTTAACTATCCAACTAGTGAAGTAAAAGCGCAGCAAGATCCTGATATATCCATCAATGGAAACAAAACAACAAGTGCAATCACCCCAGTCAGGTCCCAAAAGGAGCGGGAAAAACACTTTTTTGCCTCCACAGTCAGAGGAAAAAAGACCAACTTGCATTCTGCGTCTCTGTGCAAGTACACACAGTAGCTTTAGTCATCTGACTGTGAGGACAGCAGAGGCTTGCCTTCATAATCAAAGCTATGAAAGCCACTGAACGTGAAATGAGCCAAAACCTTATCTTCTACTCCTACAAATTCTTCTCTGTTGAACCAGGAGACAGTGCAATATGTCCTCAGCCAGTTAAATGTACCAAAATGAAAATCCAACAGGCAAACATTAGTAGTACTGTCCCTGGCAGTCCTATGAAATCAAGCACCCTGAATACAGAGCCACGTCAAAACTCGCCCTTGCCAATGCCAGCAGCATGGAAAGAAATGATAACCATATATGGCAGAAACCATCAGGATCTCTCAAACCTTAACCAAACTGAGACCCACAAACCACTTTATGTTAGCACCATACAAAAAATGACTGAACCAACAGATGTCTGGGCAACTTTGCTAACAACACTGCAGCTGATAGTTGAATCTCTCAATTACCGTCTCATGAAAATAGACACTCAGCCCAAGCTACTAAACACCATGGCAGTCTTTGTCTCCGGGATTGATAGAAAGATAGCAAACCTATCATCACAGCTCATAAAACTGTAGTAATTATGCAGCTGGTTGATTCCTGTGCCTGCTCCCCTACCCGGACAAATTGGAGTCACTTCCCAGTCTCTTAGGTGACATCCTTAGCGGCCTCAAGAAGGCCTAGCAGCCTGTCAATCCGTAAAGCAATTTAACACCAGAAATAACATTGGTTATACAAGTCCCTAAGGGACCCATTCAGTCTGTCCCTCAATCAGAGCATGAGGCCAAAGAGCACACCTAGGGACTGTCAAATCCAAACCTCCCAGGAAACTCCAGCTCCCATAATCACAGTAGCCCAGGAACATCTTGTGAGCCTCAGCAAATCATCTCTCCATAGAAGGAGTTATCCCCGGGTATCACCAACAAGATCTCCAGTGTGAATTAGGAAATACAAGCCACCCCAGACCAACAAGTAGATGTTCCATCGAGGAAGAATCAGCGCAAAGCACAAACGCAGAAGGCTAATATTGCTGTCGAGGAAAACATCTACTCCTTTATCAATAAGTCAAATTGCAATCCAAACCTACACAGAAAAAACACCTTTAAGAAACAAGTAATGTACTCTGACCGAGACCTGGTCAACCATATGGCTCCTCAAACAGGTAATCTTTGTACTGAAAAGCCGCAAGTGGTAGTCATTGCAGAAGAAAAAGAGAAAGGAGACCACAGAGCAAGTAATCCAATGGCAACCCAAGTAGGCAATCTGGAGAACGCAAAGTCCCCGATGGGTGTCATTGCAGAAGAAGAAGACAAACAAACTTTCAGCATAACTAACCATGTGGTACCACAAACAGAAGGATGCCCCCACCCCCTCCCCAGCTGGCCTTGCAATAAAAGAAGAATTGACCACCCTGTAATTAATAGCACACCAATAGAAGCAGGAAGTATAAGCTAAGTTTGAAAACAGAAAAGAAGATGCTGGCACAATTCATCAAGCTCAATGGGGGCACCAAACACCTAACTCAAGGAAAAATAGGGTTTCAAGATAGCATTAAGCTAGAGCCTATAACCATTGCAGCATGTTCCAATGGGTAGTTCCATAACAAACCGCAACATTCTGGAATAGAGTCTCAGCAGATCCAAATCGTCTAGTACAATGCCACTAGGTCACTTTGACTTACTCAACCATGGCAACTTCCTTTGTCTACTAAGACAAATTCCAGACACTAGGAACCTATTCTCAACGACAGTGCATCTGTCAAGTTTATGGCCCCAACATCAGGACGCATCAATGAGACCACTAAGGTAACCAGAACAACATCAGCTGCCACTAGGAAGGTACTAAGAGCATCAGCTGTATTAAAAAAAACTGGGGGATGCTGGTGTCAGTCATCAGAGAACCAGCATATCCCCACTTTTTATCAATGCACATGACGAATCGATCCTCAATTACTCTTAATAAACAATCAAGCTCATTGCTAAGAAGCACACATTGTTAATCACCTCAGCCCCTCAGTTTTCAAGACACCCCATTCAATCAGACTACCAGAAGAGTGTTAACACAAGACTACAAATGGAGCTGGATTTCTGGAGCCCTAAACCAACCCCAAATCTCATCCTCCTGGACCTGTCCACCACATCCTGATCAACAGACTCCACCACATCGGGATTCAAGGAAATGCCCTCAAATGGATTGCTTTGTACCTCACAGGTAGAACCCAAAGTATCAGTCTCTCACCATTCATTTCTGAGCCTAAGAAAATCATCTGTAGAGTCCCCCAAGGATCATCCCTAAGACCGACCCTCTACAACATCTAGATGAATCCCCTGACCATCACCATCAGATCACATTGACTCAACATCAGCTCTTACCGCGACAGCACACAGCTCATGCTCTCACTGTCAGAAAATCCCTCCACCCCAAAATCTAACTTCCACAGATGCATGATGAACATAGTGGATTGGATGAAGGACAACTGTTTCAAACTCAACACCAAAAGAACGAAAGTCCTCCTCTTTGGGAGCAACGCCTTGTGATGGACTGACACATGGTGGCCTGCAAAGCTCTGCAACCCCAGCACGCCAACAGACCACGCCCACAACCTCAGCATCATGCTGGATAGCAAGCTATCAATGAAGAAACCATTCAACGCAGTCTCATCAACTTGCTTTCACACCCTTTGCATGCTCCTCAAGATCTTTAGGTGGCTCCCAGCAGACACCTTAAGGACTATCACACAGGGCTGTAGTGCCAACAGACTGGACTACGGAAGCAAGCTCTACATAGGAATCAGAGCACCCCTTCCAAGGAGACTCCAGATAATGCAGAACTCAGTGGCAAGACTAGTACTCGACCTCCCCACAAGGTGCCACATCACACTCCATCACAAAAAATGACACTGGCTCGCAATTCAGAAGAGGTGCCAGTTCAAGATGCTGACCCACGCCTACAAGGCCCTGCACAACGAAGGAGTAGCATAATCAACAAACGCCCAACCTTCTACCAACCAACCAGACACTCATGATCAGCTTCTCTTTCTCTAACAGACACAGCATGGATCTGTCGAGCCAACAGCAGGGGACGCTCATTCTCGCACCTGCCAGCCAAGGCCTGGAACAACTTCCCCCTGCACCTAAGGACCACACCATCACTCCAGCGATTCAGAAGAGAACTAAAGACCTGGATGTTCGAATAATCATTCCTCTGTGCAACAGCATACAGCACAAGTGCCTTGAGACCCTGACAGGTGATTTGCAGTGCTCTGTTAATGTTTAATTGATTGATAGAAAGGGCAAGCATAAATAAGCAGTAGTACAGACAGGTTGGTCGGGCAAGCTCAAAATGTGCTCATGGAACATCATTGGCCTGTTAGACAAATTAGCAAAAAACAAGATTTTAAGCTGCTTGCTCTCTTTCCAGATCATTTTGCTGCAAGAAACCTGGGCAGGAAAGATGCTCACGATTCCAGTTTGCATCAGTTACTCATCTCTGTCAAAAAGGAAGCCATTGATAGCAGTCAAAGTGGGGGCGTAGTAATTTACATCCAGGCTGCCATGAAAGGCAACCTCACTATGAAACCAACAACATGGAGTGGCCTGCAAATTGTTCAAATCCCTTTAAAGCAAGGCCCACTAACTGTTAATCTGGCACTTGTGAATGTATACATAACACCAAAAATGACATTAAAACAATCACTCTTTGTACATTTGAAGAAGGAAATGTCCAAGAAGGTCCATGGCCTACAGAAATAATCCTCTCTTGGGCCTATAACATTGACCTACTTGAGATAACAGAAGATGAAGTCTTACTGGCAGCTCCGGATGCATTTTGGTTGGTCCCAGGACAAATTCAAAACTTCAACTTTGAGTCTGATAAAAAGGGCACAACTATAAGACCCACTCCATAGTAGACTTTACAATGCTCTCTGTTCCATTTATTCATTTTGTTTCTAGTTTCTCAGTAATGCCAAGGGATGAAAGTGTTGCAGGGAGTCTAATTTTCCAGAACTATTGCTTGGGGCAATAGAATGTCATAATGCAGGGGCTGCGTCACTTCTGCCAAATCAGTACACTCAGATCAAAATACCTGACTAGCTCACAGTGCTTTACTTGTCCTCCTAACCTTACAGAGTGACAAGTAATTGTGACAACCCAGAAGGCACAACATTCTAGCGCCCTTGCTAAGGGAACAGTTGAAAACATGTCAGTCCTTTTCATACATTATCTCAGTCATACATATCCATAGCAAGATATATTAGAATTAAATATACACAATTTAAATTACAGGAATGCACACATCAAATTCACACATCAAATCCATAAACATAAAATTGCCATTTTGGATGTGTTCATTAAAATCAATCAAGTTGACATCAGTACTAATGTGTTTACCAAACCCACCGATAGGAATAATTGCCTACATTATTGCAGTTTTCATCAACCAGCCTTAGAAAATCATCTCCCTTACTCACAGTTTATCAAACTTAAAAGAATTATCATGGATCCAAAGGATTTTGAAATTACAAATGAAAAGTTTAAAAAGTGATTCCAACAACGAGGGTTTCCTCTTCCTGTACTCGAAGAGGCAATACATAGAGTGACTCAGATGAACAGAGTGGCTTTACTAACCAAAACAACTAAGCAGGAAACTAAAGCTACGGTATGTGTCCTCAAATAGTCCACGAAAGCTAAGGCCATCACATCCAGCATTAAAAAAAGGTTGGAAAACAAGCCAGATTTTCATGGTCTATATTCAGTCAAATTTATGTTTTCATAAAGCCGCTCTTGAATCATAAAAGAAATCTTATCCTACAAAAAAATGACCCAAGTGAGTAAATTATAAAGAGACCCAATGATGTTTCAATTGTATCCACTGTAACAATATAGTGGAAAGCAACAATTTGTTGCATCCAACATAAGGTTACATTATTCCTTTGAAGCACTCAGCGAACTGCAATACTAAATATGTAGTAAATGCCTTTATATGACCATGTGGATAACTTTATGTTGCTAAAACTGAAAGGAAAATAATAATCTGGATTACTGAACCAGGAGTGTGGTATTTAGGGCCAGATGTATCATACAACCGATTTGCGATTCTCAAATAGTGATTTTTAAGATATCGCTATTTCAGAAATGCAAAAAGGTATGTATGATTTTTGCGATTCGGTAATAGCGATTTCTTAAAAATTGCAAATGCTATTACTGAATCTCAAATAGAAAATCTGTCCCCATTCGCACCTATGGGCCTGTTGGCCCATATCTGCGAATTTTTAGCATTTCCAAAATTGCGATTTCTTAACCAGAAATCGCAATTTTGGAAATGCAAAACCCCAGGGTGCCAGGGGCCTAAGGCCCCCTCTGCTGCACCCCAGATTTTTTTGGGGGGACATGTAAGGTGCACACATGCCAAAAGGGCATGTGTGCTTTACATGTACATTTTAAAAATGTATTTTAAATGCATTTTTAAATTTTGCACATGGTTACCACCAGGTTCAACCTGGTGGTAAATAGCGATTCCTAAATGCTCAAATCACATTTAGGAATGGCTTCATACATGTGCTGAGAAATCGCAAATAAGCAATCCTTATTTGCGATTTCTTATTTAGAGAGTCGCAATTTGCGACTCTCTAAACAGGGTCGCAATTTTAAGGAATCGCTATTTTTGTGATTCCTTAAAATTGCGTTCAGAATGTCTTTCATACATTCTGAACTGGCTTTTTGCATTCGCAAACGGGCATTCGCACCATTTGCGAATGCAAAAAACCTTGACACATCTGGCCCTTAATAACGTATCTTCATAAATCTACATGTCCTTTAAAAAATATATTTTTGTCCCTTTGGTTCCATGTAGTGCGGCCACAAATTATGGCAGCAATATCATTATATAAGAGTTCCGATAGTAGCCTCTCTAAACATGGTAGGGCTAATACTATAGTAGGACTTGTACACTAGCAATTTTCTTATTTTGCCACCTTTCCGCAGATCTACATACTGGGGCCGGAGGAAGCAGTGAGCAATAGTTCCACGGTTGAAATGCCTTTGAGTCTGTGCAAACCTACTCACTTGCATGCTTTAAGGATTTTCACCAGTTCTTGTCTCATCTTTTATGATTCTGAGAATTTTTCTCTTAACAAGGGCAGAAGTAAACGTTCTTCCAGGGTTGGGGAAAAAAGTGGTTAGAGAGAAAATGATCTTGGAAACGCTCGGTAGATTTTCCCATGAACAAAACACATGCATATTTGTTTGGGCTAAAATACACTTCACAAATATTTTCTAGGTGTACGATTTTCTAGTCTACTTCTGTAAATTCTGGTGAATTCATGAAAGCCACAATTATTCATTAAGGCATAGACATATACCATGGTTGTACTTTTGTGACTTTCTTTAAGAATGTGGCCCCTCATTAGGTTTGGAATTACCCAAGACCTTTTGTTTTTATTAAAATGTTATTTCTCTCTCTATCCATTTATCAGCTGACTTTACTGTGAGTGATAGCATTCTACTTTTCCACATGGAACATATTGGCACACAAAATAGTTTTGTTTAGTACCAGGAACTACTGTGGCAATGTATGCCTTTTTCAGACCACATTTTATTTGAGATGTTTGCTCATGTTTATTACAATGGTGAGGGGCTGGCAGCTCCCACAAACAAGTTTTACAAAAGCTATGTCAAAATAAGACATACATTGACAAAACTAAAAGATTGAGCACCGATGTCAGATTGCTTAGCTTTACCAATGCTTGTTTATTTTCATGTTTCTCATAATCTTGTTTAGGCTGATTACACTGATTGTTCCATTCTGAATGTTTTTGGAAATACTAACATGCATCAACACATTTTACTAAATTATGCTTCAAAGAAATAGTACCTAAAATTTCACAGTAATATAGCAAAACCTCCTTTCCTATTGCATTTTGTTCTGAACATTTTATTTTGAAAGCAAAGAATCATCATTCTTGCTTACAAGCTTCTGCAAAAAATTGCATCTAATCAGAGAGCGTTCTGGGAGCCTTATACGTAGCCTCATATTGTTAAAGTTTTCAAATGCGCCTGGACACATTTTTTATTGCACCCACTGTCAGTAGTGCAGTGTGAGCTTACAACATACATTTAAAGCACTCACCCTAATAATGAAGGCTTTACATTAATGAATCATAAATACAAATTCGTACAGCATTAACAAATGGACACAACTATTACCTCAACTGCAGACAGTTCCTTACTTGTAAATTGGCAACCAAATTGTTTCTGCTGCAGGGAGTTGGGCCTACTTGTCCCAAGGACATTATAAACATCAAAGCTTCAAGTTTTATAACTATTCAGCCAGAAAGAGACAATTAAAAGATACTGTCACAAAGAGAATTCTTATGGATCATGAAAGTTGAAACTTTACTTCCATTAGGGATGAATGACAGATTGTCTATGATTCATAGTTCAGTGCATTTATGATCTTATAATTGTTTATAATGTCAAAAAAGGGGAAATGTCCAACCCTGTTGTACTATTTTTTAATTATTCATTATACTTCATAAGACACTTAACACATGCAGTAGGAACATAGGCTCACTTATTAAATTCTGCTAGTTAGGGACGCGATTCTGGGGTGAGTGTTACACTGTGAAGGTAGCACTTATTCAGTATTCCTTCAGTTTAACAGATGTTTTTGTCACATTTTGTGGTAACGTGTCTTGTGATTGGTTCATATAACTGATTGGGGAGTTCAGCATTGAGCATGTTATTGATGGCAGCAGCATTGAACGCTGTAGCCATTCTTGGCAGTTATCGGCTCAAACCTTTCTTTTGTGGGTCACTTGAAAGAAGCATGTATAACTCTAGAGTTAGCGTTTCACTGGGAAGGTAACACTTATGCAGTATTCCTTTAAATCAATGGGTATTTTCCATCACATTCTGTGGTAACATGTCTTGTGATTGGTTTATATTATTGAATGCATAAGTTCAGCACTAAGCTCGTTATTGATTGTGGCAACATTGAATGCAGTCTGCATTTTTGGCAGTTATCAGCTCAGCTTTTTGTGTGTCACTGGTAAGACATTCCTCCTAATGTCTGGGTTTATGTTTCGGGTTAGTCCTGGCATACTAATTTCACATGCATCTGAAAAATTACACAGGTGTTTGTGTTAAATGGCAAGCATGGTTTTAAATTGGTTAGTAGTCAAATATTGGATCATTCACTTAATGTGTGTATCCTCTCACATATATACAAGTGGCATTATATGAATCTGGTTAATATTGAGTACAAGGATTTTTGAGTTTCACAAGCGTTATGTGCATTACGGAATACATTGAGGCAGACATTTTTACACATGAACTGATTTTGTACACAAGTGATTGGTTCTTGAGCTTTCTCTTAAATAACTACACTTTGGGCCAGATGTATGACATTTTGTTTTGCAACTCGCAATTTGCGATCCTTTTGGGAATCACAAATTGCGAGTTGCAAAACAAAAAGTACAACAGTGTTAAGTACACTGTTTGCGATTCCCAATGAGGTAGTAAATTACCTACCTAATCAATATTTATGAGGTAGGTCGCAATTTGCGACCTCTTCAGGAATGGCCACACTTAGAGGGATGGTGGCCTGCTGGGGACAGCAGACCACCATGTCTGTGACTGTTTTTTAAATAAAGCAGTTTTTATTTTTTGAAATGCAGCCTGTTTTCCTTAAAGGAAAACGTGCTGCATTTCAACCAAAAATGAAAAGGTTTCCTTTAATTTTTTCAGAGTAAGCAGTTGTCTGTGGGACCAATGCCTGCTCTGAAAAGATATTTGTGCTTGCAACAAGAAGAATTCTTTGTGCATGTGGCCCTTAGTACTTCTGTAGCAAACAGCAAGGAGCTATACATCAGGATTTACAGTATGTAAAATTGATATTATTAAACTTTTCATCCTTGGCGTGGTCTCCCTTAACTTTTTGCCTCTGTTTCCCAGGTTGTTGATGTGTGCTGGACTCTGTTTATGCTGTTTTTGTTACTCTGGGCACTTTACCACTTCTAACCAGTGCTAAAGTGCAAGTGCTCCTGTACAAAATGTCTATATAATTGGTTCATCCATGATTGGCATATTTGGTTTACTAGAAAGTCCCTAGTACAGTGCACTAGAGGTGCCCAGGGCCTGTAAATCAAATGCTACTAATGGGCCTGCAGCACTGGTTGTGCCACCCACAATGGTAGCTCTGTAATCATGTCTCAGGTCTGCCACTGCAGTTTCTGTGTGTGCAGTTTTTAACTGTAAATTCGACTAAGCAAGTGTACCCACTTGCCAGGCCTAAACCTTCCCTTTTCTTACATGTAAGGCACCCCTAAGGTCGGCCCTAGGTAGGCCCAAGGGCAGGGTGCAGTGTTTGATTAAGGTAGGACATATAGTAATGTGTTCTATATGTCCTGACAGTGAAATATTGCTAGATTTGTTTTTGGGACCAATACCAGCCCAGTGGTATTGGTCCCAAAGGCTGCTGCACCTGGTGAGACTCCAAAACTCAGGTTCTGTGTGGACTACCGGGGGCTCAATGAGGTCAACAAGACTGATGCACACCCCATCCCCCGAGCTGATGAGCTCATTGACTGGTTGGGAGCTGCCTAGTACCTCAGTACATTTGACTTAACGTCTGGGTACTGGCAGATTGCCTTAACTGAGGGGGCCAAGGAGAGGTCAGCATTTTCTACCCCAGATGGATACTTTCAATTTAAAGTGATGCCATTTGGGATAAGGAATGCCCCTGCCACCTTTCAGAGGTTGGTCAACCAGGTGTTGGCTGGGCTGGATGAGTTCCTTCCCGCCTACCTGGATGACATTGCTGTGTTTAGTTCCACATGGGAGGAACATCTGCAAAACCTCTGGAGAGTGTTAGAGGCCCTGCAGAAGGCAGGCCTCTCTATTAAGGCAAGCAAGTGCCAAATAGGGTGGGGTTCTGTGGTGTACTTAGGACACGAGGTCGGGAGTGGCCAGGTAGCACCCCTACAGCCAAAGATTTATACCATTCTGGCTTGGGAGCCCACCCAAGACCCAGACTGAAGTAACTTCTTAGGTCTCACAGGATACTACATGAGGCTTGTCAAGGGATATGGTACCATTGTTACCCCCTTGACTGAGATGACTTCTAAGAAGCAACCCAGGAAGGTGATCTGGACAGAGGCTTGCCGGACCACTATTGATGCCCTGAAGGCTGCCATGTGCACAGCACCTGTGCTGAAGGCCACTGACTACTCCAAGGAGTTTGTTGTGCAAACAGACACCTCAGAGCATGGTATTGGAGCAGTACTCTCACAGCTTAGTGAAGAAGGCCTAGATCAACCTGTAGCCTATATTAGCAGGAGGTTACTTCCCAGGGAACGTAGGTGGAGTGCCATAGAACATGAAGTGTTTGCTGTGGTCTTAGTGCTGAAGAAGGTAAGGCACTACTTGTTTGGGACTCACTTCCGAGTTCAGACTGACCACAGGCCCCTCAGATGGTTAATGCAGATGAGGGGTGAAAATCCAAAACTGTTGAGGTGGTCCATTTCCCTACAAGTGAAGGACTTTATGGTGGGACACCGTACTGGTACAGAACACGCCACTGCTGATGGTCTGTCCAGGCCTTAGTGATGAGAACTCCCATGAGGTTGGGTAGTTGTTCCCCACTTTCTGCTGGGGGGACACGTGTTAGACTTTTCATCCTTGGTGTGGTCTCCCTTAACCTTTTACCTCTGTTTCCCAGGTTGTTGATGTGTGCTGGACTCTGTTTTTGTTGTTTTTGTTACTCTGGGCACATTTCCACTGCTAACCAGTGCTAAAATGCAAGTGCTCCTATCCAAAATGTGTATATGATTGGTTCATCCATGATTGGCATATTTGATTTACTAGTAAGTCCCTAGTACAGTGCACTAGAGGTGCCCAGAGCCTGTAAATCAAATGCTACTAGTGGGCCTGCAGCACTGGTTGTGCCACCCCCATAAGTAGCTCTGTAATCATGTCTCAGGCCTGCCACTGCAGTGTCTGTGTGTGCAATTTTTAACTGTGACTTCGACTTGGAAAGTGTACGCATTTGCCAGGCCTAAACCTTCACTTTTCTTACATGTAAGGCACCCCTAAGGTAGGCCCTAGGTAGCCCCAAGGGCAGGGTGCAGTGTATGGTTAAGTTAGGACATATAGGGCCTCATTACAACATTGGTGGGCGGCAAGCGCCGGCCGCCAAGTTGTAACCGCCGTGCGGCCGCCAATGCGGCCACACTCCCGCGGTGCCAATTTCGACATCCCAGCTGGGCCGGCGGGCGGAAACCGAGTTTCCTCCCGCCGGCCCAGCGGGGATGTGGGCCGCAACATGGGAGCCGGCTCCAAATAGAGCCGGCGGTGTTGCGGCCGTGCGACGGGTGCAGTTGCACCCGTCGCGCTTAAAGCCGCATGGTGCCCTGTCAGGGGGCCCGCGACTCCCCTTACCGCCAGCCTTTTCCTGGCGGTTCAAACCGCCAGGAAAAGGCTGGTGGTCGGGGACTCGTAATCCCCTGGGCAGCGCTGCTAGCAGCGCTGCCCTGGTGGATTACTACCGCCGGGGCCATTGTGGCGGAAAACCGCCGGCCCCGGGGGTGCGACCGCAGCGGAAGTAATGACCCAGGAAGCACCACCAGCCTGTTGGCAGTGCTTCCGTCATGTTAGCCCTGGCGGTCATGTACCGCCAGAGTCAAAATGACCCCCATAGTAATGTGTTTTATATGTCCTGACAGTGAAATATTGCTAAATTCATTTTTCACAGTTGCAAGTCCTGTCCCTCTCATAGGTTAACATTGGGGCTGCCTTTAAATATGATTAAAGTGTAGATTCCTTTTGGGAGCGGATAGACATGTGGAGTTTGGGGTCTCTGAGCTCGCAATTTAAAAATGCATCTTTTAGTAACGTTGATCTTAAGATTGTGTGTTTGAAAATCCACATTTAGAAAGTGAGCATTTTCTTGCTTAAACCATTTCTGTGACTCTGCCTGTTTGTGGATTCCCTGTATGGGTCATTTGACAGTTGGACTGGTTGCACCTCTCACTAGACAGTGACACACAGGGACCTGGGGTATAGTCTGCATTTCCCGGTGAACCAATTGTGCTAGGAGAGAGGGGAGGAGTGGTCACTCACACCTGAAAAGGGCTGTGCCTGCCCTCACACAATGCAGTCTCCAACCCCCTGGTGTGTGTCTGGGGCCTGGCCTGGGAAAGACAGGATTGCACAAATGAGAGAGACTTTTCTTTGAAGTAAGCCTACTTCAAAGGGCAAAATGGGTATCAGATTGGCACCCAAAACCACAGACTTTAGAGCATTTCTGGAAACCAAGAGTAACCTCTTCCTGGAGAAGAGCTGAAGAGCTGAGGAAGAAGAGCTGCCCTGCCTGAGACTGTGCTTTATGGAGCTATCCTGCAGTTGCTGCTTCTGCCTGTGCTAGAGGACAAAGACTAAACTTTGTGTTGCCTTCCTTCTTGTGAAGATCTCCAAGGGCTTGATTTAGAGCTTGCCTCCTGTTGTTTGAAATCTCAGGAACAGCATAGTCTTCTCTCTGCCTGCACCTGGAGCCTCTGGAGAGACTCCTACTCTGCCCTGTGGTGCCCATCCACTTCATGGGGCCCTGAAAAGAGAAGCTGGCAGCCCAAGAGTGAGAAATCCACGCACAGACTGCTGTGCGGGGAAAGGATTGACGCGACTCCGATCTGCGGCTGAAAAACTGATGCGCCGCCGGCTTCGCGGCTGAAAAGCGTTGCTCGCCTGCAACGTGACCGGAAGATCAATACTCGCGGCTGGAGAAACAACGCACAGCATCGCTGACGGAGGCTGGTGAGATCGCAACCCTCACTGCGTGGTTTTTGGACCATCGTGTGGCTGAATTTCTGATGCAAACACCACTTGGTGTGTAAAATTGACGCAAGGCCTGCCCGGATCCGAGAGTGCTGACCGGATCGCTCATCGCCCTCCTGCGGAGAGAAGAAACAACGCACGCCGACCCGACTAAAGGAGATATGACGCAAGGTCTCACTCGTGAGTGAAATTGATGCATCGCTAGCCCTTTTCGACGCACACTCACCCGTGCAGGGTTATTTTTGATGCACCCAAGGTACATTTTCACGCTAACAGCGTTAGCGTTGTGTTTAAAATTACACGAAGTCTCTTTTTGCATTTTTAGTGGTAACTTGACTTGTATATTGTGGATTTTTGTAATATTGGTCCTATTTTGTTTAGATAAATATTTTCTATTTTTCTAAACCTGAGTTGTGTCATTTTGTAGTGTTTTCAATAAGTTACTGCGTGTGTTGGTACAAATACTTTACACCTAGCACTCTGATGTTAAGCCTACTGCTCATGTCAAGCTACCAAGGGGGTGAACGTGGGTTAGCTGAGGGTTATTCTCTTTTACCTTGACTAGAGTGAGGGTCCTTGTTTGGACAGGGGGTAACCTGGCTGCCAACCAAAGACCCTATTTCTAACAGATAATATATATATTATTTTGTCATTTTTTCAGGGCTGATAAAAGTTTACAATTTGTTAACAGATCACTGAAGAGGGTCATTGGACCCAAAATGCATTTGGTAATGTAAAGTACATGGAGATATTGAGTCGAATGGAAGTTATCATGGATGGATTTCATGATAAATACATTTGGAATAATCACCAATGTTTTTGCACATATATATTTGAATCTGGAAAATCTGGAAATTTCCGAAAGTGACTGATTACATCTTGAGCGACAGAGGAGGGAAACCTCTTCTGCAATTGTGGGAGACATTTTTGGTGCAGTAATTCCTTCTGTAGAAGTTATTTTGAATGCAATCAAGATGCATAATTGTCTACTATTGTGGATAACATGCTGACAAATGTCACAGGGGCAATACTCCTGTGAGATAATGAATTGGTTGTGGAAAGATCTATGACGCTTCAGAATAGGCTTGCGTTAGATATACTTTTAGCAAAAAAAGGCAGAGTCTGTAGGATGATTAGTGCTAGGCATTGTTCTTCATATATACCTGATAGTGATAAGGAGATAAGAGACTTACTTACTAACTCAACTAATTCAAGCAAGGATTTGAAGGAATTGAAGGAACCAGGACTTTGGGAAAACGGTTGGAATTGGGTTTGCTTCTATGGGTAATTGGTTTAGTCAAATTTGGAATGGGGTATTATTAAAGATTGTACAGGGAATATTAATTGTGATTGTTTCTATATTAGGATTATAGGGTGCATGCAAGTTGTGGCAAAAGATACAATTAAGGAAGTCCAAGAATGATCAGAAGAGGGAAGAACAGCTTAGGAGAAGAATCTATAGAGAAAATTGAAGGAGAAGTCAAAGAACATCAGAAACACAACTATAAAAATAATGATAAGGGAAGGTGTGATTACATATTTAGTCATCAGAGGAGGGACTGTTGAAGCAGATATGCTAATTAAGAAAATTATTAATGATCTATATGATATTACCAATAAGAAAATGTGTAGAGAAAATATTCATAGAAAAATAATGTGCATGTTTGAAAAATGTGCCCTTGTGGTATGATCACCATGTGTACTAAAACGACTGAAAATGTGCAAAATAAAGGAAATATATGAGAAAAATGTAATAATATGTCATAATGAGATGTATAACCTATGTTTTACATTAATTTATAGTACTAAGTTAGCTGAACGAAAGGCCTAGTTCCACTGGTCCTCGCACACTCGAAACATGGAAAAACCGAACGCCTTGCAAAGGACTGGAAACTGCTATATCCAACCTTGACCCATTCGAAGGTCAAGTTACTTAGCTAATAAGTTTCTGCAATGTACTGGTGAACAGGAGATGATGAAGATAATTTGATACAATTATGTGTAGAGTATGCTAAATGTACTTTCCCAGGACTTGAACAATAGACACACTGACCGAAGAAGAATATGCAACAATTTTTATTCCTGATGAGCCAGATGATAAGGACATTGCATGGAAAACCAATCTGCTTCTTGGGAACGGGGACATATGAACATTAATAGATTTGGTAAACAAAAACTATAGGTAGAATTTTCCAAATTGATGTTTTCTCTAAATTGTTTTTTGCATGAAGACCCCCATACTGATGCTAATCTTGGTTAGGTAGGTTTTTAGGGTGACGTTGACAGTGACAAATGACTGACGAACTTACTTGCTGAATTTTATTATTAATGCTGGTATTCATAGCTTATGGTATTGCATTGTAGCATATGTTTTCTTTAAGAAATAATGGCCCTCATTACAACATTGGCGATAAAAGCCGCTTACCGCCGTGCAGAAGACCGCCAACACACCGCCGCGGCCATGGAATTCCACCACAGCTATTATGACCCACAGTTCGGAATCTGCCAAAATTCAGACACCCACACAAGTCCGCCACAGCAAAGGTCAGTGATAAACTGGCGATAACAAAACCTCTACCGTCACGCCAACAGAAATACGGCCAGACTATCACGACCCATGAATCCACGCGGCGGTCTTTCAACCACGGTATTCCATTGGCGGTACACACTGCTGCCCTCAAAATACACACACATTTACAAAACACAGCCACATTGGACAATTCGAAATACACACAACTGATACACATACCACTCTCACACACCCAATACAATATGAAACACACACCCACATCCCCCACAAACCCCTACTACCAAAAATTCCGAAAGAAGGCCAGAGAGAGACAGCACCAGCAAGAACAACAGCATCCACAGGCACACAACACCATCACCCACAAATCTTCCACGCACCTCACACAACACACCACTACATATCAGCACACTTATCACCACACACTCCACCCCACACATCACCTACACCACCCCATGGCACGGCAAAGACACCCCAGGTTCTCGGAGGAGTAGCTCAGGGTCATGGTGGAGGAAATCGTCCGGGTAGAGCCACAGCTATTCGGATCACAGGTGCAGCACATCTCAATTGCAAGGAAGATGGAGCTATGGCGAAGAATCGTGGACAGGGTAAGCGCAGTGGGACAGCACCCAAGAAATTGGGAGGACACCAGGAAGAGGTGGAACGACCTACGGGGGAAGGTGCGTTCCGTGGTCTCAAGACACCACCTGGCGGTTCAACGGACTGGCGGCGGACCCCCACCTCCTCCCCCACAACTAACAACATGGGAGGAGCAGGTCTTGGCGATTCTGCATCCTGAAGGCCTCGCAGGAGTAGGTGGAGGAATGGACTCTGGTAAGTCAAATCTTAACTATTACATACCCCACCCTACCTGCATGCCAGCACATACCCCCACCCTCACCCTCACCCCATCACTCTAACTCCTCACAAATGTCCCTACATCACAAACCACACTTCCTAACACCAAGCCCTGCATGCAACAACAAAGCATGGACACCCATCACCAAAGCATGCCCACTGCACATACCCATACAGCCCCCTAAACCATCATCCCACAAGGTCCCACACAGGAATGCAAGCACTGGGGTACACGGTCACCCACCCATTGCACACCATGCCACACACAGATGTAATAAACATCCTTTTATACCCCTGCAGGACCCCTACCCAATGTCACCGGACAGGAGGGTCCACACATGTCCACACCACCAACAGAAGAGGCCCACAGTGATGACAGCAGCTCTGTCCAACTGTATCTAGATGACCAGCCCGGCCCATCGGGGAACTATGGACAGTCGGTTCCCCTGACACAGTCACAGGCCACTACAGACCTTCCCCCCTCTGGAAACACCAGCACACCACCCACCCAGCGGGCCCATACCTCCGTCCCCAGGACTCGTCAATCAGCAGTGTGTCCACCACTACAGGGAACCCAGGCTAACCCACCACCCCAACAGCAACAGGGACCTGGGGGCAGTGGCAGTGGGTACACGGTCCAGGGGACGGAGGCCCAGGAACACAGGGGAACTGGGAGGGCTGCTGTGCGACAGGGGGCGGACAGGCCAAGGGAACCCACTCTCCACAAGGCCCTCTCCTCCATCATGGGAGCCTACCACCACTCCCAGGAGGCGATGGCAACGGTACTGGCCAAGTTTCAGGAGGCCCAGCGCCTGCAGGAGGAACAGTATATGGGCTTCAAGGAGGAACTCAGAAGCATTCAGCTCCACCCTGGGCACCATCGTAGGGGTGCTGAAGGAACTCGTGAACACCAGGAGGGACACTGTGGCACTACAAGGGGCCCCTGACACTAGCATGGACGATGAACTGCCCACCACCTCCGCTGGCGCTATTGGACAGGACGCCCTGCCACAGGACCACCACACCAGCACCCCACCCCCTGCAGAGGGAGAACCACCCCGCAAAAAGTCCCTGAGATCCAGGACAAAGACAGAACACAATGCCAAGACCCCCGCCAAGAAATGAGACCACCCTGATTGTCATCCTACTGTCCCACTTTGTCACCCTGTCCATACTTAAATTGCCCCAGCTCCACTTCCTATGCCCATATGGGCAATGCACCTGTGAGACTAATAGACTGGACTCTGCCATGGACATTCCTCAACCATCACCCCTCACCATTTTACTACCCCCTCCAATATTGAGCACTTAAATAAACACACATAAAGCACAAAACAATCTGGAGTCTGTCTGTGATTTCGAAATAGTGTATTAGCAATTACAGTGACAAAATGCTCTTACAATTGTAATGTCAACATACCTATGTCACACAGCTCTAGTCCATGAGGAATCTAAGCAGATGTCACACAGTGGGACCCACATCTGTGAAATCGTAAGGGAAAGTGACAACTCAGTGCCAACACACTGGGTGAAAAGGACAGACAGTAGAGAGGTAGTAGTGTTAAAGTACATGTAGTAGGCAGGTCTGTACTCTTACCTGTGTCTCATTGGAAATATTGCTGGATCACTGAGTCCCTGTTGTTCATGTCTTCTTCCTCTGCTTCCTCGTCTTCACTGTCCACAGGCTCCACAGCTGCCACAACACCGCCATCTGGACCATCCTCCTGCAGAAAAGGCACCTGTCGTCGCAAAGCCAAGTTGTGAAGCATACAGCAGGCCACGATGATCTGGCACACCTTCTTTGGTGAGTAGAATAGGGATCCACCTGACATATGGAGGCACCGGAACCTGGCCTTCAGGAGGCCAAAGGTCCACTCGATCATCCTCCTAGTTCGCCCATGGGCCTCATAGTAGCGTTCCTCTGCCCTTGTCCTGGGATTCCTCACTGGGGTCAGTAGCCATGACAGGTTGGGGTAACCAGAGTCACCTGCAAATGGCGAGGGACAACTGTTAGACACGCACTAACTTGTAGGGATATCCCCAGACCCAGACAACCATTCCCACTGTCTTGCTCCCAGGTGCTCACCTAATAGCCACACACGGTGCCTCTGGAGCTGCCTCATCACTTAAGGGATGCTGCTATTCCGCAGGATGTAGGCGACATGCACTAAGCCAGGGAACATGGCATTCACATGGGAGATGTACTGGTCGGCCAAACATACCATCTGTACATTCATTGAGTGATAACTCTTCCTGTTTCTGTACACCTGTTCACTCCTGTGGGGGGGGGACCAAAGCAACATGGGTCCCATCAATGGCACCTATGATGTTGGGGATATGTCCCAGGGCATAGAAATCACCTTTCACTGTAGGCAAATCCTCCACCTGAGGGAAAAAGATGTAGCTCTGCATGTGTTTCAGAAGGGCAGACAACACTCTAGACAACACGTTGGAAAACAGAGGCTGTGACATCCCTGATGCTATGGCCACTGTTGTTTGAAAGGACCCACTTGCAAGGAAATGGAGCACTGACAGCACCTGCACTTGAGGGGGGATTCCTGTGGGATGGCGGATTTCTGGCATCAGGTCTGGCTCCAACTGGGTACACAGTTCCTGGATTGTGGCACGGTCAAGCCTGTATGTGATAATCACATGTCGGTCCTCCATTGTCGACAGGTCCACCAATGGTCGGTACACCGGAGGATGCCGCCATCTCCTTACATGTCCCAGCGGACAGTGCCTATGAAGGACAACAGCGAGCACAGAGTCATACAACTCAGAGGTACGTACATACAGTTTACACAGAACACCATTCGTACACAAAAGGTGGCCTGTATGTGTGTTGAGTCTAGGCCTAGTTATGTGTGACGCAGTTGAAAATTAATCCACGTGGGCCCCTGAAATGGCGGCTGCCTGACCTCTAAAGTGGGAGAATGCGATGTGAGGTAACTGCGCTGGCGTTGTACACCGTTGCGGTAGGCGGTCGAAGACCACGGCGCAATGCTGCATTGGTTAGCATTGGACCCTATGGGTCCCAGGAGCCAATGACGATGTACGCCGGGTGTGACGGTACGCACCTCCGTGGACATGACCGCCATTTTCTATCTGTTCAATCACTCTATACCTGATATTCGACAGGAGAGGACCTACACTGCAAGTGCTGCTGTGACCTCGGTCTGGAAGAGACAATGGCTCGAGTGTCTGGGGAAAGGGCCCCTGCCTTCACATCGGATGAGTTGGAGAAACTCGTGGATGGGGTCCTCCCCCAGTACACGCTACTCTACGGTCCTCCAGACAAACAGGTAAGTACACTGGGAGCATGCTGTATGGGCTATGCCTGTGTGGAGAGGGCTGGATGTAAGAAGGAAGGGGGGAGAGTGCGGCGTGCATGAAACGACGGTGAATGCATGTGCCACATGGCAAGGGTAGGGATGGGGGCCAATCACTTTGGCGGTACAGTTGGTAATAACGTACTCTTCCCCCTGTACATTTCATGTAGGTCAGCGCCCACCAGAAAAAACATATTTGGCGTGCCATCGCCAAGGACGTCCGGACCCTGGGGGTCTACCACTGACGGAGCACCCACTGCCGGAAAAGATGGGAGGACATTCGCCGCTGGAGCAAGAAGACGGCGGAGGCTCAGCTGGGGATGGCCTCCCAACGTGGGAGGGGTGCCCGTCGCTCCATGACCCCCCTGATGTTCAGGATCCTGGCGGTGGCCTACCCGGAGTTGGATGGGCGCTTGAGGGCATCACAACAGACACAAGGGGGTGAGTACACTCTCATTCTGCTGACTTTGCACGCAGTGGAGGGGTCTGGGTGGGGGAGGTGGGCTGTGGGTTTCCCTACACCAGGGCGAGTTCCGTAGGCAAGGTCCCTCCGTAAGGCAGGCCATGTGGTACCCCACCCCACTTCTGTAGAGTGCCAAGTACACCTATTTGTGCCCCTGTGTCATCTATGTGTGCAGATGTTGTCCATAGCCTTGTAGGGCATTTCCAAGGAATTGAACAGTGGAGCCCAAGAGCGCGGCATAGTGCAGGAGGCTTCTGTGTCTGTTGTGTCCGCCAAAGGTAGCGGTAATGCATGCACTCAACATGTCTTTCTTCTGTCGTCGTCCCCTTTTTGTGGTCTCCCTGTTCTTGTGTGCATTAGCATCATCAGGTGGAAGGGCAGTGGCACCGAGCACCAGGGGGCTGCATCCCACATGGCCATGGAGGGCCACACTACGGACTCGGACTTCACCAGTGGGACGGAGGGTGTGGGGAGCTCCACGGCGTGGACAGGAGCTGAGACCAGTGACACGGACTCGTCCTCTGATGGGAGCTCCCTTGTGGTAGCGGCAACATCTGTGCCCCCCCCCATCTACAGGTACAGCGCCACCCCCCCTTCCAGCACCGCCCTCCCAGCAGCCCCTCAGCCTTCGCCCCGTGCCCGCCCACCCAGGAGGGTGGGCATCACCTTCGCCCCAGGCACCTCAGGCACCTCAGGCCCTGCCCCAGTCACCGCTGCTGTCCTCAGTGAGGAGGCCATTGACCTCCTCAGGTCCCTCACTGTTAGGCAGGCTACCATTTTGAATGCCATCCAGGGTGTAGAAAGGCTGTTGCAACAAACAAATGCATTCCTGGAGGACATTCATTCTGGTCAGGCGGCCCTTCACCGAGGTTTTGAGACTCTGGCCTCAGCACTGATGGCAGCCATTGTCCCTTTGTCTAGCCTTCCCCCCCCAACTTCCTCCACCCCGACCCAATCCCCTGTACCTCAGTCTATCCCAAGCACACCTACAGACCAGCATGCACACACCTCAACACACAAGGGAAGCTCAGGCAAACGTAAGCACCACACATCCCACAGGCACTCACGCAAGCATCACACACATGCAGACAGACCAACATCCACTGCCTCCACTGTGTCCCCCTACTCCTCGTCTCCCTCCTCCCTCCCAGTCTCATCTACACTCACACCTGCATGCACTACCTCTACAGACACTAAGTCCCTCTCCAGCACACCCACCAACACACCCCGCTCACGTGCAGTCACCACCCCCACTACCATTCACACGTCCCCTGTGTCCTCTCCCAGTGTGTCTGTGATGCCACCTCCCAAGATACACAAACGCAGGCACACACCCACCCAACAGCCATCCACCTCACGACAGCCTCCAGCGCATGCACCTTCACCCAAAGTCAGCAAACGAACACCTCCTACAACCACCACCTCTTCCTCCACTCCCAAACCCCCTCCAGCTACCCGTCCCAGTGTGTCAAAAAAACTTTTCCTGTCCAACCTTGACCTCTTGCCCACACCTCCCTCACCCCGTCCGTCTCCTAGGTCCCGAACTAGCACCTCAGCCACAACATCTCCAGGACCAGTGGTGCCTGTAGTCACCGGAATCTGTAGTGCACCGGCCACCAGGGCAGCCAGTGTGGCACAGAGCCACAGCACAGACAGTCCCCCACCTGTGAAGCATCAGAAGTTGGCCAGTGCCCGGCAGGAGAGGGGGAAGACTCCAGCCACCAAAGCCGCTCCCAGGGGTCCCGGTGGGAGTGTGGACTCAGCTGTGACACCCTCCAGGGTGGAGAAGGGCCACAAGAAACCAGGAAGTCTGGGAAGAGCAGCACGGCGGAGAAGACCGCCATCTTTCCCGCTGCCCAGGAGGCCACCTCCAGCACCAGCCCAGCTGCCCAGGACAGGACTGCCAGCACCAGCCCAGCTGCCCAGGACAGGACCGCCAGCACCAGCCCAGCTGCCCAGGACAGGACCGCCAGCACAAGCCCAGCTGCCCAGGACAGGACTGCCAGCACAAGCCCAGCTGCCCAGGGCAGGACCGCCAGCACAAGCCCAGCTGCCCAGGAGGCCACCGCCAGCAAAAGCCCCGCTGGGCCGTGAAGGACCGCCAGCAGCTGAGTCCCTGCAATGGAGACCGCCGCCTCAAGCACTGCTGCAGAGGGCACCGCCGCCTCAAGCACCGCTGCACAGGGCACCACCATCTCAAGCACCGCTGAACAGGGAACCGCCGTCTCATGCACCACTGAACAGGGCACCGCCACCTCCAGCACCAGCCCAGCTGCCCAGGACAGGACTGCCAGCACCAGCCCAGCTGCCCAGGACAGGACCGCCAGCACAAGCCCAGCTGCCCAGGACAGGACTGCCAGCACAAGCCCAGTTGTCCAGGACAGGACCGCCAGCACAAGCCCACCTGCCCAGGAGGCCACCGCCAGCAAAAGCCCCGCTGGGCCGTGAAGGACCGCCAGCAGCTGAGTCCCTGCAATGGAGACCGCCGCCTCAAGCACTGCTGCAGAGGGCACCGCCGCCTCAAGCACCGCTGCACAGGGCACCACCATCTCAAGCACCGCTGAACAGGGAACCGCCGTCTCATGCACCACTGAACAGGGCACCGCCATCTCAAGCACCGCTGAACAGGGCACCGCCGTCTTAAGCACCGCTGAACAGGGCACCGCCGTCTCAAGCACCGCTGAACAGGGCACCGCCATCTCAAGCACCGCTGAACAGGGTACCGCCGTCTCAAGCACCGCTGGCCCATGAGCGGCAAGGGCACTGACGCAACTGAGTCCGTCACGGGGTGAATGATGCACTCTAGGCACCATGCCCCCTCCAGAACCAGTAAAGACTGTCATCCACTACCTCTGTCCTTAGCAGGATGAAGCACTCTGGGCACAAAGACCCCTCCAGAACCAGTGGAGTATCACATCCACTACCTCAGTCCTTGGCAGGATGAAGCACTCTGGGCACAAAGCCCCCTCCAGAACCAGTGGAGTATCACATCCACTACCTCAGTCCTTGGCAGGTTGAAGCACTCTGGGCACAAAGCCCCACCCAGAACCAGTGGAGTATCACATCCACTACCTCTGTCCTTGGCAGGATGAAGCACTCTGGGCACAAGGCCCCCTTCAGAACCAGTGGAGTATCACATCCACTACCTCAGTCCTTGGCAGGATGAAGCACTCTGGGCACCATGCCCCCTCCAGAACCAGTGGAGACTGTCATCCACTACCTCTGTCCTTAGCAGGATGAAGCACTCTGGGCACAAGGCCCCCTCCAGAACCAGTGGAGACTGTCATCCACTTGAGAGACTGCGGCTTTGCACTCCCCAGGATTGAAAAGTGGGCAAACCACCCACTGTAGAGACTTGTGAGACTGTGGCTTAAAACTCCCCAGGATTGAACAGTGGGCAAACCACCCACTGTAGAGACTTGTGAGACTGTGGCTTTGGACTCCCCAGGATTGAACAGTGGGCAAACCACCCACTGTAGAGACTTGTGAGACTGTGGCTTTGCACTCCCCAGGATTGAACAGTGGGCAAACCACCCACTGGAGAGACTTGTGACACTGTGGCTTTGCACTCCCAGGATTGAACAGTGGGCAACCCACCCACTGTATAGACTTGTGAGACTGTGGCTTTGTACTCCCCAGGATTGAACAGTGGGAATGTGGCCCCCTCGTGGATTTGGCGTCGTGCACTCAAGCGGCTGAGGTGCCCCCCTTTTCCCTCCCCCTGAGGTGCCTGTTTAGTTGCTCTATGATGCCCCTGCAGTGTTCTCTCCGTCATGGTCGGGGATCTTGTGTGGGCCTCGCCCATACCGTGTGGTCCCAGTGTTCCACGGACTTTATTAGAGCACAACCTGGACTACTATGCTTGGTATATATTTTGTACATGGTGTGTATATATATGTTTCTGCCTACTTGCTTTTAATATATTACAATGGTTACACTCATTTTCTATTGTCTTTGCATTCTTCCGGGAGGTTTGGGAGGTGTAACTGTGATGTATTGATATGCATTAGTGTGTGTGTTGTGGTGGGTGAGGGTGGGGGTGTTGTGTGCTGCGTGTCCCTGTTTTTTCCCTCCCCCCTCCCCTGTGTCGTAGGTGCAGTACTCACCGTGGTCTTCGCCGCCGGGGTTCATGCTCCTGGTAGAGGAGCAGGAAGACTATTGCAGGTAGAATTTGGAGTTCCGGATCCATGGCGTCCTCGTTCCTCGTGGGGTGTGTAGAGGTGAGCGCTTTTCCTTTGGGATTCCTGTTTCTGCCGTGTTTTTATCCGCGGTGAATCCGCCCCAGAAAAGGTGGCGGATTGTCCTGTCATAATAGTGTGGGCGGTACATTGTCTCACGCCTGTCTGTTGGCAGTGACCGCCGCGCTGTTTCTTTGTACGCCGTGGCGGTCGGAGTGTTAAAATGGCTGTCTTTGCTGGCGGTATCCGCCACGGTCATAACTGCAAATTTTTTACTGCCGGCCTGTTGGCGGTCTTACCGCCACTTTAACACCGACCGCCAGGGTTGTAATGACCACCAATGTCTTCTATTAATGAATGAATAAAAAGTTTTGTAATCAATAGGGAAATAAAAATTGTTAACTTCTTCCTGTAGTGGTTATTCTTGAGTAAGACGGTTTAAAGCTGTTTTTCATAGAATGTTTCTTGATTATTGATGTTAGCTATTGATTCAGTAGTCACTGCATGATTAGGATACTCCATGCGATTCAAATGGTTCATCGACCTATACGTGTCCCCTTGTAAGTTTACTTACTAAGGGCCAGGCGTGCTAGCAACCTCAGTACCCCTTCACCACTTATTGTTTATTCTGATGTTGGTCATAAGTGTCATTTATCCTGTCTGCAGTTAAGTGATTTTTGTATATACATAGGTCTACTGAATGGTCAGGAACCTTAAGCTTGATGTTAATACTGATCTGATCAATGTAATACTGAAGTGGATTGAGGATAGGTCTGTCTTCTGGAACACCCCAATGGTTCTGGAGAAGGGTTTCTTGTATCTCAATCATTGAGTATAATCATCAAATAAACTCTGCCATTGGTTGTTTGTTAGTGGACAATGAGAGTTGATAAAGTGCTATCATTTACATCAATTACTATGGAAAGTGAAATCCAATTGGGGCTTCACAGAAATTGACAAAGGCACTTAGTGTAAATTGTAAGGGTTTTTTAACAAATTAATTCAAATTAAGTTGTTAGTTCAGTAAGTATTTACATTTTAGTAATCATTGTTATAGAGTCAAATAATCTAAAAGTCAATATTTCAAAATAAGATAAAATAGCACATTTGTATGTATGTATGTCGTGATTTATAAAGCGCATTCCTACTCAAAAGAGCATTGAAGCGCTAGAAGGAGAGCATGTAATAGAAAACAAACACAGTAGAAAAGCACTAACTGCATGCATGGTTATAGTACGCAGACGACATAGCATTGCTCAGCCAAACACCAGTCGGACTACAGCACATCATTGATGCATTTTACACATACATTGCAAATCAAGGTCTGGAACTGAATTTAAGAACAACAAAGGTTGTCCGTCTGGTTGATAAGAAGTTTAAATCTTTTTCATCGTTCTTAAATCGAACCTGGGTGGAGGTTGCCCCATATACAAATATTTGGGTTTTACCCTGGATCGCCTTTTGACTTTTAAACCACAGCTAGCTGTTGCTCAAGCTAAAGCCCACTCACCGACCTATGGCTTTAAAGTATTAAAACAAAAACTGAGCTGTCCATCATATACGCACTTGCTTTCCGTCATGGCAGCACAGCTAATGCCTACAGTTACTTATGGAGCCGAAATCATGCAGGGGAAGGAAGCAGTTTTTTCAACCAATTCCAGAAGAAGGCCTGTAAATCAGTTTTTCGGATACCGAGATCAGCATCTCCAGCCCAGGTCCTCCTAGAACTGGGTTTGAAAAACTACGAATATCAGAATAAATGTGCTTTTACTAAACTATGCTGTAGAATGCGTGCAGCAGAGGTCAGCACTATTAATAACCTATGCTGGATTGAAATTGAGGAGCAACAGCGTCACAACGACAAAGGCACCTGGGGTCACCATTTTAACAACAGTATTGAAGAGCTAGGTCTGCGAGAAGCCTGGGAGCGGAGCCAGAGCAAAGTGGAGTTTTACTGGAAGGCAAACGCCATCACCAGGATGAAGTCTCTAATTTTTTATAAACAAAAACTGGTAGAAAGAAACCATGCCTTGACTGTAATAACAACATACTAAACTTTACGGGCTCAGGAATATTTAGCAGCATTCTTCAATCAGTCGTTGAAACTCCACTTTGTGCTTTTTCGATTTGGGATGGTGGAAACAAAAGACATGGGCCCTCATTCTGACCTTGGCGGGCGGCGGAGGCCGCCCGCCAAAGTCCCGCCGTCAGGTTACCGTTCCGCGGTCGAAAGACCGCGGCGGTAATTCTGACATTCCCGCTGGGCTGGCGGGCGGCCACCTTCAGGCCGCCCGCCAGCCCAGCGGGAAAGAGGCTTCCACGATGAAGCCGGCTCGGAATCGAGCCGGCGGAGTGGAAGCTGTGCGACGGGTGCAGTTGCACCCGTCGCGTATTTCACTGTCTGCGCAGCAGACAGTGAAATACATTTAGGGGCCCTCTTACGGGGGCCCCTGCAGTGCCCATGCCAGTGGCATGGGCACTGCAGGGGCCCCCAGGGGCCCCGCGACCCCCCCTACCGCCATCCGGTTCCCGGCGGGCGGACCGCCGGGAACTGGATGGCGGTAGGGGGGGTCGGAATCCCCTCGGTGGCGCAGCTAGCTGCGCCGCCTTGGAGGATTCCAATGGGCGGTGGTACACTGGCGGGAGACCGCCAGTGCTGCCGGTCCGACCGCGGCTTTACCGCCGCGGTCGGAATGCCCATTGGAGCACCGCCGGCCTGTCGGCGGTGCTCCCGCGGTCCTCCAACCCGGCGGTCATGGACCGCCAGGGTTGGAATGACCACCATGGTCCCTTCACGGAGACAGCAAGCACCGACACAGTTTTGCCGCTTATGTGGGTGTAGACAAGAGTCATTAGTACATATTTTTTGTGTGTGCCCGGCTTCGCTAGATCTTAGGGCATTGTTATTGAAAAATAACTTTATGGCACTAAATATACGTTCATGTAGGCTGGCTGTCATCAGTTGGCTTAGTGGACTTTCAATTCAGTTTTCCTGTCGAGGGACCAAATTCATGGTAAAGGCCCAAAGAGAGATGGAGAATAAAGATTAGTAAGTCGTGAGTATATGGTTTTTCGGCCAACGATAAAAGAGTTCCCAAATGGTTAACTACTTTTAGAATTAGTGATAGGTCTAGTCCTGTGCCACTTACTTCAGGAACTTGCCTGAGCTTACTTTTAACAAATAGGATGCAATGTGGCTTAGCACGGGAGTAAGGAAGTCTTGAACTAAGGATCAAGAACAGGGTTGAAGCTAGCAGAGTAGGTTTTAGTCACGCCCAATTTAACACCAGGACATGATTTAGTTTCTAATAAGCAAAACTTATTTTTATGTGTTTTTTATTCTATCGAAAGAGTATTTTTAAGTATTTATATAGTATGTATGTTTGAATTGCAATGGTTTTAATTAACCTTGCTAATAAAAAATAAACTTGAAACTTCCACTTGGTGTGTTTTTCCCTGTGTTACTCTTGCTAAATAACTGATGTGGAAAAATGAGTGCCAGTTCCCAAAATGAGTGCTGTTGGGCACAAATTCTGCTCTAAAGTTATGTAGGTCCACTGTATCATTTAAATTTGTCTGTGCCCCCCTTCTTCCCTCTCCATTCCTCCCTTTTATGATTGAATTTCCCATATCATTCCTCTGTCCACCTCCAATGTTCCAGTTTTATATTTTGCATCTATGCATTTCCTTTTTGTTTCATTTTAGTTGCAGTATAGCACCATGCAGCTAGACTTGATTCTAGTGGTTGTTTGTCATAGATGTATAAATGAGTACAGCTAGCCATAAAGATGAACATATATCTACTAATAGAAGAGTTTTACAGTGCAGTTTTCCATTTGCATACCTGTGCTATTTATCTTACATAGTATGCACATATGTTTATTTCTGCTTAATGTAATGTTGGACCTGGCCCTTTTTGTGGGGTCATCCCCAAACTTTTTGCCTCCTTCCTCCTATTTTTCCTGACCTGTTTTTGTTGGCTTTGGAACTCTGAGCACTTTACCACTGCTATATGCTCTCTGTGTAAATTGTACTATTGATTGATTTATCCATGATTCGCATATTTGATTTACTAGTAAATCCCTAGTAAATTGCACTCGAGGTGCCCAGGGCCTGTAAATCAAATGCTACTAGTGGGCCTGCAGCACTGGTTGTTCCACCCACATAAATAGCCCTGTAATCATGTTTCAGACCTGCCACTGCAGTGTCTGTGTGTGCAGTTTTTAAACTGTAAATTCGACTTGGCAAGTGTACCCACTTGCCAGGCCTAACCCTTCCCTTTTCCTACATATACGACACCCCTAAGATAGGCCATAGGTAGCCCCATGGGCAGGGTGCAGTGTATGGTTAAGGTAGCTATTGTGTTTTATATGTCCTGACAGTGAAATACCACCAAATTCGGTTTTTACTGTTGCAAGGCCTGTCTCTCTCATAGGTTAACCTTGGGACTGCCTTTAAACATGATTAAAGTGTAGATTCCCTTTGGGAGCAGATAGACATGTGGAGTTTGGGACCTCTGAACTCACAATTTAAAAATACATCTTTTAGTACAGATGGTTTTCAGATTGTGTGTTTGAAAATGCCACTTTTAGAAAGTGGGCATTTTCTTGCTTGAACCATTTTTGTGACTCTGCCTGTTTGTGGATTCCCTGTCTGAGCTAGTTTGACAGTTCGGCAGATTGCACCTCTCTCCAGACAGTAGCACAAAGGGGCTGGGGTGTAGCCTGCATATTCTGATGAGCCATCTGTGCTAGGAGGGTGGGGAGGAGTGGTCACTCGCACCTGAAAGGGCTGTGCCTGCACTCACACAATGCAGACTCCAACCCCCTGGCGTGTGTCTGAGGCCTTGCCTGGGCAAGGTAGGATTTCACCACAAGTGAGACTTTCCTTTGAGGTAGGCCTACTTCAAAGGCCAAAATGGTTATAAGAAGAGGATCCAAAAGGACACACGTTAGATACTTCTTGGGGTAGACACTCTACCTCACAGACACTTCTGGACAAGAAACCTGGTGGTGAAGAATCCCTGAACCAGACCTGCCAGGAGGAACTGCCTGGCTGCCCAAAGGACTCACTGGGCTGCCTTGCTGATGCCCTGCTACCTTGCTCTCTGGCTGTGCTAAGAAGTGCTCTCCAAGGGCTTGGATAGAGCGTGCCTCCTGTTCCCTGAAGTCTCAGGACCAAAAAGACTTCACTCCTGCAACTGGACTCCTTGTGTGGTGAAAATTCAACGCCCAGCCTGCTAAAAACAATGCACAGCCTGCCTCATGGTGAGAACTTCACTGCACGCCGAACCGGAACGATGCAGCCCGACTTCGCAAGGAGAAGATTGATGTAGCGCTTGCGTTGTGACCGGAACTTTGATGCACGGCTCACCGGATCAACGCACAGCCGACCCGGGACGGCGCAGCCCGACTTCGAGAGGAATCAACGCAGCGCCTGACGTGCGGGAGAAATTTCCACACAACGCCCACTGGATCGACACAGCACTTATGACTTCACTCCGCAAGCCCAGGATTCCACGGGGGCACCAGAAAACCCTGCAACCTGAGGAGGAACCAAGTCCGCGCAATGGAAATTTACGCAAAGCTTTCCCCTGCGTGGAAAATAAAGATGCAAGTTGGTGTGCAAAGGGGTGAAACCGGCGGACCCCCCATCCCCTTTTTCCATGCATCACCTCCTCTGCGGTCCCTTGCGGAGATTTTGAACGCGAACCAGGTACTTTGTGCTTGCAAGAGACCTTTATTATTTTTAAGAGACATTTATTTGTTTTGCAAAGACTTAAGACACTTTATATCACTTTTACAGTGATATCTCAACATCTACGTATTGCATTTTAATCGTTTTGACCTGCATCTTATCATATAAATATTATATATTTTTCTAAACACTGTGTGGTGTATTTTTGTGGTGCTATGTTGTGGTATTGTATGATTTATTGCACAAATATTTTACACATTGCCTTCTAAATTAAGCCTGACTGCTCAGTGCCAAGGTACCAGAGGGTGGGCACATGATAATTTGGATTGTGTGTGACTTACCCTGACTAGAGTGAGGGTCCTTGCTTGGACAGGGGGTAACCTGACTGCCAACCAAAGACCCCATTTCTAACATTGGCAGCAGCAGATGAATATCAAGAGCAGTTCCACATCCCTGGTTGATTTCTCATATCACAAAAGGTTTTTACCTCAGTTTCGTAGGTTAGACATGTACACTTTGTGGAGGGCACACATTTTAGATAATTCAAGTCTGGTTGTTTGAAACCTCCCTGCTAAATTGGATAAATAGTGCTGACCAGCCTGTAACATTGAAATGTGCACTAAACATATTTCAGTCACTAGCAGATATCAAATAGGATGTTTACCCCAATAGGAGCACAACCATTGTTATTCCTACCTATCATTACAGCACACGTAATGCCACTGGTGAAAGTATAAAAGTTACCTGGGACAGAATACTAAATATATAAAGACAAGCCTCACCCAGCTGCGCTAGCATAGATAGAAATTGCCAACATACATTCGGGGACTCACACAAAAATGCATTACAGGAGAGGGTGCAAGCCTTTAGCTGTAACCAAGTGTACCACCTCATTCTCCTGAACAAAAAAAGGGTCCGCAAGTTGAGAGGCATGACACACTTACTATAAAGTTACACATGTCAACACGAGCAAAAGGATGGTCTTGAAATCAAACGGCCTGTGAGATAATAGTAGATACATGCGCCCTAAATGCTGCAATTAAACAACCAACCAAGTCTTACACCCACTGTAGGAAAAAGAGGGTGTACAAATGGCAAATACCCACCATTAATCCATTTAATGTTGAAAAACTGCAAATGCCAACACAATTGAACTTCAAATGCGAACACAGTTCAGTTGGTCAGTATCACTAAAAAGCATGTAGGTCTATCAAAGCAGGCTCCACAATAAGTCCATGACACTTACATCAGTATGTATAGTGGTAAGCCCAATTACACAAATGCAAGTTCACAAATGCACAAACACACATTTTAAGAAATTGGGTTATTGTTTGCTGTGGGTGGAAGCCCCACTCAGGAAACAATCATAGTACTAGTCAGGGTGAACCACAAAAGTCACTAATAAAAGTGTGCTTAACTCTCTGAAAGGTTGGCACAAAAGCAGTCAGGCATAACTTAGAGGCAATTGTAAAGTATCTTTGCAGCACATAAACAGTGATAAAGTGGAAAAACGACATTCCAGCCACTGTAGAAGAATAGAGTTAATTCTTAATTATAATAAATAAAATGATAGTAGAATGACAAAAATTCAATAAGTAGAATTGAAGATATGCAATTTCAAAGTTTTAGGTAGACATGGAGGCTAAAAGCACAAAGTGTTCCTTGCAGCCATGCTAAAACAAAAGGCTTTGGTTCCTGGTAACTGCAATGGGTGTGCGGCAGATACAAAGACCAGGTTAGTCCAGCTGAAGAAGCTACCTTCTCAAAGACCGGCACAAAGAGTTCAGTTCGTAGTGGAGGAGGCTTCAAGGAGCAGGGAATGTGTATCAGATGATCATCCCTTTAGCGCACAGAGGAGGCTTGGTGTCACAGAGATTTGCCTCTGTAATGTGAAGGTCGGGTCAGGCTTCAAGGATGGTCATGCTGAAGTTTCACATTGGTGGTCACTGCAGGCTGTTGTTTCTGGATCTCAAAGTGCAGACCTCATGTTAACATCAGCGCTGGTGGTTATTGTAGCATGGATAGTCAAGTTCCTTGCTGCTTTGTATTTGTGGTCATCACAGGCAGCAATCTCGGAGAGAACAGGGCTGTTCGCAGTTGAGAAGAGTGCAAAACATCTGGATTTCTCAGAGAGCAGGGCAGACAGCAAGCAGCAAGGCAGTCTTTTAGGGAACAAGGCAGAACTAGAACTGTAGGGCTGTCCTCTGGTAGAAGCAGAAAATTCTACCCTTCCCCTGTCATGGCTCCAATAACTCTGGGGTGACAAAATAGTATCAGGTTGTTTTGTGTGAGCTGGAGGGAAGCCCTTAAAATATAAGTGGGGCAGGTAACAGCTATGCCTCAACCATCCAGGCAGGATGGCCCATCCCTACTACAAATTCAGCTATTTCCACTCCAAAGCAAAATGGTTGAAGCTTACTTTATTAGAAAGAGTATTTGATCAGTTTAGACCTCATATTATTTAATAAAAGCAAACCATTCACTGCAGTCCTATTATGAACATCAGTACATAGCTGTCTGTATTGAAAACCAAATATCAGAGGAGAAGAAAATTTAACAGGATTAACTGCATGCCTTAGATAGATAGATAGATAGATAGATAGATAGATAGATAGATAGATAGATAGATAGATAGATAGATAGATAGATAGATAGATAGATAGATAGAAATACACTGATTAAAGTATTGTCGGATTCACCACGCGCTGAAGCAACCCGTTGGATTTTTATTTCCTCAAAAGTAGAAGGCAGGTATCAGATGTTAAAGCACGTTTCGGGTGAAAACGTATTTGTTCATTCGACGAAGTGAGGTCAGTAAATGTAGAGAGAAAAAGTAATACCCAGAAGGAGTGATCACTCTGTTATGTAGGAATGTAAGACGAAGATTTAGAATGTGCACTCTCATTAATTGAATAGTTGTAACGTTCACATAAGTGCCTGTTTTTTTGTCCCTTCTTTGCAATTTATTGCTGCTTCGCGAGGGCGCCCAAACCTTAAGAGAGTTTGAAACCGGGCACCCCAACATGGTAAAAGGAAAGATTCTCAAAGTTGTGGGTGAGCACATTTGCAGTCTCAAATCTGTCGCTTTGACATGAAGTAATTTGTCATTCATTTCTTTAACAGTGTCCCCGATTACCACTGACCTAGTGATTTCCGATGTGGTAGTTTCTGTTACAGCGATTATTGGAATTGCAAGTTTTGCGCAATTTAGCTGGAAAAATGCCTAGTCGATTCAAGGACGTGGATTTTGTTGTGAAAAGCAACAAAATCCTCATGTTCTTCCCCATTATCAGGCAAAACACATAGGCCCATATTTATACTTTTCGGCGCAAACTTACAAAATACGATTGTATTTTGTAAGTTTGCGCCGCTTTTGCGTCACAAAATGACGGAAATGCGGCGCAAAAAAATTATAAATATGGGCCATAATTCGTTGAATTTATCACACCTGATAAATTCTGATTCCCGCAGTATCAGATTTTATTAGGTGGGATAAATAGCATACTCTTGTCCAGAATAATCGTAACCAAGGGCACAATAAATAAATAACTCCATTATTAGCATATCAGATGAAGTCCTGAAATAGCTTCTGAAATGGTGTTTTTATGTAGTGGAATTGTATTGTTTGATAAGTAAACTCCGACACACGTAGTGGGACGAAAACGGAAGAGGTTTATTAATTTACACCTCATCCATAGTCAGACTGATCATAACTCACCCTGAATGCTCAACGCTTAACAGTTATTGTGTTCCTTATTCTCCTTATCTGCATGTGATACTAAATTTAGAATCACTTGCAGGACAAAACACGGGTATATTCAGTTTTCGAAGTAGTCAATTATCCTAAAACCTACTAATCTTATTAATGAGCAGATGTTATAACTAACATCATGAGTCGAAAATGAGAACTCACTCAATGCACCCATAATCTAGTAGGCAATCCGCACACTGAAAAAGTTATTCCGATAAATTACTTATTACAGTTAGCCTAAATTGTAGGATTTTAAATTCAAACTTTCACAATGACGTTATGATTTCTCGAAATTCTTCGTTACTGACTCTTCTTCCTGTGCATTGTTGTTATTTAATTATTTAGGGGTGTCAAGATTGTCTTGTGAAGCAGTTCATTACATAACATAATACGTTATCAAAGCATGCGCCTACGTTGTACAGTGGTTAGTATTCTGTGCTGGGCGAATTGTTAAATAGAGAGCAGCCAAAGAGCTCTTTGAAAAAATATTATTTTTCTGAAATAGTTTAATTGCGGGACAACCTTAAGATTACATCATAGTTTGCTCCTAGGCTAATAAGCAAACCAATACATTGAACAAAACCTAAGAGCGTTTTCCAGAGCTTTAAAGGTGAGGAAAGTCGCACAGATGATACCATGCAGGAAGGATGGCGAACTTGTTCCTTATAAATTCCTTGTTTTTCGCTTTAATTTCTACGATGTGTTTGGCATTAATACTTCTTTTTATTTCCACAGCCATGGGACAAGATGTGCAGGTGAAGTATCTGCTGCTGCCAACAACAATATTTGTGGAGTGGGAGTAGCCTACAATTCAAAAGTTGCAGGTATTGTTTAAGGTTTCTGGAATTCATATATTACCAAATCAATTATTAAGATAAATGTGTTCGATCCACTATTAAAAACAGTAATTTCAAAAAGCACATGTTCTAGAATTCCATCACACTTTCATTAACATTTTACTTATTTTTTGGGAAACATTCTTGGTAAGTAACACTGGTTCTGCAACATCCTCAAAACAGTATCCCTCCTCTTCTGACATTTCCTGCTATCTTTAATACAGATCATCGTGTTCCACTACCGCCACACAGCAACAAATCATAAACAGACTACAACATGCCTTTGCTTCTGGAACTACAACAATGACATAGTACTCTGTGTCTTTGACCTCCCAGATGACGTATTAACTATGACTATGTATGTTACCTTTCTTAACAACCTGGTTACTTCTGACATAGGTTGTCTCATCACACTACACGTAAAGCAACCGCAGTGGGATCTTTGTGGGCCTAATGTGTTTGGCCATGATGAACCTAATCTGTCATCCACCAAGACAATTTGACTGAACTGCCCATGCGTTGTTTCTTGGCATACATCTCCCAACCACTGAAGTCAACCCGATAATCAGCTAAAGCAGTGAGCAGACCCTTCTCAAACATTAAAATGGACAGGCTCCATGTCACCTTGCATTCCTGGCAGACACTTGTGACCTCAGCACATTGGTTGAGACCTTGATAAGTCTTGCTCATTAAAGGCTAAAGCATTGTAAAACTCTGGAGCGTTCTTGGTGAAGGCTTACAACCCCTCCCTGAAAGCTCTGTATAGGGGAGCTGTTAAGGATTATCATGAGATAATTTCCAAAACGAAAGCCAAGTACTCTGCCAAAATTATAAAAAATAGTTCCAATCCTTCCAAATAAATTTTTGAGATGCTAAATGGCTTATTAAAACCATCACTTTCTGCTAACCAGATTGTCACCTCTGATTTTCACTGTGAAAAACTTTCTGAATATCATGTTAATAAAATATATGACATCTATTCTCAATTTCCCTCGAATTCTGTTACCCAGAATAGTTGTTGGCTACATGTCATCAAGTTAAATCTGGCTCCTTGGCAGACCCATTAAAACCTGAAATGTTTTATAGGTTGACTGACTCCCTCTTGCCACCCTGCTTACATGTAATCAATGTTTCGCTGTTGTCTGCCCAGGTAACATGCCAAAGTCATTCTCTTGCTGAAGAAGCCGACTTGGATGCCTCCAAACCTGTCCCATCTCCTTATTGCCTTTTTTTAGCAAAGATCATCAAGAAGAAAATGTTTTGGTAACATTTGTAGTAAATAATCACATACTTGACATCTCCCAGAATGACTTTAGACCAAGGCACAGTACGGAAACAGCATTACTTGCAGTCACTGAGCAGCTTCGATGGGCTCTAGATGAAGGACGTATTTCAGTGCTAATTCTGCTAGACCTTAGCACAGCTTTTGAGAGGTGTCTCATGAGCTCTTAATACAGCAGCCAGAGAGCAGGATAGCTTTGTGCGGTTTGCCTCTTTTCTATCGGAAATTCTTTTCGAGGTCACTGCCCCTCCCTTCATGTCCAATATTCACCCTTAACACCATGGCATTCTACAGGGATCAGCCTTGAGCCCCTACTTATTCAATGTGAATGTTAAATCACTTGCTCAGGTTGAGGAATCCACTGGAATTACTCTAATATCATGCGCAGACGACACACTGACAGGGCTTTCTTTTAGAGACAATCCCTCACTCGACTGTGCCAATTTTCAAAAAGGTCTCTCGGTAGTGGCAGAATGGATGGATTTCAACCATCTCTGCCTTAACACCAGTAAAACTGAGATCTTGTTCTTAGGCAAGGACACCCGGTTATGGGTAATGAATAGTGGCCATCCCATCTTGGTGCTTCTCCTACAGAGCAACTTTCTGTGAAGAATTTGGGTGTCATTGTGGATTACGCCTTGACCTTTGAGACACAGGCAAACATAGTGGCCTTGCTCCTGTTTTGGGCTGCTAAGGAGCCTTAAACCTATTTTGGGCTTTTTCGATTCCAATATGCATCAAGTCATTGTCCAGGCTGCAACTCTGGCTAGGCTGGACTATTGCAATGTTCCATATCTGGGGACCAGCAAATTGGTGACAAATATACTCCAGTAAGTTCAAAATGCTTCTGCCAGACTTCTGTTTTCTCTTCCAAAGTTTTGACCAGTCTCTGGTTAGTGCAAAGTTACACTGGCTTCCTGTGGAGGAGCATACTCTTTTAAAATCTTTGAGTATTGCACACAAAATCCTACACTCCCAAGTCCCCCTATTTTGTCAAATTTGGTGCTGCCATACCATCCAGCTCGTGAGCTTCATTCAGCTATCTTCATATTAGTTGCTGTTCCCTGAGTCAGACGAGCCAGAGCAGGTGGCCACTCCTTTAGAATCAAGAACTCCGCGGCCTGGAATTCACTTCTTTTTTATATTAGGAATACTGGGAGTCTTCTGAATTTTAGGGAACTTTTGAAAACTTGGCGTTATCCTACCAACCCCTGAAGTGCCCTTCCTTGCTGATCACATTTGCTGTGACTTCTGTGCTCTCCCAGGCTAGCTATGGGAAGCTCTATAGCTGGAGCAGCCATGCTCTTTACAAATCTTTTAACATAACATAACATGAAGAGATTAAAGGAGAGCTTAGAAAGCTAACACAGGAGTTCTTAAGTTATAATATGAATAGTACCAAACTAAATGTAGTTTGCAATGCATACCAAGCATTCCTGAGAGGCTTAGTTATGAAGAAGGCTAAAGAAATTAGAGTGCAAAGCAAAAAACAGCATCAATTAGGGGTGAGACAAATAGAGCTAGACTATATGGTCCAGGCAACAGAAACGTTGAGCAACAAAGCAGAAATAACAAAGGAACTATCAAGCCTTAAAGTAAGAAGAGAGAAAGGACATATTTATTAAAAAGGAAGGTTTGGGCCTGGCAAGAGGGTTAACTTGCAAGGTCGACTTGCCAGTTTAAAATTGCACACACAGGCTCTGCAATGTAAGGCCTAAGACATGTTTGACGTGCTACTGAAGTGGGCGGCACAATCAGTGTTGGAGGCCTACTAGTTGCATTTAATATAGAGGCCCTGGGCACAGGTAGTATACTTACCCAGGACTTATAAGCAAATATAATATGCCAACTGTAGATAAGCCATTGTTAACAGAGAACACCTGCAACTGAGCACTGGTTAGCAGTGATAAAGTGTCCAGGATCCTAAATCCATCAAAAAAAAAATCAACAAAACAGAAGGTCTGAAGGGAAACATTCAGGGGAAACCACTCCAAAGGTGTCAGGTCTTACACTGATTACAGAGTTTTCACATGTATACTGACAAAAGGATTGCCTGCTATAACAGGGAGGCTGATCCATAAAGACCAGAAGTATTTCATATCCTGTTCACAGTGGCTGGATCCTACACATATAATGGTAGGTGTTAGAAATGGGGTCTCTAGTTGGCAAAGTTATTCATCTTTTTCCAAATAGGGACCACAATCCTAGTCAGGGTAAGTCACACAGAATCCAAATTATCCTGTGCCCACACTCCGGTAGCTTGGCACTGAGCAGTCAGGCTTAACTTAGAAGAAAACTATACAGTAACACAGTAAAAACACCATGAAAATACACCACACAGGCTTAGAACAATACAAGATTTTTATCTGGTTAAATTAAGGTCAAAATGATAAAGATTCAATAAGCACAAGTTGAGATATAATTTTTGCAAGATTAAAAAGAGTCTTAAATTTTAGAAATCAACAGTTGTCTCTTGATCACACAAAGTACCTGGTTTGCATAAAAAAGAACACACATGGAGACCACGGAGGGGGAGATGCGTGGATGAATAGGGTGTGTGTCAGAATGTCCGGCACGGCACAGATAATGCATCATTTCTTTTCATGCTGCAATGGGCTCTGCATCGACTTGCGGCTCGCAGTCTTAGTTCCTCACTCTGATGAGCAGATCTTTTTAACGCCCAGGGATGATGCGGGGAAAATCCTGGGCATGCAGGAAAAAGTCACAGACATTGCGTCAATCGGTAGGTGATGCATCAATTTTTCTGTGACACAGTGAGCGCTTCGTCAATTCTTCACTGGGGAAGTCGGGCTGCATTGTTCCGGTTCAGCTGTGCGTCGATCCGGTAGGCTGTGCATCGAATTCCCAGCTGCGAGGCAGGTGCTTTGTCGAATCTTCATTCAGGAAGTTGGGCTGTCATTCCAGTTCAACTCTGTGGTGATTTTCTCATCGCAGGGCAGGCTGTGGGCCGTTTCTGGCAGGCTGTGCGTCAATTTCTGATGCACAAGGCATTTTCTCAAGAGATAAAGGGGGTCATTCCGACCCCGGGGACCGCGGAAGCACCGCCAACAGGCTGGCGGTGCTTCCAGGGCCATTCTGACCGCGGCGGTAAAGCCGCGGTCAGAAAAGGGCAACCAACGGTTTCCCGCCGGTTTACCCCTGGCCCAAGGAATCCGCCATGGCAGCGCTGCTTGCAGCACCGCCATGGGGATTCCGACCCCCTTCCCGCCATCCTGGTCCTGGCGGTAAATACCGCCAGGAACAGGATGGCGGGAACGGGTGTCGTGGGGCCCCTGGGGGCCCCTGCACTGCCCATGCCACTGGCATGGGCAGTGCAGGGGCCCCCTCACAGGGCCCCATAATGATTTTCAGTGTCTGCAAAGCAGACACTGAAAATCGCGACGGCTGCCACTGCACCCGTCGCACACCAGCAACTCCGCCGGCTCCATTCGGAGCCGGCTTCATCGTTGCTGGGGCTTTCCCGCTGGGCCGGCGGGCGGCCTTTTGGCGGTCGCCCGCCGGCCCAGCGGGAAAGCCAGAATGGCTGCCGTGGTCTTTTGACCGCGGTGCGGTCATTCGGCGGTAACCGCATGGCGGGCGGCTACCGCCGCCCGCCGTGGTTGGAATGACCGCCAAAGTCTTTTTAGCCCTGAGACTTCAGAAAACAGGAGGCAAGCTCAATCCAAGCCCTTGGAGAGCACTTCTCAGCACATTCAGAGGGCAGCAAGGCAGCAGGGCAACAGGAGGGCAGCACTCCTTCTCAGGAAAGCAGTCCAGATGAGCCCTTTGGGCAGCCAGGCAGTTTCTCTTGACAGGTTGAAGGTTCAGGTCCAGAAGTGTCCGAGTTGGTGAGGTCAGAGACCCAGTTTATATACCCAAAAATGCCTTTGAAGTGGGTGTAGGAGGCTGGGCTTGTTTGTCCCCTAACCTAAGGTACTTACACCTTATACCAGGTCAGGTTATCCCTTGTTAGTGAAATTTAGGCAATGTCTAGAAGCCAGGCTCTCTAGGGGTAGCTGTAGCTGAGCAGCCAAGGCTCATCTAGGAGACATGCAAAGCTCATGCAATACCACTGTAGTCAGACAGTACTCACACACGAAAGAAAATACTCAGAGTTACAAAAATAAAGGTACTTTATTTTAGAGCACACATGGCAAGAATACCATAGAGGCTATACTCCCTTAGGAGGTAAGTAATACACAAATTATATGCACTAGTATGCAGAAATAGCTGTAAAAACAGTTAGAAAACAGTGTAAATAGTGAAAATCACAATAGTTAGAAATGAGCCTAGGGGGAACACAAACTATATACTAAGAAAGTGGAATGCGAATGTTGTTTTTTTACCTAGGCAAGTGTAGTGTGTAGAGAGGTGCTGGGAGTATTAAAAAACACCAAAGGTAAGTAATAGAACCCACCCCAGAGCCCAGGAAAGCAGGAGTAAAGCACAATAACTATTGTGTAGATGATGTGCCACGCCAGATGGATGATTGCAATCTGGGTTGCATGGATGGATTCCACCAACAAGTCTTTACACACACAAAGCTCGCAGTTAGCGGAAAATGGTGCTGCCCGGGACCTGGTGGACTCTACCCAGGAGAGGGAGCCAGAGGGGGCTCTCAGCAACTCAGAGAGCCCTCAGAAGACCAAGCAGCACACACAGGAGTCCTCACCATGGGGACAAAGAAGGTGCAAAAGGAGGCCCATGCAGCACTACAACAAAGGATTCCACACCATCTGAAAACCATGCAGGAAGCTGTGCATTGCAGGAATGGGTGCTGGGGCCGGAGCTGCACGGTACACAAAGAACTTCGCGGAAGGATGCCAACAAGCCTTTGCAACTGCAATACACAGTGCACAGGGGGTACTGTCTTGTGTGAGGAGGCAAGCTCTTATCTACACCAAAATTGGACAGTTGGACATCAAGACCATCGGGACCACTTCAGTCCACCACCCTTGATGCAGGACCATTGCAACTCATCAGGAGAGGGGACCCACGCAGCCGGTCTTCATTGCAGAGAGGTGCCTGCTGAAGCAGGGGAGTGACTCCTTCACTCCATGGAAGATTCCTTCATTCTTCTGGTGCAGGCTAAATACAAGCTGTCCTCTGAGGATTCACAACCGGGAAACAGTTGCAGTTGCTGGCAGGAGCTGAAGAAGCAATGTTGCAGAAGTCATCTTTGCTTATTTGTTGCAGTTTGTAGAGTTCTTGGAGGGTCCAGATACAGTTTCTTCTGTAAGCATTTGAAGTAAAAGATGCAGAGGATCCCTGCTGGAGTCTTGCAGTCCAAATCTCAAGAACCACCCAAGAGAGAGACCCTACATAGCCCTGAAATGGGGATTGGTCAGCTAACCAGGTAAGCACCTATCAGGGGAGGGCTCTAACATCACGTGCTTTCACTGGCCACTCAGATGCTCCCACAATGCCCTGCCAACCTCGAATCCAAGATAGCAAAGACCAGTGACCATCTGGAGGAGCTATGAGCACCACCCCTAGGGTGGTGATGGACAGGGGAGTGGTCACTCCCCTTTCCTTTGTCCAGTTTTGCACCAGAGCAGGGACTGGGGGTCTCTAAAGTGGTGTAGACTGGATTATGCAAGGAGGGCACCATCTGTGCCCTTCAAAGCATTTCCAGTCGCTTGTGGAGGCCACTCTTCCCAAGCCTGTAACTACTGTTTCCAAAGGGAAAGGGTGTAATACCCCTCTCCCAAAGGAAAAACTTTGTTCTGCCTTCCTGGGCTTGAGCTTCTCAAGAAACAGGAAGGCAGAAACCTCTTTGAGAGGTGGCAGCAGCTGTGGCTGCCTCAAAAACCTTAGAAGGCTGGAATGGAAATACTGGGGGCCCTTTAAGGAGCTCCTAAAGTGCATGGAATCACACAACCAATGCTTGCAAAAGCATTGGGGTATAATTCCAGCATGTATGATACCAAACATGCCTATTTCGGAGTTACCATTATGTAGCTGGACATAGGTAGTGACCTATGTCCAGTACACGAGTAAAATGGCATCCCAGCACTCACAAAGTCTGGGAAAATGGTCCTAGTGGTCATGGGGGACCTCTGCCAGTGCAGGGGTGCCTTCACACACATGTACTTTGCACCCTGCCCTCAGGGCTGAAGGGCCTGCTATAGGGGTGACTTATAAGTGACCTGGTGCAGTGTAAATGGCAGTAAAAGGGTGCATGCACCTTTTCACGCAGGCTGCAATGGCAGTCATGCAGAAGCCTTTACATGGGCTCCCAATGGGTGGCAAAAGAAATGTTGCACCATTTCCCCTGGAACCCCAATGCCCTGGGTACCTAGGTACCACATACTAGGGACTTATAAGGGGGCACCAGTATGCTAATTGTGGGTAAAATACTGGATTACCAGTATGCACAAACCATAATTTAAGGGTGAGAGCATAACTACTGGGGTCCTGATTCGCAGGATCCCAGTAGACACAGTCAAACACACTGACAAACAGGCCAAAATGTGGCGTAACCAAGCTACAAAGAGGCTACTTTCCTACAGTGGCGGAGGCTTCAAATAGTAGTTTTGAAGTGCACAATGACCCCTTTCAGTACAGGTCTGTCTGTCAAGCTCCCAGTAGGGGGTTTGGCAGTCCATTGTGTGAGGGCAGGCCACTAGCCTTTGAAATGTAAGTGTCAGGCCAGGCCCTCTTCTCTCCCAGCCCAGGAAGACCCATTCAGTATGCAGATGAGTGCAGGTGTGACTGGGTATCCTGTGTTTGTGGTTGTCAGAATGAAATGCACAAGAGAGCTGTCAACCAGCCCAGCCCAGACTTTGATTGGAGACAGGCTCTGTAAGGCACAGATGGATTGTTAGTGCAGAGAAATGTTCACCTTCTAAAAGTGGCATTTCTAAAATAGTAATATAAAATCCAACCTAACCAATAAGCAGGATTTTCTTTTACCATTCTGGTCATACTAAATATGACCTGGTTACCTGTTAGACTTTTCATCCTTGGCATGATCTCCCTTAACGTTTTTCCTCTGTTCCCTAGGTTGTTGAAGTGTGCTGGACTCTGATTTTACTGTTTTTGTTACTGTGGGCACTTTACCACTACTAACCAGTCCTAAAGTGCAAGTACTCCTTTACAAAATGTGTATGTAATTGGCTTATCCATGATTGGCAAATTTAGTCTACTAGTAAGTCCCTAGTAAAGTTCACTAGAGGTGCCAGGGACTGTAAATCAAATGCTACTAGTGGGTCTGCAGCACTGGTTGTGCCACCCACATAAGTAGCTCTGTAATCATGTCTCAGACCTGCCATTGCAGTGTCTGTGTGTGCAGTTTTAACTGTAAATTCAACTTGGCAAATGTACCCACTCGCCAAGCCTAAACTTTCCATTTTCCTACATGTCTGACACCCCTAAGGTAGGCCCTAGATGGCCCCAAGGGCAGGGTGCAGTGTATGGTTAAGGTAGGGAATATAGTAATGTGTTTTATATGTCCTGATAGTGAAATATTGCTAAATTCATTTTTCACTGTTGCAAGGCCTGTCCCTTTCATAGGTTAACATGGGGGCTACCTTTAAATCTGATTAAAGTGTAGATTCCCTTTGGGAGCGGATGGGCATGTGGATTTTGGGGTCTCTGAGCTCACAATATAAAAATACATCTTTTAGTAAAGTTGATTTTAAGATTGTGTATTTGAAAATGCCACTTTTAGAAAGTGAGCATTTTCTTACTTATACCATTTCTGTGACTCTGCCTGTTTGTGGTTTCCCTGTCTGGGTCAGTTTGACAGTTGGGCTTGTTGCACCTCACACTAGACAGTGACACAAAGGGAGCTGGGTTGTAGTCTGGATTTCCTGATGAGCCATCTGTGCTAGGAGGGAGGAGAGGAGTGGTCACTCACACCTGAAAGGGCTGTGCCTGCCCTCACACAATGCAGTCTCCAACCCCCTGGTGAGTGTCTGGGGCCTGGCCTGGGCAAGGCAGGGTTTCACATTCAAAAGAGACTTTACTTTGAAGTAGGCCTACTTCAAAGGAGAAATTGGGTATAAGAAGGGCACCCAAAACCACAGACTTTAGAAACCCTTCTGGAAACAAGAGAAACCTCTGCCTGGAGAAGAGCCGAAGAGCTGAGGAAGAAGAGCTGCCCTGCCTGTGACTGTGCTTTTTGGAGCTATCCTGCAGTTGCTGCTTCTGCCAGAGTAAGAGGGCAAAGACTGGACTTTGTGTGCCTTCCATCTTAAGAAGAACTCTTCAAGGCCTTGATTTAGAGCTTGCCTATTGTTTGAAGTCTCAGGGACAGCAAAGACTTCTCTCTGCCAGCATTTGGAGTCTCTGGAGAGACTCCTACTCTTCCCTGTGGTGCCCATCCAGTTCTTAGGACCCAGAAAGGAGTAGCTGGCAGCCTAAGAGGAAGAAATCCACACACAGATTGCCATGCGGGGAAAAGATCGACGCAACCCTGGTTTGCGGCTGAAAAAACGGTGTGCCGCCGGCTCCGTGGCTGAGAATCGATGCTTGCCAGAAACGTGATCGAAGAATCGATGCACGGAGCAGGAGAAATGACACACAGCATCACTGACGGAGGCTGGGTGTAGGAGGCTGGACTGGCTTGTAGTGAGTGCCAAGGGGTACTTACACCTTGCACCAGGCCCAGGTATCCCTTATTAGTGTATAGGGTGTCTAGCAGCTTAGGCTGATAGATAATGGTAGCTTAGCAGAGCAGCTGAGGCTGAACTAGGAGACGAGTGAAGCTCCTACAGTACCACTAGTGTCATATGCACAATATCATAAGAAAACACAATACACAGATATACTAAAAATAAAGGTATTTTATTTTTATGACAATATGCCAAAAGTATCTCAGTGAGTACCCTCAGTATGAGGGTAGCAAATATACACAAGATATATGTACACAATACCAAAAATATGCAGTATAGTATTAGAAAACAGTGCAAACAATGTATAGTTACAATAGGATGCAATGGGGACACATAGGGATAGGGGCAACACAAACCATATACTCCAAAAGTGGAATGCGAACCACGAATGGACCCCAAACCTATGTGACCTTGTAGAGGGTCGCTGGGACTGTAAGAAAACAGTGAGGGTTAGAAAAATAGCCCACCCCCAGACCCTGAAAAGTGAGTGCAAAGTGCACTAAAGTTCCCCAAAGAGCACAGAAGTCGTGCTAGGGGAATTCTGCAGGAAAGACCAAAACCAGCAATGCAACAACAATGGATTTCCAGACGAGGGTACCTGTGGAACAATGGGACCAAGTCCAAAAGTCACGACCAAGTCGAGAGTGGGCAGATGCCCAGGAAATGCCAGCTGTCGGTGCAAAGAAGCTGCTACTGGACAGTAGGAGCTGAGGATTCTGCAGGAACGACAAGGGCTAGAAACTTCCCCTTTGGAGGATAAATGTCCCACGCTGTGGAGAGTCGTGCAGAAGTGTTTTCCTGAAGAAAGACCGCAAACAAGCCTTGCTAGCTGCAAGTCGTGCAGTTAGGGTTTTTGGATGCTGCTGTGGCCCAGGAGGGACCAGGATGTTGCCAATTGCGTCAGGGAACAGAGGGGGCGCCCAGCAGGACGAGGAGGCCTCTCAGAAGCAGGCAGCACCCAGAGAAGTGCCAGAAAAGGCACTACAAAGAGGAGTGAAATGGTGCTCACCCGAAGTTGCACAAAGGAGTCCCACGCCGCCGGAGGACAACTCAGGAGGTCGTGCAATGCAGGTTAGAGTGCCGGGGACCCAGGCTTGGCTGTGCACAAAGGATTTCCGCCGGAAGTGCACAGAGGCCGGAGTAGCTGCAAAAGACGCGGTTCCCAGCAATGCAGTCTGGCGTGGGGAGGCAAGGACTTACCTCCACCAAACTTGGACTGAAGAGTCACTGGACTGTGGGAGTCACTTGGACAGAGTTGCTGGATTCAAAGGACCTCGCTCGTCATGCTGAGAGGAGACCCAGGGGACTGGTGATTCAGTTCTTTGGTGCCTGCGGTTGCAGGGGGACGATTCCGTCGACCCACGGGAGATTTCTTTGGAGCTTCTAGTGCAGAGAGGAGGCAGACTACCCCCACAGCATGCACCACCAGGAAAGCAGTCGAGAAGGCGGCAGGATCAGCGTTACAGAGTTGCAGTAGTCGTCTTCGCTACTTTGTTGCAGTTTTGCAGGCTTCCAGCGCGGTCAGCAGTCGATTCCTTGGCAGAAGGTGAAGAGAGAGATGCAGAGGAACTCTGATGAGCTCTTGCATTCGTTATCTAAGGAATTCCCCAAAGCAGAGACCCTAAATAGCCAGAAAAGAGGGTTTGGCTACTTAGGAGAGAAGATAGGCTAGCAACACCTGAAGGAGCCTATCAGAAGGAGTCTCTGACGTCACCTGCTGGCCCTGGCCACTCAGAGCAGTCCAGTGTGCCAGCAGCACCTCTGTTTTCAAGATGGCAGAGGTCTGGAGCACACTGAAGGAGCTCTGGGCACCTCCCAGGGGAGGTGCAGGTCAGGGGAGTGGTCACTCCCCTTTCCTTTGTCCAGTTTCGCGCCAGAGCAGGGCTGAGGGGTCCCTGAACCGGTGTAGACTGGCTTATGCAGAAATGGGCACCATGTGTGCCCATGAAAGCATTTCCAGAGGCTGGGGGAGGTTACTCCTCCCCTGCCTTCACACCATTTTCCAAAGGGAGAGGGTGCAACACCCTCTCTCTGAGGAAGTCCTTTGTTCTGCCTTCCTGGGCCAAGCCTGGCTGGACCCCAGGAGGGCAGAAACCTGTCTGAGGGGTTGGCAGCAGCAGCAGCTGCAGTGAAACCCCTGAAAAGGCAGTTTGGCAGTACCCGGGTCTGTGCTACAGACCCGTGGGATCATGGGATTGTGCCAACAATGCCAGGATGGCATAGAGGGGGCAATTCCATGATCATAGACATGTTACATGGCCATATTCGGAGTTACCATTGTGAAGCTACACATAGGTAGTGACCTATATGTAGTGCACGCGTGTAATGGTGTCCCCGCACTCACAAAGTCCGGGGAATTGGCCCTGAACAATGTGAGGGCACCTTGGCTAGTGCCAGCGTGCCCACACACTAAGTAACTTAGCACCCAACCTTTACCAGGTAAAGGTTAGACATATAGGTGACTTATAAGTTACTTAAGTGCAGTGTAAAATGGCTGTGAAATAACGTGGATGTTATTTCACTCAGGCTGCAGTGGCAGGCCTGTGTAAGAATTGTCAGAGCTCCCTATGGGTGGCAAAAGAAATGCTGCAGCCCATAGGGATCTCCTGGAACCCCAATACCTTGGGTACCTCAGTACCCTATACTAGGGAATTATAAGGGTGTTCCAGTATGCCAATGTAAATTGGTAAAATTGGTCACTAGCCTGTTAGTGACAATTTGAAAGAAATGAGAGAGCATAACCACTGAGGTTCTGATTAGCAGAGCCTCAGTGAGACAGTTAGTAATAACACAGGTAACACATACAGGGCACACTTATGAGCACTGGGGCCCTGGCTGGCAGGGTCCCAGTGACACATACAACTAAAACAACATATATACAGTGAAATATGGGGGTAACATGCCAGGCAAGATGGTACTTTCCTACACAACCCCCCCCCCCTCCCAAACGAAGGACAATAAGACTAGCCATGACCTGATGAGTCTTCATTGTCTAAGTGGAAATATCTGGAGAGTCCATCTGCATTGGAGTGGGTACTCCCAGGTCTATGTTCCACTGTATAGTCCATTCTCTGTAGGGATATAGACCACCTCAACAATTTAGGATTTTCACCTTTCATTTGTTTTAGCCAAAGTAGAGGTTTGTGGTCTGTCTGAACAATGAAGTGAGTGCCAAACAGGTATGGCCTCAACTTCTTCAGTGCCCAGACCACAGCAAAGGCCTCCCTCTCTATGGCAGACCAACACTTTTCTCTAGGGGTCAACCTCCTGCTGATAAAAGCAACAGGTTGATCCTGGCCCTCAGAATTAAGTTGTGAAAGGACTGCCCCTACCCCTAATTCAGATGCATCAGTTTGGACAATGAATTTTTTGGAGTAACAGGGGCTTTTCAGGACAGGTGCAGAGCACATGGCCTGCTTCAGCTCCTCAAAAGCTTTCTGACAGCTAGCTGTCCACAATACCTTTTTAGGCATTTTCTTGGAGGTGAGGTCATTAAGAGGTGCTGCAATGGAGCCATAGTTCTTAATGAACCTCCTGTAATACCCAGTGTGGCCTAAGAAGGCTCTCACCTGGGTCTGAGTTGTAGGGTGAACCCAATCTATAATAGTTTGGATTTTCCCCTGAAGTGGTGCAATCTGTTCTCCACCTACCAGGTGTCCCAGATAAACCACCTTCCCCTGCCCTATCTGGCACTTTGAAGCCTTGATAGTGAGGCCTGCCTTTTGCAGGGCCTCCAAAACTTTCCATAGGTGGACCAGGTGATCATCCCAACTGGAGCTAAAGACAGCTATATCGTCCAGATATGCTGCACTAAAAGCCTTCAGCCCTTGCAGGACTGTATTGGCCAACCTTTGAAAAGTGGCAGGTGCATTTTTCAATCCAAAAGGCATTACTGTGAATTGGTAATGGCCTCCAATGGTTGAAAATGCAGTTTTTGCTTTTGCATCTTCTGATAATTTGATCTGCCAATACCCTACAGTCAAGTCAAAAGTGCTTAGATACTTGGCAGATGCCAGTGTATCTATTAGCTCATCTGCCCTGGGTATAGGGTGAGCATCAGTTTTGGTTACTTGGTTGAGACCTCTATAGTCTACACAAAACCGCATTTCCTTCTTTCCATCCTTGGAATGAGGTTTTGGTACAAGTACCACAGGAGAGGCCCATGGACTTTCAGAGTGCTCAACCACTCCCAGTTCTAACATTTTCTGCACTTCTTGTTTTATGCAGTCTCTGACATGGTCAGGCTGCCTATAGATCTTACTTTTGACAGGCAAGCTGTCTCCAGTATCTATAGTGTGCTCACACCAAGAAGTGGTGCCTGGCACAGTAGAGAAGAGTTCAGAAAACTGACCCAGGAGATTTATGCAGTGGTCTTTCTGCTCAGCAGTAAGACAATCTGCCAGTACTACCCCTTCCACCAGAGCATCTTGTTCTGTGGAAGAGAAGAGATCAGGGAGAGGGTCACTCTCTTCTTCCTGTCCCTCATCTGTTGCCATGAGCAAGGTGAGATCAGCCCTGTCATAGTAGGGTTTCAGGCGATTGACATGGAGCACCCTAAGGGGACTCCTGGCAGTGCCTAAGTCAACTAAGTAGGTGACTTCACCCTTTTTCTCAACAATTGTGTGGGGTCCACTCCATTTATCTTGGAGTGCTCTTGGGGCCACAGGCTCCAAGACCCACACTTTCTGCCCTGGTTGGTACTGAACCAAAACAGCCTTCTGATCATGCCATTGCTTTTGGAGCTCTTGGCTGGCCTGAAGGTTTTTACTGGCCTTTTTCATGTACTCAGCCATCCTTGATCTGAGGCCAAGTACATAGTCCACTATGTCTTGCTTTGGAGCTTTTAAAGGTTGTTCCCAACCCTCCTTAACAAGTGTTAGAGGACCTCTCACAGGGTGCCCAAATAGGAGTTCAAAGGGGCTGAAGCCCACTCCTTTCTGGGGTTCCTCCCTGTAAGCAAAAAGGAGGCATGGTAAGAGGATATCCCATCTCCTGCGGAGTTTTTCAGGGAGTCCCATAATCATGCCTTTGAGAGTTTTGTTAAATCTCTCCACCAGTCCATTTGTTTGTGGATGATAGGGTGTGGTGAACTTGTATGTAACACCACACTCCTTCCACATGGCCTTTAAGTAAGCAGACATGAAATTGCTTCCTCTGTCTGATACCACCTCTTTTGGGAAGCCCACCCTGGAAAAGATTCCCAGGAGGGCCTTTGCCACTGCAGGAGCTATAGTGGTCCTTAGAGGAATAGCTTCAGGATAGCTGGTGGCATAGTCCACTATCACCAAGATAAACCTATTGCCTTAAGCAGTAGGAGGGTCAAGGGGGCCAACTATGTCAACCCCCACCCTTTCAAAGGGAACCCCAACCACAGGCAGTGGGATAAGGGGTGCCTTTGGAGTGCCACCTGTTTTGCCACTGGCTTGACAGGTTTCACAGGACTTACAAAATTCCTTTGTGTCCTCTGGCATTCTAGGCCAATGAAACAAGGGAACAAGCCTGTCCCAAGTTTTCATTTGCCCCAAATGTCCAGCTAGGGGAATGTCGTGGGCTAGAGTTAGGAGGAACTTTCTGTACTCCTGAGGAATCACCAATCTCCTGGCAGCTCCAGGTTTTGGATCCCTTGCTTCAGTGTACAAGAGGTTGTCCTCCTAGTAAACTCTGTGAGAGTCACTGACATCCCCATTAGCTTGTTTGACAGCGTGCTGCCTTAGACCCTCTAGTGTGGGACAGGTTTGCTGTGCCACACTCAGCTCCTCCCTGGCAGGCCCCCCTTCACCCAAAAGCTCACAGTGTCTGCTTCCAGCTCCTCTGGTGTAGGTTCTGCACAGGGTGGAAATTCTTCTTCCTCAGAAGAAGAATCCACTGTAGGGGGAGGGATAGTAGGTAGTGTTTTACTTCTACTAGCCCTAGCTTTAGGGAGCACTTGGTCCATTCTTCCAGGATCCAAGTCACCCTGTCCTTTTTGCTTTTTGGTCTCAGCCCTTGTCAAAACAAAAATATGCCCTGGAATGCCCAGCATTGCTGCATGGGCTTCCAACTCCACCTCTGACCAAGCTGATGTCTCTAAATCATTTCCAAGTAGACAGTCTACAGGTAAATCTGAGGCAACCACAACTTTCTTTGGACCAGTAACCCCCCCCCCCAGTTGAGATTTACAACAGCCATGGGGTGGCTAAGTGTGTTGTTGTGAGCATTGGTTACTTGGTACTGGTGACCAAGTAGGTGTTGTTCAGGGTGGACCAGTTTCTCTATTACCATTGTAACACTGGCACCTGTGTCCCTGTAGGCCTGAACCTCAACACCATTTATTAGGGGTAGTTGCTTGTACTTGTCCATGTTAAGGGAACAAGCAACTAAGGTGGCTAAATCAATAGCCCCCTCAGAGACTAACACAGCCTCTGTGGTCTCCCTAACAAGACCAACCCCAACTAAGTTACCAAAAGTGAGCCCAGCTACTCCCTTGGATTGGCTATTAGTAGGTTTGCTCCCACCACCACTGCTATTACTAGGGGCACTAGGTGTAGCAGCAGGGGTTGTAGTGGTAGGAGGCTTGGTGCTTTTCTTTGGACAACTGGGATCTGTTGTCCAATGGCCTTTTATTTTACATAAATAGCACCATGGTTTCTTTTCTTTGTTTTGATTTGAAGAGGATTTGGACCCACCGCCCCCACCTGAGTGTTTTTGTGGGCCTGATGAAGAATCATTTTTAGATTTGTCCTCACCCTTGTCAGAAGACTTACCATCCTTCTTCTTGCCATCTTTGTCACCCCCTGTATGAACTTTTCTGTTCACCCTTGTTCTGACCCATTTGTCTGCCTTCTTTCCCAATTCTTGGGGAGAGGTCAGATCAGAGTCCACCAGGTACTGGTGCAACAAATCAGACACACAGTTATTAAGTATATGCTCTCTCAGGATTAAGTTATACAGGCTTTCATAATCAGTAACTTTACTGCCATGTAACCACCCCTCCAAGGCCTTCACTGAATGGTCAACAAAGTCTACCCAGTCTTGTGAAGACTCCTTTTTGGTTTCTCTGAACTTCATCCTGTACTGTTCAGTGGTTAAGCCATAACCATCTAGGAGTGCATTCTTAAGAACTGCAAAATTATTGGCATCACTTTCTTTCACAGTAAGGAGCCTATCCCTACCCTTTCCACTAAATGATAGCCATAGGATAGCAGCCCACTGCCTTTGAGGGACATCCTGTACAACACAGGCCCTCTCAAGTGCAGCAAACCACTTGTTAATGTCATCTCCCTCCTTTTAAGGGGGAACTATCTTGTGCAGATTCCTGGAATCATGCTCTTTTGCAGGATGACTATGGGGAATACTGCTGCTGCCACCATGGGTTTCTAAACCCAATTTCTGTCTTTCTCTTTCCACTTCTAAGGACTGTCTATCCAAATCCAGCTGTTGCTTCTTGAGCTTCAGTCTGGTTTGTTCCACTCTCAATCTATTGAGCTCCCTTTCTAACACTCTGTCATCTGGGTGGGTGGGTGGGACATGCCTTGAAACAGAAGTATGGTGAGAATGAACAGAAGGAGGCCTGTCCCTAACAGATGGCACCCTAATAGCTTGACTAACAGAAACAGCACTTCTACTATGATGAGTAGGGATACTCTTACTGTGATGTGAGACAACACTATCAGTATGGTGTGACTCTACATCAGTACCAGCTATGCTAGTTGGCTTGCTAGGGGGCAGGCTGGGAATCTTCCCTCCCACATCTTTTGCTAGGGGTGCCCCAGAATCAGAGTGGGAACCATCAGCTAACTTTTCAACAGGAGTGCCAGCTCTGGCCTTATCCTGTTCAACAAGCATATTCACCAATAGTTCTCTAGGGGGATTCTTCCCTACACTTAAACCTCTTTCTATGCAGAGACTCCTTGCTCCTTTCCAGCTAAGGTGATCATAAGCAAGTTTGGACAGATCAACAGTTTGGCCTGTGCCAGACATTTTAGAAAGTGTTTAAGTGATAGAAAAAGTGAGAAAAAAGTTTTTCAGAACTTTTAGAAAGACAGTAAAAAAAAAGTTTAAAACTTTTTAAGAACTTTTTAGAAAGTTAGAGGTACTTTTCAGCACTTTAGAAAAGAAGTGAGAAAAGAAATGCAAAACTTTTTGGTTAGGTGTACATACACTGAACTTGTTTTGTATATTTTTCTCTTATGAAAAGTACAATGACAAAAGTGGTAAGTAGTTACAAACTACTTATCCCACCGCTGCACAACCAATGTAGGAGGCTGGACTGTCTTGTAGTGAGTACCAAGGGGTACTTACAACTTGCACCAGGCCCAGGTATCCCTTATTAGTGTATAGGGTGTCTAGCAGCTTAGGCTGATAGATAATGGTAGCTTAGCAGAGCAGCTGAGGCTGAACTAGGAGACGAGTGAAGCTCCTACAGTACCACTAGTGTCATATGCACAATATCATAAGAAAACACAATACACAGATATACTAAAAATAAAGGTGCTTTATTTTTATGACAATATGCCAAAAGTATATCAGTGAGTACCCTCAGTATGAGGATAGCAAATATACACAAGATATATGTACACAATACCAAAAATATGCAGTATAGTATTAGAAAACAGTGCAAACAATGTATAGTTACAATAGGATGCAATGGGGACACATAGGGATAGGGTCAACACAAACCATATACTCCAAAAGTGGAATGCGAACCACAAATGGACCCCAAACCTATGTGACCTTGTAGAGGGTCGCTGGGACTGTAAGAAAACAGTGAGGGTTAGTAAAATAGCCCACCCCCAGACCCTGAAAAGTGAGTGCAAAGTGCACTAAAGTTCACCAAAGAGCACAGAAGTCGTGATAGGGGAATTCTGCAGGAAAGACCAAAACCAGCAATGCAACAACAATGGATTTCCAGACGAGGGTACCTGTGGAACAAGGGGACCAAGTCCAAAAGTCACGACCAAGTCGAGAGTGGGCAGATTCCCAGGAAATGCCAGCTGTGGGTGCAAAGAAGCTGCTACTGGACAGTAGGAGCTGAGGATTCTGCAGGAACGACAAGGGCTAGAAACTTCCCCTTTGGAGGATAGATGTCCCACACCGTGGAGAGTCGTGCAGAAGTGTTTTCCTGAAGAAAGACATCAAACAAGCCTTGCTATCTGCAAGTCGAGTGGTTAGGGTTTTTGGATGCTGTTGTGGCCCAGGAGGGACCAGGATGTCGCCAATTGTGTCAGGGGACAGAGGGGGCACCCAGCAGGATGAAGAGCCCTCTTAGAAGCAGGCAGCACCCGCAGAAATACCAAAACAGGCAGTACGAAGAGGAGTGAAATGGTGCTCAACCGAAGTTGCACAAAGGAGTCCCACGCTGCCGGAGGACAACTCAGGAGGTCGTGCAATGCAGGTTAGAGTGCCGTGGACCCAGGCTTGGCTGTGCACAAAGGATTTCCGCCGGAAGTGCACAGAGGCCGGAGTAGCTGCAAAAGACGCGGTTCCCAGCAATGCAGTCTGGCGTGGGGAGGCAAGGACTTACCTCCACCAAACTTGGACTGAAGAGTCACTGGACTGTGGGAGTCACTTGGACAGAGTTGCTGGATTCAAGGGACCTCGCTCGTCGTGCTGAGAGGAGACCCAGGGGACCGGTGATGCAGTTCTTTGGTGTCTGCGGTTGCAGGGGTTCGATTCCGTCGACCCACTGGAGATTTCTTCAGAGCTTCTAGTGCAGAGAGAAGGCAGACTACCCCCACAGCATGCACTACCAGGAAAGCAGTCGAGAAGGCGGCAAGATCAGCGTTACAGAGTTGCAGCAGTCGTCTTTGCTACTTTGTTGCAGTTTTGCAGGCTTCCAGCGCGGTCAGCAGTCGATTCCTTGGCAGAAGGTGAAGAGAGAGATGCAGAGGAACTCTGATGAGCTCTTGCATTCGTTATCTAAGGAATTCCCCAAAGCAGAGACCCTAAATAGCCAGAAAAGAGGGTTTGGCTACTTAGGAGAGAAGATAGGCTAGCAACACCTGAAGGAGCCTATCAGAAGGAGTCTCTGACGTCACCTGCTGGCCCTGGCCACTCAGAGCAGTCCAGTGTGCCAGCAGCACCTCTGTTTCCAAGATGGCAGAGGTCTGGAGCACACTGGAGGAGCTCTGGGCACCTCCCAGGGGAGGTGCAGGTCAGGGGTCTGGTCACTCCCCTTTCCTTTGTCCAGTTTCGCGCCAGAGCAGGGCTGAGGGGTCCCTGAACCGGTGTAGACTGGCTTATGCAGAAATGGGCACCATGTGTGCCCATGAAAGCATTTCCAGAGGCTGGGGGAGGCTACTCCTCCCCTGCCTTCACACCATTTTCCAAAGGGAGACGGTGTAACACCCTCTCTCTGAGGAAGTCCTTTGTTCTGCCTTCCTGGGCCAAGCCTGGCTGGACCACAGGAGGGCAGAAACCTGTCTGAGGGGTTGGCAGCAGCAGCAGCTGCAGTGAAACCCCTGAAAAGGCAGTTTGGCAGTACCCGGGTCTGTGCTACAGACCCGTGGGATCATGGGATTGTGCCAACAATGCCAGGATGGCATAGAGGGGGCAATTCCATGATCATAGACATGTTACATGGCCATATTCGGAGTTACCATTGTGAAGCTACACATAGGTAGTGACCTATATGTAGTGCACGCGTGTAATGGTGTCCCCGCACTCACAAAGTCCGGGGAATTGGCCCTGAACAATGTGGGGGCACCTTGGCTAGTGCCAGGGTTCCCACACACTAAGTAACTTAGCACCCAACCTTTACCAGGTAAAGGTTAGACATATAGGTGACTTATAAGTTACTTAAGTGCAGTGTAAAATGGCTGTGAAATAACGTGGACGTTATTTCACTCAGGCTGCAGTGGCAGGCCTGTGTAAGAATTGTCAGAGCTCCCTATGGGTGGCAAAAGAAATGCTGCAGCCCATTGGGATCTCCTGGAACCCCAATACCCTGGGTACCTCAGTACCATATACTAGGGAATTATAAGGGTGTTCCAGTATGCCAATGTAAATTGGTAAAATTGGTCACTAGCCTGTTAGTGACAATTTGAAAGAAATGAGAGAGCATAACCACTGAGGTTCTGATTAGCAGAGCCTCAGTGAGACAGTTAGTCATAACACAGGTAACACATACAGGGCACACTTATGAGCACTGGGGCCCTGGCTGGCAGGGTCCCAGTGACACATACAACTAAAACAACATATATACAGTGAAATATGGGGGTAACATGCCAGGCAAGATGGTACTTTCCTACACTGGGAGATTGCATCCTGCGCTGCGGGATTTTCGGATCATCGTGCGGCTGGATTTCTGACGTGAACCATTGTGTGCAGGCAAAAACAATGCAAGGCCTGCCTGGACCAGTGTGCAGACAGAAGGGGGAAATGACGCAAGGTCTCGCTCGTGAGTGATATCGACGCATCACAAGCCCCTTTTGATGCACACCCACCCGTGTGGGGTTATTTTTGACGCGCACCAGGTCCATTTTCACGCTAGCAGCGCTAGTGTGTGTTTAAAACTACTTAAAGGACTCTTTTTGCATTTTTATTGATACCTTGACTTGTGGATTGTGGATTTTTGTCATTTTGGATCAAATCTGTTTATTATTTTGAACATGTAAACATACAAAAAAAACAGCATATCACAGGGCCGTGAGAAAAATATATCATGCAGTAGGAACTCAAATCTACAGATAAAGTCCCTCCAATTAGTCCTGTACCATGCCCAAGGGGACATCACCGCCCGCCCCTTCCTTACGGCCCAGCGAGCAGTCAGGCAATGCCCAATAGTCTTCAGACTGCAAGTCCCCCTCATGAGGCCCTGTGTAAACACAAAAATAAACACATACCAACAATGCTTCCCCTCCAGCACCTGTGTCATCTTAGTTTCTCTCCACTCCTCTACTCCTCCCTCCCGCCCACCCAAACGCAACCCTCCCAGACATCCCTCCCCACACATTCTAACCAAAGTTCAAGTTAGCCTCAAGACTCTCAAATAGGCTGGGCATGTCAACTCAGTAAATTCTGCGGATAGGATCTGAAGGAATGGCTTCCATAATTCACTCATTTCTCCCATCCGCTGCTGGGAGGCTAGGGTGAGTTTCTCCATGGCGAGGATAAACCACAGCTTCTGAAGCCATGAGACACGCGTCGGAAGCCCATCTGTACCCCACAACGCCAGGAGCAGCTGTAACTCTGCGTAAGTGCCAGAGCCATCTGCCTCCCTTTTAACGATCTCAAGGGAAAGGTAAGGGGATTGGGCAACCCCAACAAAATGTATGATGGGAATCTAGGGATCTTGGTATGGAACACTGCATCTATATCATCTATAATGCTTGCCCAATAATGATGGAGCTTGGGACAGTGCCAAAGTAGATGCACAAGTATACCCGTGGCTCCACAACCCCTCCAACAGAGATCAGACTTAACATGGTCTGATGCGTGTATCCGTGCTGGAGTGTAATACCAGTAGGAAGCCACTTTATATGATGTCTCAGTCCCTGCTGCATTATAGGCTGTGTGGTGAATCCTATAGAATATGCTGTCCCGCTCCTCATCTGAAAATTCCCTCTCCAGCTCTCTCTCCCATCTCGACTGTCCCTTTGACTTAGGCGGAAGCTTCTCCCTCTGCAGAAGCCGATAAAGTTCTGAGATAACTCTTTTATCGTCCTTCTTTAGCAACAGCCATTTCTCGAACGGCGTAAGTGGCGTATCTATTAATGCTCTGTTAGCCAGCTGGAGAGCCCAGTGCCGTATCTGATAATACATCAGCCTACCTGCCTCCAACTAGCCATACGTCTTCCGTATCTGTTCGAAGGACAATACCCCTTGTTCGTCACAAAGGCTTCCCACCCTCTTGCAACCCCCTTCATACCAGCACCTCAGGCCTTCCAGACGAAGTCCAGGCTCAAAATCAGGGTTCGCTCCTATGGGGGTCATCGGGGACGGAAAGAACGTCAACCCCGATCGGCAAGCCACCGCATCCTATATGCATAGCGTTGCTCCCGTAATCGGGGAAGAATAAAGTCCGCCCGCCCTGTGCCGGCGCCGGAGCCAAGGCTCCTTCCATATGTGAGAGCCCTCCACCACCTGGTCCATAAAACACCAATGTTTCTCAGTGAGTGGGTGACTCCACTCTAGAAGAAAGCACAATTGTGTCACCTGAAAATATCGCAAAAGACAGGGAACCGCAAGCCCTCCCCCGCTCTTAGGGCGATATAAAACCTGCTGCAGGAGACGCGCCGGCCCATCCTCCCACACGAATCTCAGAACTGCCGATTGAAGAGTGGATATCGTCCGAGGAGGTGGAGTCAACGGAAGCGCCTGAAACACATACAGTATACGCGGCAGGAATGTCATCTTCACCGCCGCCACCCTACCCAACCAAGACAGTTTGTGTCTCCCCCATGACTCCAGGTCCCGCTGCACCTCACGAACCAACTTCGTGTAATTCAGGCTCGCCGTCTTGGCAGCTGAAGTCGCTAATTCAACCCATAAGTAGGAAAGACGCGAAGACGACCAAAGAAAGGGGTACCTAGCTCTCAAGGTTTCCTCATGATCCAAGCTGACCGACAAACTAAGGACCTGAGACTTCTGCATGTTCACCCGGAATCCCGAAACCTGACTAAACTCGGTTATTATCTCCATAAACGCCAGTAGCGAAATCGCCGGCTCCTCAAGGGTAAGGATCACATCGTCTGCATAAAGGGTAATGAGATGGCGTTCCCCGCCGAATTTCACACCAAAAACCAAGGGGCTGTCCCGCAATCGCTGCACGAGGGGCTCCATATATAGCGCAAACAAAAGGGGAGAGAGCGGGCACCCCTGTCTAGTCTCCCGCCCAACCGGGAATGGCAGAGAAAGCACTCCATCAACACGAACCGCCGCTCTGGGAGACCGATAGGCGCTCAGAATCCAAGACCTAAACCCAGGGCCCAAACCGAAATGCTACAGCACCCGAAAGAGGTATGGCCAATGAACCCTGTCAAACGCCTTTTCAGCATCAATAGAGAGGAAAAGCGCTTCCCTTCGCGATCGATCTAGTTTATGTAACAAATGCAGAAGACGCTTCGTGTTGTCGCTACATTGTCGGTTTGGAATAAAACCTGACTGATCCGGGTCAATAAGACCTGGCATATAAAAATTAAGGCGGTGAGCAAGAATCCCAGTGAACAGCTTGGCATCTATATTCAGGAGTGAAATCGGCCTATATGAAGCACACTGCTCTGTGTCTTTGCCCGGCTTATGTATAACAGCAATGGTGGAGTCCAACATACTAGGCGTCAGTGCTCCCGACGTCTGGAAGGAATTGAAAAGCCTCACCAAGAGCGGGGCAAGTTCTGCACAGAAGGTCTTATAGAATAATGCCGTAAACCCGCCAGGGCCAGGGGATTTCCCAGCCTTTAGGCGGGAAATCGCCGATATAACCTCTTCCAACCTTATCGGTTGGTCCAGCTGGGACGCCTTCTTCTCACCAAGAGGAGTGATTGCTATACCTTCTAAAAAGGAATCCAGGGCCGCGTTGTCTTGCACCTCCGCCGCGCATAACCCCTGGTAGAACTCTGCAAAAGTCTCTGCAATCTGGTCAATCGTGCGGGCCTCCCTCCCGGACGGGGATCGGATCAGTTTTATTGCCGACGCCGCTTGTTGCTCTCGCAACTGCCGTGCCAAGAGCTTTCTGCACCTATTGCTCCCAATGTAGTATGTGTGCTTAAGCCGCGCTACCGCATACTCCGCCCTATCCCAGTCCAACCTCTTCAACTGTTGCCGCACTTTCTCTAATTCCCGCCAGATTCTAGGCGCGCCAGTGGATTTATGGGAACGCTCCAGCACAGTCACCTTCCACTCCAACTCCTCCCTTATCTCTCTCCTTGCCTTATTATCCCTCGCCGACAGCGCCATCACCTCGCCCCACACTACTGCCTTCAGGGCCTCCCACACAGTCTACAAAGCTCTACTGCCATTGTCATTAAAACTAAGGTAGTCACCACGGTCTCACTCTGGAGCAGAGAATCCCTAAAGCGCCAGCTTGGAGCACCCACGCGACCCACCTCCATGGTAACCTCCACAGTAATCGGAGCATGATCAGTCAAGGCCCTAGGTTCAATTGTGGCCTCCCTAACCCGGGACAAGAACTCCTGTGAGGCCAGAAAAAGATCGAGCTGCGCATAAGTCTTGCTCGCCGCTGAATAAAAGGAGTAGTCCCGGAGCGTGGGATGCAACTTCCTCCACACATCCTCCAACCCACATTCAGCCAACCACTGACGCCCCAACTCCGATAATGTCCCCGCTTGCCCAAAGCGTTGACCCGAGCGGTCGAGCTCGTTATCCATCACCAAGTTAAAATCCCCTCCTACCAATATAGCCCTATCTGGCGAGCTAAGTATCAGGGAAACCGCCTTTCTCAGGAATGCTTCCTGTTGGGAGTTCGGAGCATAAAGTGAAGCAACAGTGAAAGAGAAGGCCCCAAGTCTTATTCTCATAGCCAAAAGCCTGCCTCGCACTTCGTGCACCTTCCCCACTATCTCCCCGGCAAAAGTCTTTGAAAGCAAATGGCTACCCCCGCGTGCTTTGTAATTGCGGATGACCAAAACTGTCTAGGGAACCACCGTGAGCGCATGCAAAATGTGTCTTTGTGCAATAAGTGTGTTTCTTGTAATAAACAAATATGACTCCCGGATTTCTCTAGACCCGACAGTATCGCTAACCGCTTAGTCGGGCTGTTAAGCCCGCGAACATTCAAACTTAGACACTTAACTGTCATACATCACAAAGGAGAGATTGCCCGGGGGGGAGGAGTTTCGCGGAGGGGCCACAACCCAGAGCAGCACCTCAGCCACCTAAAATCACCCAGCCCGCCCATTGTGACCTTTAATGACCAGACACGCAGGGAAGCATACCAACATATAACCATAACGCACAACAGGTGCTCATAATAAAACCGTCCTCTCACACACATCCCAAAGAGGAAAAAGTCTCAGCAGGGCCGTAGAACCACACAAATTCGCCAACCAGGTTGGTCGACTCCGCCGCCCAGGCCCCACTCATCGGTCGCAGGCCCACAATGAACAGCCCACTTCTATACAGGGACTCCCGCCGCTCCTCGCCTAGGCACTTGTCCCAGCCACTACGCTGTTCACAGCCGATTGGCGTTCCGAGATCTGCTCCAACGCAGTAGGGCGCTGCTGTTTCCTCCTTTTCTCCTTCCTCCACCAGCGCGGACGGCTCCCACCGCCCGGACCCAGCTTTGAGTCCGAATCCAGGACGTCTCCCTCCAAGCCCAGTATCCGGCCCGCCTCCGACACAGACTTCACCTGATGTAGCTGATCCTCCCAGCGGAAAGCAAGACGGAACGGATGACCCCACGAGTAGGACACAGCATGTGCGCGCAAATACTCTGTAATGGGCTTCAACTCATGCCGCCGTTGTAAAGTCCAAACCGAAAGGTCCTGGTATAGTTGGAGCTGAGGACCTTTAAAGTGAACCTGCGGGAGATTGCGCGCCCGTTGCAATATACTTTCTTTCAGCCCAAAATTGTGGACACATGCCAGGATATCCGGCGGGCGGTCCCCAGTTCCGCCAGGTCGGCCCACATGATGGACTCTGTCGAGGACAATTTCCTGTGACTCCTCCAGGTCAAGGACCGAGCGGAACAACGCCACCACAAAGTCTCTAATATCGTCCTTCTCTGCCCCGATCGGCGCCCCTCTAATGCGGATGTTATGTCTGCGCGACCGATTCACCAGGTCCTCCACCGTCATCTGGAGGAGATCCTGCTGCTCTCGTAAGCGCAGAACCTCCTGCTGCAGGTCTGCCAGCTCCTCACCACTGGCCGTTTCACCATCCTCCACCTGTGCTACTCGCTCACCCAAAGATGTGAGCTCAACCCGCAGTTCCTTCACCTCCTGAGATATGTCTTTGCGGAGTTCCTGCAGGTCGCTGCAAAGCGATTCGAACAAGGACGTAAGGAAGCCCTTCGTGACTGGGGCTGCCTCGGTTCTGTCATCTCTCTCCTTGCCTTGGGAGACCTCGCGGGCGGCGGTTCCTCAGGGGCTCCTCCCAGGTGCCCTCCAGTCAGCAAATCTCTTACCGTCCGGTCCCGCTTGGGCTTGGAGGCCGCCATCACCTCTGCTCTCTTACTGCGAAGGCGTAAGGGACTCAACTGGGCCTCTGCGCGTCGTCGCCAGGGACTTTATTCTCCTGGCCTCACACCCGTGCCAGCAGCCGTTGGTCTTTCGCTGCAGGCTCCTCCACCCCACGGCTCGCTTCCGCTTTAAGCAAGGGCTCCTCGGGCCACCCGATCCACCGACCAGTGACCCAGGCCCAATGCGCCACTGCCAACTCCTCCACGTTAGTGCCCGGCGGCACAATAGCACTTCCGACCGCTTAGCGTCTTCTTTGGGGCTTCCTGCTGCTGGGGCAAACAAGGAGGGCGCAGCCACCTCCCGGGCCCCAGTGCCCAGCTTAGTACCAGGTTCGCCTCGTGGGCTCCTCTTCTCTGCCCATTTGCGTCCTCCACCACGGGCGCCGCCTCGCTCCCACGTCGAGCCAGCAGGCCGCCGGCTCCGGGCCCACCTCACGGCACGGACCGCAGCACACCGCTCCCGCCTGCAGCAAGCACCGGCCCAAGGCACGCAACTCATCGCACCCGGCAGTGCCGGCGCCGGCACCCCCGGTTCTATCGGGACCCCTGCTGCCCCACTACCTCAGGCACCACAGCGGGGCCCCCCCCGGGCCACAAAATCAGTGGCTGCAAAGCAGTTTCAGAGGCCTGGGTGGCGGAGCTCAGACCGACGCGTAGGCTCACGCCGCCATCTTGGCCACGCCCCCGATTTTTGTCATTTTGGTCTTGTTTTGTTCAGATAAATATTACTATTTTTCTGAACCTGTGTTGTGTCATTCTGTAGTGTTTTCATTGAGTTACTGTGTGTGTTGGTACAAATACTTTACACCTAGCACTCTGAAGTTAAGCCTACAGCTCTGCCAAGCTACCAAGGGGGTAAGAAGGGGTTAGCTGAGGGTGATTCTCTTTTACCCTGACTAGAATGAGGGTCCTTGCTTGAACAGGGGGTAACCTGACTGTCAACAAAGACCCCATTTCTAACATTACCACTTTCTGATCAGAATCTACCACTCAAACAGTATTAGCCCAAATGCTATCCTATGAAAGGCGCAGGCCTCACAATAGTGGAAAACAAATTTAGGAGATTTCCACTACCAGGATAGATAAAACACACATATACCTGTCCTGCCTTTTACCTACACAGCACCCTGCCCTATGGGTTACTATTTAGAGCCTACCTTATGGGTGACTTACATGTAGAAAAAGGGGAGTTTAAGGCTTGGCAAGTACTCTTAAATGCCAAGTCAAAATGGCAGTGAAACTGCACACACAGGCCTTGCAATGGGAGGCCTGTGACATGGTTAAGAGGCTACTTATGTGGGTGCTGCAGGCCCGTTAATAGCATTCAGTTTACAGGCCCTGGGCACATGTAATGCACTTTACTAGGGTCTTACAAGTAAATCAAATAAGCCAATTGGGAATATACTAATTTTACCATGTTTAAGGGAGAAAGCATATGCACTTTAAAACTGGTTAGCAGTCAGAAAGTGTGCAGGGTCCTAAAACCAGCAAAAAAAGTGTCGGAAAAGTGGAGGGAGGCAGGCAAAAGGTTGGGGGATGACCACCCAAAGGTTGTCAGGTCTAACAGTAAGTATAATAGATTTGGCCGAGGAGTATAAAGTTCTATTCAAAGTGATCACATTAGATGCCGCAAAGGCTTTTGATAGTCAACTGTTCTTACTCATATGAATGCTTAGAAAGCTTAGGTATTGGTGTCAGTTACATCCAAGTGGTTAAAGCTCTCAATGAGAAACCTTGCAGCAAAATTCTCGATACTGGAAACTTGACAAAAAGTGTAAGTATACAGAGAGGAAGGCTTCAGGTATGCCCGTTATTCCCTTTATTTTTCGCCACATATCTAGAGTCTCTAGCAAAACTTATTAGTGAGCATTAAGAAATCCAGCCTTTTCAACATGCAGGTTATTTTCGGTTAATATCTCTGTACGTCAGAAATATTGGTATTTATTCACTTGAACCTGAAGATGTAAAACCAGTCATAGAGAGTGTATCTTGTGAGCTTGGAATATTGTCAGGATACCTGTTAAGTGAAGATAAAACAGAATGGATGATGTGGAATTGTAAGTCTAGGACTGAGGTGAAAAAGATGAGATTCTTGGGGATTACTTTCACTCAAAATTTAAAGGAGCTTACAACAAAAATTATACCACAAGTATCAAAAGAAATGTTTTCCTTTTGTGGAAGTAGCACAATCTGCATTTAATTATTTATGGAGTGTCCATGTGATTAAGATGTGTTTATTGCCAATAAATAACCTTTCTCTTCAATTGTACACCATTAGAGTTTGGTAGAAGGGAGATCCAAAACATATAGGGGCATATTTATACTCTGCGCTGAATGTGCGTCAAACATTTCGACGCACATTCGGCGTAAACCGTGCCCCATATTTATACTTTGGCGCCCGACACCGCGGACGACTAAATTCCATTGTGTGGGTCATTTTTGGGAAGCGGGAAACTGCCTTGTGTTAATGATATGCAAGGTAGGTGTTCCCTTCCAAAAAATGACTTTATTTATCCCCCAGCGTCATTTTGACGCACAGGAGGGGGTGGGCCTTAAAAAATGGCGCACAGCCTGATGTGCGCCGTTTTTTAACGCCTGGGTCAGGGCAGGCGCTAAGGGATCTCTGGGCTCAGAAGGAGTCCAGAGGTGCCCTCTCCTGCCACCCTCGCCCACCCCTGGAGGACACCCATGGATTGGGGGGACCCATCCCAGGGAAGTAGAGGTAAGTTCAGGTATGTATTTTTTAACTTTTTTAAAAGTTTTTAAGTGGCATAGGCAGGCCTGATTTGGGCCCCCCTACATGCCACTATGCCCAATGACCATGCCCAGGGGACATAAGTCCCCTGGGCATGGCCATTGGGCAAGGGGGCATGACTCCTGTCTTTGCTTCAACAGGAGTCATGTCAATGGGGATTGTGTGTCAAAAAAAATGGCGCAAGTCCGGTTTGAGGCCTGATTTTTGCCTCAGACCTCACTTGCATCATTTTTTGACGCACAACCCCCATTTTCCCACACGCCGGCGCTGCCTGGTGTTAGTCATTTTTTTTTACTCAGGCCAGTCCGCAGCGCCAGCTAACGTCATTCCATAAATAAGGTGCCCGCATGGCACGTTGGAATGGCGTTAGCCGGGGGTGAAATTTTTGACGCACAACTGCGTTGGCGCAGTTTTGCGTGAAAAAGTATAAATATGCCCCTTAGTGTAATTTGACCAGTTTTATGTGTGCAGCTAAAGGATGGAGACCAGCATGGAGAAAGTTAAGAAGGAAACTCTTGAAAGGTGGTCTTCATTTCCCAGACATATTTTATTATTGTTTGGACTTCCAATTTAAAACCGGAGTATGTTGGTAGGTATGCCAGGTCAATCTAGAACAGAGGTAATCTACCAGGCAATGACCAGTCAGCTATGTCAGAACAGAGGCTTTCCATTCAAATTTAGCAAAATATAATTCTTCAAGAAAATGTGATTAAAAATGTAAAAACATTGCGGATAGACGCAATGGTGCTGTACATTTTCAGGAGAAAATGGGGGTTGCAGTGCTATAGCAGATTAGCACCAATATGACTATCTCCGTTGTGTGGTTCCTATTAGGGTAATAAGACTGTGGGGGTCATTCTGAATTTGGCGGGCGGCGGAGGCCGCACGCCAAAGTCCCGCCGTCAGAATACCGCTGCGCGGTCAAAAGACCGCCACGGTAATTCTGAGTTTTCCACTGGGCGGGCAGGCGACCGCCAGAAGGCCGCCCGCCCGCCCGCCCGCCCAGCGGGAAACCCCCTTCCACGAGGATGCCGGCTCGGAGTGGAAAGGGTGCGACGGGTGCAGTTGCACCCGTCGTGATTTTCAGTGTCTGCTATGCAGACACTGAAAATCTTGGTGGGGCCCTGTTAGGGGGCCCCTGCAGTGCCCATGCCATTGGCATGGGCACTGCAGGGGCCCCCAGGGGCCCCACGACACCCGTTACCGCCAGCCAGGTTCTGGCGGTCAAAACCGCCAGAACCAGGCTGGCGGTAAGGGGGTCGGAATCCCATGGAGGATTCCTCAGGCCAGGGGAAAACCGGCGGGAAACCGCCGGTTTCCCTTTTCTGACCGCGGCTTTACCACCGCGGTCAGAATTGGCTTGGATGCACCGCCAGCCTGTTGGCGGTGCATCCGCGGTCCCCGGCCCTGGCGGTCCATGACCGCCAGGGTCGGAATGACCCCCTGTGTGTTTAGGGCAGCATCACCACTGAGTGTGGGAGACTGAGTCAACTCCACACCACTTTGAAAGTTGTCGATCTAACTCCTGGCAAGAACGCAGTGCCTCATCCACCCCTAGAAAGGAGAAGGTCATTTGTGGCAACCTAAACCTGACACTCTGATTCCTCAGGGAAATCGTGGAAGCAGACCATGCCCCTTTTGCTCAGTTACTTAGTGACTCACACATGTCAAGGCAGGACACAAGATGCAAACTTGATTGCAAAGCATTTATTGAAGCAATTGCATCCTAGTGTAAAAAGCATGATCTATGACAATAAGGCAGACCAAACATAGGGGGTTATTCCAACTTTGGAGGAGGTGGTAATCCGTCCCAAATGTGATGGATTTACCACCAGCCGTATTACGAGTTCCGTAGGATATAATGGACTCGTAATACGGCTGGTGGTATATCCGTCACTTTACCGTCACTTTTGGGACGGATTACCACTTCCTCCAAAGTTGGAATAACCCCCCATAGTATGGTAATCATCATTACAACCAATGTAAAGAGAATAAACAACCCAACCATTTTGTTGATTCTGGAGAGTCTAGAGATCACTTCCTGCACCCTATGTCTAGGTCTGGGAGCAAAGGGTTGGTAACCCTTCTGCCTGTCCCAATCTAACAGAGTAAACCTACCCCTATGCCTCAATAGGATAGCAAGGGTCTGAATGGCAATCCTCTCAAGAAGCTTAAGACTTAGTGCCAGGATTATCATACCTGTGGATGGAATGGTGGGTGCCCCAGGGCGGCCTGCCTGGAATGCCCACTGCTCTCCCCTTAGGCCTACGTGTTGTTTATATGTTAATCCATACATGGTTCTAGGAACAGGCCTGGTTTACTGATGTGTCTAGAAAATGGGAACGGACTCCTGAGCTACTGGAGTGGCAATACAAATTAGCCTATCATGTACCATACATGACAGCCTTGAGCAAGGCACAGAGTGCAAGTTGTAACAATGGCTGCTGAAATGTGCAACACAAACAACTCTGTCTTCTTGGGAAGAAACAGCTGATTAAAATATAAAAACAACAAGCTAAAGGCTGGCTGTGCCAAAAATATGAAGTGAACAGAATGCGTATAAATGTAAAAGACGCAGGCTGTGTGCCTAATGCTAAAAAAAGGGTGCCCAAACTAGGTGCTGAAGAGGTCCTACAATGTCTCCAAATATGCCAGAAAGTATGAAAGATTATCTCTTCAAACCACTGAAAGATGCTGAGTTATTGCAGTGGGAGGACTTGATGAATGAGGGGGGTCTGTTCATATGGGAAAAGATTGTGTAGAGAACTGAAGGCAGTATCTCAAAATGTAGGTACATACAGCTAACTTCTTAGATTCTAGCACAGAACTTAAAACAACAGGCCCTTATGGATATGGAAAGAGAATTACAAGACGAAGAAGTGGCAAAGATACACATTGCTGTGTGAGGCAGATGCTCTAGCATATTTGATTTGGGCAAGGAGCTTGCCAAGTCAACAAATACAAGTTTTTTGGTAAGTATCCATTAGCATATTATACTCCACTGCCACTGCTGCTAGTCTCAAAAAGTATCACTTTTTACACTTCACATAATATATATAACCCCAGCCATCTCATGAAAATGGCAACCACCGTGATATATGCTTGTAAGAAGTGTGGAACTCCAGAGGCAGACAATCTACATATGTTTCTGGAATGTCTGGCACACAAAACATTTTGGTATGGAGAAAGTGAGGCATTAACCAATATATTTGGAGAAATGACAGAGGTAAGTGCTCAACTCATTTCTTTTGGTCTTCAACATGAGGGAAAAGGCAGCCAAAGGGATAATGTGCAGAACAGACAACTGTTATTTCATTTAATTTTGTTGACAAGGAGAAAGGTCTGTAAACAATGGGTTTTAGAAAATATACCAGCCTTCCAAGATTGGAAGCGAAGTGTGACTAATATCAAAATGGAGAAACATTCAATAAATAAATATCAACAAGAAAATAATGGTTTGAGTCCCTGTGAGGAGATGGTTAGAGGGAGAAGGAAAATTATAAGTAATGAAATGTCCTAATATTACATCAGTTTAGTTGGCAAATGAAGAGCGAGGCATAGAGCACTCAAATATCGGAAACAGCATTTACAACGCGCCCGAACCATGCAATACCATTACAATGCATCCATTACAATGCATGGGTCTTTACCGCTCAAATTTTTACCACAAATATGTCTTTACAATGCATACCTTCACAACAAAAATTTAACTATTTTAAGGGTAAGTGTATATATATAAACAATACAAAAATTCCACTGGAAGGACGCACACTCAGGAATTAACAAAAAAGTATAAAGAGAGTTTATTAACACAACTCGTTTCAGCTGTCAAGCAGCATTGATCACATGTATAATTCCACCAATGTACACCTAGTTTAAATACCCACCAGATACAGACATAGAAATGGGACTCCATGTAGTATTGACTATCAAAATTGGAAATAAAATAGAAATAAATTAGGAATAAATTTATAAGAAATTACTAAATACAATTCATTCAAGATAAATAAGTAGCTAAGTTGATACTTTTCCATATATTCAAAAACACATTACTTCCATGAGTGACAAGTTACGGGATTGTATTATCATAAACACCCAATTAAACATAATGACATTTCTTGACTGGTTATTTATCAATACCCATATAAATATATAGATATAAATATAAATATGAATATGAGATACATGATTATAAAACCTTAATACAACTTATACTTGTTTGTTTAATGAATTCAGTATTCTTTTTAACAAATATAAATATGCAAAAGTTAAATGTACCCAATTGTATTTAAATATATAAATACATAAATATAAATAAGACCAGTCTTTCAATTTTAGATTTTAAATTGTAAATTTTATATTGTAAATTTTAAATTTAATTTCTCCCACTTGAGACATTAGAATTCACTTAGTCAATATATTTTTTTTAAATCCATATTCAAATATCCCTATATTTCTCCCTGAAATGACTGAAGACCTATGTCCCATCAGGTTCTATACAACAAGAACAAATCCTACACAACTTATAAGTATCCGGTACCCTTGACACCCAGTGAATCAACAAACAACTGTGTAATCTGGAATCAGGAATCCATCCGGACTCCTCCATTCTGAAAAAATAATAAAATAAAATAACTATATTAAAACCACACAATATCTATAAGAAACCACTACTCAATACGCTAAAACAATACTATCAAACATGTGAAAATTTAATGAATTACTATCTCCTACCACATACTGTAATCCTAAAAATAATCATCAAAATAAGTTGAGGAGGTGGACACGTGTCCTCTCCCCTGGGCTGCTTTTGGCCCCAGGAACCCTTTCCCCCAGAGCCTAGGGTATTATTTTAGGGGAAGGTGTATATGATGCCCCTTTTCAGGCTGTTTTTGCCCCCCGTGGACCCAACCCCTTTGGGCTTACAATTATATTTAAGGGGGGGAGCATGCAGCTCCCCTCCCTATGCTGATTTCAGCCCCAGGGACCCATCCACCGGGACTCAGCCTTATTAAAATGTGGAAGCAGGCATGTCGCCCAGCCAAAGTTATTAATGGAAAGAGGGGCACGTAGCCCCTCTCCCCGGGTCTATTTCAGATTCAAGGATCCCATCCCCTGGGGCCCGGCCACTTACTGAAGGGGGGGCCATGCAGCCCCCTTCCACAGACCAATTTGGGCCCAGGCGACCTCATGCCCCAGTGCCCAGCCAAGAGATGGTGGATGCCCTTGAGCCTACCCAGTACAATCACTAAATCCTCACTGGGGGCTGCAGAGGGAGTGGCCCAGCGATCTCCCCGCATCCAGCGGAAACTGGCATTGCTCCCTCCCACAGGGAACAGCAGCTAAAAATGTTGCTCCCTGCAGGTGGGAACCGTTCCAGATCTGTTCCCCTGCCTGTATCACTGCACAGGGAAAAATATCTGAAGTCCGCTCCCAGCTGGGGAAGCATTTTTAAAGCTTCCACCAGTTGGGAGCAGACTTTGTGTTTGCTCTCGTATGGCAGGAGTACAGTAGTGGGGCAGGAAAACAGCTGTGTTCCAGGGGAGGGCACCCTGGTACATAGCAGGAGCTGGCCATGGGGGATGACTTCCCCAGGGCCTTTAATGCCCCCCCTCCCTTTGAAGAAACTGTGGTCTGTCCATGGGGGATGGAGCTCACAGGGCCAAAATCGGCCTGGGGAGGGGGCTGCATTCCCCCTCCAAATTTAATTTGAAGGTCAGGCCCCTGGGGATGGGGTCCCTGTGGCTGAAATCAGCCCTGGAAGGGAGCCGCAGGGCCTGCCTCCCACTACATCTAATCAGATGGCCCCCAGGTGATGGTGGGTCCCCAGTTCCGAAATGTGGTCTGGGGACAAAGGCCACGTGAGCCTCTTCTATCCAAATACATACATAGATACTGTCCATGACCTGTTCCACCTGGGGAAGGCAGAAAAAGACAAGCACTGGAGACCACTCTAGTTTTGTATTTTTTTAAAATTGCCATGGATTGTCTGTGAATTTTTGGCAAAGTTTTAAAAAATCACTTTTGGCCCTAGGCCTAAGGGATCAAGGTATTCCTAGCCTCTAGCCTGTCCTTTCTGTTTTTTCCATACGTTTTTCTGGTACTCGGGCTGAGTCCGGGGTTGCAAAATGGCTGTCACCACTTCCTCGTTGAAGTGGTGGCTGCCAATCAGATCTCATCATGAGATCTGTAGGATTTATGGAGGCTCTGTGTCCCTAGAAATACATACATAATTGTTCCTTAATAACTCCAAAACAACAGACCGGATTTACACCAAATTTCAGAACACACTCTTTCTGGACCAAGATCTAACTTTCTGCCAAATTTAGTGTGCGTTTAGTGGTTCTGGCTGTAGTCACGTTAAAAATCCCAGTGGGAAATTGAAAGGGGGAAATGTGTTTTAGACCCCCCCTTTTTCTCGACACTATTTGATGAATCACCCGGAAAAGATTCAGACAGCAGCTGAATTGACTGTCACAATAGTTGTGGAAATTTTGTCAAGATTCAGCAAACGGCGTCAAAGTTATTAGCAAAAGAAAAGATTTCTTCATGGAAACTAGGTCCTGAGTATAACTACCTACTGTCGACAGTGAAATTCAGCAGTTATAGTTACCTGAGCTAATTCACTGCAATGCACAGGACCTCACATATTACATCACTCATGACATGGTCAGTGACATCACTGATGATATCTCAAATGACATCACTGATGACATAACTGATGACTTCAACCATTGAATGTGACCGTTTTCTAAAAGCTGATTAGTGTTAAGTATATATACCAAGGTTCTGCCAAAAGTTAAAATAGTATACTGTCTGTACTACTAATGACTGATACTATTTCTATATTAGGTGAGTGGCTTTCTGACTGTGTGTATCTGTGTGTGAATGGATGTCTGAGTCCTTTATGCGTATGTGAGTGGTTGTGTGCGTGCCTGTATGGGTGTATAATTAGATATGTGAGTAGCTGTACGGGTGAGTGAGTGGCCGTATGGGTTGGTGAATGGGTGTGTAAGTGACTGTATGGGTGAGTGAGTAGGTGTCTGAATGGCTGTATGGGTGAGTGAGTGGCTGTTTGGTTAAATTATTTGATGTGTGAGTGGCTGTACTGTAGAATAAGGGGCTCTGTGAGTGAATGTATGATGAGTGAGCTAAGTGCTTGTATGTGTGAGTAGGTATGTAAGTGGGTGTGTGAATGAGTGTGTGAGTGCTTGTACGGATGAGTAAGTGGCTGTGTTGAGATACAGTATGGTTGAGTGAATGGCTGTGTGAGTGGCTGTATAGGTGAATATGTGAGTGTGTAAGTAGCTGTATGGGAAGTGTGTGGCTCTGTGAGTGGCTGTATGGGTAAGTGACTGGTTGCATGAGTAGCTGTATGGGTAAGTGAGTGTGTGAGTGTCGGTATGAGTGAGTGGATGGGTGAGTGAGTAGATCTATAGATGTATGAGGGGTTGTCTGAGTACTTGTATGGGTCTGTGAATGGGTATGTGAGTGGTTGTGTGGGAATGTGAGTGGGTGCATGAGAGGTTGTATAGGGGTGTGAGTGGTTGTGAGAGTGCATTGCAGGGGCATAAGTTAAAATTAGCTCAGGTATCTATAACTGCTGAATTTCACTGGTTTTGTACAAGTGAAATGTGAGCCGAACTATAACCTCCCTGTAACCTTTGTTTTTTTCAGTGAATTTCTAAGGTTTTTAATTCTATTTCTTACTGCAAAGTCCCTATAACCTTTGTTTTTTTCAGTATATTTCTAAGGTTTTTTTAAATGTTGTTTCCCAACTATAATGCCCCTGTAACCTTTGATTTTTTAAGTGAATTTCGAAGGGTTTTTTTAAATTCTATTTCCTAAACGTAACTACTAACCTTTGACAGTGAGTTTGTAGGTGTGTGCACAAGTATCTCAGTAGGTCTGTGAGTGGGTTTGAGAGTGTCTGAGTGGGTCTGTTACTGGGTGTGTGAGTGTATCAGTAGGTCTGTGAGTGGGTGCATGAGTCTCTGAATGGGTCTGTGAGTGGGTACTTGAGTGTCCAAGTGGGTCTGTGAGTCAGTGCATGAGTGTCTGAGTAGGTCTGTGAGTGGGTGCAAAAGCCCAAGTGGGTCTGTGAGTGGGTACATGAGTGTCTAAGTGGGTGCATGAATGACCAAGAGCGTCCGTGAATGAGTGCCTGAGTGTCTGAGTAGGTCTTTAAGCAGGTATATGAATCTCTGAGTGCATCTGTGAGTAGGGGCCATATCTACGAACACTTTTTCCCATAGACACAGAATGGGTAAAAACCTTTGCTACATCTAACCCTAAATGTATTGTTGTGTGGCAATTTTAGTTATAGCTCCATGCACATTATTTTAGCATACTAGGCCTGCCGCTGTGCACTTTAACCTAGATATATTTTATTCAGCTTCATTTATTATTTAAACAACAGCCACTTTCGTAGTCTTGTTGTATTTCTCTCTATCTACCTGTTTTTGCCTAGGCCAGCACTATATTCTCAAACAAGACGTTCTTGCTCACTCTGTGCTTCGTTCAAGGCTGTAGTAAGATAGGTTGCCGGTGAACGTGATAAAAGTTTTGTCTCTTGTATTCATAGAAAAACACACATCTGTACATAGGGACATTTTCACAGAACATCAGCGGTTTTATTATATAAACACTTCCCTGTCCCTCACACTTTAGAGGGAGATTCCAGCCAGGGAACCAAAACCGTATGCTGATTGCTGAACCCTTCTCTACAGCTGCTTATGCAGACTTAAGGCCTTTGATCAGGTATGGGGGATGATGTCTTCCCAGGGAAACCTGAAGTGTAGAATTAGAGCTTAACATGCTGTGCTCTATGAGAAGCCCAGATAGGAGTTAGTCTATTGACTCTAGTGACAATATGGTAGTGTTATTTCTATGCTTCACTTTCCTTGTCACAATTTTAATCTTGTCATGCTGTGTGGTCCTGGTTATTGCAGTACATGCTTTGCTATCTAAGATGCAGTTGCTTCATTAATATCGTATTGAAACATATACTGCCTCTGTTTGTCATTGTGTATGTGAGACTAATGTAATTGAGAGAAATAGATGAGACCTCAGTGACCACGGTTTCCCTGAGAAATCAATTATGTCATGCGCTCGGCTGCCCAGTCATCTTTGCCTTTGGGTAGCGATGAGGCACTGCTAGTTAGCCAGAGCAAAACCCGGATTGGGGCGACAGGTGTCACCTGTAGTGGGTCCAGACTCAGTCTCCCAGACCGCAGGCGATTCTGGCGCTCAAAATCCAGTAGTCTCATTAAAATAATGAGAGCCTACATAAAATAATGAGATTTGAGTGTGTCTGTGAGTGCATAAGTCTCTGAGTGGGTCTGTGAGTGGGTGCTTAAGCCTGAGTGGGCCTGTGAGTGCATCCATGAACATCTGAGAGGGTCTGCGAGTGGGTGTGTAAATGTCTGAGTGCATCTTTGAGTGGGTGTGTGGGTGTGTGTGGGTGTGTCAGTACCTGTGTGAGTGACTCAGCCACAAGGCAACCCCACCTGCCTTTTTATTTAAGAAGAGCCCACAGTATTGCACAAAATAACTACCCAAGTAGAGTTCTTTCTGCCTCCTTGAGTAAATGTCCAGTCCATATTAAACACTACAGCTAAATAATGGAGCACAAGGAGCTGTCACCAGTGGCCTTGTGTGTGTTTTGGCATTATGATTGTTCCTGGTGGGACTTTATCCAGAAATATGTGATAACATGAATCCTCCTACATAGAGGCCAACAAGACTACAAAGATGTGAATCTCCACCAAACCACGGTCCTTCCTGTAATCTGTATGATGTAAGTGCTTCTTTGTTTTGGGAGATGTCCTGATATTCCTCAGATTTAGGAACGTGCCACCATTTTCGGTGGGAAATGCAGTGGGGGCCCTTTAGTAAGCTGTCCAGCATCCTGGCAAAAGGGGGAAGACCTTTGTATACTACAAAGGTGGACAGGGCACGGCCAAACAGGCAGAGATTCTAGGTGATTTACACATTTGTATACTTGTAGCAATTTAAAGGGAGAAGCATGGACTCTACTGTCACCAGGAGAGGACAAGAAAGAACCAGTTCGTCACAGTCACATACAAATTGCCCTCCAATAAATCAATGATACATTCACCTCCACAAAGGATTTCAGATCGTTTTTAAATATTGAATTGCCAAGAAAACACACTTTCTTACCTTCGCCAAAACAGGAATTGAGCTAGAATCATTTATCATTTACAGAAGTAGAGCTTCAGCTGGGGCACCTGCTATGTGTATGATTGTAGGAGCTTCCTGGTGAGGTTTATTTCTGTGAAATGATCATCAGGGCTACACTGCCCCCAGGGACCCCATCCCCAGGTCACAGCTTAATGGGAAAGGGGATTGCACGCCCCCCCCGGGCCAATCTCGGCGCCGGGGACCCCATCCCGAGGCCTGGCCTTCATTGAATAGAGAAGGGGCCACACAGACCCCCTCCCTTGGCCGACCTTAGCCCCAGGGACCCCATCCCCTGGGGCCCAGCTTTCTTAGAATAGAGGAGTGGGGTCATGCAGCCCCACTCCCTGGGCCAATTTCAGCCCCGGGGCCCCATTCCCCAGGGCCCAGCCATTGAGGCACCCAGTCAGCAGCACTGAGGAATGCATGGTGAGACTGAATGTCCCGTGATCACAGCCAGTTCCCCGCTTTCTACAGTAGCCGGCATGGCTCTTACACATGGAGCTGCTAAACATGCGGCACTCTGTGTGTGAGAGCAATTGTTTCATATGTTTTCCTTCCCACATGTTTGCGGGCAGGGAAACTGACAAAATCTCTGCCCCCAGCAAGGAAGAGTGGTTTTAGAGCTTTTGCTTCCTGGGAGCAGAATTCAGGTTTGCTCTGACTTGATGGGAGTTGACAAAGCTCCTGCCAAGTCAGAGCAAACAGGTATGTCCTGGGAGTGGCCTGGGGGGGTGGTGGTCCCAGGGCCATTAATGGCTCTACAAGGGGGCCCACTCCTTTTGTTTTCACAGGCCAACCCTGGGGAGGTGGTGGTCCCTGTGGCTGTTTATGGCCCGGGGAGGGGCCCCTCCCTCCTTTTTTTTCAAATAGGTTTGGCCTCATGGAGGTGGTGGTCACTGGAGGAATCTGCGCAGTCACCCCTATGTTTTTTTTAATTTTGGCCCTGGGAAGGTATTCCCCAGGGCTTTGGGGGGGTCTGCACAGCCCCCCATGTATGTCTAACATTATGTCCCCAGGGAGGCGGTGGGAGGCGGTGGTCCCCAAGGCCCCTGGGGTCAATGAGGCCCCCTGAGCATAATTAATAAAAGTCCTGGGGAGGAAGGGGGCTCCCAGGACATCAAAATGCTAATAGATGGGGGCCACATGTGTCCCTCTCCTTTGATATAATAAAGGAGGAATGACCCCAGAACCTGTCTCACCCGGGACATTAATGAATAACAAACGCAGGATACTGCACTTTTTTCATTTTTGCCACAAATTCATGAATTTCCCGAATTTGCAGCAAACATTTTTAAAAAAATGCTTTTTTGCCCTGCCAAGGCCCCCACTGGGATCCCCAAAACAAGGCTTTGAAGTAATGGTATTCCTACCATGTCCCCTTTTCTTTTTCCTTATGTTGTATTGTGGGACTCTTCTAATAGAGGTGACAAGCCGGGGTAACACAAGGTATTTTTAGTTTAGTCATCTGGATCTCAGTTTTTTTCCAGTAGTTTTCTTATTCACAACTCTCTCCTGCGCTGAGTGTGTCAGGAGGGTGAGTCCGCCCTAGTGGCACTGTACCACAGGGGGTGGGAGTGGAAGCCGATGATGAAGCTTGACACTCTTAAGTGTGTGAGGCCTCCCCTTCCATAAAAGGAATAATCTCCCAGTGGCTAAGACCCTGTTCTTAAACCTCAAGTAGAGACTCCCTTGGAAAATAGATATACATTTCTCTGTTTGTAGTAGTCACATTTGGTCATGTTTATTTTTTTTAGGGGAATGTGTGACTGTTTTTCCTGCCTCTCTCTAATTTTTATGTGATTGAAGCCAATCAGAGCTCCTCCTTTCCCTAAACAAGCTCGTTTTTCTTCGCAAAGTCATTGGGGAGGATCCGTGGCTCTAGTTATACAAATTTGGATTTCTTTAAATTTCATAAACTACTGAAATGATTTACACCAAATACCAAAAGGCACAATCTGTGGAACAAAATCTAGCTTTCTGCCAAATTTGTTATAATTCTGTCCAGCTGTTCAGGCTGTAGTAATGTTCAAAACTCCTATGGGAATTTACATGGAAAGTGCACTTTTTGTGACCCCCATTTTCTCAGCCCTGCTCGACGGATCACCCCAAAACGTTCCATGCGCATCAACAATTACTGAGAACACCAAGGATATAGGCAAGTCAAAAAAAGATTTTTCTATGGAAATATGGTCCTAACTATAAATACCTACTGGCATCTGCCACTAGGTAGAACCTAATTTCCATAGAAAAAGCATTTCCTGTTTTGCTAATAACTTTGGCACCTTTTGATGAATCTTCACAAAATTGTCCTAAAAAATAGAGTGCTCCCTTCAGCTGCTGTCTGGTAAGTTTTGGGTGATCTGCCAAGCTGGAGCCCAGGGAAAGTGAATGTTCCCAAAACACTTTTTGCCCATGCATTTTTCAATTGGGATTTTGAACAGGAATAGCGCCTGAACAGCTGGACGTAATTATACCAAATTTGGCAGAAAGTTAACTCATGGTCCGGAAAGTGCCCTTTTTGTTTTTTGGTGTAAATCTTTTTAGTCGTTTTTGGGAAATTAAAGAAAAAACAAATGTGTATATATAGGGACCCCAAAGCTCCGCAAACACTCCTGTTCTCGTGCTGAGAAAAAAGGATAAAAAAAGAGAGGAGGCCAGAGTAGGGGCACCCTGACCCCCTAGCTCTGATGCTGGGGTTCAAGAAGATTCCCCCCAAGAGCAAAAAAATCTTCTTTTTTTTTCCAAATTCTCACTGAGTCATGGCCGATCTGCGGATCCGGTGAAAAACATCACCAAGCGAGGGCTCCTGCGCTTATTTTGTAAACAGCCCCCGGGCGGGCCAGGCCACAGGGCCATGTCAAAAATAAGGATGGGGGTGCACGGGACCCCTCCCTTCTAGGGCCTTCTGAAGCCCTGGGGACCACCACCTTCCCAAGGCTCATATTGTATTGAATGCGGGGATTGTGCACCCCGTACCCTTGAGACCACCGCCTCTGAGTGGCAAAATGTTTTTATTGAACTGGGGGGGTCCTGTGGATCCCCCATGCTCCAGGGATCCCCAGTTCCCTAGGTTCAATTTTGACTATTATGCAGGGGCTGCACAACCCCCAGCAGTCCCTGAGTCCGCCACCTCCCGGGTGCCAAATATAGAATAAAATGTGGGCAGGGTGTCCGACTTCGCTATCAGCCTCAGGGACTGCCACGTCCCTGGGGCAAACATAGAATGAAATGCATGGGGTTGCCTGGCCTTCTTTGCAGCCCCAGGGGCCACCATCTCCCTTGCCCAAACATTCAATGAAGTGCAGGGCAGCAACACGCTCCCCCACAGCCCCTGAGGACCGCCAACTCCTTGGGGCCAAATATAGAATAAAATGTGGGGTGGAGTGCCTGGCACTCCACAGCCCCTGGGACTGCCACCTCCCCAGGGCCAAACATAGATTGAAATGCAGGGGGCCACCCATCTGCACCACACATCCCCAGACAGCACCACTTTCCTGGGGCAAATATTCAATGAAGTGTCCGGGGTACGCAGCCCTGCCACAGCACTGGGGTCAGCCACCTCCCCAGGGCTGAATTTAAAGAAGATAGGGTGTCCATTGTGGCCTTCTGGCCCCGGGGACCACCACCTCCCCAGGGCAAATTCTAATGTTGGAGGGGGGCCACCAGGCCCCCCCTCATACAGCCAATAATGGGGACTGCCACCACCCCGAGACGGCTCGTGAAACAACATTCAAGGGTTTTAAAAGCACATATTCTGATACCAGTTTAGGTCCTGAACATGCCAAATGGAAGTGAGTGTGGCAGCTGAGATTATAACACAATTAGGAAGGCCATCAAGCACTCCTGTTTGCCAAAGGTATTTCAAGGAATTGCATAGGTTAGTGTTGCCTTGGTATTTCATTGTGTTTAAGGTCTTTAATATAGCATGGGCTTAGATTCCACAGGGAACATTTTTGTAGCCACAGCATCTCAAGAAGGAGGCTTTGAACATAAAACACTATGGTCTGTGGGGTCCTGCTAAAATCAGATTGAAAAACATGAAGATGTGATGGTGAGGACACACGTAACTGAGTCAATGCTAGATATTTTTTGTGCATTGGTGAATTAAAAGGTATTACTTGCTGTGAAAAGACTCATTGAGAGTGCCACAGAGAGAGAGCAGGGGAGAGGGTTTGGTGAGGGGAACTGAGAGAAGATAAACACATGAGCTGTTGCAACAGAAAGAAACCTTCCAGTTCCTGAGTTGGAAGGTGAACCATTTTTATTGAGTCAACATTTATGGCAGAGTAAAAGTTCCCTTGCAGGAAAAGAATAATCTAATCTTGTCAGTGGGGAACAGGCATGTGTCAGCACCCCATTCAGGCAGAATGTAGAAGAAATTCCAATGTGTTGACCTGCGATTTGGTCTTGCTGCAGGGATCATGTTGTTCCAGGATATTTAGACAAATGTTCTCAGGGATTTTCAACCAACCCCCTTCTTTTTAAAGGAAGCAGAGGTGATCATGTTTTCAAACGCCAATCACAAGCCAGTGTGTTGTTAATAGTAAGAATGCTATTTCTGGACTCAACACCAGGATCCTTTGTGACTTATGCAAAGCATATTAAAGTTTACCATCTTTTTGACGGATAGCAGGTGTAAGCTTGGAAATATGGGGTGATGGACTCCAACTTCCATTTAAATCCTGTTACTGTGCTACACTCTCTTTCATTGATGTGAAGTTCAATGTTTTTCTTCTGCAATCCTATCGAGATGATAATGAACTCTTCAACACATGATAGTAAAAATGCTCCAGCTGAGCATAGGTGTTCCTTTGCTGAGCATACTAAGCTCAAAGTGTGTGCTCTTGTTAACTGTATCCTTGTGCAAAATATATGAGAGCTTGTGGTTAAATATGACTTTTAAATTATTTCTATATGGACCTTTTTCTATGATTGTTGGAAAGTCTCCCCCTAAAGAGTTCAAAAGGAGTTTTCCCAGCCGCCCCATGTGGAGTGACTCTGTACTTTTCAATCATTTTCAGCACCTCTGCTTTTCAATTTAAGGCATTAGACTTGGCTAAAGTGATGGTTTCCTTGAGTACTGTATTTGGTCTCCCGACCATTCCGTTTGTTTCAGGGTGGTAGAACACACACTTCTTGTGTTTTATTCTACTTTTTCCGAGAAATTACTTCATTTCTCTTGACATTAACTGGATTCCACTGTCGGTGAGTAATACATCTGGGAACCCTTCGCTTGCCATAAGCTCCTTTAGGAATTTAATTACATGTCTACTTTCTTTACCAGTTGTAATGCATATCTCAGGCCACCTTAAAAATATGTCTATAACAACTATGAGAAACCCTTGTTGTCCATGCCCATGAATTGGACACCAAATGTCCATTGCTATTTCCTTCCATGGCTCTTTGGGTCTTTTCCTGATAATTATTGGATGTATTCTGGTCTATTAGGACGTATCACTGAGATTACATACTAGGTAGTTCTGTACCACTTTTTCAACTTGTTTGTCCATACCTGGCCACCATTATGAACCTCTTAATCTCTCTTTACTTTTTGTAATCCTGTGATGCCCCTTGAGAGTAAGATCAATTAATTTTTCCCTAAGACTGTGTGATGGTTTTGTCCCTCTAAACAATAAGTCATCATTGGTGCTCAACTCATCTTTCACACACCAATAGAATTGACTATTCTCAGATCCTTGTTTTTTACTCTTCCATTCTGTCCACACCAAATCCAGCACCTCATTAACGACTTTATCCACCTTCAATTCTTAATGCCATTTTCTTCTGATATGACACTTCCATCAACCACAAAAACCCACTCATTGTTTTCATTCACCTCTTCTTCCACATCAGGTTCCCTAGCATCTTTGGGAACCAGTCTTAAAAGTGTTTTCAGTTGTGGTGTTCCTTACCCCTGGTAGATATTCAATTTGAACTGTATTCTCTTGTGAGGCAATACCCACTTAGTTATTCTGCTTGACAAAAGATCCGCCCCCTTTTGGTTTTTAGAACTTTGCATTATGGTTTGTGGTTTGTCTTTATAACAAAGTACGATCACCACAAGAACTTCTTCAGCTTTTTAACAGCCCAATACATTGCGAGCACTTCTCTTCCAATTACTGAGTACCTACTCTCAGTGTTGTTCAAAGTTCGTGAGATGGAGATGATGATATTCATTTCATTGTTCCCTTCCTGTTGTAAGACCCCTCCTAGCCCCTTAAGAGTGTCATCAGTGGTTATAATTTACTTTTTCTTGGAATTAAAATTTAGAAGTTTAGGAGTTGCCCTGAGACGCTCCTTCAGCAAAAGAAATTCTTTCTCACAGCTGTCATTCCAAATGAATACAACTCCTTTTTTGAGAAGACTTCTCATATTCACACTTAAGTCACCAAAATTATTGATTTATTTACTATAGTATTTAAATATTTACAGAAACTTCAGAAGCACCTCATGTGAGGAAGGTGAGCTCATACATAATATGGTGTCCACCAGCTCGGATTTGGAAAAAACTCCCTCACCTGAGATGGTATGACCTAAATAATTGATAGTTTTTGTTCCACTCTGAATTTATTGTGAGGTTGCATTCAGTAAGCTTCCTCAAGACCTCCTTTAAGTGAGTATTCTGCTCCTCAGGGTCCTTTCGGAACACCAAAATATAATTCTGGTATATACAGACCTCTTTTGATCCTTGTTAAACTCTTTTCAACACTTGCTAAAATACTGAGGGTGCTGAGACCAGCCAAAGTGGTAGTCTAACAAACCTAAAAGTTCCAAAGGATGTTATGAATACTTTCAGATCTCTAGAGGATTCCTCCAGCTCAATCTGATGGTTTGCCGAGGTGAGGTCTATGGTACTGAACACAGTAGCCCCATCCAACAATGGCAACAGTTCAGTAATATTTGGGAGGGGATATTTGTCTACTATAACATATTTGTTTAGATGCTTTAAGTCTACACACAAGTACAAGTTACCATTAGCTTCCCTGGCTGCCACAACAGACGCAAGCCAAACAGTGCCTTCAACTTCCTCTATAATACCTCCCTCCTTGATTTGTTTAAATTTCAACTTCCATTTCCTTTCTGACAGCTATGGGTACATTTCTGACTTTGTAACACACAGGTTGGGCTGTAGTAGCCAGGCAAATCTCATGTTTGTAATTTTTAAGCATCCTTACTCCTTTCTAAATACCTGTGAGAATTCACTCTTAAGATCTTTCAACAACACATCCTCAGTAGGGATTCAACACTGCAAAGTTAATTCCTCTTCTTTAAACAAATAGGTGAGGAACTTCCCAGATCCAACAAAACTCCTAAGTCTCTCTCATGCACACAACTGATTATGGTATCACCTTTCTTTGACACACAGATTTTACTTAAAACCCAACATTGCTTATACTCACTGAGACCTCCAAAATACCCATGAAGTTGTATAAGTTCACCTCCATAAGCAAAAGGTCTAATATCAGGCTTGAACAACCTTACCCTACCCATTAACTTATCCGTATTGACTTTATCAGAGATTATAGTAATCTTCAACCCTGAATCAAACAATACCTTTGTGGAATTCACCTTCCACCAACACCTCGTCCACCGGGCTAGGTCTGGGTTTGTTTTCACTACTTACTTGGAGTATTATTTGCCCACATTCAAAATCTGTGTCATTTCCTTCTTGATCATCCTCCAAGCACACCTGCTTGACTTTCGGCTTCTTTCTTCACACTACCACAAAATTACCCTTTTTCTTGCATTTAATGCAAATTGCTTTTAACGCCGGGCAAGTTTCATCATTGGCCATGTGGCCTACTTTGTTTGATCTGTAGCATTTACACGCAGTGGACATACTGTTGCTATCAGTATTCTCAAAATTCACCTTATTCTTTCTATCTCTGTCTATTTCTTTCACGATATTTACGTGCTGTTACTTTTCTTTGTCTTTCTTAATTACTCCGATACATTCCATGGAGTTTTCCAGATGTTTTGCAATAACTAACACTTCATCAAGACTGGGATCATCCTTTAACCACAGCTCATCTCTCTCCCTTTCACTGCCACAACCTACCATGAATTGGTCAAATTGCGTTTGTCAACCATTCCACAAATTTACATGATGCAGCAAGTCTTTTGAATTCTGTGATATAATTTTCTATGGCTTCTCCCTTTCTTTGGAACCTCCTTGTGAACTGGTACTGTTCTGAAATTGTACTCACCTTAGGTAAATAACGGTCATCTAGTTTCTTAATATGCACTTCATACTCATTCAGATTATCTTGGTCAGTTTGAGAGAGATCTGGGAGATGGTCAAAACCTCCTGACCCTCAGAACACAAACAGTGGAGAAGAAGAGATGTCTTCCTTTTGGCACTCAAAGATGTACCACACACCCTTGCATACCTCTCAAATAATTTTTTCCACTTCTTCCATTTGATGGTTGGGATTCCCAGACTCATGAGGAAAAGAAATGGCGGTGCTGGTACATTTTACATGCCTCCAATTTCAAGAGCAAAATGACTTTATCATCAACAGTGTGAAAACCCAAATTATGAGTAAATATGTGACTGTTTTAATCAACAATTTTGTACAAATACATTTGTCACATCTTTGACGTATATACACTCTGGTACCGGAATCAATAAAACTCTAACACCGTAAATATCATTATAATAACATTAAACAGTAAAAGATATTTCTTAAATGTGCATATGTTTAGAGATGTTCTTGTACAGGGTGTCACTAATAAAACATGCAAATAGTGTGTGTGTCAAAGGTTCCCAACAACAGTGTGCATATCACTGAAAAGCAGAAGGACACACCTCTTAAATTCCAAATTATAGTGTGCATATCACTGAAAAGTAATAAGAAATGCAATAAGACACACCAGTTGCATTCTAAATTATAGTGTGAATGTCACTGATTTCAAACAACAGTATGCGTGTCACTGACAAGTAGTCCTTAGGCACACGGTCATTCCTTCTGCCAGTGTGTGTGTCACTGAACTGTAATGTGACCCACTGTTCAAATTTCAAATTACAGGATATGTATCACTCACCCCAAACAACAATGTGTGTGTCACTGACAAGCTGCTTTCAGGTGCATTCCAAATTAAAGTGTGTGTGTCACAGGCAAGCATCCTTCTGGTGTACGCTAATTCCCTTCACCTTAGGGAATTAAGAAGAAAGAAAGATATGGATTAGCAGTCTATTCCTCCTAAGATTGACAATTGACGCACGTGTCAACATCCGGAGAGGAAGAGATGTTAAAGAGAAACAAGATTAAAGTTAGAAAGGTACCACTGGAAATAAAGGTTGTCAAATGTCAGGTTCTAACCCAGTCGTCAGGTAAGTGCCCAAGCCTGGTATAGCATGAGCTTCGATGAACAGGCTTCAGTACCGGGTGATGGCGAGCACACTCTTTAACCTCATTAACCGTTATTTCCCAGTCGTGTTCATCACTAAACATAAACTGCTTGACCAAAGCACACTGTCATTTAAATAACAAAGCATCTCACAACACCTCAAATGTTCTTTTCTATTCCTAAGCGAGATTGACAATGGAGCAGGTAGAGTGAGCATTCAGGATTGCGTTAAATTTTAAATCACTCTGAATCTTAAGTCTCTTTTGTAGGATCTTGCTATGCAGTAAAAGATAATAGAGAACGATCTCACCTAGTCCAAGATGGCAAGTCCAGAGGAGTTTAAAAAAAAACTCTGATAAACCCCTAAATGATTGATGCTCCACAGGTCTTGAGATCTTCTGATCCTGCCAACTACGCCAGTGTAGCAATCCGAAAGTAGGTAGTCAGAGATCAAGCAGCGAGAGTCAGGATGTGATGAAATAAATGTAGCTTTATTCTAACAGGAGATCTCATCCACCTCCAGCCAGGCTCATGTGTAACTGACTATTTTCTTTTGAAACCATCTCACATTCAGTCAGCTGGTTATGAAATAACCAGCTTACATCCCAATATGTCATGCCCCTACAGACACATTGCTGCCCAGCTGTAATTGCCTAGCTACCACAGAGTATTCAAATGGAGGCCCCACTGCCTGATGGTTGCCAGACTTGCCATTACAACACAACTTACCCATAGTCATGAAGATAAACAATAGGACAACTGTCACATACAAGACATACAGCTGAGTGGCACCCAATGTCTTGATATCCTTTGTTCAGGGGCAGTTAGGATGGCTGTTTCTTAGAGGGAAACCCTACTGAAACATACTTAAAAGGAGAAAGTTACAGCCTGACCTACCGTTTGACAGGTGGTATTCTGTCCATCAGGGTGGTAGGGGACACTACCTCTGCCATCCTCATGGACTGCTGTTAGAAATGGGGTCTTTGGTTGACAGTCAGGTTACCCCCTGTTCAAGCAAGGACCCTCACTCTAGTCAGGGTAAAAGAGAATCACCCTCAGCTAACCCCTGCTTACCCCCTTGGTAGCTTGGCAGAGCAGTAGGCTTAACTTCAGAGTGCTAGGTGTAAAGTATTTGTACCAACACACACAGTAACTTAATGAAAACACTACAAAATGACACAACACCAGTTTAGAAAAATAGGAAATATTTATCTAAGCAAAACAATACCAAAACGACAAAAATCCAACATACACATGTCAAGTTATGAATTTTTAAAGATTAAACTAAAAAATAGCGCTTAGAAACAAAAATGCTTCGATGAGGTGTTAACACGGCGTCGTGACGGAGTCGTTCCCAACAAGCCGACACCAGCGGCGCCGGACACGGAGTCGCGTAGACCCCCAAGTACAGTACCTTTTGTGAAGAATGAAAACAAGCCGATGCGCGAAGTCGGGGATCGCGGCATCTGTGCGAAACGTTGAATCCGCGCACTTCGAGTGGCAACGGTCACGAAGTGGTGCGGCGACTTCCACGGAGTCGTGGACTTCAGCGAGGCTGCAGCAGAGTCAGGCCTGCGAAGAGCGTCGTGTTCCAGCGAAGGTCACGGCGTCGGGTGCAGGTGGTGTCACCGGATTCAGCAGCGGCGTCGGTCCGAAGTCGTCCGAAGTCGATTTCCTTGGATTTCCACCAGCTTTCCTTTCAAGGGCCCAGGGACTGGATAGGGCACCACATGTCAGAGCAGGAGTCTCTCCGGAGACTCCAGGTGCTGGCAGAGAGAATTATTTGCTGTCCCTGAGACTTCAAACAACAGGAGGCAAGCTCTAAATCAAGCCCTTGGAGAGTTCTTCACAAGATGGAAGGCACATAAAGTCCAGTCTTTGCCCTCTTACTCTGGCAGAAGCAGCACTGCAGGAAAGCTCCACAAAGCACAGACACAGGCAGGGCAGCACTTCTTCCTCAGCTATTCAGCTCTTCTCCAGGCAGAGGTTCCTCTTGGTTCCAGAAGTGTTTCTAAAGTCTGTGGTTTTGGGTGCCCTTCTTATACCCAGTTTCGCCTTTGAAGTAGGCCTACTTCAAAGTAAAGTCTCTTTGGAATGTGAAATCCTTCCTTGCCCAGGCCAGGCCCCAGACACTCACCAGGGGGTTGGAGACTGCATTGTGTGAGGGCAGGCACAGCCCTTTCAGGTGCGAGTGACCACTCCTCCCCTCCCTCCTTGCACAGATGGCTCAGCAGGATATGCAGGCTACACCCCAGCTCCCTTTGTGTCACTGTCTATAGAGGGGTGCAACCAGCCCAACTGTTAAACTGACCCAGACAGGGAATCCACAAACAGAAGAGTCACAGAAATGGTATAAGCAAGAAAATGCTCACTTTCTAAAAGTGGCATTTTCAAGCGCACAATCTTAAAATCAACTTTACTAAAAGATGTATTTTTAAATTGTGAGCTTAGAGACCCCAAACTCCACATATCAATCCGCTCCCAAAGGGAATCTACACTTTAATCAGATTTAAAGGTAGCCCCCATGTTAACCTATGAGGGGGACAGGCCTTGCAACAGTGAAAAACAAATTTTGCAATATTTCACTGTCAGGACATATAAAACACATTACTATATGTCCTACCTTAACCATACACTGCACCCTGCCCTTGGGGCTACCTAGGGCCTACCTTAGGGGTGCCTTACATGTAAGAAAAGTTAAGGTTTAGGCCTGGCAAGTGGGTACACTTGCCAAGTCGAATTTACAGGTAAAACTGCAAACACAGACACTGCAATGGCAGGTCTGAGTCATGACTACAGAGCTACTTATGTGGGTGGCACAACCAGTACTGCAGGCCCACTAGTAGCATTTGATTTCCAGGCCCTGGCACCTCTAGTGCACTTTACTAGGGACTTACTAGTAAATCAAATATGCCAATCACGGATAAACCAATCACATACACATTTTGTAAAGGAGTGGTAAAGTGCCCAGAGTAACAAAAACAGCAAAATCAGAGTCCAGCACACATCAACAACCTGGGGAACAGAGGCAAAAAGTTAAGGGAGACCACGCCAAGGGTGAAAAGTCTAACAACTGCCCTCTGTCAAATTTAGAGATGACTGCTGGCTCAGCAATCATCTCTATACATTGAAAGGAACAGCAGTCACAGTGGCTTCTTTCTATGTACAAAACGTTTGGAGGACAGCCGCCATCACTTTTAAAGTGGGAATTTTTCACAGAAAAACAAAAAATGAATGACCCCCAAATCCTTACAGCTTCCTTCAAGGGGGTAGGTGGTGGTTATTTCCTTTACATCAATAAAGCCAAAGGGGTCTCCGTCAATGGAAAACTTAAGGTCTTCCCAACTCTAAATGAAACGGGTGGACTTCGGTTTGGGCCGACAGAGTACTCAATTGTGTTTGTGAAGGAGTAACCTGTGTGCGAAACTCCAAAGCAGGCCATACGTTCCTAGTTGAGTAGCTCTTCTCATAGTTCAAGGCATAGGATAGGTCTTCTCAGATAAGTTGTTGAGTCACTGTTTTGCAATAGCTCTGCCCAGTGATGTATTTGGCCCTATAACCCTTCCTCAGAAGAGACGCAGGGAAAGAGTGTAAAATAATCAAGTCAGGCTTTCTAATGCGCAGAAGTGAAATTCCTATTTTGATAGGCATGTTTCGAAAACAGACAACATGTTCATAACGAGTCAAAGTGAATAAACTGAATGATGGAAACTACCGCAGAGTGGATTTAATGCGATAATGACAACAGAAATGGAAAATGTTTCTTTAGTCACTCAGAACTTCAGCCTGCTTTGTCTGCAGTAGTCAGAAACGCCATAGCAACACAGTGCTCCTTCAGCTATCAACGCAGGATGAATGATTATACTTTTAAAGCGGGATAAACAAACAGCAATGGACAAACAGCACACAGACCACTGAAGTCAGCATTTGGACCAGTCAGATTGCTGCTTTTGTAAGCAATGGGCCCCTGCAAAGCATTTATATCGGATTTTGAGCCTCTGATATCGCCTAAAAGGAACAACGGCGTACAGTAGTTGGCATGCATAGCACTTGAATACATTGTACCATCTTAGTACTGGAGGAAGGACACCAGATTTACTTTACACAATGCCTCTTAAGTCTAACATGGACTTCCTGATTTGAGAAGGTTGCAGTACTTCTATTTTTGGTGACAGAATAATACACAAGAGTCCAAAAATGTGGTTTATGCGTTAAATTGCTGAAAACACTTTTATAGTTTTATAAAGCACATTTTTCTGCTGCACATTGACATGCCATTACAAATATTTATGTTATATACATTTACAATTTGAGCAACATCGAGATAATGTGATGTGCTCAGAAACCCATATGGTTTTGGTTAACGGATGACACAGATTTAGGACTAAGGTATTCGAGTTCCAAGGACACCATCTGTCACTATACGGCATCGGCTGTCTTAGATGGGAAATTATGATTTCGTTGGCAGGAATAATCTGCAGCACTCTGTGACTATACAAGCAGCCAGTTCTCCAAAGTTACTATGCGTATATATTTATTTATTAGCTTTACGAGTGAGATCGCAATAGCTGTGCCACGGTATCAAGACGCCAGAACTCAGGGAGTCAAAGCACGAAGAGAGAAAATAGTATATAATGATATTTCCATTCCAAATCTGCTTATAAATGCACAAGGATTTATTTGTGCCACTGCTCAAATGCACAGAGAACACTGCTGTAAACGTACTTTTTGTACTTTTCTAAAAACAAAATGAAATACTACCCCCGTGTATTTTCCCACTGGCCTAAGTGGTTGTTACTTTTACATTGAAGTGAATGAGGGCCAAGGTAAAAACATAATCATAAAGTAGATTTTCGAAATGAGGTGCAGAAAAAGTAAAAATGTATTGAGTTTCTTAATAAATACATCAATCCTTACAAAGTATTTCCCATTTTCAACAAAATCAACCACATGACTATCCAGACACAGAAAGGTCCTTGATGACTCCATTGACAGGAAAAGTACAAGCTTTAATTTGCGCCGATGTTTGGCGGTACTGGTCACTGTATTTTTTGTAAACGGGGGGCACATATTTATGTGAATCTACCACTTAGTACCTCTGTGCATATATGTTGGGCATAGTTTATTAGTGGTGTATCTAACTATGCAATATATCTAAAAAAAAGAATGAAACTCGGACCTAAACCCACACTTTAAAGTGCCATGTGGACTGCGCCACCTGCAGTAGACCGATGTGAAATGCCTTGGGCCCTGGAATTTAATTTCTTACCAATTAAGCACTGGTACAGATCATTCTTATGTGACTGGGAGCATTGCGTTGAATTAGCGAGCTTCTTCCCGCGCCCATGTACTGTACTTCTTTTCATGTATTCATAACATGTTTACATTTGAAAGCTTCATAGTGCTAAAGGAAACAAAAAACACCGACTGAATTAGACAAAACTTAGACCCACAATGAACTGGACAGAAATTAGACCCACAAACGAAGTTTAAGAACAGCTAAGTTTTCAATTCTTTAGGGACGGTATATTGCCTGTCTATAGATATATATGGAAAGTATTGGAAATCCACGGTTTAGTAGCCTGGATCCTATCTGCCCTCTGCTAAATGAAAACATATTCTCTGACCACCCCTATGTACTATGCAGAAGACTGCACATTTTATATGCTGCTCCACCAGTAACCAGTGGAGGTTAGTGATCATCCAAGAATATTTGGACATGCCACAAACTTTGCAATCTGTCTAGCGTCTGTATGCTGTAGTATAAAATGTAGTAACAAAGCCTTAGGCACTGCCAAGAAGAGTGTTTTACAAGAATGTACCTTGAGGGGATCATGGACCATGTGCCACGTAGGGGCTTTGTTCTAGGAACGAAGGTAACATCTGTAACAGAAATTCTAATTAGTAATTATATAACCTCACTAGTGGCACGGTTTGGGTCATAAAGGACAAACTCCCAACCATAAAAAATCAGACAGTTTGGATAACCAGCAGTGGCACTATATTGAAGATGCTATATGCTGCTGCATTGTTGAATAAGATTGCAATATGGAATGAGACAGGTGTCAATAAATATGGAGCTGACACTAAATAATTGGCCTTGGCCCCCACTGCTTACTCAACTTCACTTGCAATCTGAGGTGTGGCATGGCTGAAAACAACAATAGAAGAAGCTGCAGTGGAGAGTGGTTTACACAACGTTCTAGGTTCTTCAGAGGGGCCACATGGTGTGCCTTGACAGCTCTGCCTCCTGTGCGAATCAAGAGCGATCTAAGGCCTGGCCAGAATTTGGAAATGTTTCCTGTTGTCTGGTACTTTCAACATCTGCTCACACTTCTAGGCCACTTCCACTGCCTTATATTCCTCTTCCTCTCCATGTGGAGTATTTGGCTTTAGGTTTCTGCCCACTTCTCTAATTTAGTCATCCTGACTGATCCTTTGGAGAGCCACGTGATTTCAGTCGTATAGCAATTCGTTTTCTGTCCAAACATGTTTTATTAGTTTTATTCTTCTTGGGGCTGAACAACAGGGTCAATAAACAAGCCATCCCTGTTATTTCAATAATTAAGCGAGTTACAGTTTCCCAATATTTCTCCACCAAAGCGCAATCTCAGTCCATGTGGTGGTATTTAGCCTTTGCAGTGCCACAACTGAGTCACAAGAAGTTAGTCTTGGAGACAATTCTACACACTTGTTATGGGTACGATTAGCACTGTGAAGAAAAACAAATTGTAGAACCTTGAATGAGGCATTTAGGAACACCGCATGCGTTTAGCTTAATATATTTTCCAGGTTGCATCACTCAATGTGTCAGGGAACCATATCTCCCGGAGATCTCGAAAATCACCCTTGAACTCATCCTGCAAAGCTTTGTACAGAAGTGTGAAGAAAGAAAAAAGTGGTTTGTGGAACGTTTGAATTAATCTCCATCACTCATAATTATTTGGACCATATCCCAGCTCATCATTTTTTTTGCCCACCATGCCACCTCAGACGTAACCAGCTATATGTAAATTAGCTTTGACGTAATCCAGTAGGAACAGTCCAGTCAAGACTACCAGACTAGGTTCCAATTGAATGGGAACACAAGCGACCCCAGACTGGTTTCAGTTTCATCCTATTTGGGCCTCTTCTGATGGTTGTAACATGAGTACTGCAGCACAATACTTTGCTGGCCAATGTCTGGGCTTACCCACCACACTTATGGAGTCTAACTGAGGAAAACAAAAAAGTGATGGATTAAATGCTTGAAATAATCTGCATCTCTATCCATCGTTTTTTCCCCACCATGCTACAGCAGAGAGGAACTTGCTAAACACAAATAAGGCCTTCCACGCAGGGAAGTAGAAGTTATGGGGTTTTTGTGAATCATCATAAAGTTGAGAATCTTCTCAAAACATTGGAGGGATGCTGTAATGGTTAGTGTCTCAACTTAAAAAAGTGTTTGAGAATACTTTGGTTACTTTGCAAATTTCTTTAACAAAGAGATGGTTTACATTGTTGCCCTTCCAGTTGTGAAAACAGAATTTAAGTTCTTTGATGAAACACACACTATTTACCAATATGATAAAACAAGCCAGACTGCGTACAAACTGAACAATCTCATTAACATCCCTTCTATTTTTCATTTCTACAATGTTTACTGCAGCATTTTGCAAATTAACAAATTGAGGCTTAAAGGTTAATTCAATAGTGACAAAGGTAATGTCTCTTCTGCCATTTCTGACACTGCCCAGACTGTTAAAAACGCTCAGGGCCTGAATTAGAGTTTGGCGGATGGGGTTACTCCATCGCTAACGTGATGGATATCCCATCCACCGTATTACCATCCCAATTATATCCCATGGGGATCATAGTAGGGCAGAAGAAGTATCAGTCCTGTTTGTGACAGAGTAACCAGTCGCCACACTATAAATTAGGCCCTCAGTTGTCTTGGGTAGAAGTGCATCTCTTTGTAATACCTTCATACAATCTGCAACGTGGCATGATTTGCTCGGACAGTTCTACACTTGTAAATACTGCATGGTTTTGAAACTGGTCACCACAAATTTTGTATTGATTACATTTGATCAGTTTGCCTATGTCCAGTTTTAGACCTGTAACACAATCACCTAAGCCTGTGCATTCTTTCTGAAATAAACATTCTGTTTCATAATCCAGAGTAGCCTGTATCCACAAAGACCAGCAATATAATGCATCTGGCACACATTACTCAATACAATTCATCTGGATGGTTGCTTTTGGAGCTAAACTGAGATAAAACTACAGATATTATTACAAACACTTCTCCATGTGTGATAGATTTTAGTCCATGTAACTACCCGCTGTTTTTGAAGCAAATCACTATCTATTTAAAATAGTGGACAACATTTTGTACCAGAAAATAATATCTCTTTGAGGCAGGTGCAAATACGAGATGTTTTTGTTTCTACAAACTTGTGTGACTTTGCAAGTGTCCTGCACTGTACAGCAAACATCCAAGGTGGAAAGAGAGTCAAAGTGTGCTTAGACGTAGTGTTTTGTACTGTCATGCTACCCTTCTAGTACAATACCTATGCTAGTCATGATATAGACACCTTTGCACTATGCTGCGAAGCTGTATACATCGTACTGGGAACTCAGATTGTGGAAGAGGGCTAGGGAGAGTGCAGGACATTGCCATATCTAAAACACTATGGCACTGTCCTGCTCCCTCCATATCAGCCAATTTTCTTTCTGTGCCGTGTTGTGTAACAATTTTGTAAATTTGCCCTCATATTTTGTAATTGCATGAGCAAAGTGGTCACATTTGTGGGGAATAGGTCAGTCCTGCGTTTACCCTTTTCATGACTCTCAATATCTTTAACACTGAAATAAAAACCACAAGTCAATGTAGATTTTAGGGAGCAGCGTAGAACATTTTACTGATGTGTACCTTCAGTAGACCCCAAAGCATTTTGGTATACATAGTCCTTGAATCTTTCGGTTTCATTTTTCACTTGTGAAATACTGTCATATAGGTTATGTCTAGAGGATTTGAACAAGGAACTGGCTTGACAGCCCCTTGTTTCTCTCACTCTAGGTGCCATTCTATTGAGGGTCATATCTTATGCAGAAACTATCATATTTAGAGAAAGAATGCAAATTGGTCTTCAGCTGGCATTATTCTGAACCAGTGCTGAATTTGAGCTGCTGGTTTATGGTGAAGAGCACTAGCCCTTTCTTAGAGGGACAGGCACTTATTTACCCACAACAGAAATGTAGCAAGTACAAGAGAGGGAAAACACAAGTGCAAGTGAGGGGGAAAACAAACAGATCAAAAAGAAAGCAGATATTCTCCTGGCCCACCTGGTGGGGGACTGCATGCCTGATTTACAGATCTGCTCCCCACTAAATCCTTCAGTGTCGCCAATGGTTCAGCAGTTGCACTCAAAGCACAAAACCTTTACCCACGCCACAAAGTTTTTTGTTTTTCAAAAACAAACTCCCACATCAGGAGGTTGTTTTTGAACAACACTAAAAATCAATGACTTTTACGCTCGTGCATATTTGTCCTTACATATTAGGGCCATTGATTTTCCCTACCAGGGCTGGTGTGCTGACATGGTGGCTTTGGTTAGGGAGATTTAAAGTCTGTAACCTGACAGCTTGGGACAGGCAGGCCATAGAGTCGGAGGTTTCCCATGGTGAAAAAAACTGCAACTTTGCTTCAGAAATCCTGAGGGTATCCTGCTGCTAAATGGGATACTAAAGAGAGGAGATTCTCATTTGTTTGTCTAATGCCCTGAATCAACTAAGCTTAGATCAATCAATCAGGTATTTATTAAACATGTTCTATCACCTGGAGGGTCTCAAGGAGCACGATCCCCTTTGTAACAAGGCTAAACAAGTAGATGATTTTATATATATATATACATATATATATATATATATATAAAACACGATTAGCAAAAAGGAAGAGAAACATAGGAAACAGCGCTCACAGTCAGTCACCAAATCAAACTTAATACAATTTTAGATGCACAGTGCTCCTGGCAGGAGGATGTTCCTCCTTCCTCCAATGTTTCCAAAGGAAACCAAACAGCAAAAAACAGATGTCAGGGCACTCATGAATAAAAGTTCAGTCCTCCATATGTTTCAAAACTTGGTAAGCCGTTGAGTATGAGTCGGACCAGGATAGTAGGCAAAGTTCAATTTAATTTTGACATGCAAAGTCCTTTAAAGCAACCATAACCGTCCTTGGAAAGAATATCCATAATGCAACAACAGCCAACACGTGTTTCGTCCTATGAGATAAGTATTCTCAAAGACTTCATCAGGGCTTCGATAATAATTAAAGGGACTCCCGAGCCGGTAAGTCTAAAATGCGTTTCTGGAATCCCCATCACAAACAAACTGTACTCAGGTGTCCCGTATGCTAGCGTCCATAATTTAAGCCATGCTGCTCAGTATATTGAGTAAAACAATCCACTTTGAATCTGAAAGGCGGAACAACGCGTTGCTGTCCTCCCGCAGCGTTCCGAAAAATAATGTCATATATATATATATACATATATATATATATATATATATATAAATATCACTGTGTCATGATTGATTTGTAATACTTGTCTGTGCAGATCTATTAAGTAACCCAAATGTAAACATCAATCAGTTTAAAACTGGTATTAGGTACCAATATACTATGTTTTTACATGATGCCGATGCAGCAGCCATGATAGGTAAGCAAGCCTAGAGTTTGTAGAGCAGGTGTTGTTCCCAATTGAAAATACCAATTAATTTATGAACACCTTCAACTCCATCAATTCAAATTCGAATTTTCATGGCACAAGAGTAGAGTACATAGGAACATGGGCTGTCGGGGCAGGAGACCTGATGATAAGTGCCTCCGGTGTGCGGGCCAAGCAGGCGGAGATTGTGTATATGTTCTTTTCATACCTTGCATTAAACACTTTTATTTGTGAGATTGGGAATTTTATTAGTTTAATCGTGCCCAGTTTCAAATGACTCCTGTGATGTTATTAGGGGTTAAGGGCAGTATGGAGAGTAATGGCTCTTTCATAAAAGGTGCGTGCATATTATTTGTTGCCATAGCTGTTGCACGATTGTGTGCTGCCTCAGGTTGGTTAACTGCAGAGGCACCCACCTTTATGGAAGGGAGGTCTCGGTTCTTGATGAGTGTGAACGGTGGAAGTCGTGGAAACGTAGAGTTAGGGTTTGATCCCCGGTAGTCAAGTGGATTGATAATATGAATCATTAACCTCAAATGCACCAGCGTTATACGGCCATATACTTCCCTTCCCTACGTGTAAAGCCTGATTTGTGATTACGGAATGTAAATCGATTTAAGCATTTTAACCTCACCTCTAAAAGTCCCTGCTTGAATTGTTTATCACTCTTTCAATGTAGTAAGAATTGACGGAGATTTTGGTCTTTTCTTCCTGTTTGTGTTAGCTTTTATGTATCATATGATAAATGTTTTCATGATTTTGTGAAATCACGTTCAAGTACTACGACAAATAAATATCCTTATAATCGTATTTCAATGAGTTACTCTCCTCTGTTTTTTAAACAGTTAATATAGTTCCATTTTCAATTCAATTTCAAAGGTAAAATACCCCGGGTCATGTTTCATCATGGGATCAGCCTTTCGGTGCATAGCAGTGTAATCAAAAGCTACAAGTTTCAAAGACATCAAAATAGATTCCAGGACCAGGTGGCTCACTGGACGGATGTATCAACTCGAGGGAACTCTTTTTGACCGCGTGGTCATAGTTTAAAACCTCGGTGGGACTGTGCAGCCTTTAATCCTTTTGCGATTAGTAAAATGTGTACCATTAAGTTGAGTAACCATTACTATTCTGTATCGGTCAACAGCACCAGCAGATTCCTCAGGAGTCGATCTAAAATACTCCTGTTATTTATTAGCATTCTGACAGAGCAGCACGGAACGTAATTAAGGTGCGTGCATTCAGTAAAGCTACCTTCATGAAAAATAAAGTACATAGAGACATTGAATCAGTTAAGAAAGACCACATTGGTTTGATTAGGTCACATGTTTTTTAAAAGTGGCCCTTTGAAACTTCATTGTGCGTAGCCACTGAAGTTCGGGAGGTGTCTAGTTTAGTTGGTTTGTTGATTAATCTGAAAGTATAATGAGTCTGACCCTGCTCATGACAGTTGTACGGCACAGTGGTGCTGGAGGATTCGGCTATATTTGTTGAGCTATGGCATTGATAGTACACTTCCTGGATAAAGCAGATTGCTATCTAGACAATTCTGCTAGCAAAATAAGTAGATATGCAATGCTATGCATGTGATTATGTGGTATGTTTAAGCTAACCATATCTGAATGATTTTAAGATTTAACAAAAACAAGGTGATGGATGGAAAGCTTGAATTAATTTCAGCCACTGGCAATCACCCGCTAATGTGTTGCCCTAAGTGAGATAGGTATACCCAGACGTGGGTCTCTTGCACACTGTGTCACTAGAACCAAGCTATACATGGTCCTGGGTTGCTTGTGTGTGTAGGGAGGATCTAGCCTGGCAGTTCCTGATAGACTGCTCCCACTGGCGCAGAGTCAAGACTGATTTGCACATGGCTGGGTTGAAACTGAGGTGGCATGGTGTTCAAAATAATGATGGACAGTGATGAGGCCCGAGCAATTACCAGTGTCTGAGATTAATTCAAGCATTCCATCAATCACTTTTTTGTATATTTTAATGATTCTAAGATGTAGGCCAGAAAGGTGTTCTAAATTTTATTGCATTTACAGAACATTGACCACTATGAGTCTCATTACGAGTTACTGAGAGTAATGCAAGTTTAAGCTTACCCCTTAAACTGCCCATACCAAGGTAATCCGCAACTCTGGTGGGGCTGAGTTAACTGCCATTTTGTATTGTTCCCTAGAGGTCACCATAAAGATGAGTCATTACTGGGGGAATCAGCATTCTGGCCCTTATTTTCTGAGTAATTCTTCTTGCTCTAACTGGCATTTCAGCTGGAGACGTCAGGCGAAGTTCTCTGGTAAACTACATCAGTTATGCCGTATTCGTGTGGGCCTTGTACTTCTGATGTGAATTGTACCTCCTGCTACCAGCTCCATTATAATTAATATGGCACTTGTAATGAGACACTGTATGGATTTTTTGCTTCTTTTGTCCATTAGGGGAATTTGAGGTTCTATAATTAAGTTTCTGTCAGAGAAAGATGAATTGTTCTTAGATCGGGCAGAATTTACATTTTGCCAGTGTAATTTTCACCATTTAGGTACTTTTGTGTTATGCTTCTTACTTGAAATCCCTGAAATGATGCTTGTAAGAAATTGGGTTACTGGTTGAGGTGGTGTTAGCCCCCATTAAGCCAAAACCCAACAACAATTCTGGTCAGGGTGAACTACAAAAATCACCAAATTAACGTGTGCTTAACCCTCTGTTAGCTTGGCAGATAAGAAACCAGGCATAACCTAGAGGCAATATTTAAAGTATTTATGCAGCACACAAACAGTAATAAAATAAAAACTCAACTCAAGAAAAATACTAAACTAATTCAGAAAAATAGAGTAGATTTTAATAAATAGGATGGCACCAAAACTTATAAAATCTAATCAGTGGAACTCAGAGTTATGATTTTTTACCTTTTTTAGTGAAATCTAGTGCCTACAAGATAAAAGCACCAACTGCAGATATCTGGTTACACGAGACCGGGGCAAAGTCAAAAGGTAAGTCAACCACAATGGAGTGTGGGTCAGATGCAAGGGGTGGATTGAGCCCGATCTCGGTTTAACTTCAGACTTGAAAGAAATTTCAAGAAAAAGTCCTGTGGAATGTAAATCTCAATGGGACAAGGCAGCAGGCTGTAGCCAAGAGGAGGCCATAAATGGCAGGGAGCTGCTGGATGAAGTCTTGGTGAAGCTGTTGATGATGGCGGGAAAAACTCCGGGTAGGACAAGCTGGATTTTCAGGCCGAGGAGTTTGTTGTCGTCAATGGGGTACTGATTGTCGTTGAGCCCAGGAAAGATGTTTATCTTTGGATTTAGAAGTATTCCTTGAGCTTGGATTAACCCAGTAGGACAAGTCTGTAGCTGAAAAGGGCTGCATGATGTTGGATTCTGCCCAGGGAGGTACCACATAAAAGGTGTTGCTGCTGTGGGGTGGAACATAGAATGCGCTGTGGAAAAAGTCAATGCCAATGGTGATGCATCTTAAGCAGATTGGCTTTTAGGTAAGTTGCGGTGGCCTGTCAGTTCTCAGAGCAGTTTTTGGTGAAAATTGTTCTAAGTTCCATACTTTGGATTCTGATAGGAGGAGGCCACTTCAGCACTACACCAAGGGTCCAGGACCTGGGGGGCCCCACTTGGAGAGGCCAGCAGCAGGGTTTAAGGCCCATGAATTACAATCCTTTTGAGTGTCGGTAAAATATCCCCATCTGCTCCTAGTCAAACGTTTTTGGTCTGAAAAGGTGCCTGGGGCCAAGTCTACCTTGCCTCTAGATTTTCATTGACACTTTGGTGTTTCTTAGTGCTCTTTGGGCCTTGAAATTCAAAAATCTATAACTCTGCATCACCTCTTATTTATTGTAAAAGGGTGCTGCAATAATATAGTGCAATTTTGGGCTAAACAAATTCTATCCTTGCTGTTAGTCAGAAAAGACATTTCTAATCTCAGTCCAGAAAACAATTCCACCAATAACAGAACGGTGAGGACTCTGGTTCAAGCCAACAATTTGCCATTATGAGCGTGGCAATTACTATTGCATTGAAATCTACTCCTCTTGTATTCTGGCTTAAGCATTGCTGTAATACGAAACTCAATTAAGTTAGTAGAGGAAAGTGGATGGTGTGCAATTAGAGTACTCATTTAATTAAAAATACTACCCCAAAATGCAACTCCTTTGGTTTTCAGCAAGTGGCTGAAAGTGGAACAATTTTGTAAGTACTTGAAAAATCGAGTTCAACCAATACTGTTTTTAAACCCAAACCTTATAGGCCAATTTGATGTCTGAATAACTTTCCTGGCTCCCTAAACGTCTCTTGGAGCAAAGTGCCTTCTTAAAGTAATGTGTGCTTTGTAAACCTAGGAATATTAAAATGTTTTAGATACAATTTCCCCATGTAGGCAAACACAGACTTCATCTTAAAATAAACCTTCTTGTGGTAGGATGAATCAGAGAAGAGAGCAGAGCCCCAACTTTCCAAGCTGCCAGCACACAAATCATGCAGTGAATGATATTTCTTTCTAAAAACCCATTACTTTATACTTTCTGTTACCCATAGTAGGCCAATATGTCCATAGATTAAGGAGAGCCCAGCCTCCACGATCCTGTAGATTTTTTTCTTCTATTTTTAAAGTTCAGATGAAGCTACTCCAGGCACGTTCTACAGAGCAAAATTATACCACTGAGCCAAGTAAAGCAATGGCTCAAAACTGATATAGAAATTTAAGAATGAACACCATCGCATTAATGTTGCATCATGCATTATACTGATTAGACGTCCATTTCACTTACGCATTGAAGCTGATTTATGCAGCAAAGGCTCTTAAGTTTCTTTATCCGATCAACATCACATATAATGATTGTTCCCAGATATTTAGCAATGCAAACAAATATATCATCCACAATAACTATATTTTGCCTGACTAAAACCTGAGTTGTACAAGGGTCCTTCAAATATCCTGAGACCTGACCAGAAAATTGAGTCTCCTTCTTGATCGCTGGTACTGCTGCTACTAGGTCAGATGTGAAACTGGTGATGTCATTTGCATAAAGAGCAATTCCACACTCACCAAATTAACTGAGGAAATATCCTGGGATTTGTCCAAATGATGAAGACAACACATTAAAGAAAGCACAAATGACAAGGGTAAGAGTTGGCAAGCTTACCACGTTCCAGGGGCAAGGTCAAAGTGTCCATAACACACACCCAAGCTTACAACCTACACAGTTTCGCCCCAGTAATGCATTTGTATTTGATTTATGCAAATAGGGCCTATTCCCAATCTGGCCAGGGTTAGCCAGATATAGGATCAAGAGACACTGTTAAATGATTTCACATCATCCAACAGGATTGTCCTGTCCCTAATACCTGTGACAAGCTTTATCTAATGTTGCAATTGCCAAATTGATGTAAGCAGTAATGTACAGAATGAGTGTGAAGCAATGGTGCATAGGTACCATTAAATGGTAAGCACCTTTATTGCTGCTGTTAGCAAGAACTTCAGAATAGATTTTTGCCTTCAAATTACTTACAAAAATAGGCAATATGAGTCACAAAACTTAGGCTCCCTGTTTTTTAGCAGGGAAATATCTGAGCAACTAAGTTTGAAAATTGTTAATTCAATTCTGACAGGAGCTTCAGACCCTGCTGCCTTCGCATCAGGAAGGCATTAAGTCCCTCTAATTATGTCCCCAATTGTAATAGGAAACTCTAATTGAGTTATGTCTTTCGAATGTGCAGGAGGCCTGTCAACTGATTTCAAATACTCGTCTGATATTATCTGGCTGTCTGAGTCTTGTGTATATAAATCCTGGATATGTTATTCCTCATTCCCTCTCTTTTAATTTAAGTGCCAATAAGTTGCTCATTGACTCACTATGCTCAAATATCTCTAAACAATGGTCATAACATGCCTTAGCCACCTGCCCGACAAACAAGTGATGGCCACCAATTGCTTATAAAATGACAGCTTCTTCATCAGATGCCTATTCTCAGTGAACAAGACAATGAATGCTTATGGTTCAGCCTAAGCAACCAATTACCTACATTTGTAATCTTCTGACATACCGTCTTGTCTCTATTTATAGTAAAATTCAATGTTGCCCCTGAGATGGTGTCTTAGGCCCTCATTACGACCCTGGCGGTCCGAAGACCACCAGGGCCATGGTGGTGGTCTCACTGCCGACGGGACGGCATTGAAGACCGCTACATAACGAGTTGTGGGGTTTGGCAGAAGCTAAACCGCCACAACGCCGCCTTGTCTGCCAGTGCAGTTGCACCGACGTGGCCGGTAGTGAGCTCCTCCATCCCGGCTGCAAGCCTTTGCCTGCCGGCCGGACCACAAAAATGCATACCGCCAGGCTTTCTGTGGTGGTCACCCCGCCATGAAAACCAGGGCAGTAATGCACCCAGTGACAGGAACCCCCATTCCTGTTGCAGGCACACGCACCCCCACAAGTACACACACATGCAGACAACCTCCACCCATCCACACACTTACAAACACCCCGCACCCCTTAACACATGCATGCATTCACACCCCCACTCGCTCGCAAACACACACTCAGACACCCCGATTCAAGCGCACATACAGGCACACAAACATTCACATTCAACCGCTTACACGCACACATTCACCACCCCTCCGCACACTCACACTCATACTACACCCCCCTCCACATACTCACACCTACACACACAGACACCCTCCCCACCCCTCTGGCAGACGGTCAACTAACCTTTTCTGTTGACTTGGTCATCCCAGAGGGGATGGGTCCTGGTGGTTTTACATACCAACACCACCACACCAGCAAGACTCGTAATACAGCGGATGGAGTCTTGCTGGCATGGCGATGCTGGCAATGCAACCACCTCTTTGGAGTTGGACTTCTGCCCATAAATGGGCGGACATCCTCCAATGACTCCTAATATGGCAGTTAGAGGGCTGCCAGCACTGGCAGTATGTTGGCTGCAGCGCTTCAGCAGTCTTACAAAAAACTGCCAAAGTCATAATGAGGCCCTTACTGTGTCCTGTACTGCACTCAATGAAGACCCAAAATTGAGCTCAATATATTCTTGAACAGTATTACCAATTGCATGCCTTGAACAGAGATTTAGCAGCAGCTAGTGATCATTCATTGACATTTTGGGCTGTGCATCAGTCTGCACTGATAATTCCACCAGATACAACAACACAGGGTTATGATCCGAGAGAATCTTAGGATGAACATCAATATGAAAGCTTAAAATAATATTTATATTCTGCTGCATCTGAGAGAGTCTTAGGATGAACTCATATTTGTACTTGCTGCTTTTATGTGGAGGGGAGTACAATTAAATCAATATGGAAGTAAGGTCTGTGTGGCTTAGATAATATATGTATCCTGTCATATTTCCTATGATCGTTGGTCAGCTATTGCTTTAGTCAAAAAATTCCATATTGTGCAAATAGCAACATGAACTGTGTGCATCTTTAGACTCCCACGCTTACTAGAGTTAGCCATCAAGAAATTCAAAATATATTGATATTGTCACAAAAAGAAAAGGGCTATCTGATTTCGATTCCTCCAGAAGCAGCTGAGCATACACAGAGGATTATCAACCTTTGGACAACCTACTGAACAGATGATTACTAGTTTCCCATCATGTTCAAGCAGAGATGCAGCCCAACCAACTTTATCATTAAGCTTAGCTCAAAGGCATACCTTTGTAATCCCCTTATTAATATTCTCTCTACTTCGATGGATAAATCTGCATAGTAACTGAAAGAGATTATATGACGGAACACCGAATTAAAAACAACTACTAACCTTAACAATGAGGTCGGAACACCGACCTCGTCCTTACTACTAATGATTTTACCACAAATGCCTTAACAACGATATTTCGTTGTAAAGGCATTCCTGATAAAATCATTAGCAATAGGCACCATTCACCCTAAATCCCCCACCCCCTCAACCCCACCCCAAAACCTAAAACCCCCTGACCCCCCACCCACTCCCCAAAACCAAAAACGCCCCACCCCCCCAACCCCACGCCAAAACCTAAAACCCCCTGACCCCCCACCCACTCCCCAAAACCAAAAACGCCCCACCCCCCCAACCCCACCCTAAAACCTAAAACCCCCTGACCCCCACCCACTCCCCAAAACCAAAAACGCCCCACCCCCCCAACCCCACCCCAAAACCTAAAACCACCTGACCCCCCACCCACTCCCCAAAACCAAAAACGCCCCACCCCTCCAACCCCACCCTAAAACCTAAAACCCCCTGACCCCCACCCACTCCCCAAAACCAAATACGCCCCACCCCCCCAACCCCACCCCAAAACCTAAAACCCCCTGACCCCCCAACCCAACCCCAAAACCTAAACCCACCACTTACCTTCGCCAACTCCCTTCTTTGTACCTTAACCACGCATGTTCGTTGTTCAGAACATACGTAGTTAAGGCACAAAAATACGAAGTCGTGGTTAAAAAAAGCGTTGTTACGCTTTCGTTAACCACGACTTTCGTAATAAAAAAGTCGTAAAAAAGGATGTTTACCACTGAAAGAATTGGACACCAAGTTACAGCAAAAGCAGTCAATCTCTTACTGAAATGTTGGTCTCTTGTATACAAATAAAATCAAGTTTCATTCGAAACAGTTCTTCTTGAGCCTCCCATCAGAATTTAGCCCATTGATATTCCAAGTCAGTAACCTGATATGGAGAGTCCTAGATTTGCTAGTCATTTTAACAGCAAACATCATAATCAGTTGGCTAGGCTAGGAGTAAACCCAAAAGGAGTGAATACAGTTCCAGCATTTTCAATTTTGTCTCCCCCCTACAGTTTTCTCATCCACCACAAACTTTGGTACCCGCCTCCAAGATTTCTCCCAAAGAAATGGGAAAACACACATTAATTGACTGTCCTGTCAGCTTCTGATCTACTCATTCAATTTGTACATTTGCGGAGGCGGTTTCCATAATAAATGTTCTTCTAATTGTATTGTCTAGTGTTCTGACTTTAATGTTATTATTTGGTATTACTTCAAATACTTAACACACACTTTTTTCTGAGAAAGGCCTGCTGCCTTGTGGCAAAGCTCTAATGTGCAAGTGCAATATCCCCTTTAAAATAAAATCTGATTTTCCTTAACATAGCCCTGAGTTACTACTTTGGTGAACACTCATATCAATCTAATGCCATAACAATAATATTGGATCTAACATTATCAATCTGATCTGTGTGTAATGTGTCTTTGCCAAGCCAGAAACCAGTTTGCTCTTTGTGCAACAAAGAGAATGCAACTTGTGGCTAGTACTATGTCGTAGGACCCTTTTGGCAAGGAGTGTTGTTTTTGGTCCATAAATAGTTTGATAAATGAGTCAGGCTTTCCTCCAAGACACCATAAAGCAGCCGATCAAGCATGCAAAGAGAAGGGTGCAAAGGGCGCAAAGGAAGAAACTTGTGCAGGCAGATTAACAGCTGTAACCGTGCCTATGGAAGTAAGGCAAGAAACCTTCATCCTGAGTACTTTGATCTTTAGGAGCAAATCACGACTACTGTATGAGCATCGAAAGAGATCCTAGTATCCATAGTGAAACTATGATTCTTAATCACTGGTGATGGATGTGGAAGATTTTCAAGTTTGGGGTAGATTTTCAGATGTCAATGCAGTGATGGTTGGGTATGACAATCATTACCAATAAAAACATATTTCTGATCCTTGCAGATAATAGAGTCGTGAGACTACTGCTACATGTAGCAGTCCTCCAGATTAAAAGTTAAAGAGGATTGCTTAGTTAGAATGTGATAGCATTTGAGATTTACCAGAGTCTATGTCACTTTACAGAAAATCAATATGAATTGTGTTCTTTATCCTGAGAAGAGACAGAGAATCTCAGAGCCACACAATGCTTGGAGAAAGAAACAAACATTATTTCTAAGAACAGATTTATGCAGGTAGTTTACAAGTATCACTCGACGAAGCCTATTAAGCAGTTTATAGTAAAGCGTCCTCTTATGCAGCTATAGTGCAATTTTAATACTCTGTTTAGCAATAGATCAAGGAACTATTTAAAGAAATGGAGTGAATTAAGTACAAATGCAGAAAACAAAACACTTTCAAAATGGCCCTGGCTATACAGTACAAAAGTGTGTTGACAAATTCTCTAGAAGATAGAAATTGGTTAATGATGGGATATTCAGTTTTAGTGAAATGTGGGATTATTTTGCAATACTATTAGTTGCCCTGCTCAGCAAGTGGTGAAATAGCTCGTGTTACAAGCAACTGATTCCAAGTATATCATGCCTTCTTACTAATTACAGAACAATTTAAAAAAAATTCTTTGTGGAAGTTACAAATGCTATAGCTCTGGAGGATGAGGGTTTTAATTTAATGTTTGTCCGGTGGAATATCCTGTCAAAAAGTGCCACAGTTTATAATACACTTGTAAGACAGAGGATGGTCTATCCACAACATTTGAGACAGCGTAGTTCACACTCAAAATTCATAACGGAGGTTTCATTTAGCAACCTTTAGTTCATTACCTTTTGAAATATTCAGGGAGGGGTACACTCTTGGCTTCTTTCTACTTGTGATGGCATGCGGGATAATGGTTCAGTTCATTTCTTGGTTTGCATTTTTGCTAGACTGAGGTAGAGAATTAAGATCCGAGCCATATATGTTTTTAAGACACAATATAGAGACTCATGTAGAGATGATACCCGAGGACATTTATATAGCCAGTGTGCGTGATAAACATTTGAACAGTCGATAGAAAATGTCCAGTTTAGAATAAATTATGTAAACCATATTATGAATGTGCATGCCATTGACACTGTATCAATAAGACCTAGGCTGCAGATATAATACTCTAGTCTGTGCACATATGTATTACTTAGTGGTCTGATACCCGAGGTCTAAACATGCCAAATATTGGGTTATGAGTGGCACATCCCTTCAGGATATGGCAGCTGATACAGTTCTGGCCCAAGTCTAAAGAGAACTGAGTCTCCTCCAGTGATGTGTTTTCTTAGTGGCCGATGCAAAATGAACTAATGGTCTCACTAGACACGCTTTATCCATTGATCATCACCACAAGTGGTACACTGTGCCACTGTTGATATTAGCCTTGGTAATATGTAGGATTAGTTTCTCGTGGACACTGAACTGTGTTCACCCTCTCAGTGAGTCTGATGCACACCGTGGGAAGGATGTGAAAACTTGGACAGCTTTATTAAGTGTTTTATTACTTTTCATAAGCCTTCACAACTGAATATTCATATAGATGTAATAATTGCATTTACAGCATGGTATGCAAACTCCTCAGTGCAAAAAAGATTTCTAAATTTCTAATCAATGGCGGAGAAGTAAACAAAAAAGTTGTTAAATTTAAGGTATCAATCAAATTCTCCTTTAGAATGTAATTTTTCTTTGTATATAGGAATATTCATGGTGAGCCCCTTTTATTTGTTAATTATTTGTGTATGTGTTAGTCATGTTACTGATTTAGGGATGTACCATACTTCGTTGTCTCTTATGCTAATATTACAGGGATTCATGCTAATGTCTTCCTTCTGTTTTTTGTTTTTTTTCAAATTAACTTGAACAGGTATTCGTATGTTAGACCAGCCATTTATGACAGATATCATCGAAGCTTCTTCCATCAGTCATATGCCTCAAATCATAGATATTTATAGCGCCAGCTGGGGACCAACGGATGATGGCAAGACTGTGGATGGACCAAGAGAACTGACATTACAAGCAATGGCAGATGGGGTCAACAAGGTAACATTTCTGCTTTATATAGCCTCCAGTTGTATACATGTGTTCCGGTTTCATAGATATATTGCAACACAAGCAAATAAAAACAAGCAATATAAATGTTCATTAACCTACACTGCATTGGGGAATGTAGAACATTGAGAACAAAAGTATTTTAAACAGTTGTTTTCAGTACGGATAGAAAACTTCCAATTATAATTCCACTAGCGATAATTTGAACATGGGAAGAATGGAAAATTAATGCTCCACGATTAGAAATCAAATAATTCCACAGCTGTGTCAAAGATTTGCCATTGTGTGTGATTCAATCTACTTCAGTTTATCCTCTGGCTTTGAACGCCGTACAGGATGGTTAGGTAGCATAAACAAGAAATGAGTTAAAACTAAATAGAAGAAATCGCAAGAGAGAAAAGTACAAATGAGCATCACTACAGTGTACACAAAGGCCGAGCTCTGCCCTGAAACTTCTCTCCAGAGTGACAAGCATATATAAAGAGCTGTGGAAAAGAATTGCCCTCTCCACCAGCAAACAGCAGTGCGTAGCATACTATGAGAAAACATTTGCCACTGTACCAAAGCCTGCCTCTTGCGTACAAATCTGTTACAGTGGGAAGAAGCACTGATCTTTCTATAGTACCTTAAAAATACATATACATGCAGTAGATCAGTTATAGTTCTTGAAATCATTAACTTTAGAAGACTAACAATTTTCAAGTCTTTAAAGGTTATTAAGGAAAGAGATCAGTACTAACTACATTTTTTTTAAAATAATTTAACAACATAACAAACTATAACAACATTATTAACTCCTTCGCTGCCAGGCCTTTGTCCCCTCAGGTGCCAGGCCTTTTTTTGGCTATTTGGGGCAGTTCGTGCTTAGGCCCTCATAACGTTTTGTCCACTTAATCTACCTACGCCAAATTTGCGTCCTTTTTTTCCAACATCCTAGGGATTCTAGAGGTACCCAGAGTTTGTGGTTTCCCCTAGAGGACAAAACACAGTGAATATTTCATTTTTTTTAAATGGGAAAAAAGGGGTACAGAAAAAGGCTTGTTGTTTTTTCCCTGAAAATGACATCAAAAAATGGTTTTCAGTGCTAAAATCACCATCTTCCCAGATTTCAGGAACAGGCAGACTTGAATCAGAAAACCACATTTTTTAACACAATTTTAGCATTTTACTGAGACATACCCCATTTTTAATATTTTTTGTGCTTTTAGCCGTCTTCCAGTTAGTGACAGAAATGGGTGTAAAACCAATGCTGGATCCCAGACAGCTAAACATTTCTATAAAGTAGACAAAATTCTGAATTCAGCAAGGGGTCATTTGTGTAGATCCTAGAAGGTTTTCCTACAGAAAATAACAGTTGAAATAAAAAAATATTGAATTTGAGGTGAACAAAACAGCCATTTTTCTCCATGTTTGCTTTGTAACTTTTTCCTGTCAGATTTTTAAAAGCAATATACCATTACGTCTGCTGCACTCTTTTGGTTGTGGGAATATATAGGGCTTATAGGTTCATCAAGAACCCTAAGTTCCCAGACCCAATAAAGGAGCTGCACCTTGCAATGGGTTTTGAATGTATACCAGGTATACAGCAATTAATTTGGTGAATTATAAAGAGTGAAAAATAAATATCAAGGAAACCTTTGCATTTCCAAAATGGACACAAGATAAGGTGTTGAGAAGCAGTGGTTATTTGCACATCTCTGAATTCCAGGGTCCCCATACTAGCATGTGAATTACAGGGCATTTCTCAAATAGACATCTTTTTTACACACTGTCTTACATTTGGAAGGAAAAAATTTAGAGAAAGACAAGGCGCAATAACACTTGTTTTTCTATTCTTTGTTCCCCCAAGTCTCCCTATAAAAAAGGAACTTCACTTGTGTGGGTAGGCCTAATGCCCACGACAGGAAATGCAACATGGACAAATCACATTTTTAAATTAACAACTGAAGTGTTTTTTGCAAAGTGCCTAGCTGTGGATTTCAGTCTCTAGCTCAGCCGGCACCTAAGGAAACCCCCCAAGCCTGTGCATTTTTCAAAACTAGGCACCTAGGGGAATCCAGGATGCGGTGACTTGAGGGGCTCTCACCATGTTCTGTTACCCAGAATCCTTTGCAAACCTCAAAATTTGGCAAAAAAATACTTTTTCCTCACATTTCGGTGATCGAAAGTTTGGAAATCTGAGCCAAATTTCCTTAAACCCAGCATTCGCTCATGTCTTCTGATAAAAATGGTACCTCACTTGTGTGGGTAGGCCTAGTGCCTGCAACAGGTAGTGCCCCAAAACACAACATGGGCACATCACATTTTCCCAAAGAAAACTGACCTGTTTTTTGCAAAGTGCCCAGTTGTGGATTTTGGCCTCTAGCTCAGCAGGTACCTAGGGAAACCTACCAAACCTGTGCATTTTTAAAAAACTAAACACTTAGGGGAATTCAAGATGGGGTGAGGTGTAGTGCTCGCACCAGGTTCTGTTACAGAGAATCCTTTCCAAACCTAAAAATTTGGCAAAAACAAAAAAAAACTTTTCAGAGATAGAAAGTTCTGGAATCTGAGCGGAGCCACAAATTTCCTTCCACCCAGCATTCCCCCAAGTCTCCCAATAAAACTTGTGGGGGTAGGCCTAGGGCCCATGACAGGAAATTCCCCAAAACACTACGTGGACACATCAAAATGATCAAATACAAAACTACCTGTTTTTGCACCTGCGTTTTTGGTTCTGGGCTCAGCAGCCATCTAAGGAAACCTACCAAACCCAGCCATTTCTGAAAACTAGACACTCGAGGGAGTCCAGGGAGGTGTGACTTGTATGGATCCCCCAGTGCTTTCTTACCCAGAATCCTCAGCAAAGGTCAAATTTTGCTAAAAAAAATAAATTTTTTCCCACATTGCTGTGTGGGATCACCGCACCGGGACAAATTTCCTACCACCCAACGTTCCCTTCAGTCTCCCGATAAAAATGATACCTCACTTTTATAAGTGGGTCAAGTGCCTTTGACAGGGAAGAGCCAAAAACATGTCAAGATTGACGGGGAACCAAAGCCGATCCAAAAGAGCAATTTGAAAAAAACCTTTCTAACTTGACAAGTGGGGCAAAATTGTTATCTGTATAGATGCGACAATGCTGGGTGGTAGAAATGTTGTGCATTCATGTAGATTCTGGAAGGTTCCATCACAAAAATGTGGGAAAAATTTGTGATTTCCAGCAAAGTTAGAGGTTTGCAGGTCATTGTGAGTAAGAAAATAGTGCGGGTGCATGTGAAGCACACCACCCTGGACACACCCAGATGTTTAGTTTGCAAATGTGTCTAGGACTCATAGATTTTTCTACATGGCTGCGTCCCAAAGTCCAAAACGTGCAGCCCTCACCATTCCAAGTGAGACGATTTTGAGAGTTAGACAAGGCCCAAATGTAAGACCAAAACCCAAAATAATCAAGTGTCCTTTTGCTTGCCGCTGGGATAAGATCTTTTAGTGTGCATGGCACCCCTAAGTTAGGCCCTAGGTAGCCCCAAGGGCAGGGTGTAGTGTATGGTTAAGGTAGGACATATAGTAATGTGTTTTGTATGTCCTGACAGCAAAATACTGCTAAATTTGTTCTTCACTGTTGCAAGGCCTGTCCCTCTCATAGGTTAAAATGGGGGGTACCTTTATATATGATTAAAGTGTAGATTCCCTTTGGGAGCTGATAGACATTTGGAGTTTGGGGTCTCTGAGCTCACAATTTAAAAATACATCTTTTAATAAAGTTGATTTTAAGATTGTGAGTTTGAAAATGCCACTTTTAGAAAGTGAGCATTTTCTTGCTTAAACCATTTCTGTGACTCTGCCTGTTTGTGGATTCCCTGTCTGGATCAGTTTGACAGTTGGGTTGGTTGCACCTATCATCAGACAGTGACACAAAGGGAGTGTAGCCTGCATATCCTGATGAGCCATCTGTGCTAAGAGGGAGGGGAGGAGTGGTCACTCACACCTGAAATGGCTGTGCCTGCCCTCACACAATGCAGTTTCCAACCCCATGGTGTGTGTCTGGGGCATGGCTTAGGCAAGGCAGGATTTCACAAACAAGAGATAATTTCCTTTGAAGTAGGCCTACTTCAAAGGGAAAAATGGGTATATGAAGGGCACCCAAAACCACAGACTTTAGAACACTTCTGGAAACCAAGAGGAACCTCTGCATGGAGAAGAGCTGAAGAGCTGAGGAATAAGAGCTGCCCTGACTGTGACTGTGCTTTGTGGAGCTATCTGCAGTTGCTGCTTCTGCCTGTGCTAGAGAACAAAGACTGGACTTTGTGTTGTCTTCCTTCTTGTGAAGATCTCCAAGGGCTTGTTTTAGAGCTTGCCTCCTGTTGTTTAAAGTCTCAGGGACAGCAAAGACTTCTCTCTGCCAGCACCTTGAGCCTCTGGAGAGAATCCTGCTCTGCCAAGTGGTGCCCATCCAGTTCCTGGGGCCCTGAGAAGAGAAGCTGGCAGCCCAAGAGTGAGAAATCCACACACAGACTGCCATGCGGGTAAAAGGTCAACGCGACACCGGCTTTGCAGCAGAAAATCGACGCTCGCCTGCAACGCGACCGGAAGATCGACCGCCGTGGCTGGAGAAACGATGCACAACATTGCTGACAGAGGCTGGTGAGATTTCAACCCGCACTGCGTGGTTTTCAGACCTTTGTGTGGCTGAATTTCTGACCCAAACACAGCTGGGCATGTAAAAACAACGCAAAGGCCTGCCTGGACCCGTGAGTGCTGACCGGATCAACGCATCACTCTCTTGTGGAGAGAAGAAACGACACACGCCGACCCGACTAAAGGAGAAACGATGCAAGGTCTCGCTTGTAAGTGAAATCGATGCATCGCATGCCCTTTTTGACGCACACTCGCCCGTGTGGGGTTATTTTTGATTTTTTCATTAAATTACTGTGTGTGTTGGTGCAAATACTTTACACCTAGCACTCTGAAGTTAAGCCTACTGCTCATGCAAAGCTACCAAGGGGTTAAGCAGTGGTTAGCTGAGGGTGATTCTCTTTTAACCTGACTAGAGTGAGGGTCCTTGCTTGGCAGGGGGTAACCTGACTGCCAACCAAAGTCCCCATTACTAACATTTATTTGGGGTGGGGGTACGGCCATATCCCAACCCTCTTTTTTTAAAAAACAATCTTCCCTGGACTCTGGTTCCCCTTGGTGGCAGATGGGCCCTACACAAATAGGCCGATCTGCCCCAAAGGGGGGCAGAAATGGGCAACATCCACAGCGACTCTTGCCAAAGGGGCTGCCACCTAAACAAAACACACACCAATCCCTGGTGCCTAAGTGGTTTCTGCCCCCCGGGGGCAGATCAGCCTAATAGAAATAGGTCGATCTGCCCCCAAGGGGGCCAAAATGGCCTAAATAAATTTTCCTCCCAGGGGAGCAACCCTTGCCTAAGGGGTCGCTCCCCATCTGGAAAAAATAAATAATCCCTGGTGCCTAGTGATTTCTATTCCCCTTGGGACCAGATCAGGCTAATTAAAATAGGCCGAGCTTCCCCCAAGGGGGCAGAAGTGGCCTAAAATAAATTTGCCCCCCAGAGGAGTGACCCTTGCCTAAGAGGTCGCTCCCTTTTTATGAAACTGACATAAAAAAATAAAAATCCCTGGTGTCTAGTGGTTTGGCCTAATAAAAATAGGCAGATCTGCCCCCAAGGGGGGCAGAAATGGCCTATAAAGAATTTGCCCCCCCGGTGAGCGACCCTTGCTCAAGGGGTCACTCCCCTTCATTGTTTACGTAAAGAAAAACTTAGCCCTGGTGCCTAGTGGCTTCTGCCCTCCGTGGGGGGCAGTTCAGCCTAATTAAAATAGGCTGATCTGCCCCCGGGGGGGCAGAAATGGCTGAATAAAAAATTGCCCCCCAGAGGAGCAACCCTTGCTCAAGTAGAGACTCCCCTTTATTGTTTACAATAAAAGAACTCCTTGGCATCTAGTGGTTTCTGCCCCCCCACCCGTGGAATGTCAGCCTAATTAAAATAGGCAGATCTGCCCCCCGGGGGGGGGCAGAAATGTCCTAATAAAAAAGGCCTTTCTTTCCTTTGATGCCTCTCCTTCCCCCAGCTCAGATCTGTGCTGGAAGCTGAGCTTGCAGCTCGGTGGGGGCATCCCCTTCCTATGGGGGCCCATAGGAAGGGGATGCGAGGCCCTCGGGGGAAGCGCTAGTGCTTCCCTCGAGGGCCCCTACCAGGACATAATGGTTACATCCTTGGCACCTGAGCAGTGCAAACGAGGACGTAACCGTTATGTCCTGGGCACCCAAGGGGTTAAACTATAACAACAACAGTAAAAACTACAAAATAACAAACTTACAAGCTATGTAAATTTTTTCCTCCCCTCTCATTACTAAGCAGTGATACCTGCTCTCCTTTTGCCTACTGGATTTCGATGTATGTAGATCATGTTTCAGCCATCTTAGCCTGCCAAGCAATATCTCATTTAATAGTCTTTTTCTGACAGGCAAGATGGCAAAACAGTCTGTTAAAAAATATGCAAAAAGAAGTTCAGCAGGGACACTAGAAACAACCAGTGTGTTACATCCTTTACATGAATGCAGAAATACTGTGGATGCAGTCATTCTAAAAGGATAGCTAACTTAGCTCATGCAGCCAAAAGACGTCATTCAGCTGCTTACATATTCTTTCCACCGGCAGATACTACCTCTCCCCAGGTGCTAAGTGCACAAACAGATAACAACTCTCCTTATATAATAAAACACGTTTTTGCTGCTTAAGTAAGCCGATCATTTTGTCATCAAGAACAAGTAGAGCTACGCAGAACAAGCTTCTGCAAGGGTATAAATGTCGCTAAAGGCATTAATAACAATATTATTTGTGCAAATAAATCTTTTTCTGGATTTTCCACATAGTTACTGTTCAGTCTTTCTTCCAAAGTAAACACTTTTTTGTTTTACTCCTCCATATATTCTGACATGTTACTTCAGTTTTCCAGAGTTTCTGTTTTCTATTTTATCCCTAAACAATGGCAAAATAATAAAAAAATATAAAGCTACATACTGATCTGAAATTAATAACAATCATACATCACTACACTCTCTGAAGATGTCTACATTTTTCACCCACAATCACATATTTATATGTACTGCACCACTTACTTCATGTTAATTTCTGTTAAAACAATTCCACAGCCTCAAACACTGCATTTTTGTATCCAAAATTATAAAATGCCTTCAAACATGGTTCCATAACAATTTGTAAAGTAAGAGAATCCCCTTTACGCACCTTTCCTAACAATGAGCACATTGTTTTACTCTAGAAATAACAATATATCCACTCAAACATCTTATAGGGATAAGATATGTGCACAGTGAGGTTCATAAAACACTAGGCCTTGTAGGAACAGATTGCAGATGTTTTGTTATACAATTTTAGAAACACTGGCACTCATTGCAACCCTGGCTATCGGTGATAAAGCGGCTGTAATACCGCCAACAGGCCGACAATAATAAATATGAAATTATGACCACGGCTGGAACCGCTCAGATAGACAGACACTTTAACACACCGACCTCCAGGGCGAAACCAACAGGCACCACGGCGGTAACCACCAACAGCCAGATGGAAGACAATGTACCACTCAACGTATAATGACAGTCCAATCCGCCACCTTTTCCGGGGCGATACCAACGACATCAAAAGCCTGGCAGAAACACTGCACAGAAGGGAAACGACTCACCTCTGGGCACTCAAGGAAGAACCACGCCGCCATGGAGCCTGAGTTGCATGTCTTCCCCATGCTCTTCTATCTTCTGCTCCACTACGAACACCAACACCAATGAAGACGACACGGTGAGTACTGCCGCCTAGCACAGAGGGGAGTGGGGAGGAAAAAGAGAGTGCCACACACATGCAACACCCCCACCCCCAACACCATTCACACAAGCAGATACAGTAACATTACTTATTCACCCCGTAACCCTCAGGAATAATGCAAGGACAACTACTATAGTGTAAAAAGGCTGTTATCAGATAAATATAGGTGAAATTTGTGCATCCAAATCAAAAAATATATACTTATTTACCATGCAAAGGACACTGCCCAGTCCTCAATGTCCGTGGGCCACAGGGCCACATTACAAAGTCCAAGGCCCAACCTCACTCCTGCAACAACATGGAGCGAACACTGCAGGGGCATCAGGTCGAAAATAGGCAGGCACCTCAGGGGGATGGGGAATGGGGGGGCACCTCAGTCGGAAGATGGAACAACACCACTGGTCCTGGAGGGGGCAACATGCCCTGTGCTTGGTTTGGGAGTGGAGGTAGAGGGAGTGGTTGTAGGAGGTGTCTGTCTGCTGTGTTTGGGTGTAGGTGCATGGGCTGAATGCTGTTGTGAGGTGGATGGCTGTTGGGTGTCAGAGTGCTTGCGTGGTGTTCTTTGGGAGGAGGGGGCACCGACACAGTGGGAGAGGACACAGGGGAACTGTGCATGGAAGTGGGGGTAGTGACTGCCAGTGAGGGGCGTCTGCTGATAGGTGTGGTGGTGATGGGTGTAGTGGATGAGGATGTAAGTGTCCACTCTTGTGTGTAGTCCTGGGTGCCTGCTCGCCTGCCTGTGTGGTTGGGATAGGTTGGGGTTGAGGGGAATGGGATTGGGTAGAGGAAGTTGGAGGGGGAGACAAGAAACAGGGACAATGGCTGCCATCAGAGAGGAGGCCACAGCCTGGATTGATCTATGTTGGGCCGCCATGCCAGTGTGAATGCCCTCCAGGAATGCATTTGTCTGTTGCATTTGGGCTGCCAGAGATGGATCGCAGGAGGTCAATAGCCTCCTCACTCAGGGCATCAAGGCTCACTGTGGCAGGGCCTGAGGTGCCTGGGGCAAAGGATATGCCCACCCTCTTGGGTGAGCAGGCATGGGAAACACGCTGAGGGGCTGCAGGGAGGGCGGTGCTGGTGCGGGAGGTGGCGGCTGTACCAGTAGCTGGCCTGGTCACAGAGGTGTCCGCCACCACCAGGGAGCTTCTATCGGTGGAGAATCTGTATCCAAACTGTCCCCTCCTGTCTCCGCTGTGGTGCGCCCCTCACCCTCCATCCCACTGGTGCCCTCACCGTCAGTGGATTTGGCATCCTGGGTCCAGTGGGATGCAGCTCCCTCTGTCGTCGGTGCCTCTGCTCCTCCACCAGAATGATGCTAATTCACATAAGTACAGGGTGAAAAAACTAAAAGGGGGGGGGCAAAGGATACACTTGGTCAATGGCGGCAACAAAACCACCGTTGGCGTACACGAGACACACACACACACAGGGAATAGCCCTATGCACCAGGCAATGCACTACTAGTCACAATGCTAGTCACCAGGCCATGGATAAGGACACCTAACGCCAATTGCAGAATACCTGAGACCCACAGACCCCTGCCCAGTAGTGGATGCCTACTAACTTGGTTGGAGGTATTTGACATCAGAACCCTGCCCAACCTCGGGCCTACTCGGCAATGTCAGGCCTGGCCTAGGGGCACCCACAGGCCCATATCCCCCACCCGGATACCACCCTACCAGGAACAAGTTGTATATTAGGGCACTGAACTCACCCCCTTTTTGCTGCTGTGATGCCCCCAAGCGCCCATCCAGCTCCGGATAGGCCCCCACCAGTATGCAGCCCATCAGGGTTCGACAGGCAGGGTTCGACGGGCACCCCTTCCTCGTTGGGAGGCCATCCCCAGCTGGGCCTCCACGTTCTTCTGTGCCCAGCGTCTCAGGTCCTCCCACCATTTCGGACAGTGGGTGCTCTGCCTGCCGTAGACCCCCAGGGTCCACATGTCCCTGGCGATGGCACGCCATATTCCCTTTTTCTGATGGGCGCTGACCTTTAGGGAAATGGACACAGGGAAAGGTATTAATCCGACCATCCTGCCAGTAACACTCATGGCCCACCATTCCCCTTCCCATCCCCATTAGCACAGACATGGCCCACCATACATGCAGCAGGCTGCCTAGGGCCCATCCACCAATTCCCCTCTACATGAGGCCTTCACACATAACATTCCATGCATTCACGCCCCATGCATCGTACTTACTGTGTACCCACCTGTCGGTCTGGAGGCCCATACAGCATTTGGTACTGGGGTAGGACCACATCCACTAGTCGCTCCAGCTCCACTGAGGTGAAGGCAGGGGCCCTTTCCCCAGTGACACGATCCATAATCAGTTCCAAACACAGGTCACAGGAGCACTTGCAGTGTAGGTCCTCTCCTGTTGAAGGTCAGGTAGCAAGTGAGTGAACAGATAGAAAATGGAACTGATGTTCGCTGCGGTGCATACCGTCACCGCCAGCATACATCACAATTGGCCACTGAACCTCATAGGGCCCAATGTTAACCAATGAGGACTTGCACAACGGTTTTTGACTGCCTCCCACTACGGCACACAACGTCAGCGGCAGTACCTCATTTTCACCTGTCCCTCCATTTCAGCGGGGGTGCAGGCCATTGCTTCTAACTGCATCACAGTACACATATGCACCATTTGTACCGCTCCAAAACAATACTGTTACAATCACGACATGCATTGAAGTGTAGTGGTTGGAAATAAGAAATACTGACCAGCTGCTCACCATTTTGCCCCATAGATTGCAACCGCTGTGGATGAATAGGAGATGGAGACATTACCTGTGTACAGACCCCTGGTGGACTTGGCAACAATGGAGGACAGGCACATTATCCTCACCTATAGACTGGACAGGGCCACAATCACAGAGCTGTGTGCCCAATTGGAGCCTGACCTAATATCTGCTATCTGTCACCCCAATGGGATCCCCCTCTTGTGCAAGTGCTATCAGTGCTCCATTTCCTGGCAACTGGCTCCTTCAAAATGACAGTGGGAATGGCAGCAGGAATGTCACAGCCAATGTTCTCAATAGTGCTGACCAGAGTGTTGTCTGCCCTGATTAAACATATGCGCAGCTACATTGTTTTCCCTCAGTTGGAGGATTTGTCGACAGTGAATGTTGATTTCTATGCAGTGGGACATATCCCCAACATGATTGGGGCAATTGATGGTACACATATAGCTTTTGTCCCCTCCCGGTGAAATGAACAGGTGTTCAGAAATCGAAAGAGCTTTCACTCGATGAGTGTGCAGATGGTGTGGCTGGTGGACCAGTACATCTCCGCGTCAATGCAAAATATCCTGGGTCTGTGCATGATGCCTTTATCCTGAGGAATAGGAGCATCCCATGTATGATGGCTAAACTCCAGAGGGACAGGGTGTGGCTAATAGGTAAGCCCTGGTTCCCACTCAGTGGATGTTGGTGTATGGGTATGGTGTGGGCCGTAAGGGTTGGTGTGTGGCTGACTGTTGTCCCTCGATATTTGCAGGTGACTCTGGTTACCCCAACCTCTCATGGCTACTGACCCCTGTGAGGAATCCCAGGACAAGGGCAGAGGAACGTTACCATGAGGCACATGGGCGAACAAGAAGGATTATAGAGAGGACCTTTGGCCTCCTGAAGGCCAGGTTTCATTGCCTCCATCTAACAGGTGGATCCCTGTACTACTCACCCAAGAAGGTCTGCCAGATCATTGTGTCATGCTGTATGTTGCACAACCTTCGCTTACTCGCCAGGTGCCTTTTCTGCAGGAGGATGAGGCTGGAGATGGCTGTGTCGCAGCAGTGGACCCTCTGGACAGTGAAGATGAGGAGGCAGAGGATGAGGAGGAGGGCAACAGAAGTGCAATAATTTGTCAATACTTTCAGTGACACACAGGTAAGACATTGTAACTTCACATTTAATTAACAGTTTTGTGTTTGACATTGTCACTGGCAGGCTGATTTTCCCACTTCTATGGCCACTCACTGTAGCCTTTGGCATCTCTATTTGCAGATAATTGTGCCCCACTATCGCTCATGGTGTGTTGACAGCAGCAAACCACAGGTCATTCCTATGTGTACAGTTGATTTTCAATGTTTCAACCTTGTTACATGAATACATACTTAAATCATTTGACATACTCCATACTTTTATTTTTTCAAAGGGTGTTTATTTCAGTGCTAAGAGGCAGAGGGGGTTGTGCAATGGGCTGGGGCGATGATGGAGGAAAGTCCAGGTTGGAGTCCAGTTTATTTGTATCACAGGTGCATTGTCCAAGGGGCCATAGGAAGGGGAGAAATGGGAGTTCAAGGTGGACAGGATGACAGTGTGACACAAGGGTGACAATCAGGAAAGTGTTATTTCCTGGTGGTGGTCTTGGCAATAGACTCTGGCTTCTGCCTGGTCAGCAGGGAACGTTTGTGGGGTGGTTCACCTTCTGCAGGGGGAGGGGTGCTGGTGGCCTGTTGGTCCTGTGGCGGGGCCTCCTGTCCACTAGCGGCAGCAGAGGTGGAGGGCTGTTCATCTGTTTGGATAGTGGCAGAGGCCAGATGGGGTGCCACTGCCTCCCTCATAGTGTTGGCCATGTCTGCCAGCACTCCTGCAATGGAGACTAGGGTGGTGTTGATGTCCTTCATGTCCTCCCTGATCCCCAGATAGTGTTCCTCCTGCAGCCACATGTTCTCCTGCAACTTGTTGAGTATCTGGCCCATCGTCTTCTGGAAATGGTTGTAAGCTCCCATGATCGTGGTGAGTTGGTTCTCTGGGCCTGTCCTCCCCCTGTCACACAGCAGCCCTCCCAGCTTCCATGTTGTCCTGTGCCTCTGTCCCCTGAACAGTGTGCCCACTGCCACTGACCCCAGGTCCTTGATCATCCTGTGTTTGTGGGGTGGCCTGGGTTCCCTGTAGTAGTGGACACACTACTGATTGACGTGTCCTGGGAACAGAGGTATGAGCCTGCTAGGTTGGTGCTGTGGTGGTGTTTCCTGAGGGGGAAGGCTCTGTTATGGTGTGAGAGTGTGCCTGGGTAACCGATTGTCCGGAGATCCCTGATGCGCCAGGTTGGTCATCCAAATCCAGGAGAGCAGAGCTGCTGTCATCACTGTGGTCCTCGTCTGGGGGGTACTGGATGTTGCTGGCACCTTTTCTCCAGTGACATTGGCTGGGATATCTGTAGGGATGTAAATGCAGTGTTATTGTTTCTGCGTGTGACATCATGTGCATGGGTGTGCTGCCCTCTATTATTGTTGTTGCCCTGGCAGATTTGCCTTTGAGTGAGTAGCTATTTGGTGGTCTAGGTGATTCTCTCCAGTGTGCATGCAGTGGTGATAGGTATCCATGCAGGTCTGTGAGGGGTGTCCATGTATTGGTGTTACATTCAGGGCTTGGTATTGGGATGTGTGGGTTGTGATGGTGGGGTATGTGGGAGGTGGTGAAGTGATGACAGGCAAGTGGGGGTGATAGTAATAGAGATTTGACTTACCAGAGTCCAGTCCTCCTCCTCCTCCTGCCAGGCCCTCAGGATGCATGATTGCCAAGACTTGCTCCTCTCATGTTGTTAGTTGTGGGGGAGGAGGTGGGGGTCCACCGTCAGTCCTCTGTATAGCTAGTTGGTGTCCTGCTGCTGTGGAACGTACCTTCCCCCATAGGTCATTTCACCTCTTCCTGATGTTGTCCCTTGTTCTGGGGTGCTGTGCCACGGCTTTGACCCTGTCCACGATTCTCTGTCATAGCTCCATCTTCCTAGCAATGGATGCCTGCTGCACCTGTGATCCAAATAGCTGTGGCTCTACCCAGATGATTTCCTCCACCAGGACCCTCAGCTCCTCCTCAGAGAATCTGGGGTGTTGTTGTGGTACCATGGGTGTAGTGTGAGCGGTGTGGGTGAGGGTGTGTAGGTGATGTGTTGGGTTGTGTGATGTAAGGTGCGTGGATGGTGTATAGGTGATGTTGTGTGGCTATGGTTGTGTGAGTGGTCTTGCTGTCTCTCTCGGTTAGCAATTCTTTCTAGTCGTAAAGGTTTGTGGGTAGTGTGGGTGTGTGTTTTATAGTGGTGTGGTGTGTGTATGAGTGTCAGGTGTGTGTAGTTTGAATTGACCAATGTAGTGCTGTTTTGTTTGTGTGTGTGTATTATGAGCGCGGCGGTATGTACCACCAATGGTTTACCACCATTGAATGTCCGCCACGGTGATTCGTGGGTCATAATGCTGTGGGCGTAGTTCTGTTGGCATAACGGTGTGGGTTTTGCTACCACCAGTTTATCGCTTGTGTGTGTGGCTGTAGAGTGACTGATTGGTATGTGTGTGTCATAATATGGTTGGCGGTTAGCCGCGGCGTTATGTTGGCCGCAGTCGGCATGGCGGTAAGCAGGAATTACCGCCAATGTCATAGTGAGGGCCACTGTCTCTTTTATTTACAACTGCATACAGATTTAATATTTCATGTTTTAACCAACATCCAATATTTGGTGATACCTCGCCACATTTTAAAGACTACCTCTCAAAACCTAAATTAGTAAATATGCACCTCTACAAGCAGCTTTTGACTCACTAAACCTTGTATAGAATACATTTACCAACAGTAGTGCATACTAACACTTCTCAACAAAGTTCATAAAGTATATATCTAATTGCCTGAACTTAGAACAGTTTCTTATATACAACTGAAGGCACCAGTCTGTCTCACTTCCAAATTCAGTCACTTCTGCTGAGTTCAACTCCAAAAGTACTTCCCCCCATACAATCTTGCAAGATTCTCACAGAAACGTAAAACACCTTGTGGCTGTTCCAGCAATTCTGAATGCAAGTCTGCCAAGATGCTTGCAGGATCATAAAATCCTTGTGGCAGGCTCATTAATTACCCCTCAGGTCTTGCAAGCCTCGTGTAAGCTACTCCTCTGAAAGACTGTGGGAATCACAGCAAAATTGTAGGAAAATAGTATGTGGGACAGAGTTTCCTCTCCACTGAGACCTATCACCTACATGACAGGTTTGTGTAGAAGAGTGTGGGGAGAAGCTGGCCTCTCCACACAGACCACTGTTTCCGATGGCGGGTATATGTGGTAGTGTGTATAGAGGGACTGGCCTCTTCAGTGAGAATCTTTTCTTGTATGATGGGTTTGCGTAGTAGGGTGTGAGGGGAGACTGGTTCTTTCCTCAGACCTCTCTCTTACATGAAAGGTGTGCGTAGTAGGGAGTCTGCATGGACTGCACTCTAATTCCACACCTCTTTTGCAGTCACAGGAGTGCATAGTAAGGTGTATATATGGGCTTTCCTCTCCTTCCAGACCTCTTTCTCAGATTATGGGTTTTCATAGTTGGGTGTATGGAGAGAGATTGCCTCTCCACTAAGTCCTTTCTCTCAGATGACAATTTTACATATTAGTGGGTGTACATGGACTGGACTATTCTATCAGACCTTTCCAATCTCAGAGTATGGTTGTGAATAGTAGGGTGTGCATATGAGCTACCCTCTCCTTCAAGATCTCCCTCTTGGATGATGGTGTGCATAGCTGTGTGGAGAAAGACTGACCTCTCCAGAGAGACCTCTGTCTCAGATGACAGATGAGGTTAGTAGGGTGTACACACGGACTAGCCTCTTCTGTGAGACCTCTGTCTCATAGGATGGATATGCCTAATAGGGAACTTATATGGACTAGCCTCTCTTCTAGGCCCAACCCCCTGGAGCACACACCCATCGGCTGCCAGTTTATAGGTAAAGAAGCTGTCCGCAGTTGAAATAATAGCTGTATCCATATGTTAATACTGTTAATACTGTTAAAACTTGTATTCATGGTCCATTAAGGCAAAGCCTTTGTTATTAAGAAGAGCACTATAAATAAGCGTTGTAAGGTCACTACTGACAGTGGTTCCAGTAAAGGTGTACATATGTTTGAAAAGCTTAACAGTAAGAGACTATGTGAAATACTCCCAGTATACTCTCGGATTAGATGCAAATATTTGCAGAAACTTGTAAGTAAAATTGAGTATTCTTTGCTTTCAAAATAATATGTTCAGAAAAAATGCAAGCAGGAAAAAATGTTTTTGCTAAGTTACTGAGAAGGTAGGTACTATTTCTTTGATGCATCATTAAGTAAAATGTGTTGATGCATGCTAGTATTTCCAAAAAGTGTTCATAATGGAAAATCACTGAAACTATTTTTAACAAGATCATGGGAAACATGAAAATAAACAAGCACTTGCAAAGCCAGATGATCTGACATTGGTTGTCAGTCTTTGATTTTATCAATGCTTGTCTTGTTTTGACATGCCTTTTGTATTGTTGTGGGAGATACCAGTGCCTCACTATTGTAAGAAACAAAAAAACAAAAATATCTTGGCTAGCGCCAGACCTAATTAGGAGTCCAATTCTTAAAGAAAGTCACAAAACTGCACACAGGATATATGTCTTTGAATTAGTGGTTTTCATGAATTCACAAGAATTCACAGAAGTAGACCAGGAAACATCACTCCTAGAACATATTTGTGAACTTCATCTCTTTGTCAATGCAGATGTCATGATTTATGTGATATGTGTGGTAATTAGCAGTGCATGGCAGGGTGTGAGTTATAGTTACCTTGGGCAAGAGTTATAGTTTCTTGAGATTTATATAAATATAGCTGCTGAATTTCTATGATTTTGTGTCTGTAAACCTAATTATAACATCCAATAGCCTTTGGTTTCTATGGCTAATTTAAAGTTTTTTTAACACAATAATAATAGTAATAATGATGATAATATTCAATTATCCTATGTTAATCCAACCGCCACCTCACATGGCCACTGTGCATGGCAATGGCCCACATGCAGCCAACCCCATGCTGTGGGTAGGGGGGGCTGTATGGGTCTGGATCTGCTGATCCATAGTGGGTTCACAAGGAGCCGAGCTGAGTCCCGCAGTTGATCCATGGATATTTATGGGCAATTTCTTGTCCATGATGGGGTCCCGATACACAAAATGGCAACTATCCTGTCAGGTGGCGAAAACCCAATCACATCATTGTTCTTGGATCCACATCTCTAAGGCCCAGATGTATCAAGATTTTGCTTTGCAAGTCTCAAATAGCAAATTTTAAGAAATCAATATTTCCTGCATGCAAAATGTAATGTATCAAAATTGTGAGTCGGAAATAGCGATTTTCAAGAAATCGCTAGTGCAATTTACGAGGTCCAAATACCGAATCGCAAATAAAATTGCGATTCGGTATTTGAAAATCGCAAATTGCGAAAATGGTTACCCGGCACAGCCTGATGACATCACAAGCAGGAAGTGAGTCTGCCCATGCTGTTTCCAGGTACCACACTCACAGGAGCAGTCAGAGAGTCACAGACCAGCCCAAGGGAGGGTATTGTGGGAGCAAGCCAGGACCTAACACCAACATGGCCAATGCTGGCAATGGGAAGGAGAAGGGAGGCAGCAAAAGGAAGCTGAAATTCAGTGAGCAAGAATTGGAGGTTCTCACTGGGGAGGTGGTCAGGAGCTATGACCGGCTGTTTGGGAAGAGCTCACTCCAGGTACCAGAGAGTGAGAAGTGGAAACTTTGGGCTGACATCCAGACCAGAATCTGCGCAGTGGGGGTTGAGCAGCGCTCGGTGGAAGAGATACGCAAGAGGTGGTACGACCTGCGTTCCCGTACCAAGAAGAGGGTGGCCAGCCGGCTAAAGGAGGCAAGGAGCACAGGAGGCGGACCATCCACCCAGACACCCTCCACCCCCATGGAAGACCTGGTGGAGTCCACACTGCTTCCAGAAGCTGTCGTTGGGGTCACTGACATTGACACTTCCGGCACACCTAGCACCAGAAAAGGTAAGTCCAATAATGATGTGTATCCCCATATGTGCAAGTACAAATGCCCTTTAGGAAATAGCAATTAGTGCAAAGCATTGAAATAAGTAGTCCATTCCACATCTTACATGCAGCACAACAATGCCTTATGGGAGTGGTAGTCCACAACCCTGAGCTGAAAATAGCACATAGATAGCAATTAAGTATAAAAACACAGAGAAGAACAACACACACAACTCACAGTGATACGATGTAAGCGTACATTTATTACCATGGTGCAACATTTGGTGATACATTCATAAATGACATGCTGCACATTGTAGTTGCAGATGGCTCAGGCCCAGCAGCAGCAGAATGTGCCAATGTGGGGGATGCAGAAACACAGCCACTATCCGACTCAAACACCAGTGAGTCATTGGGTATAGCGCCAATCAGACGCAGGGCAAGGGTATTACCTCTCCACGAGTTGAACCTGGACTCTGAAGAAATGCCGGATGAAGGCCACACACCACCTCCAGAAGCTGGATCCACAGGAAGGCAGCAGTCCCTGCCCCAGCGTCACTCAACTCCCCGCAAGAGGCCTCACGATGCAGGCACACAGCACACAGATGAAGGCAAGGGCCCATCAATCTTTGGCGGCCTTGAAGCGTCCATGCTCACAGTGCAGCGCCTTCAATGCAAAAACATAAGGGCAATGTACAGGCAGTTGCAGTCACACAATGACAATATGGGAGGACTGCACAAGCAGTTGGAGTCTCTGAATGCAAACATCTGCAAGCTGCATGAGGGACAGCAAACAGCTGCAGATAACACGAAGGAACTGACAAATGCCATTAAGGAACTCTGTACTGAGATCAGGCATGAGCGGGTGAGCCACCACAGGCACCAATGGCAATTCATGGGAATGTTCAATGGCTTTTGCAGATCCATAAATCGGCTCGCTACTTCAACTGCCCTGATATCAAGGCGTGCTGTGGCCGCACAGGTGGAGGCAGCACATAGCAGTCGGGACGTTGCACAGGGATTGGTGCAAATAACCAACGTTCTAGATGCTATGCAGACAGCACGCAGTGCTACATCCAGCGAACTGGGTGTAGGGGATACGGAGGAGTCCTCTAGCCTCAGCAGTCTTGCATTCCCCGTGATGGATCCTAGGCATCGCAGTGCCAGGCACAGTACTGCCTGTGAGCCTAATACAAGAGGTGCCGGCGAGGCCACTGCGCTCTCAAGTGGATTGCGTGGACGTAAGAAGTGACATTGAGGGCTACAGGGGACTATCTTCACATGTAGCAATACAGTAAAACTACGATGATTATAGTGTGACACTGTTAATGGCTCATGTCTGCCTATTGTGCATAGCTTTGTCCTAGTGACACATATGTTACCTGAAGTCAAGGTAATAAAGGTGCTGTCATTACTTACATCTGAAATGGTTGTGCGTGATGTCAGCACACCATTGCCTGCCCTCTGCTTCACTGGTCCTGTCTGCTGGCTGTAGGGGTGGTATGGTATCATCATCCTCATCTGAGTCTGGCTCCGATATTTCCACAGGTATGCCCCTGGTGGTAGCTATATTGTGCAAGATCGCACATGTGGCCACTATTCTACAGGTCGTGTCCGGCTGTACTGTAGTGCCCCTCCACTTTTGTGGATGCCCCGGAAGCGACTCTTCAGCAGGCCAAAGGTGCGCTCCACCACATTGCGGCTTGCCCTGTGTGCTGAATTGTATCTCCGCTCTGCTGGTGTTGCAGGATTAAGGTAGGGTGTCATCATGTAGGTGCGCACTGCGTAGGCACTGTCTCCTGGAAGGAACAGAGGGTATGATGAGTAGCTGTGCCATCTGACGTCACACTGCACGCAATACAACATTATAAAGTTGCAAATTACCTAGTAGATTTCCTTCACCAAATTCCCCAGCTAGCAGTCTTGTGTGAATCCCGCTGTGGCGAAAGATGTACGAATCATGTGTGCTCCCTGGGTACCTGGCCACGAGATCAGTTATGATGTAGGAGGCATTGAATATCACATGTATGTTCATTGAATGTTGTTTTTTACGGTTGCGGTACACATACTCTGTGGCCGATGGTGGACAGATTGCAACATGTGTCCCATCTATGGCACCTAGGACATGGGGGATCTGTGCTATCTGGTAGAAATTTAATTTTTTCTGCTGTATTTCCTGTGGGGGTGTGAGGGAATCTGATGTACTGGTATATCCTGCTCAGCATGGCATTTAGAAATGCATAGAAAAATCTAAAGAGGGCACTCTGTGATACCCCCCAGCTGCTGCTATGACCCCCTTGATAGCTCCCTGAGGCTAGTAGGTGCAGGGAGCATAACACCTGCACATGGGTGGGTATGCTATTGGTCCTGTGTGTTGTGCGCTGCAGTATGGGTTGTGGCTCAGCTATCAGGTCAAGTATCATGGCTGAGCTCAAACTGTATTTCTCATATATCTCCTCCTCAGTCTGGTCAAAAAGGGTTATGCGCACTCTGAAAATGCACTCCTGTCTCCTCCTCCCTCTCCTCAAACCTTCCAAGATCCTCCTTCTCCTCGCCATGACGTAGAGTGCAGCCATTGTGGAAATAAGCCTGAGGCATTCTGGGCCTCTTTATATAGGTTGCACCTGGTTACCACCTGGTTTCAAATTATGGTAAATTGCATGTGCAAAAGGCCATTCTGAGAATATGCGCAATTTGTGAATTTTTTATGCATCGCATAGCGACATGGTTTTGCGTGTCGCAATCTGCATATCGGAATTTGCGACATGAAATACTGAATCTCTATTTGCGAGTCTCTATTCAAGTTCGCAATTTGCGATATGCAAATAGCGATTTGGTTTTTCATGTCACAAATTGCGATACGCAGATTGCGACACGCAAAACCATGTCGCTTCGCTAAAAATCAAAATGTTTGCGATTCCTTGGTTTTTGCCTGCGAATGCCTTTCATACATCACAAAACAGGTTTTTGCATTCGCAAACGGCTGATTTTTTGCGATTCGCATCGTTTGCGAATGCTAATAGTTTGATACATCTGGCCCTAAATATTTATAAGTCTTTTTTTAATTAATGACGCCAAAACTACTAAACAGATTTAAACAAAACAACAAAAGAGATCTTTCTCTACCGAGATCTAGCTTTCTGACAAATTTGATTTAATTCCATCCAGCGTTTTGGGATGTAGTCCTGTCTAAAATCCCTATGCAAAATTGTATGGGTAAAATGCATTTTGGGAGCCCACATCTTTTCACCCCGCTTAAGGGATCACCCCAAAACTTTTGTGACAGCAGCTGAAGTGAATGGCAAAGTAGTTCTCAAAATTTCACGAACATTCGTCAAACAACACCAAACAAAAACATTTTTTCCTATGGTCCTAACTGTAACTACCTACTGGCGACTATATATGTATATATATATATATATATATATATATATATATTTCCACAAGATACTTTTCCAGTTGATGTTCTGCTTGCAATATTGTGGTAGCATGATACTTTTGTGCTTCATATTCTCAATGGCGCAGGAAAGCAGTATTGTAGTCTCAAAACTCCTTCCAGAGTTTCATCAAAATTCTTCTGCTCCATCTCAATTAAAGGGTACCTATTCCAGTTTGGGGTGATTCTATAAATCACAAAACCAACTTGACTGTTGATAAGGATTTTGTTTTTGAAATTCCAATCTTAAGTATAATGTTTTTCCTATCCTGACAGCATTTACTGTTCATCCACATTTCCAGTTTTCTATGAATTCCTGTATTAGAAGTCATTTGCCTTTATCACCCATTTTCTTGTGTAGTACTATTACATATCCTCTGTGGTAGATAAGGCATTGTTTGTAGCAAACAACTTTTACCACTGATGTAACAGAAATGTTAGTACTGTCTCTCATGTCACCATGATTATTTATATGTGACACCTTATACCTTATGTTAATCAAATCACTAATATTTATAATGCAAAGTGGTGCACTGAAAATCCATATTAACATGCATTAACTGTAGGTTAGCCATTAAAACCTATGTGGTAAAGCGTTTAGATTTATGTTTTTAGAATTAATTCATCATTATGTTATAATTCATGATGTAAACTAAAGGTCTGCATTAAAACTATATTAGAATTTGCGTGGAAAATATTTAAAAAATAACATCTAATGTAGAGAATGTAGTAGTGTGTTTAGGTCCGCCCTGAGTTTGGACCAAAAGATAGTACCCATAAATGCTCTTTTTAATTACGAAGCTCGTAAGTTTAGGCTTTTGGTCTAAGTTTAGACCAAAAGTTAAAGTTTACACTTGGTAGTCGGGCCAGAGAGTTTGTGAATTTGGCCTTGAATCTGGAACATTCAGAACTGTGGATTGGTAACATATGTATAATGTATCAAAGTCACATGGATGAAAACCAATGAAATATTTCCTACCCGTTGGTAATAGGAGTTCATTGCCATGTTGCAGTCTGTGTTGCCAGATCGATTTCTATTGGATGTCACTTTACCGTGCCATGTAAACTGATGGATTGACAAATCATCTTTCCCTATGAACTTCAATATACTGAACCCCAACTGAAGTCAGAATCAGATTATTTTCCCTGCTCTTCACTGCATGCTGAACCCTTTGAACTCTGAGGGGTATTGCCCTCTTTATCCTTGGCCCTTTAAGATCCCTCGCTGAGACTTATAGATTTTTAACCACCCCCTGAGAAGAAGACTCTTGACCAAGCTTTGAAATGCTGACGTCTTCCCTTTTTTCTTGCCTTTTGTCCATTTTAATTAGTAGCCTGTTACCACAGATTTCCTTTTTCCAAATTATTTTTATCCTTTTTGCGCTGTTTATCTTTTTGCCCGCATGTGTTTAGCCCAGCTCATGTTAATCCCTGATTGGGTAATCTGCAGGTTTTCCCTTGCTAACATAGTTTAATCTGGATGATTTAATGCTTGTAAGAACTGAACTGCACTTACTTTCTAGCATCAGGTGATTCTTCAGGCATTTTGTATTTTTTGAAGAATGTTTAGCTCTGCTAATGTTAGTTTGTTTGAATCTTATCCATCGCCTAGATCAACCCTTGATGATTTTGTACCTTTAAATCTTTGTTTTGAGAATTGTCTATATGACTTTGAGTTTGAGCTTGTAATAAAACCCCTTAAGTTTATTTTGGACTGGAGTTTTCCTTGTGTGCCACATTGGTTATACTGTTCACTTAAATATGATTTGTTGTAAAATGTAATGATTTGTATTCACACCCTCATGCTGGGCCAAAGACTTATTGACCTTGTCAAGCATTGATTCTTGTGAAATAAGACATTTTCCATCACTACTGTATTATGACAATGGGTTTGAGACTCTTGTTAAGTGTGATTGCAATGTACATATTTAGCAGATGCACTGCATTTGAGGTATGAGAAGAACACAACAAAATAATATCAAAACGCTACAACATACCCCAGTGCAATAACACTGTACAACAGCATATCTCCTCAGTACTACAACACAACAGCAATGCAACAAAACAATACAATAACATGAACACACCAATACAGCAAACTATGCAGCAACAAACCAACCTAAAAACACAGCACTGTGACCCATAAACAAAGCCCAACAACAACACTATCTAATAAAACAAAAAAGCAGAAAACAACACACCCTTAAAATGATACTTCCAATCGGGGCCAGAAAATTACATTAAAAAACAAAAAAAATGACCATATTTATTTGCTGTAAGACTTTTCACACCATGAGTATGCAGTTTTCCTCGCTGACCATGGAAACTGCAGCCTTGCAGCTCCTCAGTCCACTAACCAACCAACAGCAATCCCCACAGTCTTATTGTAAACAATCTCAAAGCATTTCTTCCTCTCACCAGGTATATTTTCTTTGTATTCTTACTATGTACACCTCTCTGATGTTCTTTGGTCAAGTGCTAAAAATTGAAATATTAATATAGGCATGCATGCATTTAGGATGGGTGTATCTGCAACAGTGTTTTTCTACTATTTTAAATGTGAATAATTTTTACTAGAATTTTTAATTTACATAGTGAAAAATCTCTACTATTTATATCTGAACTGGCTAGTTTCTAACTGTGAATCGTATCCCTGCACCATATTTGAAAGATTTTAAAATAGTCATGCTTCTCAATCGTTTGAATATTGCTTGATAACTGACATGGACCCACCCTTATATGTCATTCTGACCTTTTCTTTTCTTTAGCCGCATGTCTTGTGATCATGCCTTTCCTCAGTTAGCGAAAGAGGGCATTTGAGAAAGCATGAAAGAAATGCTTTCCATGATGTCTGATGAGAGAACCTTCTATGTTGTTTGTTCAACAAGGGGAAGTGGGAGATTTGATGACTGCAATCGTGTGACCTTCGCGAGCCGACCGCAGCAGGTGGATAATAATGCATTTAGCGATTGACCCTGGGGAGCCATTACCTTATTGATGAGTCGCATGCCTTTATCCACAAAAAGGTTTTTTTTTCTCAGCACATTATGTTTGTCTGACATATGCTGAAGAGCTAGAAGTGAGCAAGGGACCTGTGGCGTGACCTCTTCTGTACGCCTTTCCATATTTCTTTTGTTGAGCTCCTTTTAGAGACAAAAACTGTAAAGGTCGGCCTTTTTCTTAGCATGTCTTCAAGTATTCATCGTGTTGAGCAACTGCAAGCTATTGAGACGTACAAATCAGATGATGCTTCTGTTCGACTGCCTCAGAATGGAGTGAACTTCCAAAGAGATACACGTTTCTGTGCAGTTTACATTGGGCTTTACTAACATTGACCAAGAATAAACATTAATAAACCATTACACAGGATTACTCCCACTTTTGGAGTTATTTCACAACATTTTAATGACCCATGAACAATCTCAGACATAGTTCTACAGTAGAAATCAGGTAATATATAACAATGTGAGATCTCCTTAAGTGCTCCACGGGCAAAAGGTATGCAAGTACAATATGTTCCAGGTTGAAATTCTGTTTGTGGGAATGGAATCTAGAAGTGCATCAATCTAGATATTGTTCTTCTTTTACAGGAAGAAATGTATTATATTATGAACCGCATTCCAATACAGTCCCATTTAATACGACGGCTTTCTCTGTTTTTCCACCTTTTATATGTAGAACTGTGATTGTGGCATTTTCTGAATTTGTAAATGCAACTTTGAATGTAAAATCCCCCCATTTATGATTTAAGAAATTAATTTTTATAGTTTAATTAGATTTTTGCGAAGCAAACCTAGGAATAATTATTGTAATCAGGTTCTTTCTAGTTTAAAGCTATTTTATAGCAGAACAGTCACTTTGCTTTTTTTTTTACCTCGTCTAAGCCTGTTCATGCTTATGTTATAACCAATGAATCAAATGGAAATATGGAAGTGCAGGTACTCTCTATTTATAGTGCATGTTTGCTCCTGAGAAGTGCTGGTACTTTTCCTTAAAATGTATTGCAGCAGTGCTGAGAAGTTCAGGTACTCTCCCTTTACAATTAAAGACCTGCCCATTTATAACACTGCTTATAACATCGGGCAACATGTACTGTTTTAAAATGCTTGGTTTATTGGTAATATTTATGCAAACCTCACAAATGAAATATACAGAAACTTCGAATACTTTCCTAGGCGTGATTATATTGAAAGAGTATTTAATGTCTGAATGAAGAATCTCAGAAACAAAGTTCAGACTATATTATTGTGAGTGAGCTATTTTCTCTTTTAATTAATATATGTTGGATTTTCACCACATGATGGATTTAGATCTATTAAAACGGGAAGAGTTTGTCAAAAACTATTAGTTTATGTACCTAGGTTTTATAAATACATGACGAGGAGTTAACTTTTAATTTAACAAGGCACACTACAAACACCACATATACAGCCTCCTCAAATTATTTAAGATTTGCCTACAAGACTCATCCACTAAATCAACTGTATAGTTGTTGCCACATGTTGACTAGGTCAGTCCCATATTGATAGGACTCTCCTAATCTCACTGAACGTCTGAATGTCCACTCTTTTTCGGCTCCCAGGTAGTTGTTGGCAGCAGAAAGTCAGGCTGCATTTCTTCAAGGCTCTTGAAATGTCCCTGTCAGCGAATGAATGCTCCATTGCACGGCTAGCGAAAAATTGGGTGGCAGTAGATTTATGGCTTCAACCCTGCTCATGTCAGGTTTTGTGCCCCCATATTATGGTGACCTTTATGTGAGATTTACTTGCAGTAGAAATATCAGAATGGTGACAACTGCCCATTGATAGGCTGTGTAAGATGTGTGATCTTGGGATGATTGTACAGTTTATACTAGGAAGTCCAGGCAACAATTTAATTTCCCTTTGTTTGCACGTGATTTCATGTGAATTAGGATTTCACACAAAGCCATGCAAGGCTAATTTAGTCAATACGACTTTTGAGAAAACATGTTGGTGTTTTGAAGTGATTCTGCCCCATTGCACTCATTTGCATAGACTACACATGGTTAACTCAAAGCTCGAGGCAAGTTTTGGTGCAAAAATGTGCTACAGTTTTTGCCACCAGGCGTCTCCTGTGCTTTGCAAACATAATTGCATGCATAAATTGAAGCCTTAGGACCTCATTACGACTTTGGCAGTCTGAGGCCCGCCAAAACCGTAGTGAGTGTCAGACTGCCCACTCCTGGTGGTCCGACTGCAAAGGCAGTGCAGGGGCCACTCTGCCATGCACCCTCTGAATGCGCACTGTCTACTACAGCAGACAGTGCGCATTCAGAGGGTGCTGATGGCCACCTCTCTGCGACAACATTGGCCTAGGCTTCTCATGGAGTGGAGGTCAATGCTCCATACTGTTTCCACTGGGCTGAACTTCAGAAACCTAATGCAGAGGTTTCCGCCGGTCAGCCCAGTGGAAAAGTCATAATTAGGCCAGGGGGGAGACCACCAGCGCTGCAGCAGTCTCCTCCACACAGGTCTGGCGGACCAGCGGTCAGCCCGCCAGACACGTAATGAGTCATGTCATATACAGTTAAAAAATTGTAGTTGTGCCTCTTGGGTCCATAAATTGAAGGATTACCAGCAAGCCATCTCTCTGTATTGTTCCTGATTATGGAGTTGTAGCCTTCCTCTTGAATTACATTGCTCCCTTTTCCTTCTGTTTTTCTTTTTTACAAACACAATGAAAATGCTTCTAACATAAAGTTGCCCTTGTCATTGATGTCTTGTAACTTGTGAACATATCTGGTAATTCAGAAGTTTGTGTAGCTCGACATAATACATCTTCCTTCCAGGGCTGGTGCTATTGTGTAGCATCTAATGAACAGAAATATAATTAAAAGTTGTTTTCATAGTAGCGGATGTATTAGCATGAGGGATCTCTTATTAGATCAGATGCTGTTATGTTTACTACAGCAGAAAATGAATAGTAACCACTTGAATGCCATTTGAATTCACTGGCTTGTGCAGTCAGAAAGTCACTTCAGATCTACAGCTTTCTGACTACACTGTGCTTTGACTGGCCAGCATCACAAGTACCCAAAAGTAAGATTGCTCTTAAAGAATTATAATAAGATATTCTGCATCTAATTGCACTACATTATAAAGTGGGATTCCGTGTCATTCTGTGACTGGGAAGAGTGGGTCGCAATGTCATTTTCAGATTTTCACTGTTATGAGTCACAAACTACATATTCACGAACATGTTTGAATTTTTAATCTTTGTGTAACTACAAATAACTGTTGATAATCTAATTCCCATATAATAGCGGTCGCATCAGACATGCACTAACCAACCATGATCTGATTGAACCTTACCTCAACTAGAAATCTATCTGCTGAAGACAATGGCGGTCATTATGAACACGGCAGGAAACACCGCCGACCGCTGTGGCGGCGGTGAACAGAAGTCCGCTGTTGGCAGTGAATGGAAACACGTCATATAATGAACAAAAACCCCAACCCCGCCAAAAATCACCAGACCCCCACTCCCCGCCATGACCCTGTCGGGGGGAATCCTGGACCTCCCTACCCCACCACCGCAAGCACACCCATATCCTGCCCTCCAAATAATGATGCACAAATCACCTTGGCGGACAGTGGAGGCCGGACAACCATTGGCGGTTCCGACCGCCACGGGCGGCAAGTGGACTCACCAACAAGAAGTGCACACATTGGATAAGCATGCAACCCACACACCTGACACACATCCATACCCCATAAAACACGCCTAGATATACCCCACAATACTTTGCAACGAAACCAGGCCAAGAAGACGGAGAGCACCAGAGGCAGACACCGAACGGCACCAAAAAGCACACATCCACGCTTCACAGAAAGGGACTTAAGGACCATGGTGGACGAGAACCTGAAGGTTGAGCCACAAATATTCGGGGCAGCGGGTGAAGCACACACCCATCGCAAGGAAGATGGAGCTATGGCAGACCATTGTGAACAGGGTCAATGCAGTGGGACACCATCCACGCACCAGGGATGACATCCAGAAGAGATGGAACGACCTGCAGGGGAAGGTCAGGGGCATGGCATCAAGGTACCACATTGCAGTCCAGAGGACAATGGGAGGACCGCCACCAACACCACCAGAATACACCGACTGGGAGGAAAAGGTACTGGCCATCCAGCACCCTGAGGGACTCACTGGAGGAATGGACTCGGGTAAGTCATCAGCATATACCCCATATACACCATAGCTGTAATGCATGCACCACCCCACCCCACCCACACCCACCAGGACTAACACCCCACCCAGGCAACAGCCACTAAATCCACCCCGCATGACCACAAACCCCATAACAGGCCCAAATTCCTCCCCCTGTGCACAGCCACCTACCCCTGCAAGTACCCACAATGGAACGACAACCCCCACCACAATGCAACCCCACAGTCGAAGCTAAATGCAGTGTCAACCTCACAAAGGCACCCTGTAAGGCCACTGAAAGTAACCCCAGCACAAAATAGCCCAGTCCTGTCCCACCCAGGAAACCACTGTCACCCCTACCACCCAGTCAAGACCAGCAGCCCAGGGCAAGCATCCCCACATCAGTGTATACAGGCCACAGACTGGTGGAACCCAGGTACAGAGGCCACAGTCTCCCACTCCCAACATGCAAGAAGGCGAGGGCCCCAGTACAAGTGGTACTGCCAGATCTGTGCAGGGGACTCAGGCACAGGGTGCTAGGGCAAGTGCAAGGGTGTCCGTGGGCAAGGGGGGAGGCCAGAGGATGGATGCAGCTGCCCAGAACGTGATATCAGAGGTATTGGGGCCTACCAGCATACCCATCAGAGGTTGGCACAGATAGTGTACACCCTGGAGCACAGTCAGAGGATGCAGCAGGAACACCACCAACAGGCCATTGAGCAGTGGAAACAGCACAACGCCACAATGGCCACCATAGCAGGAGCTCTGCTGCAGCTGGTACAAACCCAGTCTGAGACGCACACAGGACAGGAAGCCCCCACTATAGCACTGGACACCCACCATGAGATTACACCATCAGCAGAAACATCCCAGGAACTTCCTTCACAGGAAACCCAAGGGCCTACCATGTCATCCCCTAAAGATCAACAGCAGGCACCCAAACGGACCCTCAGGCCAAGATATGGCACTGGGACCCAAGCAAAGAACAAAGCCCCCTTCAAGAAGTAACTCAGCAACAATCTGCACAGCAACCATCCCACTGATTCAGGCACCACACATTGCTAAGAGGCAATATGAACTAATGTAAGAAAAGATGGACCCATCAATACTATCAACAAGGCTGCCACCATGTTGGCTTTCAGGACACCCACCGCTTACGGCTTGCCATCGCTGTAAATAGCACTATTCACTCCCTGCCACCAATAAAACATATATCACACCTGTAACACTGTCCCCTGTGTTAAAATGTGAACAAAGTGAAGTATGGATGCAACTGGCTGAGAACTACTTTATTGTCAAATATTTGCATGAAGTTAGTCCTGTGTGCCTAAATGTGGGCCCTAAGTAAATGCAATAAATATCAATCTGTATCATGCAGAACTGGACCAATGTTTCTCCTATCATTATCACCGCCCCCTATATGACTGACAGTATGTGTCACAAACCCCAATGTCAGCCCAAATTCCCACACAGTTACTGGAAGTAGAGTTGTATCAGTTGGGTCCTGGAATTGACATTGTCCCCTTCCTCATCATCACTGTCACTCTCCTCTACTCTCTGAGGTAGCTGGTCAGGACATACAGCACCCTCCACCTCCAAGAGGGGGATAGAATGTCTCACTGCCACGTTGTGCAGCATGCAGCAGGCCACCACTATTCTACACAGCTTTTCAGGCCCATAGGCCAGGGAACCCCCAGAGATATGTAGACAACAAAATCTAGCCTTCAGGAGACCTAATGTGTGCTCTCTCACCCTCCTAGTACGTCCATGGGCCTCATTGACAGACACACTTACCTATGATCCACCCTCTGTCCTCTTGGAGTTGTTCCATCCTCTGTGGCACACTAACGTTCCTCAAGTCGATGGAATCTTGGACTGAACCTGGGAACATGGCATTCACATGTGAGAAGTACTGGTCTGCAGTACATATCAATTGGATGTTCATGGAGTGAAAGTTCTTTCTGTTTCTGTACACCTGTTCACTCACTCTTGGGGGATGAACGGTATGTGGGTGCCATCAATGGCACCTATCACATGAGGTATGTTGGCAAAGGCATAGAATTCAGACTTAATGGAAGGGAGGTCAGTACTTTTGGGAAACCTCACATAGGACTGCAGGTGTCGTACAAATGCATTTCGAAATCTTGTCAGTACCATGCTGAACATTGTCTGTGAAAATCCAGCACCCATGCCCACTGTCACTTGAAATGATCCCATGGCCAGGAAATGGAGTGCAGAGAGCACCTGCACTTTATTAGGGACGGCATGCTGATTACGATTTCCCGGAGTTAGTGCAGGATCCAGTAAAACACAAAGTTTCTGAATTGTTGCACATGTGAGTCTGTAATTGATTATGATATGACGCTCCACCATGGTCCTCATATCCACAAGTGGTCTGAACACCGATGGTGCCCTTCCTCACCACAAGGGTCGGTACCTACAAGGGGTTTCAAAAAGGTGTGATGAACACACATACAAAGGCACACATTGTCATCAATTGTGCACTACATATTTCATTATAGTGACTCAACATTAACTGCTTCTTGACAGACCTACATCCACACCTCAGTGAGGGAACAGTGTTTTTCATGTGTGGTATATTACGGATTGGTCACATGAATAGGTGCTTTATGTCGCTAATACGGCCTGTTTTGTGCACATTTTTATTTATAGATGCGTAGTTACTGCCAAAATGTCTGCCCACGGTAATCCAGGCCTTTTGTTGTGGAAGTGACCTCATACTGCTAGCGGTTGACGTCACAGCGTAAGGCGGTGTTTACCACTGTTCGCACCATCATTGGTTAACATGGATGCCAATGGGGAATCCTGGCGTATCATGATCGCCGCCAGCAGTGATGGTGCACACCGCCGCAGTACTTTTGCAAGTTCATCATCTATTATTCATTTGACTCTCTGATCTCGTGCGGACAGGTGATGCACTTTGTGTACTGCTGTGGTCTGCCTCTGGCAATGGATGTGGCTCGAGTTGCAGGGGAAAGGTCCCCAGCCTACTCCCAGGAGCAACTGGAGAGGCTAGTGGACGGGGTCCTGTCTCTGTACGCAAAACTGTACGGACAGCCAGAGGTACAGGTGAGTCTGGGTTTGGGGGGCACTGTTTGGGTGTAACGGATGGTGTTGAATGAACATATGTGTGCACCTCTGAGCCTGCATGGGCCGTGGTGCATGGCATGCTGCGTGCGTATGGCCTGTAAGTCTGACAGTGCTGCTGTCCCATAGTGGACAAGCAGCCAGCTGTACCTATCTTGCAAGTGCCTGACCTTTGTGTTTCATATCTGTGTCACCCTTTTAGGTCAGCACCCACCAGAAGAGGGCACTTTGGCATGACATCGCCAAGGAGGTCCGGACCCTGGGGGTCTACAACCGGCAGAGCACCCACTGCAGAAAGAGGTGGGAGGACCTGCAGTACCTTAGAACGATGCATAGTCAAAGATGGGGCACGGATTTAGGGAGGTGAGAGGTTGCAGCGTCGGTTCCGTGCAGCTGTGCAGGAGGTGAAGCATTGGTCCTTACGAAGGTGAGGTGTCAGTTCCTACGGAGGCACCAGAGGTGAGGTGGTGTCGGCAGCGAGGTGTCAGTTCCTGATTGTCCAGTGGGGTTGATGAGTCCAGCGAGTCAAGAAGCTATGAGACAACTTCACAAGAGTCGCTGTCACACCACGGGGCCACAGACACTGCGGCCGAGTGAGGTGTCATAGACGTTAGTGACACAGCACTTGGGACTCATGCTGTTGCGTAACTTCAGAGGCGCTGCAACAGCGTCGGGGCTGGTGCGTCGAGCAGGGTTGTTGCACTTCAGAGAGGATTAGGGCTTGGGATTGCAGACAGCAGGGCAGAGTCGGGCAGCGCACCTCAGTTCTGAAGTCATCCGGAATCGGTGTGCTTGGTTTTTCTTGGTTTCAGGCCAGCTTTATCTTCCAAGGGCCCAGAAACTGGATTGGGCACCATTTGGCAAGTCAGGGTCCTCAGCAAGAGTACCCAGGTGCTGGCAGGTGAAGTCTTTGCTGTCTCTGAAATTTCTTAACAGAGGACAAGCTTAGTCCCAGCCCTTGGAGAAACTTCACAAGCAGGATACACAGCAGTCTTGATCTCTCCAAGCAGAAACAGCAACTGCAGGCCAATGCAGCAAAGCACGCACAGCAAAGGGGGAGTACGCCTCCTCACAGCTCTTCATCTCTTCTCCTTGGAAGAGGTTCCTCTTGATCCAGAAATATTCTGAAAGTATGGGGTTTTGGGTCTACTACTTATACTTATTTCTTCCTTTGAAGTAGGCATGCTTCAAAGGAAAGTCTGTTTTTCACAAGATCCTGCCCAGGCCTAGCCCCAGACACACTCCAGGTGGGGGCAGAGACTGCATTGTGTGAGGACCAGCACAGTCCTATTCATTTGCAAGTGTCAGCTCCTCTCACCACTCTAGCCCAAGAAACACATCAGGATATGCAGAGCACACCACAGCTCCCTTTGTGTGACTGTCTAGAGGGAATTCACAACCAGCCCAACTGTCATCCTGACTGTTAGAAATGGGGTTTTTGGTTGGCAGTTAGGTTGCCCTCTGTCCAAGCAAGAACCCTCACTCTAGTCAGGGTAAGTCACACACAATCCAAAATCAGCCTGTGCTCACCCTCCGGTAGCTTGGCACGAGCAGTCAGGCTTAACTTAGAAGGCAATGTGTAAAGCATTTGTGCAATAAATCATACAACACCATAGTATAGCACCACAAAAATACACCACACAGTGTTTAGAAAAATATAGAATATTTATCTGGATAATTGTAGGTCAAAACGATCAAAGTTGCAATACGAATTTGTAAAGATATCACTGAAAAGTGATATTAAGAGTCTTTAAGTCTTTAAAAAGCAATAAAGTGTCTTTCAAGCACAGAGTACCTGGTTTCTGGTGGGAAATCTCCTCAGAGGGCCACAGGAGAAGAGATGCGTGGAAAAAGGGGTGTGTGCGTCGATTTCTCCTCAGCACACACAGACTTGCATCGTTCTTTTCCACGCGGGGAAGTCGGGCGTCGTTTTCCGGCGCGCAGACAGTCTCTTTTTGTGGATCGCGGGGATTACCAGATGCCCCGGGTCTGTGCGTGGATTCTCCTGCTCGTTTTCCGGCTGCGCGTCGTTCTGCGGGGCTGCGCGTCGAAGTTTCGATCTCACGGTAGGCGTCGCGTCGATTTCTCCTTGGAAGTCGGGCGGCGTTGTCCTTGCGAGGCCGTGCGTCGAAATTTTTGTCTCACGGCAGGCGTTGCGTCGATTTCTCCTTGGAAGTCGGGCGGCGTTGTCCTTGCGAGGCCGTGCGTCAAAGTTTCGCACTCACGGTAGGCGTCGCGTCGATTTCTCCTTGGAAGTCGGGCGGCTTTGTCCTTGCGAGGTTGTGCGTCGAAGTCTCGATCGTCCCGAGGGCGTCGCGTTGATCAGCGTCGGTGTGCGGCGTTTTTCTCGCCGCGAAACAAGCTGTGCGTCGAAATTTTCGGCGCACGGAGCGTCCACGTGAAAGGAAGAAGTCTTTTTGGTCCTGAGACTTCAAGGAACAGGAGGCAAGCTCTATCCAAGCCCTTGGAGAGCACTTTCACAGCCAGACAAGAGTTCAGCAAGGCAGCAGGGCAACAGCAAGACAGCAGTCCTTTGGAGAAAGCAGACAGGTGAGTCCTTTGAGCAGCCAGGCAGTTCTTCTTGGCAGGGTGTAGTTTCTGGTTCAGGTTTCTTCTCCAGCAAGTGTCTGATGAGGTAGGGCAGAGGCCCTGTTTTATACTAAGTTGTGCCTTTGAAGTGGGGGTGATTTCAAAGAGTCTCTAAGAAATGCACCAAGTTCCCTTTCAGCTCAATCCTGTCTGCCAGAGTCCCAGTAGGGGGTGTGGCAGTCCTTTGTGTGAGGGCAGGCCCTCCACCCTCCCAGCCCAGGAAGACCCATTCAAAATGCAGATGTATGCAAGTGAGGCTGAGTACCCTGTGTTTGGGGTGTGTCTGAGTGAATGCACAAGGAGCTGTCAACTAAACCTAGCCAGACGTGGATTGAAGGGCACAACAAGTTTTTAGTGCAAAGAAATGCTCACTTTCTAAAAGTGGCATTTCTAGAATAGTAATATTAAATCCGACTTCACCAGTCAGCAGGATTTTAGATTACCATTCTGGCCATACTAAATATGACCTTCCTGCTCCTTTCAGATCAGCAGCTGCCACTTCAACAGTGTATGAGGGCAGCCCCAATGTTAGCCTATGAAGGGAGCAGGCCTCACAGTAGTGTAAAAACGAATTTAGGAGTTTTACACTACCAGGACATATAACTACACAGGTACATGTCCTGCCTTTTACCTACACAGCACCCTGCTCTAGGGGTTACCTAGGGCACACATTAGGGATGACTTATATGTAGAAAAAGGGGAGTTCTAGGCTTGGCAAGTACTTTTAAATGCCAAGTCGAAGTGGCAGTGAAACTGCACACACAGGCCTTGCAATGGCAGGCCTGAGACAAGGTTAAGGGGCTACTGAGGTGGGTGGCACAACCAGTGCTGCAGGCCCACTAGTAGCATTTAATCTACATGCCCTAGGCACATGTAGTGCACTCTAATAGGGACTTACAGGTAAATTAAATAGTCAATCATGGATAAACCAATCAATAGTACAATTTACACAGAGAGCATATGCACCTTAGCACTGGTTAGCAGTGGTAAAGTGCTCAGAGGTCAAAAGCCAACAACAACAGGTCAGAAAAAATAGGAGGAAGGAGGCAAAAAGTTTGGGGATGTCCCTGTCAAAAAGCCAGGTCCAACATGACCCCCCACCAGCCTAAAGCCAGGGGAGAACAATCACTATCCTGATGTACTTCCCTGTTTGAGGCGACAGAACAAGGACCCAGGCCCACAACAGCAGGGGCATGCTCCAGTTCTTCGCCTTCCTGACTCCAATTGGATCCCTCTGTCCATACTCTCAGGGCCCACTAAGCCCATCCATGGGGAACCTTTCTCCTTTCCTGCGGATCCCATCTGTGCAGCACCTAACCTTACTTTGCTCACAGATGTATCCCCGGAGCAGGATAGTACCCCCATGACCAACATAGTGGTGTTGCCCACTCTACCCCTGGGGTGTGACACTTGTCCCCTCCCCAGGGATAACTCTGTCCACCCGGACAGCAAGCCACAGTGATTACTGACAGCTGCCAGGGATGAGAGCCAGGCCCCAGGCCTCTCAAAGCTCTCCAACCACTGTGGCTGTGGAGAGTGGGGGGCGGTAGCCCCAGGTGCTGGGCACCCTTTAACCACTCTCCCTTCCACCAGGTCAGGGATGACAGCCTGAACCTGGTCCTCCCCTCTGGGGCTTTGTACCCTCCTTCCTGGAGCGGTACCCCCAGAGTCCAACATGGCCAGGGGGCTTACAGAAGTCGCCCTGTACCATTCCTCCACCAGTGCAGGGCTGTTAACCTGCCACTGGCCCTCCAACCTGGGGTCTGTACCTTCAGGTGGGACTAGGGCCCGGGGTGAGGCTTCCCTCCCCCTGCCCTCCCTTCTGGGGTCCAGCACCCTCCAACTAGGAGTGGCCTCCTCAAAAGACAACATGGTAGGGGCACTGTTATCAGTAGCCCCTCCCTCCAGGTCCAGGGGGACACCCTGAACCTGGTCTTCCAGCCCAGGGTCTGTACCCTCAGACTGGATCACCGCCTGGCAAACCAGGACTTCCTGGGGGGCACGCCTACCCCCCACCAGGTCAGAGTTTAACCTCTGCACCTGCCCATTCAACTCAGAGTCACCACCCTGAAGTTGAACAATTGCCTGGCACGCCAGGACTTCCTGGAGGGCACACTGACCCTCCACCAGGTCAGAGTTTAACCTCTGCACCTGACCATTCAACTCAGAGTCACCACCCTGAAGTTGAACAATTGCCTGGCACACCAGGACTTCCTGGAGGGCACACTGACCCTCCACCAGGTCAGAGTTTAACCTCTGCACCTGACCATTCAACTCAGAGTCACCACCCTGAAGTTGAACAGTTGCCTGGCGCACCAGGACTTTCTGGGAGGCACACCTACCTCCCACCAGGTCAGAGTTTAACCTCTGAGCCTGGTTCCCCAACCCAGGGTCACCACCCTGAGGTTGGGCAATTGCCTGGCACGCCAGGACTTTCTGGGGGGCACACCTACCCCCCACCAGGTCAGAGTTTAACCTCTGAACCTGGTCATCCAACCCAGAGTCAACACCCTGAGGTTGGACAATTGCCTGGCACAGCAGGGCTTCTTGGGAGGCACACCTACCTCCCACCAGGTCAGAGTTTAACCTCTGAACCTGGGTATCCAACCCAGAGTCAGCACTCTGAGGTTGAACAATTGCCTGGCACGCCAGGACTTTCTGGAGGGCACACTGACCCTCCACCAGGTCAGAGTTTAACCTCTGAACTGGGCCATTCAACTCAGAGTTACCACCCTGAAGTAGAACAATCGCCTGGCACGCCAGGACTTCCTGGAGGGCACACTGACCCTCCACCAGGTCAGAGTTTAACCTCTGAACCTGGTTCTCCAACCTAGGGTCACCATCCTGAGGTTGGACAACTGCCTGGTACACCAGGGCTTCCTGGGGGGCACACCTGCCCCCCATCAGGTCAGAGGTTAACCTCTGAACCTGGATATCCAACCCAGAGTCACCACCCTGAGGTTGAACCATTGCCTGGCAGGCCAGGACTTTCAGGGAGGCACACCTACCTCCCACCAGGTCAGAGTTTAACCTCTGAGCCTGGTTCTCCAACCCAGGGTCACCACCCTGAGGTTGAACCATTGCCTGGTATACCAGGACTTTCTGGGGGGCACACCTACCCCCCACCAGGTCAGAGTTTGACCTCTGAACCGGGTTAGCCAACCCAGAGTCACCACCCTGAGGTTGGGCAATTGCCTGGCACCCCAGGACTTTCTGGGAGGCACACCTACCTCCCACCAGGTCAGAGTTTAACCTCTGAACCTGGCCATCCAACCCAGAGTCGACACCCTGAGGTTGGACAACTGCCTGGCACGCCAGGACTTTCTGGGGGGCACACCTACCCCCCACCAGGTCAGAGTTTGACCTCTTCACCTGGTAAGCCAACCCAGAGTCACCGCCCTGAGGTTGAGCCATTGCCTGGCATTCCAGGACTTTCTGGGGGGCACATCTACCCCCCACCAGGTCAAAGTTTAACCTCTGAACCCGGTTATCCAACCCAGAGTCACCACCCTGAGGTTGAATCCTTGCCTGGCATGCCAGGACTTCCTGGGGGGCACTCTCACCCCCCACAAGGGACACGCCGTCCCCAAGGGCCACACAAGAGTCTGGTTGGCGCAGGTCTCCCGACCTCTGCCCATCCGGCAGAGTCTGGGTTTCCCCCAAACCAGAAACGGTCTCACCTGGGTCATTCCTGGGGGGCTCTGCTCTCAGAGCTGACCCCTGACTTTCAAGATCCTCCACTGGGGTCTGCCACCCCCTCTCAACCCTATGTCTGGACTTCTGCACCCCCTCACTAGGAGTGGTACTGCCAGACACCAGAACTGTTGGGATGCTGTCTACAGTCATCCCCCCAAGTTCTTCTGCCACTGCGGGGCTTCCCTCAAAAGGTGGCCCTACGGTACAGGTTAGGCTCTGAGACCTACCTGGGACACTACAATCCTTTCCCACCTCACTTGGTCGGGAACCACCTAGACCACTCCCTTCAGGAGCACCCCCAAATGCCTCTTCAGACTCTCTGGTACTCACCCAAAAGTCTGCCTCCACTGTAAGTTCCCTGGGGTCAGAGAACTCACACTCCACCTGGTGTTGGCGTAGCTCTGGAAAATAAGGACCAGACATATGCTCTCCAGCAATTACATCACTCTGCCCTTCACATGTATTAACCACAGTACCCTTCACCCAACCACCTAGTAACTCAACCTTGGAAAAGCACTCTACTTCACCCTCCTGAGACTGGTGAGACAGTATCTGTCTGTCCCTGACACTCAACCCAAACTCTTCTGGGATGTCTCTACACTCTATATCCAGGACGTCCACCAGGGGGGAACCCTTTTCTCTGTCACTCTCTGCTAGAGTCAGTAAAGTGTCCCTCCCCCCAGTAGGAATATGACTCCCTGTGCCAGTTCCCCAATCCTTCTCAGGGACCCTGTGCATAACGGGAACTACCTCATACCCTTGAACCGCCTGGGGTGTGTCAACTCTCTTCTTCAAGTTGGGTACCACATCTCTGGGCTTGTGCCCTTCTTCAGCAGTACTAGATGCAAGATTTTTGCTGCCACCATCTGAACTGGACTCAGCCCTTCCGGCCTCCAGTTTCAGCTCTTTACAGCTCAGCTCTTGAGCTGCAATCTTTTCTTCTTCCAGGGCTAAGAGACTTGCTGCCTCAGCCCTTTCAATAAACTCATCTAGCTCTTCCATCCACCGTGCTTGAGCCATGAGCCATTCTTTTTTCACTGGGTCTCTTTCCTCATCTGAGTCGTCCTCCTCCTCCTCTGAGGGGTACTTAGTCATTTGGTTTCTTGCTGCCTCTCTCTCTGCCCATCTGTCTTCCTCCCAGACTATGTAGGCACGTAGCATCTCTGCTTTAGTAGATCTCTTTGCTACAGGAAGGCCACATTCTCTGCAAAGCTTCCTTAGGTCAGCCTTAGTGAGGTGGTCAGTAGGCAAAAAGAATAAGTAGGTAAGCGATCCCATTCTGATAGGATCTTACCAGCAAAAACCAAAATCCAAAGTCCAAAATATCAATAGTATATCCAGGAGGACATCAGAGACCAAAAGTCAAAAAAGAGATAAAAAATCAAGTTGACCTTCAACTGTGGGTAGGTAGTGAAATACTTAGCTACTGTATGTCACTGCACAAACACAAGTCCTATCCTCACCGCTGATCACCAATGTTAGAAATGGGGTTTTTGGTTGGCAGTTAGGTTGCCCTCTGTCCAAGCAAGAACCCTCACTCTAGTCAGGGTAAGTCACACACAATCCAAAATCAGCCTGTGCTCACCCTCCGGTAGCTTGGCACGAGCAGTCAGGCTTAACTTAGAAGGCAATGTGTAAAGCATTTGTGCAATAAATCATACAACACCATAGTATAGCACCACAAAAATACACCACACAGTGTTTAGAAAAATATAGAATATTTATCTGGATAATTGTAGGTCAAAACGATCAAAGTTGCAATACGAATTTGTAAAGATATCACTGAAAAGTGATATTAAGAGTCTTTAAGTCTTTAAAAAGCAATAAAGTGTCTTTCAAGCACAGAGTACCTGGTTTCTGGTGGGAAATCTCCTCAGAGGGCCACAGGAGAAGAGATGCGTGGAAAAAGGGGTGTGTGCGTCGATTTCTCCTCAGCACACACAGACTTGAGTCTTATCTGAGAGTTATGTTCGAGGTGTCCACTGTAGGAAAAATGCACAATAACGTGGGCAAGCTATGTTACAAATTGTGTCCAAAGCCTTGGTTTTGAGTATCTTTGGCAAGACCCGGCCAACATTACCAACACCACAGTTGCCAAGCTAAAGAAGCATTTTTGCACACTAAACTCATGGCTCGTATTGGCATAAAATACTCGCTCATAATAACCTGCAAAAACCTGCGCATAAAGCATACCCTGGACATTGAGAAATGTCTGAATTACATTAACCTCAATGCACGTCAAACTTTATAATGAAAGTTCTGTCTAGGCTCTTTGACCATTAAAATATATACTGCTAGATTCTCTAATAGTTACATCAATTCTGAGCTCTGTGACTGCAAAGTAGAAGGCAAAGATTCAATGATGCACTTTATGATATTTCACACCTAGAGTAAGCACTCACATACTTATCCCATTGTTCAAACAATTCTTGAGCTCATCCTGCACAGAAGAACTTGCACTTTGCTCCAGATCAGAACTAGCAACCATCTACACGCCTGTGTCCAGTTTCTTTGTAGAAAAAATCCATCATGACTTGGGCAAGTTATATGAGAAATTGTGGCCAAAGCCTTGGTCTCGAGCATTTTTGGCAAGAGTCAGCCAACATTACCAGCACTACAGTTGCCATTGCTCGTATTGGCATTGCGTACTCATCCATCATAGCCTGCAAATACATTAAGCACACACTGGGAATGGAGAAATATCTGAGTGACATTAGCTCCAATGCATGTAGCACTTTATACCTAAAGTTCTGCCAAGGCACTTTGCCCATTAAAACATATACTGCTAGATGCTCTAACAGTTGCACCTACTCTGAGTTCTATTACTGCAAAGAAGGAGGCAAGAATTCAGTAATGCACTTTGTGCTATTTCACACCAAGACTAAGCACTCACTTACTAAATGGCTTTTTCTATTGTTCAAAGAATTCTTAAGCTCATCATACACAGAAGGACTCGCACAATTCACCAGATCAGAACTACCAACCTTCTACAAGCCTGTTTCTAGTTTCACTATGGGAGCATGGTTCATCCCAAGAAGGGCACGGAGAGCCCTTTCTATTGCTATTGATTGATTATAGTCTTACCCATCTGGTACTGTTTTTATTGGGTTTTTATTGATACATTTTGCATAATTGGGAAGTCTATTTTTTTAAATTGTATTAGTTTTAGTATCTCATGGTATAAAAATGCAAAAAAAAAAATGATATTGATAAGGATTTTAAAGTTTCAAATATAACAAAGCAACAACTACTGGCACCTAGTCATACTGGACTATGGCAAGGGTAAGATTTGAGGCCGTCAATGATGGAGAATGGGCCAGATGCAAGTCCCACTTAGGTCCCAGTCAAAGAGTTACCTTCGGACTTTGAACTTTTTCTGGAGAAAAGGTGGTTATTGACAAGTTGTCAGCGAGGCAAACTGCATGCTGCATCTGATTTGGGAGTTTGATGGTGACGGGTTGGTGACAAACAGAGCCCTGGACCATTGTGGTTATCGACAAAAGTGGGAAAGATCAGAGCAGGTGAAGTCATGATTCCATGCCCAGGAATGTCTCAACGTCAATCAGTTTCAGTTTGACATCACTCTCAGTGAAGCCCTATATGTTCGGACTTGGGAAACCTTTCTGGAAGTGAGATCTTAATCAACGGGGCAGATCAGCAAGTTGAATCTGATTAGTGATTCCACAAATAGTTTTGGCTCAACGGTGATCCCAGTGTCCCACTGGTTCTTCAGAGGACAAGGTAACAAAACGTTTCTAAGTCTCATGCTTTACGGTTTGTGCAGGAGTAAACTCTAACACCAGCTAAGGGTTCCAGGACCTCAGGAACAATATTTGGGGGTTAAGGGCTCACTCCGGCAGAAGTCATCAGCAGATACCAGACCTGGCCCATTGAAACTTGTCAACGGCGCTCTTTCAGGAAAGTGATATTGCAACTTTTGTATCCCTGTATCTTAATAGGAGGCCAGCCAAATTATCTTTGTAGTCCACTTTCTCATGGGTACAAGATAGAGCTGCTCCAGCACTTAGGGTTTTCCTCACAAGTGAAAATAGCAGGTGCTGTCATTCTTCGTTTATCCACAGGTCCAGCAGTGGTCTTAGAAGGGTCCTAGGAGTGCCATATGTATGCCCAGTTCAATCCCATGGGTGGGGGAAAGTATTGGCCACTCCCTAACCAATGGGGTAAAAGTTGCTGTGGGTAACCCTCCCCACTTTTCCAATACTTCCAGCGTATTTTATTGTAGACTCTTCCCCAGTGCCCCTCCCAACCTAAAACCAAAATGTCAGACTCTTTCCTCCCTCGTGTAGAACTCCTGTTCCCTTTCTAGAGGTGTGGCCAGGACAATGAAAAAACCCTCCCCTATGGTCACTCAAAAACAGTTCTGGGACCCTGAGGGCAACTCCTCTCCCATTGGGAGTAGGGCGTTGCTAGCTAGAAAGACAATAGAGGGGGAAGGCCAAGGTGTGAGCTACATCTGCCACTGTCATGGTAGGCATTCTTTGAAGTTAATTACGTTCTTGGGCACAGCCCAGATGGCTCTTCTGTCAGAGAAAGTTCAACCCCTCTTCCTTTGTCTCAGCTCTGGTGGCAACTTCACACCTAATCAAGGAGTCATTTAACTTCTGAGTGACATTAAAAACTGGCAGAAAGGGTCATTTGGTGCAGGCAGAAAAATTACACCTTTTCAAAAAGAATATTTCCAAAATAGTTAAATAACATCCAATTTGATTGGATTTTAAATTACAAATAAAATTATTTAATTTTTGTAGCTACTACCAAACTGAACGTAAGTATTATTGGGTGCTTTCCATGGGAGAGGCAGTCAGCCTTCACACAGTGCACAATTACTTTTTAAATACCATGCACCATGCCATATTGGCATTTAGGGCCTTCCTTAGGAGTGACACATAAGTATTAAAGATAGGGGTTTAGGCCTGGTAAAAGGTTTAATGTTCCAGGTCAAATTGGCAGTTTTAAAACTGCATACTGTAGGAAAGTACCATCTTCCTTGGCATGTTACCCCCATTTTTACCTGTATGTCAATATGTGTTTGCCTGTCTCACTGGGATCCTGCTGGTCAGGACCCCAGTGCTCATAGTTTATGGCCTAATGTGTGCGTCTGTTTAGTGATTGACTGTGTCACTGAGGCCCTGCTAACCAGAACATCAGTGCTTATGCTCTCTCTGCTTTTAAAGTTGTCATTTTAGGCTAGTGACTTCATTTACCAATTTCAATTGGCACACTGGACCCCCTTATAAGTCCCTAGTATATGGTACCTAGGTACCCAGGGCATTGGGGTTCCAGGATATCCATATGGGCTGCAGCATTTCTTTTATGACCCATAGGGAGCTCAGAAAAACCCTTGCACAGGCCTGCCATTGCAGCCTGCATGAAATAACGCACACGTTATTTCACTGCCATTTTCACTGCACTTAAGTAACTTAAAAGTCACCTGTATGTCTACCTTCACTTGCTGAAGGTTAGGTGCAAAGTTACTAAGTGTGTGGGCACCCTTGCACTAGCAAAGGTGCCCCCATATAGGGGGTCATTCAGACCCCGGCGGGCGGCGGGAGCCGCCCGCCTGGAGGGAACGGCCATATGGCCGCTCCGCGGTCGAAAGACCGCGGAGGCCATTCTGGCTTTCCCGCTGGGCTGGCGGGCGACCGCCAGAAGGCCGCCCGCCAGCCCAGCGGGAAACCCCTTCCCACGAGGAAGCCAGCTCCGAATGGAGCCGGCGGAGTGGGAAGGTGCGACGGGTGCAGTTGCACCCGTCGCAAATTCCAGTGTCTGCTGAGCAGACACTGGTATTCAAAGTGGGGCCCTCTTACGGGGGCCCCTGCAGTGCCCATGCCATTGGCATGGGCACTGCAGGGGCCCCCAGGGCCCCCACGACACCCCTCACCGCCATCCTGTTCCTGGCGGTCGGAACCACCAGGAACAGGATGGCGGTGAGGGTGTCGGAATCCGCCATTGGGGATTCCCAGGGCAGCGGAAAACCGGCGGGAGACCGCCGGTTTTCCTGGTCTGACCGCGGCCAAACCGCCGCGGTCAGAATGCCCTGCGGGGCACCGCCAGCCTGTTGGCGGTGCTCCCGCATCCCCGGCCCCGGCGGTCCATGACCGCCGGGGTCGGAATGACCCCCATAGTTCAGGGCCGTTTCCCGGGACTTTGTGAGTACGGGGTCGCCATTACACGTGTGAACTACATATAGGTCAATACCTATATGTAGCTTCATAATGGTAACTTCGAATATGGCCATGTAACATGTCTAAGATCATATACCCGTCCCCCCATTCTAAATCTGGTATTGGGGAGCCAATTCCATGCATCCTGGGGCTCCACTATAGACCCCCAGTACTGCCAAACCAGCTCTCTGAGGCTTGCACTGCAGCTACAGCTGCTGACACCTCACAGACAGGGTTCTGCCCTCCTGGGGTTTGAGAAGCTCAGTCCCAGGAAGGCAGAACAAAGCATTCCCTCTGAGAGCAGGGTGTTATTCCCTCTCCCTTTGGAAATAGGTGTTACAGGCTGGGGAGGGGTAGCCTCCTCCAGCCTCTGGAAATGCTTTGAAAGGCACAGATCGTGCCCTCCTTGCATAAGCCAGTCTACACTGGCTCAGGGAAACCTTGTCCCCTGCTCTGGTGCGAAACTGGACAAAGAAAAGGGGTGTGACCACTCCCCTGTCCATCACCACCCTAGGGGTGCTGCCCAGTGCCAGCAGGTGACTTCAGAGACCCCTCCTGATAGGTCCTTACCTGATAAGGCAGCCAGTCACCCTCTCAGGGCTATTCAGGGTCTCTCCTTCAGATTCTGCTTGCAAGTTTCCTTCAGGAATCCTCTGCAACTACTATTTCATCCTATGACCTCGGAGCAACCACAGCCTGCTCAAGGCACTGCTGTAACAACAACAAAGTATCCACAAGGGTTACTTGTCTTCTGCAACTTCAGGTCCAGCCAGCAACTGTAACAGTTTCCATGATGTGCACGCTCTGAGGACTCCCTATCTTCATCCTGCACCAGAAGGACCGAAGAAATCTCCAGTGGGGTGACGGAGTCACTCCCCGGCTCATGCAGGCACCTTCCAAGACAAAGACCGGTACCCTTGGACTCCTCTTAAAATGACGCGTGTGCTCCTAAGCAGTGGTGGCCGGCAGCCTTAGGAGGGAGCAGGGCAGGGCGGGGTGGGAAGCACACACACACTTAGGGGGTTATTCCAACTTTGGAGGAGGTGGTAATCCGTCCCAAATGTGACGGATTTACCACCAGCCGTATTACGAGTTCCATAGGATATAATGGACTCGTAATACGGCTGGTGGTATATCCGTCACTTTACCGTCACTTTTGGGACGGATTACCACTTCCTCCAAAGTTGGAATAACCCCCTTATTCTTTCACACAAACGCATGCACATCCATTAACAACACTCATAACAGTCAAACATGCATGCATGCACCAAACATTCATTTTAAAAGAATACACACACACACTCATTCTTTCACACACACATGCATGCACGCACATCCATTAACAACACCCATAAAATTCAAACATGCACGCACGCACCAAACATTCATTTTAAAAGATCACACACATACACACTCATTTTTTCACACACGCACGCACATCCATAAACAACACTTGGAGCATTCAAACATGCATGCATGCACCAAACATTCATTTTAAAGGTTCACACACGCACTCACTCTTTCACACACACAACACAAGCACACACGCACATCCATTAAAAACACTCATAACATTCAAACATGCACACATGCACCAAACATTCATTTTACAAAGATCACACACACACACTTACCTTCAGCCTCGGAGGTCCCAGGAGGGTGCAGTCCCAGCCTTGTCACAGAGTGGGATGGGGTCAGTGAGACTGCTGACCCCATCCCACTCTGTGACAAAGTGTCACTGATTGACACTCGCCCTGGGCGCTTCAGGTCTTAAACCTGAAGCACCCAGGTCAAAGTCAATGGGTGAGGCTTTCCTTGACAGCAAGGGGAGGGCCTTGAGGCACCTTTGCTGAACCAAGGAGGTCACCCCCATAGGAGCTGTGACCTCCTCAGCCCAACAAAGTTCAGCTCAGGCAGCCAGGAGTCTGAGCAATTTGTGCATGTCTGCTCCTGGCTGCCTGACCTGAACATGAAGAGTGTCTGTCAGGCTGACCTTTGTTCAGCCTGACAGACACTCTTCATGAGGGGCAAAAGGTGGGTGGGTGTGGCCCCTCTGCCCTAAAGGACGGGCCGCACCTGCTCCTAAGGACACAGAGGGTGAACTCCATCGACATAGACTGACCTGAGGTCCTGCTGACGCAATTTGGAGGAGGTAAGAACTTGCCTTCCCTGAGAGCGGCAGTACCCCTGTGTATTGGGTCTTCTTCACCTCCTAAGGCCTCTGTACACTATTTGCAAAATTCCTTCGTGCACAGACTGCCATAGGTCCCCAGCACTCCTTCCTATGACGCTCAATTTGCTGATTTGTTCTCTGGCGGTGTGGGACCTTCCTTTGTTGTGCTGCACCAATGGCATTTTGCACCTCCTTTCTCCCTGTGTCCTGAGACTCCTGTGGGTGCTGTTGTCTGGCATCCTGAGGGCTCTCTAAAATGCTGAGAGCCCCCTCTTCCTCCTCACACAGAGTTTAGGCCCCCAGGTCCCTCCTGGGTCCAGCCAGCACCATTTTGGCGCACAATGCACTTTTGTTGTAACGCAAAGCTTGTTGGCGACTTCCAACATGAAATCTCATCTGCATCCATTTTCACGTTGTGGGACATCCTTTACATCATGCAGGAAACCTCTGGCATCTTCCTAGGGTGCATCCCTGCATTCTTTGTCAACCGGGGACTCTTCTTTTGCACCCTCTTCTGGGTTTGGCAGGGACTTCCTGGACTTCCTGGAACTTCTTTTGACTTCTGGACTTGGTCCCCTTCTTTTGCAGGTATTCAGGTCCAGGGATCCAGCAGTTGTTCTTTGCAGACGTGGTTGGTTACTGCAATATCGCAATCATGAGGTGTAGTGTGTCCTAAGGAAACTTGAAGTACTTTACTCCTGCTTTTCTGGGCTCTGGGGTGGGGTAATTTACTTACCTTTACTGTATTCTTACTCTCCCAGCGGTTCTGCACACACTACACTTGTCTAGGGGGGAATTCGTGATTCGCATTCCACTTTCTTAGTATATGGTTTGTGTTGCCCCAGACCTATTTCTCCCATTGCATTCTACGGCATTTCCTATTGTTTGCACTGTCCTATGTCTAATTACTTACCTTATTTTGGTGTCTAGTGTATATATTGTGCATAATACTTACCTCCAGAAGGAGTATTGCCTCTAAGATATTTTTGCTATTGTGTCACCCAAATAAACTACCTTTATTTTTGGTAACACTGAGTACTGTCTTTACTTGAGTATAAGTACAGTGTAACTATAAGTGGTATTGCATGAGCTTTGCATGTCATGCCTAAGCTGCTCTGCTATAGCTGCCTCTATCAGCCTAAGCTGCTGGAACACTACTACATTTCTCTAATAAGGATTAACTGGACCTGGTATAAGGTGTAAGTACCCAAGGTACCCACTGCAAACCAGGCCAGCTTCCTACACATACCCAGTCAGCAGGGCAGGCCTGGACACATGCTTTGCATTGTCACTTTAGTAGTGACAAAATATACGCTGCAGCCCACTAGTAACATTTAACTTACAGACCTTGGGTACACGTTTATAGCATATAACAGATAAGTATGGGTAAGTTGAATTTGTCAAATAGGAGTAAGGCCAATACTCCTAATTGACAAATGGCCAATTATAACATGTTTGAGGGGTCAGAGTACATGCAATGGGGCTTGGATACCAGAAAATTAGAACTGAGAACTAGCTTTCCTATAATCTTTGTTCCAGATGTATAAATGTGGTTGTAATGCTTGACTATCTGATTATTTTCTATAGTGTTGGTTATATGTGAAACTTTTCATTTACTGATGGAAGGAGGGCCAGGATAATCATTTTCAGTGTGACCTAAGATAAACTCTGCTCAGGTATCAGCTTCTTTGATGGGAAAGTAAACAGATTTAGATCCCTTCCCCCACTCCATGGCAGTGAGTACATTGCCACATGGAATCCCAAGAATGCAATCCTTTTAGTGTGGGAAGAGGGTGTGAAGGAGAAAGTCACGCATGGCTGGTGAGTTGATTAAGTGGCTTTAAATTACTTCCTTATGCTAACGAGATTGCTATTTACATTACATTAGGCCTGGGCAGAGTATATGGAGCTCTGCATAGGGCCCAAAAGACTCTGCCGCTCTATGTGGAGTTCCACAAATGGTGTAGTGCACTGGGTCATGCCGTTCATGCTGAATTTTAGCATTGGGTGTTTGTCCTCTGCTGATAAATCAGCATAAATGGCTTCCTCCACAGCGCAAGAGGGTGCTGCTTCCTTTCAGACTCTGAAGCAGATTTTCTGCTCAAGTGGCAGCTTCATCAACACGAACGGAAGGTTTCTCAACCCGAGCAGTCACAACTATCTGCGACCACCCGCGTTGAGAAATCTCACCTTGAGGTGGTTTTTAGTAGGGTTTTCCCTGCTTGTGCTTACCCTGCAAAGTTTTTCAGGACTCTGTGCTCAAAGCGGAGTAGGAAAAACTCTGCAAACTCTGTGAGTGGAGCAGAGTTCGCAGCCCACCCCTACATTACATAGGTTCAAGAGGCTTTAGCATGTATTGAGTATGAAGCTGCTATTTTTTTAAGTATTGGGGTTTCATTTGAATAGCACTAAAACTGAAATCATGACAAATCATGACACTTGTTTAGAAAATGCAGAAATGGATCAAAAATTCTATTTGGGAGTGAGGATGGCTTTGAGGTGAAGACAAACTATGATACTCTTTTGAATGCCTGTTACATCAGTGCACCTTTGGCACCCTCTCTTTATTGGCTTAATTGGTTACATGTGGACACAGAGGGCCTGATTCACAAACTGTACTTTGTAGTATGTTTTGTAGTACTACAAAATGTTAAGTTTTACCTACACTTATGTGTGTTCAGTGCGCTGCCTTGTCTGTGGAGTCACAGCACATGAAAGTTAGGCCTGGGCAGAATTCACATAGTCTGACTGAGTTGAATGAAAACCTCTGTGGAATTTGGCAAAGACAGAGTTCCATGACCCGCGGAGTCCTGAATGCCCCCGATCTCGGAAGCGCTAAGCAGGCCCAGCCCTGCTTAGTGCTTCTGAGATCTGGTGCATTCAAAAGTCCCATAGGCAGTAAAAGCTGCAGTTTCGGGCCTCTTGTGCACCGGCCTGTCATGTGTGCAGGACGGTGCTTTCACTTCCTACGCTCCATGCCTGAATTCAAGCCAGGATCAAAGGCAGCGAAAGCTGCCATGCCTGTTGTGTACTGGCCTGCCCCATGTGCAGTGAACACAGGACAGGCTGATGTACAGGTGGCCTGAAACGGCAGCTTCACTGCCTACGGCCCTGGCCTGAATTCCAGCACGGGGCGTAGGCAGCGAAAGCTGCTGTTTCAGTCCTTGTTTGTGCACCAGTGCACACAAACAATGACAAAAAGCAAGAAAGAAACAAGGACTTACCTGGGTCTTCCAGGGAGTCCTCCACTCCTTGTCTCGCCTCCCTCTAGTCTCTGCTCCCGGGCTCTGTTGCTCGCTGCAGCCCAGTTATGGGCTGCACAGGACAAGTGTAGACTGCCTGCACTTGCGCTGTGTAGCCCTTAACTGGGCTGCAGCGTGGAATGGGTGAGCTCTGCTCTGCTGGTGGAGCTGGCTGAGTTTTTGACTAACTCTTCACTACAAATGGAGCGCATAGTTCCAAAAACTCTGTTAGCTCCACCAGCGGAGCTGCCCGCACACCCCTAATGTAGGTACAATTTTTAGTAGTGAATGTGGGAGGGACACAGGGACAAGGGAGATAACGAAGGAGCTTTACCCTTAAAGGGGATGGGCATAGGGAAGGTCATGTAAGATTTTAGGGAGTGTTTGTGAGGGGTTTATAGATGGGAATCATCCACATAAGAGTAAGCCATTTGCTTTACTGCGGGAGTGGAGACATGTAACTTACACTTTTGTATTAAGTTTACACTAGAAGCTTGTGAATAACAAAAGTAAGAACTTACTCCAAAATGTAATTTTACTCAAAAGTATAAGTTACCTTTCTGAATCAGTACCACAGTTTGTTGATTACAACAGCGTGTATTTTTAACTTTCTTAAGAACAAAAAAGATAATAGTGTCCAGTTACCTATTGTTAGACCTGGCCTCCTTGGCACGGTCCCCTCTGTCTTTTTTTGCCTCTGATGTTTTAACTCTGTGCTAGACTCTGTTTTTGCTGTTTTTGTTACTCTGGGCATGTTGCCTCTGCTGACCAGTGCTAAAGTGCAAGGGCTCCCCATGTGAAATTGTATGTGTAATTAACTTTTCCATGACTGGTGTTACAAATGGGGTCTTTGGTTGGCAGTCAGGTTACCCCCTATCCAAGCAAGGACCCTCACTCTAGTCAGGGTAAAAGAGAATCACCCTCAGCTTACCCCTGCTTGCCCCCTTGGTAGCTTGGCATGAGCAGTAGGCTTAACTACAGAGTGCTAGGTGTAAAGTATTTGTACCAACACACACAGTAACTTAATGAAAACACTACAAAAGGACACAACACAGGTTTAGAAAAATAGAGAATATTTATCTAAACAAAACGACAAAAATCCATAATACACAAGTCAAGTTATCAATTAAAAAGCAAAAAGAGTCTTCATGTAGTTTTAAACACACACTAATACTGTTAGCGTGAAACTGTACCTTGGGTGCATCAAAAATAACCCCGCATGGGCGAGTGTGCGGTAAAAAGGGCATGCGATGCGTTGATTTCACTCACGAGCGAGGCCTTGTGTTGTTTCTCCTTTTATCGTGTTGGGTGCGTTGTTTCTTCTCCCCGCAGGAGAGCGATGCGTCGAGACCTGTCAGCTCTCTTGGGTCCGGATAGGTGTTGCTTTTACATGCCTAGCAGTGCTTGCTTCTTAAATCCAGCCGCGCGATGATCCGAAAACAATGCAGCGTGGGTTGTGATCTCACCAGCCTTCGTTAGCGATGCTGCACTTCATTTCTCCAGCTCCATGCATTGATTCTTTGGTCACGTTACAGACGAGCGCCAATTTTCAGCCGCAAAGCCGGCGGGAAATCGATGCACAAACAGCCCAACTGTCAAACTGACCCAGACAAGGAATCCACAAAGAGGCAGTCACAGAAAATCAAGAAAATGCTCACTTTCTAAAAGTGACATTTTCAAATACACAATCTTAAAATCAACTTTACTAAAATATGTATTTTTATATATATTTGCTTATAACATTTCTGTGGCTCTGCCTGTTTGTGGATTACCCGTCTGGGTCAGTTTGATAGTTGGGCCGTTTGTGCATCTCCACTAAACAGTCACACAAAAGGTGCTGGGGTGCAACCTGCATTACCTGATTAGCCATCTGTGCTAGGAGGGAGGGGAGGAGTGGTCACTCACACCTGAACGGGCTGTGCCTGCCCTCATACAAAGCAGTCTCCAACCCTCTGGTGAGTGTCTGGGGCCTGGCCTGGGCAAGGCAGGATCTCACAAACAAGAGAGGCTTTCCTTTTAAGTAGGCCTACTTCAAAGGAGAAAATTAGTATGAAAAGAGCACCCAAAACCACAGACTTTAGAACACTTCTAGAAACCAAGAGGAACCTCTTCCTGGAGAAGAGCTGAAAAGCTGAGGAAGAAGAGCTACCCTGCCTGTGACTGTGCTTTGTGGAGCTATCCTACAGTTGCTGCTTCTGCCAGAGTAAGAGGGCAAAGACTGGACTTTGTGTGTCCCCAGTTGGGCAACTTCAAAGGAAGAAAGGGGTATGATTATTGGACCCAAAACCCCAGGCTTTAGATCAGTTTAGGGATTGAAGAGGAACCTCTGTCAGGAGAAGAGCTAAAGAGCTGAAAGAAAATTGCTGTCCCGGCCTGTGACTCTGCTCTGAAAGGGGACAAAGACTGGACTTTGTAGTATATTTCTGCTTGAGAGGAATCTCCAATGGCTTGGACTGAGCTTGCCCCCTGTTCTGTAGTCTCAGAGACATAAAGGACTTCCTCTGCCAGCTCCTGGGTCTCTGCTGAGACTCCTGCCCTACTATGTGGTGCCCTATCCAGTCCCTGTGCCCTTGGAAGGAGAAGCTGTTGAAAAACCAAGAAGAACTAAGTGGACCGACTTCGAACAACTCCGGACTGACACCACTGTCTGATTCCGCGATGCCGCCTGCAACTGAAGCCGCGTTCCTCACTGGAGTGCAACGACCCTGCAAGCCCAATGCCCCCACAGTCTCGCTAAAGTCCCCAACTCCGTGAGTCTGGAGTGCTGTGTCACTGACGTCCGTGACAACCGACTTTGCCACACCACACCGTGACCGCCGGATATCGACCTTGCCTGAAGTGCGTGGATCCAACGCTTTGCACTGATGCATCACCTGCACAGTCCCGCAGCAAGGATCCGACACCTCGCACTGACGCCTCCGCTCCCTTGCTCTGCCGCACCGGAACTGATGCCGCACCGGATCTAGCAACGCCTTGATACCCAACTCCATGCACCGGCTTATTTACTCATTTACAAGTGGTACTGTACCTTGAGGTCCATGTGACTCCTTGACCAGTGCCATTAGCGTTGGTTTGTTGGGAACGACTCCATCATGCGTCATGATCTCACCAAATGAAAGCATTTGTGTTTCTAAGAGCTCTATTGCCGTTTATTTGTATTTTGTAAGTTTGCACAGTTTTTGCGTCAAAACGCAGTGCAAATGCGGCGCTAAAAAAGTATAAATATGGGCCTTAATGTTTAAAAATTCATAACTTTCCCTGTGTATGATGTTTTTTTTCATTTTGGTCTTGTTTGATTTAGATAAATATTGGCGGTACAAATGGTTTACATATTGCCTCTGGGTTAATCATTTCTGATTGTGCCAAGCTACCAAGAGGGTGAGTGGGGGTAAACTGGGCGTCTTTCTCCTGTACCCTGACTAGAGTGAGGGTCCTTGCTTGGAATCTGACTGCCAACCAAAGACCCATTTCTAACATTTTTTTATCTAGATAAAAAAGTATTTGAGGAACTGAGAGTTGGGTCGAGAGTTAATCAGTGCCTGAGAACCACTCAGATTTATCTGAGGGTATCGTCCGTTGCAGTTTGCACACTCTAAGAATTGCTTCTGTGGTATGAATCACTTTCTCTACTCCTTCAGAAACATATTAAGTATTGAGACAGAACCTGTGATATTCTATAGCAATCAGATAGCAAATATATCTACAGGTCTGCGACCAATTTATTCATAGCCTTTTTAAATAATTCTTGCTTGATACCAGTTTCAGTGGCACTCTCTGGTGTTCTTTCTTCTTTCTAAAATTGTTTCCTTGAAGGCTTCCCTCTTGCATGTCAACGCTGAACCAATAACGTGCGCCTTATTGGTTATACAATTAGTCACAGACTTGTTGCAAGCATATTGTGATAAAATCAACTAGTCATTGTCAGAAGGCTAGACTAAAATAAAAAACATTATCTTGTAGTTATGGTCAATGGAATATCAGTAAATTTAAGTGGAAGCAATAACTGATTTGTACAAGTACACGAAACAGTATGAGAAAGCAGAATAGATTTATTTTAAGGCACCATAAATCCATTTGAGGTACAACAATAGTGTTCTATTTTTGTAACTTTTCTGTGTAGCTGTAACACTTAACCCCTCCGACCCCTTTCAGTTGCAGAAAGAAAAACAACACGTTTATCCAGACATCTTGCAGTTGTTTTTCTAATTGCAGTCTCATGGATCATCTTTTAGAGAGCATCCAGGGAGCCTGCCTGTTACTGGCTTTTTATAATGCTTTGCTTTCATGGAAAGTTCTTGGAGCTTGTAGAATGATAGGGTGTGTATATCTTTTATGGTAGTTCTTCCCTGTTTATCCTGCACTTTGTATGACAGTGTGCACATATATATATATATTTTTTTTAAATATATAAATCCTTCAGTGGTGCGGTCCCTGATCAGCAGTGGGATCGCCCCCCAGTAGGCCTCACCAGTCGCCTCACTGTCAGCATTGCCGCTGGGATAAGGTGGTCAAGTGTGGCATTGAGCGATGCTGGGCCTCCTTGCAGGCAGCCTGTTCCTGGCATTGTTGAGGTGAATGGTTAGATGGGGAGGATAAAGGAAGGATCAAACATATGAAGCAACTCATGCAGCCTCCATCTTGGCCATGCCCATCTACAGAGTACAGATACAGTCACATTTTTGCAAACAACAAAACAGAATTGACGTTCTCAGATTTATTGATTCAATAAAAGCACTCTTGAAATGTTTTGAAGACTCACCTAAATAATGTCATCAGTGAATTGACAATTTTTCCCCAGTACTTGGTGGCATTTACATGGTTTTTTGTATATTCAGGAAATCCAGGGTTTTGTTTTATGGCATTTCCAGAGAGAAGGTCCACAAGCAGGAAAGAAATAAAAGGGCTGCCTTTTAATAGGCAGACACCTAGTGCCATTCTATTAGTGCAAGGAAAACATAGAGGGTGTTCACAACAGTGGAGCTGGTGGCACATCTCCTATCAGGACACTGCTTTCCCCTGTACTCCAAATTAGGTGGATGGTAGTGTTAACGCATCCCTTTATGATAATTTATTACACACCAGGACTCGTTTTAGGCCAATTAATCTTTTGACCCAGTTGAGAGACTTCTTAGGACGAGATAGCTAATCAATATATCAATCAATACGTCAATAATGTCATCAATATTTATCACAATAATAAATTTCACTTTAGTCAAAGTCATTAATTAATTCAAGACGCTACCATGACCTTTCAGCCATGAATAACCACACCAGTTTAGTAGAATTTTATGAGTTTTATTCCCTATTAATTACAGTCTAAAAGCAAATGCGTTAATCTCAACACCAAGAAACATAATAGCATAGTCACGATATGGCCACTTTGGTAAGATTTCATCAAAGCAAGAATCACAAACATCAGAACATAACACGGCGTGAACATAAATCAAATTCAACAGAGTGTCAATAATGCGTCAGTTCAACAAAGCATAGTCTCGGTCATTTGTCTATTTGCGTCAGTTTTGGTGAACACCTGTCCTAACCACTGATTAGCATTCGCATGTTGGGCTTCATGCAAAACAATTTAGAACACTAATTTGGAAAAACATCTAACTGTGGTCTCTGTCAAAAGTAAGCAGTTGGTACCTAGAAAGGAAAAGCAAACAGACAAATCACAAATGTATTGTCATAATTACCCTCCAAGGTTTAGGTCAGCGCACAAGTTCAGTCTTCGTCTTCAGGACATTAGTCAATTCGCCATCAATCAAAACTCAGCTCCGGGGCAAAAGGGCACTTCCCTCATAAGAAGGCAAAGTGTAAACTAAGGTTGAGGATGGTTTTAAGTAAAGCAACAAGTCACCAAACAGAGTGACAGAGTTTCTGGATAAAATCAATAGCATTCCCTAACCCACCTACCTGACTCCCCGTGACATGGGTTTTTATCCCTTTTCAATTGTACATTCCCCCAAAATTCTATTGGTCATCTGTCATACCCCATTATCTTTAACCTATCAGAAAATACATTAGGTAACCTAACTCTTCACCCCATATTATTTTACAAGTCTTTGATTGGTCTTCATAATTGACGTCTTCAGAGGTGGCACGTCCGGTATGATTTCATCTTTCTGTAATTCTTTGCACATCTTTTGGTCAGCAGTTCCATTGTCTTCACCGGTTTGAATGACCTTGTACATTACATTAATATACACTCTTTCAATTTGTTTTTAACATTTATTCCACGAGCAAGGAAAAAAATGCATGAGAACGGATCTAACATGGTTACATTAGTCTTCTAATTTGAAGAAAAAGAACATGCATGGTCGTGTCCTTTTATGAGTCAGCACACTGCAAAATAGGAAAATACATTTAATATGAGAGCCAAGCGACTAAGCTTCGGCTCATGCTAACTTAAGGCCTATGAGAATTTCAGCACAGAATCAATAACGCAGTCATTAATACAAACTTATTTAAACATAATGTAAACATTTTTGTCATTATTATTAGTCTACGTATACATTGACGGCCACTCCCCGTGGTCACATTTCAAGTGCATGTTTAAGCAAAAATTATTATTATTGTTTCTATGCAGCATTATCACACATTAATTCATAAACATTTCATGTTAATATAGATTATATAAGTTACGCTCTCTCAGTGGCAAGTGGGGGACTGGTGAGTTGCCATTTTTTTACAGATGTCCTATTTCTGCCCACCTTTGAATGATACCCATTCGTTTCTTGGTACTTCTAGTGCACACCTGACAGTCTTCTGCAGTACCCTGATATTGACAAATCCTCCACCTGATCAGCATGCCCACATTTTACAGTTTTTGCACATTTTCCACAACCAGCCATCTTGCCAGTAAAGACTTTGCTTCAATATGTTTTCAGAATATAACCCGCTACTTAAGGCTTGTGAGGGTAATATATGGCAAGTATTCTTAGGTTAGTGGCTTGATGTGAGCCTGGGATAAGACTTCAACCTCACCCATCCCTTGCTGATGGGTAAGCTTAGATTTATTTGATTAAATGGATCTTACCTCAGCTTAGAGGCAAATAGACAGAGCTCCAAGGACATACAAGAGGTAACCCAGTATCGTTCTATCATTCTGACCTGCACAGATCACTTACATTGGGAAACAAATGGTTGGGGGTTCATTAATAGTATTACTGGGGGAATACTCGAGCCCAAAGGCTGCTGCCCAATTGTTTGCACAACAGTTCAAAGGTATAGGATGGAGTATGAAGATCCACTAGGTTTCTATCCCAACTCGGAGTCTTTGCTATAAACAGAAAGAAGAGGGCTTATAATTCACTAAGATCAAATTATAAAGAAGCAATCATTAAAGCTAAAACGAAAAACAGGTTTTGTCTACCTCTACCCCACGTGAATATAAGATTTCTCAAAAAATAATGTAGACAAAAAGGGGTGATTGCACATCAGTCAAAAGAGCCCTAGCATCTTTGTTCAAAGGTCCATTTAAAACATGGCAAGTTCAAAGGAGGTTCACTTGCTTTAGAGCATTTCAATTTCCGTGGTTTTGATACTGCAGTTAATTTTATATTAATCATCTGCCTGGCAAATTAATTTCAGGTTCAGCACAGATATCACAAAGTTTTGAATAGTGAATCATTTTGTAATAATGGCTCCTCTTAGTAAATCTAATAAAAAAGAGCTAGCTTTTGAAAATTCTGGATCCATTATGTATTGTGCATTCATTCTGTAACAGTACATGGGTACTATTCAGTTATTCACTCTGCAGAACCTATGAGTCATCCTAGTCAGCCATGAGGTCCCCTTCCTTTTCAGTCAACATGGGAATCTCTCTATTTATGTATGGACCATTGAGTTCCATAATGCATCCTCTAATATTGGTTTTAATCCATGTCAGGGGTACCCTCCAAATAAATGAAGATAATCTTAGGGTACAATAGTAGGGGATGCCTGGACTTATCCGGAAGAAAACATATTTATTAAGGTCCCTAGTATCGGTTGAGTTCATTTACGTGGTATATAACTGAATGTATGAGTGGAAGGCACCTGTTGGAAATGGCCCTTTTTGCAGGGTCATCCCCAGTCCTTTTGCCTCCTGCCTCCTATTTTTTCTGACCTGTTGCTGTTGGCTTTTGAACTCAGAGCACTTTACCACTGCTAACCAGTGCTAAAGTGCATATGCTCTCTGTGTAAAATTGTATGTGATTGGTTTATCCATGATTGGCATATTTGATTTACTAGTAAGTCCCTAGTAAAGTGCACTAGAGATGCCAGGGCCTGTAAATCAAATGCTACTAGTGGGCCTGCAGCACTGGTTGTGCCACCCACATAAGTAGCTCTGTAATCATGTCTCAGATCTGCCACTGCAGTGTCTGTGTGTGCAGTTTTAACTGTAAATTCGACTTGGCCAGTGTACCCACTTGCCAGGCCTAAACCTTCCCTTTTCTTATATGTAAGGCACCCCTAAGGTAGGCCCTAGGTAGCCCCAAGGGCAGGGTGCAGTGTATCGTTAAGGTAGGACATATAGTATTGTGTTTTATATCTCCTGACAGTGAAATATTGCTAAATTTGTTTTTCACTGTTGCAAGGCCTGTCCCTCTCGCAGGGTAACATGGGGGCTACCTTTAAATCCGATTAAAGTGTGTATTCCCTTTGGGAGCGGATGGACATGTGCAGTGTTGGGTCTCTGAGCTCACAATTTAAAAATACATCTTTTAGTAAATTTGATTTTAAGATTGTGTGTTTTAAAAATGCCACTTTTAGAAAGTGAGCGTTTTCTTGCATATACCATTTCTGTGACTCTGCCTGTTTGAAGATTCCCTGTCTGGGTCAGTTTGACAGTTGGGCTGGTTGCACCTCACACTAGACAGTGACACAGAAGGAGCTGGGGTGTAGTCTGCATTTCCTGATGAGCCATCTGTGCTAGGAGGGAGGGGAGGAGTGGTCACTTACACCTGAAAGGGCTGTGCCTGTCCTCACACAATCCCGTCTCCGACCCCCTGGTGAGTGTCTGGGGCCTTGCCTGGGAAAGGCAGGATATCACATTCAAAAGAGACTTTACTTTGAAGTAGGCCTACTTCAAAGGAGAAATTGGGTATAAGAAGGGCACCCAAAACCACAGATTTGATATCACTTCTGGACATCAAGAGGAACCTCTGCCTGGAGAAGAGCTGAAGAGCTGAGGAGAAGAGCTACCCTGCTTTGTGGAGCTATCCTGCAGTTGCTGCTTCTGCCAGAGTAAGAGGGCAAAGACTGGACTTTGTGTGTCTTCCATCTTGTGAAGAAATCTCCAAGGGCTTGATTTAGAGCTTGCTTCCTGTTGTTTGAAGTCTCAGGGACAGCAAAGACTTCTCTCTGCCAGCACCTGGAGTCTCTGGAGAGACTCCTGCTCTGACAAGTGGGCCCTTGAAAGGAAAGCTGGTGGAAATCCAAGGAAATCGACTTCGGCCAACTTCGGACCGATGCCGATGCTGAATCCGGTGACGCCGCCTGCACCCGATGCCGTGATCTTCGCTGGAACGCAACAACCTTTGCAGGCCCGAAGCCGCTGCAGCCCCGCTGAACTCCGCGACTCCGTGGAAGTCGCCGCACCACGTCGTGACCGACCCCGCTTGAAGTGCGCGGAGTCAACGTTTTGCACAGACACTGCGATCCCCGACTTCACGCATCGACTTGTTTTCACTCTTCACCAAAGGTACTGTACCGTGTCTGGCGCCGCTGGTGTCGGCTTGTTGGGAACGACTCCGTCACGACGCCGTGTTAACACCTCATTGAAACATTTTTTGTTTCCAAACTTGATTTTTTAGTTTAATCTTTAAAAATGTGTAACTTGACTTGTGTATGTCGGATTTTTGTCATTTTGGTCTTGTTTTGTTGAGATAAATATTTCCTATTGTTCTAAACCTGTGTTGTGTCATTTTGTAGTGTTTCCATTAAGTTACTGTGTGTGTTGGTACAAATACTTTACACCTAGCACTCTGAAGTTAAGCCTACTGCTCTGCCAAGCTACCAAGGAGGTAAGCAGGGGTTAGCTGAGGGTGATTCTCTTTTACCCTGACTAGAGTGAGGGTCCTTGCTTGAACAGGGGGTAACCTGACTGTCAACCAAAGACCCCATTTCTAACACTAAGGCATTATAAACAAGTTGAATAAGCCAATCAGGAATTCACCAATTACTATATGGGGTGGGTGCACATAGACTGGACACTGCAAAGCAGTGCCCCAATATTCAGAGCCTAAAAAAACAGCAATACGTTTTAGCAAAAAATGTGGATGACCATGTGAAAAGGGGATTTCCTCACTTTGTGCTATACAAAATGGTTCCTAGAAGACAAGTAGAAGCTATGTATACATGCAGACATGCATATGCATCTACAATTTACTTAAAATACATAACTAAATGTTTATTCATTTGAACACGTATTTGTACCAACACACACAGTAACTTAATGAAAACACTACAAAATGACACAACACAGGTTTAGAAAAATAGGAAATATTTATCTAAACAAAACAAGACCAAAACGACAAAAAGAGTCTTTAACTAGTTTTAAACACACACTAGCGCTGCTAGCGTGAAAATGTAACTGGTGTGTGTTAGACCTGACAGCCTTAGGGTAGTCACCCCTAACTTTTTGCCTGCCTCCCTCCACTTTGTGGATACTGTTTTTGCTGGTTTTTAGACTCTGCGCACTTTACCACTGCTAACCAGTGCTAAAGTGCATATGCTCTCTCTCTGTAAACATGGTAACTTTGGATCATACCTGATTGGACTATTTAATCTACTTATAAGTCCCCAGTAATGTGCACTCCAGGTGCCTAGGGCCTATAGATTAAATGCTACTAGTGGACCTGCAGCACGGATTGTGCCACCCACTTAAGTAGCCCCTTTTCCTTGTCTCAGGCCTACCATTGCTAGGCCTGTGTGGGCAGTTTCACTGCCACCTCGACTTGGCATTTAAAAGTACCTGCCAAGCATAGAGCTCCCCTTTTTCTACATATAAGTCACCCTTAATGTGTGCCCTGGGTATCCCCTAGAGCAGGGTGCTGTGTAGGTAAAAGGCAGGACATGTACCTGTGTAGTTATATGTCCTGGTAGTGTAAAAAACCCTCAATTCGTTTTTGCACTGCTGTGAGGCCTGCTCCCTTCATAGGCTAACATTGGGGCTGCCCTCATACACTGTTGAAGTGGCAGCTGCTGATCTGAAAGGAGCAGGGAGGTCATATTTAGTATGGCCAGAATGGTAATACAAAATCCTACTGACTGGTGAAGTCGGATTTAATATTACTATTCTAGAAATGCCACTTTTAGAAAGTGAGCATTTCTTTGCACTTAAATCCTTCTGTGCCTTACAATCCACGTCTGACTAGGTTTAGTTGACAGCTCCTTGTGCATTCACTCAGACACACCCCAAACACAGGGTACTCAGCCTCACTTGCATACATCTGCATTTTGAATGGGTCTTCCTGGGCTGGGAGGGTGGAGGGCCTACCCTCACACAAAGGACTGCCACACCCCCTACTGGGACCCTGGCAGACAGGATTGAACTGAAAGGGGACCTGGTGCACTTCTTAGCCACTCTTTGAAGTCTCCCCCACTTCAAAGGCACATTTGGGTATAAAACAGGGCCTCTGCCCTACCTCATCAGACACTTGCTGGAGAAGAAACCGGAACCAGAAACTACATCCTGCCAAGAAGAACTGCCTGGCTGCTCAAAGGACTCACCTGTCTGCTTTCTACAAAGGACTGCTGTCTTGCTGTTGCCCTGCTGCCTTGCTGAACTCTTGTCTGGCTGTGAAAGTGCTCTCCAAGGGCTTGGATAGAGCTTGCCTCCTGTTCCTTGAAGTCTCAGGACCAAAAAGACTTCTGCCTTTCACGTGGACGCTCCGTGCGCCGAAAATTTCGACGCACAGCTTGTTTCGCGGCGAGAAAAATGCCGCACACCGACGCTGATCAACGCGACGCCCTCGGGACGATCGAGACTTCGACGCACAACCTCGCAAGGACAAAGCCGCCCGACTTCCAAGGAGAAATCGACGCGACGCCTACCGTGAGTGCGAAACTTTGACGCACGGCCTCGCAAGGACAACGCCGCCCGACTTCCAAGGAGAAATCGACGCGACGCCTGCCGTGAGACCAAAATTTCGACGCACGGCCTCGCAAGGACAACGCCGCCCGACTTCCAAGGAGAAATCGACGCGACGCCTACCGTGAGATCGAAACTTCGACGCGCAGCCCCGCAGAACGACGCGCAGCCGGAAAATAAGCAGGAGAATCCACGCACAGACCCGGGACATCTGGTAATCCCCGCGATCCACAAAAAGAGACTGTCTGCGCGCCGGAAAACGACGCCCGACTTCCCCGCGTGGAAAAGAACGACGCAAGTCTTTGTGTGCTGAGGAGAAATCGACGCACACACCCTTTTTCCACGCATCCCTTTTCCTGTGGCCCTCTGAGGAGATTTTCCACCAGAAACCAGGTACTTTGTGCTTGAAAGACACTGTATTGCATTCTAAAGACTTAAGACACTTTATATCACTTTCCTGTGATAGTTCTACAATTTTCCATTGCATCTTTATTCTTTTTGACCTACAATTATCCTGATAAATATTATATATTTTTCTAAACACTGTGTGGTGTATTTTTGTGGTGTTATATGGTGGTATTGTATGACTTATTGCACAAATACTTTACACATTGCCTTCTAAGTTAAGCCTGACTGCTCGTGCCAAGCTACCAGAGGATGGGCACAGGATAATCTTGGATAGTGTGTGACTTACCCTGACTAGAGTGAGGGCTTTTGCTTGGACAGAGGGTAACCTGACTGCCAACCAAAAACCCCATTTCTAACATTGGTGATCAGCGGTGAGGATAGGACTTGTATTTGTGCAGTGACATACAGTAGCTAAGTATTTCACTACCTACCCACAGTTGAAGGTCAACTTGGTTTTTATCTCTTTTTGAAAATCCGTTTTTTTCCTGACAATTTTCAAAAACTAAATCCTCACTCAACATGTCTCTGACTGGGTCTCAGACAGGGGACTTTGACCTAGTCCAGTTGGATACATACACGGTCAAACAACTAAGAGGATTCTGCAGGGCATTAAGGATACCCACCCAAGGGGCCTCCAGAAAGGAGGACTTTCAAGTGGCGCTGAGGGCCTGGGCAGAAGCCCATTTAGAGGATGAGGAGGAAGAGGAGCCAGAAAATGGCCCCTCAGAAGGATTTTCACTATCTATGGATGGTGTTACCACTGCAATTGTGCACCCTTCCAGACCAGGGAGCAGTGTCTCCATGCAAAGCCTGACCGCAGAGGAAAGGAGAGAGGAAAGGGAGTTCCAATTGCAAATGGCAAAACTGAAAATTGAGGCACAACAGGAGGAGAGGAGGGCAGAAAGAGAAGCCAAACAAGCTGAGGCTGAAAGAGCAGCCAAACAGATTGAAGCTGAAAGGACAGCCAAACAAATTCAAGCAGAAGCTGAAAGGGCAGCCAAACAAGCAGAAGCTGAAAGAGCAGCCAAACAAGTGGAAGCTGAAAGAGCTTTGGCTGAAAAGAAACTATTGTTAGCTCATGAACTGAGTCTCAAGGAGCTGGAGATCAAGGCAAGACAGTCTGAATCCAGCAATAATGGTGGCAGCATACAGACAGGACCTGCTGGAGAAAAGAAGGTTCGTATACCCAAAAATGTGGTGCCCAGTTTTGTGGTGGGAGATGACATAGATAAATGGTTAGCTGCTTATGAAGTTGCACTAAGGGCTCATGAGGTTCCTGAAGGGCAATGGGGGGTAGCTATGTGGGGTTATGTGCCGCCATTGGGGAGGGACACACTTCTCACATTGGATCCACCGGATCAAAACACATACCCACTCCAGAAAGCCACTTTACTTGCCAAGTTTGGGCTGACCCCTGAGGGATACCGTCAGAGGTTCAGGGACAGCACCAAACAAACCACACAAACATGGGTAGATTTCTTTGATTTCTCTAGTAAGGCACTGAATGGATGGGTGCGGGGCAACAAAGTAGCAGATTATAAAGGTTTATATGACTTGATCCTGAGAGAGCATATGCTTAATGTTACTTATACAGATTTGCGCCAGCACCTAGTGGATAGTAAGCTGACTGATCCCAGGAAGCTTGCTGAGGAGGCGGACCTCTGGGTTAGCACCAGAGTGTCCAAAAAGGTACCTGGGGGGGACTCCCACAAAGGTGGTCAGGGTTCCCAACAGAAGAAAGAGGGGGGAGATAAACTTACAGATAAGGAACTCTCTAAAGGCCCCCAAAAGAATTCCCAGGGAGGGGGTGGCAACCCTTCCTTTTCCAAATTTGGGAAAAAGCCAGGGACATTTGACAGGTCAGGAAAATCTAGCCCCAAATGCATGGAGTGTTACCAATATGGTCACTACAAAGGCGATCCACAGTGCCCCAAGAGGGCACCGTCCACTACCGGACAGGCACCTGGGTTGACTAGTGTAGCACTCGGGGGGGAGATGGACCCAACTAGCTTTGGGGAGCAGGTAGAGATTTCCCTAGTGTCCCTGGGAGAAGGAGAAATGGTGCCCAAGGCCCACATGCCCAGAAATACTTCCAAGTACCGGCAGTGGGTCACCATTGATGGGCAGAGGGTGGAGGCTCTGCGTGACACAGGAGCCAGTATGACTACTATCAAGAGTCAGCTGGTGTCAGCAGAGCAGATAGTACCTAATGCATTCCACCAGGTCAGAGTCGCTGACAATCGCGAGAGTCACCTACCGGTGGCTCTGGTTCCCTTTGAGTGGGGGGGGGTCTCTGGTACTCTGAAAGTAGCTGTGAGTCCTGCCATGCCTGTAGATTGTCTGTTAGGCAATGACCTTGAGCACACTGCCTGGAAAGAAGTGGAGCTCAGGTCTCACCTGGAGATGTTAGGGTTACCTGAGTGGGTCTGCATGACCACACGGTCCATGGCTGACCGAGAGGGAAGTCAAGGGCATCTGGAGCCTGGAACGATGGCCCAGAGAGCTGCCAGGAGGAGGGACCAGGGGTGCGGGAAACCGGCCCCCGCTGTTCCCACAGTGGCTGACGGGGCTCCTGAGGAGGAGGCTTCTGAGCCAACTGGGGAAGACATCGCCGCCCTAGGTGACTTACCTGAGCTTGCTGGCTGGCAAGTTGAGGGTGGACCCACCAGGGAGGAATTCTGCAAGGCGCAGAAAGAATGTCCCACTCTAGAAGGTTTGAGGAAACAAGCCTCAAACCAGGCAGCCGGCGACGCCTCTGGCGATCACCACCTATATTGGGAGAATGATCTCCTCTACAGTGAGCCTAAGGTTCCGGGCTTTGGGGCAGCACGTATGCTGGTGGTCCCCCAATGTTACCGAACCTTCCTACTGGGTCTGGCTCACGACATTCCCCTGGCAGGACATTTGGGGCAGGGCAAGACCTTTAACAGGCTTGTCACCCACTTTTTTTGGCCCAAAATAAGGACACACTCAGACAAATTCTGCAGATCCTGTCCTACCTGCCAGGCCAGTGGTAAAGCAGGAAAAAGGATTAAAACCCCCCTGATTCCACTTCCTGTCGTTGGCACCCCCTTTGAAAGGGTGGGCATCGACATTGTTGGTCCCTTGGACCCCAAAACTGCCTTAGGCAACAGGTTCATCCTGGTTTTGGTGGACCATGCCACCCGTTACCCAGAGGCAATCCCTCTAAGGACAGTAACTGCACCGGTGGTGGCCAGAACCCTGATGGGGATATTTACCCGTGTGGGATTCCCCAAGGAAATAGTGTCTGACAGAGGCACTAACTTCATGTCTGCATACATGAAGTCTCTGTGGGATGCGTGTGGGGTAACCTACAAGTTCACCACACCCTATCACCCCCAGACGAACGGTCTTGTGGAGAGATTCAACAAGACCCTGAAAGGCATGATTGGTGGCCTTCCTGAGGCCATGAGGCGTAAGTGGGACGTCCTCTTACCATGCCTTCTCTTTGCTTACAGAGAGGTCCCCCAGAGAGGGGTAGGGTTCAGTCCCTTTGAACTTCTCTATGGGTACCCTGTCAGGGGACCCTTAAGCATTGTCCAGGAGGGATTGGAGAAAGCTCCAAGGACACCCCCTCAGGATGTGGTCAGCTATATGTTGGCCCTCCGCAACCAGATGACCCGCTTCTGGAAAGAAGCCCAAGATAACCTTGAGGCCAGTCAAGAGGTGATGAAACAATGGTATGACCAGAAGGCCACCCTGGTAGAGTTTCAACCTGGAGACAAAGTGTGGGTAATGGAGCCAGTAGAGCCCAGAGCTCTCCAGGACCGCTGGTCTGGCCCATTTGAAATAAAGGAGCGGAAAGGGGAGGCCATTTACCTAGTGGACCTCAAAACCCCTAGGAATCCCCTAAGGGTGCTCCATGTGAACCGACTAAAAGCTCATTGTGAGAGGTCGGAGATCAACATGCTTCTGGTCACAGATGAAGGAACAGAAGAGGAGAGTGAACCTCTCCCCGACCTCCTCTCTGCACAAGAAGGTGATGGGTAGGTAAGCGGGGTCATTCTGTCTGACTCCCTGACTCTAAATCAAAAAGGAGACTGTTATGAGCTGTTGGAGCAGTTCTCCCCCCTATTCTCCCTTACTCCTGGGCTGACCCACCTCTGTGTTCATGATATTGACACCGGTGACAGTCTCCCTGTGAAAAACAAAATTTACAGGTTGTCGGATAAGGTGAAGGCCAGCATCAAGGAGGAGGTCTCCAAGATGTTGACTCTAGGGGTCATTGAGAAATCCAGTAGTCCCTGGGCCAGCCCAGTGGTATTGGTCCCTAAGGCTACTGCCCCAGGTGCGAAGCCAGAACTCCGGTTCTGTGTGGACTACCGGGGTCTCAACTCAGTCACACGGACTGATGCTCACCCCATCCCCCGAGCTGATGAGCTCGTGGACAGGCTAGGCGCTGCCAAGTTCCTGAGTACGTTTGATCTTACTTCAGGGTACTGGCAGATCGGCCTAACTGAGGGGGCCAAGGAAAGATCCGCATTTTCAACCCCGGATGGCCATTACCAGTTCCGGGTGATGCCGTTTGGGTTGAAAAATGCCCCCGCTACCTTCCAACGGTTGGTTAACGGGGTCCTAGCTGGCAAGGATGCCTTCTGTGCAGCCTACCTGGATGACATAGCTGTCTACAGTTCCAGCTGGGAGGAACACCTGCTTCACCTCAAGGAGGTGCTTCAGGCCCTGCAACAGGCAGGCCTGACCATCAAGGCCAGTAAGTGCCAGATTGGGCAGGGTTCCGTGGTGTACTTAGGACACCTAGTGGGTGGTGGCAAGGTGCAGCCACTCCAGGCCAAGATTGAAACTATCAAGGCCTGGCAACCACCCCGAACACAGGCGGAGGTGAGAGCCTTTCTAGGCCTCACAGGATACTACCGCCGATTTGTCAAGGGCTATGGTACCATTGCAACACCCTTGACAGAACTCACTTCCAAGAAGCAACCTAGGTTGGTGAATTGGACAGAGGCTTGTCAGAAAGCCTTTGACGCCCTGAAGGAAGCCATGTGCACGGCCCCCGTGCTCAAGGCCCCTGACTACTCCCAGGAATTTATCGTGCAGACAGACGCTTCAGAGCATGGCATAGGGGCAGTTCTAGCACAGCTGAATGAAGAGGGCAGAGATCAACCGGTAGTCTTTATTAGCACAAGACTATTACCACGGGAACAGAGGTGGAGTGCTATTGAAAGAGAAGCTTTTGCTGTGGTCTGGGCACTGAAGAAGCTGAGACCCTACCTGTTTGGGACTCACTTCCTAGTTCAGACAGACCACAGGCCCCTCAGATGGCTCATGCAGATGAGGGGTGAGAATCCAAAACTCTTGAGGTGGTCCATTTCCCTACAGGGGATGGACTTTACGGTGGAACATCGCCCAGGGGTTGACCACGCCAATGCTGATGGTCTCTCCAGGTACTTCCGCCTTAGCGATGAGAGCTCCCAAGAGGTCGGGTAGCTCTCCCCACTTTCAGCTGGGGGGGACACATGTTAGACCTGACAGCCTTAGGGTAGTCACCCCTAACTTTTTGCCTGCCTCCCTCCACTTTGTGGATACTGTTTTTGCTGGTTTTTAGACTCTGCGCACTTTACCACTGCTAACCAGTGCTAAAGTGCATATGCTCTCTCTCTGTAAACATGGTAACTTTGGATCATACCTGATTGGACTATTTAATCTACTTATAAGTCCCCAGTAATGTGCACTCCAGGTGCCTAGGGCCTATAGATTAAATGCTACTAGTGGACCTGCAGCACGGATTGTGCCACCCACTTAAGTAGCCCCTTTTCCTTGTCTCAGGCCTACCATTGCTAGGCCTGTGTGGGCAGTTTCACTGCCACCTCGACTTGGCATTTAAAAGTACCTGCCAAGCATAGAGCTCCCCTTTTTCTACATATAAGTCACCCTTAATGTGTGCCCTGGGTATCCCCTAGAGCAGGGTGCTGTGTAGGTAAAAGGCAGGACATGTACCTGTGTAGTTATATGTCCTGGTAGTGTAAAAAACCCTCAATTCGTTTTTGCACTGCTGTGAGGCCTGCTCCCTTCATAGGCTAACATTGGGGCTGCCCTCATACACTGTTGAAGTGGCAGCTGCTGATCTGAAAGGAGCAGGGAGGTCATATTTAGTATGGCCAGAATGGTAATACAAAATCCTACTGACTGGTGAAGTCGGATTTAATATTACTATTCTAGAAATGCCACTTTTAGAAAGTGAGCATTTCTTTGCACTTAAATCCTTCTGTGCCTTACAATCCACGTCTGACTAGGTTTAGTTGACAGCTCCTTGTGCATTCACTCAGACACACCCCAAACACAGGGTACTCAGCCTCACTTGCATACATCTGCATTTTGAATGGGTCTTCCTGGGCTGGGAGGGTGGAGGGCCTACCCTCACACAAAGGACTGCCACACCCCCTACTGGGACCCTGGCAGACAGGATTGAACTGAAAGGGGACCTGGTGCACTTCTTAGCCACTCTTTGAAGTCTCCCCCACTTCAAAGGCACATTTGGGTATAAAACAGGGCCTCTGCCCTACCTCATCAGACACTTGCTGGAGAAGAAACCGGAACCAGAAACTACATCCTGCCAAGAAGAACTGCCTGGCTGCTCAAAGGACTCACCTGTCTGCTTTCTACAAAGGACTGCTGTCTTGCTGTTGCCCTGCTGCCTTGCTGAACTCTTGTCTGGCTGTGAAAGTGCTCTCCAAGGGCTTGGATAGAGCTTGCCTCCTGTTCCTTGAAGTCTCAGGACCAAAAAGACTTCTGCCTTTCACGTGGACGCTCCGTGCGCCGAAAATTTCGACGCACAGCTTGTTTCGCGGCGAGAAAAACGCCGCACACCGACGCTGATCAACGCGACGCCCTCGGGACGATCGAGACTTCGACGCACAACCTCGCAAGGACAAAGCCGCCCGACTTCCAAGGAGAAATCGACGCGACGCCTACCGTGAGTGCGAAACTTTGACGCACGGCCTCGCAAGGACAACGCCGCCCGACTTCCAAGGAGAAATCGACGCGACGCCTGCCGTGAGACCAAAATTTCGACGCACGGCCTCGCAAGGACAACGCCGCCCGACTTCCAAGGAGAAATCGACGCGACGCCTACCGTGAGATCGAAACTTCGACGCGCAGCCCCGCAGAACGACGCGCAGCCGGAAAATAAGCAGGAGAATCCACGCACAGACCCGGGACATCTGGTAATCCCCGCGATCCACAAAAAGAGACTGTCTGCGCGCCGGAAAACGACGCCCGACTTCCCCGCGTGGAAAAGAACGACGCAAGTCTTTGTGTGCTGAGGAGAAATCGACGCACACACCCTTTTTCCACGCATCCCTTTTCCTGTGGCCCTCTGAGGAGATTTTCCACCAGAAACCAGGTACTTTGTGCTTGAAAGACACTGTATTGCATTCTAAAGACTTAAGACACTTTATATCACTTTCCTGTGATAGTTCTACAATTTTCCATTGCATCTTTATTCTTTTTGACCTACAATTATCCTGATAAATATTATATATTTTTCTAAACACTGTGTGGTGTATTTTTGTGGTGTTATATGGTGGTATTGTATGACTTATTGCACAAATACTTTACACATTGCCTTCTAAGTTAAGCCTGACTGCTCGTGCCAAGCTACCAGAGGGTGGGCACAGGATAATCTTGGATAGTGTGTGACTTACCCTGACTAGAGTGAGGGCTTTTGCTTGGACAGAGGGTAACCTGACTGCCAACCAAAAACCCCATTTCTAACAGTGTGCGTCAAAAATAACCTGCATGGGGGGGTGTGCGTCAAAAATAGCTCCGCACGGCGGTATGTGAGTCAGAAATCCAGCCGCACGATGATCCGAAACCCCCGCAGCGCAGGTTATAATCTCCCAGCCTCCGTCAGTGAAGCTGCGCATTGTTTCTCCTGCTCCGTGCGTCGATTCTTCGTTGCGTTTCCTGCAAGTGTCGTTTTCTCAGCTGCGGAGCCGGCGGCTCATCGTTTTTTCAGCCGCAGATCGGAGTCGCATCAAACCTTTCCCCGCACAGTGCTCTGTGCATGGATTTTCTTGTCTTTAGGCTGCCAGATTCTCCTTTCAGGGTCCCAGGGCAGTCAGGTTACCCCACATCCAACCAAGGACCCTCACTCTAGTCAGGGTAAGTCACACACAATCCAAATTATCCTTTGCCCGCCCTCTGGTAGCTTGGCACTGAGCAGTCAGGCTTAACTAAAGGTAATGTGTTAAGTATTTGTGCAATAATTCATACAATAACACAATATACCACCACAAAAGTACACCACACGGTGTTTAGAAAAATATATAATATTTATCTGGATATTTGCAGGTCAAAACGATAAAAGATGCAATAAGAAAATGTAAAGATGTAACTGAAAAGTGATATAAAGTGTCTTAAGTCTTTTAAAATCAAACAAAGGGGGTTATTCTAACTTTGGAGGAGGTGTTAATCCGTCCCAAAAGTGACGGAAAAGTGACTGATTTACCACCAGCCGTATTACGAGTCCATTATATCCTATGGAACTCGTAATACGGCTGGTGGTATATCCGTCACTTTACCGTCACTTTTGGGACGGATTAACACTCCTCCAAAGTTAGAATAACCCCCAAAGTCTCTTTCAAGCACAAAGTACCTGGTTTGAGTGAAAAAATCTCTGCAAAGGAGAGGCATGGAAAACAGGGAGTGTGCGTCGGTTTCGCCCCTTCGCATATGGACTTGCGTCGCTATTTTAAACGCGGGGAAGACGTTGCGTCGATTTCCGCCGCGCGGACGGTCCTCCTCTTCGGGTTGCGGACTTTTCAGAAATTAATTCTGCTATTTCAAGTTTGGAACCGACTACAAAAACAATTTACCCACTTTTTTACCATTTATTAAAAGCCCAAGGTAATGATAAAGTTGGATTTGTAATAAATATTTTGGAAAAGTAACTTTTAGAAAGTTACCTTTTTGCCTCCTGGTACTCCTGGAGGCTAATCTACATTAGCTCTCCAGAAGCTGTCACTCAAGTGTTTACCCACCTAATGAAGTGTGAAATTCCTCCCAGGAACTACATAATAAACCACTTTGATTGACAAGTCAACCTGAATGGGCAGGGAGATTCCTCTGTCCTGTGCTAGACATTCATTGCTAGGGCTACCTCCACTCCTGTTGGCCATTAGTGTCAAATCCTGCCTGAAACATCTGTGTGAAGCATGTGTAAATCTTTTGTGCCCCTGAAAAGGACCAAAACAGGATCACAATACACTTCTTTTGTATCCTCCTGCCTCGCTGCTGAAGGACTCTTCTTTTGTCCCAACTGACTTCTGTTTCTGGATTTGTTGTGGGTCCAGGGCCTGTTCCAAACTGAATTTTAGTGTTAAATGTGGTAAGACACTAATAATCTCCTTAGTATTCTCCCAAACTCCCATACACAAGCCCAGCACTCAGACCCTAAGTTTCAGCGTGGCTGAAGACTTCAGCCATCTTGGCATTGCCCCTTATCATATTACATTTTGGGTCTGTTTGTGGTAAGGCAAATATGAACTATTGAAAAACTGTGTAAGAAAGGCCCCTGGGAACCTTTAACACATTGGTTAGGGAGTGCTTAGGAATCAACCTCATCCACTAGCTAGTGCCAACTATAAATATGGCACCCCAAGACAACATCCTTAGGAAGCTTTCAGAACCTGTGGATGAGCAGAAGAAGGCCTGCACCTGCTGTTTCGGATGTATGAGGAGACTTCAAAGGCTAGACTGGTTGTACTTGTACCCATAACAAAACAATAGACTCCATAGGTCAGTCTAGATGAACTCCTGTGAGACTACAAGGGAAAAACACCCTGGAAGAAGCATTTTTCCTGAGGTGCACAGCTGATCAGTGGCATCTGGAGCTCGACTGGACCATGCCTGACACCCTGCGAGTTTCTAAGTATCTTCACTGAGTTCCTAGGTGTACTCATGTAATTGTTTGGGCTTCAGAAGAAAGTTTGGAAAGTTTAGAAAAGTTTTCCTCCAGAGCTCTAGAGGAACCTATTATGTTAGAAACTGGGTCTCTAGTTAGCAGATGTATGCACCCTGTCCTAGTCAGGGTAGTTCACAACCCAACCTAAATTATCCTGTCCTTACCCTTTGGTGGCTTGGCACAGAGCAGGCAGGCTTATTTTATAAGGCATGGTGTATAGTATTTGTGCAATAACTCATAGTTTACCACAGTGAAAATACCACAAAAGGTTCTACACACCAGTTTAGAAAAATAGATAATATTTATCTGAATAAAACAAGACCAAAAGAACAAAAATCCAATATGCCATAATCCATAGGAAACAATGGATGTATCTCTTTAGCACAAAGTACCTGGGATGTGTCAAAAATAAAAACGCTGTTGGCCACAGAGGTGAAAGGGCATCGGAAAGTAAAATGACGTGTCATTTTTTCCGTCACAGTGGAGGGGATGCTTCGATTCTTCCCTCAATGGCAAGGGGAAGCATCAGTTTTTGGGTACCCACCTTGGTTCCCTACTGCAGTTGAGGGGGGGAGGGGTGGTGGCAAATTGATGCACAGGGATGATGCATGAAAAATCCAAATGTTCTGTGATGATGAAACAGGCACTGCGTCAATTTTTCAGCCATGAGACAGCTGCTCCATCGATTCTGTAGGTGTAGCATCAAATTTTCCCATGCCCCTAATTTCTCTCTTAGGTGAAGTCTTTGATGGCCCTGAGAGTTCTTAACAGGAAGAAAGCTGACAAACCCTTGGAGATCACTTGTAGTTGGAGGCCAAGTCCTTCCAGCAGAGTCAGGGAGCAGCAGGCAGCACGGCAAAAAGCAAGAGAGCAGTCCTTCCAGATAAACAGTCCAGATGAGTCCTTTGGGCAGCACTGTGGGCCTTCTGACAGAGTCTACTTGTAGGTCTAGAAATGTATGATTTTAGGGTTTTGCCTACCCAGTATATATACCCAAGTGTGCCTTTGAAGTGGAGGAGACTTCAAAGAGTGGTTTTGAAGTGCACCAGTTCTGGTTTCAACCCAGTCCTGTCTGCCAGGAGATCTGTGGGCGGTTATCAGTCCTTTGAATGGGGTCAGGTCACTAGCCTTTGAAGTGTAAGAGAGAGCCCCTCCATCCTTCCGGCCCAGGAAGACCCATCAGTATGCAGATTAATGCAGATGCATATGAGTGTCCTGTGTTTATGGCTGTCTAGGTGGAATGCTCAAGGTGAGCTATCAACAAGCACAGACTGGACATAGATTGGAGACAGGCGTTAAGGCACAGCGAGCAGTAAGAGCACAGAAATGCCTACTTTCTAAAAGTGAACACACTTAGGAGCAACCCAGTATATGATCCAGTTTTCAATGAATGAAGAAGACAACTCCGTACTGTTAAAATCCTATATATTTCTCAATAGGATTCATGACACAGTCCTGCACAATAATTGCCTGGTTTTCAGTCCCAGTTCAAGCAATATCATGGACTTTCAATTCAGCTTGTCAAATGAGAAGGTAATGTCGATGTTTCGGCCTGTGGTGGAAGTCAGAGGTCCGTCAGACCATCATCAAGACTCAGTGTTGTTAAATAATACAACAGGCTGCAAAAATAGATTCTGTAACAACACACCAGGGGGCTCACATTTGTTGAGTGGATGCAGATGGAGACAGACGCTAGGGGTCTCATGTCTAGAAGGTTGAAGTCCCCTTGTGCGTTGCTGACTGCCACCACAGGCCGAAATATCGACATAACCATCTCATTTGACAAGCTGAATTGAAACTCCATGATATTGCTTGAACTGGGACTGAAAAGCATGCAATTATTGTGCAGGACTGTGTCATGAGGAGGGTTATAACCCCTTTCAGGATCTTCTGTTGGTATTCAATCTTTTGATCTAGGGGGGTTATATATAGTTTTGTTGTTTATGAGATGGACATTTGTTGGATTTGTTGGAAAAATTTTTGAACTTCCGGAATTCTATTGAGTAATATATTGGATTTTAACAGAACGGAGTTGTCTAATTCATTAATTGAAGACTGGATCATATGTGTACAACTAATTCTAAACAATTCCTCCAGGAGCATTTTTAAGTGATACTTTCTAAAAGTGGCATTTCTAAAATAGTAATGTTAAATACAGCTTTACCAGTAATCAGGATTTTGCTCTACCATTCCAACCATACTAACAATGACAATGCCACTCCTTTCAGATCAGAAATTACCACTTCAAATCATAAAAAGGAATTTCCAATGCTGGCCTATGAGAGGAGCAGGCTTCGCAGTAGCAAAACACAGTTTTGGGAGTTTTTCACTACCAGGACATGTAAAACTTTCAAGTACATGTCCTACATTAGGGTTAACGTATATGAAATAAAAGGGGAGTTGAAGGCTTAGCTAGTAATTGTAAATGCTTGTGGTGCAAGGCAGTGCTGCAGGCACACTAGTAGCATTTAATTTTCAGGCCTTGGGCACCTGTAGTGCACTTTACTAGGGACTTATTAGTAAATTAAATATGCCAATTGGTTAGGAACCAATTTTGCCATGTTTAGGAGTGAGAGCACAAGTACTTTAGCACTGGTCAGAGGTGGTAAAGTGCGCAGAGTCCTAAAACCCGCAAAAATGACATCAGAAAAATGGAGGGAGGCAGGCAAAACTTTAGGGGAAGACCACCCTAAGGCTGTGAGGTCTAACACACCAGGAATTGTCCCACATACGCAGATTCACAACGTGAGACTGAATTTCAGCTTCATCTGACTCAAGGGTCCCCGCACATCTGAAAAAACGGCTAAGCCCCATTCTGCATGGGGACAATTTTCAGCAAGACATTGACATACTCCAGTGAGACCAACCAGCTTCAGGTATCGGCTTTCATTTCCACAGTGACAGCTACAATTCCAGCAGTGGCCAGCTTGGGGAGGATTTTTCTACTCAAAAAGTGACAAAGTGCCAATCTGCTTTGGGACTTAGGAGAAACTTCCATGTTTTTTTGAAGAAAATAAGACAGTTCCTTTCTGAATTGAGTCTTATAAACCTTTTAAACTTTTTCACTCATTTTTAGGGACCAGCACTTATTTTTCTGCCTCATATATTTACAGAGATCAACAGTGGGAAAACCACACAAAATGGAAAGATAGAAAAAGAAAAAAACTGAAAAAAAATCATTAAGGGAGAAAGTAGGAACCGAAAGAGCGAGACATTGAGCAAGGGAGGGTCTGGTAGTGGGCTAATGAAGGATAATTGGATTCCAGACTATGTCACCTTAATATGTCAACTGACAATTATTTGCACCAGCTTCTGAGAAGAGCTTTGTGTTTTGGCACTCATTCTTTTATAAATTAAGCACTGCAAACCTGGGTTCTATTGTTGTCGGCCTGAAATTGCACCATGGTCCCTGTCTATTGTGACCATTGACTTACATTGGGTGCTTTCTTTTTCTTGGCATTTTTTCTACATGTCTTTACAATTCATATCTCCAGTTCCCCTTATTGGGTTTTTGTTGTTTTGGTGTCATTTTGCATATTTATTTTTCCCTCGTGTTATACATTTTTAAAGTAATTCTTTTTTGTTTCTTTTTTTAACCTTTTAACTGTTTCGGTAATTCTAAATGATTCACGTCTTTTTTAAGTTAAACCAGTTTGCTCTGTGCCAGGGGTTTAGCTATGGGGGTAGCCTGGTCAGTAAGATTAGGAAAGGGTGAGATTCAGATTTTCTAACAATTACTCTGCCATATAGTGTTAAAATACATTTTATGACAAGGAGGCTTAAAGAGCAGTGGAATGGGAGATAACAAAGTTTGGTAAGGGTACTAAGTGAGAGAAAACAATGTTTTCTAACATAAACCTTATTAAAGACTTTCAAAACAATAATAGAGTGTGTGTTTTTGTCCGTGCAACAAACACCTTACCAAACCCAACTCAAATCACCTATACCCAAGGATTTACGCGAAAATATTTTTTAGGAGGGTGTAACGCTCCCAAACACCCTCTGAACCTACGTCCCTGCTAGCAGGTTAGTGACTTTATTACTTGTGGTGTACTTCCATCCACACCAATTAATAATTCACTTTTTTGCAGAGAATAAACATTTAACAATGGAAGCTGTGGTCCCTTTTTAGCTCTGCCAGCACGCCACAATATATATGTTGTCTCTCATTAGACTGATGACTTTGTATGCAAGTCTCTAGATATGGATTAAGACATATTGGTTTTTGGTAATGTTTGTTCTGATCTGAAACCTTGTGGGCATGACAGCTCAGCTAAATGTCATGCTGTGTGCAAAAAATGTTTTAAGTGTTCATACTGGGGTCATTAATTACATCAAGATTAATTGTGGCAGAGTAATCCAGGTCAATTGATTTCGTTCCCTTTTTTCCAAATTGTTTTATCAATGAAATCGGATGAATTAAACAGTCTACATTCGATGTTGTTGTTTTAGACTTAGATGGCAGTGTTGTCATCATCCAGCATTTATTTTCCTGATTTAATTGTACACATCATTTTTATACATGTATATAAAATACGTTCATTTATGAATATAACAGAGAATACCCAATGAGCTAACTAATTTTTCATATTGTGTGCAATTATTTATGCATTTAACAAGGTAGTCCTCGCTACTTTCTATTTCCTTCACATTATTTATTTACTATATCCAGTGCTTAATTTGTAAAAGAATGGGTGCTGGTGCCCAAAGCTCGGCTCCAGCGGTGCTATTACAAATCGGCGCCCGGGACACCAAGGCTGCGCAGTGCTGAATTCACCTCAGGGCCTTTTAATCCTACCAGATACTGCTGTTCCTTTATGTCACTCGTACCGGTCCCTGCTTTCTCCCTTTGTGCCCGTTTTTCCATCTTTCTCTTTCTCTTCCTCCTTCATTCTGTTTGTGTGTTTTTCCTCTCTTGCTCGTCGTCAATAACTGGTAAGGAAAATAAGTGCTAGCCCCCAAAAACTAGTGAAAGTGGCCCCCACCAACAACCGCCGACTTAAACTACGCACTGACAATATCCCTTAATTCAGTTTAATTACTGTTTCATTTTGGTATTTTTATTATTGATATTTTTGTTATAACGATTTATTTACCCTAAGAAATGGTTTGTATCCTAAGGAATTTAAATTGAAAATAACTCGTTATGGAAAAAAGTGTACACTAGGACCTGTAAATAAACATCGCTCGATTGTACGCAGTCGTTGTCAATAATATCCTGATCATTATGACCCTGTGGGACATATAGCAACTGATTCTCACTCAAGTGTGTCATAAACATGACGGAATACCTTCTTCTTTCCGCAGGGCCGAGGTGGCAAGGGAAGCATCTATGTCTGGGCCTCAGGTGATGGAGGCAGCTACGATGATTGTAACTGTGATGGCTACGCATCCAGCATGTGGACCATTTCCATTAACTCTGCCATTAATGATGGACGGACTGCTCTCTATGACGAAAGCTGCTCCTCCACTCTGGCCTCCACATTCAGTAACGGCAGGAAGAGAAATCCTGAGGCTGGGGTGGTAAGTACCAACATTGCTGTTCTCTCTGTCATTTTCTCTCTCTCTGTCCCGCTCCAAGCAAACCCCGCTCCCATACCAAGTAGCGGCTCTTTGCAGAGAGCAGATGTCCCTTTGATGCAACACATTTTTCAGGTCCACAATACCCAATGATGCACGTGCTGTCAACTCACGATATGGAATATTAATATTTAACGTAGTATATCGGCCTGAGGTTTATGGCTCTTTTCATATTACATTCAAAAGATATCAAATCGCGCATTTATCTGGAGAAGAGTTTAGTTTATTTGTATAACCTGCAATTGTCCGCACTATTATGAAGTTTGCCGGCGAGTTGTTGATGGTGGGTATTTCCTTATACATGTTTCGACATACATTTGTGCTATATTCTCTCATTTATCACAGCATACACTTTCAGCCTGCATGCTAATTGGAAAACACACCCAGAATGTGCAGCTATATACTTTTTAAGCGGTAGTACTTTCGTTATTTCTGAAATATGCTTAAGGAATTTCAGTACTTTAATGACTTTCTTCCCTTGATATGATTTCCTTAATGAAATGAGGGCCTATCCTTTTTCATTTTTATATCACTGTAAACATAGCTGAGGAATGACAAACTTTTTACATGGGCTATATGTGCTTCCTGCACACTGCACGTTTTCCTTCATTCCGGCTTTTTTCCCAGTTAACATTCTTTCTGGCAAACACTTGCACAATTCAGAATCTGGATTTGGGCGCAAAACCAATATTGTGTTGCAGTCTTTAATTTATTTCCGACGACCTTAAAATATGGGTCACATACTCTTTACCTGAGAGGCGTAAGGTAATGGTGTGCAAAAGTTTATTCTGAGGCAGTCCTTCAAAACAGCTATACAATTTCCGAGTTTACCTTCGCCTTTGCCTTTACAACGTTTTTTCTTTATAGCTGGATACTTTTCACCACACAGTGTGATCATTTTACAGTCGTTAAACCTATCAGTATTAAAAATGTATGCTATGTTTTCTCTGCAACTTTACCTTCGGTTTCCGAAAATATTTTACTACAAGTTTACCTTATGCAGAGCTTTTCTGTTGCACATTATGATATAACGATTACTTGATCCTCCGTTATAAGTAAGCTGGTGTTAGTGAGCAGTATTACCGTTCCAGAAACTGCGTGTATCAGTGATACTGGAGTTTTGTATTTCTGGTGGGCCACAAGTTGACCCCCTTGAGAATTCTGGGGAATAGGGAGGGCATCATGATATGAAAATCGACATTACTGCACCAATTCAAACATGGGAAATGTACATTTGGGCCTGTTACTGATGTCTTCCAGGTAGTACCTGGAGGATAAGTCTCCAGTAAAAAATACAACGTGAAAGATTGTAAGGATAAAGGAAAATGACAGGTCTAGACATTAAGAACCATGATCAAATTACCCAGTGGGCACAAAAATAAGACACACACTGCCTCTTGTAGTAGGGATTACAACAAATGACAGTGCGTTTCAAGACTAGTTGAATGACACATGGCTGAAAGCCACTGCAAGCATACCGGAAGCCACGTGAATGTGATGTTCATTTCTGAGTGATGCAGAGACCAACTAGGAAAACGTCTGAGCCCTGAAAGGGCTGTCCATTCTGTAGAGCAGTGGTGACTTCTGCCTACTAGCCCTGGGCTTTTTCCCAGTGAAAGTCCAATGAGAAAGTGCTGGCACCATCCTTAAATCCACCTAGAACACTCGCCTGTGTTTGTATACTGCACCTGAGTGGTTTTCCTGTATAGGTACTGCAGCTGGCATTACTTGCCAGGATGTGCACATTTGTGCACGAGTATTCCTAGATAGGAACTGAGTCTGATAGAGCAGGCTAGTAGCGGCACACTTGACCCTTGTGGTGGCTTTAACGAAAGTGTTCCACATGCCCCAGCAGGCATGGATGTGCGCTAGGACATATGTGCCCAAGGGAGTGCCAAATACACATGTGTGTTCACACTACCTATGAGAGCTGCTCTGCCCATAAGGTAACATTGTGGAATGAAATGAATTAAGCCTGGCTGCAATAGCGAATTACAGGGAAGAAGCCTCGTGAGGTTTAGTATGGATGGATTCAGCGTGACTAATCCCATCGGATGGCAAAGGCGGTTCTGGTGTCTTGTAAATTATGTTTCATTCCATGGGTCATGGGGGAAGAGCACATCTGTGCATTCCCCAGGTGAGTGCTACAAAACCTGGGCACCCAGAACTACAGATCTCTGCCATTTGGGGCCTGGATAGATAGATTGGGGACTGGGGAGGTTTTTGACACTTGGCCTCTGGGAGTCTGAGCAGGGCACCACTAAAGATAAAGATCTGCATTTCAGAGCCTTAGGGCGGGCAGGGAGGACATTTAGGGAGACATCTGTTGTTCAAAGCAAAACCCTTTGAACCACCACCAACCCTCAAAGGAGCCATCTAGTCTAACTAGGGTTACTCAACATCTGCAAGGCAGAGTAACCTTTACGGCGATGGGGAACTGGTGCTGCTGGACCTCGTGGGTACACTGCTAGAGGAATCTGTTATGCCCAGGAGTATAACCATCTGAGAAGGGGTTCAACGCTCCCCTTCATGCTTAGAGTCTGGCCTGAGGCTGATTGCCTACTGCTGTGTAGCATCCTGAAGGGTAACTCTCCAAGTGCACCTTGGCTTGCCTCCTGTTCTCTGAGGAGGTTTCAGGGTCGTCAAAGACCTCAGGAGAGGGACTTACATCAACATCCGGTAATATCTGGAGAGTGGTGCCCAATGCTGCGCCTACATTGTTTCGGCCTGTGGTGGCAGCGGCGGCGTTAGTGTAGCCTAAGTATTGTGTCTTGAGAACAGAATTGCCTGGTGCGAGCTTGCCAAAGACTGCCCACAGCACATCAAAACATCTTGTTGGTGTGAGCAGGGTCACCTGGTGTGGGACCCTGCACGGCCCGCTATTGTTGAGTGTGTCACATTTCTTTTGTTTGAGCCTTAGCTGCATGCTCATTCTGTGCAGTGCCCTGCTCATTGGTTGCGACCCTTGGAGGTGGGTGTGCAACCTGAGTTGTGCTTTACTTACCCTCATATGGCGTGGTTGAATTGGCTTTGAAGTATGTGATCTGGTGTGACTAAAGTCATTACGCACTAGACAGTGTGCCTCATTTCAGAGAGGTATGGAAACCAAGTTCTGTGTGTGACCAGATGGACTAGTGCGACTCAAGTCATCACATTTTAAACCTTGTGCCTTCCAAAGGGGTGCAGGATTTACATCCCTCTTGGGAGAGGCCAGAATTGTATGGTGCAGTTCAAGTCATCATGCACCAGACAAGTGCCTCTATCAGAGGAGGTACTACATTGGGAATTGGTTTGTGAGTGACCATACAGTCAGGGTGACTCATATGATTGGACCCCTGATGTTGTGCCTCCTAAAGCTGGTTGTTCGGTGAAGGGTGGTTTGGGACAAAGGGTCATTCAAACACAGTTGCAGCCACTATCCAGATATCAGGGCACCGCAATAGGGTGCTGGGAGTGAATGCCTACAAGTGAGTGTGTGCACGCCCTGACTGATACTTGTGGAACTGCACTATGGCGCAGAGTGGATGTGCAGGAGTGAGTGCAAGTGAATGTGAAGGCAGTACCGTGGTACTGTTGGTCACATTTATTCGGTCAGGAGTTCACACAGTTAGCATTACATCTTACCAGTGCGGCCTCAGCTGCAGTGCTACGTGGAAGTGTTATAAACCTTGTATGTACATTTTGCTGCTAACGTTGGTACTGGGGTGCACTTAGAATTTATGTGTTTCACTGATTTTGCGGGGAGGGAATATACTGTTTTTCTCACTGGTTCTTACAGTAGCTAGTGTTCAACACAGCTGGGCCTCATATTGTGATTTCTATTGCTAATTGGGGTATGGGGCCAGAGTTACGTTATAATCATGCAGTTTAGACAATGTGTTTGTTGAATACAAACTTTCTATACATACACTGTGTGTGAAGTCTCCTTTGTGCCATGCAGTATGGTTGTGGCGGGTAAGTGCTGTGTTTTTGCATTACAAATTGCCTCTGTGTTAAGCCTAACTGCTTTGTGCCAAGCTACCCGAGGGTAAGCACAGGTTATACAGTAAGTGTAATCACCCATCCTTCGCGGGAGTGGCAGGTTCTGCCTGGCTTGGGCCGTGCTTTAGCCGTTCAGAATGTGCCACCTCAAACAGTTTTCCATTCTAAAAGCATCATGCCAAAATCAAATACTTTTAGATGATCTTGATCTCTGAAGTCTTCTTTTCAATTGTGTTTTAATGACACTGGCTTTGGGAGTATCCACACCACATTTTGTGCAGCCAAGCAAAACTTAGTGTTAGAATTTTTTTCACTGTGCCCAGTTTATAGAATCTTATTCACCAAACCCGGAGATGTGCACATTTACCCTTGAATATGTAACTTAAACCTACACAAAATCTGCCAGACAGCCAGGTTTTCCTCCAAAATTGACACGTTGCAGGACTCAGAGGAAACACTTCTGTTTTTTAAATTACAATGATCACGCATAAGATTTCGGGGAACTTGTTTCTATCTGGGTGTGATTGAGATCAGCAGGGTATATTTGACTCTGTGCGTTTATGAGTAGGATGAAGTGAGGTATTTTTTACTTCATGTGTTCATGAGAAGCTTGGAGCGGCTGTTTATTGCATATTTATGATGGATACTTTTTTTGTTCTATACCTGGTTGCTCTTCAGATGGAGTGGCTTGTTCACAATCACACACCGTGAGAATTGCACTATTGTTAGTTTTCCGCCTCAGTGTATCATTCTTTTATATTTGTGTTTACGTTGTGGCATTCCCCTGATTAGGGTCTCTATGACATGAAATGCTTTGGGAACTGCCATGTTTTGAAGACTCATATTTGTAATCTCCAGATGTGTTGAAATATACAACAAATGTGTTTTGGAAATCTGACAATAGACACACAGATGAAACTAGATGATTGTTGATAATTCACTAAAGATACAATGCTGCACTTTCGGTGAATTTCAATCCATTCTGTTAAAACAGTGCTAGTCTGTGTACAGTTTGTTAACAAGGCCTTAGGACTGGTTAGCAAATCTCTGCCATCAGCAATTTCAATGCTTCTAATAGTGTTAATCGGACAAAGAGCACACAAAGACAGCACGTTTATTAATGATGAAGATTAATGGCCTGATTTGGATCTTGGTGGTAACGGTCCCGCAGTTGGTTTTCCGTTGGGAAATCCATCTGCTGCCTTGTGAGGAATCCTCACCCGCATTGATGGTGCCATTGGAAATAGTGGCTGGTTACGGGACTCCAGTACCCCTTCCTGCCAATCAGATTATGATGTGCCTTTCTGCTAAGGCAGTTGTAGCGGTGTTACCTCCACACCTGCGTTGGCAGATTGGAAGGAAAATTAGGTAAAAACCTATTTTTTTCAATTTCCACTTCCATTTTTGACTGGACACAACTGGACAAGACCTGTGCCTCCACTGGACCACAGATGGCACATGACCCCACCATCGCCCGACCATTACTTGTGTATGTTGTTTGGTCATTGCACATGAGCTCAGAACCACTTCATTCATATACATACCACAGTCATTAAAAACAAAAAGTACTTCTGACATGCATATGTCTTGAAAACCTCTGTGGCAGACATTGATGGGTACACACTGGTACATGACACAAATCGATCACATACACAATTGTTATTTTGGAGTAAGTATTCATTACCAAATAAATGCTTGCACCAAAATCATGATAACATCACACTGGTCAACTATGGCCATGTGTGCACAATGCAATGGGACCTGTACTTGTACTGTTGTGCTCCCACTTGTGGATATGAGTCAGTGCATGTATGTGTGTGTGAGCAGCTTGGCAGGTTGAGGTAGTGAGCTGGAGCATGTGATGTGGGTGTGTCAGTATGTATGCCACTTGCATGTGTGTCTGATGTCTGTTGTGTTAGTTTGGTTGTGTTGCTGTCTGCCACATTCAGGTGAGTGTTGTGTGGTGGTTGCTGTGTTGTTGTGATGTTTGTACTTGTACTCTTTTGTGACTGTCTTTGTGTTGATGGGTGTGTAGTTGTGTTGGTTGTTGAGGTTGTGCTGTATGTGGGTGTAGCATCAACTGTGTGTTTTCTGCATGTATGTGTTGTGGTGGAATGGCAATGGATAATAGTGTGTTGTGCAGGTAGACACATATGACTAAGGACCAGTGTGTGTGTAACTCACCTCTATTCCACATCCACTGCCATTGTACAATGTACATTGGCTCCCGTGAAGGTCTCCCTCCCTCAGCAATCTGCCGCCTGTACACCGACTGCAATCCTAAATATGTTCAGCGAGAACCCACCAGCCTGATGGCTGGGAAGAATACTCCATTGTGGCAGTCGGCGGCTCAGCCGCAATACATCTAAATATGGCAGTCAGAACACCATTGACTTGACAGAGTACTTGGGTCAGCCGCTGTGGTGGAGCTTACCAGCAAGTTCTAAATCAGACCCCAAGAAATGTGTTGAGTTATTTGAGTGCATCCTTCAGACTTGGCATATATTGTGGCTTCAGAGGAAAAGTCCGGGCATAATGATTAAGAGAGTTTGGACCACACACAATGTTGGAAATGTGAGGAATTCCTAAATATTTTGCAGGAGAGCTACAGTGGGTAAGGCCTAATTTGTAGTAGAATTAATTTGGACCATGGGTGTCCTAGAACCTAGCCCACATGTAAAGTAGATGAACATTGTATAAAATACTTTCCACATTTAGAATCTAAACAATAAAGAATGAAACTGCTTCTCATGCTGCAAGTCTATATTGATCACGCTACACCAGTGTTGACCTTTCTAAAATATAGTGGAACAATCATTTAGGCCATACACCGCAGAGGAATGGGATACAATAAATAACTAGTGTTAAGGAATACAGCTCCATCAAGACCAGTATGGGTAAAGTAACTCGCCATTTAGTGGAAAGTCTTCACCGGATTTAAACTAAACCAGCGGTTCTTAATCTGTGGTCCAGGGATGTCTGGGAGATGGCAACCCCTACTCAGGGGTTCTGGGACTGCTTAAAAAAATCGGAAAACTAAATAATATTAACAAACTGTTAATAGCTATTAATAAACTGTATATAAATGAAGAAGCAAAATGTAAAACTGAAAATTTCAAATGCTCCACAAATGTGAAGGAGTTTGAAATTGAATGCTAAAAATTAAGTTGGTGTCCGCAGTGCGAATTCATCAAACAGAATATATTATGAATGATAGGTGGCCTTGCTTAAATTTGGAAAAACCTCAAATATCCTGTTTAAATGAAAATTGGTATTTTATACATTTGTTTGTGAATTGAATGAAAAATGTCATATTTTGTGTATTTGTTTAATGACTCCTTGTTTATATGTTTTTGGGTTTTGTTTTGAGGTTGAAATCACCGGAACTGGTTAAGCCATGGTTCCAATCTTTCATTAATGACTGAGCAGGGTCACTAGATTCAAATAAAGTTTCAGTTGGTGTTAGGCCTAGCATCCTTGGGGTTGTGTTTTCCTAGCTTTTAGCCCCTTCAGTCCTCCTGTTTTTCCTGATTTCATTTTTGTTGGCCTTAGGACTCAGCACACTTTATCACTGCAAACCAGTGCTAAAGTGCTTGTTTCCTAAACCATGTTAGAATTGACACATTCAATTTACTTTTAAGTCCCTAGTAAAGTGTCATTCACTGTGCCCAAGGCCTGCAAATTAAATGCTACTAATGGGCCTGCAGCACTGATTGTGCCACTCACTTCAGTATCTCTCTAAACATGTCTCAGGCCTGCTATTACAGCCTGTGTGTGCAGTTTTAAATTGCCATTTTGACCTGGAAAAATAACCCTTTTGCCAGGCCCAAAGCTTCCTTTTTAGTACATTTAAGTCACTTCTAAGGTAGGCCCTTGACATCCCCAAGGGCAGGGTGCAGTGCATTTAAAAAGTGGGGCATGCACTTTTAGGTTTTACATGTCATGGTAATGAAAAACTCCTAAATTCGTTTTTTACTACTACTACTATAACATTGAAGTTATCCTGTAACATTTTCTAAGTGTTTTGTCCAAATGGTAACAGGAAACCACTTCATGTTTGGTGTCCCTGGAATCACAATTTAAAATACTGACTTATTGTCCAGTTAGATCTTAATTTACAATTCAGAAAATGCCACCTTTAAAAAGTTGGCATTTTTTTGCCTAAGCCATTTGGTGCCTGAAGCCAGTCTCAGGATCACTTGACTGGGTGTTGTTGACAGTTGGGCTTTGTGTATTCCTTCTAGACAGCCACACACAATCGGGAGCTTGAGTGTGACTGGATGGGCCACAACTTGTCAGGATGAGAGGGAGTAGCTGGACCCAGCCCCACTTACACTTGACTAGGCATTGTCCTGTCTCCACACAGTGGGATAACTATCCCCCGTAGTTAGTCTGGAGCTAGGGCCAGGACGGCATGCCTCTAAAAGCTCCCTTCCACTTCAAATGCACAACTGGGTATATATACTGGACCTCAGACACCACCACATGACCTGTGGATACTCTACCAGGAAGAAGGACTGCTGTTACTACAAGGACTGCCATTCTGCTGGACTGCTGCTCTGGAGGAACTGCTTTCCTGATGTGCTGACCGGCTACCCTCTTGTTTGAGCAAGACGTACTGGACCTGTATCTTTTGAACACAGAACCCAGAGAGATTCCAAGGGCTAGTTGGCTGGCCTCCTGATCTGAGGCTTCTGGGTATCAAGAGGCTTTCAACAACCTTACACCTGCACCTGGACTCTGCCATCTGTGGGCCTACCCTGTCAAATGGTGCCATCCCAGTCCTGGGCCCATGGAAGTGAGATTAAGGTTCCCTGCCATCCTCTGTGGATCCAGCAGACCTTTTGCATCTTGTATGCAGTTTGGCACAACCCTGAGCAGAACAGACGCATCTCCGCTGCTGTGTTGATTGGACCTGTGGCAAACACCTGCACTGCTGCCACAACCCATCAGAACAGTCACTGTACAACGCATCCTTGGCATAGGCTCTCACATCTCTCATCAATAGCAGTCTCGAAGATTATATCATACTCCACTTTGCAGCTCTTCTGAACCAACGCATTACCCGGACTGTGCGCTCCATCCTTGACGCCGGATTTTGCATCGAAAGCCCCATCAACTGGATCCTTGATGATGACCAAGTCTGTTGCATTGCATCCTTGCCGCATCTCAGAATCGAGGCATCGCTTTGGCTGGGTAATGCACCTTCAACGCGAATCCTCACAAAGCTCTGAAAATGAGTATTTAAGGTACTTTGTTCAGTAGGCCCAACGATGTGCCTGTAGCCAGCCCACGCTCCATCATGGTTGGCCTGAACTTGTGACTTTAGCCCAGTCTGGCACCTCCAGATATTCACAGTTAGCACTTTGTGCTTTTTGATACAATTTTCACTAAAATCCTTATATTACCATATTGTCAGTTTTACTGATTTGATTTTTGTTGTTTTGAACTTGTTTTATTTATCAAAATCAGTTCTATTTTTTCTAACTTGATGTAGCAACAGATTAATTTAGGGTTGGCTTGTGCCTCACCCTGACAAGGATTATGGATGCTGCTTGACCCGGGCTCACACCCCCGTCAACCAACAATCGAATTTTTTACATATCTGGATTCCAGCATTGATTAAGTGGGTGTCCACAAAAGTCTAAAGGTAAAGACCACCGACCTACACTGTTGCTCCACCTCCTAATTCTTAACTCATGTATTGCTGCAGCATAAAAGCATCACACGCTGTCCACAAGCACCACATGGTGCACAGGCTTCGGAGACACCACATTTAGCAATTAAGTTAAATTGCAATTTCATAGGCATGAGAACTGCATGAGGACCGCAATGTACAAATGGCTCTTTATCACAGTAATCACACTTCTTTGTTGGCAAATGTAAAAAAACTGCAACATATGTTCAATGGATTATCTCACAGGTCAGCACTGGCATCAGTTCTAGAATGAATGTGTCACTTCAGGTCATTAATCATACTGGGCCTTATTTACAGTGTGCGGACGTGACAAACATGGCAGTCATCCCGCCCAATGAATTATAAGTGCCATATGTTTTAATGGGCTTTTTATAGGGCCATCACAATATTCACCATGTTCATGACAAAAAATCCCATCTGCCAAACAGAAATTAAGGCACACTGCATCCATTCTTCAACTTTTCACCTATACATCATTAAATTCAGGTATGTTAGTCTAATTAGTTCAGAGGAGGGGAAAAATCCCACAGTGCACCAGGCTATCACAGAAAAGTCTAGGAGTAGACACAGTGTCTTAATGACTTGGTGGGAGTGGTCACTTTAATGATTTAATTGACACATTTCTATCATTCAGGTCAAAGTTGCAAGACAAAATTGTGGAATGTACTATTGCGCGTGTCAGTTAGTTGTATTTAAATATGTCAGCCTCAAACATTAGGTCTTGGCCAACATTGTAATGTAAGGGTTTGCATGTGAAGAAAAGTAATCTTTTGTTGATTTGCACTTTGTCTTTACAGGCCACGACGGATTTATATGGCAACTGTACCCTTCGACACTCCGGGACGTCTGCAGCGGCACCGGAAGCAGCGGGAGTGTTTGCGTTAGCACTAGAGGCCAAGTAAGTACAAAATGAACTATAAATAGTTTGAACGCATCAGTTGCTCGTTCTGCTATGTAAGCCACATTGCACTCAATATGAATATGTCGGAGTTAAACTCAATAATCATCTCAGTTTTTACTGAAGAACAAGACTATTACTTGCACACACCATGTACACCAGTGAAAGCATTGGGGATTGTTCCAGCTTCACTAGAATACACCTGCATTGACACTAAAAGCTGTGCCTCAACATGCACTGTCTCTTGCGTTTTCTCTCAGATCATCATCACCCCTTCTATTTTTGATGAGGTGTCTTCTGTATGGAAATAATTTCCTGATGGTCTTTCCAGTGAATTTGCCCTCTCTGCGACTCAGTGAATGCATATTTATTTTTGCTGCTTTGGGGCCACATTATTGAAACGTTGCAGTGGTTCAGAGCTGAATGCACGCTTTTATGCGTTAACACTGTCTAATGCGCAGACATTTAGCTCATAATTTCCTCAAGTCAGATCTGCAGATTGCAAAGCTCAGAAACAGAGAAGGCCAATCACTGTTCAATATTTTGCACTTGCACTTTCTGCAGTACATGCATTAACTCGGAGAAATTCTGTGTAAAGTTATACACAATGCTTAATTTGAGCTGGTGGTTGCTGGTGAGGACCGCTGGCACTCATTATTGGGGATCGGCACTTATTTTTCTGAATTAGACTTTTTCAGGGATAAGGAAAACATACAGTGGAAAGACAGAGGAACACAGAGGACGGGAAAAACCGGAAAACCATCAAAAAGCGATGAAGCAGGATCCTGAAAGAGTGCGATACAATGGCAGGGAGTGTTTAGTAGTGGAAAACACGGCATGAGGTGGCTTTAGGAATTTGCAGCCTTGGTATTCGGTGTGCAGATATTTAATTGCACCAGCCTCAGGCTTCTGAGAAAACGTTTTGGCACTGACACTCATTCTTTTACAAATTAAGCACTGGGTATATGCTATAGACAGTACCAATGCATTAAAACAGGTGTTTTACTGTGCTTTGAGCCAGAGTAGCTGTTCATGATCCAGCTCCAGGTAGCTTCATTCATCCAATGAGGGTGCACAGTGGTGAACAATAGGGAAATTGTGCAGGATTTTTGATCTAGAATCAGATGGTGATGCTTTGCAACAGTGGTTCTTTATGCATTAAACCTATGTTTTTATTTGTATACATCAACATTAAGCGCACACTCTCAAAGTTCATATAAAGTGGCTACTTTGAGCATTTCATGGCAAAGCTGATAGTTTCACAAGAGAGCAACAAGCTGTTACACAGGTTGAAAAATGAGTGTATCCGAAGAGCTTGAAGTAAAGGACAATTATATTGGTGATTTCCTTTTTCTGAAAAAATCCTTAAGAAAAGTTTGAAAAACATGTAATATAAACTTATTATGGGATCCCATTTTAGCTTTCATAAGACTCCAAGTACCATTACATATTTTAATTTAATCTATTTGCAGATAGCTTTAACCAAAAAGCACTAGATGCAATATGAGAACAAACATTGGAAGCACAAAAACATAATAGTGCATAACATTGAGACCCAACTAGGCTAAGGTGGTCATTATGATCCTGGCAAGGTGGTGGTTTCACCGCCAACAGGCTGGCGGTGAAGACCGCCACATTATGAATGTGGCAGTTTGGCCTCTGCCAACCTGCCACAATTCCACTAATACCACCAGGTTGGTTGGACCCGCTGGGCCAGAGATGAGCATCTCCGACCCGGTGGTCCACAGCAGACCACCGGCTGTATTAGGAGCTGCCTTTCTACCAGGGTTTCCGTTGCGGTAGCACTGCCACGCAAACCCTGGCGGAAAGGCTACCATGACAGGGAATTTCTTCCTTGTCACCGCTAGACGGCCCCCCGCCACCCACCCAGCAAGCACTAAATCCCCCCACCCCCTTCCAGGTACAACACCCCCTCTCCCCATTAACCTGCCCCCCCATCCAGGTACACTGTCTCCCTCCCCGCATACACGCACACGCAGAGACACCCACACGCACCATGCATACACTCATTCACCTACACTTACATACACACATTCACTCACACGCATCCATACTCGCATTCACCTCAGCACTCATACACGCATGCACACACCCATCTAAACACGCATACTCACACCCATCCCAACACGCATTCACCAAAACACTCATACTCACATACATACATGCATACACACTTACATGCATAAACACACTCACTTCTACATTCAGACATGCATACAACCACGCATGCACACATTCATGCACACATGCAGACAACACACACTCACACATGCACACACAACACCCCCCACCCTCCGAAAGAATTAAAATGAGACTGGGCCCAAGAAGAAGAAAATACAGACAATCTTAAGAAACATTGTAAAGAATTCAGGAAGGCATCTAAACACACACAAGGAATGAAGCATGGATGAGCTAATCCACAAGTCCTCTTAAATTCATTAAAACATATTTTGAAGGAAGGCCAATAGAATTTAGCTGTGAGCAGAAGTATCTGTAGATGTATAATTTAATGCTCCTGAACACTAAAGTTCCCTAGTCATATCCTTCCCTGGAACAGTGTACACATTAATTGCATGAATGATGTATAATTTAAAACATATTAAACAGTATTGTGAAATAAATACAATATGAAAAGTGAGAAAGGGATAGGCTTTCTAAATGTTAAATAACTACAATCTGCAGGTTTATGCAACAAGAATGACTTGGTAAGGGAAAGAAAGAACATGGACCAAATTGCTAACCAAAATATGAACTGAAGTACACATGGTAAGGGAAATGGAAGTAGAGAGGATAAGAGATTATACTTAGTATTGTGGAGCAGGAAAGAAGAGAACCTCAGCTGTGCTAGATTTCAGTAGAATTTACTTAAGACCAGCATAAAAAGACTGAATCAGGTACCAAGAGGAAAAAAGAGGCAAAAGGAATACAGACATAAGAATCATGATATTTGTAATGACAATGGAAATCAAATTATACAAATACAATTAACAAGATGGTGACAGATGAGGTTACAGAACGGGGATTTTGAAAACCCGTAAATAAAGGGGAAAATGCAGAGCAAAGACCGTATCAAGAAACTGAAGTGAAGGATAAGAGGACAGCTAGGTGGATACAACTAAGACAGTAATGATTAATCACACAATAACCACACAATAGACCTGGAAGAATAAGGTAATAATGTATATTGTTGCCCATTCTACCACTGAGAATGTGCCTTACTTACTGGTCTCGTGGCTGTGGGCTTGTGTGTGGTGACTAGCTCTGGGGATGTAGATCTCCTCAGAGATTTCTCATGGGCTGTCTGGTCTGATCCAGCCCTTTACCAGTTCTGGTCTCTTCTCGAGGACCAACCGCACTTTCTTATACATGAGGTAGTCCCCTGCAGACAGCACATTCAGCCTTGTTCCTCTATATGGTCAAGGAACTCCTCAGTGACCTATAATGTGGGGCAAGGTTTTTTTAATCCCATATATACGTTTTATTTTGTGCAAATACACATTTCCTCTCAGATAATACCTGTGAAAAAATCAATCCCTTGCAGAGCTTCTGCACAGAATGAGAGAGTTATATGCTATTCTTCTTGCTGATTGCACCATCTACACCTACCTTTTGATATGGATCAACATTAGCACAGGGTTCACTTGCCAAAATACACCTGTTTGTAATTTCTACAATGCACTTCACTCACCTGGGAGCATACCATCTGTCTAGTGTTGGGAAGTAGAGGAAGTGAGCATGTTGGGAGTAAAACTGTAGGGAGAAAAATTGATTGCAATTGATGACAACAAAGTTGAGAGTTTATCGATGTTCAAAATATTGCATTATATTTGTATTTGCATTGAACTCCAACCAGTTAGAATGTACAATAACCATTAAGTTAAATCCAAGAAGATAACGCGTTAATATAGCTAAATACACTTTGGTTTGTAACTAATTATATATATATATATATATTATAAAATTTAAGGATCAAATGTGTAATTAATTTGGAGTGTAACATTTTTTCATGATGTTCTAAATTACTTGGAATCATTTTTCAAATATGTATTCAGATCAAATTAGTGGTACACGTACTCTGACTACAGTTAATTGGTCACTGGCCGAGATAACTGTGGTTTACAGAGCAGATTAAAGCTATACATAAATAGAAATGATCTTTAATGAGATTTGCTGCCAGAGCAGCCAGTATAAAAAAAATGTACACAGTAATTTTTAATATGTATTAAAACGTTTAATACAAGTTTAATATAAGTTTAAATATAAAATTATTATTATTGATTTTATTCCTAAATATCACATTAAAATATTGATTATCAACTGTACATTTTAACATTAAATATATATATATATATATATATATACATATTTATTTAAAAAGTCCAAATAGTTTTGTAAATTTAGCATTAGCTTTTATGATGTGCTATTTTACGTTCTTGCCTCCAATTCTTTTTAAGACTGAGTGTTGCAATATTTGAGAGTGGCCATTTATGGTTTTGGATTTACTCCAAGGATGAGCCAGAGTATTTTTATTATTATTTTGAGGGCATTTTTGGTTTTCGTAACTTCAGAAGTATTGTTTGAGAACATGGTCTTAGTCCTTTGTAGGTTATTATTTTGATTTGCATTGCACAACCTGAATACCTCCTTACCCTGCCTAATGACTTCCTATTTAGTTGTTGGTATTCCCCATTTTTCCGGATCATCCCCATTCAACCTAAATTTGCTATTAAAACGTAAACGAAAGTGTGTGTAGACCTCTGCATGGTGAAGACCTCCATACAGAAAAGATAGGGGTGATAGAGGTCTCTGTACTTATGTTAGTGAATATAAGTTCTTGGCAAGTGACTTATTCACATACTATAAAAAGGCAGTTTGAGAATATAAACCTTCATGTTTTGTGCACTTAGGTGTCCACCTTATTTTGAATCTACAGACTGCCTGCTAATTGGTTTGTGTTATGTATGCAAACTCTATATAATACTCTAGACAATATATGTAAAGTCCTTTTGTGATCATCAGCTCTACGGTTCACAAAGGTCAAGGTTTGCAACCACAAAGGTGTTTTCACAATGTACAAAAGCAAAGGACGTTTGCAACCTTTTCTAAATAGCAAGCAGGAGGGGTGTGTGAAAAAGCATCCTAGGACTGACATGACTGAAACTCCCAGCAGGCACTGTTTCCATAACTCCAAACACCAGAACAGTAGTAACGTGTCCAACTACTACTGTTTGTCATCTATCAATTTAAGGGTACTCACCTTGGGCGACATCATTTGTCAAGTGTGTCTAGTACAGGGACTGACATGACTACAACTCCCAGGAGGCACTGTTTCTGTAACTACAAACAACAGCACAGTGGTCACATACCACAATACATCTGTTAGTGAATGCTCAAATTAAGTGTACTCACCTGGGGGAGAACATCGGACAAGTGTGTGTAGCAAAGAGAGTGACCTGAATGCAACTCTCAGCAGGTCCTGTTACTGTAACTCCAATTACTAGCACAGAGGTCACATGCCCCAAAACATCTGTTTCACAATTCCCAATTGAAGTGGACTTCACCTGGGGGGATAACATTTGCATAGTGTGTGTAGTAGAGAGAGTGACAGTTCTGCAACTCCGAGGAGGCACTGTTTCAGTAACTCCGAACAACAGCACAGTGGCCAGTTGTCCAAATGCCATCATTTGGTAAGCCACAAATTAAATGTACTCAACTGGAATGATACTATTTGTCAAGTGTAGGGAGTAGATTGAATAACCTGACTGCAACTCACAGTCGGCACTGTTTCTCTGACTCTAAACTCCAAACACCAGACCACGGTTCACTTGTCTAAAGACCCCTATTTTGTAAATCTTATTGAAAGATTACACAGCTGGGAGGATACCATTTGTGAAGTGTGGGAAGTAGAGGCGGTGACATGATTACTAAGGCCAGGAAGGCCCTGTGTCTGTAAATCTAACCACCAGCCCAGTGTACACTTGCCCAAATACCCCTGATTGGTAACTCTCGCTTGAAGTGTACCCAGCTGGGAGAATGCTATTTGTGAAGTGTGTGCAGTAGAGGGAGTGACCTGACTGCAAATCCCAGGAAGCCCTATTTGTCTAACTCTAAACACTAGCACAGGGTTCACTTGCCTAAATACACCTGTTTGTAATCTCTACAGTGCTCTTCACTCAGCTGGGAGTATACCATCTGTCAAATGTTGGGAAGTAGAGGGAGTGACCTGACTGCTAAGGCCAGGAAGTTATGTTTCTGTAACTCTAACTGTAACTACCAGCCCAGAGTGCAGTTGCCCAAAAGGCACTGTTTGGTAACTCTCAATTGAAGTTTACTCACTTGGGAGAATACTATTTGTGAAGTGTGTGAAGTAGAGAGAGTACCTGAATGCAACTCCCAGGAGGCTTTGTGTCTCTAACTCCAAGCACCAGCACTGGGTTCACCTGCCCAATTATCCCTATTAGGTAACTCTCAATTGAAGTGTACTGTCCTGGGAGGATCTCATTTTTCAAGTGTGTGAAGCAGAGAGAGTGACCTGAATGCAAAGCCCAATATACCCTGTGTCTCAAACTCCAACCACCAGCCCTGTGGCCACTTGCCCAAATCCATCTGTTAGTGAACTCTCAATCGAAGTGTACTCACCTGGGAAGATAACATTTGTCAAGTGTGAGTAGTAGAGAGAGTGACCTGACTGCAACTTCCAGGAGGCACTGTTTCTCTAATTCCAAACACCAGACCAGTAGTCACATGCTATAATACATCTGTTTGACAACTCCAAAATGAAGTATACTCACCTATTGACAAGACCATGTCCACTCACCTGAATTCCAGGTTCTGAGGGAGCGAAAACAATAAAGTCCTCACCCCTAAATACTATTCTCTTGTATCTGAAATGAACAGGGAACAAGTGAATAGCCTCCTGGGGAAAGGGATAGGAATGGGGATTTAGGGAGGGAAGAGAAACAAAACACTGATTCATGAAGGAGCATCACTGTTGTTCTAAGAAAGTTGCCTCTGGGCTTGGTGCAGGAATTCTAAGACCAAAAACAAATCAGAAACAAAAGAACTACAAATATCACAGAGTCTTTCAGCAAAATAACAATAATTATTATTATTCGATTGGGCAATCACTGAGTCTTTCAACAAAGTCACAATAGTTATTAGCACTCTATTGCTCAACTATTAGGCACGCTTTTGTAACTCGCAACAAAATCGTTATAAAATCAACTTATGAATTTGTCTTTTGTTATTTGTTTTCACACAATAGACTCGCTCCAAAACAATCAGAATAAACATTTAAGTTTGCATAGATATTGAGTGATGCTTTCAGGAATTCACAACACTTAACTTCAATGCTGCCTTTAAAAGTACTTCTCTAGCTGTCTTTGGAAAATAATCTTGTATCACAGGTTTCTCAGCATCGACGAATGTCTTTCATAATGCACTAAAAGGTCACTAACCTCAAGAAGGCTGAAAACAGGGAGACGAGAGGGGAATTACTCATGAACCGACCTCTCCTGGAAAGTTTTGATTATTTGAGGAAGATGGAATACTGCTTGTAAATTCTCCAGCTGCTGCAAAAGTAATACGCTCCAGAGAGGGAAGCTCCCATGAAGCCATGCACTGAAAAGACAACTCCTTAAAGAATCACAGAACTCCAGCTGAACCGGGAACACCTACGAGCGAAGGAAGACTCGAAGCCAAGCACAGGAAACACCTTGGCAGTTCTATTTATAGACTGCTGTGCTTTTGATTAGTCATCAGACACATGCTGGTGATGAGTCATCAATCATGAGTGGTGTGGATGCTGTGATGGTGATGAGTTATCAGATACATGCTGGTGATGAGTCATCAAACACTTCTGATGATTCATATGAAGAGATTTGATGTCTCCATAAACCACTTCGCACACAGTTCACAAATGGGACAACACTATTCTGTCTTCAGATGGAAGATCATGTTCCTCACAAGTTACAGGGAAGTACTGTGCTGTAAACGCATTCATGACATGTTTCATCTTTCATCATACATGCTGATTTATTTGGTGAGGGAGCAGCAAGAAGTGTGTGTGTGTGAGTGCGAGTCCTAACACCTAGGAGTGATCAAGCACAGATCAGGCCCAAATCACATTCCTATCGGTCAACATAGATCCATCTTGACTTGCTAACCCAAGATGAAATTTTTAAGGACAGAAATGACACCTTACCGAGTGTGCAGAGCAATGATCTCAAAGCCCTCAAGATGCCTCACCATATTGATATCTGTGGCAGACACATTCACACTGCACTGACCACATGATACCTCCAGTCACATCTACAACATAGTCTGGTCTTGCCTGCATCACAACCAACTCGGCCTCCAAATGCTCAAAGCCATATCGTGCCTAGCCACTGTTTAGCCTGCCCTGGTGGCAAAATGTCATTCTCAGGCCATCCTCCCAAGTGCCAGTGACCTGCACATTTCAGCAGCAGCTTGAATCTAAAAGATCAGGCTTGCTTCACAAATGTCATGTAAATACAACCAATACCATGGGTACTTGCCACAATTGGATGAACAGCAAATTAACTTTGTACAATTTCTTTTCTTACTGTAACACTAACCTGTTGGAGGTGTATGTCACAATACAACCAGTACTGCCACTGGACACACAGAGGCCACAGAAGATACTGCCACTGCCCCCTGGATGAAGCCCTCAGTGAAAAAAACACTTCTGGACGTCTGGATGTGGAGGATGATTCTAGCCCATCTAGGCAACCTGGTCAGCAACCCACAGTGAGTCTCACTGTGGCCATATCAACACCTCTCATCCCATTTGCCTCAACATCACAGACAACCATTCGCCCCCCAACCTGTGCCCCTAGCATAGTGTCTACAATCAGCTGCCTGCAGCCCTTAATCCTGAGTTGCAGCACAACACTTCTGGCAATAAGATTCCATGACCCAGTTGGAGAGGGCACCCTGTAGCAAGAGCAAGGCCTGTGGGGGTTGGGTGCATGGGAGGAATGATGTGGGCCAGCAGGATGAGGCCACTCTGCCTGCTCCTAGCTAAAAGACCATCAGCCACGTCTTGTGGGTCTATCAGGAGTCCCAAGGCTTGATGGGCCTGGTCTTGACCGAACCCTGGGAGATCAAGCAGCTACAGAGGGACATGCACAGAGACATGTGGGAACAGATGGAGGCCCATAATACCAACATTGCCTCCGTAACAGGGTGCTTAGGGACATTCACACCACCCTGAGCAGGGCTTTTCAATACAAATTTGCCCCTTCCTTTGGCTCATCAACAGCAGGCCCATCAACATCGGTGTCATCCACTAGAAGGGAGGCCCTGCCTCTGGAAGAACCAGCCTCAGACTCCCCTGCTTCTGTAGCAGCAGATCTCCCCCTCCACCCAAGTGGGGATGTCCAGCTAAGAATACGGGAGGTACAGATAGCAAGACACCCACCACTGACAGTAAGTAGCCTATTCCTAAAGGACCTCCTTTGTGTGCCACACATTCATTCTGTTGACTGATCCTTGTTAGACTTGCCATTTTTGGTGTGGTTTCCCCTAACTTTTTGCCTCTGTTTCCAAGGTTGTTGATGTGTGCTGGACTCTATTTTTGCTGTTTTTGATATTCTGGGCAGTGTACCACTGCTAATCAGTGCTAAAGTGCAAGTGCTCCTATGTAAAATGTATATGTAATTGGCTTTCCATATTTCGCATATATGATTTACTAGTATGTCCCTAGTACAGTGTACTAGAGGTACCCAGGGCCTGTAAATCAAATGCTACTAGTGGGCCTGCCGCACTGGTTGTGCCACTCACATGATTAGCCCTGTAAACATGGCTCAGACCTGCCAATACAGTGTATGTGTATGCAGTTTTAAACTGCCAATTCAACTTGGCCAGTGTACCCACTTGCCAGGCCTGAACCTTCCCTTTTTCTACATGTATGGCACCCCTAAGGTAGGCTCTAGGTAGCCCCATGGGAAGGGAGTAGTGTATGCTTAAGATAGGACATCTACTGATGTGTTTTATATGTCCTAACAGTGAAATACTGCCAAATTTGTTTTTCACTGTTGCAAGGCCTATCTATCTCACAGGTTAACATGGAGGCTGCCTTAAAGTATTTTTTTTTTACTTTTTTTTTTTTTTGTCCAAAACAGCCAGGTTAGGGCACTAAGGGGGGGAAGACCATTACTGCAAGGAGACAACATCTTGGGCCCCACCCCGGCCGTCCGTCAGCCCTGTGGTTATTGCCCCGCTCTACCAAGATACACTGCTCCAAAGAGACAGACATGCCCTCTTTTACTCAACCGATTAGTTCCACCCAAAGGACCCTGGCGAGATGCATAATCATTGGACTCTCTACTGCGTTCGACCCATCTATATTCAGTTTATCTTTACTTTCTTTCCCTCCATAGTTCCCAGAACTTATTTCTCTTATTCTGACGACCACAGTTTCCCAGATTATGTACTTTATTGACTGATACAATCCAATCATGGAAACCTGGACTTTGGGGAAGTGTCCATTTTAGACACATCTCTGGTTGTGCCAAGATAAATAGTATAAATAACATATATCTCTGTTCTTTGATAAGATTTACCGAACAATCATCCCTTAGCGTGATTCCAAATATTACTAGGGGGAGTGTTCTCTTCACATCTGGACTCACCACACCTTTGATCGCTTACCCTATGTCCATCTAGTAACGAGCTAACTTCTGACAACTCCAAAACATGTGGATATCATCGGCCCTTTCTTTGATGCATCGTGGCAGCATTTCTTCCCCTTCCCCAGGGCAGTTTTTTTCTCTGGAGACCAGTACACTCTCTGCAAAGTAAAAATATATTTTTTTCAATACAACTGATTGAACTATATCCCAAAGAGTAACAAAAGATACCTGCCAAAGTTTGTCTATGTCCGACCTTATTATTTCTTTGCTCCATTTCTTCACTGGCAATCGGCCGGGGTCTTCTGACGCATCCATCAACATCCAATGCCAGAGAGAGACTTCCTTGCAATATACTAAATTATGGGATAATTTCTCCTCCCATATATTCTCTGTGTGCTCTTGTCTAAGGAGGGTTCTTGCCCAACTCGCTAGTTGATGATATTTGAACCTGAAGACTGTGTTTTCAATTAGCTCAACAAACATATTCCACAGAAACAACTCCTGATTTACCAAAAGCTGCCCCGTCGGACTACCCATTTGTCCCATAGCAGAAGAGATAATGTATCCTGAAGACATTCTGGGTGCCTGGTGAGTCCCATATTGGCACAAAATCACTATAATATAGGATACCTAATTCTCGTCGAGCCTGTGACCATATCTTACATGCTGCATTGAGGCACTTTAATCTGACCTTTAAATATTTTAGATGCCCATATTTATATAGAAAATGGTCACCTGCCTCCAGGGTATCAATCATAACCTTGTGATAATGAGTATAACTGAGACGCTTGCTCAATAACCTCCTTATGTTCTTTAGGTGGAATGCCATATAGTATTTATAAAGGTCCGGAGCAACTATTCCTCCTTGATTCTTCTTCCTGGACAACATCCTCCAGGCAATACGGACTCCCTGTGATGCCCAGACAAAAGAAGTCAGTTCCCCCTGCAACCTTTTAAACCATATTGCTTTAAATTCTAAAGGGATAGAGTTAAATAGGAAGGTAAATTTCTGTAAAATAATCATACTCAAAATGTTCAATCTGCCTAGCAGTGACAGTGGGAGAGCAGCCCATGATCTTATTAACTTTCTCATGGATAACCAAACTTTATTAAATTTATTCCAAACCACCTCCTCCAAATCTGTAACTATCTGAACACCCAGGTATCTGATCTCATTTTTTACAGAAGAGGAGCCGTATGTTCTATTCCAGCACATTATCTCTGTCTTCTGTTGAGTAACCAAATACCAGGACACTCTACCAAACTCCTCCAAAACACTCCAAATATTTGGTAATGAACCTATCAAGTCACTAGTGTAAATCATAAGAACATCAGCGTACAGTGCTGTTTTTTTCTCCCACTATTTGAAACGAAACTGTCTGGTTGGACCGGATCATCACCACCAGGGGTTCTATGTATAAATCAAATAGTAGAGGGTAGAGTGAACAACCCTGTCGGGTACCCCGCTCTATCTTGATTTGCGTAAATAAATTACCGTTCATAAGTACCATTGCTACCAGATCCTTATATAGTACCTCTATTGCGCTAATAAAATGGCCACCAAAACCATATGTCTCCATAACACTCACTAAAAAAGGCCAGCTAACCCGATGAAAAGCTTTAGCAGTGTCTATGGTAAGAATCACCAGAGTATAACTGTTCAATTGAGCAAGGTCTATAGCCCTAAATAATTCATGAGTCAATTCGAACAGCTGTTTTCCTCTAAAAAAGACCTTCTGATCACTATGTATCAATCTATCTATCACCCCTGCTACCCTTTTCATTAAAATATGAGTGTAGATCTTATAATCTGAATTGAGCAAGGAGATGGGTATATACCATTCACACTGTGTGGGATATTTATTTGGTTTCAAAACCTACATAATTGTAGCCTCATTCTATGAACTTGGGGTTAAGGAGTTGCCAAGGAAAACTAAATTAATCAATTCTAGCATAACAAGGACCACCTCATTTGAAACAAGCTTATAGAATTCATTAGGGAGGCCATCTGGGCCCGCGGCTTCCCCCCTTTTCAAGAACTTTAGTGTTTCCTGGAGTTCCTCTATAGTTATTCTTCCTTCTAGAGCCTGTCTTGCTGTCTCCTCCAAGGCAGGCAGGGGTGTTCTGTCCAAATACCCCCTAATCTGATCATCAGTAACCACCAATTCCTCAGAATGCAATTTTTGTAAAAAGGTAGCAAATGCCTTCTCTATCTCTAGTTCATCAGTAGAGAGGCCAGCCTTACCTTCAATTTGAAGTGCGGTAATTCTATTTCTGGACTGATCTACTTTAGCTTTCCAGACTTATAGTTTACCGCACCCCTCCACAAGCTTATAGTGTGCCAGCCTAGTAGAGTCCCATCTTTTTATGATCTTTACCTCTAAAAAATCCTCTAGTTCTGCCCTTGCTTCCTTCAGCTGAGAGTCCACTGTATTCCCTGCCAAAGCATTCAACCCTATATCCCCTGTCGCCTGTATTTTCGAGATCACAGACTCAAGATGTTGCAGATGTCTCTTCTCTTCCCTGAGTTTGTATGCAGACATACTGACTAGTCTTCCTCTAATAAATGCCTTGTATGTGTCCCATACTACCTGCAAGGAGGCAGACCCATAATTTGTTGCGAAAAAGATTTTAAAGTCTTGTATTAGCCCTTGGATACTCATATCTTCAGTCAACTAAACCAGATTTAAGGTCCACCTGGGGGAATTGATCAATTTATCATAGCTTAAATGTATTTTAAGCGCCAAATGATCGGACAAATGTCCTGGGACATAAACCACATATTTCACCTTTCCACAGAGACTATTATGGATCAAAATATTATCTATCCTAGAGCTGTTCCCATATTTTTTATTAGGGAAAGTAAATCTTGGACCCCCCCCTTGCTCCACTACACCAGGTATCTACCAAACATTGATCTTCCATGGCCTGTTTTGCCCAACACCTAGTTCTTGGGGAGCTCACTGCACCTCTAGTTGTAGATTTATCCAGGACTGGGTCTAGCAAAATATTAAATCCCCACCTAAGACCACCGGATATCTGGAAAGAAGTAACTGATTATAGAGAGCTTGAAAAGGGCTGCCTTAAAGTATTATTATAGTGCAGATTCCCTTTGGGAGCAGATAGGAATTTGGAGTTTAGGGTCTCTGAACTCACAATTTTACAAAAGATCTTTTAGTAAAGTTTGTTTTTGGATTGTGTGTTTGAAAATGCCACTTTTAGAAAGTAGGCATTCTGTAGCTCTGTTTGTGGATGCCCTGTCTGGGTCAGTATGACAGTTGCGCTGTTTGCACCTCACCTCTGGACAAGTGACACAAAGGGAGCTAGGGTTTAGCCTGCATATCCTGAAGAGCCATCTGAGCTGGAAGGGAAGGGAGGAGTAGTAACTTACACCTAAAGGGGCTGTGCCTGACCTCACACAATGCAGTCTTCAACCTCCTGGTGTGTGTCTGGGGCCTGGCCTGGCCAAGGCAGGATCTTACAAATAAGAGGTGACTTTTCTTTGAAGTTTGCGCACTTCAAAGGCTGAAAGGGGTATAAGTAGTGGACCCAAAACCCCTGAAAATTAGATCACTTCTGGATTCAGGAGGAAAGCTGAAGAGCTGAGGAGAAGTGCTGCCCCTGCCTGTGATTGTGCTTTTTTGGGATATCCTGCAGTTGCTGCTTCTGCCTGTGAAAGGGGCCAAAGAGTGGACTCTTTGGTATATTCCTGCTTGAGAAGAATCGCCAAGGGCTTGGACTGACCTTGCCCCCCAGTCTGAAGTCTCAGGGCCATCAAAGACTTCCTCTACCAGCACCTGGACTCTGCTGAGACTCCTGCCCTGCCAAGTGGTGCCCGATACATTTCTTGGGGCCTTGAAAGGAGAAGCTGGTGAAAAACCAAGGAAACTAACTTCGAAGGACTCTGGACCAATGCCTCTGCCGAATCCTGTGACGCCACCTGCAACCGGACTTGTGGTCCTCGCTGGAGTGCGACGACCCCCCAGGCCCTATGCCGCTGCAGCGAATCAAAATGCGCAGATTCAGTGCTTTGCACCGATGCTGCCTCACCTCTACCACTCCACAACAAGGACCTGACACCTCTTCGTGACGCCTTCACTCTGCAGCACTGGAACCGATGCCACCTCGGATCCAGCGACGCCGCGATCCCAGACTCCGTACACCAGCTTGTTTTCACATTTCACTAAGGTACTGTACCTGGGGGTCTGCGTGACTCGTGACCAGCACCATGGGCATTAGATTGTTGGGAACAACTTTGTCACAATGCCGTAATATCACCTCATCGAAGCATTTATGTTTTTAAGCGCTATCTTTAAAAATTCAGAATTTGACTTGTGTATAGTGGATTTTTGTCATTTTGGTCTTCTTTTGTTCAGATAAATATTGGCTATTTGTCTTAACCTGTTTTGAATCCTTTTGTAGTGTTATTACTGTATTACTGTATGTGTTGGTACAAATACTTTACACATTGTCTCTGAGTTAAGCCTACCTGCTCCAGCCAAGCTGCCAATGGGGTGAGCGGGGGTTAACTGAGTGTGATTCGCCTTTGCCCTGACTAGAGTGAGGGTCCTTGCTTGTACAGGGGGTAACCTGACTGCCAACCAAAGACCCAATTTCTAATAATCCTCAACCACCTACCAGTTTCAATGGGAGGAGTACTCTGGACTTTGGACTCCCAATGGTGTGGCACCTACTCCAATGATTTCATTCACCATGACTGAACCCTTCACTTTACATTTTTGTCATTTTCTGTCACAAATTTATTTTTTTTCTTAAATTTACCCATCACAAGTGTATTGTCTGCTTGCTTAATGTCCACATTTTGCTATGTAGAGATGTAAGACTGTGGCAACCATATGATGGAGATACAAGCTCCTTGTGCAAGGAGGGATATGTTACATGGTACACAGTGTCCTGCTCAGGATTACAGCCATTACACATCAACACATTAGTGCAAGTGTTTGGTCAAACAAAGCATTTTATTACACTGTACTGCACATAGGCTGGCGATGTGTCTGGACTTTTAGAGACAAGAATGTGTGACTCATACTGAGTCAAAGTACATATGTCAAGGTACAGCCCCCCTAGACCATGGAAGGAAGGGATTTGCCAGACATTGTCCTGTATGAAAGGCAAACATTAAAGTGGTTAATGTCACCAGCTTGAGCCTTACCAAATACCACACCAAGGTAATCCAGCATCACATTACCCAAGATACAGACAGATGGCAGTACAACAGTCCCTAATCACTAACACATCACAATCCTGTACTCATTCATCTGGTGGTATGACACAAACATATGTCAGTGGTGTTGGCACAAGCAATGTGGCCTGCAATGATGAAACACATCTCCAGCTGTATATAGGTCAAAGAACAAAACAGTGTTTAGCCAATGTGAAGGGTAAATTACTTGGTTGTACTCTGTGACTACATATATCATGACCCCATGATGGCACACTTGATGCAACTGGCCCACCACAGCACACAAAACAAGTCAACTGGGCACTTCTGATCTTCCACCCAAACACTGTGGAAGCTGTTTTGGCACAGGTCCCCGACACCCAACACTTTGACCTTCATTACCTGGAACAATCCATGTCCACTTTGTATGTCAGAACAACATCACATACCTGCCAATATCACACCTCTGAAATGCCCACATGAGGATAGCATAGTGAGGGTACCTGTACAAAAACAAAACAAGGAATGTAGGCTTCAAACAAAATCACTGACATGAACCACATAACAAGCAAAACAAAGAACATTGCAAGGAAACTGATGACACAAACAAAAAACATCATCAAGGTGGGAATGTGTCAAAAGCTATCTTATCAAGAAGCCTTTGGCAGGATATTGAAGAGTATCAGTTCCCCAGCTGTTTCTGAAACAATAAACTCCATAAATTCTCACAGCTACTGTTCATTGTACACTCACAGTAGTTACAACACATGACATACACTCATGAAAAGTAGCTGTTGATGATATCTTCCTGCAAGTCAGCTCCTTCCTCCTCATCACTATCATCCTCACTTGGCATTTGAGGAGTCTGTGATATGTGTACGGGATATTCCTCCACAGGGCCATGTTGTGAAGCATGCAGCATGCCACAGTGATCTGACACACTTTCCCAGGTGAGTAGAGGAGGGCTCCCCGAGTCCGATCAAGACTCCTAAATCTGGCCTTCAGGAGCCCAAAAACCCGCTCCACTGCCCACCTTGTTCTTCCATGGGCCTCATTGAAGCAGACTTTCCCTGGTGTAGTTGGATTCCTCAGTGTGTCAACAACCAAGGATGGTTTGGATATGCTGAGTCTCCTGTTAAGGAATGGGACAAAAGTGGAACAATGAGTCACTCACTTCATGATTGTAGTGCCTGACATTGCACACACAGAAACAGGGCATTCATGAATTACCAACCAGCCAAGCTCTCGCTGGGTACAGTTGTGACATCAGCTGTGCTATGAAGGAATCGTGCATTATGAAGGAATCATGCCCTGCACCAGGATAACAAGCACAGACGTGTAGAGATCCTCCAGTCAGACACCATCCTCTTGATAAGATAGAAGTCTTTCTGTTAAGATAAGCTTGTTCAGTGGCCTGCAGTGGCACCAAGCCAACATGTGTGCCATCAATGGCCCCCACCACATGTGGGAGGCGGGCAAAACCATAAAAGTCAGCCTTCACATTGGCTAAATCCCCCCATCAAGGAAACCTGATATAGCTATCAAAGTATTTCAACATAGCTGGGAGGACATCCTTCAACAACAGACTGAACATAGGTTGGGACATAACAGCAGATAGGGTCACTGAATGTTGGAAGGAACCTGTGGCTAGGAAGTGTTTGAACAATGGGCGGTGTGCTGGTTGGATGAATATTAGCTGGAATCAGATCTGGCTCCAACTGATGACATAACTCCACCATTGCTTGCCTATCCAGGTGGTAGTACATTATAATGTGGTGTTGTCCCATAGTCTGAAGGTCTGGCAGTGGAGGTTGTCGCATCCTCCCTCTCCCAGGGTATCTAGGTGTGACCCCGTTGGTTTTAAACACGTGTCCAGAACATGGATTTGGACAAAACTCAAAGTTGTGCAACACAATTGCCCCTCCAAATGTGAATTCACATTCCGACCGCCAAATGATTGTTGTCGGTGGTGGTCTGTGCACCACTGTGAAATGCCATCTGTGCCATACGACATACTACAATGATGATAGAGTAGAAGGACCTATATGACAAGACAGGATAAGCAATTTATAAAGGCAAATACAGCATTCATTTCAGGCTGCCAAAATGGCTGTTGCCTTACCTTCTCCACTGGACATTAGGAGCTGCTGGTGGAAGGGGTCATGCAGTTGCAACCGCAGTAAACACAGCCAGAGACTTACATTGGTGGCAGAGGTGTGTACGTAGCAGACATGACTGCCATGTTGTTCACATTTACTCACTTGATTCCTGACACTGCTTCCAGCAACACCTCCACCATGTGAGCTGCTGTTTGCCACCTCTGGGAGCAGTCATGCCACGTCCTGAAGGTGAATGGGCCCCTGTCTTCTCTCTAGAGGAGCTGGAGAGGCTTGTAAATGGGGGAGAGGCTTGTAAGTGAGATCCTACCCCTGTATGGACATCTCTATGGCTCACCAGAGGAGCAGTTAAGTACTTCATATGCACAATTTTCTCTGTACTTCTTAACCCTTTCTCTGCTCACAGGCTACAATGTGCCCCTGTGTGGCAGTTAGACTTCTTGTGTGCCTGTTGCTGCAGTCTGTGTAGCATCAATGAGATGTACCATGTACATGTATTGGTGGCCAGTACCATATGTTGTCTGATTTTTGAGACTGCATATTGGACTCAAACCTTTTGTGGTTTGAAAGTCAGGAGGGTTGGTGCTCTCCTTCTGTCCCTTGGGTGTAAAGGAATTGGACACTAGAGGAGTCACCAGTTTGTTTGTATAAACACACTAAAAAGTCTCCTTTTTGCTTTGCTATATTGATGAATATATAAAAATTCTTTGTTTTGCCGGAAACAAATTACACACTGTTTGATGATGTATTTATTTATGGAATTTGTTTATGGTTAATTACAACATTAATAGTATTTATTATCATTGAAATATTTGTATGCAAATGATTCCTCCATGAGCATTGTGTGCTTTACAGTTTAGAATACCCAGTTCTGTGGGAAATATTGGATTACCCTGTTTCTTTGTGACATACAAGAGTGTGTTACCATTGATTGTTGGCTGACACATACCCTCACCCATCATAGCATGTCATTTGGCATGTACAGCTGCAGTAGCAATGAAGGACATGATGTGTGTGACAAGATGTTTTAGCCACAATGTGCATTTCCATGACATTGATGTGGCATCACCTAGCAAAGTGCACTACACATGTGTAATGGGTAAGGTTTGTAACCTGACTGTTAACATGCATCATGGAGTGACATGCAGTTATGTTGGCATCAAGTGCTTGGGTGCAACCATTTATCCACGTACATCTGGGTTTGCAGGACCAAAATGGAGACAGTGATGTAGCTTCCCATTGGGCACCATGCTGTGGTCCTTCTACAAGTTCTGGCAAATCTCTGAGCCTATCCAACATCCAAAGGACTAATGGTGTCTACTGATGCACTCAGAGTATGTCATTTTAAGGGGTGCCAGAAATTTGTGGTGATGTCCCTGGGACTTGCCGATTCATTGTGCTGTGGGTTTTAGAGCCACATCTCCCTGACATTTTGCACATTTTGTCTGCAGTGCACATTTCCTAGTCAAATGTGTTGCATACCTGAGTGACATTAGTACTACCGCCATGACTCCATTAGGACAAATCACACATGGTAAAGTGTGTATTAGGAATATGTTTCCAGTGTGACATGAGTATTTCCATGTCACCTTCTCCTGGCTATTGTACTGTTGTCAGACAAATAGCGGGATTTTGGAGCATCATTTCTTATTGTTGTGTGTTGTGTATGTGACTAATAGATGTCTGCATGACCTTATGTGGGACCTGTGGGAATTAAGTTGGTATTGGCCTACTATTGTATGGCAACAGGTAACTGAGGTATGCTCCATGAGGCAAAGCATTGATGGTGATGTGTGGCCTCCTATTTGTTCAGTGATTACTATGATTGCACATCTTCCACCATGCAATTGTAGTTGTCTGTAATCCTGATTTCCCAGTGGGCAACTGTGGACAGTTCATATGGCTTGCATGTATATGGTATTGTCACGTACTGCGCTGGACTTCTCACCTCTGGATTTCAGATTGGCGAATAGACCAAGTCTTCTACAGGTCCTGGATAATCCCAGATAAGGGCAACCCCTTCTAGTAGCCATGGTGCCGCTTGACAAGCTACGCCAAAGCAGACCGTACCCTCCAGAAGGAGTCCCAGAGGGGAAAAAACCCAACACTGGGGAAAAAACCTCTAACAGGAACTCCTGAAGGAAAACAAGAAAAAACAGGGCTTGACCACAGGAAACAAAAATAGGCAGTATCCAGGGTAAAGGCAGGAAAAAAGGAACAGGCAAAAATATCCCAAGGCAAAGCTGGAACAAAGAACAGGCAAAAATCTCCCAAGGCAAAAGCAGGAACAAAGAACAGGCAAAAATCTCCCAAGGCAAAAAAGCAGAAACAAAGAACAGGAGCGAACAGCACAACCAGAAGGAAGTGTTTGCAACGCAAGGAGGAACAAGACTGACTGACTTATATAATGAGAAAAGGGAAGTGACATCACAGGAAAGGGCAGTAACACCATCTTGGATTGGGAAAAGCCCATAGACCAATATAGGAAAAAGGAAGTAGTATAAAAGAAAAACAGAGCATTCTGGGACAAAACACAAAGAAGACAAGATGGACACAACATGGATAGAGACAGGCAAAAGGACTAACAAAAAACCCACCACCAACAACAAAAGAAGAAAAAAGGCTACAAGTAAGTGTAGCGCGTCCGGAAGCGAAATATATGCTTCCCAGAAAGAATAGTCAAAAAACGCGGGGAACGGCGCTCCGAATATCGGTAGCGTGTTCCACCCACGAGAACAGAAATAGACGCCGCGTCAGAGCGCGGCGTTACAGGTATGGTATATGTATGGAGCACTTAGCTGGAGTTTGTTGCTTGAGCCTACTTGATATCATGGTAATGCCTGCTAATCACAGCTGTTGTTCAAGTGTGATCATGAACATGTGGTGACCTTATTTCTCTTTGTATTTTCAACATCAGCCCAGAGAAGTGAAGGAGACAGGGCACAGCCAAGTGAGGAAGCATCTGACCATGGGACCTCGGGTCAAGACACCATCGACACAGAGGGACTCATTGGCCCGGAAGGTGAGGAGCGTGCCATGGAAGAGACCGGATCTACATCTCGTCATCATCAGATTTTTCCTCCAGTGGACACTTTGTGGTGGTGCACCCATCAGGATGTACTCCTGTACCATCTTTGTCCACCATCCCAGCTCTATCGCTGCCCTCCCTGTTGCTCCCCACCCAGTTGGCCATGCCCACTCACCCAAGAGGGTGGGTGTCTCCTTTGCCGCAGACATCTCTTCCCCAGCCTGTGTTACCCCTACTGCCATCAGTGAGGAGCCTATTGACCTCCAGAGGAGTATCTTTGTGGGTCAGACAGCCATTGTGAATGCCATCCAGGGGCTGTCCATCCTACTACAGCAGATGAATGCATTCCTGGAAGGCATTCCTAGTGCAATGTCTGGCCTACAGAGAGCTTTTTAGGCTCTGGTCCCCTCACTGACGGCAGCCTCCAAATCCCCAACCCCTTCTGATGACTGAATCTATGGTCCCATGGAAAGTTTTTTTTTACTTGCTGTTTCCCCTTTTTCCTCCACCCCGTCCCAAACCACAGAGGACAGGCCCACATCCCAACCCATTCCCTCCACCTCCAAGACCTTCCCTGTCACACGTTGCATCCCCTGCAAGCATCCCACCCCCTCTCCCCAAGAAGAAGCCCACCCCTCCAAAAAGCAGTCCTCCTCTCCCAGACCCACACATCACAAATCTAACCCCCCTTCTCCAGCATGATCTCTGAAGTGCCTGTCTGCCCACTTGATGCCCATTCCTATGGAGGTTCCCTGGCAGTTAAGGAGTCAATGCACATTGATGTGCATGTCAATGGCCTATGGACTGGCCAATAGCCTTTACACATTATCATATTGGTTTAAAGAAGCCCTGCAATTCCTTTTCAACCTTCATATTGTTCCTAAGTAACTTGTGTTGTATGCCTATAGATGTGTGTGTTTCAGCCTGCTTGCTGATCCATTTGCTATGATTGACAAGATCTGACCCTGTGGGCAGTGGTGCTGTCAACCAAGACAATGGTTGCTGTTGACTGGGTTGATATGTAGGTATTAATGCAATTTTGGTGCCATTACATTGTGTTCTGTTTGCTATGGTAAGTATCTGTTCTTGTGTTGTCTAATGTCAGCATGGATAGTTTTCAACCTTTCCTCCTGATATGGATTGTACATTCATCTTATGTGTCGTAGCTCAAGTTTTGTTTGTGTGGCATGGAGGGTGTTCAATTGTGCTACCTTTGTTTGCATTTGACGGTGCATGTGTGCATTTTGATGAGTGTACCTTGCAGCTACTTCATCTGGATGTATGGCTCATGCTTTTGCTTTTGTATGTGCTTTCCTGACTTGCACTTCCACATTGTGCAGATAGGCATGCCACTTGGCTCTAGTATTGTTTATTCCAGACATACCTGAAGGGCCAGTTCCTGTCTCAATGTTGTTTTCGGGGTGAGTGCAAAGTGATATGTGTCCCTGTGCAGCATCCTTCCCTGAGTGCTCCTGATTACCCATCGCTATTGTGCAGGTATTTTTTGCATTTTGGGGTTTGCATATTTCTTTCACTGACTATTGTGCTTACCATTGTCCAGCCATTGTGTGGCAATGTGTGTGATGTTTGGGTCCTTTGCAGGGTTGGTTAATACGAGAGGTGTTTGCGTTCCATGACACATCTATACTTATGTGTGTTGAATCTGAGTACACTCCATGGCATGTGTGCAATCTGAGTGTGTCATTTGTATTTTTAGATGTGATGTTGGTGTGTTGTTGGTGTTCTGTGGCACAATGTTGTGTACACTTCACTGTCCCAGTGCCTGAGAAGGTCAGACGTCTGTTTTTGTGTAGTGTTGTGGTGCAGTGTGAGTGACCTGCCTAAAGGAGGCATTTGATAGCTGTGAATGTGTCCTTTTTTGTAAATGTTTCCGACCCGGGACACAATGATGAGTGTACCTGGTGCATGTAGCTTGCCTCCCATATAATGTGGATGACAGTGCAATGATCTGTTGCTAATGTTGATGACATGGGTAGGTTGCGCCCACGTCGGCTTGGATTTTTGGCACCTTCGATGAGCAGGAGCAGAGGCAGGACATGTGTGATGGGCTCCATGGCGGCACAGGACAAGAAAGGCTGCCTGCAGATGAGTGTCTCCCTTTATACTCTCCATTTCCACCTGCTGAGATGTGGTGGTTGGACCACCACAGTCACATTGATGGTGTGCAACCTCATGAGTCTGGCAGCAACACAGGCTCCGCCGGCCTATTTGTTCTGCCTCGTGACCACATCGGTCTTTGCAACCTGGCGGTGAGGGAAGAACCATTGCGGTCTTTGCTCCATGGGCCTCCATGACTCATAAAATAGCAGTCCGACTGCCAACCTGACAGCTGTCGGACCACCATCACCACGCAGTCCATGGACCGCCAAACTCATTCTGAGGTCCTAAGTGCTAGAGTGGAGAATATATTGCCTGTAGTGGGCCCTGATGTCCTCGAGTAGCTGACTCGAGGTACCACACACATTTCATTTGGAAAAATGTCCACCTTAAGCCTCTAACCAAGGACTTTACTTTCATCTGATGGCTGTTCCAAAGCAGGAGAAATTTACGGCAAAAACAAAATTCAAGTTGAAGATCTTTTAAAGTTTTCATCTGAAAGTTTTTTGTTGGAAACCTTGCAATGCAAAGGATCAGGGAATGGAAAATATAGCACATTTGATTTATTTTCTCTGGCAATGAAGAACTTTATGCCAAATGGCGAAGCATTAAGCTATTAGATAAAGGAAACACACCTTCATTCTTGCTTACCATGAAACCAGGCTCCTTTAAAATTGAGCACTCATACATCTAAAGAAGCCTCTCTTAAGAACTGGAGGCAGCTCCCTCTAGCTCTGTGACTTGCTGTGTCGTCAGGATAGCATCAAAAGTTGACTACAGTTAAAACTGTGTTACCTTTTCACTTCTAATGATCTTGCAGTCATAGATGAAGCACGACATTCTATTTGTTTATTTATTTATTTATGCATGTGTTTTGTAAAGTGCTGATCATCCTCATGGGCTCTTGCTAATGCTTTTTTCACGAATTCTCAAACCATAATACATTTACCCTGAATGCAACTATTGTGTTGCATATCGTTTTTACTAAAAAAAACGATACTATATTTTAAACCCAGCACAATAAAATATTTAGGATTGAAACACATGGGTGGTTATTTAGCGTTTGACTGGTATGCGACATATGCCAAAAATTGGCAGCAGTCAAGTCCATCATATTTAGACTGTATCGCTATGTATACATTCTAATAGGCTGGACAGGACATACTCCTAAACCCCATGGACGCCCCGCATATTCTAATCTCTAAAACCTCTCATAGTGATTTGTATGCTGTTGGCACGTCAAAACGGGCTAATTCACATGCATGGAGAAAACTTCTAGTTTATTGCTTTTGTTCCGAAGACATTATTACATCTACCATTTTAAAAATACATTTGTTTACATATGATTAAAACACCCTTTCACATGTGGGCTAAATGAAAGTGCTTCAGAAAGAGGAACGTTTATTTCCAAGAGTATAGGAAAGATGACTCTTAAATTTGCATTTAGTAAAATTAGTTCTCGGAATTTCTTTGCCAATTTAGAATGGAGATTGAAGGTCAAGTAAATGTGTGATGTCCTTCAATGTCTGAAAGAATGCGTATAATTAGTTCTTTCATAATATGAAACATATCTACGTTTATGTATAATTAATTAAGAATATTAACTTTGCTCAGACCAATGTATTATTCATTCCTAGTACTCGACCTATTTCAAAACACTTTGACAACTTTTTCCCAGATGTTCATAATTTATTTATAAATTGCCCTGGTGAATTCATGAGTTGGTTATTGAAATATCATTTTTTATTGTCGATGCGGTATTATTTTCGAGCAACAAATATTAATTCCCATTAGGAAAAGCAAACCTATTGGGGCCTCCAAAAGTAGGGCATTGGAAATATTGTTTATTCCAAATAGCCTCAAATATTCAAAGATTTCTATCGCAATTTAAAGTGGGACACTACAGGCAAGAGTAAATATACAAAACAGCTTTAAAAGAATTTTAGAATATTGGGGTACATTGAGAATATTGTAAGAAATGATACACGAAGCAATATAGCTATAGCATTAATTACTTTTTTGAGTTTGGAAAGCTGAATATTGACCTCGGCCACATTGTGTCAAGCCCAGGTTTATAGTATGAGAATGTGTGCCATTCAAAAGGAGTTCACGGTGCTGAGGCCCTCAAATCCTATACGTTCACCTTGGCAGCGAGGTCTAGTCTGCAAAAATGGGGGCAGTCAGTGGAAAGGACCACTGTAACAATAGGCCTCCTGGGACTCTAGCAGCAGGCCAGGCATTCACTTCCCCATGAGAAATGCGAGATGACAAAGATGAGATCTAGCTTCTTGCATTAATCTAAATACCCAATGGAAAATATGGCCTAATGAGCATTGCCTCAAACCCATCACTCTCTAGTGTAAACGGGGGCAGACATCTTTTTTCCAATTCGCCACACCAAAGATAGACTCCAAGGATGCGGATGTCCAAGAGAGAGTGGTCATGTCACATGGCTGCTGCTGTTTGTAGCGAGTCGTACTATTCTCTTTTAATGTACTATATTTGTTTACTTTCAGCAGTCATATGCAGACTGACATTTCTGTTACTCAACGACAGTAAATTAAGACGCAACCTGTGGACGGAAGAAAATTCCTCTGCCCCACTTCAGATTTTCTTTCACATTCAGAAAGTTTGTGCCTGTATCAAAAAGTGACTACTACTACTACCCAATAATAAGTGCATAAATTGGATTTCATTTTTTTCTAGATCTAACATGCTACAAGTTCCATATAGATACCCAGTGACCAGGATAGATCACTATTGGATTTAGTACACAATTGGAGTGAGATCTGGCCCCACACTTCATTCCGTCACTCTCTTCCTCGAGAGTGACTTAGCTTTTGTTGAGTTTGGACACGGCAGCAATAGAATGAGTGCTCACTGAGGTTTGGAAACTGCCCTGTAGCTAGCTGTTTTTCCAAACAGCTTTCAATGTTATTAGTCACAGAGTGTCTAGCTAATCCATCGACCCTTGTAGGTGCATGAAACATCATCTTTGGCTCTCCTCTATTCTTAGTTTTGAAAATCTATTTCAATTAACTATGCTTTTGGCCTACCATAGACGCGTAGTCAGTTCTGACTGCTTTGCTTGATGAGCTGTGCATAACTGTGACCTTCACAAGTACAGCAGTAGTTGTCTTTCTGGTACTACAAGTTGTATGTGATACACTCAAGTATGCTGTTATTCTGCTGAGATTAATAGCCACTGTTATTTATATGATGGCCATCAACTGGTTCTATTCTTTCGTGCCAGACTAGGTTCACATATTTGCCCTCCCTTTTTAAGGCAAGGCCCTTTTCTTTCCTATTATGTGTATGGTCCCAAGGAGCTCTGTATTTTCCATAAATCTATTTACTTTGTGCACCCAGTCTCTGCATGCTCTTATTAGTACATTTGGCTTTAGATACTTCTAATATTTTGGTAACAAGTAGATCATTCGCCTGTTTGGTCAACATTGCAGCAATCAATTTCATTCCTTCTCAGAATAGTTGCTATCCAGTCTTGGATGAGCCAAAGATTTCCCATTAAAAAGTCTGCGGAACAAGAGATACTTGTTCTGAGAAATAATTCATATGGTGTGAAGTATCTCTTCTGACCACTATTGATGGGGTGAGCCTTCCGTGAGCAAACAAAGTAAATACGTTATCACTCCTGATAAGGTGCTAGGATTATACGACGGAACACCGAATTAAAAACAACTACTAACCTTAACAATGAGGTCGGAACACCGACCTCGTCCTTACTACTAATGATTTTACCACGAATGCCTTAACAACGATATTTCGTTGTAAAAGCATTCCTGATAAAACCATTACTAATAGGCACCATTCACCCTACATCCCTCCCCCCCAACCCCACCCCAAAACCTAAAACCCCCTGACCCCCCACCCCCTCCCCAAAACCAGAAACGCCCCATCCCCCCAACCCCACCCCAAAACCTAAAACCCCCTGACCCCCCCACCCCCTACCCAAAACCAAAAACGCCCCACCCCCCAACCCCACCTCAAAACCTAAAACCCCCTGACCCCCCACCCCCTCCCCAAAACCAAAAACGCCCCACCCCCCAACCCCACCCCAAAACCTAAAACCCCCTGACCCCCCACCCCCTCCCCAAAACCTAAACTCACTACTTACCTTAGTCAACCCCTAATCACCTGCGTCGTCCTACTTCGCCAACTCCCTTCTTTGTACCTTAACCACGGATGTTCGTTGTTCAGAACATACGTAGTTAAGGCACAAAAAAAACGAAGTCGTGGTTAAAGAAAGCGTTGTTGCGCTTTCGTTAACCACGACTTTCGTAATAAAAAAGTCGTAAAAAAGGATGTTTCCCAGGTGCTAGCAATAAATAAGCAAATAATCAAGAAACACAAGACCGTTTGTGTGTCTTTCACTTGATAAAGGAAATATTTCTACTCCGATACTCAGCCTTATGCAATCATTTCTGTGTGATAAAACTGTCAGACTCGTGTGTCCAGTACAAGGAGTAGATATTTATTAATATAATGCTTTATGAATTTAAGGGCAAAACAACGTTTATCAGAGTAAGTGCAAAGAAGAATTTTAAGACAACAGAAACGTTTGTGTTGGATCTTCACTCCAGACAATTGCTGTATGGTCTCCGTTCCTTGGGAACTTCCTTGTTACAGTACACTCAGCCTTTGAAGAACACAAAAGAAGAACTGAGATGTAGTCCAGTATACGTTCTCGTTGTACCCTTCACCATCACCCAGTGTGTTGCTCGGTTCTAAGTCAGTCTCCCACTTCCTCTATCCAGGGTTTTGTATGCTTAGTGGTTGTGCACTGAAAGCCACAACTGTTCACCTGTGGGGTTTTGGTTGTTCATTTGTTGGGAGGTTGCTCCGACCACCACGTTGTCCAGTCCTTATTGTGGAACCCTTGCACTTGCCTGGTACTACTGCTCTGTTCTGGAGCCACAGTATGGGAAGTTACTTCACCTTTCACCTAGAGCCTTCTGGTCTCAGGGAAGTCATCTCTCCAGTTCTCGGCCTCTTCCTCTTTCTCAGCACAGACCGCTCTCTCCTAGTTCCGGTCCACTCCCTCAGTCAACTCGCTCTCTGACTTCTGCTCCGATTCCCACACCTTCTCTTTCCTCCGTGACTCCTCGATCAGCGTTGAACGAGTGTGCTCCTCTGTCCTACCATGCCCCTTTAATTCTGCTGTATCCATTGGTGCGTGTTTGGACATTCTCCACGACTGGTATGCTGCCTTCCACTGCACAGTGCGATATGGTGGCCATGTTGAAGTTCTCACATGCAGGGTTCTCCCCTTGGTTACAGAATGTATTCTGTTACACTTGGAATTACACAATCTGCTCTATTTTACGTTCCAATAGTGCATCTTTGGGAGACTATGAAGGGTTCATACCCTTGCAGTTAGAATGATTTGTGGTCTTCATTATTTGTTGGTGGTCAGGAAGCGACTCTGCCAACTTTTGATTAACCAGAGATTTCCCTTGAAAATGTTGTGCATTTTTGAGTTGGTCATGTGTGGTAGCGACTCCTCTTTAGTTTTCACCAGGAGAATCTAATTCTCTTCAGCCACATTCACTAGGCCTGCTACTCGGGTTACTAAGTGTACCATAATTGATAGGAAGGCAATATATGTTCTCAACCTCACTCATTATATCCCCTTTTCTTGGATGTACACTACATAGCTGGTTAATTAGTGCTTAGAAAACCCCTTAAAGCTCCCTATTGTGCTCACTGGTTTTCAGCCTTTTCTGAGTTGACTGCGTTGTACTAACATCAGGCCTGTGGCTGATTTAAAAATACATTCATTCATGAATCATGATGGTTGACAGGCATATGGATTGGTCGGTTGGTCTGGTAAACAGGTGTAGTGAGGATGTTTATTTACTTTATTTGTACAGAGACAACAAGGTACTCAGGTGTAGGGAAATTGGGTTTTTGATTGGATGGGTGAAGTCTCTTCTCAAGCAGTGACCACAATACAATTCAGGATGAACCACAAAAGTCACTAAATGAGGTATTGCTTAACCCTTGCTAGCTTAACACAAAAGGCAGTATTTACGCAGCACTCAAGCAGTAATAAAGTGAAAACACAATCTAAGAAAAATCCCACACTATTTTAGTAAAGTCGAGAAAATATTAATAATTAAAATGACACTGTAATGAATTACATCCAATCAGCGAAACTGGAGTTATGAATTTAAAAAATGTTCCCCAAAAAATGCTGCCTACAAGATCAAAGCGCCAACTGTGTACAACTAGTCACACATGACTCAGGCTAAGTTGAAAGTTACAACAAACCACAATAGAGCATAACTCAGAAACACAAAATCGATTGGGTCCAGTCTCGGATTACCTTCCGACGTAGGAGGAATTTCAAAGAAAAATATCTGAGAAGATAAAGTTGAACAGGGGGAAGACAGATGGTGGTGCCCAAAGAGGAGGAATTGTTATTGTGGAGCAACTGGAAGCAGTTGTGGTGAAGATTTCTACGTTGTGACTTAGTAACTTTTTTGGTAGTCAAAAATCTCTAGCAGGATGAAGCGTGGGATGAAGCTGCAGACTTCTGTAAATTCTTTCCTCCCCTGCCTAGGATCCAAGAGGTATAGAGTGACAAAAGACTGGTGTCAAGTTCTTTTTGGGTGTGCTTAGGCAGCCATTTAAAAAGGAAGTGGGGCAGGGAACAGTCCCACCCGTTCCCACCCGACAGGATGGCACAAATTACCAACATCTGGTCCCCCTTTATCTCACTGTCTGGGAGGAATACACAATAGCCAACTGCAACTCTATTCACAGTCATGTGACCCAGGATACAGGCTGCATGTACTAAATGTTAAGACAATAAAATGCCAAATTTCTAAAAGCGACCTTTCCGAACCATGACCCAAAATCATATTTTTTTACCATCAAAGAGAATTGTAAATCACAATACTTTTGAGACCAAACATGACATTTCTATCTATTCCCAAACAATAGTTTTCACTTATTAAATATAATAAGTTAATCCAGTGTTATCCTATGGGGGAGGCAGCTCTCACAGTAGCAGTAAAACAAATTTCAGAGTTTTTCACTACCAGGATATAAAACCTACAAATAAATGTCCAACTTTTTAAATACACTGCATCCTGCTTTAAGGTCTGTATATGGCTTACCTTAAGGGTGACATATGCATTAAAAAGGAAGGATTAGGCCTGTCAAAAGGTTTATTTGCCAGGTTGAATTTGCTGTTTAAAAACAGCACACGGGTGGCAATGGCAGACCTGATACATGTTTTAAAGGGCTGCATAAATGGGTGACACAGTTACTGTTGCAGGCCCACTTGTAGCATTTAATTGACAGATTCTGGTACCTGTAGTACCACTTTACTAGGGACTTATTAGGAAATTAAAGGTGTCAATTGGGTGTAACATTGGTCAGCACTAGTAAGGTCCTAAGCCAACAAAAAAAAAATGAATTACAGCAAGCAGGTTGGGAGAAGGCAAATAATTTATGGGAAGACCACACCAAAGGCTGCAAAGTCAAAGTCTAAGACAAGGTCACTCTACTGTTCAGTATCTTGAAAGTATCAGACAACTTCTGTGATAAGTGGTATTGTGGTACTCCACAGCCGCTATAACATCATTTAGCCTGTGAGTATAGGAACCAGTCTGTAATGAATGGGCATGACTTTAAGGAGTAACTGGTGTCCTGGTGCCATCACGGGTCTAATTCCCTTCCTCAAAATCCAATTGATTTGTAATATGTATAATTTCTCTTGCCAAATCTGCCAAATTACAAATGTATGAAATCTCATATTTATTATAGGAAAATAAATGATTAAAACACACAAATCAAGTGACAACATGCATACACATTTTAAATGACTGTCATCAGCTATACACTTTTTCCTATCAATTTTAGACAGCTAGAAAATAAGACACCTGGTGATGTCCAAAGGTCCATACCTCCAAATTCATAGATAGGTAGGTAAAATCTTTTGCATAGTTACGTAAAACCATTGCACAACCCAAGAACCATAAAATGGAAATTATAAAATATGATAGCAAAATTATGACTAAAAACAAGTTTCATAAAGAGCTTTTAAGGGCCAAATGTCCAGGAGCCAAAGTACCAGTGTAAGGATAGATGAAAGCTGCCATGTAGTACTGTCTTGCACATAAATGCATGGCCTCATCCCTATAGACCTGACTGGACACCAGAAGGAGGAAGGCCTAGGTGTCAGACCAGAATGCATAAGGGCCGAAGGCCGCACTCGTTTCTTGGGTTCTTGTGGTTCAAGGTAGCCCATGGTGCAGCTCTGTGCCATGGAGGGCTTCCGTATGTGTGGTTATGAAGCAAGGCTCATCTCTAGGGGATCCAGGCACTGACACCAGGAACCAAGGTACCGTAGGGTCTGGCAGTGATTTATGCTTTCCTTAGTGGTGGGGACTTAGCAGTTTGGACCAAAGTGCTACGTGCAGGTTTAGCAGTAACAGTGAAAAATCAGACAGATTTGTTTGTGCTAGGCTTGGCTGTAAACCTGAAGAGTCTGGACCAGTTCTACGTGCAAATGTAACAGTGACAGTGAAGAAACTGATATGTTTTATTTACACTGTCCACAGCGAGAGACATGATAAGTCCAGACCGAAGTGCTATGTGCAAATTTAACAATGACAGTCAAATGTAACAAAAAAGACAGACAGGTTTATTCACACTGTGCGCAAAGTCCATGTCAGAGCACCACAGTGTCCGCTGTTGGCATTTTCTTTGATGTCAGGGCAAGAAAGTTTACAAATTTGCAAGTTAGTTGAGGCTCTCCAGGGGCAAAGCAGGCCATCACTGATTGCCTCCGGGAATGAAATGCCCTCTGGTTGAAGAGGATTTTTAGCAGTAATCTTCTTTCCTCCATCAGTCCCTCACAGCTGCACAGTAGGTGTGGCATATCTTCCGGGTCTGCGCTGCATAATCTGCAGATCTGCTTTGTAGTAACTCTCTGCCATTGGGGAGGTGTTGGGAGTAGGGCAACAAGCCCAGACAATGTTTCAGGAATTTCTCTTTAAAAAATCTGGGGAAGCATAGGTATTTCTGGGTGGCAGATGAGGTGTAGGTGTGCAAGACCATCCATGCATGAGCTCTATCAGAGAGGTTTGCCGTGTCTTCCATTAGCGATTGAAACTTGATAGACTTCCATAACGCTTTTTTGAATGTGGTGTGGCTAGTCAGGGTTTCCCACAACTAAGTTATCCTAGTCTTAAGCAGGGAGTCTTTAAGGTAGGTTCCAGCTGGTGATATGTCCCTCTGCTGTAACTCCCACAATAAGTAGTGGTTGAGTGAGCCTGGCGGTGCCTTCCTTATTTTGTCCCAGAAGATGATTGAAGCTCCTTGCGGAGGTTTGTTTCAACAGACCAAACTCCAGCATGATCTGTGCCGGAGAGGTTTACTTTGCCAGGTTGAAGATTATTCTGTAGGCTATGACTAATATGCTGTCCAGAATCTTTGTGTCCCAGCTCCTTTGGAGTTCACTGCCATATGTTAGTATTGGTAAGAGCTTGAATTGCAGTTCCTGGAGAAGTGGAGCCAGTTTGGGCCCGTTAAGCTTTGCTTTCCAGGACTTTAGCAACACAGCCAATGACAGCACTTTCCTTTTTATTACTTCCCTTTGGCGTATGAAATTATCTTCCTTGTCAACTAAAACTCTTAGGCGGTCATTCTGACCATGGCGGGCGGCGGTAGCCGCCCGCCATGCCGTCACCGCCATATGGCCGCTCCGCGGTCAAAAGACCGCAGCGGTCATTCTGGCTTTCGCGCTGGGCCGGCGGGTGACCGCCAAGAGAGCGCCCGCCGGCCCAGCGGGAAAGGCCCTGCAACAAGGAAGCCGGCTCCGAATGGAGCCGGCGGAGTTGCAGGGGTGCGACGGGTGCAGTTGCACCCGTCGCGATTTTCACTGTCTGCTAAGCAGACAGTGAAAATCTTTATGGGGCCCTTTTAGGGGCCCCATACTGCCCATGCCAGTGGCATGGGCAGTGCAGGGGCCCCCAGGGGCCCCACGACACCCGTTCCCGCCATCCTGTTCCTGGCGGTAAAAACCGCCAGAAACAGGATGGCGGGAAGGGGGTTGGAATCTCCATGGCGGCCCTGCTTGCAGCGCGGCCATGGAGATTCAGCCCAGCCAGGGGAAATCCGGCGGTAAACTGACTGATCCCCTTTTCTGACCGCGGCTTTACCGCCGCAGTCAGAATGGGCTGGGAAGCACCGCCAGCCTGTTGGCGGTGCTTCTGTGGTCCCCGGCCCTGGCGGTCTTGGACCGCCAGGGTCGGAATGACCCCCTTAGACATTTATATTCCGTTGTTAGAACAATAACTGTATTGCCCCAGTACCAAATCAGCACCTTTTTCTTGCAGTAGTTTGTATAAAGGGTGCATGTTTTGTCAAAGTTGACGCTTAGACCATTTTCGTCTGAGTATATGTGTACTGTGCACAGATGGTGCAGGCCCACTGGGGTATTGCTGACAAGGACTATGTCCTCTACATAATAGGGGCTCGACAGAAGCAGGCCCCCCAACCTCAGGGCATGGGAATTGCATTTGTCAAGTGCCAGCGTCAGATTGGTCAGAAATTGAACAAGAACTGTGGGGGCCAGGACACAACCCTGCTTTAAACCTTTGGTTGTTGTTATTCACCTTGAGAGGTGTGTACCTTTTTCCAACTTTATCTGCACCCATGTGTTTGTGTGGAGAGTGGTTAGCATGTCGATTAGGGCCCGTGGAATCCCCGGCTTGCCAGCTTGCTCCACAGCATGGTGTGGTCCAAGTGATCAAAGTCTGCCCTAAAGACAATAAAGCAAAGTTGGAGTGATTGGTTTGAGGCTTTTGCCCCATCTGCAAGTAGTGCGATGGTGATGATGTTGGTGGTCTTCCCAAAGGTTCTTATAAAGCCAGTTTGGTTCAGTGGTATTACTGTATTTTTTGTTGTCCTCGAGTAGGGTCCCTGCAAAGTATTTTGTCTCATTGTTGTTAGGGTAATTAGGCGGTAGTTTTGTGACAGCAACTTGTCCCCACTTTTGAGTAATGGGGAGATTAGCAATCCTATCCAGGTGCCCAGTATTGTGTCTGTGAGTCTAGCTTCTGACAAAAAGTGGCTCCAAGGTCACTGCCCAGAAATCTGTGTTCTTCTTGAAGATCAAGAGGGCAACACAGTTTGGACTTGGTGCCCCTTTTTTCTGCCTTTTTATATTTGCTGTCTGATTAAATTCACATGAACGGACCTAGGTGAGGATCTAAATGAGTTTAATGGCCAAGATAAGTGTGTTGGGGAGTTCTCTTTGTGTGGAAATGCACTGCAGAGCATGCTAGTTACCGTCCTGCTGACTTCATGGACTGTATTGGGCATTGTACCACCTTGGTTTAAATGTTTCCCCAAGAATTTCACCCAGACCTTTTCTGCTATGTGCGATAATATACTCCCATGTAATGGATGTGCCAGATTGGTAACCGTTTTCCAAAAATATTCCAAAAACAAGCCCTATCGTTATGCTTGATGTCTGAAAACGTGCTTTCCCCTGACGTCATCCTCACGTTGGCGGACCACTTCAGCTTCTTTAGTGTTGTTTTTTTATGCTGACTTAAAGTGGTTCGCTGGAGAGTGTCCTTGGGGTGTAGTCGCAAAGATCTTAATGTGCTGTTAATAGATCTTTTAAGTGACCTTATCTCGGTCTGGTGGGCCGTGGTGATGCGCCCATATCAAATCGGGTTCTCCCTTGGACCCGGCCCCTCCTTCTATTCTTTTGAAGGCAGCAGATATTGTTGTTAGTCCTTTGACAGAAATACTTAATAATTCCTTGTCCGCTGGTATTCTTCCCAGTTCCCTCAAACATGCAATCATAAAGCCTCTCTTAAAAAAACCTAAGCTGGATCCCTCTGTCTTGGATAATTATCGACCCATTGCCCTTCTTCCTATATTGGCAAAAATTCTGGAGAAGCACGTGAACCTGCAATTGACCAGGCATCTTGAGAGCCACGATCATTTACATCCTTCTCAAATGGGTTTCAGAACCCATCACAGTACAGAAGCGGCACTCCTTACTGTAACTGAATCTGCTCAGCAACTTCTAGATCAAAGTGGTCATGCTGCTATTATCCTCCTTGATCTTAGTGCAGCATCTGTCGATCATACTCTTCTCCTTGATAGACTTTCCAAGATAGGGTTAGGAGGTCCAGCCCGTGCCTGGCTCTCCTCCTTCCTCACGGGAAGATCCTTTCAAGTCTTGGATCGCTCTTTTTTGTCTGACGTCAGGTCTCTATCTTGTGGAGTCCCACAGGGTTCATCTTTCAGCCTCGCCTTGTTTAACATCTATCTGTCATCCTTGTCCACAGTAGTCGCTCCTTATAACCTCTCTATGGCCACTTATGCTGATGACACGAAATTGGTGGTTTCCCTCTCTAGTAGTAGGGACTCCCCCTCTGCCAACCTGGCCGACTGCATGAAAGATATTGGGGACTGGATGACCCTGTCGAAACTGAAATTTAATGACAGCAAATCAGAGGTTATGATTATAGGTAATGGCGCCCCTACTGCCCCTCTGGCTATGTACTCTGAGGCTTTTAACAGCCTGCCTCCTCCAATAACGCAAGTAAAAAGCCTCAGCTTTCTGCTTGACCCACGCTTAACTATGGAGCCACAAGCTAAAAGAACCTCCTCGATCTGCTTCGGCCTAATTAGAAGTGTCAGGAAGATTCTTGGACTTCTGCCATTCACCGCCAGAAGAATTCTTGTACAAGCCCTAGTTCTCTCCCGCCTGGACTACGGGAACTCTCTATATCTTAGTTCTCCAGATTATGTAATAAAGAGGCTGCAGGTTACGCAGAACGTGGCAGCTAGACTTCGCATGAATAGCCCAAGGCATCTTTGCGCTAAACCAGCACTTGCAGCTCTTCATTGGCTCCCGATTAAGCAGCACATTCAGTTTAAAGCTCTGTGTCTTGTTCACAGAGCCTTACACAATAAGGGTCCCCTTTCCCTTAGAAAATGGATCTTTCTTTACTCGCCCCTTAGACCTCTTAGATCTCGTTCTTCTCGACAGGTTTACATCCCTTCGTTTAAGAGATCATGGGGAGGTAATTCGTTCTCCTTCAGGGCTGCTCGGCTCTGGAATGCCCTGCCCTTTGAATGCCGTCAGGAATCCTCTGAACTTCTCTTTAGGAGGAAGTTGAAAACCATTCTCTTTCCCAGTTAATCTGCTTCCCCTGGCTCTTCCGACATTCATGGTGTACTTTAGCGCTGGGATGCCCCGGGTAGCCATGCGCTCTACAAATCTATAAACTAAACTAAACTAAACTATTACGTCACGTGATGTGCGGCTTGTTTTTGGATGCTGTGGCGAAGGCTTCCACCAGGCTGTGGGTAAAGGACTCCCACCTTCTTAAATTGCTAACAGCCAGGTTCCCCTGAGCTTGTGGTAGCACCACTGCAGACTGAGACAGTTGCTGTATTGTCACCTGGTTGAACTTTGTCCTTTTATAGTTAACTGTGTAGGTGTTGCCTGGGGCCGAGGGCATCTGGGCAAATGCAGACTTTGCTGTTAGTAATGTTGTTTCTTGGGTCCGGTGGTCGCTGTCTCCTTTGTCACCCAGTCAAAATGAAAGCAACTGTGAAAAAGAGGAAGAGAAACAAAAGTATAGTCTATTGTTGTTTGATAAGTGGAGGAGTTATAGGATGCTACCGGTGGATGATCTTCTGCAAACCTGCCATTGAGTGCCCTAAGGTAGAGGTGCTCTAGATTGTTCAAGAGACCATTCCTGGTCTTTGTAGGATAACCCCATGTCTCTTGTCCTTGTGAGGTATGTCCCTGAATGAAGTTTGGGCAACCACTGCATTGTCGAAGGAGGAACCAAACAGATGTAGATCGAGGTCCCCCGTGAAGAGGAGGTTTGAATGGTCACTATCAGATAAAGCCTCTGTAAGTTGGTCCACCAGCTTGCGGCGTACTGACCTTGCTTTTCGGGTGGCTGTAGGCCGAAAAATTGTTATCTGAGTTGTGCTATTTTGAGACGAGGTAGTGATTCTGACCTTGTTAATGTCTGGTTAGACAGAGTGTAAAAATCCCACGGTAGCTGAGTAGGTTATTGAGACGTAGGTTACTAGTCCACCCTGCAGGTGACCATATTCCCTCAGCTTAACTGCAGGTGTGGAATAAAGATACGTAGCCCTGCAGATGGAGGGGCTTATCTAGTCAGGTTTCCTGTAACAGGGTAATGTCAAACCTCGTAATATAACTAAGGAAGACATGGTCATAGACTTTACTGGCGAGGCCGTTGACCTTCCAGGATCACATTCAGAAATGTTTATCTCATAGTTTTGGGCAAGTCCTGAATTTCTTGCATTGTCATTTGCCACCAAGTGGATTATTAATAGTTCTTGAGATCTGCCCAGATTAATAAGCAGAAGCGTGTTGTGTGGTTGTGTGATCCTAACCTCATGGATAGCGTGGACCTACAATACTATAAATATTAGGTTGATGCCTTAACTCAGAAATACAGAGGTTAGCAAATCAGAACCTGGCTGCATTCCCAAAAGATATTTTTAACCATCCATTCAACCTTTTTTATGAGGTTGATTGTGTTTCACTGCAGTGGTTGCCTCTCCCTGTTCCCAATTTGCGCTGTCTGCAACTTATGGGCTGAGAGAATTTCCAGGTTGTTATGTTATTATCTGGTATTTATTAAGTGCAATAAACAGTGTAGCTTCATAGCCCTAAAATAATTACTAACCTGACAACCAAAGTTCATACCTATGCCTGAGGTTATAGTACATTAAAAGCAGTGTTATACATCCGGAGTCTTTAGCTGCTTTCTGAAAAGAACATGAGAAGACTGTGAGAGATGGGATATTAAAAGAAGGTTCCACTTCCTCCAGTGTGTCCCTCAGCTTACAGGAAAACAGCACACCACAAATCTGTCTGAGGGGATTCCTCTACCTCCTCTCCTCATGTACCTCCAGTCCGCTCTGGGTCTCCCAAAATGGAACCCAAAGTCTTCCATGTGTTATTCCATTCACAAGCACGCATAAACCTGGCACCTGCATATATCATACACGCACTGTGCAGCACTACATCCTTCATGTTTTATACCATTTACAGGCACACATACACCCAGCATATGCATATGATATAGGTGTATTGCACAGCACTGCATCATCTGTGTATTGTACCACTCACAGGCACACATACACCCAGCACACGTGTACCACACATGCACTGCACCTCACTACACACCAAACTGATGTAGGCCAAAGGTGAGTTAGACACACAACAGCCACACTTTGAAAGAATGAGCCTGTGTGCCTCACTCCAGTGACAAAGGTAAAAAGGACCCTTCACTCCTACTCATCACTACACAGTATGCTGCCAACATTAAGCTCATGATAACTTAACTCCTGTTAAAGGCAGTAGCCTTTCACCACTATGATGGTAGCTCTTTGGGCCCCCCTCCTGGTTCAAAAAGTCAGAAAACCATTAGAAAGGCCTGTGTCATGGGGCATCTGTGTTTGCCAATGACAACAAAAATCAGCTTTAGTGTTACGGGGAGGGCAAAACTCTCCGAACTCAAATAACCATGTAGACAATCCAAAGAGAGTATTTACTAACTGCTGCGAGAAGGAGAAAAACACTATGGACTGCACCTCAACCCATGCTCAAGCTACTTCTGCGTTTTTTCTCAAATGCCTGTTTGCAGACAGACCTTTTTATGCAATATAATTAAATCCTTTATGTTGGACTTTTGCTTATGCAGGGTCATCCCCAGACTTTTTTTTGCCTCCTGCCTCCTATATTTTTCTGACATGTTGCTGTTGGCTTTTCAACTCTGAGCACTTTACCACTGCCAACCAGTGCTAAAGTGCATATGCTCTCCTGTTTAAATTGTATGTAAGTGGTTTATCCATGATTGGCATATTTGATTTACTAGTAAGTCCCTAGTAAGGTGCACTAGAGGTGCCAGGGCCTGTAAATCAAATGCTACTAGTGGGCCTGCAGCACTGGTTGTGCCACCCACATAAGTAGCTCTGTAATCATGTCTCAGACCTGCCACTGCAGTGTCTGTGTGTGTATTCTTACACTGTAAATTCGACTTGGCAAGTGTACCCACTTGCCAGGCCTAAACCTTCCCTTTCCTTACATGTAAGGCACCCCTAAGGTATGCCCTAGGTAGCCCCAAGGGCAGGGTGCAGTGTATGGATAAGGTAGGACATATAGTAATGTGGTTTATATGTCCTGACAGTGAAATACTGCCAATTTCGTTTTCACTGTTGCAAGGTCTGTCTCTCTCTCATAGGATAATATGGGGGCTACCTTTAAATATGATTAAAGTGTAGATTCCCCTAGAGAGTAGATGGACATGTGGAGTTTGGGATCCCTGAACTCACAATTTAAAAATACATCTTTTAGTAAAGTTGATTTTGAGATTGTGAGTTTGGAAATGCCACTTTTAGAAAGTGAGCATTTTCTTGCTTAAACCATTCTGTGACTCTGCCTTGTTTGTGGATTCCCTGTCTGGGTCAGTTTGACAGTTGGGTTGTTTTTCACCTCACACCAGACAGTGACACAAAGGGAGCTGGGGTGTGATCTGCATTTCCTGATTAGCCATCTCTGCTAGGAGGGAGGGGTGGAGTGGTCACTCTCCTCTGAAAGGACTGTGCCTGCCTCTGACAATGCTGTCTCCAGCCCCCTGGTGTGTGTCTGAGGCCTTGCCTGGGCAAGGCAGGATTTCACAAGAAGGTGTGAGTCCCCTTTGAAGGAAGGTGACTTCAAAGACTAAAATGGGTATAAGAAGGGCACCCAAACTTACAAACTTTAGAAACACTTCTGGAATCAAGGGGAACCTCTGCCTGGAGAAGAGCTGATCGCTGAGGAACAAGTGCTGCCCTGCCTGTGACTGTGCTTTGTGGAGCTTTCCTGCAGTGCTGCTTCTGCCAGAGTAAGAGGGCAAAGACTGGACTTTGTGTGCCTTCCATCTTGAAGAAGAAATCTCCAAGGGCTTGATGTAGAGCTTGCCTCCTGTTATTGAAGTCTCAGGGATAGCAAAGACTTCTTCCTGCCAGCACCTGGAGTCTCTGGAGAGACCCCTACTCTGCTCTGTGGTGCCCTTCCAGTTCCTGGGACCCTGAAAGGAGAGGCTGGCAACCTAAGGACAAAAATACACGCACCGAGCGCCGTGCGGAGAAAAGATCGACGCGAATCCGATCGCGGCTGAGAAAACGACGCGACGCCGGCTCCGCAGCTGAGAAACGACGCCGCAGGAAACGCGACCGAAGAATCGACGCCCGGAGCAGGAGAAACGACGCGCAGCATCGCTGACGAAGGCTGAGAGATCGCAACCTGCGCCGCGGGACTTTCGGACCGTCGCGTGGCTGGCTGTTTCGACGCGCATCGCCGTGCCGAGTTGTTTTCGACGCATATAACCGTGCAGGGTTATTTTCGACGCGCACAGCCCGTGCGGGGTTATTTTTGACGCAAACCAGGTACATTTACACGCTAGCAGCGCTAGTGTGTTGTTACAACTACCTAAAGACTCTTTTTATTTTAAACCTTTTAAAAATCATAACTTGACTTGTGTATGTTGGATTTTTGTCGTTTTGGTCTTGTTTTGTCTAGATAAATATTTCCTATTTTTCTAAACTGGTGTTGTGTCATTTTGTAGTGTTTTCATTAAGTTACTGTGTGTGTTGGTACAAATACTTTACGCCCAGCACTCTGAGGTTAAGCCTACTGCTCTGCCAAGCTACCAAGGGGGTAAGCAGGGGTTAGCTGAGGGTGATTCTCTTTTATCCTAACTAGAGTGAGGGTCCTTGCTTGAACAGGGGGTAACCTGACTGTCAACCAAAGATCCCATTTCTAACACTTTATTACCCATAATAATAAGTAATTTGCAAGTTACAAATTCAAGAGGAAAACATTTAAAGACATAGGCGGTCATTCTGACCCTGGTGGTTGAAAACCGCCAGGGCAGAGTGCCGCAGAAGCACCGCCAACAGGCTGGCGGTGCTTCATGGGCAATTCTGACCGCGGCGGTAAAGCCGCGGTCAGAAAAGGGCAACCGGCGGTTTCCCGCCGGTTTACCCCTGCCCCAAAGAATCCTCCATGGCGGCGCTGCTCGCAGCACCGCCATGGGGATTCCGACCCCCTTCCCGCCATCCTGGTCCTGGCGGTAAAAACCGCCAGGAACAGGATGGCGGGAACGGGTGTCGTGGGGCCCCTGCACTGCCCATGCCACAGGCATGGGCAGTGCAGGGGCCCCCTAACAGGGCCCCATAATGATTTTCAGTGTCTGCCTAGCAGACACTGAAAATCGCGACGGGTGCCACTGCACCCGTCGCACACCAGCAACTCCGCCGGCTCCATTCGGAGCCGGCTTCATCGTTGCTGGGGCTTTCCCACTGGGCGGGCGGGCGGGCGGGCGGCCTTTTGGCGGTCGCCTGCCCGCCCAGCGGGAAAGTCAGAATGACTGCCGCAGTCATTTGACAGCGGTGCGGTCTTCTGGCCGTCTCCGCCGCCCGCCGGGGTCGGAATGCCCCCCATAATCCTGAACTCCTGAGCTAAATCATCACACATTTCTTCATTATACTTCTGACAATGCTTTATGATGGGGCATTCTTTGGTCTAAGAATACAAGGGTATTTCATAGACAGTGGTGGCTTGTGGACTTTGAAAGTGGTGGGGCCTAAATGCATACCTTATGTACGACTGTGCGAGCAAGCTCAACTCACTATAAGACGGTTTTGGGGGGTTGCCCAACAAAAACATTTTGAAAAAAGTGGTGTGACAGTGCAAAAAAACCATGGTGACAAATTAATATTAATCAAAAGTAATACACATCCTACAACAAAGACACCAGAGGTAGACAAATCCTAATGGTGCATAGTGCAATTTTATTTTCTAATTAGATGGAGTTTACAAGAGCAGGGGATGTTCAGGCCTCATTAACCAGGTACGATAATATAATAGAAAGCTTTATCATTTGTTGCTTGGTTTTACGTTCTTTAGGACTGTGCTCACACAGATTTTCCTTTTTTAGCACAGGGAAATTAAATTATTTGCCCAGAATCGCAGGACATCGGGCTGAGGCTGGGATTTAAAGCTGGTTGCCCCTGTTCGAAATCAGGAGCTCTAGTCGCCCAGGCCACATATCTTCCCCTTTCCTTTTGCATGTGGGGAAGAGGGGCAAAGGTGTCTTTGTTTGCCTAGTACATTAATGACAGTTATCGTGGTAGTAAAATGGTTCATATCTCTCACATGCTAAGCTACGTGTTCAATGCTAATACCCTTTAGCTTCACTCCCAGACTGCTCTCTCAGTGTCAATCTCTGAAGACAGTCAAGTATAATGCATTTGTCATGTATACTGCCAAGTGCTACTGCCCTTGAGGTTCAGCTCACAGGCTACAGTTGGCGTAATAATTGCTCACTGGTACTGCCATTCACCTAACATGCTGATCTCTTCCTCATAGCTCTCATATCTAAAGACACACATTGTAATGGCTTGGCTTGCGCTATAATCTGCATGTGATTCTCTGCGTTGCTACTAGAAGGACAAATGTTAGCTAAAGCTGAGTATCTCAAATGAAAAAAAAAGCATTTGAGCCAACTTAACGTCTGCAGAGTTTGCCTGTCTTTAGAAAGATATCTAAGTAGCCTAAAACCTTCTTCTACTGAACTCCCTTTACTCCTGTTACAATTCTGAAGCCTGATCGTTCATTTTATCGACACAGTGAAAATCTGAGTTGTGTGCTTTTAGTTTTAAAAAGTGTTGTTATGGATGAATATGTGACTTGTTAGTTTCAAATGTCAGAATATGTTGAGTGATGTGAATGGATGGTGAACTCTGCCAGAAAACATCAATATTTATTTGTGACCTTACTGCTTTTGGCAGGATACACATTTGACATACATATGATTATCTTGGAATCTTGTGTACATCATTTGAAGGAAGATGGTGATTCATAATGAGAATGTAAAATCCCTTCACTTGCAGGAATGAGCAGGCAAGTTAATCAAAGCATTCCGTCTCTGTAAAAGACTGTAGCTGTCCTTTCTGCTTATGCAATCCAACACAGAATGCAAACATTTCTCTTTAACTCCGCTCAGTGCTCTGAAGTGGCATCACAGCAAGACGAGTTATCACACATAAATACTTAAATGTATAAACTATACACCCAGCTCTTAGATTCTCTTCCTGAGGGTCATTCTAAACCAACATAATTTTGTAAAATACTTGCGAACAGACAACTGACAGGCTAGAATAAATTATGCCACAAAGTAATTCTCCAAATAAAGCGAGCTGAAAAGCTCAAGAACAATAGTAAAATGAGCCTCTCTAACTTGCATCAGTAGGCTCCTAAATTGAAAGAAAAATGATCAGGTCATTCATGCAAGCAGGTTCGAGAAAGCTGTGTTTCACCAGAAGAAACATTTATTTACACTTCTGTCCTTGGGCCTCCCCTGTGCCCCTAGCCCCTCACCCTGGTCACGCAGCAGTCAACACAGAGTGTCAGACCCACGCCTATGGAACGTGCTTCCTGTGACCTTCACCAACATTTAATCCAGCCATTCCTTTATTATTAACAACAAAAACCTGCAAGAAATAAGTCACTTTCCTTGTTTTAGTTGGGCTTGGAAAGTGCGGTACACAGCTAACCTGTTCCTCTTCTAGCCTGGGGCCTGCTCAGTGCTACAGCCCTATCTGAAGGCAGCATATAGTTGAAGGGTGACCCTTCACCCAGCTTTCTTCTGACGTGTTATACGGCCTGGGGCGATACTGCCAAAAATTTGTCACCTTCCGAGTAGGCTCCTGTGTTTAGACATGTTGCATTGCTTTGGGCATGCGCTGCATGTCTATGGAGTTGGGAATGCGTGAGAGGGCTGAAATGAAAAGCGCCCCTCATGCATGAACAATACATTGATGGAGTCCTGCAAATGCCCCTCCACCCAACGTAGCTGGCGTGCAGTTTGCTTGTGAGTGGCAAAGAGAAGCTTCTTGTTATGTCAATGCTAGCGGGGCAACACCTTTGCAGCCATTAAGGGCCACCCACCTTTGTTCATAGAACATGCAATTTTTTTAGAGTGTGTGCTGGCAGCAATGTGTGCCTGAGGCCTCCATGTACTTAGAATTTAGTTTCTTCCCTGCACCCAATGTTCAATCGAGCACCTATGTGCTCTGGGCTGATTAGATTATTAAGCAATTGTCTGATCAGGCTGCAATCTGTTTAAAGACATGGAGTGTGTTCACCTTGTTCGTGTCAGTGTGAAAGTTGGGCCTAAATTGTTTTTTAACTATGAACAGCTGTATGGTTTCTGCTTTGGCCTCATGTTGCATGATATTTTTATGTGTCAGATTTTCCACATTGTGTTTATTTTTCACTTTCCCTACAACATTTGTGATCCAGAAATCATTACAGCTGCAGCTCTCTGGGCAGGTGTGCACAACAATCAACTTGTTAGGGACTTTACTGCCCCAACAAGCCTAAAGCTGGAGTTGGAAAGTACTTGCAAAACCTTTTGACCAGAAAAGCAGGAACCTGCTCATAAAGAATCTTTTGAAGAATAATCAGAGATCTGAAACAGTTCTGCATGTATCTGGTAACCAATGAAGATGGAACAGAAGAGGAGTGTTATGGTCCAAAATCCAATCAATCAAGCACCCTATTTTGAATTAGTTAGTGCCTTTTCAGAATTTTTTTTTTTTTTGGTGAGGCTAGAAAGCATGAGTTAGTGGATCTTGGTAGACTGAATTAGAGTAACTATGTGTCTATGGAATCTTTAAAGGAAAAATAAAGGGTAAGATATTTTTAGTATCTTAAGGTGCTGACAACAAGTGCTGGCTACCTTTGAGACATGAGTTTTCAGTGACAGCCTTGCATTTAGATTTATGTGGAGTTAGCTGGAAGCGGAGGTGAACCCAACATAAAGGGCCAAAAATTAGGATTTCAACTACCTGTAAGAGTCCTGGAGAAATTATTTTCATTTTGGAAACATTCGAATTTAAAAAAATGAGGGGCTCCTGGGAACAGACAAAGTCTGAAACTGCTAGAACAAACATGGTTTGCATCTTTGAGCCCAGTTTAAACAGAAACTGTGTGTCAACAGCATATGTGTAAAATTGGGCACCCATATTCTGTTGTGCTCAATGTAAGAGGGGCACTATTCATATTAAAATAAAGGGGAGATATCATAGGTCCTTGACGGGCTAACAGTTTACAGGAATTGCAGATGACCGACTGGGCTAAAATAAAATTGTTTTGTAATAGTCTGACAAAATGAGCCAGTCTAATATATTTCAGCCACCTTTAGGATAATAGTACGGGAGTGGTCAATGGTGTCAGATTCTGCAGATTAGACTACAAATAAATGTCAAGGCACACACCATCCTCAGGTCTAAAACTGTCTTCAAAAGAGTTAAGCAGATAGTTGGCTTCTTTGAGAGACTGAAGTTGGCTAAAATACATTTTTGTCTCCTAGTTTTACAAAGGAAGAAAGGAAATAGTTTTCTGAATCGTCCACTCCTCAAGATGTTGTTTTTTAGTAAAGGTTTGATCATGGCTGTACTTTACTCAGATAAAAATAATAATTCAACAGAACAGACAAACCAGGTCAGCCTGGACATAAGGGGCCAGAAGTTTCAAAATCTTAGCTGGACATATATCAGAGGGAGAACCTGTTGCTTTGGCTTCTTGAATAAGATTTAAAACTTCATCTTTAGTTACCTAAAAGAGTACATTTCAGATTGTTGCAAAAGTAAATGGCAGCCAAAACTATTAAGATAAAGAGGTCTGAACTTATTTCAGATCTAATTGTAACAGTTTTAGAAATAAAAAGGTGACCTCTTTATTACACAACGGCTGTGATACATCAATTCTAGAGGTTGGTAGAGGCAAACACAAATGATTAATGACAACAAATAATTACTTAGCTACGTTGGGTGCATGAATTAAACGACAAAAATAATATTCACACTTCGCTGCACGGATATTTTGTGAGTACATGCAAAATACCTGTGAGTAACGTATCTTAGCTTTAGAATCCTAAATACCTTCTCAGTCTTTCTTCATGATTGTCAAGCTCAGTACAGCTAATTTAAAGGTGAGCAAGGGATTCTATTCACTTTTTCGAATAATGGAGTGATGAGCAGTTTCTCAAGGTATAATTGAATCTAAACATTCAGAAAATGGAGATGAAACAATAATATTTAGAGATAATTTTCTCCATAGTCTGTAAATTCTTAAACCTTTAGTGTTTTTTAATCAAATATACAACAATATTAACCCCTTGGATGCGGGCGTCGGCCACTGGCCGACGCCTGCACTACCTCCCTGGTGCGGGTCACGACCAGTGGCCGACACCAGGGAGGGGGTTTATTTTTTGTTCCCCGGGAGACACGGAAGCTCTTCCGTGTCTCCCCCGCCCCCCACCCGCCCCTTTGTGACGTCAGCGCATCGCAAGGCTGCGATCGGGGGCCAGGAAACACTTTCAGGAAGGCCTCGTAAGAAAGGGGAGACTCCCCTTTCTTACGAGGCTTTCCTGAAAGTGTTTCCTGGTCGCGATCGGGGGCCAGGAAACACCACTAGACTCCAGGGATTTCACTTGGGGGGGTCAGCCCCCTCGGAAAACGGACCGCCCCCCCCCGGGCATATTTTTTTTTTTAAAAATGTAGGTGCCCCTCCAGGGGCTAAATTTTATTTATTTAAAAAAAAAAAAGAAATGGACAGGGGGTCGCCCGTGGGCAGGGCGACCCCCTGTGGGGGCAATATTTTTTTTAGTTGTTGTAGGGTTTCCCTGGGGGGAATATATGTAGATATATCTATCTACATGGATATATCTATAGATAGATCTATAGATATATATACATATATGTATATATATATAGATCTATCCATAGATATAACTATGTAGATAGATATATATATATATATAAATTTTGTCAATACATGGGTGGTTTCCCTGGGGGCTGCGATCGGCCCCCAGGAAAACCAGACCCACATATAAAAGTGATATATATATATATATATATATATATATATATATATATATTTGCCACCAGTTGTCTTGCAGTTGCAGCTTGCGTCTTCAAAGCAATGCACATACTTCAAGTGACGCTTTTCAACTGTAGCTTTTAGGCAGCAATAAAAAAGTCAAGTAAGTATTGTGATTATGTTTCTTCTACAAAAGGGTCAGACTTGTCTAGTGGCAGTTTTAGTGCCATAAAGAAGTGCAGAAGGTTTATATGACTACTGCAAAGAGCAAATCTGTATTTTATGTAAATAGCTGAGTACATTAGTAAAGTCAGCCATTACCTGTGCTATAATACAAATGAAATGTATGTGCGGGGTGGAGGGCCGCTATGGAGAGATGAAGGGCACTTTTGCTGGGTGGTAATGAGGGAATCCGAGGAGGAGGGAGTAGGAGCACCAATAATGATTGTTGGACTGGGCGCAGGAGGTGCTAAAGACTGTGACGAATGGTATGTGACAAGGTGTTTTTTGAGTGTCTTGAAAGAACGTGCTGATTGAGGGAAGAAGCGTAGGTAAGGTGGCCTCTACTGTTGCACGTATCTCACACACACCATTGATTTTATGACTGTCTACGTAGGCTAGTGTTTTAGAGCAACCGTTTAGCCAATAGCAGAGATGGCATCTTGATGGATGACTGCTGCCGTCACTCGGGTTATAGAGGACAGCTCTGACATAGGATCAGAGACTGAGACATCAGATACTGAGACAGCATCTGAGGGATAGGACAATGGCGCAGACTCTGGGAGTGATTTTTCAGTCGGAGGAGTCCCATTTGATAACTCCTCTTCCAGTAAATTATGAGGGAGGTGATGAGGACAGTCCTGCTGTCCCTTTGCAAGCAGTCTGTGTAACGGGGTAATAGTGGGATAGCCCAACCCAGAGAGCAAGTGAATGCAGCGGAAAGCAGAGAGAGAGAGTGCTCTCTTGGGAACTCCCCAATTTAGTTCAGCCCCAAATTCCCCGCCCAAATTGTATTGTGGAGACATCAAAATTATCTATTGCGAAACAAACTGGTTTTGTAAGGCAGGCACCTGTGTTTTTGGTCCTGAGTTCGGCGGCCATATAGAGAAACACACTAAACCCAAACATTTCCGGAAACTAGACATTTGGGGAAGTCCACAGAGGTGTGACTTGTATGCATTTCCCAAAGTTTTCTTACCCAGAATACCCTGCAAAGCTGAAATGTTGAATAAAAACTCTATTTTTCTCGCATTTCTGTCACACAAACTACAGGAATATGCTGGGATCCACAAAAGTCCTACCACCCAGTGATTCCTCACCTGTCCTGATAAAAACACTACCCCACTTGAGTGCCTACACCTAGTGCCTGCATCAGGAATGGATCACCCCAGAGTCAACAGCTCCCTCATGTAAGGACCAACATTGACCGTTGTGTGATCAATTCCTGTCGCGGGCACCAGGCCTACCCACACAAGTGAGGTACATACTTGGGGCAACGCTGGGTGGAAGGAAATTTGTGGCTCCTCTCAGATTCCAGAACTTTCTGTCACCAAAATGTGAGGAAAATGTGTTTTTTTAGCCAAATTTTGAGGTTTGCAAAGGATTCTGGGTAACAGAACCTGGTCAGAGCCCCACAAGTCACCCCATCTTGGATTCCCCTAGGTCTCTAGTTTTAAAAAATGCAGTGGTTTGCTAGGTTTCCCCAGGTGCCGGCTGAGCTAGAGGCCAAAATCTACAGGTAGGCACTTTGTAAAAAACACCTCTGTTTTCTGTGAAAAAATGTGATGTGTCCACGTTGTGTTTTGGGCCATTTCCATTCGTGGGTGCTAGGCCTACCCACGCAAGTGAGGTACCATTTTTATCGGGAGACTTGGGGGAATGCTGGGTGGAAGGAAATTTGTGGCTCCTCTCAGATTCCAGAACTTTCTGTCGCCGAAATGTGAGGAAAAGTGTTTTTTTTGGCCAAATTTTGAGGTTTGCAAAGGATTCTGGGTAACAGAACCTGGTCAGAGCCCCACAAGTCACCCCATCTTGAATTCCTCTAGGTCTCTAGTTTTCAAAAATGCACAGGGTTGGTAGGTTTCCCTAGGTGCCGGCTGAGCTACAGGCCAAAATCTACAGGTAGGCACTTTGCAAAAAACACCTCTGTTTTCTGTCAAAAAATGGGATGTGTCCAGGTTGCGTTTTTGGGCATTTCCTGTTGCGGGCGCTAGGCCTACCCACACAAGTGAGGTATCAATTTTATCGGGAGACTTGGGGGAACGCTGGGTGGAAGGAAATTTGTGGCTCCTCTCAGGTTCCAGAACTTTCTGTCACCGAAATGTGAGGAAAATTTGTTATTTTAAACACATATTGAGGTTTGCAAATGATTCCGGGTAACAGAACCTGGTCAGAGCACCACAAGTCACCTCATCTTGGATTCCCCTAGGTGTCTAGTTTTCAAAAATGCACAGGTTTGCTAGGTTTCCCTAGGTGCCGGCTGAGCTAGAGGCCCAAATCTACAGCTAGGCACTTTGCAAAAAACACGTCAGATTTCAATGTAAAAATGTGATGTGTCCATGTTGCGTTTCCTGTCGCGAGCATTAGGCCTACCCACACAAGTGAGGTACCATTTTTATCGAGAGACTAGGGGGAACACAGAATATCAAAACAAGTGTTATTGCCCCTTGTCTTTCTCTACATTTTTTCCTTTCAAATGTAAGACAGTGTGTAAAAAAGACGTCTATTTGAGAAATGGCCTGTAATTCACATGCTAGTATTGGCACCCCGGAATTCAGAGATGTGAAAATAACCACTGCTTCTCAACACCTTATCTTATGCCCATTTTTGGAAATACAAAGGTTTGCTTGATACCTATTTTTCACTCTTTATATTTCAGCAAATGAATTGCTGTATACCCGGTATAGAATGAAAACCCATTGCAAGGTGCAACTCATTTATTGGCTCTGGGTACCTAGGGATCTTGATGAACCTACAAGCCCTATATATCCTCACAACCGGAAGAGTCCAGCACACGTAATGGTATATTGCTTTAAAAAATCTGACATTGGAGGAAAAAGTTACAGAGTAAAACGTGGAGAAAAATGGCTGTTTTTTTCAGCTCACTTTCAATATTATTTTATTTCAGCTGTTATTTTTTGTAGGAAAACCTTGTAGGATCTACACAAATGACCCCTTGCGGAATTCAGAATTTTGTCTAATTTTCAGAAATGTTTAGCTTTCCGGGATCCAGCATTGGTTTCACACCCATTCCTGTCACTAACTGGAAGGAGGCTGAAAGCACCAAAAATAGTAAAAATGGGGTATGTCCCAGTAAAATGCCAAAATTGTGTTGAAAAATGTGGTTTTCTGATTCAAGTCTGCCCGTTCCTGAAAGGTGGGAAGATGGTGATTTTAGCACCAGAAACCCTTTGTTGATGCCATTTTCAGGGAAAAAAACACAAGCCTTCTTCTGCAGCCCTTTTTTCCCATTTTTTTGAAAGAAATGAATTTTTCACAGTATTTTGGCTAATTTCTTGGCCTCCTCCTGGAGAAACCACAAACTCTGGGTACCATTAGAATCTCTAGGATGTTGGAAAAAAAGGACGCAAATTTGGCGTGGATAGCTTATGTGGACAAAAAGTTATGAAGGCCTAAGCGCGAACTACCCCAAATAGCCAAAAAAGGGCTCAGCACTGAGGGGGGGGGGGTGGAAAGGCCCAGCAGCTAAGAGGTTAAGGAGAAAGGGGGCACCCAAATGGTCAGACTGTGGTTTATGAATGTATACCTTTGCAGTACTAGGTAAGTGTTGGAAAATGGATTACTGGTAAGGGCAGGTAAGTACCTACACTATACAATAGGCCACTAACCTCCACTTAGGTCCAGTGTGGTCTCAATAATTTAAACCAAGCTCAGCCCTTGGTAGCTTGGCAATGAGCGACAAGGCTTATCTTTTGAGACAAATGTGTAAAGCATTTAAAAATCACAAAAAAGTATAAAATATAACACCAATTTATAAAACATAGAATATATTTTAATCTTTAAAATGACACCAAAACTATTAAAATCAGATAAGGGGAACTGGAGATATGAATTTTTAAAGAAATATTTTTTTCTAGCGCATTGAAGCAACTAGTGCTCAAAGGGTTTAAAAAGGTCACACTGGCAGGGACAAAGTCCAAAGTTCAGGCCACTCAGGAGGTAACACTGTCACACTTACTTTCAAAAGTGTTTCTTTATTCAGAAAAGTGGTCCACAGCACCAGCCAAAGGTTCAGAGATTCTGGTTTGCCTTGAGGTCTGGGACTACAACTCCCACAATGCACCTCTTCAACTTATGGAGTTACTCCAAATGTCTCCAAACTTCTGGATCTTCTTCCAGAGGTTCCTTTTGGGCACTTGAAGTGTCCACAACTTGATCTAAGGTTCCAGAAACTCTGAGTTGCTCCTTGGGAGTTGGGACTACAATTCCCAGATTGCACCTAGTCAGAATCCTCAAATGGCCACTGGACTCTGGTCAACTGGGCTCTGCTTGCAGGACTTGATGCAGGTGACTCTGGGCAGCTCCTTTGTACCTGTAGCAAACAGGGAGTCCCTTCTTGAAGCTACAGAAGACAGGCAAAGTCCTTTTAGTGGTTAAGCCCAAATGTGCAGCTAGTGCAGTCCTTCAGAGTACAGTGTCCAGGTGCAGGTCAGGAGTCGAGCAGGGCAGTCTTTCTTCTTTGTCTTGTTCCTTGTAGGGATCTGAGATGTAGGGTGCATCTCTGCCATACTTATCTTTGATCCTGGGTGGAAAGCAGCGGGATCCTTGGTATACAATCACAGGTAGTCTCCCTCCCCCTTTGATGACCACTTCCTGTGAAGTGTCGCAAAAATCAATCCCAGGGAGCAAGATGCCTCAAAAATCCAACATGACTGAAAGTGATTTTTGGAGGTTAGATCTGGCTTATCCCACACACTGGTGTTGCTACAAATCCTAAACACACCCCTCTCCTGCCCCCTGCTAATCTATTCAAGAGGGTACCTAATTGACTGGGGTTGCAGGATGTGAGGGAAGGGCTGAGCTATTCCAAATGTCCTTCCCTGACTTTGAAGCCCAGTTTGGCTGCTCTTCCCCCCATTGTGTTTCCCTATCTGCTGAAGCAGATCTCCTCCCCCAGGTACAGCCTTTGTGTTCAGCCCAGGCCACCCTCACACCTCATCAAGGCAGCCTGGTCAGGCTGCCAGAGGCTGGCCAATCAGAGAAGGGCACTACAGAGCTGAAGTTGGCAACTTTCAGGTAGAGTTTTAAAACTCTTTTACCTGAACTAGTTATATTAAATACAACAATTGTGAGTTGTGGGATTTATTATAACAATTACTTTGATACCAAACTCAATGTATCTGACACTTAAGGGGTCTTTGTTAATTAAAATAAAATCTCCCCATTTTAGCATATGGAGGCCATTCACTACAGTGAGGGAAAAACTAATTTGGCTGTTTTACCTCACCAGGGCTTATAAAACAATTTTTATAAGGTCCATTCTTATAGTTACATGGCACCCAACCCTAGGGGCAATTAGGGCACACCTTAGGGGCGACTTATATGTAAGAATAAGGTAGTTTAAGACTTTGGAAGTACTTTTAATACCAAAGTCAAATTTGCATATAACTTTAATTTAAAAGCAGCCAGAAAGGCAGACTTGCCTTTAAGATGACCCTGGGTACCTCAGCAGTGCACCTATCGGTGCACCGCCTATGCTAGGGTCCTTAAACCTACACACCCAACCATATACTAGGGACTTACAGGTAGGTTGACATAGCCAATGATAAGTAGCCAAATTTGCATACTCATTTTACACAGAGCACAGGCCCTGGAACTGCTTAGCAGTACCCAGGGCACCATCTGAGTCAGGAAAACACAAGCAAAAAATGAAAAATGGGGGCAAAACGTTAGGGGACCTTTGCCTGTTTTCTCACAGTAAGCCAGGTGAAATAAAAAATTGCATTAGAAAATTGCTTGATATATAGGTGTGGGTTTATGATTTAAAAAGGAAAGTTTATGAGACCATGTTCAGAAAGTCCAATACTATAACTTGGGGGTGTTGCAGTCGAAAATCAAATCTGTGAGCAAAAAAGCTTTGTGGTTATTTTTGCTGAATTTATATACACCATCCTTTAATGTTTCATTGTTTTCTAAGGTTGTTTGAGGGGGCGATACTGAAAACAGATGAACCGTATCTAACATCACAGCATGCTTGTCTGATGTTGAAGGTGACTTTATAAATAATTCCCACCCCTCCACCACGTTTGCTGGTGCTGATCCTCCTAATGATTTAATAATTAGGTGGAGTTCGTTTATCAAGAATATGATAGGGTGCATTGCGAAGCCAAGTTTCAGTGAGGCAAAGTAGCTCTAAAGGAATGCACCTGAGCGCTGTGTTTTATCGCACATCTGGCACTGGAGAGCATATCAGAAATGGGACTATTTAACTGCAGGCTAGGTTTTCAGATTGGCAGGCAATGTAGGAAGGTGGTAGGTGTACAGAGTTCCCAGCACTGAGGAAATTGTCAAACTGAAGGACACGTTTGATGTATATTGGTAAACGAACGTCATATGTGTGATTCTGAAGAGAATACTTACATTTTGCTTTTGTAAAGTTACCTTTAACTGACTTTTGAGACTGCATGCTCTCAGTCCAAGGACCGGCTGGTAAATGGTGGCATCCGCGCACAGATGGGTTTACCTTTGGCATGCTGCCGGCACACCCACTGCATAGACTTGCAAAACACGCACTCACGTACTTATTTAGGGGTCCTCGCATGAGGAATAGACTACAACTCCCATGCTCGCTGATGGCACAAACATATTCCAAAGATGCTGGAATTTAGTAAAAATAGAAAAATACTGTCAAACCTGCCACAGGCTCGGGAAAAAATTAACCTCGACTGGCCTACTGCAGAAAAGTCAGCGCAGCTATAAAAGTGAGAGGGAAGGTGAGGTAATACAAGTATCATGTATACTGATTACAATACACTGGTAAAACATACATAACGAGTCTAAAAATAAAACCCAGGCCATGTAAATATGATCTAAGGTGGCAAGAACTGTAAGTGCAAAAATCAGTATAGCAAGTGTACGTGCTATACAGCCTGTGGACTGCCTTAAAAACAGGGGAGCAGCTCTGCTCAGTGGTGGTGCTCTTATTGAAGATACGGACCTTGGACATCCTACTTATAATTTAGTGTCCATATAAGTGTGAGAAATTCTTATAAAAATGATTATCAATCACCAAAACTTTACTCCTCAATTAGTGTGCACTTGGGGTGTGCGAAATTCCCGTAATTTGCTTTCAAGTAATTCCTAATTACAAGCAAAACAAATACAAATACTTTTTTCACTTCGCTCTTGCTGCAAATGGGTTCTGCTAATTTTGTACACCAGGATTTTGTGCTTTGGATCACTGGGTTTTTAAACTTTTATGGTGGGTGAGTTTGTCTACCCGAGTCGCACTCCCAACAATTTCATTGCAAATTTAACTGAACGTGTTTACCACTAGTGTCTACCTTTTAAGATAAGGCTTCTGTGATGTGATTAGGATAGGGGGACCTGGACTAGTTACACATGGCCATGTGTGAACATGCATGTGTGAATGAGTGCAGTTTGCACTTGAGGGACTACAGTTGTGCACATGGATAACTTGCCTGTGGTGGTACTGCTGATTTGGCTTGTCAAAATCCACCTTTTAACATTGCTAAATCTTCCTTTTAAATATTGATGTCACCCATATATAGGCTTTATTTCACATAAAGACAGGATGCACATATTTAAAGCAGAGCATATAGAAACTATTGTTGAACATGTCCCCCAAAAAGATTTTCAGAGTATCAAAACTGACAGCTGCCTTAGGGATCATTGGGCTACATTATTACATTTATTAAATGCCAAATTCAGGTTCATAGCAGCTAAAAAAATAATTTGTATGTTTATTGAATTGTAATTTTAAGTCATTTTTCATTGGAGAGTCATATTTTAATTTTTGTTTTTTTTTAGAAATGCCACCTTTAGAAAAATGGCATTTTCTTGCCTATAGTTTCTATGAGTTTCCAGCTCCCTCGTGATGGCTCTCCCACAGGGAGATGCATATTGGAGCCAGACAATATAGAAAAGTAGCTGGGTGTAGAGTGGAATGGGCTTTCCTAACAGCATGGGTGGGGAGTAGATGGGTCCTGTCCCGAATACACTTTAAAGGGTCTTTCCCAGCACACATAAAGAGACCTGACACCAGCACTGATCCAAACCAGTTTTAGGGTTAGAAAAACGGGTGTCCCACCCACAGGCTGGATTGGTCTTAAACTTGGCACCCCCCAGAATCTGAAAGAGAGCAAGCCCCTGGACATGGACTGCAACAACTGGAACACCATGGATAGGTAAAAGTACAAGACCCCTGATGCCCTGAGGACTCCATGTGTAGCTGACCCCAGGACTAGTGGATCTTTCCAGCACCAGTGATGCTGGCTCCCTTAAACACCTTGTCTGTCTGTGCCCCAGGAGGAGGAGAGGAGCATTAGGGGCGAGCACAGGAGAAATCTGGCACATGCAGCCACTGAAACAGCTCCCCACCAAGAGCCCGCTTTCTGAGGCCAGGAAGACTGGTAATATTATACCAGATGACTAGAGCACACTACCAGGAGTAACATATGTTCAATATAATTGAAATTGGCCCAAAGGGGCTGAAGTTATTCAATTTGTAAAAATTTGACTCTTGACCCCCTACAAACCCCAGAGTGCGTTAGCTTCAGCTGTGACTCTTCATTTACCCCCATGTTGGACTCATGCACAGTGGTTTGTCACAACATTAATTAATTATTTCTTGGGGAGAGGGATGTGCATGTGGCCCTCCTCCCTGTACTCCTCCCACGATACTGTGACCCATTCCCCCAGCTGGCGTATTCATGAATGCGGCTTGAGACTCCATCCCCAGGCCCCAAAGACAGTAGAAGGTTCTCAGAACCCTGAGCCAAGAAATACAGACTGGGGAGCACCTCTGTGCCCTCCTAGCAGAAGCCATGGACCGCCTTTCCTCCCATGCCTGTTTCTGCCCAGGGCTGTAAAACACCTGCCTGTGGGAAAAGCAGGTGGAAGAATGTGCATGTCATCTCCTGTGTCCCAAAACAGCAATGAAGAGAAATGCATCAGGGTGTGCCAGGTGAGATCAGGCACTGCTAATGACAAAGGAAAAGAAAAAGGCGTGCATCACCCTTCCGCATTAGCAGAAGTACGTAGTGGGAGTCACTACTCAAATATGCACTGCTCCACTAAGGGAGCATGACCTGGGGGATACTTTTTCTTCATTTTTAAATCATTCAAAAGGCTGGAACCTTTGCTCTACAGCCCCTGAGTGAAGAGACCTCTAGTGGTTGGTTCTATGATAAACTTTTATATGGCCTAAAGACGTACAAGACAGACTCAAACACATGCTATGTTCATTTTAAGGGCTTTATTGACAGTATATTATGAACAGTGGTTGTGACAAACATTGCGATGCTCTGTCAACAATAATGGCTGCAATTCAACATGGTTATTTTGCTGTGGTGACCATTTGACAAAGCCAATAAGCTTGCCTTACATATTGATGCTATGACTATGACAAATCGTATAGGCATGCATAAAATTATGGTTGTGATGACTATTTCACAAAGCTCATAGACTTCGTGTATTTTAAATAATACCGTCTGTTCTAGGTGGGAGGTATTGTGATTTTGGGATTCATGAAACACTGGGGGTCAAATATGATTTTAGAATGTCACCAAAGGTATTTATGCGTACCTGATGTATATATATTTAAATAAATGCATAATATTTAGATGTGTGTGTGTAATAAATGAACTTTTTGTTTTTCATAGGTAAAGCATTGACTTGGCAATCATTCATTGAGTGTTAGTATTGCATGCCAGCGAATGGCGATTAATAGCCCACACCACCTCCCCAAGTTGGCCATGGACTGCTCTGTTTCGCTACCCAGGGAGAGTCAAGTACTACAATGGGGTGCTTGCTTCTCAGTAAGGAAAATTGTGGACCTATTACTTATGCAGGCCTCAAATCCTGTAACAACTCAATTTCTTACAGCTCTAAAAAACAATTGAATGAAAAACGCAAGAGTCTTGAGCAACAGCTGTTTGCCCTTTGGTAGTTTCATGTTGCTTCAGAGTGTTTGGGGTTACATTTTGCTGTGAACAGCTCATAATTTAGCAAAATGATGCAATTTCAGGAAATTTGTGTAAGAAACATAATGCCAAATTCACAAAGAAATTTAAATATGCCCGCATAATCTAAATTTTCTTCAAGCCTAGTGTGCACTTATATTATGGAATTTTTCCTGGCCTTCGCCCTGCATCTTAAACTCTTTCTCACACATGAGTAAATTATGTTCAAGTTAGTCCCACTAACAGGCGTATATCGAACAAAAAGTCTGGCCGTTCTGAAGTGGTCCTTTGGATGGTATGCGGATAATGAGGAGAGGTGAAAATTCGTGCCAGGCTCTTTGTGTTTTTATGTGGATGCTCCTATAGATGTATAATCTTAGGGACATTGCACTGTTGGCCACTAAGGATGGATAATTATGTCGTCACCCTTTTACTTGCGCCTGTTTTGTGCAACTATTTTTCTGACAATAATGTAGTGTTCATACTGTATATATGACTACATGTCAGTAGTTCTGTTTTATCACTAAGCTCAACAAATCAAGTTCTATGTTATTCACTGTACTCATAATTGCAAATTTCAAATAAGATATACCTTGAGAGCTGTTTAAAAGTAATTAAAGACGCCGGAAATACGTTCCATATGAAAACGCCACGATATTATTTTCAATTTAAGAGCTGCACTGAATCACTTTTCTGAGTGTGCCGAATAGTCTCTGTGTATTTGTGCTGCTTCCAGCCTTTCTGTCCATATGTAAACAAGATACATAAACGAGAGCTATAGTTACACTTAAATTATTCTTGTTCCGGTTAACAAAGATAATACTCGTTTAAAATGAAATCTGAAATTTCCTTTGCTTTGCCTCAAAAATGCTTGCAATACCTTAGTATAAAATGTTCGTATAATTCCGGATGTTCCATTAAACATTCATGGAAAATGTTTAAACCTGTTATGTAAAGGGCACAGGCAAGTGACATTGTCCACACTAGGGGCATTCAATGAGTGCATCAAAATGTGCAGACTGTCATTGCTCCAATAAAATATTCATTTCCTTTGAGCTGGTAAGTTCTATCGCATCATGAAAATTTCAAATACTATTCGCTGAATGAAATTTATGCATGACATTGGAAATGTATTTATACATTATGAAAGATTAAATAATATGATTTCTCGACCATGGAATACATTCATAATTCATCTTCTTTGAAGAAATAAAATTCAGTAGAATGTAAAGAGGATCACGATATATTGTAATTCGCGGTTTATTTAAAAACAGCCAGCTTGAATGGCCAGCAACATAAAGACAGACTAAAACCCTCTGAAAAAATATATTATAGAAACATAGTTAAGACGTTTTTTCTCTCTAATACATTGCTGTCACGTTTTCCCTTTATTTATATTCAACGCTTCTAAAGAGAGTCAATATTATGTGATTTTTAAATACCTAATTCGAAGGGAGCAAAAATAATGTAACCACAAATCAAACAATTCAAAATCATTGGATAAAATACCATTATAACAAAGGGTTTTAAACTAGCTTTTATCCCCCTATTAACCTAATATTGTCTGTTAAGCTAGTATAGTTGGAGGCAAAATACATGACATGCCGTACTTTTTTCCTGTCACGTCACAGGCAGAAAGAGTTCGCTAGAAAGTTAATGATGAGCATGCCATACCAAAATACAGAACACTTATTCTGTGGGGTTCAAATATCCAAATTCTCTTTTGTAGTTTTAAATATCAATGTTTGTTTAGTCTATCACTGCAATTCAGAAAAGTAGTCATTCTGTAAAACTGAAGTACAACAGCATTTACGGTCGAAAACTACGTTAAAATAATGTAAGTGGGAACTTGTGAGATAGTGTCTCTTTTTGTTTTCTCACACACATTTCTTTGGTGTAATGATGCTGCTAATTTTTTAACTCTACACAGTGGTGCACTGCTGTCTAGTCCCATCGTAGCACTGTGCCCCCTAAAACATGATCAAATTGGCTAACTTCTAATTGTCGTATGTCACATCCCATTAAGGGCATAGCATACAGAGCAATACATATAACAATGGCATTGAAAGTCAAATGCCACCTATGGACTGGAGTACAGGTTGTGCAATCCACTACACTGCCTAAGGAAACATGGCTTCGGGTGTACCAATGCAGCCTGACTCCTGTAGCTTTAAAGCCTGCAGACAAACCTGTCAAAAGAACCTTTTTGACAGGAAGTAACCCCACTACTAAATATTTAAATAGTTATCTCTGAATACGTCTTGTAGCCCACAAGGTAGGTATTCTAATATTTAAAAGTGGGCTATGCAAAAATGTAAAATGAGCATGTAGCTACAGTGACTAGCCTCAAAAAGCTATTTTCCTTGTAAATGCCTTTAACTGTCCTATGAACAAAGCTACCATTTAGAATAAAAACATATCTCTCTTTTCTCCGGTTTGTGACAATATATGGAATAATTAAAAAAATATTTTTAATCCTTCAAAAACAAATTCAATTCAGTGAAGAAGTTGGCATTTTAATAAATATTTATGAAAATTACATTTGAAAACTTAGACTTTACCTGAACCTACAGTAAGTTAATTGGCATTATCCTGTTGTCATATGGTGCAGTCAGTGCTCCCCTGGATGAGTGAAAACTACTCACACAGCAGTAACAAATGTGTAGGACTTTTTTCACAGAAAGTCCTGGGTGTGTGGAATATGACACATATAAGCTCAGGAAGGGCAGCTGTAGAGGGATCGTCATTAATTTGAAAGGGACCAGGGTGAAACCTGCCTATTCATACTTATGTGTAAAGAAACTCTTGAGAAAGAAAAGCCTTTTTATTCCCAGGCTGTATGTAGCCAGTTCGGCAACAGCCTCGTAGGAGAGGGAGCTGGTCCCAGAACCAGTTTTGTGTAGCTGAGGAGGAGGGGAATGCCCTTTTACCTACATACACTGCTGGTCGAAACTCAAATTCTCTTCAGAGGCAAAAAGGTTCTACTTGATAGATTTGCCTTAGAAGAGTGCAAGTGGGACAGTTCCCAGTAAGACAAACAGGATGTGCTGAAAATGTGGGAGGAGTTGCCTCAGGGACTGTTTTTACTGCTTAGGAGTGTCTAGGAGTCACCTCCACCCCAGTCTAGTGAAACCTACACAACCATCCCCTCAACCACAGATCAAGAGAACACGTTCTGGACCTCAGAGGAACAAAAGAGCACATGACCTGCAGATTGAAACCTGTGTGGAGACCCAGAGGGCTTTGCCTGCACACTAAGAAGTGTACTCCATGGGTCAGTTGCTGACATACTGTCTGGCTAAAGAGCCACAACTCACTGCTACTAGCCTTTTTCCTGAAGTGACAGCTGGCCAGTAGCAACTGAACCTGGACTGGACCCTGCCTGTAGTCTCATCTGGTTCGAATCCTGGCCTGTAAGTGCTGTCCTTGAGGTCCTTGGAGCCTTTGAAGTGACCAAGAGGAGTTCCTCCGGAATGTTGAAATGGTGGGATCTAGAAAATGTTTGGACTTCCAAGACCTCTGGAGCTGCAGTGGGATCACTTGGAAAAGGTGTCTGATCTCATTGGGTGCCATCCTGTACAGCTTTATACTTGCCCCACTGGAGGATTTGAACTCCATTAAAAAAGGGTAAGTCCGAAGGTAGGAATTTTGACCAGGCGTAGGAGCAAACAGTATTCACCTGACACAAGGAGTTGAGTGGCTGTAATATTTGAATTTCTCCAACTGCAAGATTTTCCCTCAAATACCAATTTCTTCAGCAGGTCCTCATCCTGCAGCTATTGTTTCCTGCTGGAGGATTTCAACTTCCATTTTAGAGACTAAGGTGGCCATTATGACTTTGGAGGCCTTCCTTGATGACGGCCAAAGCTGCGGGCGCCAGAAGACCGCCTGTGCTGACAGTCTTCTGCCCACCATATTGCAGGTACTGCTGGATTTCTGCCACACTTTGGGTGGAAATCCAGCAGTAGTCGTGCTGGCAGACGGAGGCACTCGGGCGGTTCCACCACCGGCCCCACCTCGCCAAAAGGACTAAACCAGCCATATTACAAACTGTAATACAGCCTGGCTGTGTCCTGATGGCGGGTGCTGCCAGAGGTGGAGTCGCCCCTTCCTGTTCCCTGCCAGACAACCAGATAAGTTAATCGTCCCACAGGGGAAGGTGGGAGGTGTTGTGTGTGAGTGTGTGTTGGCTGCATGTGTGCATGAATGTGAGTATGCGTAGTTGTATGCGTGTCTGAATGTAGAAGTCAGTGCGTGTATGCATGTAAGTGTGTATGCAGTGTGAATGCAAGTATGAGTGTTGTGATTAATGTGTGTTTGGATGGGTGTGAGTATGCATGTTTGGCTGGGTTTGAGTATGCCTGTTTGGATGGGTGTGAGTGTGCATGGTTGAATGCGTGTGTGAGTGCTGAGGTGAATGCGAGTATGGATGCGTGTGAGTGAATGCGTGTATGTAAGTGTTGGCGAATGAGTGTATGCATGGTGCATGTGGGTGGGGGATTTAGTGCTTGCTGGGGGTGTGGGGGAGTTGTCTACCGGTGAGAGGGAAGAAATTCCCTCTCACTGGTAGCCTTTCCGCTAGGGTTTTCATGGCGGTGCTATTGCCGCGGAAACCCTGGTGGAAAGGTGGCGGATCTCCGGGTTGAGATGCTCATCTCCAGCCTAGAGGCTCCGACCGCCCTGGCGTTATGAGTGGAGATATGGCAGGCTTACACTCATAATGTGGCGGTCTTTACCCCCTGCCTGTTGGCGGTGAAACCAACACCTTTGCCCTGGCAGTCAGAAGACCGCCAGGGTCAAAATGACCACTTAAATCAGAAAGTAAAATCTTTGACTATCTGACCCATACTCCATCATAGTCAGAATGATATCATTCCTGGGTCCCAGTCAGCTGTGAACAGTGACTACTAATTGTAGCATTACTTTTTCTTGGTGCTTTTTGCTTAAATCTTAAAAAAATTCTTATGTCTTGTTCCCTTATCTGATTTTTGCCATTTTACTTATTAAACTTTTCTTTATTTTTCTAATTTGATTGTGGAGTTTTTTATTGTGTTGTGTTCTGTTTTTAACTGTTTTTTACTACGCAGTTCTTTTCACATTTTCCTCAGAAACGCCTACTCTGCAGCAAAGCTACCCAAAACTACCAAGGTGTAGAGCTCAGGTTTAATTTAGTGAACCTGTGTTTTACCCTGACAAAATTGTGGCCTTGTTCCTTGTGGTTGACTCCCAACCAACCAAATTAATCATTCACTTTCTTTCAGAACCATGAGAAATTGGGTAATTGGTTGAGGTGAGGTGAAACCCTTCAGCTACAATCCTCATCAGGGTGAACCACAAAACGTCACTTAATTAATCGGTGCGCATACCTCTAGTAGCTTGGCACAAAAGTGACAAAAACCAATTCTAATTTGGGACTTATATGAAATGTAATGTTTTCATTTAAAAACAGTTATACAGTCTGTTAGAAATGGGGTCTTTGGTTGACAGTCAGGTTACCTCCTGTTCAAGCAAGGACCCTCACTCTAGTCAGGGTAAAAGAGAATCACCCTCAGCTAACCCCTGCTTACCCCCTTGGTAGCTTGGCAGAGCAGTAGGCTTAACTTCAGAGTGCTAGGTGTAAAGTATTTGTACCAACACACACAGTACCTTAATGAAAACACTACAAAATGACACAACACCAGTTTAGAAAAATAGCAAATATTTATCTAAACAAAACAAGACCAAAACGACAAAAATCCACCATACACAAGTCAAGTTATTAATTAAAAATCAAAAAGAGTCTTTAAGTAGTTTTAAAAACACACTAGCGCCGCTAGAGTGAAAATTTACCTGGTGTGCGTCAAAAATAACCCCGCACGGGCGGGTGTGCGTCAAAAATAACTCCGCACGGCGGTACTTGAGTCAAAAATCCAGCCGCACGATGATTTGAAAATCCCGCTGCGCAGGTTGCGATCTCCCAGCCTCCGTCAGCGATGCTGCGCGTCGTTTCTCCTGCTCCATGCGTCGATTTTTCGGTCGCGTTTCCTGCGAGCGTCGTTTCTCAGCTGCGGAGCCAGCGGCGCGTCGTTTTTTCAGCCGCAGATCGGATTTGCGTCAATCTTTTCCCCGCACGGCACTCTGTGCGTGGATTTTTTTGTCTTTAGGCTGCCAGCTTCTCCTTTCAGGGTCCCAGGAACTGGATGGGCACCACAGGGCAGATTAGGAGTCTCTCCAGAGACCTCAGGTGCTGGCAGAGAGAAGTCTTTGCTGACCCTGAGACTTCAAACAACAGGAGGCAAGCTCTAGAGCAAGCCCTTGGAGATTTCTTCTCAAGATGGAAGGCACACAAAGTCCAGTCTTTGCCCTCTTACTCTGGCAGAAGCAGCAACTGCAGGATAGCTCCACAAAGCACAGTCACAGGCAGGGCAGCTCTTCTTCCTCAGCTATTCAGCTCTTCTCCAGGCAGAGGTTCCTCTTGGTTCCAGAAGTGTTTCTCAAGTCTGTAGATTTGGGTGCCCTTCTTATACCCATTTTAGTCTTTGAAGTCACCTTTCTTCAAAGGGGACTCACACCTACTTGTGAAATCCTGCCTTGCCCAGGCAAGGCCTCAGACACACACCAGGGGGTTGGAGCCGGCATTGTCAGAGGCAGGCACAGTCCTTTCAGATGAGAGTGACCACTCCACCCCTCCCTCCTAGCAGAGATGGCTAATCAGGAAATGCAGGTTACACCCCAGCCCCCTTTGTGTCACTGTCTGGTGTGAGGTGAAAAACAACCCAACTGTCAAACTGACCCAGACAGGGAATCCACAAAAAAGGCAGAGTCACAGAATGGTTTAAGCAAGAAAATGCTCACTTTCTAAAAGTGGCATTTTCAAACGCACAATCTTAAAATCAACTTTACTAAAAGATGTATTTTTAAATTGTGAGTTCAGGGACCCCAAACTCCACATGTCCATCTACTCTCTAGGGGAATCTACACTTTAATCATATTTAAAGGTAGCCCCCATATTATCCTATGAGAGAGACAGGCTTTGCAACAGTGAAAAACGAAATTGGCAGTATTTCACTGTCAGGACATATAAACCACATTACTATATGTCCTACCTTATCCATACACTGCACCCTGCCCTTGGGGCTACCTAGGGCCTACCTTAGGGGTGCCTTACATGTAAGAAAAGGGAAGGTTTAGGCCTGGCAAGTGGGTACACTTGCCAAGTCGAATTTACAGTGTAAAAATACACACACAGACACTGCAGTGGCAGGTCTGGGACATGATTACAGAGCTACTTATGTGGGTGGCACAACCAGTGCTGCAGGCCCACTAGTAGCATTTGATTTACAGGCCCTGGTACATCTAGTGCACCTTACTAGGGACTTACTAGTAAATCAAAGATGCCAATCATGGATAAACCAATCACATACAATTTCACACAGAGAGCATATGCACTTTAGCACTGGTTAGCAGTGGTAAAGTGCTCAGAGTTGAAAAGCCAACAGCAACAGGTCAGAAAAAAATAGGAGGCAGGAGGCAAAAAGACTGGGGACACAGTCCATTTCTGAAGTGAGACTTACAACTTCTTATTAACTTTCTGACTTCCAGATTTCACAAAAAACAATCCAAAATGAGTAGTGCTTAATTTAAGCTGGTGGTTGCAGGTGGGGGCCCCGTCACTCATTTTTGAGGTTTGGGGACTGGCACTTCTCTTTCTGCCTCATATATTTACTGAGATCAAAAAATAGAAAAACAGAGGAAAAGAAAAAGGGAAAAAACATCATAAAGGAAGAAAGCAGGGACCTGAAGATTCAGATAATGGAGAATGGAGGATCTGACAGTGGATTACAGAGGTGTGAGGTGGATTCCAGATTACGCAGCCTTGGTATTTGGTGAGCCAACATTTAGTTGCAATGACTGTGGGCTTCTGAGCAGACCTTTGGGCATGGCACAATTTTAGTACTGCAGATCCGGCTCCATTGCAGTGGGCTTGAAATTGCACCTTGGTCCCAGTCTACTGCGACCATTGACTTACATTGGGTGCTTTATTTTTCTTGGCACTTTTTCCACTTAAGCCTTTAAAATTCATATTTCTGGTTCCCCTTTTTGCAATTTTGTTATTTTCGTGTCATTTCGCTTATTTTTTTTTCTTCTTGTTATAAATTTTGATGGGATTTATATTGTGTTTTTTTTTCTTTTCAACTGTTTTGGTAAATCTAAATGCTCTACACATTTTCGTTATGTTAAACCTGACTGATCTGTGCCAGGGGGGCAGCCAAGGTTTCTTTTGCAAGCTAGTGGCATTATTACTTGTGGTGTACTTACATCCACCCTAACCAGTAATTTACTTTCTTGCGTAGGATAAATAAAGGAAACTGGGTTATTGGTTGAGTGAGGTAAAACTCTACGCAAGCAGCAACCACAATTCTTGTCAGGGTAAAACACAAGCAAATCCCAAGTTACCCTGTGCTTAACCCTCTGGTAGCTTGGAATATAAGCAGTCAGCTTAACTGAGAGCACTGTGTAAAGTATTTATGCAGCACACAAGAAGTTATAAAGTGAAAACACAACATAAGAAACATCTCACACAAATCTAGAACAACAGAGTAAATTAAAATGTAATTAATAAAATATTAGAACAACAAAAATTAAATCAGTAGACCTGCAGATATGCACTATCAAAGTCTTATGTAAAAGTAGTGCAAAAAAAGAGCAAAACGCCAACTGTGGTTATCTGGTTGCACTGAACTGGGACAAAGTCTCAAGTCCAAGCCAACCACGATGGAGCAGAGGCTGGGTACATGACCGAGTTTGGCCTGCTGGACAGTGTACCTGCTTGTATTTGAACTGAGATTCGAGGTCCTGTGTTGCGCTACATTGAGTTACATTGGCTCCGATGTGGCTGTCAATCTGGAGCTGTGAGGTGCTGTGTCAAGTTGCGTCACACTGTATCAGTTCAGAAGAGGCCACTGATCAGGAGCTGTGAGGTGCTGCGATGTGAAGTCCTGAAATGGGATGTGCCACATCCTGGTTCCGATGAGGCTGCTGATTGGGAGCTGTGAGGTGCCATAATGTGAGTTCTGTATCTAGATATCGCCATGTGCCAGTTCAAGTAAGGCAGCAGATCAGGAGTTGCAAGGTGCTGCAATGTAAGGTCCTGCATTGGTTTTGAGTACACCCACAGCTAGACCAGTAGGTGTACACACTGATGAGAGCCATGAGTTCAGGACCTTGGAGACACCACTTGGATATTAAGACATACTCTAGCAGAAAGGGCAACAGCAGAGCCCAGGCAGGTCCAGTTGAGTCTGGGCTGATGTAGGACAGGTCCCTAGAGCTTGTTATGTCCCTTTAGCTGTGATTAGGATGTCAGTCATCCAGTCTTTGGAGTCACTCTTGTTGTTCTGGGTTCAAGAAGCAGGTCAGTCATCCTTCTTCAGCCAGCAGGACAGACCTTCTTGCAATAGTGCAGTCCTTTCAGCAGTAAGGGAGCAGAGTAGTCTTTCTTCTGAGTCTTTCACAGGTCCAGAAGTCATCTGAAGAATTAGTCTCATGGTCCAATATTTATATCTGGTGCGAACTTTGATGTAGGAGAAACCTCTAGACTTCCCCTCACATCTGGTTCGGGAATTTCTTTCTTTCCCTTTACCAGGCCCCAAGATGTCTGAGGTGAGAAAATGCTAGTGTGAATTTATTTGTAATTGCAGAATGCATCCCATATGGAAGTGCAATTGTGGTAGGTGACAGCTATGCCCCCACCTGCCCTGTTAGTATGGCCCACCCTGCCAACTTCCAGTCCCCCTTTGTGACACTGTCTGGGAGGAATACATAAACTCCAACTGCCAACTACACCTAGTCATTTGACCCTGGACTCAGGCTGCAGGCACCATATGAGCTTCCTAAAAGTGGCATTTTCAGGATTGTATTTAAAACCAGACTTTACTGTCAGAAAGGATTTTAAATAACAATGCTTTAGAGACCAAACATGACATTTCTTCCTGTCCCCAAGCAAAAGTTATCACATAAAATATAATAACGTATTACTTGCTGTGGTTAAAAATGAATTTAGGAGTTTTTCACTACCAACACATGTAAAACCTAAAGGTGCATGCCCAATATTTTAAATACACTGCACAATGCCCTACGAGCTGCTTAGGTCTACCCAAGAGGTGACATATTTATTTAAAAGGAAGGTTTAGGGCTGGCAAAAGTTTTATTTTGCAGGTGAAATTGACAGTTTAACGCTGCACACAGGCAGACATAGTTTGAAGGATTACTTGAAACTATATGTGCTGCAGGCTCATAAGCAGCAATTAATTTCCAGGCCCTGGGTGCATGTTGTACCACTATACCAGAGACTTTGAAGTCAACTGAAAGTGCCAATTGGGTGTAAACCAATTCTACCATATTTAAAACAAGAGAGAGAATGAACACTTTAGCACTGCTTAGCAGTAGTAAAGTGCAGAGAGTCCTAAGAGCCAACAAAAATTCTTCAGCAAAACAGGAAGGATGATGGAAAAGCTTTTGCAGGGATTACCACCAAGGGTGTCATGTCTAACAAGAACACGTACCTATCATTGGAAAAAAGGTTGGCTAGTAAATAGAATTATCTATGCACTAGTAGGAAAAGTATTTCTGTTTTGTTTGTGTGCTTGGGTGAACTACACTTGCCTTATAGACATACCATCCCGGAATCAACAGCTTAGTTTTCCTCTGGACTCCTCCAGCCAAAGACCTATCATACTTGAATTGTCCTATGGGCAAGTTCAGTTTTCATCTGAAATCAGTTCTATCACTTCTCCCTACAGTGTCCATAACCTTGCCCAAGGAATACAGATTCTGAAACCCCCAGATCTCCTTCACATGTCTTCATTAAATTGAGTCTTCTTATTCCATTCATCAACTTCTCGAGGCAGAACCCACTCTCACATTCCTTGTGTTCACCCTTCCACTTTAGAAAATGGTTCTGGTTCATGAAATAAGTTGCACATTTTTCCTGTCTCTTTTCTGTGAACTTGTCCCAGGTTTGTCTTCTAGACCTAGAGCTGCAGGTTCCTGCCTTGTCATTCTATGGGATGTGAGGGTGTAAATGTTAGGATTGGGTAGATCTATTGACCAGGAGGCAGACTTTCTCTTCTTTGATGATGATTTTTCTGTACAGAGTAATGCTCCTCCTTTGAGAAAAAGGTACTGTTCTAGTGACAACAACCCAGGTTGGAAAATTAGAGACCTATCCTAACACATCTTCATGGGAAGCACAAGTAAGTTGAAGTAAGGACACTTCTCAGGAACCTTTAAGAAATCACTGGGCTCCTCGCAGGTAGGCTGTCCCTACTTTAAAGTGATAGTGATTTCACCCACCGGACAATTGTAGTTACCAGTAAAGGAGAGCCAGCCGTTTTCTGCTACTGCTGTTTCTTACGATACGATGGACCATACCCACTAGAGCATGCATGACATCTCTTCTCCTGGGAAGATTAAAATTTCTGCAGTTAGCAAAAAAGAAATGCTTTGCTATGTCAGGATCACCTCTCACTAAGCTTCCCCGGTGATGGGGACTGCTATCCACAATCCTTGGATGTTCTTGTCACTAGGGCACTACCTGGCACTTTCATGACTGGAATCCTCCTCACTGAAAGTCAGGCTTGTTCCTTATACAGGAAAGGTATTTGAAGGGAAGTATAGACCATACTCTGGAAAAAGGCTATTTCATTTCCTCTCCATCTCACTCTGAAGTCAATGTACCACTAACAGATAATAAAGTAGGAAATACTCTATCAGATGATTTCCAGACTCTATGATAATCAACTAGTAAACAATTGTGTCCATGTCCAAGTCTTCAATTAGAACTAGACAAGTATAGGTAGAATAAGAATGTTGCAGAATGCTCACAATGAGTTCCACTAACATAGCAATAAAATACATCTAGCACAGGTTCTCTCTATCCTTTAAGAACAAACTAGAGAGAGAAAACAACTATCTTTCACAGACGAGCCTCTGTAAAGAATACCTCTGAAGACCACATGTTGAGCTGTGGCCCCTTTAATTCAGCACAGAGCCCTCCTGTCTAAACAGCAAGATTTCATCTCTCTCATTTAAACTGATCAAAACTGCAAACTCTTAACATACACACCGGGGATTGGCAATCTGTCCAATCACATATCAAACCATCTAAGGGCCAGATGTAGGAAAGGATTTGCGACTCGCAAACGGCGAAAAATGCCGTTTGAGAGGCGCAAAAGCCTCTCCGCGATGCGGAAATGCATTTTGCGAGTCGGATCCGACTCGCAAAATGCATTTCCAACTCGTAAATAGGAAGGAGTGTTCCCTTCCTATTTGCGACTCGCAACGCTATGCAAGTTCATTTGCGACCGCAAAAGCGGTCGCAAATGAACTTGCAGTTACCATCCACTTGAAGTGGATGGTAACCCATTCACAAATGGGAAGGGGTCTTCCCCTTTGTGAATGATCACAAAAACAATTTTTCAGAGCAGGTATGGACCACTACCTGCTCTGAAAAATACCGAAACTAAAGGTTTTTTTTTTTTTTCTAAGTGCAGCTCGTTTTCCTTTAAGGAAAACAGGCTGCAGATAGAAAAAAAAAAAACTGCTTTATTAAAAAGCAGTCACGGACATGGTGGTCTGCTGTCTCCAGCAGGCCACCATCCCCGTGAGTGCCCATACTCGCAATGGGATCGCAAACTGCGACCCACCTCATTAATATTAATGAGGTGGGTCTTTGCGACCCCATTGCGAGTTGCAGAAGGTGTCTGAGACACCTTTCTGCATAGCAAATTGCGACTTGCAATTTGCGAGTCGCACGGACTCGCAAATTGCAAGTCGCAATTTTCAACCTACCTACATCTGGCCCTAAATCCCTACAATGAGACAGGTAATCAAATAGCAAAGGCATGACCACCATCAGAAATACATGTTTTCTTCATCTATAACATGACATCGTATTACCAATCATTCCTACATCGTCCTGCAAGGCATTCTATACCGTCATACAGTATCTACCATATAGTACTCTAATGCTATTTTCACAATCTCTGTGTTTTACAAGTCTGTGTTTTTTCAAAATAGCCTAATGTCTGCGACTCGCAGAGTATCTATATATTATTGGACCGTCGATATAATTCATGCTTTTTATATGATAAAATGGATAATCACACACCTTCATTTGCTTCTCAGTGTGTCTAGGTTACAAAATCCTAAAGGAATTATGGGTTGCATTAATCATAAGAAGTGACAATCAACTGCTGAACATCTTCATTTTAAGGCTACATATAAAAAAATAGGTTTTCAGAAATCTAGTTTATCATTTGGTGTCATTTTTCTCCTAAAGTGTGTAGGTCAGCAATATATTTCTAGCACACTGCAGCTGTAGAATGTTTGGCTGACAAATCTTGTCTTGGACCCGCCATGTCAGTGTTATGTGGAAGACAAGACGCAGCTTAACATGGCCTCCAAAAATGATTTATTTGGGCGGTCATTGACATACCTGTCCCCTGTTGGGAACAATTAAGGATTTTATTGCCCATTCTTTGCTAACTAAAGGCTAGCACAATGTCCTAAAAAAAATTGTGTTAAACTTTGAGAAATGGAATCACACAAAACAACTCAGATATGTCTTGCCCGGGCCCCAAAACCTACAGATTACGTTAGAGAGTGAAAGAGGGTGAGCTAGAGAAATAGGCAGCGATGTGTAGAGAGAGATCACCTTCCCAGCTGACTACTTTAAGGAAGGGGACCAGTGGAACTTAACACTTTGGCCATGGAATGGAACCTCCCTGCCAACAAGTAGGCATTTCTAAGTCACAGGATGGAGGTATCGTATTAATGTTGCTGTTGCATAGAAACCAGCCAATAACATTTTTTAAAAGATACAGTGAAAGCTGTCTTTGCGTCATATTTTCAGAGAACGTTTAAATTACAGTAAATCATGTACATTAGCGTAAGACATGTTGAATATTTGCCAGTGTGGGCCCAAGAAGCCAGAACCTATAATACAGTTCTGTGAACCAAGTTGAATAACAGTTAAAAAGGCAAGTTTATCAATGCTGTCATCATATATATAACTAAACATAAAAACGCATTAATTAAGTACGTAAATCTTTGTTTCAGGTAAATAAAACCTTTAACCTTTAAAAGATAAGAAGAGTAGTAAAACAGGAATCAATAATAAAAAGAAATCACGTTTCCTCATTAGTACACTGATGACCTGGTAAGGGCGAATAACTTAACCAACACAGCCAATGACTTGGGGCTAAGTTTTCAGATAAAAATGTCTCATAGTGACTACGGGCCACATGTACAAAGGTCCGGTATTGCGACTCGCAAATTGCGTGTCTTACTGACGCGCAATTTGCAAGTCGCAATTCTGGATGTACAACAGTGTACTTTACACTGTTTGCAATTCCCAAAGGCGTCGCAAATGCCCTACCTCATGAACATTCATGAGGTAGGCGCAATTTGTGACCCCATTGTGAAAGTCCGCCCTCACAGGGATGGTGGCCTGCTGTGACTGCTTTTAAATAAAGCAGTTTTTTATTTTTATTTTAAATGCAGCCCATTTTCCTTAAAGGAAAACGAGATACATTTCAAAATCAAAAATGAAAAGTTTTCTTTTCATTTTTTCAGAGCGGGCAGTGGTCCGTGGGACCACTGCCTGCTCTGAAAAAATATTTTTGCTGCCATTCACAAATGGGAAGGGGTCCGATGGGTACCCCTTCCCGTTTTCAAATGGGTTAGCACCCGTGCTAACTGCAATTGTTTTGCGACGGCATTCGCGGTCACAATACAATTATACATACTGGATACATCTGGATTCGGTATTAGGAAGGAACGCCCTTGACACGCCCCTTCCTAATACCGAATCACAAAACCGAAACTGCGATTCGGTAACAACTTACTGAATCATAGTTTGATCTTTGTACATCCCAAAAGGCATTTTTCAAGTTGCAAACAGGCCGATTCGTAGAATCGGCCCCTTTGCGACTTGAAAAATGCTTTGTACATCTGGCCCTAAGTGCATAAACAGATTATACAGTTCTATCCAATTAATAAACTAAAAATGGTACTTTTATGCTTGGCTCGAAAGTAAGATGCTGTCTCTTATTTCAAAGCGCTAGCCAGCAGTTATAGCAGTTCAATGGAAACTAGTGTTTATAGCTAAAATTTCCAAGGCTGTACCTAAGACGCAATAAATATGATTAATTTCTAAACACACTCGTCATTCTAACGCCAATTATACAACCATTAAAACATTAGTAATTTCATCATTGACGGTTTCATTAGAACTTTCAAGGTCCACACACATCCAGAGTATTAAACTGTGAGCTTCAGTTTACAGAAATTTGTCATTCAGGTGCTCAACTGCATGATGGAAACATTTCAAATAGTGAGCTAACAGTTGTAGGAATTTCTCGAACAGGCAGCAAGTGCGCCGTTACAAGTTCCCAAATTTAGTTGTGAGAAGACAGGCCAGAACAAAAATCTTCGAAGTGCCATTAGGGTGGCACAGATACAAATTATGTGCATTAGAGACTCCAACTGCTCCCCGCAGTCACGATATGACTACTCCGTGGTACTTTTCATTCGCCCAAAGAGATATTATTCTTTTAAAGGAATCACCACGTACTTTAGGCGTAATAAACTCAGCTTCATTGACATTTTCCAGGGTAAGTCCAGAAACTCTGAGACTCCTGGTTCACTGTACTGGGAGAATAGAATTCCTGTTTTTTTTTTAATGCAGAGATCGCCTCAGTGAATTCAAGACGCAGGCATGCAGCAGTTACAGTTAGGCACAATAACATTTGTTATGAGCACAATCTAGCCAGACCTCTACATGATCTTCAAAAGTGAAGGCTTCATACATTACGGTTGGCATTAGTTTGGAATTTATCACTCGGCATAGCGCCGTAACTTGTGATCTCTTGATCTTGCGTTACAGCCAAGGCAAGCCAAGGCAACTTGCTTCTGGGAGGCTAGATGATCTTTGTAGCTGCCGCAACCATTAAAATATACTCCTAAGTATTTAATCAATAGGATTGGACCCATTTTTTTTGCTGCCCACATGCCATGGTACTTGTTTGGTTTTAATCCTATGAATAACTAAAATTTTCGTTTTGTCGCTGTTGATTTCAATATTATTGATTTGATTATGCTCATTATGAGCATTCAGAGAGTGCTGTAAGCCTATTTGGGTTTGTTCAAATATAATGTTATCAGCATATTGGAGGAGGTGGATCGTAGCCCCTGCTAATTTTGGTGGAAAGGCTCTCACAGTGCCTAGATGGCTACTGATATCAACGAAGTACAAGTTAAAAAGAAGCGAGGCCAGGATGCATCCCTGTTTCACTCCGCTCGAGGTCAGAATTGTATTTTATGTTACCCAGTTGCCTGTAATCTTCACTTTTACCCATGTATCAGAATAGAGATTAATAATGGCATTTAGTACTAAAGCTGGCACCCCCCACTTATAGAGTTTATGCCACAGCCTTTCCCTGTTCATGCAATCAAAAGATATGGTGAAGTCAATAAATGCAACAAACGGGGGAAAATTCGTCTTCATGGCCGAGTCAAATAAGCAGACCAATCCCAATAGATTATCTTCTGTCCCACATCCACCATGGAAGCCTGTCTGGGTCGATGGTATTATGCTCTTTTCCCTGGCCCATTGCTCCAACTCTTGGAGTAGGATCTTAGCGTATGCCTTTCCGTCTACGTCCAGTAAAGCAATTAATCTGTAGTTGGCACAGCTGTGACAATTCCTCGAGGACAACAACTCTCTGGATACCTCTCAGTCTGGCTTCCACAGCAACCACAGCATGGAGACAGCTCTTCTTGCAGCTACCGATGACATCCGCACACTCCTCGACCGCGGCCACAGCTCTCAGCAGCCTTCGACACGGTCTCCCACAGGACCTTATTCACCAGACTCCACAACGTAGGAATCTGCAGAAAAACCTTGCAATGGATTCCCTCCTTTCTCACTGGAAGAATGCAGACTCCCACCCTTCATATTCACACCAACAGAAGTCAGCTGCAGAGTCCCTCTTCAACATCTACATGGCCCAGCTTGCAGCCATCATCAGAGAGCACAGAATGAATGTGTCATGGGCCGATGACACACAACTCATCATATTCCTCACTTAAGACCCAGACAAAGTTAAGAGGAACTTTCACACTGGAATGGAAGCTGTCACCGCCTGGATGAGGGAGAGCTGCCTCAAGCCCAACTCAGACAACACCGAGCTCATCATCTTGGAAATTTCACTTCAGCCTGGTACGACTCCTGGTGGCCCACATCGCTCAGCGCACCGCTTACTCTGACTGACCCCGCCCGCAACCTAGGAATCAGCCTTTACTCTTCCCTATCAATGACCCAACAGGTAAATGCAGTCATCTTTTCCTGCTGGCACACCTTCCGCCAACTCTGCAAAATCTTCAAATGGATTCTGGTCGGCTGCCGCAAGATAGTCACCCATGCCCTAGTCACAAGCAAGCTCAACTACGGCAATGCACTCTGCGCCAACACCACTACAAAGAACATCAGGCAACTACAACTCATCCAAAACACCGCCGCCAGCCTCGTCCTGAACCTCCCCGCCAGAAACACATCTCCCAAACCTGAGGATCCTTCCTTGGCTTCCAGTGAAGAAGCGAATCAACTTCAAACTACTCATCCACACTTTCAAGGCCCTTCACAACATCGGACCAGCCTAACTGAACCAACGCATCTCATTCCATAACCCCATCAGACCCCTCCACTCTGCCCAGCAGGTGCTAGTTACCATCTCACGCATCCGGAAAACCACTGCTAGAGGAAGATCTTTCACCTACCTCGAAGCTAAGAGCTGTAACAACCTGCCCACACACCTCAGGCAAAGCCCATCACTCACCATCTTCAAGAAGAACCTCAAGACATGCTCTTTGAATGAGGCCCAGACCCCCCACCAACGCCTTCAGACCCTCACAGGTGAGTAGTTGCGCTTTATAAAAACTGATTGATTGGTTGATTGAGGGTTAGCACAGGACCCCTTTTTAAGTTTGGGAACCAGGACTGAGCCACACCAGCTCTCTGGAATGATATTATGCATTCAAATTTGACCAAATAGGGAGTGCATCATCCCTGTCGATTCCCTACATGTTGCTTTGAAAATTCTACCTGGAAGACCATTTGGTCCCAGTGCACCGGCCTGCCGCACAGAAATCATGTTTTTGTGTACTTCTTCAAGTGTTGGTCACATGAGATCAGGTACCTGGGCACAGGGATGCTCTACCATATCGCTGAAACATGATGATTCCACATATTGGTTGGCCCCGTACAGTTTTGCAACATAAGCAGACCAGGATGATACTGTGATGTTACCCTACTTAAGATGGATCATGGGATTCATTATCCCATGTACCACCACCCAGAAGGTGCAGGGGTTGGTTGATTTTGCTGCTTCATGTTACTTTAGCCACTGTTTTTCTTCTCACAATTGTTCAGTTTCCCATCTCTTCTTTCTGTATCCCCTCCTAGTGGACTTTAGTGTAGTCCCTGCCTACTCTTTCTCTCTGTTTGTCACCAAAATCCTGGCACAACCATCCATTCTTCTTTCTTTTTGAGTGATTTCCCTGATGTGATTAGGGGAGAGTTCAGTTTCCGGTGTAATTATGTCATTTGGTGTATATGGGCTTTCAAATATTTATTGTGTGCTGTTCATAATAATAGATCAGATTGCTGTTGAAATCCCTTTTTCCTTGCTCAAGCTGATCAAGGACCTTGTTAGTTAGATAATATCTTCTTCCTGAGGCTCTAGTCACCATTTAATTTTCTTAATAATGTCAATTTGATTACCTAGCAGGAAAATGAGAACCCTCATGCCTGGGTTCACCAATAGTTGGCATCAAATAATTGCATGATCACTGTCACAGGTATAATCAACATGAAAGCTTTTTATTCTCTTTCAAGTGAGCTGCTGTAACCCATCTCTAGACCAGTGTTAATTCTTTGGCTCCCAGGATGCTGGTATATGAAGCGGGTTGATCAGTTGTAAATCTGCTGTTCAAAGCTCAAAGGCGTAAGCTGTTCAGAGTGCTGGCTAGCAGGAAGTCACTCCGATTTTCCCTAGTCTTGTTCTTGACTATCGAGGGAATCCCCATCTCAGAGTCCTCAACTTGCTGCCACATCGATGTAGGCATTTGCACCAGTAAGTTAGAATTGAAGCCCCTTATAAGGACCCGTAGCACATCAGGATAAGACAAATAGGTGCTTTGTAAAACCTTGACAATGTTTTTTTGGATGCTCTTTTCTTTGCAGGGTTATATGAACATTTCCATTGATTGTTGTTGCGGACATCAGAGAGCCAGTGGCTGAGGAGTGCAGTTTGATGTTGATGAGGTCACCCTCTCCTCATTGTAATACTGTAACTTCAACTCCCAGGTTATTATGTGTATATATACAGCCACTCCTCCAGATGGGTAGCCTCCTTTTTCCGATGTCTTGGCGGGGCGTTATATTCATTATGATATTGCCACTGGCAAGATGATCGCTGCCAAGTTTTTTGAAGACATTCTATTTTGTTTTTTTGCAGTGCCTGTAGTAGATAAGGTTTTTTAACCAAATTGTTTAAGCCTCTGATGTTCCTAGATACAATTGTTAATGCTTGATCTAAGTTTTGATTTTGTTTTCTAATGTAAATGGACCTTTCAGTGTTTCATTATTACATTCCAAAGGGCCAGTATTGCTGGCATACTTTGGATTCAGTACGCATTTCAAGACTTGACATCCCTCTAAAGGGATTACCAATTAATTCAGGGCCTTTACCATTCCAAAGGAAGGATCGCATCCGGGTTTCATGGTCAAGCACGTCCCTGTGGCCCATTTGCCTGGATAACAGCTCTTTGTGGGTCAGTCAAGAAAAAAACCTCTGGTTATCGGATAGCTGGAGGGGCACTTATCTGGATAACCCATGCTTCGAGTGCTGCTTTGTGAGATAATATTTTAGCTCTAATCTCACTAGACAATACAATACTTGTACTTTTATTGATCTCTACAATTTTTCCCTGTTAGACCTGTCAGCATTAGAGTGGTCTTCCTCCAAGAGTTTTTCCTGCTTGTCCCCATCTTGTCTGGATTTTTGCTTTCTTGACCATGGGACTCTGGGTACTTTACCACTATTAACCAGTTCTAAAGTGCTTATGCTGACTCCCCTAAACATAGTTTGATTGGCATATACCTGATTGGCATAATTAATTTACATGTACGGACCATGTAAAGTGGTATACCATATACCCAGGGCCATTAAATGCTACCATTGGGCCTACAGGACGTATTGTGCCACCCACTTAAGTAGCACCGTAAAACATGTTTTAGGCCTACCATTGCAACATGAAGGCTGTGTCCCACTGCCATGTCTAGTTTGCATTTAAATCCCCCTGCCAATACATTTAAGTCACTCCTAAGGTAGGGCCTAGAGATCTCAAAGGGCAGGGTGAAGTGTAATTAAAAGGTAGGACATGTACTTTTTAGTTTTACATGTCCTATTAGCGAAAAACTCCAAAATTTGTTTTTTCACTCCCATACGATAACATTGCAAAATCCTTCTTATATTTAATAAGCTGTAATTTATTAACCAGAGGTGGAAGATATGTCATTTTTTTGTATCTATAAACAAGTAATGATAAGCCCTCTTTAATGGTAATGTCAGATTTATCATTACAAATTTGAAAATTCCACTTTTAGAAAGTTGGCATTTTCCTGCCCTTAGCCCTCTCTGCTTGTAACTTGCCTTAGGTGCATCACATGAAGCCCTCTTTGGGGTCTGGCTGTTTAAACAGTAGAAAAATTATGCTTACTAATTTGGGGGGGATTGCCCTTGTTATTAGGTTTTTTCATTGTTTTTTTAATTTGTCCTAGAAAGCACTGGAGGGATTTTCCAGTCCTCTTTTGGCTTATCTTCTTTCCTGAGGATTGATGGTAGATAGGCTTGAAAGTGCCTGTTTTACAGTGCCTTGTTTGATGATCTAGTTCAGGTGCAAGTCTGTTCCTACCACTGAAGCCTCTAATCCCTGGCTCATATATATCAATCAATCAATGAATTTTTTTTTAGAGCGCGCTACTCACCCGTGAGGGTCTCAAGACGCTAGTGGGAAGGGGAGTTGGAGGGGGGGGTTACTGTTCGAACAGCCATGTCTTGAGGTTTTTTCTGAAGAGTAGGATGTTGGACGAGGCGTGCGGCTGTGTTCTGGATTCTCTGGAGTTTGCGTTTGAGTTTGAGTGTGGTGCCGGCATAGAGGGTGTTACTGTAGTGAAGTCTGCTGCGGATGAGTGCATGGGTGACTGTCTTCTTGGTCTCTGGGGGAAATCCATTTGAAGGATTTTTTTTAGAGTGCAGAGTGTGTGGAAGCAGGAGGAGGTTAGTGCACTGATTTGTTGTGTCATGGAGAGGGAGGGGTCCAGGATGATGCAGAGGTTGCGTGCGTGGTTTGCGGGGTGGGTGCGGGGCCTAGGATGGTGGGCCACCAGGAGTCATCCCATATGGTTTTGTTGGGGCCGAAGATGATGATCTCAGTTTTGTTGGAGTTAAGCTTGAGGTGGTTAGTTGTCATCCAGTTGGCGATGTCGAGGAGAGCAGCGTGTAGGTTGGTTTTGGTGGTGGTGGGGTTGCGGGTGAGGGAGAGGTTGAGTTAGGTGTCATCTGCGTAGCAGAGGATAGTGATTCTGTGTGGTTGGAGAATGTTGGCTAGGGGGATCATGTAAATGTTGAAGAGTGTGGGGCTGAGGGAGGACCCTTGGGGGACTCAGCAGATGATATTGGTAGCGGTGGAGTGGAAAGGTGGAAGGTGGACTCTCAGGATCCGGTCGATGAGGAAGGAGGTGAGCCAGTCTAAGGCTTTGTGGCAAATTCTTATGTTGTGGAGGCGTGTGCGGAGTGTGTGGTGGCAGACAGTGTCAAAGGCTGCGGAGAGGTCTAGGAGGATGAGTGCGACGGTCTCGCCTTTGTCAACTTTGGTCCTGATGTCGTCAGTGCATGCGATGAGGGCGGTTTCCGTGCTGTGGTTCTTGTGGAACCCAGATTGTGAGGGGTCAAGAGTGTTGTTTACTTCGAGGAAGTGGGATAGGCGGCATTGACTAGTTTCTCAGCAACCTTGCCGTGGAAAGGGAGGAGGGAGATTGGGTGATAGTTGGAGAGGATCTCCGGGTCGGCTTTGTTTTTTTTTAGAAGAGCGGTGATTTGCACGTGCTTCCAGGGGTATGGGTAGGTGGCGGAGTCGAAAGAGGAGTTGATTATGTGGCAGAGTATGGGGGCGATGGTTGGGCTGGCTTTGTTGTAGATGCGATGTGAACAGGGGTCGGAGGGGGATCCGGAGTGGATGGAGTTCATGTTTTTTTCAGTTTCTTCGTGTGTGGTGGGGGCCCAGGTGGTGAGTGTGGTGGGGGGGTCGTGAGTGGGGGTTGAGTTGGGTGAATGAGGGATGTGTGTGGTGGGTGTGTGTGGTATGAAGCTGTTGTGGATGTCCAGGATTTTGTGGTGGAAGTGGTTGGAGAGGGCGTCACATAGGGGCTGTGTGTGTGTGGGGTCTATGTTGCTGGCTTTGGGTTTGGCTAGCTCTTTAATGATGGTGAAGAGTTCTTTGCTGTTTTGAGAGTTGTTGTCAAGGCGTGTCTTGTAATGAGCTCTTTTGGCGGTGCGTATGATTTGGTGATGGGTGCAGATGGTGGCTTTGAGGGTGGAGAATTTGGTTGTTTAGGGTTCTGTTGCCATATTTTCTCCTCTTGGCGGCATTTGCGCTTGGAGTCTTGGAGTTCGGGGTGAACCATGGGGCGTTCTTGATATTTCGGGTGACGATGTGTCTTCTGAGGGGGGCTAGTGTGTCTACGCAGGTAGTGATCCATTAAGAGAGGTTGTGTGCTCCTGTGTTGGGGTCGTTGGTGTCGGGGGGGAGGTTGTGAGCCAGTTGGGAGTTCAGATGTTCTGTGGGGATCTTGTCCCACATGCAGTAGGGTGTGGTGTGTTGATGGTGGTGTGTGGGGGGTTTGGTGAAGGAGATGTGGACGCAGTGGTGGTCAGTCCAGAGGAGTTCGGTGGTGTGGGTGTAGGCTATGTGTTGGCTTGAGGTGAAAATTGCATCAAGCGTGTGTCCTGCTGAGTGGGTGGGTGCGGTGACCAGTTGTTTGAGTCCGAGGTTGGTAAGGTTGTGTGAGGGAGGTAGAGTTGTGGTCTTGAAGGTTCTCCCAGTGAAAGTTGAATATACAGAATTTACCTCCTGTTGTGGTGCCAAATTGCTCTTTACATCTTGGATTAAGCTTGACATAATTTCGGGTAGACAAGCTAGTTTGTCTATTGACTGCTTGCAATAGCAGAATGATTCAGATGCCTGAGTTGTTGACTGGGCTTTGATAATGAGATTGTTCAGTTTTTCTAATTTCAAGACTTCTGTTCTCTCCACTTGGACCCACCGCTCTTTGTAATGTTTAATATGCTGGATATACTAAAGAAGAAGATGAGTTAAAAAGCGCAGGTGGTGATTCCTTGGAATTTTTACTTGTTAAAGGTCAAATAAGTCCAAGGCCAAGGAGAACTCTTGATCTGTTATAGATTTGTTTAAAGCATCAACTTGTGGCTGATTTACCACATTTCGAGGGGCAGATCAAATTGCTGCTTACGTTGATTTTGTGTGCAAGATTCCTTTATTGACTGTGGTGTTACAGGATCCCTTGCTTCCATACACAGAATATTCCTCTTGTCTTAATTTTCTATCAAGCATGCGCCATTGATCTTCTTATTGTCTATCATTACGGTGGGTGAAAGCGTATATACTTTAGCTTCACTTTCCACTGCTTCCTGGTCTTCCTCGCTAGATGTTGCTGATTACATTAACAGGTTGGTTCCTGGTGCTTAATTTCCCCCTAGGATGACAGGGTTCTTCTTCATTTCCTGCAGAGCTTAATTTGCTTCATACTCCCCTTTCGTCTTGTGCATATTTATTTCAAGCTAAGGTCCCTGAGAGCACCCTTAAAGCAGGACTTTGGGAAGGTGATCTTGGACAAGCCCTACATCCATGATGGGAAGCGTCTGAGGGGCAGAGGTCAAAATGCCAGAGGGTAAACAATCAATTTTGTTCAGCAACATAGTAACCGGGACTGTGCTCTTTAGTGCACACTTCTCTGAGTTTTTCCTCAGGATCTTCCTTTTTTCCTTTGTCACAGACTGTAGTAGGAGCAAAATATGTGACCTCATTACCACTCCTGGCTTCTGCTCGTAGAACGGGGACAGACTGAGCTAAGATACTGCAAAAATAACTCTAATCAGCAATTTGGCAGAGTCATGCGGCAAGTGTTGGCCAAGGGAAGCCAGGGCAATGATAGAAGCCTTAGTAGTACTCAAAATGCCTTGGAGGGTAGAGAGTTGGGTGGCTTGAATTGCTTGACTAAACATAAACTTAAATGAGCAAACTGCTTAAGTCTATCAAACTTAGGTTTAATTTAAATTAAGATAAATGCAGCAGTTGTAAATTCTGACAAGTCAACTAAGTCTAACAACGGTCACAGTTGGAGAATGTTAAAACTTCTGATACAACATTTTCCACAGAAGTTTAGAAAATATATTTAATTTTTTATACACAGACTGCTTCTGAAATCAATTATGATTTCATGCTCTCATGCTTAAATCCATTTTCAAATTGTCCGGACAGCAGATCTGTTGTAACTTTTGATATGTTGGCATGTTAAAACCACTTTTTTTGAGTTGCAAGGGAGTGAATACTTAGCCGAAAATAAATATGTTTGATGTATCATTTTGTTTATTTATGAAGGGCCTGATTTTCAAGATTTTTTGTGTACCTATGTTCAAGTTAAGATTTACAGAAAATCTATTTCTGAGGCCAAGTTCCAGATACGAAATCACAGATTCAAATTTGGTGAAATTTTACCCATACAAATGGCATCTACGAATAAGGAAACTGCAGTTAGAAGTTAGGGTATTTGTGGCATTCCTGTGTAATCCTAACTAAAAAGGTAAGTAAACAATCACAAACTTGTAAGTGTGTGGATTTCCATGTGTATCTGTGCATATACATGTGTTTACGTCTTTATGTTGCTTGGTTGTTTTTATCAGCATGTTTGTGTGTCCCTCTTAGCTATATGTCTCCATGAGCAGGTATAATAGTCAGATTGATAGAATGTGAGTTAGGTGCCTGTGTGGGTCCTTTCTATGGTACCAAACGGACCTCATCAAAGTGGCCACCCATGATTCTAGTGCTCCCACAGACATAGAAGAACATGTCAGACACAATAGAGCCCATTCCAGCTCTGATGGTAATGTCTGTATGTATGTGAGATCACTAGTATGATACTTCCCACTTCATGCATTGTGCTGGCTGTGACAAAATGGTCATATTTCCAGGCCTATTGTCGGAGGAAAAACTGAGACCGAAATGGGGGATCCTTAAATTATCATTTGAGAAAGGGTGGTTTGAGGTTTAAGATCTGGAAATTTACTTTTAGGCTGCTGTGTCCCATTAGATAATAAACCTGACTGGACCCACAATGCAGAGCACCCCATTTATCAACAGAGAAAGACTAACTAGAAGTAGGAGTATCCATTCAATGTACTAATTGGTCATTGTAGACTATGCGGACAGCCCAAGCTATATTCACCAGGAATGTGACTAACTGACGATGCTGCACACACATTAGATACAGGTGCGAAAACTAGACTTGAGAAGAATAGATTTAAAACAGTAGGACAGTTGTATTTTGCAGATAAGTTAATTACATTTGAGCAGTTCTAAGAGGATAGAGAAACAACTCTAATTGACATGTTTGCCTATTTCAGACCAAGCTATGTAGTGTTGCTACAATGGCAATTGGTCACGGACGAACCCACAGAATTCATCCTGATTACACAAATGAATAAAACCTGACTGGGAGAGGTTGGATTTCTCGGCTCTATAGCCTGTGCACTGAGAGCCCGATTCACAAAAGTAAACCTACGCTTTTGTGTACATTTACAATTGTTTGCTATTCCCAAAGGGATTTACAAGTTGTATCTTTATGAGTGTGGAGTCTCCGCACATAAAAAGAAACATCTTATTATGTGTGGTGATTCAGCACTCGTAAAGACACTACTCAACACAAATGTGCACTCTACAAGGTTCTCACCACTGATAAAAAAGCCTTGCACAAACTAGGCCTCACGTCAACTTCCACATGCCTACCAGAAACCTACCATTGACTAATCTCCTACTCACTCACAACCCCTACATTTACAGATCCAGAGGTGGTGGTCACGGTTTCTTGTACCTCACGTCCAAGACCTCTTGCACATCAGCGCTGCCTCATCTGCCCTTGTATTCTGCAAGAAACTGGAGACATGGCTCTTTACCTAGTATTCAGACTCAACCAGCTCAGTTCCCTTTTTATCTAGTGTCTTAATACCCTCTTGGGTGTGATGTGTGTTACGTAACGTAACATAAAACATAACTGCTGAAATTCTCCTTTTCACACCCTAGACATCCCTCTCAACTGAAATGTTTGTGACAATGGCCTCTATATCTACCACCTCTTCTCTATCCGCTACTACCTTCACAATGCTTCAGACCATAACAGACAACTTACCCAGTTCCTCTTGCAACATTTCCACAATCATAGCCATATATGGCTTTACACATGGCCAGACGAATATTCCTAGAAGGACCTTAGCATTAGCAGAACCAACTCACAAAATGTTAGCTCCCTTATTCCCAACATTCCCTCTGGCACAATTCACACCCAATGTTTAGTGAAGTACACCTGATCTCCTTACCTGAGCCATGATATACCAACAACTGGTCACTCATAAATACAAATTAGATAAATTATCCAGTTCCCTACCTTACACTAATTCTAACTTTGCTACACAATAATTTCTATGAGAAACACTTGACTCACTTCCACTGAGCTGAAATTCCTCTCAGTCTCTCCTTTTCTCTCCTTCACACTTGAACAGCACAATTTCCAATCTACAGCAGAAAATCAAGTCACACCTAATCTACATATTAGCGCATCCTCCTTTTCTGTGAGTTCAAATCTCAGGTGGATGCCCTGAAATAATGTCCCCTTTATTTAGAGATCTGAACTCATCACAGCCTGATAACCAATCAACCCTCCACCTTCCAATGTCTGCTGGAGTAAAAACCTCAGAATGGAGACCTGCTGTTTTTAATTTTATCTGTTTCACTTAACAGGAACAATTTCCTATTTGTGGAATGGCGGATAAGATTCATGGCCTATATGGCAACATATTCTTCCATGACTTCAGTCTTCTCCGGGGAAAGAAGCATGAGGCAGCAACCTCACAATTATCACTCTTTATTTCTGAGAATTACATAGAGCAGTTTTGTTCAGCCTCAACACATGTGAACTTTCAATACTTTACTTTATAATCCCTAGAAGGGGGTTAATAAACACTGAATCTCCATTTCCAGTTGAATATTCGCACCACCTGCAAATTCCATTCTCTTTCCTGTGCATCAAAACATAATTTTGGGGTCAAATAAAAACATGAAAATATGGGTAAAAGGCTTTAGAGACATGAACAGATCGGTTTTGCAAAACAAGGTCTACTTAAAATGAATGAATATGCTAGTTCATCAAATTCCTAGCTCAGACATCATTACTTTTAATGCAGTCCTGACAGCGATGCTTGACAAACTTTTCCCCTTAATACTAAAAAGGCCAGGGGTGGGAGTTTTACTCCCTCGAAATCCTTGGAGTTACATAAAACTTGCCAGCAGACAGAAATCAGCGAAATCCCTGCAAACAGCACCATGCGTTACACAGGATCGCCCTGCCATAGGGAATGATTTTGCTGCCCTTTAAGTAGAATGTTTACTTGAGCTGCAGCAAATATACTTTAGAAGCAGTCCTCTCACCACGACCGCCTGTGGTTGCTTGTATTAGAAAATGGTGGCATGGTATGCCAAATCTCACCCGCAGTTCTGGAGCCTCACTGGAAAAGATTTGACCAGGCCGTTATTGGCTGAATTTGACTGGAAGTCCACATTGCAAGAGTAACACAGAGTCTCCAAATTCTGCAAATTCAATGGGCAGAATGAATCCTTCCACCCACTCCACAAAACACACAATATTTGCATGTCTACAACATGGTTTTCCAAGGAACTACTTGATGACTGGAAATCACTTATAATACAACTTCTTTCCCCTTAGCAGAATATGAAAATTCTAGGCAACAAAGGCAACAAAATTAAAAAAATTAAAATAAACCAAAACAACCTTCATCAGACCAGTAAAAAACACCCTAGATATCTCTTTGACATCATCAAAATCCTAAGTAATCAATGTACCAATCCAGACTTTTTCAACACCACAGAGAACTGTGAGACTTTCTCTTAATTCTTTGACAGTAAAATAAGATTGAGTTTTAATTTCCCACACAACATCAGATTCACTCACTGAGGTTGTAGTTCACAAAAACATTGTAGGAATGGTGAGCCTTCCAAAGAACTAACTGAAGGGAACCTTCATAACACACTTGCTTCCATCACACCGTCAAACTTTGTGCTGACATATAGTGAAGGACTTGAATCTTGCCTTAACACCCTTTCTAGTAAAGTTGATTAAATCTTGTGTAGCATCTGGAGTAAATCTGGACACTCTGAACATTGGATAAGATAATTCCTCTCCCAAAACCCAGGACTCAAAGCATGAAGACCTCAACAACTTCTGATCTTACAAAAACCTTCGTTTCAGTGTGAACACTTTGTCAAATGATGTAGCTAAACCCATGAAAACAGAACCCAACTTACTAGACAACCACCAATCAGACTTCAGAAAGGGCTGCAGAACAGAATGGCAATATTCCAAATAATTGATGATGAACTGTCCATCTCAAACAAAGTTGAATCCTGTTTTATTGTAATCCTTGACTTGTCAGCAGCATTTGACACAGTCAATAATACTTTTATGTTAAAAACCTTTCAATGCAGATAAGATTGGTAGGACAGTCCTAAAACGATTTGGCTCTTCGTTAGTGAACCACCTGCAACAAAAAGAAAACTGTCAAACTGTAATTTGAGATCTGCATCTCAACAACTAGGAGGCCTAAAGGTTTGATCCTTTCTTCAACTCCCTTCAATTTCTTTAATCTATCCTTGATTCTTTTCCCGATACAAATGAAAAACAATACTGACAATTCATAGCTGTGCATGAAGGTGTCATTCACGAAAGACATTAATGATCTTGGAAAACCCTGCAAAAAACAAATTCTTGTGATAGCCCCTCAAGAAAGTGTCATGCATCTACAGGCTTTGTTGATTGAGCAAATATGCTAGACTGCAAACCAGCCATTGTTAAATCTGGATAAGAACATGCACACCAATGTATGAGTGAAGGGTGCCCAACACCAAATGAGGCTCATGCACCTAATAAAAATGAAAGAGTTTATTACAATGATGTAATTATCAGTCATCTCCAGGCTAGGTTATGGAAACATTTTAAACTGTCATACACAAGGACTGACATAATCAGAATATATATGGCCCCAATAAGTACAGCCCTCAGTATTGCACTTAGTTTGTGCTTAGCTTCAGAAGATCTGAACACATTACTCAGGAGTCTAGTAACTCCTACTTTGTTTCCATTTATGGACCATAGGCTCCATCTTTTGAAAAATCATGATCTCTGATTAAGTTCTTCTCACAAAGTACTCACAAAGTATGGAACTTTTAGCAAAGTGGTAGAAATCTCCCTCAACGGGATGGTACCCCTGATTTTTTGCTTTTTTCAGAACCCCACATTTAACTTTTATTAGTACTCTGTACACAGTGATACTGCTTGTCAGTGCCACATTGAATGCACCCAGATCATGAAGTGGTATTGGTAAAATTGGTTTCACCCACTTGGACTACTTTATATTCCTGCAAGGTCATGGGAGATGGTTTAGAAATTATAACTGTGTCATGGAGGATATATGTCATATGTGGGTTGTCATGTGTACTTATATCACCTACATACTACACAAATAGATATGATTGCCAGGCGTACTTCTGTGCTCATAGTTGTGTGGAGTTTGAAAGCACTCTGGTGACAAATAAAAGGGGAAAGTGCCTTTGCCATGTAAGAAAGCCTAATTTTAAACATTCCTAAGTCACCCCTAAAGTGTGCCTTGTAGGTCCACAAGACAGTCTAACTAATATATAAAAAGTGTCACACAATATATTTGAAGTGTGTGTCTGCATAGTAGTTGAAGTCCTAAAAACTACCAATACTGTGGAGGTTTACACTAGATTTTCCATAGACAAATGCTGGTGTGACTCAATACTTATTTCAGATCTCTTCTTGAGAAAAGCTAGAAAAAGATTTCAAAGGTCTTTCCTCAGTGTTCAAACCCTGAATTAATGGTGAAAATTATATTTTGATAACTGTAGTGAAACAGTAACCTTATACAAATTTACCTTAGCCTGCCTTGGACAGAACTGGCCTAAAATCAGTTCTGCCCACATACAACCTTCAATGACCAATACAGATTCCTGGTACTAGTTATTGACCATTTTTGCCAAGGCCAATAGCCTGTCCTTTTGAACCAGGAAAGCAGGGGATTTGTCAACCATTTTGTCCCCGTTGAAAACACACCTTCTTTAGATTGTCTGACATGATCCATAAATGGGAACCTGTTTCACAGACAAATTCCTTTTCCAAATTAGATACCACACCCTTTGAAGTGTCAGTACTGACAAATGGATTGCTGCCACAATTACAATTGTAAAACATTGATGCATTCTACTGGGACTCCCAAAGAGAAGAAGAGCTGACCTTTCACATCCCCTCCTATTAGTGATCCATAGTAGGTCTCAAAACCGTTTACAAAAGTCTTTCTATACTCACAAAATAGGTGGTGTACATAAAATATTATTTTGTGGTTTCAAAGTCTGTTTTTTTCCATTCATAAGCTTTGAGATAGGAACACATTTTGTATGTGAAGGCTGATGACTGGTATACATCACAGTTAATAGGTTCATTCTTTTGACCCCTAGCCCTACCATTGATTTATTGTTTCCTTCATCCCAGTATATTTCTTTATATGATTCTCTCATGGGATGATCTTAGCACTTTTTTTATTTCTGTTTTCATAAGTTAAAAGTCCCCTTGAGAGGATTAATGCACTTTCAAAATTTTATGAGGCATAAAATAGTGTTTGGACAAATTGCTTCTATTTCTTTCCCTTCATGGTTAAGGCAGGTATTTAGAGTAGCTTTTGTTTTGCATACTTTTTTTTTTGCTAACCAAATTGCTGAGTGCACCAGTCCACACCTCGCTTCCACCACGGGCCATCCTTGCATCTTGCAAGTCTGCTTCTTCCATTGGGCCCAGCGAACCCTCCCAGTGAGTCCAGAGATGATCCAGGGACCCCGGGGAATTGACGATCAGGGTGCAGTAAATTTGAGAGATGCCCCCTTTGCCCCAGGTGCCCATAAGCAGTTTAACCTTCAATTGACTGAATTCCAGGAGAAGGGAATCTTGTGGCACCTGTGTCTGGAGTATGTGTTGTAGCTGTATGTATCTGTAAAATTGTGTAAATTGAAGTGTGTACATGGTTTGACGGTTTTGGAAGGATGGCATGTGGGTCCCGGACCACATGTCTCTGACCAATGTTATACCGATGAGGTCCCATCTCTGGAAGCCCTCCAGTGCCACCACTTCTTGGAGCCAGCTGCAGTGCAATAGGGGTGTCTGTTGGGTGAGGCATCTGTCCCAGCAGGTATGGTGCAGAGATGCCCGCCATGCAAGGAAGAACACTTTAGTCACTGCCTGAAAAGCGACATGAACTGGGTACCATAAAGCAGCACTGTGATCCAAAGAAACCCCCAAATCTTCACCTCCAAGTGGTTGGCATGATCTGACCATCCCCCAGGGAACCAGTCATTGACCACTAGCAGTTGGAAGGTGTAGGAAAGTCCTTTTTTTTTTGCCTGATCACCCCCACTCTTTCTGGATAGGTACTGGTGGTTACTGACTCTTGGCTGTGCCCTGGGTACTGCTTATCAGTCCCAGGGCCAGTGCTCTGTGTAAAATGGATATGCAAATTAGGCTAATTATAATTGGCTAAGTTAACCTACCTATAAGTCCCTAATATATGGTAGGGCATGTAGGATTAGGGACCACAGCATAGGTGGTGCACACCTAGGTGCATTGCTGAGGTGCCCAGTGTCATTTTAAAAGCAAGCCTGCCTTGCTGGCTGCTTTTAAATTAAAGTTATATGCAAATTCGACTTTGGAATTAAAGGTACTTCCAAAGTCTTAAACTACCTTATTTTTACATATAAGTCACCCCTAAGGTGTGCCCTATGTGCCCCTAGGGCTGGGTGCCATGTAACTATAAGCAGGGACTTTATAAAAATAGATTTATAAGCCCTGGTGAGGTAAAAACAGCCAAATTCGCTTTTCCCTCATTGAAGTAAATGGCCATCATAGGCTAGAATGGGCAGACTTTATTTTAAATTTTAAAGTCTCCTTAAATGTTACATACCAAGAATTTGGTATCAAATTGATTGTTGTAATAAATCCCACAACTTCCAGTTGTTGGATTTAATATAACTTGTCCAGGTAAAAAGTTTAGACTTTACCTAAAAAGTTGCCAATTTCAGCTCTGCATTGTTTTTGCTGCTGTGCTCTGATTGGCCAGCCTGCAGCAGCTTCTGCCAGGCTACTTTAATGAGGTGTGAAGTGGCCTGGCTTCACACAAAGGAATGTGCTTGGGGGAGAGAATCTCCGCTCAGCAGATGGTGAGGGAGGAAGGGGGAGGGCTGCCAAACTGGTCTTCAAAGGCAGAGAAGGACATCTGGAGCACCCAGCAACACCCCCACATCCTGCAACCCCAGACAGCTAGGTGCCCCCTTGATTAGATTAGGAGAGGGCAGGAGAGGGGTGTGTTTATGATTTTTAGCCACACCAGTGGGTGGGCTCAGCCAGATGTAACCTCCAAAAATCAAATTCATCCATGTTGGATTTTTAGAGACTGTTGCCTTCTGGGATGGATTTTTGCCACACTTCCCAGGAAGTGGTCATCACAGGGGGACGACCCTGTCCCTGATTGGAGAACCAGGGCCCCCCTGCTTTTCACCCAGGAGCAAGGATAAAACTGGCAGACCTGCCCCCACACCTCAGATCCCCACCAAATTTCAAGAAGAAGGAACTACAAGGAGAAGAAGGACTGCCCTGCTGGACCCCTGGCCTCCACCTGGACCCTGCACTCAGAAAGACTGCACCAGCTGCACACTTGGGCTTCACCACAAGAAGGACTTTGCCTGGCTTCCACTGGTTCAAGGAGGGACTACCTGTTTGCTACAGGTGAAAAATTGCTATCCAGAGTCCCCTGCACCAACTCCTGAAAAAGTGACCAGCTGACCACTGTCCAGTGGCCAAAAAGGAGTTTGCGCCAGGTGCATTCTGGGAGTTGAAGTCCGCACTTCCCAAGGACCATCACAGAACTTCTGGACCCTTGGGGTGAGCTGTGGACCCCCAAAGAACCTTGAAAGAACATCTGGGTGAAGCCCCAGAAGTTTGGAAAAGATTGGAGAATTTTTGAAAAAAAGCTCCATAAAGTGACCGACCCTACGCCGAAATTCTAGCCGGCTTGCCTCAACCGCGACCCGGCCTGACTTCGTGGTTCGTCCCGGTAAAGAAAAACATCCAAAAAAGAGACTAAGTCCGAAGGTGAAAAGTTGACCGGGACCTCCCAGCCATCGTATCCGAGAAGGGCTCCACGGACGTCGGATCAAGATCCAGGTTTACCCCGGTCGAAGGATTTTCATCTCGAAAAAACGACTAAGTACGAAGGTAAAAATCACCACCGAGGAAACCGACTTCGCGTATCCGGACAAGGGCTCCAGGAGGTCGGATCCAATTGGCAGGTTCGTCCCGGGGAAAAAAAACATCAAAAAAGAGACTAAGTCAGAAGGTAACTTTTTAACCGAGGCCTCCCGCGACTTGTAGCCGAGCAGGGCTCCATCGCGGTCGGCCTGAAAGTTTGACTTTGCCCCGGTCCTGGTGCAACCAGATGACCCGATTGGCGCTTTTTGTTTCTAAGCGCTAGAAAATAATAATACTTTAAAAATTCATATCTCCGGTTCCCCTGAACCGATTTTAATTGTTTTTGTGTCATTTTAAAGATAAAAATATAAGCTACTTTTATAAATTGGTTTTGGATTTTTAAACTGTTTCCTGTGTTTTATTTAATTACTGTTTTGTGATATTTGAATGCTTTACACTTTGTCTCCTAAGTTAAGCCTTGACGCTCGATGCCAAGCTACCAAGGGTAGAGCTGGGATTAATTTACTGAGACCTAACTGTACTTATGTGGAGGTTTGTGGCTTGTTGCTAGGTGTAGGTACCTACCTGCCCTACCAATAACCCATTTTCCAACATAATTGGAAGCAGCGACGGGATCCTGTACTTGTGTTCAATATCACGTTACAGTTTTAGGTAAAACAAATTAAAAATCCTTTAAATTGTCCTAGTGCAAAAATTGTTTTTAATTTTTAATTTTAATTTTTTTTATTAATTTGGATTAATTTCAATTATTGTTTTTTTTTAATTTTTCTAAATTCTTGTTACCAATTTTTGCAAAAAGTTTTTTTGTTGACACAAAACTAGGGAACCATGGAGCTTGATCTGGCTAGCCTACCCACACTGACAGTAGTCCAGCTTAGGGGGTTGTGTATTGAAAGAGGGTTGCCTGCAACCACTAATCTCAGGAAGGAAATCCTGATTAAATCCCTGACAGCATGGGCTGAGGCCCAAGAGATAGAGGTAGAGGAAGCTCCAGAGGAGGAAGAAAAAGGGGAAGATGCTAGCTCTAACCTTTCAGGGGAGGGAAGGCATCAGACCCCAAGTGAGGAAGAAGAGGAACGGTCCTCAGTGGATACAGTCACTAGGACCAGACCCAAAGCTAGTGGTAGGAAGGGGGTCCTTTCAGGAGGAGAGAACCCATCCATCAGGGAAAGAGAGCTGGAAGCCCAGCTAGCCTACATAGCTTTGGAAGCAGATAAGCTTGCCCTAGAAAAGAAAAAGTGGGCAAGCAAAGAAAAAAAAGATGGAGGCAGCGAGAAAGAAACTGAGGTGTCCCTGGGTGGGGGTTTTGCCCCCAGATTACCCAAAGGGGTGGTTCCTGCCTATGTAGAGGGGGATGACATAGATAAGTGGCTGGGGGCCTTTGAGAGGGCCCTCCAGATGAGGAAAGTCAAGCCTCAGTACTGGGGTTCACTCCTTTGGGAGTTAGTTCCCAACTCTGGGAGGGATAGGCTCCTAACCATGAGTGGGGAGGATGCAGACTCATACCCCAGTATGAAGAGTTGCTTGACTAAAAAGTTTGGTCTAACCCCAGAGCAGTATAGGCTTAAGTTTAGGGACACCCAAAAGACAAGCACCCAGTCCTGGGTGGACTTTGTGGACATTTCAGTAAAAGCACTGGAGGGCTGGATACAGGGCAACAGGGTAAGTACCTTTGAGGGGCTGTACAATTTGATTATGAGGGAGCACCTTCTAACTAATTGTGTCCAAGAGAGGCTCCGCCAGTATCTAGTAGACTCTAGGTTGACCAACCCCAGAGAGCTGGGGGAGGCAGCAGATGACTGGTTAAGAACTAGGGTTAACCAGAAACCCCCAGGGGGTGATCAGAAAAAGGGAGGACATGGTTCTTCTCAGGGGAAGAACCAGGGGAAAGATGACAAAAAACCCAAAGAGTCCTCACAAGAGTCCCCAAAAACCTCTCAGGGAGGGGGAGCCCGAGCCAATTCACTTTTAAAGGGAAAGGGTATCAGGGAAAGAATTATGATCCTGCTAAAGCAGGAAAGTTTCAGGAGCTTGCTAAGGCCGGCAAGTGTTTTGACTGTCATCAGCCAGGACATAAAAGAGGAGATGCTATTTGCTCCAAGAAGCCCCCCACTGGTGGGCAATCCCAGGGGATTGCTAGTGTAGGGTTGGGGGTGGAAGTTGGCCCAGGGGTGGAATCAGGGTACACTGAGGTCACCTTAGTATCCGTGGGTGGGGTGGACATTGCAACTATGGCCACCTTACCTCCCATCATGGAGAGGTATAGGCAGAGGCCTAAAGTCAATGGGACTGAAGTGGAAGCTCTGAGAGATACAGGAGCCAGTGTGACAATGGTCGCAGAAAAGCTGGTTTCTCCAGAGCAGGTCTTACCTGGTGTCTTCCACCAGGTGACTTATGCAGATACCAGAACCAAACTCCATCCCATGGCTATGGTGAGTCTGGAATGGGGAGGTGTGACTGGCCCTAAAAAAGTAGCTGTAGCTCCTGCCCTCCCAGTAGAGTGTCTACTGGGGAATGATCTTGAAGCATCTGAGTGGTCAGAAGTGGAAAGAAGGGTCCATGCACAGATGCTGGACCTCCCTGAATGGGTGTGTGCTGTGACCAGGTCACAGGCGGCACAACAGGGGAATGCTGGACACTTGGACCCTGGAACAATGGGCCAAGCCTCCAAGAAAAAGAGAAAAGGCACTGGGTCTGGCTTGCCAGCCCCAACACATACAGAGGGTCAGGAAGAATCCAACCCTGAGGGGGAGGATCTGAACTCTGAGGGAGGGACACCTTCCCTGCAAACTCTGCCTGACTTGGCAGAACTGCAAAGGGCAGGTGGGCCCACCAGAGTAGATTTGTGCCAGGGACAAAGAGAGTGTCCCACTCTTGAAGGCCTGAGGCAGACTGCTGCCAGGCAAGAACAAGGGGATACCAGTGGTACCCACAAGGTTTACTGGGAGGATGGAGTTCTCTACACTGAGGCAAGGGCCCTTAAAGAAGGGGCTACTAGGAGAGTAGTGGTCCCCCAAAAGTATAGAGAATTCCTCCTTACCTTAAGCCATGATATCCCCTTAGCTGGTCATTTGGGGCAGACCAAGACCTGGAGCAGGCTGGTCAACCATTTTTATTGGCCCGAAATGTCAGAAAAAGTCAGGGAGTTTTGCAGCTCCTGTGTCACCTGTCAAGCCAGTGGCAAGACAGGGGGCAAGCCAAAGGCTCCCTTGATTCCACTGCCAGTGGTTGGGACTCCCTTTGAGAGGGTGGGGATTGACATTGTTGGTCCCCTAGACCCACCAACTGCTTCAGGAAACAGGTACATTGTGGTGGTAGTGGACCATGCCACCAGGTACCCTGAGGCAATACCCCTCCGGACAGTCACTGCTCCCACAGTGGCTAGGGCCCTACTTGGTGTGTTCACCAGAGTGGGATTCCCAAAGGAGGTGGTCTCAGATAGGGGCACAAACTTTATGTCAGCCTATCTGAAAGCCATGTGGGAGGAGTGTGGTGTTACTTATAAGTTCAGCACACCCTACCATCCACAGACCAATGGTCTGGTGGAAAGATTCAATAAGACCCTGAAGGGCATGATCATGGGTTTGTCTGACAAACTCAGGAGGAGATGGGATGTCCTCCTCCCATGCCTGCTGTTTGCCTACAGGGAGGTGCCACAGAAGGGGGTTGGATTCAGCCCCTTTGAGTTACTGTTTTGGCACCCTGTAAGAGGCCCATTGTGCTTGGTGAGAGAGTCTTGGGAAAAGCCTCTCAAGGAATCCAAGGAGAATGTGCTGGATTATGTACTAGGCCTGCGGTCTCGCATGGCTGAGTATATGAAGAAGGCAAGCAGAAACCTGGAGGCCAGTCAGGAGCTCATGAAGCTCTGGCATGATCAAAAGGCTACCATGCCTGAGTATCACCCAGGACAGCTGGTGTGGGTTTTGGAGCCCATGGCTCCTAGGGCACTACAGGCCAAATGGACTGGGCCCTATCCAATCCTGGAGAAAAAAGGTGAGGTCACCTACTTGGTGGACCTTGGCACCCCCAGGAATCCTCACAGGATCCTACATGTAAACAGGATGAAACCCCACCAGGACAGGGCAGACATGACCATGCTGATGGTCACTGATGAAGGGAAGGAGGAGGAGGGTGAACCTCTGCCAGACCTCCTGTCCTCAAAGGCAAAAGATGGGTCAGTGGAGGGAGTGGTACTCTCTCCCAAATTGACAGATCAGCAACAACAAGACTGTAAGCAAGTCTTGGGACAGTTTGCTAGTCTGTTCTCCCTGACCCCTGGACTCACCAATTGGTGTGTCCATGATGTTGACACTGGTGACAGCTTGCCTGTCAAGAACAAGCTGTACAGGCTGTCTGACCAGGTTAAGGCCAACATCAAAGCTGAAGTGGCTAAGATGTTGGACCTGAAGGTAATTGAGCCCTCTGATAGTCCTTGGTCCAGTCCAGTGGTACTGGTGCCCAAAGCTAATCCCCAAGGTGGGAAGAAAGAATTAAGATTCTGTGTGGACTACAGAGGTCTAAACGCAGTCACTAGGACTGATGCTCACCCCATACCTAGAGCTGATGAGCTCATTGACAGGTTGGGGGCTGCCAAATTCCTGAGCACATTTGATCTGACCTCAGGATATTGGCAGATTGCCTTAAGTCCAAGAGCTAAGGAGAGGTCAGCATTTTCCACACCAGAGGGCCACTTTCAGTTCAAGGTGATGCCCTTTGGCATGAAAAATGCTCCTGCCACCTTCCAACGGTTGGTGAACAGAGTCCTATCTGGGTTGGAATCTTTCAGTGCAGCTTATCTGGATGATATAGCTGTATTTAGTTCCACCTGGAAGGACCACCTGGTCCACCTGAAGGAAGTGCTTCAGGCCCTGCTTCAAGCAGGCCTGACTATCAAGGCAAGCAAGTGCCAGATAGGGCAAAGTTCTGTTGTGTACCTGGGCCACCTTGTTGGTGGAGGCCATGTACAACCTCTCCAGCCCAAGATCCAGACTATCCTGGATTGGGAGGCTCCAAAAACCCAGACTCAGGTCAGGGCCTTTCTTGGCCTGACTGGGTATTACAGGAGGTTTGTTCAAAATTTTGGGACCATAGTGGCCCCTCTAACTGAGCTTACCTCCAAGAAACAGCCCAAGAAGGTCATTTGGACCCCAGAGTGTCAAAAAGCTTTTGACACCCTAAAACAGGCTATGTGTTCAGCACCAGTGTTACTGGCCCCTGACTATAGCAAGGAATTTGTAGTGCAAACAGATGCTTCAGAGGAAGGGATTGGGGCAGTGTTAGCACAAGTTAATGAAGAGGGCCATGATCACCCAGTTGCCTTCATCAGCAGGCGACTACTCCCCAGAGAGAAAAAATGGAGTGCCATTGAGAGGGAGGCCTTTGCTGTGGTTTGGTCCCTGAAGAAGTTGAGGCCTTACTTGTTTGGCACTCACTTCCGTGTACATACTGACCACAGACCTCTCAGATGGTTGATGCAGATGAGGGGGGAGAACCCAAAACTGTTAAGGTGGTCCATTTCCCTACAGGGGATGGACTTCACAGTGGAGCACAGACCTGGGACTGCTCATGCCAATGCAGATGGCCTTTCCAGGTTTTTCCACTTAGCTGATGAGGACTACCAGGGTGTAGGTTAGTACCCATCACCTTTCATCTGGGGGGGGGCAGTGTAGGAAAGTCCTTTTTTTTTGCCTGATCACCCCCACTCTTTCTGGATAGGTACTGGTGGTTACTGACTCTTGGCTGTGCCCTGGGTACTGCTTACCAGTCCCAGGGCCAGTGCTCTGTGTAAAATGGATATGCAAATTAGGCTAGTTATAATTGGCTAAGTTAACCTACCTATAAGTCCCTAATATATGGTAGGGCATGTAGGTTTAGGGACCACAGCATAGGTGGTGCACACCTAGGTGCATTGCTGAGGTGCCCAGTGTCATTTTAAAAGCAAGCCTGCCTTGCTGGCTGCTTTTAAATTAAAGTTATATGCAAATTCGACTTTGGAATTAAAGGTACTTCCAAAGTCTTAAACTACCTTATTTTTACATATAAGTCACCCCTAAGGTGTGCCCTATGTGCCCCTAGGGCTGGGTGCCATGTAACTATAAGCAGGTACTTTATAAAAATAGATGTATAAGCCCTGGTGAGGTAAAAACAGCCAAATTCGTTTTTCCCTCATTGAAGTAAATGGCCTTCATAGGCTAGAATGGGCAGACTTTATTTTAAATTTTAAAGTCTCCTTAAATGTTACATACCAAGAATTTGGTATCAAATTGATTGTTGTAATAAATCCCACAACTTCCAGTTGTTGGATTTAATATAACTTGTCCAGGTAAAAAGTTTAGACTTTACCTAAAAAGTTGCCAATTTCAGCTCTGCATTGTTTTTGCTGCTGTGCTCTGATTGGCCAGCCTGCAGCAGCTTCTGCCAGGCTACTTTAATGAGGTGTGAAGTGGCCTGGCTTCACACAAAGGAATGTGCTTGGGGGAGAGAATCTCCCCTCAGCAGATGGTGAGGCAGGAAGGGGGAGGGCTGCCAAACTGGTCTTCAAAGGCAGAGAAGGACATCTGGAGCACCCAGCAACACCCCCACATCCTGCAACCCCAGACAGCTAGGTGCCCCCTTGATTAGATTAGGAGAGGGCAGGAGAGGGGTGTGTTTATGATTTTTAGCCACACCAGTGGGTGGGCTCAGCCAGATGTAACCTCCAAAAATCAAATTCATCCATGTTGGATTTTTAGAGACTGTTGCCTTCTGGGATGGATTTTTGCCACACTTCCCAGGAAGTGGTCATCACAGGGGGACGACCCTGTCCCTGATTGGAGAACCAGGGCCCCCCTGCTTTTCACCCAGGAGCAAGGATAAAACTGGCAGACCTGCCCCCACACCTCAGATCCCCACCAAATTTCAAGAAGAAGGAACTACAAGGAGAAGAAGGACTGCCCTGCTGGACCCCTGGCCTGCACCTGGACCCTGCACTCAGAAAGACTGCACCAGCTGCACACTTGGGCTTCACCACAAGAAGGACTTTGCCTGGCTTCCACTGGTTCAAGGAGGGACTCCCTGTTTGCTACAGGTGAAAAATTGCTATCCAGAGTCCCCTGCACCAACTCCTGAAAAAGTGACCAGCTAACCACTGTCCAGTGGCCAAAAAGGAGTTTGCGCCAGGTGCATTCTGGGAGTTGATGTCCGCACTTCCCAAGGACCATCACAGAACTTCTGGACCCTTGGGGTGAGCTGTGGACCCCAAAAGAACCTTGAAAGAACATCTGGGTGAAGCCCCAGAAGTTTGGAAAAGATTGGAGAATTTTTGAAAAAAAGCTCCATAAAGTGACCGACCCGACGCAGAAATTCTAGCCGGCTTGCCTCAACCGCGACCCGGCCTGACTTCGTGGTTCGTCCCGGTAAAGAAAAACATCCAAAAAAGAGACTAAGTCCGAAGGTAAAAAGTTGACCGGGACCTCCCAGCCATCGTATCCGAGAAGGGCTCCACGGACGTCGGATCAAGATCCAGGTTTACCCCGGTCGAAGGATTTTCATCTAGAAAAAACGACTAAGTCCGAAGGTAAAAATCACCACCGAGGAAACCGACTTCGCGTATCCGGACAAGGGCTCCAGGAGGTCGGATCCAATTGGCAGGTTCGTCCCGGGGAAGAAAAACATCAAAAAAGAGACTAAGTCAGAAGGTAACTTTTTAACCGAGGCCTCCCGCGACTTGTAGCCGAGCAGGGCTCCATCGCGGTCGGCCTGAAAGTTTGACTTTGCCCCGGTCCTGGTGCAACCAGATGACCCGATTGGCGCTTTTTGTTTCTAAGCGCTAGAAAATAATAATACTTTAAAAATTCATATCTCCGGTTCCCCTGAACCGATTTTAATCGTTTTTGTGTCATTTTAAAGATAAAAATATAAGCTACTTTTATAAATTGGTTTTGGATTTTTAAACTGTTTCCTGTGTTTTATTTAATTACTGTTTTGTGATATTTGAATGCTTTACACTTTGTCTCCTAAGTTAAGCCTTGACGCGCGATGCCAAGCTACCAAGGGTAGAGCTGGGATTAATTTACTGAGACCTAACTGTACTTATGTGGAGGTTTGTGGCTTGTTGCTAGGTGTAGGTACCTACCTGCCCTACCAATAACCCATTTTCCAACAGAAGGCAAGATAATATAACTATAGATTGGTCACCCCCAGGCTGCCATCGAGTGGGGCACGTTCACAATGAGCCAGAGTCAGGTGAGACTTAGACTTGTGCCAGCAGAAGGAGGTTGCAGTCCTGTCTAGTGTGCAAAACCAGGCCTGTGATATGGTAATAGGTAAGTTCTGAAAGACATAAAGAAATCTTGGCAAGATCATCATCTTGTATAGGGCTATGCGGCCCATCACATTCAAAAGGTAGGGCTGCTAGTTATCAAGATCCTCCTTGGCCTTCTTGGCCAGCGGCTCCAGGGGACTAGGTGAGCTGTGGATGAAGTGTCACCCAGATGCCCAGATAACGAAAGCTAAGATGGCGTATGGGAATGATGTCTTGCCAGTCAAAGCAGTCATGCCCCAGACCCAGAGGCACCATCACTGACTTGGTTGGGTTCACTCGGAGGCCCGAAAAATCTCCAAATAAATGAGGGATGTAGAGACAATGGGGCCACATACTGCGGGGTCCGCCAGCTAAAGGAGGACATCATCAGCGTATAGGGCAATGCGGTCCTATTGACTTGATAGTCAATAGGATCGCATTGCCCTATACGCTGATGATCTCAGTGCCAGTTGTGCACTTGGGCGTCACATTGGGGGAGACACATTAATGGTTCGACAGTCCAGTGCAAAAAGGAGAAGGGCTAGGGGGGCACCCTGTCACAATCCTCTCACAATGGGAAAAGCCTCAGAGAGCACTCCATTCACCTGGACCCGCACACTGGGGTTGGTGTAAAGGGTCCATACAAGCCCTCGGGAAAGAGTCCATTCCACCTCACCATAGAAGGCCAAGAGGTGGGGATTCAATGTGTCTCTAGATTTGGTGTAATATTTGTGGGGAAGCCATCTGGGCCCAGGGTCTTCCCAGAGACAACTGCGGAGATGACTGCACCAATCTCTTCGGCCGTCAATGACTTGTCGAGCATCTGGTTCTCTAAGGAGGACAGCCTCAGAATAGGCATGTCCATAAGGAACTGAAGAGCCAAACTAGTATTTGGTAGGTGTGGTGCCATGTAGGGGCAGAAGTAGTAGCACACAAACATCTTAGCTGTGTCTGGAGGGAGTGATACACTCCAGAGCTGTCCACTATTTCAGAGACAATCTAGTTCACAAGCGAGTGGGAGGCCAGCCAATCTAGGAGCTTCACATTTTTATCCCTCCAACCATAGATTCTGGCTGTCATGGCACGCCGTAAGTGCTTTGGGGCCTACAGTGAGTGGAGATGGATCACTGCACAAATAAGGCTCAGCTATCAGGGGACTTCAAACAGAAGGTTGGTAGTCAAATCTCCTTCCAGTTGCAGGGCGCGGGCCTCCAGCTGTGTAATGTGGTGGGATTGGGCATGCTCTATAGCTTGAATACGCCACTTGGGGCAGCCCCTGGTAGTCACTTTGCCAGCTGCCAATATAGTACCAGTCGAGTCAAAAGAACCGTCATTGCATTGGTAGTATGCCTGCAGGTCCTCGCCAAGGGCCCAAGTATAGGTTTTGTCTTGGGGATACCAGGCATGAAGCTGCCACATGGAGCGTGGGCCTCCCTTGGTGGGACCAAGATGAAAGAGGAATGGGGCATGGTTGGATATGCTTCCAGGTAGGATCTGGACATTTGAGATTGGGTGGCAGTCTGGTGCTGACATAAAAATAAGGTCAATCTGGGAGTGGGTGTGGTGGGATGCCGAGGTATGTGTAAATTGGTGTTGGTGGGGATTCCATACTCGCCAGGCATCACAAAGGCCCAGGGTCGATGTCCAGTTTGAAAGGTGGTGTGCCCCGGCACAGCGGGCTGCAGATGGGGGCCCGGGTGCTTCCACCTCTGGAGCAAGGACTGCATCTAAGTCTCCTCCAATGATCTTCAGACGTGGTGGGAGGTTTAGAAAAATTGCAGAGAGGTAATGAAGGAAGGCATCCAAGGACACTGAGGCATATTGATGCTAACTTAGGTCGTGGGTTGGCCCTCAACCGTGCCAGTGATGGCAAGATATCACCCATGAGGGCCCCTGACCTCCCGAGCAACAGCCATAGGGAATGAGCAACACAATGAGATGGCTACCCACTGGGAACCCAAAGCGAAACCAGAGTGGAACACTATGTCATACCCCCAGCATTCCAGGAAGGGACACTGATTTCCTAGGAGGTGGGTGTCCTCAAGCATCAGAACCTCTGTGGAGAACTGCATCCCAGGACGGCTGTGTGCTTTATGAGATTAAGCAATCCGTTGTTTTTCCAAGACAGGACTTGAAATGGCATTACACGAGGGAGAAATGCATGTGAGCAGGGGAGGGACACTGGTTTCCCATCCCACAATAGAAGATGGCTTAAGTGTGTTGGTGGCACTTGTCCCATGGTTGTGCATCAGGGCCCAGATAAGAGAGTGTCCGCATGAAATGGAAAGCAAACAAATATGCAAACAATGCAAACCTAAAAAAGAGAACAGAACAATACACATTCCCATCCCTCCCCAACAACTGCCCCCACCCCACACTTCCACCCCAGAAGCATCTGTGGCCCAAAGAGCAGTCAAAAAACAAAATGAGAACCGGAGAGAAGTGGTGAACCCCTCCAAGATGCAGGATTAATCCCAACCATCAATATTGGAGGCATAAAGGTACAGTGAGAGAAACACTGCTAAGTGATTTGGCTCTACAGGCCAGAGGCCTGGAGTAACACCTCACTCCACTTCACACCCTAAACAGATAAGTCAGAGCCGGGGGCTCTGCAAGAGGTCAGAGTCTGCCAGCAGGTCTGCAGAAGGTGGAGGAGGCATAGGAGCCTGGGCAGGAGGGTCCCCAGGAGGCAATGGTGATTCCGTTGTGGTTATGACCACTGTAGAGCAGGGTGGGGATTTGGAAGGGTCTTGCAAGGCAGGAGACCTTGAAGTGGATTTATATCTTTTTGTGCTGTGGGTCCTCATAGATTTAGGCCTGGGTCAATGTAGGGGGTCTGTCTTCCTAGTGGGGGATGTGCACGTCCTGGCAAGTGGACGCTCCTCAGTGAGCCATGTCCAGGCTGATTCAGGACTTTTGGAAAAAAAAAATTGTTCACAAAATCACTCAAAGGCTGCCGGCAATAAAAGCCGGTAGAGGAGGCCTAGTTGCATTTTTGCTTGACCACTAGGTATGATTGGTGCTGTTGCTGCACCAACCTGGTGTAGTCGGGGAAAGCCAACATCTTGGCATCCAGGCAGCGGAGTTCCGGGTGGGATCGAGCCTCTCACAGGATCACTTCCCTGTCCCTAAAGTTAAGGATGCAAGCTAATATGGGTCTGTGGGGCATGAAGGGGCATCGCAGACATGCTGATTTTTTTTTTTTTACCTAAAAAGTAGTTTCTTAAATTTTCTCTGCAGCAGTGTACAAATCTTTTCGTCCTTACTTACGAAAGTGTTTTCAGAGAATGATCAAGAAAATGTATGTCATCAAAATTTGAGAGTAGAACATTCCAGGCCACATCAAATAAAAACCTGGTAAAGATCTGTGACATAACAGTCGTTGATGTTAAAAAGACAGTGTTTTTTCTGTAATTCGATGAGTTCCAATAATAACATATTTCACAAGAAAATCTGTAATGCACAAAGTTTTTTTTGCTTAATATGAAAAATACCTATTATAACTAATTTGTGTAGGTGTTGTGCTTTTTAAATATATTCCTGCAAAGTCAGCCAGAAAGAATATGTTCATCAAAATTGCAACCTCGTATTTCTATCCTACATAGCCCAGAACTGAGCTGGAGAGACATGCAACACCTGACAGTACTCACATCGAAAAGGAACCAGCTCCATGATGAAGTACACAAGTGGCGGAGAAACGGTGTAGGCCTGGAGTTCAATCATCTTTTTGGGTATGGCGTACTGGACGCGGGAGCAATGGTTAAGATGGCAAAAGAGTGGAAGATGGTTCCTGAGCGATTTCATTGCGTTGGAGGTTCAATCCAAGAAATGCAGTAAGTGTGACCCTCATACTGTAAAATATGCATGTTTTTAATGTATATAGAAAAACTACAGCTATAAAACATGTGAACACCTACTAACAGAAGGGTTCATAACAATTCTGAAGAAGAGTTATGGGTGGATACTGGGTACACTTAAAGAGGTGAAGTGGGGGTACTACTGTGAAGAAGGGAGATGTCAATGGAGATAGAGACAAGGTTTACCAATAGTAAAAGAATATTGGATTGATAATGTAATTGAAGGTGTGAGGCAATGGGTGTCTGTGAGGTGGGTTTGGCATTGGGATGTGATAATGAGGCATTGTTCTTCGAAAAGACCAGTCTTCAGCTCTTTCTGGCAGTGATTTAAGGGATAAGCAGGGTAAGGGACTCACAAAGAGTGCCGCATCCCTAGAGCTTAGCCCTTGGGGTCTGATTTTCTGGTAATTTTTATTTCTAGTCTGATGAGGTTGCTGATCTTTATGCTCAGTTGGAGTTCTTGTTCTTGATTGCAAGACGTGGCAGGGGGTGGGAGGTAAATGATTTTCAGATAATGCAGCATTTCTAGAATTTGATGATGACAGGTGTTAGAAATAGGATCTCTAGTTGGCAGGGGTATACACTCTTGTCCAAGTAGGGACCACACTCCTAGTCAGGGTAAGTCACAACACAATCCAAATTATCCTGTGCCCACCTTCTGGTAGCTTGGCACTGAGTAGTCAGAGTTAACTTAGAAGGCAATGTGTAAAGTATTTGTGCAATAAATCACATCTGATGTTAGGCAACTCTCGCAGAGCACACTTTAGCATTGTCAGAAGTGTTTAGGGCTGCAGGAAGGCTTCATCTTTAATGAGATAATTCCACTGCTTAAATAACTATCCATCCTGAAGTCCACTTCTGAGAGACAGTGAATCATTCTGTGATGCAGCTTTAGGGATAGTACGCAGTCTGTCTTTTGCACAATGGGGGCCTTGAAACTTAGGTTTTTGACTACAAAAGCCAAATTTCTATCTGTTGGTTGTTTTCTGCTACTGTTCATATGTATACATTGTGCATTGGTGAGGTTCCATTTGATGAGATCTTGAATATCCCTCTTTAAACGGTGCTGACAACATCCTTCAGATAGTTGCTGCCTCACCCAGAGATGATATTGAGGTAGAGCTGACTGTCATGTGCATACTAGAGAATACGCGTTCAAACTGAAAGGTCTCTAAGGGGCTCCAGCTACAGGTAGGAAAGCATAGGAAAGGGCATGGACCCTGAGCAGATATTATTGGTGAAGGGCTGGTCTCTGACCTGAAGGAAGATATTGACTGATTGGGGCCTTTTTACAGGTAAAATTCAAACTGTTGCAGAACTACCAAACAGAACCCTATTTTGAGCTTATTTTTTGAGCTAGCCACACATGGATCACCGGTACTGTCAATCCAGAGAGTCTCATTAATCACTTGGACAGTGATTATCTTTGCATTGTGGAGTTATCTATATTTATACTAGTATTCATGCAGAGGGGCATTGCTCTTGATTTTCTCATTGTCATTGTCATTTTTATTCTTCAGTTAATAAAAACCATAACAATCATTTGTTCAAGGGGACATAAAAACGAAATACATTGTGTTCAAGCTGATTAAGATAACAACTGGTGCTACTGCCATAACATGTGGGAGATTGAATTAGTCATCCAAGTGCCGCTCTGTTTGTGCAGTACAGAATTTTTACAAGGGGATGCAGCCATAAAGTAGAACGAAGCCAATGTCTAAAGGGTGGCCTGATTGTCTCATTAGGCAGTCAGCAGTGACCCCTTCTCAGTGTCCTTTCCAGGGATATCAATTAAACATTCAGATGCAGGTTAGATTTCTTCACGAGGCACATGATAACTCCTGTCATGGTGGCATTGAAGATGACAAGCTTCGTCCGAGATAGTATTTATTATCAGTGATGCAATTATACTGTCTTCATATGATGAGCATTACAGAGAGAATGCCATCATAGCGGTTCCTGTGAATGATTTTGAAGTTTGCTGCAGGGCTCTGTCAACATGATGGAGCCCTGCCCCACACTGTTTTATTTTTATTTGTTCAAAAAATAAATAAAAATGCTCTCCTCACCTTTGCTCTGTACCCCCCCCCCGTGGCGACGGGAGAATTTAGCAGTTTTTACTGTTTCCTTACCTTCAGGGTTTTCCTGGGTTTGATAAGCAGTGAAAACTGACCTGTACTTCCGCCCATCTAAATCAGGTGGGCAGAGTTAGAGGACTGTCTCTGATGGCACTTACTCAACAGTGAGATCAGAGGGGTTTAATCATGGCAGAGATGGAGTAGGCTTCACCGTGAGTAACAGTTGCTTGTGCGATGGTGTTCCCTTTCTGCCAATATATAAATTAGGCCCTAAGTTCTTAAGAGAAAGAAATTGATTCACACAATAGTCTGGTAGTGTGTTCATAAGATTTCAAACAGGTTTTGCAGCATCTTTCAGTTTTTCAAATGTATCCCTCCGCATAGGTGAGAAATGTATTTCTCTTTAAGGCTACACATCGGTGCTATCTACCCTTATTCAAACTCACACATTTCAATATTCGGTAGACATGCATATGCGCTTTTTGTAGCAGGTGCTTTTCTTTAAAAAAAAGAACTGCAAAGCAAGACTCAAAGAAACTAACACTATGCAAATTGACCTAGATCACTTTCGGGAGCTTATGCCAAGCTTTCCTCCTCATCATATTTACATTCCTTATTACCCCTTGGCACAATATTAGAGTTTTAAAAGAAAAAACACACATTTAATTCTTAGCCCAGGAGCTGAAATATAAGTCTAGTTTATAAACTGAGCTTGTGGGGTTGGGGGGGGGCAGAGGGGGTGAGTCACATTTGATGACCTGAACTACAGAATTGGTTTTGATAGGTTGATCAATCGAACCACCAAGTAGGCAACGATGATGTGTGGTAGTGCAGGGAGGAGAGCCTGCACCTGTCTTCCTACCTTTGTGCAAGATTCACTAGGATCCTCCACCCGTCGCTACAAGTGCACAACTAACCGGGGGGTGTCTGCAGTGTTCAGACTGGAGAACTACATCTGCCCCCAATCAACCCCCATATCAGACGGGGTTTCCACTGCCGGGTTCCCTGCTGGAGTGAGGGGGACAGGAAAGAGAGGGATGTGAGAGAGTTACCAACAGCAAGCCTTGCCATGCTTATACACTGTCCATGAACCAGCCACGAACTACAGAGATCATTCTTTAAAAACATCATAGGTATTCTGTGACTGTTTTCTAGACCAACATTTTTAGATTGCCGTTGTCACCTTAGCCTTAATGTTTGGATTTGTAGTTGCTTACATCTTTTTTTCGATTGAAGTCTTTGTTTCTCAGAAATCTATCAGTACTGTAAAGTATTTGTAAATATAATGGTGTGTGCATTTATCTGTGCTTCTCCTCAAGTATAAGGTTTTGCCTATTTACTGGGTTGCAGAATACAAGTAATCTACGCATACATACATACACACATACACACACACACATACATACATAATTGCCAACGCCGACCATGTTTAGATTATTTTTATTATTCCAGATACCGATGTTCTGCATACCAACCAAGTATAATCAGAATACATTTCATAACACAATCTGGTTTGTAGTACATTCATATTTTCTTAGCTAGTTTTGTGCAGCTCTAACACCACTAGATGGTAGCTTCTGTGTGCTTGTTGGAAAATAGCAAAGTGTTGGAGGAAAACCACCCAAACTAAATGCCTGATAAATGCTTGATGAAAACAGTGGCTCTCCAAGAGTTTGTGTAATTGTTGGTCACGTGTTTAGTCTTATGACTATTAGAGAAGGGCAAATCCAAAGGGTGGAATCCTGTTGGTAGTAGCACTTACTTCCCTCTGGATCCTTTAACCTTGATCAGAGCGGTTCTGACAATCCAAACGTGTGCATTTGCTTGTAAAGTGAGTTAACACCATTTTGATTTCAGATCCAATGCCATTCCAGGTCCGACGGACAAGGCAAATTATTTGGACATTTTTTTCTCTTCTTACAGAAGATTTTTGCCCATATGAGAAAGATCAAAAAAGTGTGCATGTTCAAAAAGAACCTGAAAACACTGGAGAACATGTCTAATACATTCTGCGGAACTACAGCTACACAACAACTATATAAATTGTCATTTATGTAAGTCCACAAGAAAAAATAACCAAGACTGTGCAAGTGGCTTTCAGGAACAACTAACCTGGAAACTTGGATGCAACTGGAGTGATGGTAATATCCACACTTCTCCACAGGCACCCCAAACTTATGTTGTAGAGTTAAACACAAGGGCTAGGAAAGGGGAATGGTATAAAAAAAGATACAGAGACACAGAATATCCTCACATGCTTTGTCTGCTCCACAGAATAGCTGATATCTAAAAAGCAAAGAAGAGCTGTCATATAACAATACTTTAAACATAGATGGTTTAACTTAAAGTATTGTTTATGATATACCCGCTGACAGTCTGTTTTAATTTCAAAATGTGATATTTCTTCTTGGCTGAAACAGCATTAAGTTGAATATGGTAAAATAATAGCAATCAGGAATATAACAAGTCTGTTTACTAGCAAGAGCTACCTTACTGTATTAGAAAATAATGTGTGTGCTTGATTTGCATCTAAATTGACAAGTGGATAACTGCAACATACAAACCACATGTTAACACAACCTGTAGTTTCTACTGCTGGTAATATATATGTTCATTTTCTTTGATGTCAGTTAACATACAGCAATGCTTTTGGACTAATAGTCTTTTATTGAAGGTTGCAAAGAGGTCATAAACTACATGTGCATTTCCTTGTGGGGAAAAAACTGTGCAGTATCGTTTGTAATCCCTATGTACAACTTCTTATGAAACCAAAAAGTTCTATAGAGTAATTATTCCTCTGCATGACTCCTTATGAAAACAGGAAATACAAGTCTGTTCCTTAGGAGCTACATCTCTGGTTCCAAGATGCCTTTTATTGAGTTCACGGAAGAACAGATGGAAGGATTTGAACAACAAGTCCCGGCCCCGGCAGCTTTGTATCACGATTCCCTAGCGAGTGCGCTATAGCCCACAAAGAGTTTTAACTCTGCTTTCAAGATGGCTGTGTTGGAGTGTGTCTTTTTAAAGCAATATTAATACGAAAAGCTTGAAATATATTGTGTGATGAAGATGCGTAGAAAAATTTTAACATTGAAAATAATGCACACGTTTGAAATGTGCCCACGTGGAATGGTTGCCAATGTATACAAAAACTAATGAGAAGCTTATTAATTCTGAATTTAATTTTGCAATATTGTTTTGAACTGTATTAGTGTAGCATAATTAGGGTTATGTGTTAAGTTTTGCTTTATTAATTTAGAGGGCCTTAGCTTAGCGAGGGTTTGGGCCTAGCTGCCTGGCCTCATAATGAATTGTATTTTCTAACGTGTAATGTGCTGTTTTCCTGAAGGACACGAAGCTGTACTTTTCCAGAAGATTATATGTGTGTAGCTCTAGTGAAATTCTTTCTCGTGAGAACCGACTTGCTCAAGGCGATGTTCTTGCTAAATGCAACAGTGTAATTTGTAACAGGTGCAAGATTAACCGTACAAGGAGAAGACATTGAAGACACTAACTGGAGCACGAAGTGTAACATCTTCTACCTGACATTCCAGCCGCTGAAGACGTCAATAACATGGACCAATCCGCGGCATGGGAACTGTGAACGAGGAAAATTCTATCAAGGTGCTCACCAAATTATTGGACCAAGATAACAATGCACCAAACTTTATCCAATGAGGAATTAAGTATCAATTAGGCAGTTTTGATTTAACGGCGTGACCCAAGAAAAAAACAGCTCACTTCACTCCAATTCACTCCATTTCGCCATCACCATTTGTCATTCCTATTGCCCTAGCGTTTTCCTGAGTTCATTTTGAGTACTTAAAACCATCCTTTACCCCATTCTTGTCTGTTACTAACTTCTACTCCATCTGAGGGAAGTAAATTAGTTTCTGAGCTAAGCTATCTTGAGACTTTACCCCGTCCTATCTCTGCTGGCCATGGTTTGGCCCTTTGGGGCCCCAGTGCGAGGGATTACGTTTCGATAAGTGGTTTGGATGTAGGCAAGGTGTGCCAAATAGATTGGGTTTTGTGGGATTGTCTCTTCTTCCTTTCAATGATGCAAATTGGAGAGAGGATGTCTCCTTAAGTCCCAAATGACATTCCCGGAATCTCAGAGCTTGCTGAAGGAAGTTTGAGTATGTTCTCGGCGTCCCAGTGATAGTGTGAATGACGTAGATTTGCGCTTGCACAGCTTATACACATGGCAGGTGAATTGTGAACTTTGTGAGGATTTTAAGCCAGATGATGATGTTTTAGTAGGAGTGTGCGTACTGCGCAGTATGAGAGTAAGGAAGTCGGCGAACTTCATGTGAGTGTGGCGCTTGGAGCTAAAAAATTGTCCATGTGGTTGTTTATGATGTATGGACCCTGCGGGGTCTAAGACTCTGGAGTATATAGATAAGTGTATGAGACACTTGGTTTATGTTGTAATTTGCGTGGTTTAATAGGTCGAGAGTGAAATCGACGAGTCGAGTTTGGGTCAAAGTGAGTGAATGAAAACTTCGATGGAGATTTGGTGAGTTCTAAAGTGCACTAGAACAATAATCCATTGACAAGTCGAGAGTGGAATTTGCGGGTCAAATTTTGCTTGCAAGTGCAAGAGCTGAGAAGGAGAGAGTAGCAGCTGAGGCTAAGCAAAATCTCTGTAAGGTTCTGAAGCGATTGTGTTACCCCTTCCTGTGGTAAACCGGCAAATTTGAGTTTATTTTGGTTGGTGCTCACAATATATTGCATTAGTTTGTATGAATCAAGAGTGGGAAGACAAGCTGCAAGACTTTGTGAGCCGCAGTGTGTGAGTGTAACGTCATTGGCGCTGTGCTGGGATAGGTCGCTCAGTGAGAAGGGTCGTGCACGGATTGGCAGCCGTCCGTGAGAGGCAATTGGTTGGGAAGGTAGGCAAAGAGAGTTCTGGGAATTTAAGTCACTTCTTGATCTGATTGTGAACGAAATAAACAACGTAAAGATGAAATTTTTCAAGGCTTTAAAGAGTGCTTTGAGGGTGAGATGCATACATTACCGCGGGTGCAGGGGAAGTTACAGCGCCAAAGGGTACAGCGGCTTACACTGTAATGGAAGAGAAGGGGGTCGCGCCATGTCTTTGGCTGAAACAATGGTGCAAAGCTACGGAGAAAAGTGGGTGTTTAGCATTCCCTGAGACTGGAACATTCAATTTTAGAATTTTAGAAAATTTGCAGATGGCGCTAAATGATCTGAAGCCACCTCCGAGACCAGCACAGTTTGAGGCATTAGCAATTTGGGAGCTGATGGCAATACGACAACAGCAACAGAAATTCGAGAGGTGAATGAGGAAAGCAGAAAAGACATTAGCAGAGGCTAGGTGGGATAGTGCACAGAGAGTTTGGAGGAGAGAAACAATAGATGTAGTTAGGCTGTTCCCAGCGATAGCTTGAGAAGGTGAAGACAAAAGGGGGAAAGCCACTTGTAAGACTGACAGAAGTCCTTCCAAAGACAAAAAGGTTGGGAAGCCTTGGTCAGAGGTAGATGACTCAGACGATGATGAATTCCTTAATCAACTACTGAATGATCGTCCACCACCATATATGGCAGATGGATATGGTCCCAGTACCAGTACAGGTTCCATAGGTGGGATGCAAGACAAGGCGACAGGGAGCCAGGCACAGGTTAGGCCTGGCTCGACACAAGTTCTGATGCAGAGTAGTTTTGGGGTGTCTACCACACAGTTGATGCAACCTCAGTTGCAACCACCACAGATTCAGAGACTTTGCCCTGATGTACCTATTTTAGAGACTACCACTCATTTGATGGTGCTGACAGAGCAAGAACATGGAAGACCAAAGTTGATTCATATTGAGCCAACTCCACCTTTATTGCCCCGGGTGCAGCCGCAAATGATCCTGAGTTCTGTATATCGGTCACAGGACCGCAAGCGGACGCATCACCAGTAATAAGCCAGAATATGGGAGTTAGTCTTGCACAGGTTTTGGGAACCAGACAGACACCAGGTGCCATATTTGTGCCTATCACGGTGGGTCAACCAGTGCCATTGTATGCGCATGCGAAGCCTAGTGTACATGACCAAGGAGTATTGACAAATAATATGACAAGAGGAGGGTTCGTAGGAAACTCCCAAGGGTCAACTCCAGTGGAACACGGTTTGAAGGATCTAGGTCATTGTTAGATCTCAGTCCGATTGGTGCTCCTCCGGAGGACATGAGACAGACAGGTTTGAGACTGCTGACACCGCAGGCCTCGAGTGCGAATGTGCCACGGATGCCTTTAGTGCAGGCCGGAAATATCCCATTGCAAGGTCTGACAGCACAACAGCAGAGAGAATGGTAAGAAAAGCTTAATACTCCACAGACTATCCCTGTAGCAGCAGGGAGAGCAGAAGGAGAGGAGTACCTGAACCTTGTGAGGTTGGGTGTGGAAGCCAATGAACTTGTTGAAGGGAGCATGGGTGTAAATTGACTGGAGTCATAAACGGAAGCAGAATTGAGGTATTTGTGTACAAAGATAACAAGAGAAGTGAGCACAGTGCACCAGAGGTTGGCGAATTTGGCAGACAAATATGGTGTAGATTTAGAAAATACCAAACATTTGAAGAGGAGTTACAGGTTAGATTTTGAGCCACAGGATTTTGAACACATGAGGTCTACTGGAATGAAGGCACATCTTAAGGAGATACTGCAAAATGCACAAGTTTGGGGAGCCTTAGAAAAGTGGGAAGGCAGATGGGCGAAGAAAAGAGACAAGAGGAAGAGTGATTCCATAGAGCAGTCAAGGAGAGTATTACCGGACACTGGTAAGGTAAAGATGTTACCAATGAGAGAAACTGCCGGAGGAGTTCTTGTCCATGTACCATGGACTAGAGGTGATATTCTGTCGTTTACGAATGACTTCCCCAGGCTGAGGGAGAAACCAATAGAGTGGTACCAGCAGACAAATAGGTTTGTGAAGATCGCAAAGTGTCTTTGGGAAGACCTGAATACACTCTTTAAGATCATAGTTCCAGCTGACTTGTGGATTGAGTGCAAAAGGAGTGTAGATTGGCCGACTGAGGAACCGGCAAGGGATAGAAACACAGGGGCACCATCTCCTGATGTGATGAAGTACTATTATAAGGTGATTGAGTTTCTGAAAACAAAAGTTTCACCGAAGAATATTGATTGGCAGAGGATTGATTGAACGGCTCAGGAGGTCAAGGAGTCGATACATGATTATTATGAGAGTTTGTTGAAGGTGTTTAAGCATTACAGCAGTACAGAGGTTATTGAGGCGAAGGACATGAATCACCTTGTGTTCAGGTTCGTGGAAGGATTGAGACCTGAGATTGGCCAGATGACTAAGAATAATTTGATTTGTTGGCAAGCTAAGCCAATTGATCAGGTGTTGCAGTATGCGAAGTACTGCAGCGATGAGATCGAGTTGAAGCAGAGAAAATTGAAGGAGAAAGCGATGGTGATGCAGATCAAGGCAGTACAGTCAGGGATGCAAGGAGGGTTTCTACAACAGATGGTACAGCAGCCACAGGGGAACAGGATGTTCCAGGCGCAAGTGAGAGGTAGAGGTAGGGGAGGTTTAGTGATCCGCAGTCCGGACTTGAACACTGTAGTAGTACAGAGTGATGCACAGGGAATGAAGAAGATGTTACCTTGTCATGCTTGCGGGGTCGTTGGACACTGGAAGCGGGAGTGCCCAATAATGGTGCAGGATGGTGTTATTCAACAAAGCAATGATGGCAGTGCATTTCAAAATGTGAGGGGACCCAGATTGAGGGGTCCAAATCCAAACTTTCAGAATAATGTGAATCAGATGCAGGGGTTTCAACCCATGCAGCAGGTGCAGATGTCACGTATACAGCCAATACAGTGACAACAAGCGCAACAGCAGGTCCCCATGGTACCTAGACAGCAAATGCAAGTACCCTTAGCTCCAATGGACCAGCAGCAGGGGATGCTTCCTCAACAGGTCACAGGTCAAAGAATGAGTCAGAATAACACAGTGCAACAGTACCCATTACGTGGCGAGAATGAAATAAATGATGACTGGTCGGATGAGAGTTCAGATAGTGAGGAGTGCAGGCTTGCAGCATCCTTAGAGGTAGATCAGAGAGGACTCTATGTTCAGGGAAAGGTTATGGGTCATAAGGTTTCATTCTTGGTTGACACAGGAGCTACGCGCTCTACAGTCAGACGTGCAGAGGATCCGAAATTGCCCCTTTTGGGACAGACGGTTAAGGTAGTAGGAGTAGCAAACCAACTCCTGACTAACCCGATCACAGATCCGGTTCAGGTTGAGATTGTCACCTTCCAGGGATTGCACAGATTTGTAGTTTGTGATTCAAGTCCTGTATCCTTATTGGGAAGAGACTTATTGTGCAAGACGAGATGTTCAATCACTTGTTCCAACGAGGGAATTGAGGTACAGACAAACAGTGATGAAGAAGGGGAGGAACATGGTTCAGAACCTGAAACTGAGACCACAGATGAGAAATATCCACTGATTAACTTCTTTCCGATGTTCACAGTGGCTGATCTCCCAGCAGATTTGCAGGGAACAGTTCAAGAAAAGGTGTGGGACTTGACAGGAAGAGACATAGGGTTGATAAAAGGGATAGAACCAGTCAAAGTTAGTGTGAAGCCAAACGCTGTGTTCCCCCAGATAACGCAGTATCATATGGCACAAGATGTCCTTATAAAGGTTGCGCAAATTATTGCAGACTTTGTAAAACAGTGAGTCTTGAAGGAAGTAACGAGCAGTCTGTGTAAATCACCAATAATGGGACTTAGAAGGCCTTGAGGAAAGGTTTGGATTGTCCAAGATTTGAGAAAGATCAACGGCATAGTAGTGAAGTGTTGTCCAGTAGTGCCAAATCCTGTGTGATTATGTTTCAGATTCCATGCGATGCAGAATGGTTCACAGTAATTGATCTGTCCCAAGCATTCTTTTCTGTGCCTCTTCATGAGGACAGCCAGTTTCTCTTCAGTTTTGAATTCTTGGACAAGGTCTACAGTTGGTGTCGAATTCCTCAAGGGTTTTCGGAATCACCTTCCATATTCAATCAGATACTGAAGAAGAATTTAGAGTCATTGGAGCTGCTTTTCCAATCAACTCTAGTGTAGTACATTGATGACTTATTGATTGCATCCAAAACAAGGTATGAGTGCAACTATGATTCACTTGCCTTACTGAATCACTTGTGAAAGAACGGGCACAAGGTGTCCCCAAAGAAATTGGAATATTGTCAGAAAGAGGTGAAGTACTTAGGTCATCAGATTGAGAAAGGGTCAAGGAAGTTGTCCAGAGAGAGAATAACAGCAGTGTTACAGATGAATCCACCGACAACACGGAGAGATGTTAGGATGTTTCTAGGAATGGTGGGATACTGTCGTCAGTGGATCCAGAATTTTGCAGTCATCTCCAAGCCATTGGTGAGACTGACGGTCAAAGAGAGCCAGGATGCCAGAGTTGTTGGAGAGGAAAACATGAGAGCTTTTACTGAGTTGAGAGAGAGCATGTGTAGAGCTCCAGCTTTAGGTATGCCTGATTAAACAAAGTCTTTTGTTCTGTTTTGTCATGAACGTGATGCATGTTCTTTGTCTGTCCTGACTCAGGTCCATGGAGGTGTAAACTTACCAGTAGCATATTTTTCAGCTACTTTGGACCCAGTGGCAGCAGCCTTACTGGGTTGCTGTGCGCAGTAGCAGCAGTTGGACAAAGCCTCACACAGTGTGAAGGCATAGTGATGGGACATCCTTTAACAGTCTTGGTCCCTCACTCAGTTGAGATCCTCCTAACACAAACGAAAATGCAGCACATGACAAATGCAAGGTTGACAAAATATGAAACAATTATTTTGGGGTCACCAAATGTAACGTTAAAGAGATGTACAGTGTTGAATCCGGCAACTCTACTTCCAAATGAGAATACAGAGGTGGAAAATCTGGAAGATGTAGAACATGATTGTCTTGAGGTAACAGAAATGTGCACCAAACCGAGACCTGATATTAGAGATACTTAATTGGAAGAAAATGACCAAATTATTTTTGTTGATGGCTCATGTTTGAGGGACTCCGTAGGAGTGCTGAGAGCCGGATAAGCTGTATGCACGATTTCTAGTATCCTGGAAGCGTCTTGGCTTCAGGGAGTGTATTCCGCCCAAGTAGCTGAGCTGGTAGATCTTACAAGAGCTTGCCATGTCTCTGCCCAAATGAGGGTCACCATCTATACTGATAGCAGATACGGATTTGGAATTGTTCATGATTTTGGCCAACTATGGTCTCAGAGGGGTTATTTGACCCCTTCTGGGTCGCCAGTGAAAAATGGCGAAAGTATTAAGGATTTGTTGCATGCGATTCAGTTACCTCATGAAATTGCCGTGGTGAAATGCAGTGCACACCTGAAGTCACAAGACTTTGTTTCAATGAGAAATGGATATGCAGATCAAGTGCAAGGTTTTGTGCATTGAACCGTATATCGTTTAAGGATCAATGGGAACTGTTACCTGAAAAAGAAAATGAGATGTGCACAGGTTATGCATTGAGAGTAATTGACACGTTGGAAGAGTTGAGATTGTTGCAGGGATGCAGTGTGTACAAATACCAGATGACTTGTGGGTTTCAGACGAAGGAAAATTGGTCTTGCCGAACAGTCTCCTGTCACAATTTGCAAGGTTTTACCATGGTCAAGCACACATTGGGAGGAATGCCATGATCCGATTGTTCAAGATTGACTGGTTTAATTCAAAATTTAGACAAGCTGCAGAGGTGATTTGCCACTGTTGCATCATCTGCCAACAGATGAATGCGGGAAAAGGGACAGTGGTGAATTTGAGCCACGTTGGGAGAGCTGGAGGTCCATTTAGCAGAATGCAACTGGATTTCATTGAGATGCCTGTGTGCGGAGGGTTGAGATATGTGTTGGTGATTGTGTGTATCTTTAGCCAATGGATTGAAGCTTACCCTACACGCAGGAATGACAGCCTCACAGTAGTGAAGCTGCTGCTTACGGAATTGATACCACATTTCGGGTTTCAGATCTCTTTAGAATCAGACAGGGGAAGTCACTTTAACAACGAGGTGGTTAGGTTACTGTGTGCAGCATTGAACATTGAGCAGAAGTTGCATTGTAGCTACCGCCCTGAAGCATCAGGACTAGTGAAACAGATGAATGGTACCTTGAAGTCGAGAATGGCGAAAATGTGTGCAGCCACAAATTTGAAATGGCCCGACGCATTATCTTTAGTGTTAGTGTCAATGAGAAATATACCTAATAAGAAAACAGGGCTGTCTCCTCATGAGATTCTCATGGGTAGAGCCATGAGACTGCCTGTGGTGCCTGCAAATGCTCTTGTGAATATCACAGATGATATGTTGTTGGACTACTGCAAGGGTCTGGCTGATGTGGTCCGCTCTTTTTCTCACCAGGTGGAAGCTACCACCCTGCCACCGATTAATGATCTAGGACACAATCTGAGAGCTGGTGACTGGGTTGTCATCAAGAAACACATGAGGAAGACGTGTTTGGAGCCACGTTGGAAGGGACCCTATCAAGTGATACTAATGACTACCACTGCTGTTAAATGTGCAGGAGTTCCGAACTGGATCCATGCCAGTCACACGAAAAAGGTCACGTGTCCAACTGATGAGGAAGCTGAGTTGTTGAAAGTACCAAAAACAAACAAGGAAGTATCAGGGCCGGAGAATGATTGAAGGGGAACTGAGACTGAAGGAGAGCCCGCTGAGGACGGCTTGGTCACTCCAGTAAGAGACGAAGGAGAAGAGTTCCAGAGGGGTGACGGGGAGCCTATCTCAACTGGGGCCTAGTCAGAGGGAGGTTCTCCCAGAAGCAGACAATTATGAAAATGAGCCAGAGCCATTGACATACCCAGAAGGTGAAGGAGTTGAGGTGGAAGAGATTCAGAGTGTCCAGACTCCTCCTGAGCAAATTGCAGGTCCATCAAGTGACAACACCATAGAGTCAAGAAAGGGTGAAGGGTTACCACTGGAAGGATCAAAGACCCGAAAGATACTGAAAGGAGATAAGTGGCCAGGGTTGCAAGTGAAGAGGGCAGAAGTGGATGTCGAAGATGCAATAGAGGAAGAAGTTGATACGACAAGGAAAGAAGATCTAAGTGAAGGAGAGTTGCAAGGTGATCGCAAGTTGAAAAGATAGAAGGTACGCAGGTCCTGAATGGCGGTATGCAACAACAGCTGAATGGCAAAAAGAATTTCTGGCGTTTTGTTTTGATCGAGAAGTCCCGGGTCAATACTTTGGCACCTGCATCTGGTTGAAGGGACTGAATTGGTATAAAGAGTTGAGCTAAGATTAAAGATTGAGAAAAGAGACTGGTAGTTTACCGGATGAGACTTTGAAAACCTGAATTGACTGCGGAGAGGGCTATGACTCTTCAAACCAGGCTTCCTTTAGACATTCTTTTAGCGAGAAATGGTGGAGTTTGTAAGATGCTTCATGAGCATCATTGTTGTGCATATATACCAGATAATAATAATGAGATTAGAAGTATGCTTACCAACTTGACTAGAGGTGGTACAGACTTGAAAGAATTGAAAGAACCAGGTGTTTGGGAAAAGGTTGGAAAAGGGTTTGCTTCAGTGGGAAATTGGCTTAACAACATTTGGCATGGGATATTGTCTAAAATAATATGGGGAATACTGATTGTTATAGCTTGCATATTTGGATTGTGGGTGGCATGTAAAATTAGTAAATGGATAAAATTGAATATGGTGAAAAATAATCGAGGAGGGAAGAAAAAGAAAGGGAAAAATTGTTTAGAGAAAAATGCAGGGAGAAGCCAATAAGGGAAGAGATTGAAATGAAAGAATTTTAATTAATGTACAATTTTTGGGGAAAGTTTTGTGTGATGACAAGAGTCATCAGAGGAGGGATTGTTGAAGTGTGTCTTTTTAAAGCAATATTAATACGAAAAGCTTGAAATATATTGTGTGATGAAGATGCGTAGAAAAATGTTAACATAGAAAATAATGCATGTGTTTGAAATGTGCCCGCGGGGTGTGGTTGCCAATGCATATGAAAACTAATGAGAAGCTTACTAATTCTGAATTTAATTTAGCAATATTGTTTTGAACTCTATTAGTGTAGCATAATTAGGGTTCTGTGTTAAGTTTTGCTTATTAATTTAGAGGGCCTTAGCTTAGCGAGGGTTTGGGCCTAGCTGCCTGGCCTCATATTGAATTGTATTTTCTAATGTGTAATGTTCTGTTTTCCTGAAGGACACAAAGCTGTACTTTTCCAGAAGATTAGATGTGTGTAGCTGTAGTGAAATTCTTTCTCATGAGAACCGACTTGCTCAAGGCGATGTTCTTGCTAGGTGCAACAGTGTAATTTGTAACAGGTGCAAGGTTAACCGTACTAGGAGAAGACAATGAAGACACTGACTGGACCGCAAAGTGTAACATTTTCCGCCTGACATTCCACCTTCTGAAGACGTCAATAACATGGACCAATCCACGGCATGGGAACTGTGAAAGAGGAAAATTCTATCAAGGTGCTCACCAAATTATTGGACAAAGATAACAATGCACCAAACTTTATCCAATGAGGAATTAGGGAACAATTAGGCAGTTTTGATTTAACGGGGTGGCCCAAGAAGAAACCAGCTCACTTCACTCCAATTCACTCCATTTCGGCATCTCCATTTGTCATTCCTATTGCCCTAGCGTTTTCCTGAGTTTATTCTGAGTACTTAAAACCATCCTCTACCCCATTCTTTACTGTGACTAACTTCTCCTCCACCTGAGGGAAGTAAATTTGTTTCTGAGTTATGCTATCTTGAGACTTTACCCCGTCCTATCTCTGCTGATGGCGAATCGACTGATGTCCTGAGAATGAAGACTGGCACTGTTTGCTGATCTGTTGGATTGGTAACTATCCAATGCAAATTGTAATTGTCTGTTTGCCTTTCCTTTCTAGGTACCAACTGCTATTTTGATAGAGGCCTTAATTTAGATGTTTTCTAAATTCGTGTTCACTAAAATGTTTTGCATGAAGCCCAACATGCTAATGCTAATTTGAGGTTAGTTAAGGCGTTCACTGTTATCTTGTGCAAATAGACAAATGACTGAGTTCTTGCTTTGTTGATTCATGTACTAATAAGTCTCTGCTAAGTTGATTCATATAATGAAGTGCCTAAATGCCGAATTAATATAGCTGATGCATTGATTAAGTCGCGCTTTGATCACTGATTGGATTGTTTTGGTGTGGTTTATTGTTAATGAGATTAATAGATTTGATGTTAGATTGTAACCAATAGGGAAATAAATCTCTAAACTCTTAACTAAACTGGTCTGGTTATTTGTGACTGAAAGGTCATGTTGTGTTAAATTGTGGGCCCTATTGATATGTCATTGATTGGTGCTTGTTGTTATCAATTACTTTATGATATTAATGATTGATGATTAATGAGGGGGAAATTCTCGTACTGGGAAGTCTCCAAACGTGGTCCAAAGGTTTGTCGACCTAAACGCGTCTCCTTGTAAGTTTACTTATTAAGGCTCTGACGCGCTAACAGCTGCCACCTTCGGAAAGCTGTGTGAGCATTCTGTGTGCTCCTGGCACATGTAGCTTTTTGCATCTTTACTCAAGTGTTATATGAAACACGTACTTCTGTAAAGGCAGTTCCCAAACCCTGGGCACCCTTCCATCACTACCACTCATGCAGATATGCCCACTCATGATGTCACATGATGCAGTCATAGTTGTTAATGGTAAGTATCCCCTGTACCTCATACAGACAGCAGTCTTGTGCCACCTACAAGTGGGATTACAAATATAGTGAATGAGATGCCAGGTAGCCCTCTAACTTTGCAAACAAACTGCAGTCAAAGTGTAAAACCAACCGGATTTGACAATTCTAGGCCTTATTCTAGCATTAAGTCGGTTAACTGAAAAAGTGTTTTAAAACCTACGAGGCTTTAATGTATATTGATTAGGTTCACCACGTCGATGTTATGCCGATCTGCATATTTCTGTGCTAATAGAGACACCAATAGTTGTATTACAGCTTTATATTGCAAAAGCCAACACAATGATTTAGTAATTAATTCTGTGTAGCTTGGGTTAGGAGCCCCTTAAAATTACGTTTCTGTGTTATTTAATTTTGCCGATTAGTGCAAATTTAGTTCCTTAACAAATTTCAAAATTTTAATGCATGTGTTCCGAGAAGGATTTTTAGCAATGCTATTAAAATCTCCCCTTCAATGAACTGGAACCAAAGCCAATGTACCCAGTTTGATCCTCCAGTAGTGATCTTCATATAGTTGTTTCTCCAGGGCAGTACATTAACTTGAGATGTAAAATTCTCACATACTTTCTGCTTTGTCAGAGCACAGTGGGACTTTTGTCACTGTCCTGCACGCCTGGGCCCATATTAGCATATGGGGTTGCCTTGTGTTCCTCAGAGCCTGGATTAGTACAATCCAAAAAACAAATAATGGTTAGAGTGAGTAAGTACATCCTTCCTCAGGGGTATCAAACATACCACCAATGATTTATCACTACACAATAAACATATATATATATTTAGTGATAAAATAAAATAGACAGTATCTTACATTGTTTAAGTTCATCACATAAGCAATATAACATAACAGTGTGCACCTTGCACAGTGAAAAAAAGTGTTCATGCTGACGATGAGTACTTGTGCATAAATTGATCTACAAAATTGATTCCTTGATTATTAATGGCTTCAGTCTGTCCTTAATTTCTTCTAAACAGATTTGTGCTTATTTATCTGGTAGCTTGGACAAAGCAGTCAGGCTTAACTCAAAGGTAATGTGTAAAGTATTTATACAGTACACAAACAATAACAAAGTGAAAGCCTAACTGAAAAAAAAATCCAAAACCAATTTTGCTTCAGGTTCCAGATGACAGGACAGTCCTTCTTCTGATTGGCACAGGTTCGGGAGGGTTCTTATGAGAGGTCTGTGGGGTCCACCTTTATGCCCAGTGCCAGGCTGTAGGTGAAAGGCAAGCCCTTGTCTACCCCTTAACTATTTTTGGTCAGTTCTTACCTCCTGTGGACCACATCATGGTATTCCTGGCCCACTTCTTGCCTACTCTGAGCAACCTGTCCTTTAGCCCCTCCTTGGAGTTTCAGAGGGTCCCCCAGATTCATCAACGTCACTCAAGGAAGGCCTGATGCAGATCATTGCCTGCTTTGTGTGACACAAGCAGGCCTGTCAAGTGATCAAGGTAGCAAAAATCATGGCCTTTTTCCTCATGACAGGCAAAAGATCCTCCTGTCCTAAAATCTTTCCCTGGAATCTCAGGCCACCTGTAGACATTTTCTTAAACTATGACCTCATCTTTAGCATCGTGGCATTGGCTATGGCCTCCTGGACCCTGCGATCATGCTGATCACTCACGACAACAAAACAATAGATTCCTTGATCCTGGCCAATTCAAGGGGTATCTGGAGGCAGAAACAGGGAGTCCCAGGGACTCCTCTGAATCCCCATCTACACTCCAGTGCCCCAGGGTGTCCCTCTGAAGAACATCAGCACCTGGAGGAGGTCAGCAGACAATGGTCAGTGGGACTGAAGCCACACCCCCTGCAAGGACATGCACAGTAGGGAAGAGTTCCAGTCCCCCTTGAAGCCTGCACCCTCCACTTATGAGACTTCATGCTCCTGAATTCCCGCAGGTCGACAGTCTGTTGCACAGAAATACACACCACCACTACTGCCAGCTACACTGCACTGGCTGCGGGTCCCCCCAGTCACCTGCTGGCTGTCTACTGCTTGCTAACCCTTTCTTCTTTTGGCATCTCACACCTTAGGCTATGAAACATGGCGGTTACCTCCTGCCCACAACATAACCTAAACCTTGAAAAGCCCTGACCACTGTGCCCCAGGTCATTCAAAGTTGGTTTGCCTTTTTGAGACAGCAGGCCATTAAGCGCCCCACCAGCCCTTTCCTTTACCTAAGCCCTCTGATTTCCATTACATGTTCCCCGTAGGTCACCAGCCCTCTCCCACAATGTAGGAAGCTGGCCTGGTGTGTGGTGGGTACCTAAGGTACTTACACGGTATACCAGGTCCAGGTATCCCCTATTAATGTAGAGTAGGCAGTGTCTAGAAGCCAGAGCCTCTAGAGGTAGTTGTGGATGAGCAGCCAAGGCTTATCTAGGAGACATGCAAAGCTCATGTAATGCCATTGTAGTCACCAAGCACTTACACACATGAAAGAATACACTCAGTGTTACAAAAATAAAGGTACTTTACTATGGTAACACAACACCAAAGATACTATAGAGGTAATACTCCCTTAGGAGGGAAGTAATACACAGGTTATACACACTAGTTGACAGAAATAGTCATAAGAATAGTTAGAAGACAGTGCAAACAGTGTAAAACACAATATAGAATAGTGGCCCTAGGAGGTAAGCACAAACAATATACTAAAAAAATTGAATGCAAGAGTATCACCCCCAACTAGGTAAGTGGAGTGTGTAGAGGGCCTCTGGGGGTATCAGGAAACCACAAAGGTAAGCAGTACAACACCCCCCACCAACCAGACCAGGAAAACAGGAGTAAATTACTAGAATTTCCCCAGAACACCCACTTAGAAGAAAAGAAGAGAACTCCAAAACCCAGAGATGACTGCAAGAAACCAACAGTGGATTCCGGAAGAGGAAGTCCCGTGGAAAGAGGGGACCAAGTCCAGAAGACAGAGCAGAGTCCCTACCCACCAAGCTGAGGATAGCAGGAGTTGGTTGATGGTAAGAAAAGAACGTCAGCACTGCAGCCCTGGAGTCGGAGTCGAGTTCCTGGAGGATGCAGGTGATGTCCCACGCCAGAAGGAGGATTGCAGTTGGGTTTGCGTGTCCAGATTCCACCAACAAGCCTTGGCACGGGCAAAACTCATGGTTGGTGGAAAGTGGTGCTGCCGGAGACCAGCAAGGCCCAGGAGGACTCAACCCAGGAGGGGGAATCGGAGGGGGCCCTCAGCATTGCAGAGAGCCCACAGAAGCACAGACAGCACACACTGGAGTACCACAGGATGGGGACACAGAAGGTGCAAATAGAGCCCAAGCAGCACTACGAAAAGGAGTCCCACACCGTAGGAGAGCCACTCAGGGAGCTGTGCATCGCAGGAATGAGTGCTGGAGGTTGGAGCTACACGATGCCTGAAGACCCCTTTGAAGAAGTAGCAACAAGCCTTGGCAGCTGCAAAAGATGCTGTGCATGGGGATAGTGTCCTGCATGGAAAGGCAAGTGTTTACCTCCTCCCAATTTGGGCAGCTGTCTCGACCGTCTCGACCACTTCTTATGACCACCCGTGCTGCAGGATCCACGCAGCTCAGCAGGAGAGGGGATCCACTCAGCCGGTCGTCGTTGCTGTTGGTGCCTGCCATTGCAGGGGAATTACTCATCCACTCCAAAGGAGATTCCTTCTTCTTTCCTGTGCATACTGATGATAGGCTGTCCTCAGAGGATGCATGACTGGAGAAATGTTGCAGAAACGGCAAGGAGCTGTAGAAACAATGTTGCAGGCGAGTCTTTGTCTTTGTTGCAGACTGTTGGATCCTGGAGAGTCCAAATGGAGTTTCTTTGGTCAGAAGTTGATGTAACGGATGCAGGTGAATCCTGATGGAATCTTGCAAGCTCAATCGGAGGAACAACCCAAAGGAGAGACCCTAAATAGCCCTGAAAGGGGGATTGGTAACTAAGATTCACAAGAGTTTCTTGCCAACCTTGGATCCAAGATGGCAGAACCCAGGGACCCTCTGGAGGAGCTCTGGGCACCACCCCTGGGGTAGCGATGGACAGAGGAGTGGTTACTCCCCTTTCCTTTCTCCAGTTTCATGCCAGATCAGGGACTGGAGGTCCATGAACCGGTGTACACTGGTTTACGCATGGAGGGAACCAAATGTGCCCTTCAAAGCATACCAGTGGCTTAGGGAGGTTACTCCTCCCAAACCATGTAACACCTATTTCCAAAGGGAGAGGGTGTAACACCCCTCTCCGAAAGGAAATACTTTGTTCTGCATTCTTGGGCTTGAGCTGCTCAAGCAACAGTAGGGCAGAAACCTGTCTGTGAGGTGGCAGCAGCTGGGGCTGTCTGGAAAACCTCAGAAGGCTGTGGAAGCAATGCTGGGGTCCTCTAAGGAGCCCCCAGAGTGCATGGAATCATACAACCAATACTTACAAAGGTCTTGGGGTATAATTCCAACATGTTTGATACCAAACATGCCTAGGTTCGGTGTTACCATTATGTAGCTGGACATAGGTAGTGACCTATGTCCAGTACATGCATAAAATGGCATCCCCGCACTCACAAAGTTAAGGAAAATGGTTCTGGAGTTTGTGGGGGTACCTCTGCTAGTGCAGGGGTGCCCTCACACACAGATACATGCTCCATGCCCTCTGGGCTGAGAGGGCCTACCATAGGGGTGACTTATAGTGAACTGGTGCAGTCACCTATAGTGAGAACAGGTGCATGCACCCGGTTCATGCAGACAGCAATGGCAGGCCTGAAGAACCCTTTGCATGGGCTCCCTATGGTTTGCAGAATAACTTCTGCAGCCTATAGGGATCCCCTGGAACCCCAATGCCCTCGGTACCATATACCAGGGGCTTACATGGGGGCACCAGTGTGCCAATTGTGGGATGGATGAATACAGAGTTTTGAGAGAGAGAGTATAATCACTGGGGTCCTGGTTAGCAGGATCCCAGTGAACACAGCCAAACACACTGATATCAGGCAGAAAAAAGGGGGTAATCCCTACACCCAAGCCTTCTTTTTAGACATTTCTGGTGAGGGTACACTTGTGTACGACACCAGAAGGTCTTTAGTTATACCCGCTGGCTGAAGCCTGACATTGCTCTTCTGCAAGAAACCCACATATCATATGACAAGAGTCAGAAATGACACCAGGATTGGGTGAAACGCAAGTACTGTGCCTGCAAGGTCCTGTCAGGAGTGTGAGAGGCCCTGTCTGCCAAAATATATTGCAAGGGCAGAGTCGCCATACTGCTGGCTAAGACACTCCAGACTTGGGGAAACCTGCACACTCACTTTCCCCTTATCAAGTTCTCGCTCCATGATCATGCCCTTCTCATTGGCTCCATTTATATCCCAATCCATTCCAAGAAATGCACCTATGTTGCTCTGACATTGATCTTTCTGCATAATCCCAGAACTAAGCTTCTCGTGGGTGATGGGTGGGAGGCAGCTGGAACATGTTCTTGACCTCTTCCTTGACAAATCTGACCAGCCCCTCCACCACAATACCACAGATAGTGGCCGCCTTAGTGACCTGCTAACAGATTTTTCCCTAACAGATCTGTAGAGGCTGCTTCAACTCACCCCGTGGTGTAACTCCTCTTTACTAAATGGATGATTGGAGCCCTATTGGCTGGAGTTTGAAGCCAAGGGGAACCATCATTTTTCATACCTCTTTAAGGATGAGGAATTCAAGTTGTTTGCTGAAGCCTGAGAGCTGTATGGTCTCCTGGTGAAACAGTTTTGGAACAACCAACAGTGCAATGCTGCCTTCACCCGGCCCTGGTATCCCCCCACTGGACCTGCCCTCCTCCCTACTGATGGACTTCATACCTGGTCATGGGCAGTGCAGGGGGCCACCCTGTGTCCCCCAGCGCTGCCTTTCTACAAGCCTTTTTATGGCAGGACCGTCCCATAAAAAGGCTGGTGGAAGGGGGACTTGTGATCAGCACGGCGGTGTTGAACTCAGCACCGATGTGGCTGACCATGACTATGACTGCCGCCATGCCTCTGGGATCCATGATCCTGGCAGTGGTGCCCTGGCGGTCTCACAGCCAGGGCCATAATCTGGTTGTTGGACCGCCAGGAGATTGGCACTCTGACCAAAATCATAATGAGGGCCCCAGTCTTGGAAATGTCAGTCATGACATATGGGCTTTCCTTATTTAGGGCCTGATTATGAGTTTGGCGGTCAGCAAACCTGACCGCCAGATCCATGGTGAGGAGACCTCTGCAAAGCTGGCAGTCTCCCCACCTACCCTATTACGAGTTTTCCCCTGGGCTGACCGATGGAAACCAAGAGCTGGTCAGCCCAATGAAAAACGCGCGGTGCCATTGGACTCGGCTCCACATGGAGTCGAGTCCAAATACATCACACTGTGGGCTCTCATTGCACCCTCTGAATGTGCACTCTCTGCTAAGCATTCCGGCAGTGGCTCCCAACATTTGTTCTCTGACAGCCTTTTTATGGAGGTCAGACCACCATAAAAAGGCTGGCGGAGAACATGGTTAAAATCAGCATTTGTGCAGAAGAAAATCTTTCTTTTCAACCAGGAGGACACGCTTCTCCTTGCACCTGCCCTTTCCTCATTGAAGGAAGGGCCACCCAAGCTCTTTGGGCTGCAGAAGTTTCAGAAGAAGTTCCTCGTTGAACTTATAAATAACTCAAAGCATCCCATTATCCCTGGGACTCCTGTTTGGTTACCCATACTTGATATTACACATCTTGCCTAAAAGCGACCTCTGTCCCAGGATTTCCTCTAAATGCAGCCGCTGATATGGTTACCATTCCCTAGGTTATTCCTTCTCCTAAAGAGACCCTAACACCTCCTTAAAAAGTTCGAACAATGTCAAAAGAAAACAAGACAGACCCAACTAACAGATTGTCCCATAAGGTGAATTGTTCTGTGGGTGTATTTGTTTGAGATATAAGAATGGCTGTCTTGTGAATTTTTATCCATGCGCCAACTATTATAGAAACAACAGTGATATTTTTAATGTTCTTTTTTATGGTGTTTTTTTATTTGTGGTGCATTTTTTCAATAATTCTTTCTCTATTGTGTTATGAATTTAGTCTTTCACTTTTTGACAATAACATAATAAAAGAAGGTTGTACAGACTGGTTACATTATTATATATAATTAACAGATTGTTTAACTGTCTAAATGTGAGTATAGCTTGCTGATCTATTCGGTAGTTGGAAGTCATACTTGATTATATATTACTTATAAGCGAGTTTCACATGCATGTTTGTGTTTGTTGTGATGTTTTAAGCCCAAGTTCACATGAGCATTTGGGTTGCTCTTGTGCTCTGTAAGCTCTTTTGTCTGTATTTATATATTGCAATTATTGGAAGACATCTTCCTCTGCAGGGATGAGGTCAAAGCTGCCATTATGATTCTGGGAAGAGAACCCACACTACTCCATTTATAATGGGCTCCCAACCTTTAAACCATCACCTGTTTCCCAGAAGGTAGGTGTTAGAAATGGGGTCTTTGGTTGGCAGTAAGGTTACCCCCTGTCCAAGCAAGAACACCCACTCTAGTCAGGGCAAAGGAGAATCACACCTGGTTAACCCCCACTCTCCCCCTTGGTTTCTTGGCAAGAGCAGGCAGTCTTACCTCAGAAGCTAGGTGTAAAGTATTTGTACCAATACAAACAGTAATACAGTGAAAACTCTACAAAATTGACACCGTATCAGTTTAGAAAAATAGGCAATATCTATCCAAAGCAAACATGGCCAAAATGGCAAAAATCCAACAAACACAAGTTAAAATATGAATTTTCAAGAGAATGAGGCCCTCATTATGACATTGGGGGTATTTTCAGAATACCGCCAATGACAAGGGTGCCAGAAGACCGCCAGTGGTGGCAGTCTTCTACCCGCCATATTATGGACACTGCAGGATTTCCCCCACAATAAGGGTGGAAATCCTGCAGTAGCCACGCTTGTGGATGGTGGCACCCTGGCGCTGCTACCACCAGCATCGTCCCACCACTAAGACAGCACCAGCCATATTAAGGCCATTAGTACGGCCTGGTGGTGTCCTCCTGGCAGGATGCAGCACTCTTTCCCTGCCAGACAACTACCTCTTTGGACAAAGTAAGTCAGGTGTCTGATAGGGGAGGGGTGTGGGGGGATGGGGGTGTTTTGTGTGAGTGTGAGGTGTCTGCCTGTGTGTGTGCATGTGTGTGTGAATGTGAGTGTTGTGATGTATGCATGATGGTATGCGTGTGAGTGAATGCGTGTATGAAAGTTGAAGTGAGTGCGTGTTTGCATGTCAGTGTGTATGCATGCCTGAATGGGTGTTTGGATGTCTGTGTATGTGTGTATGAATGCGTGTGAGTATGTCTGTATGAATCCGTGTTGGTGTGTATGAGTGAATGTGTGCATGGAAGTGTAGGTGAATGGGTGTATTCATGCTGCGTGTGAGTGTCTGTGTGCGTGTATGCAGGAGGGAGGTGTGGGGTGAGGGATGCTGTGACTGTAGGGGGGTGGGTGGTAATTTGAGTGTGTGTAGCTGTGTGCGTGTATGGGAGTGTGGAGATGTGTGTTTGAATCAGGGGTGGGGTGCGTGTGTTTAAATCAGGGGGTGGGGGTAAGTTTTGTGGGGGTTAGGTGCTTGCTGGGGAGAGTGGGGGAGCCACCTACCGGTGACAGGGAAGTAATTCCCTGCCAGCGGTGAGCCCTACCACTATGGTTTTCGTGCCATTGCTAATGCCGCAGAAACCATGGCGGTAGGCTGGCTCATGATGCCGCCGGCAGTACTCTGGGGGCCTCCGGGTAGGAGATGAATATATAAGGCCCAGCAGTACATACCGCCATGGAGGTATGAGTGGTGATGTGGCAGGTTGGCCACAATGCGTCGATCTCCCAGTCACAACACAGGTGGAGCGTCGATCTTGTCCGCGAAGTCGGCGGCGAATCGTTTATCAGCCGTGTTGCAGATGGTGCAGCGAAAATTACCCCGCACGGCATTTTGTGCGTGGATTTTCAGCTCTTGTTCTGCCCACTTCACCTTTCGAGGGCCCAGGGACTGTATAGAGCACCACTTGGCAGGGCAGGAGTCTCAGCAGAGAGTACAGGTGCTGGACACCCACCACAGTTATAGATAGATATAGATATAGATACATACATATACATATATATATATATACTGTGGTGGGTGCCACTGGGTAGTTATAGATGGGGTCTACTTTGCATAGGAAATACCTTTATTGTGATGCTAATAACTTTGGTGCCATTTCACAAACCTCCACAACACTTTCTAAAAAAATGTGCTACTTTTTGACTAGTTTGTGCTTCGAAAGTTTCAGGGTAATCTGTCAAGTGGGAGCCACGAAAAGAGGGGGGTTCCAAAACGCATTTTCCCCACTCATTTTTCATAGGATCTTTAGACACTGCTACAACCCAAACCACTGAGCGGATTTACACTGAAGTTAGTAGAAAGCTAGATCTTGGTGCAGAAAGAGTGCTTTTTGTGATTTGATGTAACTTTGTTGAGTAGTTTTTGAGAAATCAATGCTAAAATACTTTGTATATCCAGGGATGTAGAATCTCTGTAGATCCGAAAGATCTCCTTCTGAGATATAATTGAATGCCACCACATTGACCAGGAAGTGGAGGCAGCCATTTTAGGACCCGGGACTGAGTTATACATCTAAAAAAATAGTAAAAAAGACTTAGGGGAAAGATAGGGATACCCTGACCCCTTTGGCCTAGACCTTCTTCTCCTTTCCAAAATATACTCCCCACTATGCGCCACAGCCCATGGGGGTGACTCAGATAGTAGTTAAGCTGAGGGGGGCACATACCTCCTCCACTCACCTAAAACGGCCCATGGGACCCCATTCTCTGGGGCTGCCATTTAAATAAATGGGCGGGGCCAGCCCCCTTTTGGCCTAATCATGCCCCAGGGATACCACCTCGGGGCAAATTGCTTTAAAGAGGAGACAGGGCATGCTGCCCCCTCCCCAAGCCTACAAAGGCCCCAGTGACCCCATCCCCGAGGGCTGAGTTATTACTGAGGGAGGGGGAACAGAGCCCCCTCCCTGACCCTAATTAGGTCCCTGGGACTCTGTCCCACTCAGGCCAGATTGTGAGTTAAAGAGGAGGAGGCCACACAGTAGCCCTCCTTACAATGGCCTGAAGACACCTGTTCTTTTTCCCTACCGGCATCCCTGCCGGCAGGGAAACAGAACATATATTGCTTCCTACCACATATATGCCTCACATGTGGTATGTTCTTTGGTTTTTCTTCCTTGTCCATTATGGAGTTCAAAGACTAATTTATTCTGACTATTAATCCAATCACATGTATTCAATTTGATATTTGGCATATAACTTCACATGAATAGATCCCCCAAGGAGGCAACTTTTATGTATATCATTTGTGGTTGTTGTAGTAAGAATTTTTTGAGATATTCATCTGCTTTTAAAATCTTCCTATTTTCCCTTATTATTTTTTTTCACATCACATTGTGATACATTACAGTATGATATGTTTCTTATGCAATCTCCATTTTTATTCGATTTCCCTTTTTCTTTGTAAAGAGGAGGTAATCTATTTTTCTCTTTTGCTCAATATGTCAGTCAGATAACTGCTGGGTGCCCTGTTTGTTAAAATCTTTAAAGCATCTCCAAGCCTTGCAGCTCAAAATCTTTCTTCAGAGCAGCTAGTTCATATTAATTTGACATAAGATACACTCCATTTGAGAGCTTCGAGGTGCCCACTGTTTGAATGAAATATACTCCTACCACTACTTGCTTTCCAGTGAATCTTCAAACATATCTTATGATCTCACAGTTGTATTCCAAGATCTAAAATTTGATCTTGTATGCATTGCTTTGATATGTGAATTTCAAATTTAAGATCATATGATTTAATGAATTGATGAAGGACTCCAGTTCCTCCCTACTTCCTTCCCAAACTAAAAAAACATTGATATAACAGAAACAGAGTTTTACCCTTTCTAATATCTCCTGGTTCCGTTCTGTTCACACTGTTTCAGCTTCCCATCCAGCCATCATTAAGTTAGCATATGTTGGAGCAAGTTATTTACCCATGGCTGTTGCTTTAAGCTGCAAAAATAACTACCATCAAATAGAAATACAAGGGCAGTCAACATCCACCACCCTTAGAGATCAATCTGATCTTTTAACACCAATTTAACAATTTTACAATATAGCAATTCAATGAGTCAACAATTTGAAATCCCCCATGGCCTATTTTGGCCAGGGAAGAAAAACTCCAAACTGATTAAAATGTCAAAGCTTTATTCCCTATATCCACAATGCTAAGGTGACATAAATGGTGCGCAGAACTAAATTATTATAAACATAAATACAAACCATAGGCTGACCTAAACATGAAAAATCTCAATCTATACAGCATCAACACCATTAGTCATTCTAACAGAATAACACAAAATAATGAAATGACCAATCAATACTGATTTCAAGGTGTGTGCAGATGATACTGTCATGCTGAATTTTACACAAAAATAATTAGCCTGCTGGTTGGGTAATCCTTATTACTATTACGAATTTGGATTGGCATGTGTGGGAATGGGCTGACGCATGCAACAAAAAGCAAAAGACAAAAAAAGACAAAAATAATTTTAAAAATTATCTAACCAGGGTGCTAACCAAAAATTCAGTCTGATGAAAGTTGACTAAGGTGAAAGTGAAGACATAAATTAACACATTGCAGGTTTTACCTCTGTTTAGGCAACAGCAGGCAGTACGATTCATCAAAGCAAAGTGTTACAGCCACAGGACATCAGTAGGCAGCTTTCCGGGGCAGTGCAGAACACGGGCTGCACATGGGCAAGAGTAGCATTTCAGTGTAGAATGGACATAGAAATACTGAACATCATTAGCATAGGGACATCTATATAAGTGACAAAGGCTTCAAAAGGATGATTAAGATGTACTCTTCTGAACATATTAAAGACCAACAAGAACAGAGGATGGTTTAAAGACATAGGTGGTCATTACAACCCTGGCGGACATTGTTAAAGTGGCGGTAAGACCTCCAACAGGCCGGCGGTAAAAAAAATGGAATTACGACCGTGGTGGAAACCGCCAACAAAGACAGCCACTTTAACACTCCGACCGCCACGGCGGTACAGACAAACAGCGCAGCGTTCACCGCCAACAGACAGGCGGAGGACAATGTACCGCCCACAGTATCACAACCTACAAATCCGCCACCATTTCCGGGGCGGATTCACCGTGGATAAAAACACAGCGGAAACAGGAATTTCGAAGGGAAAACGCTCACCTCTACACACTCCACGAGGAAGGAGGGCACCATGGAGCCGTAACTCCATATTCTCCCTGCGTAAGTCTTCCTGCTCCTATACGAGGATCATCAACGCCGTGGCGAAGACCACGGTGAGTACTGCACCTACGATATAGGGGAGGCAAAAACACAGGGACACACACAACCAACATCCCAACCCCCACCCCGACCCTCACCCACTACAACACACACACCAATGCATATCTACACATTACAGTAACACCCCTCAACTCCCCCGGAAGAATGCAAAGACAAAACGAAATGAGTTGAACCATTATAATATATCAAAATACCGTAAGCAAATATATACCGATATATATACACAATAAACAAAATATACACCACGATTAGTAGTGCAGGTATTGCACCATTCATAGTCCGTGGACCACTGGGCCCAAAATGCATGGGTGAGGCCCACACAAGATACCCGATCAAAACAGAGAGAACACTGCAGGGGCATCGGATAGAAATACAGCAGGCACCTCAGGGGGAAGGGAAGGGGGGGAGCACTTCAGCCGGATGAGTGGACGACGCCAGATCCACGAGGGGGCTCCATGCCCATTGATGTATCCTGGGGAGTGAAAACCCACAGTCTCTCAAGTCTCTGCAGTGGGTGGGTTGCCCACTGTACCATCCAGGGGAGTGCAAAGCCACAGTCTCTAAAGTCTCTGCAGTGGGTGGGTTGCCCACTGTACCATCCTGGGGAGTGCAAAGCCACAGTCTCACAAGTCTCTACAGTGGGTGGGTTGCCCACTGTACCATCCTGGGAAGTGCAAAGGCACAGTCTCTCAAGTCTCTGCAGTGGGTGGGTTGCCCACTGTACCATCCTGGGGAGTGCAAAGCCACAGTCTCTCAAGTCTCTGCAGTGGGTGGGTTGCCCACTGTACCATCCTGGGGAGTGCAAAGCCACAGTCTCTCAAGTCTCTACAGTGGGTGGCTTGCCCACTGTACCATCCTGGGGAGTGCAAAGCCACAGTCTCTCAAGTGGATAACAGTCTCCACTGGTTCTGGAGGGGGACTGGTGCCCAGAGTGCTTCATCCTGCCAAGGACAGACGGAGTGGATGCTGTTCTCCACTGGTTCTGGAGGGGGACTGGTGCCCAGAGTGCAGCACACACCCCGTGACAGTCCCAGTTGCGTCACTGCCCCTGCCACTAATGGGCTAGCGGTGCATTCCATGGCGGTCTTTGCCCTGTTCAGAGGTCCCTGGCCTGCTCAGCGGTGCTTGAGTTGCCAGTGTCAGACCTGTTCAGCAGTGCATTCCATGGCGGTCTTTGCCCTGTTCAGCGGTCCCTGGCCTGTTCAGCGGTGCTTGCCAGGGCGGTCCTTCATTGCCCAGCAAGGCTGTGGCTGGCGGTCCTTCATGGGTCAGCTGGGCTGTGGCTTGCGGGGCCCTCCTGGCCAGCTGGGCTGTGGCTGGCGGTGGCCTCCTGGCCAGTGACGATGGGGCTGCCCTCCTGGGCAGTGACTCTGGCGGTGGACTCCTGGCCAGTGACGATGGGGCTGGCCTCCTGGGCAGTGACTCTGGCGGTGGCCTCCTGGCCAGTGACGATGGGGCTGGCGGTGACCTCCTGGGCAGCAGGGATGATGCCGGTCTTCTCCGCCGTGCTGCTCCTCCCAGACTTTGGAGATTTCTTCTGACCCTTCCCCACCTTGGGAGGAGTCACAGCTGAGTCGACACTCCCCCCTGGACCCTTGTGAATGGCTTTGCTGGCTGGAGTCTTCCCCCTCTCCAGCCGGGCACTGTCTAACTTCTGGTGCTTCACAGGGGGGGACTGGCTGTGCTCTGGCTCTGTGCCACACTGGCTGGCCTGGTGGCCGGTGCACTCTACATACCTGTAACAACAGGCACCACTGGTAACGAAGATTTCTTGGCTGAGGTACTAGTACGGGACCTATGAGTTGGAGGGGGGGTTGGGAAATAGGTTAAGGGGGACAGGAAAAGTTGTTTGGACACACTGGAACAGGTAGCTGGAGGGGGTTTGTGAGTGGAGAAAGAGGTGGTGATTGTAGGAGGTGTAATTTTTGTGGATTTGGGTGCAGGTGCATGGGCTGGAGGCTGTCGTGAGGTGGATGGCTGTTGGGTGGGTGTGTGCCTGCATTTGTGTGTCTTCGGAGGAGGCGTCACAGGCACACTCGGAGAGGACACAGGGGACGTGGAAATGGTAGTGGGGGTGGTGACTGCACGTGAGCGGGGTGTGGTGGTGGGTGTGCTGGTGCGGGACGTAGTGGCTGTAGTGCTAGTGCATGCAGGTGTGAGTGTAGACGAGACTGGGAGGGAGGAGGGAGACGAGGAGGAGGGGGACACAGTGGAGGCAGTGGATGTTGGTGTGTCTGTATGTGTGTGATGCTTGCGTGAGTGCCTGTGGGATGTGTGGTGCTTATGTTTGCCTGAACTTACCTTGTGTGGTGAGGTGTGTGCATGCTGGTCTGATGGTGTGCTTGGGATAGGCTGAGGTGCAGGGGATTGGGTCTGGGTGGAGGAAGTTGGAGGGGGGAGGATAGACACAGGGACAATAGTTGCCATCAGTGCTGAGGCCAGAGTTTGCAGGGTTCGATGAAGGGCAGCCTGACCAGAATTAATGCCCTCCAGGAATGCATTTGTGTGTTGCAATTCCCTTTCTACACCCTGGATGGCATTCAAAATGGTAGACTGCCCAACAGTGAGTGACCTGATGAGGTCAATGGCCTCCTCACTGAGGTCAGCAGAGGTGACAGGGGCAGGGGCTGAGGTGCCTGGGGCGAAGGTGATGCCCACCCTCCTGGGTGAGCGGGCACGGGGCGAAGGCTGAGGGACTGCTGGGAGGGCGGTGCTGGTAGGGGGGGTGGCGGCTGTACCTGTAGAAGTGGGGGGCACAGATTTTGCCGCCACCACAAGGGAGCTCCCATCGGAGGATGAGTCCGTGTCACTGGTTGCAGATCCTGTGACCGCCGTGGTGCTCCCCTCGCCCTCCGTCCCACTGGTGTATTCTGAGTCCATGGTGTGGCCCTCCATGGCCATGTGGGATGCAGCTCCCTCGTGCTCCGGTGCCACTGTACCTCCGCCTGATGATGCTGATGCACACAAGAACAGGCAGACCACAAAAAGGGGGGGGACGACAGAAGAAAGACAGGTTGAGTGCATGGCTTACCACTACCGTTGGCGGACAATACAGACACAGCAGCTCCCTGCACTACGTCGTGCTGTTGGGGTCTACAGATGCAATTCCTGGGAAATGGCCTACAAGGCTATGGATGACATCTGCACACATAGATGACACAGGGGCATGAATACCTGTACTTGGCACTCTACAGAGGTGGGGTGCCACATGGCCTGCATTACGGAGGGGCCTAGCCTACGGAACTTGCCCTGGCCTAGGGAAACCCACAGCCCTCCTCCCCCACCCAGACACCTTCACTGCGCGCAAAGTCTGCTGAATGATGTTGTACTCACCCCCTTGTGTCTGCTGTGATGCCCTCAAGCACCCATCCAACTCCGGGTAGGCCACCGCCAGGATCCCGAACATCAGGGGGGTCATGTTTCGACGGGCACCCCTCCCACGTTGGGAGGCGATCCCCAGCTGAGCCTCCGCCGTCTTCTTGCTCCAGCTGCGAATGTCCTCCCATCTTTTCCGGCAGTGGGTGCTCTGTCTGTGATAGACCCCCAGGGTCTGGACGTCCTTGGCGATGGCACGCCTTCTTCTGGTGGGTGCTGACCTACATGACATGTACAGGGGAAGAAGAGTAGTCATTAACAACTGCACCGTCTAAGTGACTGGCCCCCATCCCTACCCTTGCCATGTGGCACATGCATTCACAGTCCTTCATGCACGCAGAACTGTGCACCCTTCATTCTTACAACCAGCCCTCTCCACACAGGCATAGCCCATACAACATGGTCCCTGTATACTCAACTGTTGGTCAGGAGGACCGTAGAGTAGCGTGTACTGGGGGAGGGCTCCGTCGACGAGCTTCTCCAACTCCTCTGCAGTGAAGGCAGGGGCCCTGTCCCCAGACGCACGAGCCATTGTCTCTTCCAGACCGAGGTCACAGCAGCACTTGCAGTGTAGGTCCTCTCCTGTCGAAGATTACCAGAGGGTGGAAGGTCTGTGGTGGGCTGTGCCTGTGTGAGGGGAACCGACTGTCCCGAGGCCCACGATGGTCCGGGCTGGTCATCTAGATCCAGTTGGACAGAGCTGCTGTCATCACTGTGGGCCTCTTCTGTGGGTGGGGTGGAGATGTCTGGACCCTCCTGTCTGGTGACGTTGGGTAGGTGTCCTGCAGGGGTGTAAAAACATGATTATTGCATCTGTGTGTGTCATGGTGTGCAATGGGTGGGTGACTGTGTACCCCAGTGCTAGCATTCCTCAGTGGGGGCCTCTGTGATGATGGTTGAGGGGGTGTTATGGGTATGTGCAGTGGGCATGCTTTAGTGATTGGTGTCCATGCTTTGTTGCTGCATGCAGGGCTTGGTGTTAGGATGGGTGGTTTGTGTTGTTAGTACATTTGTGAGGAGTTGGAATGATAGGGGAGGGGGCGAGGGTGGGGGCCTGTGATAGCATGCAGGTAGGGTGGGGGATATAATAGTTAAAGGTTTGACTTACCAGAGTCCATTCCTCCACCGACTCCTGCGAGGCCCTCCGGATGCAGAATCGCCACGACCTGCTCCTCCCATGTTGTTAGTTGTGGGTGAGGAGGTGGGGGTCCGCCGCCAGTCCGCTGAACCGCGATGTGGTGTCTTGAGACCACGGAACGCACCTTCCCCCGTAGGTCGTTCCAACTCTTCCTGATGTAGTCCCTATTTCTTGGGTGCTGTCCCACTGCGTTGACCCTGTCGACTATTCTTCGCCATAGCTCCATCTTCCTTGCAATTGAGGTGTGCTGCACCTGGGATCCAAATAGCTGTGGCTCTACCCAGACGATTTCCCCCACCATGACCCTGAGCTCCTCCTCCGAGAACCTGGGGTGTCTTTGTCGTGTCATGGGGTGGTGTAGGTGATGTGTGGGGTGGGGTGTGTGGTGACAAGTGTGGTGATATGTAGTGGTGTGTTGTGTGAGGTACGTGGAAGTTGTGTGGGTGATGGTGTTGAGTGCCTGTGGCTGCTAGTTTGTGGATGGTAGTGTCTGTCTCTGGCCTTCTTTTGGAAAAACTTTGGTCGTGGGGGTTTGTGGGTGATGTGGGTGTGTGTTTTATATTGGATTGGGTGTCTGGGAGTGGTGTGTGTATGTGTATCAGGTGTGTGTATTTCGAATTGTCCAATGTGGCGGTCTTTTGTATGTGTGTGTGTATTTTGAGCGCGGCAGTGTATACCGCCAATGGAATACCGCGGTTGAAAGACCGCTGCGTGGATTCGTGGGTTGTGATAGCATGGACGTATTTCTGTTGGCGTGACGGTGGAGGCTTTGTTTTCGCCAGTTTATCACTGACCTTTGGTGTGGCGGACTTGTGTGGGTGTCTGAATTTTGTCGGATTTCGAGATGTGGGTCGTAATAGCTGTGGCGGATTTCCACGGCGGTGTGTTGGCGGTCTTCTGCACGGCGGTAAGCAGCTTTTACCGCCAATGTTGTAATGACCCCATAGACTCAAACAAGAAATGGAAAAGAATCTCAGGGGAAAATGGACAGAGAATGACAAGCCTTCTCCTCAGGATAGATTAACTAAAGTTCCCAAAGTTTTTAACTCTTCACCAAGTGGTCAGAGATTGTGGGCTCATGCAGGGTGATGCAATCAAAAACATTCATATTCTGTCTTTTTCTGGTTGCAACTCTTCCACTTCTTCCCAGGAATGGTACTAGGACCGTATGATGCATTTCCTTAGTTCAGTTGAGAGTTTACAATATGCACTAGTTTTGCAATATGGTGTTCCGTTCCCAGGGATGGTAGTGTGATTTCAATACTTATCACCCCACAATGAATGGGCTTTGTGACTAAAGCAAAAAGAACAAAATAGGTTACATTCACAATGTCATTTGGCCTTAACTTTAGGCAATAATACAATGGAAGATTCACTAACACATGAAAAAGCCTAAGAGAGAATTTAGGTCAAAGATGATATAATGAGGCAGCAGTACTGCAAAAATGAGTTAAAGGCCTAGTTCACTGATGCCAACTCTAATACAATACAATGAGAAGTTAATATACCTAAGTCCTACTGTTCATCTTACAATATTAAGCACAAAGGCTTAAGCAAATCTGTTATTAATAAAAGATATTGCTGCATGACGTTAAGTATGAATAAGGCATACATTTTAATTTTCTACACACTTTCTCTTCTCATTAATATATTCATATGGCCACTGTACATACGGGTAAATCAATAATCACTCTTTCTAATAAACGTCAAATATTATTATGAATTGCTCTTGTTAATAAATTTATAAAATTAAAATGTATAAAATTATAAAATTTATAAAATGTATAAAATTACGTTAATAAATAAATAAAAACAATTTAGTCTGTTTAACCCCCTGGGTGCCCAGGACGAGCTGGTCTCGCCCTCAGCTGCCCGGTGCCGAGGATGAGACTAGCTAGTCCTGCTATGGACCCCCGGGGAGCGCTAGTGCTCCCCGGATGGCCAAGTACCTCCCTCCCCTAGGCAGGGAGGGAAGGGGAATCACTTCCCCTTCCACCCCCACCACCCCGGAACCTCCCTGTGGCGTCTGATGACATGAGCGCGTGATCGCTTACTCATGTCATTAGAGGCCTACCCCTCCGCATTGGAAGCTCAGCTTTCAGCAAAAGCATTTCTTCTCTGATCACGTGGAGGGGGTGACAGAGGCATGAAAGCTCTCCTTTAATGTCTCTCCGAGCATTTCTGCTGCCCGATAATGATGCGATCGGGCAGCAGAAATGGCCACTAGATGCCAGGGAAATTGTTTTTTTTTTATGCATAACGGGAGCGGCCCTTTGAGCAAGGGCCGCTCCCTAGGGGGTCAAATTATTTTACGGCCATTTCTGCCCCACCCCCAGATTGGCCTAATACAATTAGGCCAGTCTGCCCCCAGGGGGTGCAGAAACCCCTAGACACCAGGGATCTTTTTTTTTTTTTTTTTTTTATATGTGGGGAGCTTAGGCAAGGGTCACTCCCCTGGAGGCAAAATTAACTCTAGGCCATTTAGGCCGATCTGCCCCCGGGAGGGCAGAAACCCCTAGACACCAGGTATTTTTTTCTTTTGTTTATTTTATTTTTGTATATGTGGAGTGCGACACCTTAGACAAGGGTCACTCCCCTCGGGGGCAAATTGTCTTTATGCCATTTCTGCCCCCCTTGGGAGCAGATAGGCCTATTTTGATTATGCCAATCTGACCCCAAGGGGTGCAGAACCACTAGACACCAGGGATTTTTATTGTTTTGCATTAATTTCACCCAAGGGGCGCGGCCCCTTAGGCAAGGGTCGTTCCCCTGAAGGGTAAATTTATTTTAGGCCATTTCTGCCCCCCTTGGGGACATATGGGCCTAATATTATTAGGCCAATCTGCCCCTGGGGGGCCAGAAACCACTTAGGCACCAGGGATTGGTGTGTGTGTAAGTGTGTGTTTTGATTAGGGGCAGCCCCTTGGGCAAGGGTTGCTCCCCTTGGCGGCACATTACTGTTGGCCATATCTGCCCCCTTTGGGGCAGATCAGCTTATTTTTGGAAGGCCCATCTGACCCCAATGGAGGCAGAAAGCCCACCAGAGACCAGGGAAGATTTTTTTTCAAAATAAGAGGGTGGAGGTATGGCCATACCCTCACCCCAAATAAATGGGGCCAAAGTTGTTCTGGCCACCAGTGGGCCGATGGGGCAATTACCCCCGATCCACACCCCAGCGGGGAAGAAAGTCTACTAGATGCCTAGGAATTAAAGAAAAACAAAAATTTGTGGGGTGGTGGCTACCAACCAGTATGCTCCCCCTGCAAAAACAGGTAGTTTGTATTTGATCATTTTGATATGTCCCAATAGTGTTTTGGGGCCTTTCCTTTCGCGGCACTAGGCCAACCCACACAAGTGAGGTACATTTTTATTGGGAGACTTTGAGGAATTCTGGGTGGAAGGAAATTTGTGGTTCCTCTCAGATTTCAGAACTTTCTTTCACTGAAATGTGAGGGAAAAGTTTTTGTTGGTCAAATTTTGAGGTTTGCAAAGGATTCTGGGTAACGGAACCTGGCGAGAGCCCCACAAGTCACCCCATCTTAGATTCCCGTAGGTGTCTAGTTTTCATAAATGTACAGGTTTGGTAGGTTTCTTTAGGTGCCGGCTGAGCTAGAGGTCAAAATCAACAGCTAGGCACTTTGTAAAAAACAGCTCTGTTTTCTTTGGGAAAATGTGATGTGTCCACGTTGTGTTTTGTGGCATTTCCTGTCGTGGGTCTACCCACACAAGTGAGGTACCATTTCATCGGGAGACTTGGGAGAGCGCTGGGTGGAAGGACATTTGTTGCCCCTCCCAGATTCCAGAACTTTTTTTTGGGCCAAAATTTGAAGTTTGCAAAGGATTCTGGATAACGGAACCCATCCTGGATTCCCCAGGGTGTCTAGTTTTTAAAAATGCACAGGTTTGGTAGGTTTTCCTAGGTGCCAGCTGAGCTAGAGATCAAAATCCACAGCTAGGCACTTTCCAAAAAACACATAAGTTTTCAATGTAAAAATGTGATGTGTCCATGTTACATTTTCTGTCATGGGCATTAGGCCTACCCACGCAAGTGAGGTACCATTGCTATCGGGAGACCTGGGGGAACACAGGATAGCAGAACAAGTGTTATTGCCCCTTGTCTTTCTCGACATTTTTTCCTTCCAAATGTAAGACAGTGTGTAAAAAAGATGTCTATTTGAGAAATGCCCTGTAATTCACGTGCTAGTACGGAGACCCCAGAATTCAGAGATGTGCAAATAACCCCTGCTTCTGAACACCTTCGCTTGTGTCCATTTTGGAAATACAAAGGTTTTCTTGATACCTATTTTTCACACTTTTTATTTCACAAAATGAATTGCTGTATTCCCTGTATAGAATGAAAACCCATTGCAAGGTGCAGCTCATTTATTGGCTCTGGGTACCTAGGGTTCTTGATGAACCTACAAGCCCTATATATCCCCACAACCAGAAGAGTCCAGCAGATGTAATAGTGTATTGTTTTAAAAAATCTGACATCACAGGAAAAGGTTACAGAGTAAAACTTGGAGAGAAATGGCTGTTTTTTTCACCTCAATTTCAATATTTTTTTATTTTAGCGGTTATTTTCTGTAGGAAAATCTTGTAGGATCTACACAAATGACCCCTTAATTTAGAATTTTGTCTACTTTTCAGAAATGTTTAGCTTTGCAGGATCCAGCATTGGTTTCACACCCATTTCTGTCACTAACTGGAAGGAGGCTAAAAGCACTAAAAATAGTAAAACTGGGGTATGTCCCAGTAAAATGCCAAAATTGTGTTGAAAAATGTGGTTTTCTGATTCGAGTCTGCCCATTCCTGAAAGCTGGGAAGTTGGTGATTTTAGCACCGCAAACACTTTGTTGATGCCATTTTCAGGGAAAAAATCACAAGCCTTCATCTGCAGCCCCTGTTTGCTGCATTTTGGGAAATTTCTCGGTATCCTTTAGGGGAACCCACAAACTCTGGGAACCCCTAGAATCCCTACGATGTTGGAAAAAAGGATGCAAATTTGGCAGGGGTAGCTTATGTGGACAAAAAGTTATGAGGGCCTAAGTGAGAACTGGTCCACATAGCCAAAAAAGGCCTGGCACCTGAGGGGGAAAAAGCCTGGCAGTGAAGGGGTTAATATAAATGCACGGCATCTATTATGGTTACACGCAGTGCTCTATAATGACCGGCACAATGTCCACCACAATTTTAAACACATATATTTTCACATTTCAGTTTGAGTTTCTCGGTTAGGCTTTTTAATGAGCAAATGTTAATAGTAGCATATTGGGGGAGAGCATTACTAAGTTCATAATTAAGGTCACAGTGACCCAAAACACTGAGTATATCTTCATTGGGTATGTACTATGGTTTTTGTCCACTGGGCGCTCAATATAGTTATTAAACTATTTAGGAATAGTTAATACATTTTAATAACATAATTTTTCTGAGCCCTGCAACCAGTCTTGGAGGTTTAAGTACTGCAAATAATGCATGCTACATTAGTTTTAATGGTGTAAGATGCACTACAGCAACCTGCATAAATAAATAACTAATTTCAATGAAATTTACCTGAAAAAAGTGCTTCTTCAAGATCTCACTGGATTTTGAATGCCATTATCTTAGTTTGAAACTGGGTTTCCCTCGTGCAATACGAATTGGAGAAACTTTCTATCTTCTATTTTGTTTATCAGGGAAATAGCCACACACACAATGAAAGTAGACGGATGTTGTTAATGTTTTCCTCTTCTAAGTGAATTACTCTGCATAGGAAAAGGACGTTTTTCAAAGCTCAGAAATTAAGGTCTGCAGGGATGAATCAAACCACTCCGATTTGATTCTGCACTGATTGCACGGTAATCATAACACAAGGTTCATATTCAACCCAGCTGTCACACTGTAGTCCCCACTTAAATCAAGGAAATTAGGCTGTCTACATAGTATATCTGTTAGACTTGGCATTCTTGGTGTGGTCCCCCCTAACATTTTGCCTCTGTTTCCCAGGTTGGTGATGTGTGCTGGCCTCTGTTTTTACTGTTTTTGTTACTCTTGGCGCTTTACCACTGCTAGCCAGTGCTAAAGTGTGCAAGTGCTCCTATGTAAAATGTATGTGTAATTGGATTTCCATGATTGGCATATTTGATTTACTGGTAGGTCCCTAGTACAGTGCACTAGAGGTGCCCAAGGCATGTAAATCAAATGCTACTAGTGGAATTGAAGCACTGGTTGTGCCACCCACATTAGTAGCCCTGTAGACATGGCTCAGACTTGCCACTGCAGTGTCTGTGCGTGCAGTTTTAAACTGCCAATTCGACTTGGCAAGTGTACCCACTTCCCAGGCCTAAACCTTCCCTTTTCTTACATGTAAGACACCCCTAAGATAAGCCCTAGGTAGCCCCATAGGCAGGGTGCAGTGTATGTCTACTAATGTCTTTTATATGTCCTGACAGCGAAATACTGCCACATTTGGTTTTCACTGTTGCAAGGCCTATTTCTCTCATAGGTTACCATGGGGGCAGCCTTTAATTATTACTACAGTGCAGATTCCCTTTGGGAGTAGATGGACATATTGAGTTTCGGGTCTCTGAACTCACAATTTGAAAATACATCTTTTAGTGAAGTTGGTTTTGAGATTGTGTGTTTGAAAATGCCACTTTTAGAAAGTAGACATTTGTTGCTTAAACCATTCTGTGACTCTGCCTGTTTGTGGATTAACTGTGTTTGACAGTTGGGCTGTTTGCACCTCTTTCTAGACAGTGACACTAAGGGAGCTGTGGTGTAGCCTGCATATCCTGATGAGCCATCTGTGCTAGGAGGGACGGAAGGAGTGGTCACTCACACCTGAAGGGCTGTGCCTGCCTTCACACAATGCAGTCTCTAACCCCTGATGTGTGCCTGGGGCCTGGACTGGACAAGGCAGGATCTCACAAACAAGAGAGACTTTCCTTTGAAGTAGGCCTGCTTCAAAGGCAGAAAGGGGTATAAGAAGAGCACCCAAACCCCTGAAAATTAGTTCACTTCAAGAATCAAGAGGAACCTCTGCCAAGGAGAGGAGCTGATGAGCTGAAGAGAAGTGCTGCCCTGCCTGTGACTGTGCTTTGTGGAGCTATCCTGCAGTTGCTGCTTCTGCCTGTGAAAGGGGACAAAGATTAGACATTGTTGTGCATTCCTTCTTGTGAAGAATCTCCAAGGGCTTGAACTGAGCTTGCCTCCTGTTGTTGAAGTCTCAGGGCCATCAAAGACTTCCCCTGCCAGCACCTGGACTCTCTGCTGAGACTCCTGCCCTGCTAAGTGGTGCTCTATCCAGTTCCTGGGCCCTTGAAAGGTGAAGCTGGCCGACAAAGACTGAAAATCCATGTGCAGACGGCTGTGCAGTGAAATTTGCAACGCACCTTCCGTGACGCCGCTGATAAACAACACAATGCCGGCTTCGCAGCTGAAATCAATGCTCCACCTGCATTGCGGCTGGAAGATCGATGCAACCCGGCTGGAGAAACAACGTGCAACACCCACTAACGGAGGCTGTTAACAACGCAAACCCCTTGCAGCGCGGTTTTGCGATACTGTGTGACCGGATTTTCAATGCAACATCGCTGGGTGTGGAAAAGCAACACAAAGCCTGCCCGGACCCTAGGTGCCTGTCTGGATTAACGCATTGCTGTCTTGCCGAAGAGGAGAAACAATGCACGTGGACCCGACCGGAGGAGGAACGAGGCAGTCTCACTTGCAAGTGAGAACTCGACACATCGCTGGCCTTTTCCAATGCACACTTGCCTGTGCGGTGTAATTGTGACGCTACCAGGTACTTTTGTACACCAACAACATTCTCACTGTTTTCTAAAGGATTAAAGACTTTTATTCTGTGAAAAGTCATAACTTGACTTGTGTATGTTGAATGTTTGTCGTTTTGGTCTTGATTTATTTAGATAAATATTCCATATTTTTCTAAATCTGTGTTGTGTAATTTTGCAGTGTTTTCACTGAGTTACTGTGTGTGTTGGTACAGATACTTTATACAGCCTACCTGCTCGTGCCAAGCTACCAAGGGAATGAACGGGAGTTAACTGAGGGTGAGTCTCCTTTACCCTAACTAGAGTGAGGGTCCTTGCTTGGACAGAGGGTAACCTGACTGCCCAACAAAGATCCCATTTCTAACAATATCAAATCAGATTTGAACAAATAAACCCTAACGTTAGCTATACATTGGGCGCCAACGTAACAAGGAAGAGTAATGACGTACAACTTCTACAGTTATATGTGTTTCAGAGATACCAAGGAAAATTACATTTCCTTTTAATGCTCACCTCACCATTGTCGTCAAAGCTACACATTGCAGTTCTTCCACATGACACTGTCCATCCAAGGGTTTATCTTTTGAGCATTACAGAATGCATATCTGTCTGAAGCTCATCATTCCTCTCTGCTGCTTCCTATGCAGCTGTGTCGTCAATGTTATTACTTTTTGTTGTGAACGTACATTTGGGGTCCATGAAATGCAGGTAAATATGAAAAGAAATAAATGTTCCATGAGCAACTGTTTGTAGCTCACCGGCCCTATCAACTAGTTGTTATGCAGAAATAACCTCAGCATTTTACTTTTTATTTTAAAGGTGCATCTGGTGTTTCTGAAATGCATAGAAACATGTTTCTTGTCTGTGTGTATGTAAAAATACCTGCTGCAATCCGACAGACACCTCACCATGCCCGACTGAAAGCACCTGTACTCAACTTTTTTATGAGAAAATATATGTATTAATGGGGAGTAACACTCCAAACAAACCCCCTGAAGCTACGCCACCTGGGTAATCGGCTACACACCATGTATGGGACATACCCACCCCAATAAAAATTGTTGTATTACAAATTTGTCATTGTGTTCAAGGGTGTTGTCAGTGGGAGTAGGATTTAAAGTATACAAGAACTCCTTTGCCCAATTCACAAAGCTAAACTTGCACATCCAGTCTTTTTATGGGTGAAGTTCTCCGCTCCGATTGCAGAGTTTTCTCAGTTGTAAAGTTACAATTGCATTGGTTATGAATAAAGAGTAAACTTACAGAAAAGTATAAGCTTACCTTTGTGAAGCAGGTCCTTAGTGTTTTTTAATGTGGTAGTGGGTTGGGAACCTGGCAGGTATGGCCGGAATAAGTTAAGACCAGGTGTAGTCTGAAAGGTTGCATTTGCACTCACAGAAGGTTACTAACATTAGCCCCAAACTATGGAGTATTTGAAAAAAAATACAGGGGAAGTGGAGACTCTGCTCTAAGAATTGGGGAGAGAGGGAGAAATTGCAGATTTGTATTGCAAGTGCATTTGATTGCTAACAGTGGTCAAATTTCCATGTGGTTTAAAGACACATTTATAGAGAGGACACATAGAAGCAGGTGCTTGTACCTGACACAGCTGGCAAATGTTTCTCTTGGCAATTCCAAACATCCAAGGCATTGTATCTGGAACCTACGATGTATGGACATGAACTTTATCCAATTTTAGCTGGTTGCAAACAGTACTATTAAGTGTAGTGTGTGCAGCAACAGCGCTCAACATGGATTTTGTGAACCCATTAATAAATGCGTCCTTGTCTTTGTCAGTGGGGAGTCTGCTTTTCACCTAGTTACAACACCCATTATTTTACATGCTTTGAACTCTTACTTTCTGAGAATAAAAGGCTACATGTGTGCCTTTTCATTAAGCCTGTATATCTAAAATTAGAAAGACGGGGAAGGAGCTTTCCCTTTTTTATCATAATGGGGACAATTTTTAAAACACCCACAGATGTAGTGCTGCTATCTTCTGAAAGTAGGTGTGGAGTACATTTGTTTTTCTGCAACTCACAGAGGGAAAACAGAAGTCTCCGTTTCCAATGAGTAGTTTTAGAATTATTTTTCGCGTTCAAAGTTTCTCGCATGTGAAAGTATTCTTGCAGAAGTGAATGAGTGTATATTTACACAGACAAAAAAATACTCGGAAACAATGCATTTGAAGTTTAAAACGTTTTTTATTTATTTTATCTCTGGGGGAATCATTTCTCTAAGCTGACATCTTGACCGTAGTGTGGCCTCATTATGACATTGGCGGTAAGTCCTGATTACCGCCATGCTTACTGTCGCCAACATACCGCTGGCGTGGCGGTTTACCGCTACCCATATTATGGCACACACATAGCAATCCGTCAATATACAGCCACACACCCAAGTCCGCCAGCCCAAAGGTCAGTGATAAACTGCCAGTACCAAAACCCACACTGTTACGCCAACAGAACTACGCCCACAGCATTATGACCCACGAATCACTGCGGCAGACATTCAACCATTGGTGGTACATACCGCTGCGCTCAAAATACACACACACATACAAACCAACACTACATTGGACAATTCAAACTACACACACCTGACACACATACACACACCACACCCACACCATTATAAAACGCACACACACATTACCCACAACCCTTTACCACAACAACTTACAACAGAGAGAGAGAGACACGCCAGGAGGACCCAAAGAACCAGAGCCACAGAACACTATTACCCACACTACATCCACGCACCTCACAGCACACACCCCAACACATCACCCCACACACTCTCACACACACCACTCACACTACACCCATGGCACCACAAAGACACCCCAGGTTCTCAGAGGAGGAGCTAAGGGTCATGGTGGAGGAAATCATCCGAGTAGAGCCACAGCTATTCGGCTCACAGGTGCTGCAGACATCCATTGCTAGGAAGGTGGAGCTATGGCGGAGGATCGTGGACAGGGTCAACACTGTGGGACAGCCCTCCAGAACAAGGGATGACATCAGGAAGAGGTGGAACGACCTATGGGGGATGGTGCATTGCACAGCAAAAAGACACCAGATAGCAGTACAGAGGACTGGCGATGTAACCCCACCTCCTCCCCCACAACTTACAACATGGGAGGAGCAAGTCTGGGCAATCATGCATCTTGAGGGCCTGGAAGAAGTAGCAGGTGGACTGGACTCTAGTAAGTCAACTCTTTAATACATTCACCTCCCCTACCTGCATGCCATCACATACCCACACCTCTACCCTCGCCCCTTCACTCTACCACCTCACATACCTCCCACCATCACAACCCACTCATCCCAATACCAAACCCTGCATGCACCACCAATGCATGGACATCACTCACAGCCCTGCATGGACACCCATCACTGAAGCATGTACATTAGAGAGAATCACCTTGCCCACAAAATCACTACTCACACAAGGCAAAGCTAACAGGGCAATCACAACAATAGAGAGCAACACACCCATGCACAAGATGTCACACTCAGAAACAATAACACTGCATTTACATACCCACAGGTCCCTCACACAACGTCACTGGGGAGGAGGTGCCAGCAAGATCAAGTCCCCCCACAGAGGAGGACCACAGTGATGACAGCAACTCTGTACGCCTGAATCAGGATGACCAACCCGGCCCATCAGGGATCTCCGGACAATTGGTTACCGAGGCACAGTCCCATACCACCACAGAGCCACCCCCCTCATGAAACACCAATACAGCACCCACCTAGCAGGCCCATACTTCTGTCTCCAGGACACGGCAATCAGCAGTGTGTCTACCACTACAGGGACTCCAGGCAACCCCACAAACACAGGCCGATCAGGGACCTGGGGTCAGTGGCAGCGGGCACACATTTCAGGGGACAGAGGCACAGGGCAACAGGGAAGCTGGGAGGACTGCTGTGTGACGGGGGAGGACAGGCCCAGGGAACCAACTCTCCAGGTGGCACTCACCAACATCCTGGGAGCATACCACCATTCCCAGGAGACGATTGGCCAGATACTGGACAAGTTGCAGGAGACCCACCCTGGTCACCATTGCAGGGGTGCTGGCAGACATGGCCAACACCATGAGGAAGGCAGTAGCACACCACCAGGCCCCTGACACTAGCCACACCGATGAACAGCCCTCCACCTTCGCTGCTGCTAGTGGACAGGAGGTCCCGAAACAGGAACAATAGGCCACCAGCACTCCACCCCCTGCAGGAGGAGAACCACCCCGCAAATGGTCCCTAGAATCCAGGCAGAAGCTAGGGAACATTGCCAAGACCCCCGCCAGGAAATAAGACTCTCCTGATTGTCACCCTTGTGTCCCACTCTGTCACCCTGTCCACCTTGAACTGCCATTGCTCCCTTTCCTATGCCCCCTTGAACAATGCGCCTGTGATACAAATAGACTGGACTCTATCCTGGACTTTCCTCCACCTTCAACCCAGCCCATTCTACTATCCCGTCCACTGTTTAGCACTGAAATAAACACCATTTAAAAAATACAAGTATGGAGTCTGTCAAATTATTTAACTATGTATTTGTTTAACAAGTACAGGAATAAATACATAGGAATGACGTGTAATAGGCTGTAGTCAACACATCAGGTGCCAGAGTGGGGCACAGATATCTGAAAATAGAGATGCTAAAGGGTACAGTAAGTGGCCATAGAATTGGGAGAATCTGCCTGCCATGTACAATGTCAAACACAAAACTGTCAGTTTAAAGTGAAGTTAGAGTGTCTTACCTGTGTGTCACTGGAAGTACTGTCCCATAATTGCTGTTCTAATGTCCTCACCCTCATCCTCTGCCTCCTCATCTTCACTGTCCACAGGGTCCACTGCTGCCGACGCCCATCTCCAGCCTTCTCCTCCTGCAGAAAAGGCACCTGGCATCTCAAGGCAAGGTTATGCAACATGCAACATGCAGCATGCCACGATTATCTGGAACACCTTCTTGGGTGAGTAGTACAGGTATCCAACAGTTGGATGGAGGCAACGAAACCTGGCCTTCAGGAGGCTGAATGTCCTTTCTATAATTCTTCTTGTTCGCCCATGTGCCTCATTGTAACGTTCCTCTGCCCTTGTCCTTGGATTCCTCACAGGGGTCAGTAGCCATGAGAGGTTGGAGTAACCAGAGTCACCTCCAAATATCGAGGGACAAGTGTTAGACACACACTAACCCTTAGGGCCCACACCATACCCATACACCAGCATCCACTGGGTGGGAACAAGGGCTCACCTATTAGCCACACCCGGTGCCTCTAGAGATGAGCCATCACATATGGGATGCTGCTATTCCTCAGGATAAAGGCATCATGCACAGATCGAGGATACTTTGCATTGGCATGGGAGATGTACTGGTCCACCAGGCACACTATCTGCACATTCATGGAGTGAAAGTTCCCTGTGTGTGTGTGTGTGTGTTGTGTACGCCTACGGTGGTGTTGGATCAGCCATTGACCAAGTGTATCCTTTCTCTCTTCCCCCCCTTTTTATTTTGTCTCTCTGTCCTTTTGTGCATTAGCATCATCTGGCGGAGGAGCAGAGGCACCAGTGATGGAGGGAGCTGCATCCATAGGGCCCATGAGGCCGAATACACTGATGGTGAAGGCACCAGTGGGACGGAGGGTGAGGGGAGCACCACGGCTGAGACAGGAGGGGACAGTTCTGACAGTGATACCTCCTCCGATGGAAGCTCCCTGGTGGAGGCGGACACCTCTGTGCCCACCCCAACCACAGGTACAGCCGCCACCCCTATACCAGCACCGCCCTCCCAGCAGCCCTTCAACGAGTTTCCTGTGCCCGCTCACCCAGGAGGGTGGGCATCTCCTTCACCCCAGGCACCTCAGGCCCTGCCCCAGTTAGCCCTGCTGCCCTTATTGAGGAGGCTATAGACCTCCTGCGATCCATCTCTGTTGGGCAGTCAACCATTGTGAATGCCATCCAGGGGCTGGCAGCCCATTTGCAACACACAAATGCATTCCTGGAGGGCATTCACTCTGGCATGGAAGCCCAACAGAGATCAATACAGGCTCTGGCCTCTTCCCTGATGGCAGCCGTTGTCTCTGTTTCTAGCCTCCCCCCTCAAACTTCCTCTACCCAGTCCCATTCCCCTCATCCCCAACCTATCCCAAGTACACAGGCAGTCCAGCATGTACACAAGACAACACACAGGAGTGGCGCAGGCAAACACAAGCACTGCACATCATCCCACAGGCACTCACACAAACACCATCCAGATGCAGACATACCAACATCCACTGCCTCCACTTTGTCCCCCTCCTCCTTGTTCTCCAACTCCCTCCCAGTAGCATCTACACTCACACCTGCATGTACTACACCCTCATCCACTACCTCCATCACCACCATGCCTATCACTACACACCCCTCACTGGCAGTCACCACCCCCACATCCATGCACACGTCCTCTGTGTCCTCTCCCACTATGTCTGTGCCCCCTCCTCCTCCAGTGCACAAACGCAAGCACTAAGACACCCAACAGCCATCCACCTCACAACAGCATCCAGCCCATGCACCTGCACCCAAAATCATCAGACACCTCCTACAACCACTCCCTCTTCCTCCACTCCCAAACCTTCACCCTCTTCGTGCCCCAATGTCCCTAAGAAGCTTTTCCTCTCCACTGTTGACCTCTTTCCTACCCCTTCACGTCAGGCCAGGGTGGTCAGAACCCAGGCGAGCACCTCAGCAACCCAGTTCACGGCTACAGTAGTGTCGACAGCTACTGCAGGTGGGAGAGGCTCCAGAGAACCAGCCATCAGCACTGAAAGTGTGCCTGCACCAGATGCTAAAGGGAAGGGCAAGGAGGCACTACCAGCTGCCAAGGGGGAGGGCAAGGGGCTTGCACCAGCAGGCAGGAAGGACAGGAGGCCTGGGGCTGGGACTGATTCTGAGCCCCCACCTCCAACCATAATGGTTCAGCTATCCAAGGCTGCAGGGGAAGGGCTGGAGTCTCCCCCCACCGCCACCAGCACCACCACCAGCAGCAGCCCCATTGGGCAGCCATCCGAGGCTGCAAGGGAAGGGCTGGAGCCTCCCCCTACCACTGCCAGCAGCGCCACCAGCACTGCCACAAGCACCACTGCCAACAGCAGCAGCCCCAGTGGGCAGCCATGAGAGGCTGCAGGGGAAGGGCTGGAGCCTCCCCCCACCACTGCCTGCACCGCAACCAGCACCACTGCCAGCAGCAGCAGCCCCATTGGGCAGCCGTCTGAAGCTGCAGGGGAAGGGCTGGAGCCTCCCCCCACCCCTGCCAGCACCGCCACCAGCACCGCCACCAGCACCGCCACCAGCACTGCCATCAGCACCGCCAGCATCACCACTGCCAGCATCAGCAGCCCAGTGGGCAGCCATCCGAGGCTGCAGGGGATGGACTGGAGCCTCCCCCCACCACTGCCAGCACCACCACTGCCACCAGCAGCCCCAGTGGGCAGCCGTCCGAGGCTGCAGGGGATGGGCTGGCGCCTCCCCCCACCACTACCAGCCCAACACCATACCCGCCACCGCCACCACTGAGCAGCTGTCACCGCCGGCGGGCAGTGTGTAGTCCTGCCTCCATGGGCTGTAGTGCGTCCTGGCCCCTGCAAATCCTGTAGGTATGACACCCAGGTGAGAGACTGTGTCCATGCACTCCCCAAGTGCTGCATCACAGGGCACAAGGCCCCCCTGCAGAACCAGTGGAAGAAGCCATTCACTCACTGCATCCTTGCCAGGATGAAGCACACTGGCCACAAGGCCCCCTTCAGATCCTGTGGAAGAAGCCATCCACTCACCCTATCCTTGCCAGGATGAAGCACACTAGTCACAGGGCCCCCTCCAGAACCAGTGGAAGAAGCCATCCACTCACCCTATCCTTGCCAGGATGAAGCACACTGGGCACAAGGCCCCCTCCAGAACCAGTGGAAGAAGCCATCCACTCACCCCATCCTTGCCAGGATGAAGCACACTGGGCACAAGGCCCCCTTCAGAGCCAGTGGTCAAGCCATCCACTTGAGAGACTGTGGCCTTGAACTCCCCAGGACCAAGCAGTGGACAAACCACCCTCTTGAGAGACTGTGGCCTTGCACTCCCCAAGACCAAGCAGTGGGCAAACCACCCACTTGAGAGACTGTGGCCATGCACTCACCAGGACCAAGCAGTGGGCAAACCATCCACTTGAGAGACTGTGGCCTTGCACTCCCCAGGACATCACACAGGGCGTGTAGCCTCCTCCAGGACCAGTGGTGTTGTACCATCTCCCGGCTGAGGTGCCCCTCCATTCCCCGTCCCCCTGAGGTGCCTGTATATTTTCGACCTGATGCCCCTGCAGTGTTCTCTCTGTGTTGTTGCAGGAGTGAGGTGGGGCTTGGCCTATGTGTAGTGGCCCTGTGGCCCACGGACATTGAGGACTGGGCAGTGTCCCTCCATTTGTTTATATGTATATACTGTTTTGAGTTAGAAGCACTTATTTCGACTATTTTATCTTATTACACTAGCTTTAATCAATACCTTTTGTCCTTGCATTATTCCTGTGGGGGGTACGGGGTAGATATGTAATGTTATTGAATCTGTTTGTGTGTATGGTGTTGGGGGTGGGGGTGTTGTGTGTTGCGTGTGTGTATCACTCTCTTTTTCCTCCCCCCTCCCTTGTGTGCTAGGCGGCAGTACTCACTGTGGTCATCTTCGCCGGCGTTGATGTTCGTAATGCATGAAGAGGTATAGCAGGATGGGGAAGATGTGCAACTCAGGCTCCATGGCATCGTGGTTGTTCCCTGAGTCTCCAGAGGTGAGTCCTTTGATTTCTGTGTTCTGTTCCTACCCTGCTTTTGATGTGGTTGGTACCACCCTGGAAAAAGTGGCGGATAGGTGTGTCATAATAGTGTGGATGTAACATTGTCTTCCGCCTGGCTGTTGGCGGTTACCACTGTGGTGCTTGTTGCTACCGCCGTGGTAGTCAGTGTGTTAAAGTGGCTGTGTGTCTGGGTGGTTTCTGCTGTGGTCATAGTTCCATTTTTGTTAATGCCGGCCTATTGGTGGTATTACCGCCGCTTTATCAACGACCGCCAGGGTTGTAATGAGGGCCTGTGTCTCTTGCTGTGTCTAACATTGGAATGTGCCTTGTGAATTCTCCTTAAACTTGCACATTTGCACAAGGTACTTACTCTCTCCCTAGGCTACCACTTTCTCACATGTAAAGCGGCATTTCACTGGTGCAATATTATACTTGAGTAAATTGTTTTGTAAGTCTAAAATTATGTTTTGTGCATAGAAAACATGAAATATTGGTTGTAGAACAAGCCATTTGCATACATAAAATCAACTTAAGTGTGCTGGGGTGTTTAGGAATTGAGCCGCAAGTACCAAACTCTTCTGCTTTTGTTGCTAAGTGTTTTGGTCGGAGTCTCCCATAAAGGAGTTGGAAGTGTCAAGAGAACATTACTTTTCAGTAGCCCTGGGCAGAACTCGTGGAGTTTCACTCTGCAGAATCTGAAGGAGTTGCATAAAAATGTTGCGAGATTCTGCAGAGTTCCGTGAGTGGGTAAAAAATTAAAGCATATTGCGCTGCTTGTGCTGGTTTTTAGCACTGGGAGCTTGTCCCGTGCTGTAAAATCAACACAAAAAGTGCCACGTGGATTGCCAGAGGGCGCTGCTTCTTTCTGTTGCTCAAGTAGATTTTCTATTGGAGCAGCATCTCTCTAAATGTGAATGGTTGTGACCTGCTGCGATCGACCGTGACTACCCAATTGAGAAATCTTACCGGCAGGCATTCTAGGGCCCAATGATCATACTAGGGGATGCAAATTCTCACGTGTGCTCACCAACTTAACGTTGGTGAGCTGCATATGAGAAAAAAACTCTGCTACATGGCGGTTGGTGGAGTTTTGCTGGAACTCCACGGTCCAAGCAGAGTGCAGAGTGGGCAAAACTCTGTAAACTCCACGAGTGAAGCGGAATTTTTGGTCCACCACACCTTTTCAATAAAGACAGAGAGACTACGGTAATCCTTCAATATAATGACCTTAAAAGCAAGAATTTGAAATGAATTCTAATGAAAGTTTCAATAAGAACAGAACATGCTGTTTAACAAAATCCACTGCCAAACTGAAGATTGTCAGGGACAGTATTCCTCAGTCAAGAATTGTAAGGGTGTTTTAGTAAATGACCTTGCTACCTACTAAGATGTAATGTATGGAATAGGACATCTGAATACACGTAATAGTGACTGAAAAACGTTCATTTTGAAAAACAAGTTTTAATTAACTGTACTGTTTATGGTTTTGCTTTTTTTTAAATGTTACCTGCTCTGGGATAACATACAATTCGTATTTACATTTTCCGTATAGATGCACAAGCTGCCTTTATAGCAAAGGGCTTTATTACGAAATGAAGACTGCAATATCTACTCAGTTATAGCCCATAAAAGTTGGATAAATACATGATGAGCATCGAAGAATGTATTTTTAGGTCTGGCTTGACAGAGCAGTTGTGGCAAAACCTTATAAGAGCAAAAGAAAAAAGAGATGTGAGAAGCATGACTGAAGGAGTGGGTTCGGCACAACTCACAGTTGGATAACCTTGAGTACAGCATTAAATTGTGCAGAAGGTGTGAAAAAGAGTCTCTTTATTATAATGTTTGTGTTAAAGAAAGCATATACTCAGTACAGGTGGTCATGGTGACAAACCAAAGCTCAAAGCTTTAAGCCTGATCTGTTTATTATGAAATGTTGTGGCAAAGACAGACATATATACTAATAAATCATATGTCCAGTAGGCATTTAAGGGTGGGTTTGTTATTACACAGTGGTAATGCTTGTAGACAGATATTTTGTCAGACAGAATCTCACAGATTACAGTAGAAGGCAAGCTTTATGGTTTTTGACACCCCTTTTGACAAGCCTTGGGGATAGAGGCTAAGCATTTTGGCAGTCCTTGTTAAACTTATCTAAGGTTTTATATTGTTTTACCAGCTCTACATTTGTACATATTTACATGAATACATAAAATATTACAACTTACCTTAGGATGCAAAGGTTTTGGTGTTGGTCAAATAGTAATTAGAAATTAAGAATCTATATATATATATATATATATATATATATATATATATATATATTTATTTCTATATGTGTATATATATTTACTCTAAAAAAACAAAGGTTACAGGGATATTATAATTAAGTAAAGAACTTACTGCACAAAACCAGAGAAATTCAGCTGTCATTTTTACGTAACTATAACTTCAAGTAACTGTAACTTGTGCCCCCACCATGCACAGTTTTTTATTCAATAATTTGACTTCTAATGCTTCATTGATATTTTATTGACGTTATAAAAGTTGCCAGGAGTGCTGTAATATCTGGGGTAATTAGCAGTGCATGGCAAGGGCGCGAGTTATAGTTACCTTGATCCACGCGTTATAGTTACTTAACCACCCAACCCCGTGTGTCGCATGGCCTCCTGCCATGTGCATCAGGGGTTGGCTGCAGAGCCTGGCCTCAGCCTAGTCTGTGCAATCAACCACCCAACCCCACGGTGCTTACAGCATTAGGCTGTGTTGCATCGGGAGTTGGCTGCAGCACCTGTCTCTCTGGGTGTGAGAATAGATGTAAGATGGATGTGAGAAGGTCTATTTGGGTGTGAGAGTGGGTGTAAGAGGGAGCACTCTCTACTGCTTAGTTAGTAAGTGCTATCTCATTGGGTAAATGGCCAGTGTGGGGGAGGTTGGCTCGTGTGGTCCCCCTCCCCCAGCCAATTTCAGCCTGTGGAGCCCCCTTCATTTGGGGCCCACTACAATTCAATTTGTGGCTGCAAAACCCCTCTCCCTGGGCCAATCTGAGCCCCAGTGACCCCATCACCCAGGGCCTGGCCATCACTAATTGGAGAACGGGGCCCAAAAACATTGTTTGCCCAGTGTGCAAAGGGGACGTGGGGGAGCCGGAAGACCCCAGCGGACCCACCAAGCTCCCCACCTCCTGTGGGAGCTGGCATTGCTGTCACAGAGAGGGAGCTGCCATAGATGCAGCTCCCTCTCTGTGAGAACAATAGTTTCCTTTGTTTCCCTTCCTGTCTGCAGGCAGGGGAACAGAGGAAACCTCGGCTCACAGCAAGTGAAAGCTGTTTGACAGCTCTCACTTGCTATGAGTGGGATTCTTACTTTTACTTGGCAGGAGCTGTCAAACCTCCTGCCAAGTCTGAGCAAATAGCTCTGTCCCCGGGTGGGCACCAGGGCCATCTATGGCTCCTCGAGGGGGCCGAGTGAGCCCCCTCCAACATTAGAGTTTTCTTCAGGAATTTGGACCACCTTTATTCTTTAAATTCAGCCCCAGGGAGGTGCTGGTCCCCGGGGCTGAAGGAGGGCTATGCGCCCCCCCTTAATTTAAAATATTAGCCCCCGGTAGGTGGTGGTTTCCGGGTCGAGGGATCAGCAACAGACCCCCTTTATGCTTTCACTTTAGCCCCAGGGAGGTAGTGGTCCCTGGGGTGCAAATGAGTCACGCAGCCCCCTGCATTATATTCAATATTATCCCTGGGGAGGTGGAGGTGATTGGATTCCAAAAAGTCGGTCAGTTTACTTTTAATAATCTTTTCCAAGATCTTGATTGGACCTGGGAAAAGGGATATTGGTCTGTATCTCTCAATTGCTAAAGGGTATAACAAAGGTTTCTTTAGTAGGGTGTGAACAATAGCATGTTTCCAGTCATTTGGAACACAGTCACTCGCCAATGATAGATTAGATAAATCTGTCAAGGCTGTCACCATAACATCACCAACCTGGATTAAAATGTCTATGGGAGCTGGATCTAAAAGAGATCCTGATTTAACAGGTGTAGCTATAATAGCTATTTCCTCTTTCATTATTAGAGCGAAACTGCAGAGGATTGCTCCAGGGGGATTCAAATTTAATCTCTCACAATTTTACACCTCCGCCCCTACTGCCAGTGAATCATATATATGATTCACTTTCTCCAAAAAGTACCTTGGTAATGACTCACAACGTTCATCCAAAGGAAGCAGCCCTCCTCCAGACGCATTGCCTTTCAGAAAAGTTTCTACAATATGAAAGATTTCTCTGGTGGCATTAGGAACAGTGCTAACCCTATTAGCAGAGTTGTTTTGTGGGCTTTGCGAACAGCATGTTGATATTTCTTTATCAGAGCTTAATATCTACGTTTTTCCTCCTCGTTATAGCTCCTTCTCCATTTTCTTTCCTGTATCTTACATTTTTTTTTTTTTTTTTAGTTTTGTAGAAAACCAACTCGACTTCTTACAGATTTTGATCTTTTACACGTGACCAGAGGAATTATACCTTCTAGTGTCGTAATGACCCAGTCCTTTATTGCTTTGTATCTCAAAGGAGCATCCTTTGCTTCTAGTGCCATCTTCCCATACTGCAGGGAAGAGCTTTGTAGGGCAAGCTCCCATGTATCTCCATGTAATTTAGACCACTGGCAAGATTGTAAACATGTGCCAGGGTTAGGAGCCACTACCCGAGGGACCATAATGTTAAATGGAATAGCATAGTGGTCTGACCACACAATTAGTATGGGGGCTGCACTTCACAATTTTTCATATTAGAAAATATGATATCAAGGTATGGCCCTTAGTGTTAGTAGATGAACTCACTAGTTGGGTTAACTGAAATATTTCCATGTCCTTTATGAAGTTAGAAACTACATGAGATGAAGTATCTTCCATATGCATGTTTAGATCATCTAACAAAGTAAAATTTGCAGTTAGGAGACAGAGGGGGTCATTCTGACCCCCGCGGGCTGCGGAAGCCGCCCGCCTGGCGGGAACCGCCAAAAGACCGTACCACGGTCAAAAGACCGCGGTGGTCATTCTGACTTTCCCGCTGGGCTGGCGGGCGACCGCCAAAAGGCCGCCCGCCCGCCCAGCGGGAAAGCCCCAGCAACGAGGAAGCCGGCTCCGAATGGAGCCGGCGGAGTTGCTGGTGTGCGACGGGTGCAGTTGCACCCGTCGCGATTTTCAGTGTCTGCCAAGCAGACACTGAAAATCTTAATGGGGCCCTGCAGTGGCATGGGCACTGCAGGGGCCCCAGGGGCCCCATGACACCCGTTCCCGCCATCCTGTTTCTGGCAGTGAAAACCACCAGAAACAGGATGGCGGGAAGGGGGTCGGAATCCCCATGGCAGCGCTGCTTGCAGCGCCGCCGTGGAGGATTCCCTGGGGCCGCGGGAAACCGGCGGGAAACCGGCGGGAAAACGGTGGTTTCCCTTTTCTGACTGCGGCGAATGGCCCCAGAAGCACCGCCAGCCTATTGGCGGTGCTTCCGCGGTCGTTGGCCCTGGCGGTCCATGACCGCCAGGGTCAGAATGACCCCCAGAGTGTAGCTAATAACTCAGACACAACCTTCACAAAATCTGATGTGGGGCCAGGAGGGTGGTAAATCAGCAACTCCATAAATGTGAAAATCTGGGAACGTTTAATAGAGAATAAAAGCCTAACACAGCCAAGGCTTATATTAGTGATAAATTCACATTTCAACGTTTATTTGTTGATAATAGCAGCCCCTCCTCCTAACTTCCCTTTGAAATCACATCTATTGATCTGCTATGCGGTAGGTAAAGCCATAACACGTCTGGCTCAGTACCCTCCCAAAGCCTTGTTTCAGTAAGGAAAACAATTTCCGGAGAGAAATCCTCCAGCAGCGTAAACACATCCCATATGTGCTTAGGAAGAGACCTGCAGTTAACTAAAAATATTTTAGACCTAATATCAGTTCCCTGTTGTAGGATACATGAGTTATATGCACTTTGCAAGACTAAGGGCCAGATGTATCAAAAGTTTTTGCATTCGCAAACGGTGCAAATCGCAAAAATCAGCCGTTTGCGAGTGCAAAAACATGGTCTGCGATGCATGAAAGGAATTCGCAGACCAAAAATAAGAAATCACAAAATGTGCGATTTTTTGCATTGCGACCTGGTTTTGCGAGTCGCATTTTGCGATTCGCTATTTCCAGTAGGAAATTGCGAGGCGCAAAATGCGATTCGCAAAATCCAAGTCGCAAATAGATGCATCAAAAAATCGCAATTTGCGATTTTTCGCAGAATGGCATTTTGCACATGCAAAATACCACTAAGTGAAACCAGGTGGTAACCAGGTGCAACCTATATAAAGAGGCCCAGAATGCCTCAGACTCTTTTCCACAATGGCTGCACTCTACGTCATGGCGAGGAGGATGAGGATCTTGACAGGTTTGAGTAGAGGGAGGAGGAGACAGGAGCACATTTTCAGAGTGCGCATTACACTTTTTGACCTGACAGAGGAGGAAGTATATGAGAGGTATAGGTTGAACTCAACCATGATACTTGATCTGATAGCTGAGCTACAACCCATACTGCAGCGCAGAACACTAAGGACTCACAGCATACCCACCCATGTGCCGGTATTATGCTCCCTACACCTACTTGCCTCAGGGAGCTATCAAGGGATCATAGCAGCAGCTGGAGGGATTTCACAGAGTACCCTCTCCAGATTTTTCAATGCATTTATCAACGCCATGCTAAGCAAACTCCAACAGTACATCAGATTCCCCCACACCCCACAGGAAATACAGCAGACAAAAATAGACTTTTACCAGATAGCACCGTTCCCCCACGTCGTAGGTGCCATAGATGGCACACATGTGGCAATCTGTCCACCATCAGCCACAGAGTATGTGTACCGAAACCGTAAATACCAACATTCCATGAATATTCAGGTGATATGCAATGCCTCCTATATCATAACTGATCTCGTGGCCAGGTACCCAGGGAGCAAACACGATTCGTACATCTTTCGCCACAGCTGATAGCTGGGGAGTTTGGTGAAGGATATCTACTAGGGAATGTCACTCTGTACACTGATGCATAGATGGCGAACCTATGTCAGAGGGCTCAGTTACTCATCACACCCTCTGTCCCTTCCAGGAGACAGTGCCTACGCAGTGCGCACCTACATGATGCCACCCTACCTCAATCCCACAACACCAGCAGAACGGAGATACAATGCAGCACACAGGGCAACCCGCAATGTGGTGGAGCGCACATTTGGACTGCTGAAGAGTCGCTTCCGTTGCCTCCACAAAAGTGGAGGGGCACTACAGTACAGTCCAGAGACCACATGTAGAATAGTGGCAACTTGTGCAATCTTGCACAAAATAGCTACAGCCAGGGGCATACCTATAGAAATCAGTGACACTGAATCAGATGAGGATGACGATCCCATACCACCTCTACAGCCAGCAGACAGGACCAGTGCAGCAGAGGGAAGGCAAAGGCGTGCCGACATCACACACAACCATTTTAGATGTGAGTATGAATGACAAAAATCCACTGACAACTGTACCTGTAGTGATATAAATGTATTACCTTACGTCAGGTAATGAATGATTGAGAAATAATTGAAACAGGTGATGTCACAAACGCAAATAAACTAATGAACAGAGTCACACACTATTCACTCATAGTGGCAACAGCAGTGTAATGGCGGCAAGAGTCACTTTCTTCTCCCACGCACAGCACTCGGGTGCCCAGTTAAGTCACTGGCACCTCGATTGTCACCTTCAATGGCAGTGCTGTGTCTGGCACTGCGCCGTCTGGCGGCTGCTGCTGGTAAGGCAACACTACTGAGGCTTGAACTGTCCTCAGTTTCCCCCAAGGCTACCTCACTGGGCGTGGCAAATCTTTGTCCCATTATGTGTTCAATCACATTTGTGATGTGAACTAGTCCCAGGACAACGTCCCTGCTGCTATGTGCAGCCTCCACTTGTGCCGCTACTGCGCGACGGGCGATTAGTGCAGTGGAATTAGCCATCCTGTTGGAGGACCTGCAGTAGCTGCCAAACATTGTCCGGAATCTGTGTTCCTGTCTGCACCGGCTAACCCTTTCATGGCGCAGCTCCTGGCAGAGGTCACGGACATCACTAGTTAGGTCCCTTGTGTCCTCTGAAGCCTGCACCTGTCCCTCACGCAGTTGTAAAATATTGCCATTTAGTGCATCCAGTTGGCGATGCAGGCCCATCATGTTTTGGTTGTGTACTCGCAGGTTCCGGTCTAAACTGAGGATCCGCTTATTTTGCAGACGCTGCTGCTGCAACATAGCAGCCTCAAGGCCCCCGCATAAGGACGGACCCTCACCTGCCTCATGATGTTGTTGCTGGTACTCTGTTGCTATCCTGCGTGGTGCTGGCTGACCCCTTCCCTCCAGAATCTGGCTGCGCCTGTCTGGTGCTGACGATGTGCTTGGCCCTTCCAAGTGCTCTTCAGAGTCACCGCTGAACTCTGGCAGTGGTAGTGCCCTGGGCCTGCGGCGGACAGTGGACATGTGGAGGGACCCACTGGTGTTGGTATCCAAGGGCTGATGGGTTTCCGTCTCTCCTACACATGTACTTTGTGTGGCTGCTGGGCCTGGCCCACCTGCAACAACAATATACAGCATGTCAGTTCTGTATGTTACATTATCTGTCAGAAAATGGCAATAAAGGTACAGGTACTGCTCTACACGGTGTTGTGTGTGTTTTGTTACCTTGGGTAATCCAGCATCCAGCCCATGCACCTGCACCCAAAATCAGCAGACACCTCCTACAACCACTCCCTCTTCCTCCACTCCCAAACCTTCACCCTCTTCGTGCCCCAATGTCCCTAAGAAGCTTTTCCTCTCCACTGTTGACCTCTTTCCTACCCCTTCACGTCAGGCCAGGGTGGTCAGAACCCAGGCGAGCACCTCAGCAACCCAGTTCACTGCTACAGTAGTGTCGACAGCTACTGCAGGTGGGAGAGGCTCCAGAGAACCAGCCATCAGCACTGAAAGTGTGCCTGCACCAGATGCTAAAGGGAAGGGCAAGGAGGCACTACCAGCTGCCAAGGGGGAGGGCAAGGGGCTTGCACCAGCAGGCAGGAAGGACAGGAGGCCTGGGGCTGGGACTGATTCTGAGCCCCCACCTCCAACCATAATGGTTCAGCTATCCAAGGCTGCAGGGGAAGGGCTGGAGTCTCCCCCCACCGCCACCAGCACCACCACCACCACCAGCAGCAGCCCCATTGGGCAGCCATCCGAGGCTGCAAGGGAAGGGCTGGAGCCTCCCCCTACCACTGCCAGCAGCGCCACCAGCACTGCCACAAGCACCACTGCCAACAGCAGCAGCCCCAGTGGGCAGCCATGAGAGGCTGCAGGGGAAGGGCTGGAGCCTCCCCCCACCACTGCCTGCACCGCAACCAGCACCACTGCCGGCAGCAGCAGCCCCATTGGGCAGCTGTCTGAAGCTGCAGGGGAAGGGCTGGAGCCTCCCCCCACCCCTGCCAGCACCGCCACCAGCACCGCCACCAGCACTGCCATCAGCACCGCCAGCATCACCACTGCCAGCATCAGCAGCCCAGTGGGCAGCCATCCGAGGCTGCAGGGGATGGACTGGAGCCTCCCCCCACCACTGCCAGCACCACCACTGCCACCAGCAGCCCCAGTGGGCAGCCGTCCGAGGCTGCAGGGGATGGGCTGGCGCCTCCCCCCACCACTACCAGCCCAACACCATACCCGCCACCGCCACCACTGAGCAGCTGTCACCGCCGGCGGGCAGTGTGTAGTCCTGCCTCCATGGGCTGTAGTGCGTCCTGGCCCCTGCAAATCCTGTAGGTATGACACCCAGGTGAGAGACTGTGTCCATGCACTCCCCAAGTGCTGCATCACAGGGCACAAGGCCCCCCTGCAGAACCAGTGGAAGAAGCCATTCACTCACTGCATCCTTGCCAGGATGAAGCACACTGGCCACAAGGCCCCCTTCAGATCCTGTGGAAGAAGCCATCCACTCACCCTATCCTTGCCAGGATGAAGCACACTAGTCACAGGGCCCCCTCCAGAACCAGTGGAAGAAGCCAACCACTCACCCTATCCTTGCCAGGATGAAGCACACTGGGCACAAGGCCCCCTCCAGAACCAGTGGAAGAAGCCATCCACTCACCCCATCCTTGCCAAGATGAAGCACACTGGGCACAAGGCCCCCTTCAGAGCCAGTGGTCAAGCCATCCACTTGAGAGACTGTGGCCTTGAACTCCCCAGGACCAAGCAGTGAACAAACCACCCTCTTGAGAGACTGTGGCCTTGCACTCCCCAGGACCAAGCAGTGGGCAAACCACCCACTTGAGAGACTGTGGCCATGCACTCACCAGGACCAAGCAGTGGGCAAACCATCCACTTGAGAGACTGTGGCCTTGCACTCCCCAGGACATCACACAGGGCGTGTAGCCTCCTCCAGGACCAGTGGTGTTGTACCATCTCCCGGCTGAGGTGCCCCTCCATTCCCCGTCCCCCTGAGGTGCCTGTATATTTTCGACCTGATGCCCCTGCGGTGTTCTCTCTGTGTTGTTGCAGGAGTGAGGTGGGGCTTGGCCTATGTGTAGTGGCCCTGTGGCCCACGGACATTGAGGACTGGGCAGTGTCCCTCCATTTGTTTATATGTATATACTGTTTTGAGTTAGAAGCACTTATTTCGACTATTTTATCTTATTACACTAACTTTAATCAATACCTTTTGTCCTTGCATTATTCCTGGGGGGGGTACGGGGTAGATATGTAATGTTATTGAATCTGTTTGTGTGTATGGTGTTGGGGGTGGGGGTGTTGTGTGTTGCGTGTGTGTATCACTCTCTTTTTCCTCCCCCCTCCCTTGTGTGCTAGGCGGCAGTACTCACTGTGGTCATTGTGACGGGGTAAACCCGATCACCGCAAGACGGGAGGCCGGAGTTGACGTGTCGGACTCCTCTGACACGTCATCTCCGTGTTTCCCTGTTACCGGGGAAACGCGTCCCGAGCGAGGCCGGCGTCAGGACGTTGCCGGGGAAACCTGGAGAGGTTTCCCGACTCCGGATTGGCCAGGGAGGGACGGCGTCGCGAATGAAAAGCCGGTGGAGCCGGCGAGGAGAAGAAAGGAGGAAGAGACCGGAGACGACGGAGAAGAAGACGGAGACGACGGCGAACGGAGGGAGACCGAGGCAAGGGACCCGACGGCAAGCGCGGCGAGAGACCAAGAGAAGGAATACCACCTGGAGGACGGAGAGCTGGAGCCAGGAAGCCGTATCGAACCCTACCTCAGCGAGGACCACCTCAACGCCCGCCACGGCCCCGGAGGGTCGTGGCTCACGAAGGTACGGTCCTTCTGGACAAATAAAGGGTGCACGGCAGGGAAGGGGACTGGGGAAGGAAACTAGGGAAGGGGTAGAGGGTGAATGGGGAAAAGAGGTGGGAGGGCACAAAAGAAGCACTAGGGACACAATAACACGCTAGTAAAATTAGTAATAAGCACTTCCCTCTATTCCGCACAGACACCACCCCCTCCCCTCTGTTATCCACCCCAGTCTGATAAATTTAATAAGAAAGACGTATCTCTTAACGTCCCACTTACCCTCGTTTTCCTTATTTCCCTTTCCGATATCCTCATGGGACGTCCGCGAGACTGACAGTACCTCCACCTAAAGAGAAGAAAAGGGGAAAACACATCAGTGACAAGAAGAACTTCGCGAGAGACTAAGAGCAACAACAGAACAAACTTTCACTTGATTTATCCTTTTGTTTAGAAAACAATAAACACTTACCTGAGCACCATAACTTCTTGTTTTAGTTGTCCTCATCTTGTTCGGTCTGTCACAGTGGTGTCAGAAGTGGCATCCTTTAGGGGCCCTACGACAACCGAACAGAGTACACAATGAGTGACAACCCTTCCCTTGAGGATATGATCAAACAGCTAGCAGAAGGACAAAGACATTTGCAGCTGGTATGGGAGGCTCACCAAAGGGAAGCAAAAGAGGACAGAGAGGCTTTACAATCGGCCTTGAAAAGCCAGGCCACCATTCTGGCAAATAACCAGCTGGTACACGAAACGGCCATGACAAAATTAACCGAGACCATTGCCGCTAGTAAAGTCCACCCGAACGTTCCCAGCTCAGTATTGCAGAAATATCAAGAGGGAGAAGACCCAGAGTCTTTCTTTACTAACTTTGAAAGAGTGGCGTCGTCAGCTCAATGGCCTGAAGAACGCTGGGGACAATATGTTGCTCCATTACTAACTGGCCTCTTACAAGCAGCCTATCAGGCTGCTAATCCCGGAGGCCTCACACCCTACAAGGATATAAAATCCAGTATTTTGGAACGTGTCGGGCATGATACTGAATACTACCGGATGAAATTCCGCAAGGTCAAGTGGGGACCAAATGAGGACCCCCGGACCTTTTATTTCCGAGTAAAAGATTTGGCCTTAAAATGGTTGGGGCCTATTGGCGATAGCCGTGAAGAAGTGATACAAATAATTATACTGGAACAGTACTTGGATGCTCTACCCTTAGCCACAAAACACTGGATACGACAGCATCCAAAAGTAGACACTAACACAGCAATTGATTTGGCCTGCGCGTATCATCGCTCCTCCGACATAAGAAATATACCACCACGGCCCAATATAAAATCAGTCTTGCCACCTGTAAAAACCCTCCCAAAGAATCCACTGGACAATACCGTTTCCCGTAGAATCTCGGAAGGCCCCCCTATACAGGGACCCCAATGTTACCATTGCGGAGAATGGGGACATATCGCCCGTATGTGTCCTCAGAAACACGAAGGAGGTGAGCCGATGGAAATAGGGGTTACCAGGCATAGGGTCCTATGTACAGGGAAAGGTAACCACAAGTTCAAGCAGACTGTAAAAATCAATGGACGGTATGTGTGTGCCCTCGTCGACTCCGGGTGCAGCCAGTCTGTAATAAGGGAAGACCTGATAACCACTCTGGGTTCCGAAACGAGACAGTGGGTACATATTTGTTGTGTTCACGGGGACAAGGAGCAATATCCGTTAAAAATACTACAGATAGAATGGGGGCCCTACCGGGATAGTCTCCCGATGGGGATAATGCCAAAATTGATCGAGGATTGTATCGTGGGAACAGATTACCTTCACTTTCAAGAACTATTGGATCAGGTTAGAGACTCTAAAATCTCACAGGACTGGTGGGGTGAAGCCCCGTTTTCAGGAAGTCCAATTGAATGTCCAATAACCCGTAGAAAACTGACCCGAAGGGACAAAAGAATAGAAAGAGAACAGTTCCGAAATAGGACTAGTCAGGACACTATAAGAGGAGTGGTAGCAGAATTCCACGAGGCACCTGTCAGTTTTGCTCAACAACAGAGAGAAGATCCCTCCCTATCTCACGCCTGGAGAACCGCAGTGTCAGAGGAAATGGATGAGGTGGGTCCCTACTTCCTAATCAAAAATAATCTCCTGTACCGAGTAAACACCACACGTACCGGGGAAAAAAGAAAACAACTCATAGTACCTGAATACTATAGGGATCACATCCTTACGCTCGCTCATAATCATCCGGGAGGGGGACACTTTGGGAGAGACAAAACGGAAGAATATCTCCTCAGACGATTTTACTGGCCTGGTGTTTTTGCCAACATAAGAAAATATTGTGCGCAATGTCCCAGGTGTCAACTGACGGAACCAGGTAAACCAAAAAAAGCACCACTCATACCCCTCCCCATCATAGATGTTCCGTTTAGACGGATAGGGATGGATTTGGTTGGACCCTTGGTTCCTTCTTCAAAAGGACACACTTACATACTGGTCATAGTTGATTATGCTACCCGATACCCAGAGGCTATTCCCCTAACCAGTATGACAACAAAGACCGTAGCCCAGGCGATGATAACGGTGTTTTCGCGTCTTGGTTTCCCTCAGGAAATACTCACAGATCAGGGCACTCCCTTTACGTCCACCTTGATGAAACAAGTGTGTAAAACGTTAGGCATATCTCAGATCAAAACATCCGTTTATCATCCTCAAACCGATGGTTTGGTCGAACGATATAATCGTACGATCAAAACGTTACTTCGAAAGATTGTGCACGACACAGGGAGAGACTGGGATCAGAAATTACCGTTGGTGTTATACGCGATCCGAACGCACGAACAGGCTTCCACGGGGCATAGCCCATTCGAGCTAGTGTTCGGGCGACAACCACGTTCCCTTCTGGACATGGCGGTAGAGGCCTGGGAGGAAGAAGCCATGGAGGGAGGGACTCCTTTGTTGGAGTATGCTCATAACTTGAGAACGCATTTACAGGGATTATGGGACGAAGTAAAAGACAATATGGAACAGGCTCAAAAAACCCAAAAGCATTATTATGATAAGGGGAGTAAGTTAAGAGTTTTCCAACCCGATGAACAGGTCTTAATCATGCGACCCACATCCGAACATAAATTGCTGGCGAAATGGCAAGGCCCCCATAGAATCATCCGAGCCGTCTCCCCTGTAACTTACCTAGTGGAAATAACAACCAACCCCAGGAAAACCCAAATATATCATGTCAATCTTTTAAAGAAGTGGGAGACACCCGAGACACCCAGCACTACCCCAAGAATAGTTGGCCTTCTGTACCCGAGTAAGGAATTGAAGATTGAATTTTGCCCTACCACCCTAGCCAAGGGGACAACCCTACCCACTATAGACGAAGCATTAACGGAAGCGGAAAAGAGGCAGGTATACCGCTTGTTACAGCAATATCACCAATTGTTTTCAGAAGACCCCGGTAGAACCACACTAATCCGACATAAGATACGAACAAAACCCGACACAGTAGTTCGGGTCAGACCATATCGCATCCCAGCAGCAAGGAAGCAGGTTATAGAAAATGAAATACAGAAAATGTTGACCCTAGGAGTAATAGAGCCCTCTACCAGTCCCTGGTGTTCACCCGTAGTTCTTGTACCAAAACCTGACGGTACGGTCAGGTTCTGCATAGACTTCCGGAAACTTAATGAGAACTCATTATTTGACACGTATCCAATCCCTAGGGTGGACGATGTCCTAGAGAAACTAGGAAAGGCGAAATATATGTCCACAATAGATTTAACCAAAGGATATTGGCAGATACCCTTAGCCCCCGAAGATAAAGAAAAAACGGCATTTTCTACCCAGTCCGGGCTGTATCATTTTACTGTATTACCTTTTGGGCTACATGGGGCACCGGCCACTTTCCAAAGGTTAATGGATAACATATTAAAACCATACCCTGCTTTTTCAGCGGCCTACCTGGATGATGTAGTTGTTTTTAGCGATACCTGGGTAAACCATCTGGACCATCTAAGCCAAGTTTTTAATGCACTCACCGAGGCTGGGTTGACAGCCAATCCCAAGAAATGTGTTATCGGGAAAACCGACATTTCATATCTGGGATACAGAATCAGTCAGGGAACACTTCAACCCCAAGCCCAGAAGGTGGACGCGATCTTACATGCCCCTCTCCCGAAAACTAAAAAAGACTTACGCTCTTTCTTAGGCCTAGTAGGATATTATCGGCGTTTCATACCTCACTATTCCACTCTAGCCGCTCCCCTTACGGATCTTCTGTCCAAATCTCATCCAAATCAGCTATTACCTTTCTCTGCTATTCAAACTTCCAGTTTTGAACGCTTGAGGAACTCTTTAACCAAAGAACCCATATTGTTATGCCCGGATTTTTCAAAACCCTTTCACCTTTACACGGATGCCTCCGATGTGGGGCTCGGGGGGTTCTGACACAGCCGGGAACGGAGGGACTCGATCATCCCGTTGTGTATATCAGCCGCAAACTGGGTCTTCGGGAACGTCGTTTCCCCATAATAGAAAGGGAGTGTTTGGCCATTAAATGGGCCGTGGATTGTCTACAGTATTACCTGTTGGGCCGGCCTATTGTACTTTTTACGGATCACGCCCCCCTCACTTGGCTTGCCGCTCATAAAGATACGAATGCCCGGATTCTCAGGTGGTTCCTTGAACTTCAACCATTCTCCTTTCAGGTCCGACATGTTCCTGGGAGTTCGCAAGTCCCTGCTGATTATCTCTCTCGCTTCCCGGTTTCCGATTCGGTCCTGGAACAGGACCTGTCTTGGGAAGGGGTATGTGACGGGGTAAACCCGATCACCGCAAGACGGGAGGCCGGAGTTGACGTGTCGGACTCCTCTGACACGTCATCTCCGCGTTTCCCTGTTACCGGGGAAACGCGTCCCGAGCGAGGCCGGCGTCAGGACGTTGCCGGGGAAACCTGGAGAGGTTTCCCGACTCCGGATTGGCCAGGGAGGGACGGCGTCGCGAATGAAAAGCCGGTGGAGCCGGCGAGGAGAAGAAAGGAGGAAGAGACCGGAGACGACGGAGAAGAAGACGGAGACGACGGCGAACGGAGGGAGACCGAGGCAAGGGACCCGACGGCAAGCGCGGCGAGAGACCAAGAGAAGGAATACCACCTGGAGGACGGAGAGCTGGAGCCAGGAAGCCGTATCGAACCCTACCTCAGCGAGGACCACCTCAACGCCCGCCACGGCCCCGGAGGGTCGTGGCTCACGAAGGTACGGTCCTTCTGGACAAATAAAGGGTGCACGGCAGGGAAGGGGACTGGGGAAGGAAACTAGGGAAGGGGTAGAGGGTGAATGGGGAAAAGAGGTGGGAGGGCACAAAAGAAGCACTTGGGACACAATAACACGCTAGTAAAATTAGTAATAAGCACTTCCCTCTATTCCGCACAGACACCACCCCCTCCCCTCTGTTATCCACCCCAGTCTGATAAATTTAATAAGAAAGACGTATCTCTTAACGTCCCACTTACCCTCGTTTTCCTTATTTCCCTTTCCGATATCCTCATGGGACGTCCGCGAGACTGACAGTACCTCCACCTAAAGAGAAGAAAAGGGGAAAACACATCAGTGACAAGAAGAACTTCGCGAGAGACTAAGAGCAACAACAGAACGAACTTTCACTTGATTTATCCTTTTGTTTAGAAAACAATAAACACTTACCTGAGCACCATAACTTCTTGTTTTAGTTGTCCTCATCTTGTTCGGTCTGTCACAGTCATCTTCGCCGGCGTTGATGTTCGTAATGCATGAAGAGGTATAGCAGGATGGGGAAGATGTGCAACTCAGGCTCCATGGCATCGTGGTTGTTCCCTGAGTCTCCAGAGGTGAGTCCTTTGATTTCTGTGTTCTGTTCCCACCCTGCTTTTGATGTGGTTGGTACCACCCTGGAAAAAGTGGCGGATAGGTGTGTCATAATAGTGTGGATGGAACATTGTCTTCCGCCTGGCTGTTGGCGGTTACCACTGTGGTGCTTGTTGCTACCGCCGTGGTAGTCAGTGTGTTAAAGTGGCTGTGTGTCTGGGTGGTTTCTGCTGTGGTCATAGTTCCATTTTTGTTAATGCCGGCCTATTGGTGGTATTACCGCCGCTTTATCAACGACCGCCAGGGTTGTAATGAGGGCCTGTGTCTCTTGCTGTGTCTAACATTGGAATGTGCCTTGTGAATTCTCCTTAAACTTGCACATTTGCACAAGGTACTTACTCTCTCCCTAGGCTACCACTTTCTCACATGTAAAGCGGCATTTCACTGGTGCAATATTATACTTGAGTAAATTGTTTTGTAAGTCTAAAATTATGTTTTGTGCATAGAAAACATGAAATATTGGTTGTAGAACAAGCCATTTGCATACATAAAATCAACTTAAGTGTGCTGGGGTGTTTAGGAATTGAGCCGCAAGTACCAAACTCTTCTGCTTTTGTTGCTAAGTGTTTTGGTCGGAGTCTCCCATAAAGGAGTTGGAAGTGTCAAGAGAACATTACTTTTCAGTAGCCCTGGGCAGAACTCGTGGAGTTTCACTCTGCAGAATCTGAAGGAGTTGCATAAAAATGTTGCGAGATTCTGCAGAGTTCCGTGAGTGGGTAAAAAATTAAAGCATATTGCGCTGCTTGTGCTGGTTTTTAGCACTGGGAGCTTGTCCCGTGCTGTAAAATCAACACAAAAAGTGCCACGTGGATTGCCAGAGGGCGCTGCTTCTTTCTGTTGCTCAAGTAGATTTTCTATTGGAGCAGCATCTCTCTAAATGTGAATGGTTGTGACCTGCTGCGATCGACCGTGACTACCCAATTGAGAAATCTTACCGGCAAGCATTCTAGGGCCCAATGATCATACTAGGGGATGCAAATTCTCACGTGTGCTCACCAACTTAACGTTGGTGAGCTGCATATGAGAAAAAAACTCTGCTACATGGCGGTTGGTGGAGTTTTGTTGGAACTCCACGGTCCAAGCAGAGTGCAGAGTGGGCAAAACTCTGTAAACTCCACGAGTGAAGCGGAATTTTTGGTCCACCACACCTTTTCAATAAAGACAGAGAGACTACGGTAATCCTTCAATATAATGACCTTAAAAGCAAGAATTTGAAATGAATTCTAATGAAAGTTTCAATAAGAACAGAACATGCTGTTTAACAAAATCCACTGCCAAACTGAAGATTGTCAGGGACAGTATTCCTCAGTCAAGAATTGTAAGGGTGTTTTAGTAAATGACCTTGCTACCTACTAAGATGTAATGTATGGAATAGGACATCTGAATACACGTAATAGTGACTGAAAAACGTTCATTTTGAAAAACAAGTTTTAATTAACTGTACTGTTTATGGTTTTGCTTTTTTTTAAATGTTACCTGCTCTGGGATAACATACAATTCGTATTTACATTTTCCGTATAGATGCACAAGCTGCCTTTATAGCAAAGGGCTTTATTACGAAATGAAGACTGCAATATCTACTCAGTTATAGCCCATAAAAGTTGGATAAATACATGATGAGCATCGAAGAATGTATTTTTAGGTCTGGCTTGACAGAGCAGTTGTGGCAAAACCTTATAAGAGCAAAAGAAAAAAGAGATGTGAGAAGCATGACTGAAGGAGTGGGTTCGGCACAACTCACAGTTGGATAACCTTGAGTACAGCATTAAATTGTGCAGAAGGTGTGAAAAAGAGTCTCTTTATTATAATGTTTGTGTTAAACAAAGCATATACTCAGTACAGGTGGTCATGGTGACAAACCAAAGCTCAAAGCTTTAAGCCTGATCTGTTTATTATGAAATGTTGTGGCAAAGACAGACATATATACTAATAAATCATATGTCCAGTAGGCATTTAAGGGTGGGTTTGTTATTACACAGTGGTAATGCTTGTAGACAGATATTTTGTCAGACAGAATCTCACAGATTACAGTAGAAGGCAAGCTTTATGGTTTTTGACACCCCTTTTGACAAGCCTTGGGGATAGAGGCTAAGCATTTTGGCAGTCCTTGTTAAACTTATCTAAGGTTTTATATTGTTTTACCAGCTCTACATTTGTACATATTTACATGAATACATAAAATATTACAACTTACCTTAGGATGCAAAGGTTTTGGTGTTGGTCAAATAGTAATTAGAAATTAAGAATCTATATATATATATATATATATATATATATATATATATATATATATATATATATATATATATTTATTTCTATATGTGTATATATATTTACTCTAAAAAAACAAAGGTTACAGGGATATTATAATTAAGTAAAGAACTTACTGCACAAAACCAGAGAAATTCAGCTGTCATTTTTACGTAACTATAACTTCAAGTAACTGTAACTTGTGCCCCCACCATGCACAGTTTTTTATTCAATAATTTGACTTCTAATGCTTCATTGATATTTTATTGACGTTATAAAAGTTGCCAGGAGTGCTGTAATATCTGGGGTAATTAGCAGTGCATGGCAAGGGCGCGAGTTATAGTTACCTTAATCCACGCGTTATAGTTACTTAACCACCCAACCCCGTGTGTCGCATGGCCTCCTGCCATGTGCATCAGGGGTTGGCTGCAGAGCCTGGCCTCAGCCTAGTCTGTGCAATCAACCACCCAACCCCACGGTGCTTACAGCATTAGGCTGTGTTGCATCGGGAGTTGGCTGCAGCACCTGTCTCTCTGGGTGTGAGAATAGGTGTAAGATGGATGTGAGAAGGTCTATTTGGGTGTGAGAGTGGGTGTAAGAGGGAGCACTCTCTACTGCTTAGTTAGTAAGTGCTATCTCATTGGGTAAATGGCCAGTGTGGGGGAGGTTGGCTCGTGTGGTCCCCCTCCCCCAGCCAATTTCAGCCTGTGGAGCCCCCTTCATTTGGGGCCCACTACAATTCAATTTGTGGCTGCACAACCCCTCTCCCTGGGCCAATCTGAGCCCCAGTGACCCCATCACCCAGGGCCTGGCCATCACTAATTGGAGAACGGGGCCCAAAAACATTGTTTGCCCAGTGTGCAAAGGGGACGTGGGGGAGCCGGAAGACCCCAGCGGACCCACCAAGCTCCCCACCTCCTGTGGGAGCTGGCATTGCTGTCACAGAGAGGGAGCTGCCATAGATGCAGCTCCCTCTCTGTGAGAACAATAGTTTCCTTTGTTTCCCTTCCTGTCTGCAGGCAGGGGAACAGAGGAAACCTCGGCTCACAGCAAGTGAAAGCTGTTTGACAGCTCTCACTTGCTATGAGTGGGATTCTTACTTTTACTTGGCAGGAGCTGTCAAACCTCCTGCCAAGTCTGAGCAAATAGCTCTGTCCCCGGGTGGGCACCAGGGCCATCTATGGCTCCTCGAGGGGGCCGAGTGAGCCCCCTCCAACATTAGAGTTTTCTTCAGGAATTTGGACCACCTTTATTCTTTAAATTCAGCCCCAGGGAGGTGCTGGTCCCCGGGGCTGAAGGAGGGCTATGCGCCCCCCCTTAATTTAAAATATTAGCCCCCGGTAGGTGGTGGTTTCCGGGTCGAGGGATCAGCAACAGACCCCCTTTATGCTTTCACTTTAGCCCCAGGGAGGTAGTGGTCCCTGGGGTGCAAATGAGTCACGCAGCCCCCTGCATTATATTCAATATTATCCCTGGGGAGGTGGAGGTGATTGGATTCCAAAAAGTCGGTCAGTTTACTTTTAATAATCTTTTCCAAGATCTTGATTGGACCTGGGAAAAGGGATATTGGTCTGTATCTCTCAATTGCTAAAGGGTATAACAAAGGTTTCTTTAGTAGGGTGTGAACAATAGCATGTTTCCAGTCATTTGGAACACAGTCACTCGCCAATGATAGATTAGATAAATCTGTCAAGGCTGTCACCATAACATCACCAACCTGGATTAAAATGTCTATGGGAGCTGGATCTAAAAGAGATCCTGATTTAACAGGTGTAGCTATAATAGCTATTTCCTCTTTCATTATTAGAGCGAAACTGCAGAGGATTGCTCCAGGGGGATTCAAATTTAATCTCTCACAATTTTACACCTCCGCCCCTACTGCCAGTGAATCATATATATGATTCACTTTCTCCAAAAAGTACCTTGGTAATGACTCACAACGTTCATCCAAAGGAAGCAGCCCTCCTCCAGACGCATTGCCTTTCAGAAAAGTTTCTACAATATGAAAGATTTCTCTGGTGGCATTAGGAGCAGTGCTAACCCTATTAGCAGAGTTGTTTTGTGGGCTTTGCGAACAGCATGTTGATATTTCTTTATCAGAGCTTAATATCTACGTTTTTCCTCCTCGTTATAGCTCCTTCTCCATTTTCTTTCCTGTATCTTACATTTTTTTTTTTTTTTTTTAGTTTTGTAGAAAACCAACTCGACTTCTTACAGATTTTGATCTTTTACACGTGACCAGAGGAATTATACCTTCTAGTGTCGTAATGACCCAGTCCTTTATTGCTTTGTATCTCAAAGGAGCATCCTTTGCTTCTAGTGCCATCTTCCCATACTGCAGGGAAGAGCTTTGTAGGGCAAGCTCCCATGTATCTCCATGTAATTTAGACCACTGGCAAGATTGTAAACATGTGCCAGGGTTAGGAGCCACTACCCGAGGGACCATAATGTTAAATGGAATAGCATAGTGGTCTGACCACACAATTAGTATGGGGGCTGCACTTCACAATTTTTCATATTAGAAAATATGATATCAAGGTATGGCCCTTAGTGTTAGTAGATGAACTCACTAGTTGGGTTAACTGAAATATTTCCACGTCCTTTATGAAGTTAGAAACTACATGAGATGAAGTATCTTCCATATGCATGTTTAGATCACCTAACAAAGTAAAATTTGCAGTTAGGAGACAGAGGGGGTCATTCTGACCCCCGCGGGCTGCGGAAGCCGCCCGCCTGGCGGGAACCGCCAAAAGACCGTACCACGGTCAAAAGACCGCGGTGGTCATTCTGACTTTCCCGCTGGGCTGGCGGGCGACCGCCAAAAGGCCGCCCGCCCGCCCAGCGGGAAAGCCCCAGCAACGAGGAAGCCGGCTCCGAATGGAGCCGGCAGAGTTGCTGGTGTGCGACGGGTGCAGTTGCACCCGTCGCGATTTTCAGTGTCTGCCAAGCAGACACTGAAAATCTTAATGGGGCCCTGCAGTGGCATGGGCACTGCAGGGGCCCCCAGGGGCCCCATGACACCCGTTCCCGCCATCCTGTTTCTGGCAGTGAAAACCGCCAGAAACAGGATGGCGGGAAGGGGGTCGGAATCCCCATGGCAGCGCTGCTTGCAGCGCCGCCGTGGAGGATTCCCTGGGGCCGCGGGAAACCGGCGGGAAACCGGCGGTTTCCCTTTTCTGACTGCGGCGGATGGCCCCAGAAGCACCGCCAGCCTATTGGCGGTGCTTCCGCGGTCGTTGGCCCTGGCGGTCCATGACCGCCAGGGTCAGAATGACCCCCAGAGTGTAGCTAATAACTCAGACACAACCTTCACAAAATCTGATGTGGGGCCAGGAGGGTGGTAAATCAGCAACTCCATAAATGTGAAAATCTGGGAACGTTTAATAGAGAATAAAAGCCTAACACAGCCAAGGCTTATATTAGTGATAAATTCACATTTCAACGTTTATTTGTTGATAATAGCAGCCCCTCCTCCTAACTTCCCTTTGAAATCACATCTATTGATCTGCTATGCGGTAGGTAAAGCCATAACACGTCTGGCTCAGTACCCTCCCAAAGCCTTGTTTCAGTAAGGAAAACAATTTCCGGAGAGAAATCCTCCAGCAGCGTAAACACATCCCATATGTGCTTAGGAAGAGACCTGCAGTTAACTAAAAATATTTTAGACCTAATATCAGTTCCCTGTTGTAGGATACATGAGTTATATGCACTTTGCAAGACTAAGGGCCAGATGTATCAAAAGCTTTTGCATTCGCAAACGGTGCAAATCGCAAAAATCGGCCGTTTGCGAGTGCAAAAACATGGTCTGCGATGCATGAAAGGCATTCGCAGACCAAAAATAAGAAATCACAAAATGTGCGATTTTTTGCATTGCGACCTGGTTTTGCGAGTCGCATTTTGCGATTCGCTATTTCCAGTAGGAAATTGCGAGGCGCAAAATGCGATTCGCAAAATCCAAGTCGCAAATAGATGCATCAAAAAATCGCAATTTGCGATTTTTCGCAGAATGGCATTTTGCACATGCAAAATACCACTAAGTGAAACCAGGTGGTAACCAGGTGCAACCTATATAAAGAGGCCCAGAATGCCTCAGACTCTTTTCCACAATGGCTGCACTCTACGTCATGGCGAGGAGGATGAGGATCTTGACAGGTTTGAGTAGAGGGAGGAGGAGACAGGAGCACATTTTCAGAGTGCGCATTACACTTTTTGACCTGACAGAGGAGGAAGTATATGAGAGGTATAGGTTGAACTCAACCATGATACTTGATCTGATAGCTGAGCTACAACCCATACTGCAGCGCAGAACACTAAGGACTCACAGCATACCCACCCATGTGCCGTTATTATGCTCCCTACACCTACTTGCCTCAGGGAGCTATCAAGGGATCATAGCAGCAGCTGGAGGGATTTCACAGAGTACCCTCTCCAGATTTTTCAATGCATTTATCAACGCCATGCTAAGCAAACTCCAACAGTACATCAGATTCCCCCACACCCCACAGGAAATACAGCAGACAAAAATAGACTTTTACCAGATAGCACCGTTCCCCCACGTCGTAGGTGCCATAGATGGCACACATGTGGCAATCTGTCCACCATCAGCCACATAGTATGTGTACCGAAACCGTAAATACCAACATTCCATGAATATTCAGGTGATATGCAATGCCTCCTATATCATAACTGATCTCGTGGCCAGGTACCCAGGGAGCAAACACGATTCGTACATCTTTCGCCACAGCTGATAGCTGGGGAGTTTGGTGAAGGATATCTACTAGGGAATGTCACTCTGTACACTGATGCATAGATGGCGAACCTATGTCAGAGGGCTCAGTTACTCATCACACCCTCTGTCCCTTCCAGGAGACAGTGCCTACGCAGTGCGCACCTACATGATGCCACCCTACCTCAATCCCACAACACCAGCAGAACGGAGATACAATGCAGCACACAGGGCAACCCGCAATGTGGTGGAGCGCACATTTGGACTGCTGAAGAGTCGCTTCCGTTCCCTCCACAAAAGTGGAGGGGCACTACAGTACAGTCCAGAGACCACATGTAGAATAGTGGCAACTTGTGCAATCTTGCACAAAATAGCTACAGCCAGGGGCATACCTATAGAAATCAGTGACACTGAATCAGATGAGGATGACGATCCCATACCACCTCTACAGCCAGCAGACAGGACCAGTGCAGCAGAGGGAAGGCAAAGGCGTGCCGACATCACACACAACCATTTTAGATGTGAGTATGAATGACAAAAATCCACTGACAACTGTACCTGTAGTGATATAAATGTATTACCTTACGTCAGGTAATGAATGATTGAGAAATAATTGAAACAGGTGATGTCACAAACGCAAATAAACTAATGAACAGAGTCACACACTATTCACTCATAGTGGCAACAGCAGTGTAATGGTGGCAAGAGTCACTTTCTTCTCCCACGCACACCACTCGGGTGCCCAGTTAAGTCACTGGCACCTCGATTGTCACCTTCAATGGCAGTGCTGTGTCTGGCACTGCGCCGTCTGGCGGCTGCTGCTGGTAAGGCAACACTACTGAGGCTTGAACTGTCCTCAGTTTCCCCCAAGGCTACCTCACTGGGCGTGGCAAATCTTTGTCCCATTATGTGTTCAATCACATTTGTTATGTGAACTAGTCCCAGGACAACGTCCCTGCTGCTATGTGCAGCCTCCACTTGTGCCGCTACTGCGCGACGGGCGATTAGTGCAGTGGAATTAGCCATCCTGTTGGAGGACCTGCAGTAGCTGCCAAACATTGTCCGGAATCTGTGTTCCTGTCTGCACCGGCTAACCCTTTCATGGCGCAGCTCCTGGCAGAGGTCACGGACATCACTAGTTAGGTCCCTTGTGTCCTCTGAAGCCTGCACCTGTCCCTCACGCAGTTGTAAAATATTGCCATTTAGTGCATCCAGTTGGCGATGCAGGCCCATCATGTTTTGGTTGTGTACTCGCAGGTTCCGGTCTAAACTGAGGATCCGCTTATTTTGCAGACGCTGCTGCTGCAACATAGCAGCCTCAAGGCCCCCGCATAAGGACGGACCCTCACCTGCCTCATGATGTTGTTGCTGGTACTCTGTTGCTATCCTGCGTGGTGCTGGCTGACCCCTTCCCTCCAGAATCTGGCTGCGCCTGTCTGGTGCTGACGATGTGCTTGGCCCTTCCAAGTGCTCTTCAGAGTCACCGCTGAACTCTGGCAGTGGTAGTGCCCTGGGCCTGCGGCGGACAGTGGACATGTGGAGGGACCCACTGGTGTTGGTATCCAAGGGCTGATGGGTTTCCGTCTCTCCTACACATGTACTTTGTGTGGCTGCTGGGCCTGGCCCACCTGCAACAACAATATACAGCATGTCAGTTCTGTATGTTACATTATCTGTCAGAAAATGGCAATAAAGGTACAGGTACTGCTCTACACGGTGTTGTGTGTGTTTTGTTACCTTGGGTGTCACTATACTTAAATTACATTGTTATGCTACTGTCTGTATTAGTTTGTGGACTGCCACTCCCATATTGCATTGTTGTGCTGCTTTTAAGATGTGGACTGGACTACTTCACACACTGCTTCACATTACATGCTAATTCCTAAGGGGCTTTTGTGCATACACATATCGGGTTCCCAAACATCATTGCACTTACCTTGGCTGGTACGCGGTGTGCCGGAGGTGTCGATGTCTGTGACCCCAGTCACAGCTTCAGGGAGAAGTGTGGATTCCACCAGGTCCTCCAATGGTGTGGATGGTGCTTCTGTTGGTGGTCCGCCACCTGTACCGCTGGCCTCCGCAAGTCTCCTTTCCACCCTCTCCTTTGCACGGGAGCGCAGGTCGTACCACTTTTTTTTTATTTCCTCGATGGAGCGCTGTGCCACTCCAATGGCGCAGATTTTGGATTGGATGTCCAGCCATAATCTTCTCTTTTCACTCTCAGGAACCTGGAGTGAACTTTTCCTGAACAGGCGGTCATGGCTCCTCACCACCTCCTCAATCAGGACCTCAAGCTCCTGTTCACTAAATTTAAGCTTGTGCTTCCTTTCCGCCTTCTCCTGTGCTGGGCCTGGGGTCTCCATCCTGGATCAGGTGTTTCTGCTCCTGTTGAGTGCTGCTCGGTGTGGCTAGGCTGCTCTCTCTCAGGATGCTGGTTTGGGTGTGGCACCTGAAACTGCCTGGGATGACTAATTTCCTGCTGGTGATGTCATCAGGCTCCTCCAGGTGTGCATTCTCGAACTTTCTCGCAATTTGCGATTTTTTTACCGAATCGCAAATTGCGTGAATGCAAATTGCGATTCGGTAAATGGGCCTCGCAAACCACAAATAGCGATTTTTAAGAAATCGCTAATTCCGAATCGCAATTTTGTTACATGGCCAATTGCGACTCGGAAATAGCGATTTCTTAAAAATCGCTATTTGCGATTCGCAAAGTCATGTTATCATACATATGGCCCTAAAAAGTCTTCCCTCAAATGCCATTAATTACAAGGTCAAGCTTACTAAGGAAACTATATTGATAAAAGTCACATTTGACCAAGAGGTTATCTGGCTTTAAAACATATCTACAATTATGATTACTGCCTAGGGGTAGCAAAGAGTTCTTTTGCATTATGTGTAAGTCTTTTCCCCACTGGGTTTGGAATTGATACATCGAGAGCTGAAGATTTTAACATTAAGGCAGACCCTATTGTTCATTCCCATTGGTCTCTTGTGAATCATTGGAACTGTCATAAGCCATGGGAAGATTTTGGATTGTATCAACTAATGTACAGAGCTCCAAGTTATTGTTGGTGTCACACGGAAGGAGAGTTGACTTCACACCTACCCCTGGAGATGTTGCAAACCTAATGGGCATTCTAATTTTCACTAGTGTTGGACCTGTCCCTTTTACAGGGTCATCCCTCAGACTTTTTGCTTTTTTCCTCCTCGTTTTTCTGACCTTTGTTGGCTGACGTTATGACTATGAGGCGGTCATTCTGACCGCCGCCCGCCATGCGGTCACCGCCAAATGGCCGCTCCGCGATCAGGAGACCGCGGATGCCATTCTGGCTTTCCCGCTAGGCCGGCGGGCGACCGCCAAAAGGCCACCCGCCAGCCCAGCGGGAAAGCCCCTGCAACATAGAAGCCGGCTCCGAATGGAGCCGGCGGTGTTGCAGGGGTGCGACGGGTGCAGTAGCACCCGTCGCGATTTTCACTGTCTGCAAAGAAGACAGTGAAAATCGTCATGGGGCCCTGTTAGGGGGCCCCTGCACTGCCCATGCCAGTGGCATGGGCAGTGCAGGGGCCCCCAGGGGCCCCGCGACACCCGTTCCCGCCATCCTGGTTCTGGCGGTGTAAACCGCCAGAAACAGGCTGGCGGGAAGGGGGTCGGAATCCCCATGGCGGCGCTGCAAGCAGCGCCGCCATGGAGGATTCCCTGGGCCAGGGGAAAACCGGTGGGAAACCGCCGGTTCCCCTTTTCTGACCGTTGCTTTACCGCTGTGGTCAGAATGGCCCTGGAAGCACCGCCAGCCTGTTGGCGGTGCTTCAGTGGTCCCCGGCCCTGGCGGTCATGGACCGCCAGGGTCGGAATGACCCCCTGAGTGTTTTTTCACTGCTAAACAGTGCTAAAGTGCATGTGCTCTCCCTTGTAAAATTGGTATGCTTGGCTAATACGCAATTGGCATATTTAATTTACCTATAAGTCCCATGTAAAGTGGAATCCCTATACCCAGAGCCTGTAAATTAAATGCTACTAATGGACCTGCAGCACTGCTTGCACCACCCACTGAAGTAGCCTTTCAAACCTATCTTAGGCCTGCTAGAGTAGGGCCTGTGTGCGGAGTTTTTTGCCACAGGGACCTGGCATCTAAATTTATTGTCAGGCCCAGAACTCACCTTTTGCTACATGTAAGTCACCCCTAAGGTAGGCCCTAACTAGCCCCATGGACAGGGTGCCATCTTTTTGTTTTTGCCCACACATGTTAGCCCATTCCTACGCAGGCTTGTCCAAATTTGTGATAGCAGCAGGGAAATTGATGAATTGATCTGTGGATTTGAATTTGACTGCTGTCACCATCTAGTGATTTGAAATCTGTTTCGGTGGCACAAACTATATCATTGCTTGTTTGTATAATTCTCTTGGAATATTTCATGGTTCTGATATTGAGTAGATTAAACTTGTTTCACAGATTTCGCCAACCTGTGGTTTTCATTTACTTTTATAATCTAACCTTACGCATTACTTATGTGACTTTGGCTTTGTGGTTGTGACACAGCTTTGAAACTTTTTGATGGTTGGAGTTTTGTTTCTATGGCCAAATTTATTCTTGTGTTTAAATATGTTGTTGAATTGATTTAGATTGGAATGATTGTATATGGTTAACCACACTGTTCACTGGGTCCAAAAATCCCATCGAGCTCTGTGGAAGCGTTTTCGAATCCTGACCAGGAGGATAAAATGCACTCACAGTTCTTGGTAGCAGAGTTATGGTTGTGTCCTATGAGGAGAGGAGAGCCATACAGTTTGATTAGTGTTAGGAGTAGTGACAAAATTCAGTAGTAGAGAGATGGTTATGTCCCACATTGTGAGTTGTTCTGTGGTTAGTTTGAGAGGTTGATGAAATTCCAGGGTTGAGTTGCAAAAGTATGATATTTGTAGCAGTAGGGTTTTGCTTCTGTAGTGCTTTTGATAAAAATGCTGTGAAGTGTGATGTTGTGAGGTGTTTGTGGAGTAGTCTTTGTGAGGAGCTGGGTTTTGGTTGAGCAAATATGCTCATACTGGGTCTTTACAAAACCTTAAGACATAATAAGTGTAAGGGGAAACAATAGCAAATACATGTGCTGGACACTGGTCAGTATGAGTTCCCCAGCTACATGATGGCCTCTCTGAATACTGGGTCATTTGGTATCAAACAACTCGGAATAATAAACCCACACTGATGCCAGTGTTGGATTTAGTCTAACATACCCAGAGGGCACCTTAGAGGTGCCCCCTTCACAACCTACCAGTCCTGGCATGGTTGTTTACTGGTCTTAGCCAGCCTGTCATCACCACACATAGGCCTGGACTGCTGTGGTGAGGGCATTTGCTCTCAGGAGTCAGAACACAAAGCATTTCCTGCGTGGAGTTGTTACACCTCCTCCCCCAGGCAGGCATCCTGCACCAGCGGTCAGCTTCAAAGGCCTTGCCGCCTTTGAATTCTGACCCATGCCTCTGCTGCTAGCAGTAAATGACTACCCAATGGTTTTCCCCAGCTTTGAGCTGGAAAACATAGTCGGAGTAGGAGGAGTGGACCCTCTAGCCTGCAGCACCCCATAGGAATGGCAGACGAGGTGACCACTCCATTTCATTTTACTCCATCTTGGATGGTAGGAAAATAGCCAATCAGGGTTAGGGAAGTGACCCCTTCCCACAGGTAGTAGTCCCATAGTGGGTGTAGCCACCCTAAAGAAGGTACTCCCCCTAATGCCCACTAAATGCATAATTTAGTGGGAATCCCTAGAACTGCAGATCAGAATCGATGGACGGAAGGGAACCAGGAACAAAGAAGACCCGAGGCCTGAGAACAGAACTCTTGCCGCAAGAAGAAAAAGGTGCTAAAAACCTACCTGTTGCTCCAAAGACTCAACAATCGATGCTGAGGTGTCGCCTGGAAACCAGAAGGACTCTAAAAACCTCCAACGCACCTCCAGCCTTCTGTAACTTGTCAAGAACCTCCCTTAGAGTGAACATATCACTCTCCTGCAACCTGCAAGCAAGAAACCGGTGCAGTCCAGTTCACTGACTGGCTGCTGACTAATGAACCGGACTGAGAAGCTAAACTCAATTCCACCCAACAGACCCATAGAACAAACCCTGCCAGTGTGCCAAGTTTGGTGGCACTGTGACCTTCAGGGGCTGAGTCGTACCATTGCCCAGGACACTGAACCCCAAATGTCAGACACCAATATGAAATGTCCATTTTGGACTCCATCAAGACCAGAAGCAGGCACCCATCAAGAGCCTTCAGGACACCTACTAAACACCCCCCAGAGTGTCCCTAACATTCCAAGGGGACCCACCGGGGACCCACCGGACTTACCTTTAAGTCCACCTGTGCAGTGTGTTTCCGAGTGGTCCCCTTCTATGCTGTGCACCAGCTCCACAACTTTCAGCCGCTGCTCTCGCTTGATCCGGGAACCTCCCAAACTTCTCTGGCTCGCCCACAGGACATCTAAACTACCTCAACCTAAGTAAAGAACGTGACACTTATGAGAGCACTGCCTGATTTTATATGGATTTTGAAAGTAGTCCCCATCCATTTCCTATGGTGCATAATTATGCACAAAAAGACTATTTTTGCTAAACTTTGAAAAATCATAACAAGAGAAGTATTTACCGTATATTGATGATCTTGGTCTTAAAAAAATGTTTAAAAATCAGAAGTATTTTTGTAAATTGATCTTGAGTTATTCTTGTGAGTGTGTGTCCACATTTATTGATACTGTGAGTACAACAAATGCTTAGCACTTCTCCAAGATAAGCCTAAATAGAGCATTAGGTGGTCTACTTTTTACCTTTGTATACCAAATCTGGATTGCTCGGGGTCGCTGCACAGTGCACAACTTTTTCGTACACAATAAAGAAAGCCAGCCTCCTTTAGTCATACTCAAAGTGGTTTTGGTGCCTTGTGCTCAAAAACGTTCACAGTGGTTGAAGTTATTTACATGATTGTCGCAGCCTAAGACTCTGGAGTAACGCACAAGTGAATGGAGACACTTGGTTAATTTATTGTCTGCAATGAGGTATTGGTCATGCGGTACCATTGACAATACCAATAGTTTTCCTTCAGTGAGCATGAGTTGGTTGGTATTAGGTGAATCCTGAGTGCATGAGGAGGATCCTTATCAACCAGGGTGAGAGTTGCAGGTGAAGTTTCACTTGTGTAAATGTGAAAGCCAAAGTCGAAAGTGTAGCCCTGTATAGCTTTCAAAGCGTTTGAGTCCTACTTGTAGTGAGCAGACGGGTTTTTGCTTTTTGATGCTTGCAATATTTTGCATTTAGAGTGTGTATGCATAGACGTGTATGAGATAGTTCCAAAGCGACTTGCCGCTGCTAAGTTTAGTTAGTGTGACGTAATTTGGTCCTTGCTGGGATTGGACGATTAGTGAAAAGTCCTGCATGTATTGGTGGACAGTACTGCGTTGTTATTAGTTGAGGACAGCTTGCAAAAAGATTGTGGGATTGAAAATTACTTCCTGGTTTTCTAGGAATTTGTATTTGTGAATTGAAACTAAAGTAAAAATGAAATTGTTCAAAGCTTTAAGAAGTGCGCTGAGAGGAGATGTGTTTATTCCAGTTAGGAAGGGTGAGCCAACACTGCTCGAGGGAACTCCAGTATATGAGGTGATAGAAGCAAGAGGAGTTACAGCATCATTCGGATCAAGCCATGTTACCTTTAGTTTGAGGATTCTAGAACATTTGAGCAGAATATTGTGTGAATGAAAGCCTCCTCTGAGACCTGCACAATTTGGAGCTCTTGCTATTTGGGAACTAGTGGCAAGACAAAAAAAAACACTGAGATTTGAGAAAAGAATGAGGAGAGCAAAAAAGATATTGGCAGAAGCCAGATAGGAAAATGTGGACATTAGACATGCTAGAGGGAGTGAAAATGTTTCCAGCTATAACAGAAGAAGGTGATGGGAATACAAACCCTAAAACAAAAAAGAAGCAAACAGACAAAGCAGAGCAGAGAGTGGATGAGAATAGAAAGACAGTTGCACAAGGGAGTGACTCTGAAAATGAGTTTATACGAGTTTTGATTAATTGTCCCCCACCATTTCATGTAGTTAAAAGGACATCGCAAAACATAGTCCCAAATGTGCCTACAGCTCCAGTTTCACAAAGTCTGGTTCAGATAGTCCAAAGTTTACCTACTAGTTCAGTGACATAAGTGCCTTCAATTTATCCAGCAGTTCCAGGTGTTAGCACAGCACAGCATATTACCGCCTCATTTGTGAATCAGACAGTGCCAAAAAGAGGGATGTTTGAAATGAAATGTATGCCTAATGTGGCAGCATCGGCACAGAATCTTAACCAGAGACAGACCATGTCCATGTATTCTCCAGTTTTGGCAACCCCAAATATGGTGCCAAATCAATCAGGACAGACTTTTGGTACAGTATTGACAGGACAAAGTGCAGGGATGATGATTCCAGTAGATCAGACAAATTTGTCAAGACCAGAAGCTTTGACAGTTTCTGTAACCGTAGGTCCAGTTGTTCCACTGTATGCTTCAGTGAATACTGGGAGTACCCTCCAGACCCCAAATCCTGTGTCTGCAGTAGTTGTACCATACTCAACTAATTCAGAAATATAAAGATCAGCTACATGTGTTCCAGCTATGACACCCATGCAAATCACAGGTCCGAACCAAATGTTAAATCGAACAGGTCCAAAAAGGGATGTGAGATGTCCTCCAGAAACTCCAGTTTCACACATGCCCTTGCCAGAATAGATTATGAGAGTCCCATATAATACCCCACAGAAAATGACACACTGAAACAATATTAGTTTGCAGGAATTTTCAGCAGAAGAACTGACTGAGTGATTGGACAGTCTTAGTGTAGCAGTGATGGTTCCTCGGCAAAACATGAATCAGAAAGCACATGCAAATGTAAATCAGTTAATCACACAATCTCCGTTGACTGATTTCAGTGATGATGAAGTCCCCAAAACATATAATAGTGATAGCTGAAATGAGGACGAATGTGTATTGTTGCATCCTTAGAAGTAGATCAGCGTGGTCCCTATGTGAATGCCATTGTTATAGGGCATGATGTTTCATTCTTGGTTGACACTGGAGGAACACGTTCCACTGACAGAACTGCTGAAGTTCCAAATGTACCTTTGTCAGGAAGAAACGTGCAGGTGGTAGGAGTAGCAAATCAGCATTTTATAGACCTGATTACGGAACATATTCCTGTCAAAATAGGGTCCTTTGAAGATTTGCACCAATTTGTGGTTTGCAATTCAAGTTCTGTGAGTGTGTTAGGATGTGACCTCTTCTGTAAATTAAACTGTTCCATCAGTTTTAGTCACAATGGAATAGCAATTCGGACATATAGTGATGATGGAATGCCCAGCAAATTTATGAGATGTATCCTCTCATTTCATTATTTCCAGTGATGACAATTAATGAATTGCCTGAGAAATTGAAAGTTTGGGATTTTTCAGGAAAAGATATTGGACTCATCAGTGGTGTTGAGCCAGTTAAAATAGCAGTAATGCCAAACGCAGTGTTTCCCAAGATCCCTCAGTATAATATGGCCCCATAATTGCAGGAATTTATCCGGTAATTGAAAATTTTGTTTTTTCAGGAAGTTTTGAAGGAAGTCATGGGAAGTCTGTGAAATTCTCCTATTATGGGACTACCGAACCCAGTGGAAAAGACTGCATAGTTCAGGGTTTGAGAAAAGGGAACTAAATTGTCATTCCAAATCCTGCTGTAATTTTATTTCAGATCCCTTGTGAAGTAGAATGATTTTCTGTCATTGACTTGTATCAGGCATTCTTTCCTGTTCCACTCCTTCAGTCAATTCTTATTTTCATTTAACTTTGGAAGCCATGTATATTCCCGGTGTCACACTCCTCAAGGGTATACTGAGTCTCCATCTATTTTCAAACCTATTTTGAAAAAGCATTTAGAGTCTCTGAACATGCCATTTCATTCAGTCTTAGTTCAACACATTGATGACTTCGTGGTTGCATCAAACACATATGAAGCCTGTAGGAGACATACCAATGCCTTATTGACCCATTTGGGTGAAAATGGGCATAAAGTTTCCCTGTAGAAAAGAGGTGAAATATTTGAAATATTTGGGTCAGCACATTGAGAAGGGAGCAAGGACAGTATCCCAAGATAGATTTGCTCAATTATGCAAATGAATCCACCCATGACACAGAGAGATGTCAGAATGTTCCTGGGAGCAGTCAGCTACTGCTGCCAATGGATCCCACATTTTTCAATGCTTTCCAATCCCTCACAAAAAGTGACCCACAAAGAGATTTCTGATATGGTACTAATTGATGACACATGTTTGAAAGTATTCACTGATTTGAGAGAAAGCCTGTGCCGACCCCCAGCTCTGGGAATGCCAGACTAAAATAAATGTTTTTCATTGATTTGTCATGATTGTGATGGTTATCACTTTCTGTTTTGATGCAGTTATATGGACGGGCCCACAGACCAGTGGCTTATTTTTCTGTCACATTGGACCCTTTTAGCTGCAGCTTTGCCCAGCTGTTTAAAAGCAGTCCCAGCCATTGGTATCTATATTGGAGAATGTGAAGACACTGTCATGGGTCATCCTCGAATTGTTTTTGCTTCCCGCTCATTTGAGGTTCTTTTGACCAGAACTAAAAACCAGCATCTGACCAATGAACAACTAACCCGTTATGAAACTCTGATATTGGGATCACCGAATGTGAACAATAAAAGCTGCACAGCTCTGAACCCAGGAACACTTTTAACCACTGGACAATGATAATGCCAATGACGAAAATAAAGTGGAACATGACTGTCTCGATGTGACTGTACTATGCACCAAACCTAGACCTGATATTCAAGGTACCCCATTAGACAAAAATTACTATGTCATGTTTGTTGATGGCTCCTGTTTGAGGGATAATGAAGGAACGCTGAAAGCTGGTTAAGCAGTCTGCACAGTCCTAGGAGTGATAGAATCTTCATGGCTTCAGGGAGTCATTTCATCCCAAGGAGCTGAATTGGTGGCCCTTACTAGAGCATGCTGTGCCTCTGAATAGTTCAAAGTCACCATTTTCACTGATAGTCAATATGGGTTTGGTGGGGTTCACGACTTCAAAATGTTGGGGTCCCAGAGGGTTTTAAAGAATTTATCAGTTGTTTAAAGCATTACAGTTACCAGTAAATATTGCAGTTGTGAAATGTGCAGCACATCTAAAGTCAGGTGATTATTTCTTGGTGGGCAATGCCTATGCTGATTAAAAAGCCAGATACAGTGTGTTCCATTGCGTGTCTTTTAATGAGGAATGGAGTGATGGAAGCAGCACCAATGAGACAAATCAAAGTTTTCTGATTACAGCAATTGACACCTGGGAAGAGGTTAAGAGTTTGCAGGAAGAAGTCTTTGAAGAGGAATGCAGAGGTTGCCGCAGAGCAGGTTGTATTCAGAAAGATGAGGATGACGTTTGGGTTTCAAATGAAGGAAAAGCAGTGTTGCCAAATAGTTTGTTGCCTTCAATGGCGAGATTCTATCATGGCCAAGTCCATCTTAGCAGAGATGCAATGATCAGGACATTTAAACAGACATGGTACAACCCCAGATTCAGATCAGTTGCAGAAGCGGTGTGTCATAGATGTGTAACTTGTCAGCAGATGACTTTTGGAAAATGCATTGTGGTTAATTTGAGTCACATTGGTGGATCAGGTGGACTCTTCAACAGAATGCAGCTAGATTTCATTGAGATGCCTGCATGCAATGGACTGAAGTATGTTTTGGTGATAGCGTGTGTTTTCTCACATTGGATAGAAGCTTATCCAGCACGTAGAAATGATAGTCTTACTGTTGCAAAGCTGTTGTTGAGTGAGTTGATCCCGAGGTTCAAATTCCCTATTTCTTTAAATCAGACCAAGGATCTAATTTTAATAATGAGATTATCAAATTGTTGTATGTAGCATTACAAATTGAGTAAAGATTGCACTGCAGTAACAGACTAGAAGCATCTGGATTGGTTGAGCAGATGAATGAACTTTAAAGTCTCAATTGTCAAAAGTGTGTGCTTCTACAACATTGAAATGGCCTGATGCATTGCCACTTGTTCTGTTGAGCATGCATTGCACTCCCAACAGGAAGACAGGATTGTTGCCACATGAGATTTTCATGGGACGTGCCATAAGACTACCCGCCGTGCTTTCAGATGCACTTATGAACATTACAAAGGACTTATTGCTGGACTGTTGCAAAGGACTAGCTGATGAGGTTTGCTCTTTGTCTCATCAGGTAGAAGAAGCAACAGTTCAACCGCCACAGGAACAGTGTCACAACCTGAGACCATGCAAAAGGGGTCCTCATAAAAAAGCATGTTAAGAAGTCATGCTTAGAGTCATGTTGGAAAGGGCTGTATCACATTGTCCTAGTGACTACGACAGCTGTGAAGTGTGCTGGTGTTTCGAACTGGGTTCATGTGACCCACACATGCAAAGTTCCACGTCCTCTTGAGGATACAGTGCCTGTTCCTCTAGGGTCGGAATCGGTGAGTGAATGGGTCCAGTCTAAGCAAACTGTGAGGACTGGACAATTGTCTACTGCAGAGCCTGAGGGCGTCCAAGACTGTTGGAGGTGCAGGAGAGCAAAGTCAAAGTCAGCTGGCTCCTCCCAGCTCAGCAAACTTTGTAGTACCAGCAGTGCATGAAATGCAAACTGTGTGAGGAGACCAGTGGCCCTCAAAAAGTCCAGACCCAGTTGCGGATGTGCTTCCAACAATTGCTGAAATAGCTGAAGAACCTGATCAAAGTGACAGTGAAGACAGTATAATAAGGAGATCAAAGAGAAAATGGGAGCTAAGCTGCAGATATTCTGCACCTGAATGGACTTAGTTTGCTGCAAATGAATGGGAGAGCAAATGTATTGCCTTTTGTTTTGACCATGCTTAGCATTCTGGAACTTGATATCACACTAGAGCTGAATTTTGAAATAACTTTGCCAGTTGATGAACAGAGACACTAATTGCTGGTAGTGCTAATCAGTGATTGCCAAACAGTAATTTATTAGAGACATTTCCTTTTGAACTCTTTGAGAACGTGTTAGTAAAGACTTGATTAACTTTCTAGAAGATCAAGAACAGTTGTAAATAAGTGCAAAAAGACGTTGGAGTATTTTTGATTTTTGATTTTGCTTTTGCTCACGTTAAGAAAGAAAAAAACACATTTTAAAAGATTTTGATTTTGTTTTGATTTTAGAATTTGGAATTTTTGGTCTGACTTTAGATAAGCCATGAATACAGATCAAGGTAAATGTAATAAATGTAAACATGTGTATTGGGTTTGCAATAGTGTGTGTGATTGTGAGTATATTAGTATGTGCTGAATTGAGTGTGTCAGTGAATGACAATTTAGAGAGCACAGTTACACCAGTGCATGGGGAGACACACACAAAACAAGGTCAATTTTATGGGATGAAAGAGTGCTTCATCTTGATAACTCAAAGAGAGATTTGTGTTCTAATGTATACTACAGGTTACTGTATGAATACATTGAAATCATGGATCTGCGTGATTGTTATGTGTGGACACAAATACTTTCAACTATACAGGAAGGAATTACATACTATAGTCTGCCTTTGACTTATGGTATTAACTATAGCTTGTTATTAACACGTTTGTATAGTGAAAAGTATATTCAGTATTTCTACTCTAAGTATGGTGTTGTCTTTTATTTAGTGCCTGTTAATCAGCATCTGAGTAGTATTGCTAAGGCAAAGAATATTGACATAATTTTCTTTGAACCAACACTAACCTTTGGCACTGTTTAAGCTCAGAAAAAAAACCTGACATGCATTCACACACAAGTAGAAAAAAGATTTAATTCAAGTGGATGATAGTAGAAAGGCAATGAAAGTCAAGATAGAAAAGGGAATTGTTTTTCAGGATTGGCAGAAAGGGACAATTTCCCAGTGGGGAACACAAGGACACTTAGCTTTGGATTCCCAACATGGAAGGAAACTATGCATATACAGGCCACAGTTAAAGATTGACAATAAGTTTGTAGAGACTAGTGAATCTAGACGTGTTTTTGTTAAAAAGTGTTTGGAATTTTATGTTAAACCGACATGACCCAGCCATACCAGGTGTTTATTTCATATGTGGAAGAACCACCTATTACAAACTGCCCGAAGGCTGGTATGGTACATGCTCTTTAGGGATAGTTTTGCCGGAAATCTACAATGTGGAAAAAATTTGACAATTCAATCTGGAAGGGAGATCTAATTCCAGGACAAAGAGAGGAGCTAATTAACGCAGCAGAGATTACAGGTGACATTTTTGGTTCAGTGATTTCACCTGTTGGTGTGATTCTGATTGACATGAAGATAAGGAAGTTGTCAACTATTGTAGTTAAGATGTCAACTGATTATGCAGGTGCTATGCTTTTAATGGACATGGAAAGGGTTGCTACGAGATCAATGCTAAATTGCCTTACGTTAGATATCTTATTGGCGAAATCTGCAAAGTTTCACAGACCCAACATTTCTAACGTTCTAAAAGTGGCATTTTCAAACACACAATCTCAAAACCAACTTCACTAAAAAATATATTTTTAAATTGTGAATTCAGAGACCCCAAACTCCAAATTTCCATCTACTCCCAAAGGGAATCTGCACTTTAACAATATTTAAAGGCAGCCCCTATGTTAACCTATGAGAGAGATAGGCCTTGCAACATTGAAAAACAAATTTGGCAGTGTTTCACTGTCAGGACATATAAAACACATTAGTATATGTCCCACCTTAAGCGTACACTGCACCCTGCCCATGGGGCTACCTAGGGCCTACCTTAGGGGTGTCTTACATGTAAGAAAAGGGAAGGTTTAGGCTTGGCAACTGGGTACACTTGCCAAGTTGATTTGGCAGTTTAAAACTGCACACACAGACACGGCAGTGTCAGGTCTGAGCCACCTTTACAGGGCTACTAATGTGGGTGGCACAACCAGTGGTGCAGGCCCACTAGTAGCATTTGATTTACAGGCCCTGGGCCCCTCTAGTGCACTGTACTAGGGACTTACTGGTAACTCAAATATGCCAATCATGGATAAGCCAAACAATACAATTTACACAGAGAGCAACTGCACTTTAGCACTGGTTAGCAGTAGTAAGGTGCATAGAGTCCTAAAGCCAACAAAAACAGGTCAGAAAAAATTAGGAGGAAGAGGCAAAAAGATTGGAAATGACTCTGCAAAAGGGAAAAAGTCAGACAGATTGTGACTGTGGGCATTATTGATGAACTTTACAAATCATATTTTTTTGCAAGAATCAAAGAGCTAAGAATAAATGGCGGGGAAGAAATAGAAACTGAAAAATTGAAGGGCAGTTATAAGAATTTGAAGAGAATTGTGAATTTCAGTAGACCAAGTCCCTTACGATATCAAACAACAAGGCTTTGAGTTGTCTCAATGTACATGAGAGTGTCCTTTTGAGACTGCATAAATTTCTGTTAAAGGAAAGATTGTTAGAGGGAACCTTTTGGTAATGCTTTAGTGGCACAGAAGCCAGAATTAGGTGACTTTAAATTCACAAGTAAAAGCCTAACCAAGATGCGCTAATTTGTATTTTAAAGTATACATGTCTATCTAATGCTGGACATTGTGCCTACAATTGGTGGACATTGTGCTTACCATAGCAGATGTTGTGCCCAACCATGTTTAATAAAATGCTAACCTGATTCACAATAATATTTGAGATTTTCTAATCATTACACTGAATTACTATGACTAGAAGATCATTATTATTCATGTTGATTTTTATGAGTTATTCGTTTAAAGTTGTATGTGTATATAGGAGGCTAGCTCTCTTTGGGCACTGTGCAGAGAGTCCAAGCAACCCCACTTTAGTATTTAGAGGTACAAAGCAGACCACCTATTGCTCTGTTTTTGTGGTAGTGTGGGCGAGCAGTTGGGCTTATCTTGGAGATGTGCTAAGCATTTGTTGTACTCATAGTATCAATAAATGTAGACACACACTCAAAAGAATAACTCAAGACCAATTCACAAAAATACAGATTCAGATTTTTTATATAACTTTTAAGACGAAGATCATCAAAATCGGATACGTACTTTTTAAGTTATGATTTTTCAAAATTTAGCGGAAATAGTCTTTTTGTGCCTAATAACACACCATAGGATGCAATGAGAGAAATCTTTAAAAATGCACATAAAGTCAGGCAATGCTCTCACAAGTGTCACCGTATGTTTTAAAGTTGAGGTCATCAAAATGCCCTGTGGGACAGCCGGATAAGTTTGGTGGTTGCCAGTTCAAGTGGGGACTGAGACTGAAAGTCTTGGAGCTGGTTCAGAACGGAGAAGGGAACCACTTGAAATAACACTGCACAGGTAGACTTAAAAGTAAATCCGATGGGTACCCTTGGAGTGTAGAGGTTGCAAGGGGCTTTACCTTCAACCTGAATTTTTCCATTAGGTTGTCTCACATGTTTGGCAAAGAGTTCTATTGTATTATGTGTATGTGTATTATACCCCCCTCCAAGGTTGGCTGGCTTTGGGGTGGGGGTAGCCACAGGCCTGGCCCTGCACCCTACTCCCACCCCAGCTATGCATGGCCAAAGGCCTTGTTTGGCAGTGGTTTAATTCACGTATGGTAATTAATTATTGCTATCTGTTAAAAAACATATAGAAATTCACTGAAAAAAAATAAAGGTTACAGAGTCATTACAGTTAGTGAAGAGCATTACAAAACGTACATATTCAATAAACAAACAAAGGTTACAGGGGCAATATAGTTAGGAAATAGAATTAGAAATTCACTAAAAAAACAAAGCTTACAAGGACATTATAGTCAGGCTCAGATTTTACACACACAAAACCATTGAAATTCTGCAGTTATATTTAAATTTATCCCAAGTAACTATAAGTCATGCCCAGAGATAAATATAACTCTTGCCCTCACCGAGCACTGCGAATTACCCCACATATCACATCAGTCATGACATTTTCCACCTCCCCTTTTCTCTGCGTGTCCTGGCCCAGAGTTTGGGGTTCAGGGGCCACAAAAACAGCCCAGGAAAGGGGTGTTGTTTGGCCTCAGACACCTTTTCTTCAGGGTTGGGCACCAGGCGGTAGCTGTCTCCGGGTACCCCTCCCTTTTCCCACATTTGCTTGGCTCCCCTCCCCCTTTTTGTACTCGGCTGGAGGATGTGGTCTCTGGTGCCAAAATTGGCCGGAGGAAATGGGCCATGAGTGCCTCCCTTTCCCAATTATACTTATAAGTCTCCCCCCCAAGACCTGGCCCACTCAAGGGGCATTAAAGAAAACAAGCACTGGAGCACACACTTTTTTTTCCATTTTTTATTCCTACCCTGAGTCTAAGTCCTAAAGTGGCTGCCATCACATCCTGGTTGAAGTGGTGGCAGCCAATCAAATCTCATCATGACATCTTTTGGATCTGCCGGGGGTTTGTGTCCCTAGATGTTCAAAAATATGTTTTCATTAATAACTATAAAACTACTGAAAGAATTTCACCACATTACAAAATGGCTCTTTCTGGATCAAGATCTAGCTTTCTGCTGAATTTGGTGTAATTCCGTTCATTGATTCGAGCTGTAGTTGTGTCTAAAATCCCAATGGGTAATTACAAGGAGAAAAACGTGTTTTGGGACCTCCCCCTTTTCTCAGCCCCCACTTGTCGAATCACCCCAAAACTTTCAACATAGTGGGACATAGCTGGAGCCAGCCTTGGGGGATGGGGTTCCCAGTTCCATTAATGACTCCAGAGGGGACGGGCGGACCCCCACCCTTTTGTTGGCACAGCTGAGTCCTAGATGTTGGGGTCCCCATGACCGTAAACTTCCCAAGAGGGGGGCCGCAAAGCCCTCGTCCCCTATTTCTTAATGGCGAAACCCCAGAGGGTGGTGGTCCCAGGGGCCCAAAATTGTCTGGGAGGGGGCCACACAGCCCCCTCTCCCTTCCTGCATTATGCCAGGCCCTGGGAATGGGGTCCCCATAGCTGAAATCGGCCTAAGGAGAGTGTCCATGTGTGCCTCCCTCTCCCAATTATGCTATTTAATCCACCCCGGAACCTGGCCCATCCAGTGGATATTTAGAAAAAAAGCATGGGAGCTTGTGCTTGTTCTCTTTTTCCTTTTACAGTGAATTCATGGAACCTCTCCAAATTTCTATCCTGCGCCATTGTCTTTCTTTTTTGTTTTTTCTATGGACTCAGATGAGTCCAAGTCCCCTGATGGCTGACACCACTTCATGGTGGAGGTGGCAGCCAGTTCCATCTCGCCATGAGATCTATCAGATCTTCATCGGATTCGTGCCCCTGGAATGTTTTTTCTTTAATAACTTTAAAGCTACTGAATGGATTTGCACCAAATTATAAAAAGCACTCTTTTCATACCAAGATCTAGCTTTCTACCAAATTTGGTGTAATTCTGTTCAGTGATGTAACCAGTGACGTCATAAATGATGTCACAGAACATGTCATGAGTGATTTAATCTGTGAGGTCATAAGCAGTGCATGTCAGGGAGCAAGCTATAGTTAGTACTGCTAACTGTAACTGCTGAATTTCTGTGTTTTTTTAGCTCAAAACATTAATGTTGTCACTGAGAAATTCACCTAGCCATAATGTTGCTTTAACCTTTGTTTTTTTCAGTGAATTTCTAAGGTTTGCTTTAAACAAAACCAGATATTTTTATTACACCTAACTATAATGTTACTTTAACCTTTTATTTTTTCAGTGAATATGTATATATACATAAATACTTATACAGTCCCCATACATAGACAAGCTTTCGCCCAACTGCCTTATGCCAGTGGTTTGTTCAAGTTGTTTATTCAAGTGTTGGAATGCCAAGCAGAACCAATGCATTGCCTCTGCAGTGAGGATTCCTTCAGCGCAAGAACTCCACATTGACCTCAAAGCCTCATTGAGACCACTGGTGTGCAACGCATCCCTGACGCAGACCTTCCCATTGCAATTCTCTTATCAACAGCAGCCTTGACAATGTTACAGGACTTCACATCGCAAATCCTGCAGTTTTTATGGAACCAGCCACTGCGCAATGTACCTTTAATGGAGGACTTTATATTGCAAGCCCCTTGTTGACAGAATCCTTGCTAACCTCGCATCACACCCTTGCAGCTCCCCCAAACCCACCCTGCATGATGTATCTCTGACCTAGAACTCTCCTTGCCTTAGCTGCACAATGCATCCTTGACTCGGGACCCTGCATCGCTCTGCAATCTCAATTTAAGGTACTTTTGTTCAGTAGGCCTCACCGGGTCTATCAGTGGGTCCCTGTAGCAGGCCCGTGCTCCATTGTGGTCAACCTGAACTTGTGAGCTTGTCCTGGTCCAGCACAAACAGATATCCACAGCTGGTGCTTTTTGTGCTTTTTTCACTGAAACCTTTAAATCTACATATCTCTATTTTTGCCGATTGGATTTCTGTAATTTTTATCTTTATTTATTAAAATGTAGTCTATTTTTCTGATCTAATGTGAAATCTTTTTTATGTTGTGTTTTCACTTTGTTATTTTTTGAAGGATTGCACAAATACTTTACACATTGCCTCCGAGTTAAGCCTGGCTGCTGCTAGAAGAGGTTGAGCAAAAACAACAAGTGATGGACGGAATGCTGAACATTGTCAAACATTCACCCCCAGTACAGTGATCTGGGCCTAAATCCATTGTTTTTTTGCTGCCCATGCCATTCCAGTTTGGAACCAGCCATATGCAAATCAGTCTTGACCCTGTTCCCCATGAGAACAGTCCAGCCCGAACTGCTAGGCCAGGTCTTCCATGGACTGGAAACAAGCATCCTGGGACAGGTTTCGGGGTTTCACCCCTCATCAGCCAGGCTAGCTTGAATCCAGTGGCATGGGAAGCACGGGACCCACGTCTGGGCATACCCTTCCCACTTAGGGCGACAAAGCAAAAACAAGTGATGGACGGAATGCTGAACATTGTCAAATATTCACCCCCAGTACAGTGATCTGGGCCTAAATCCATCGTTTTTTTGCTGCCCATGCCATTCCAGTTTGGACCCAGCCATATGCAAATCAGTCTTGACCCTGTTCCCCATGGGAACAGTCCAGCCCGAACTGCTAGGCCAGGTCTTCCCTGGACTGGAAACAAGCATCCTGGAACAGGTTTCGGGGTTTCACCCCTCATCAGCCAGGCTAGCTTGAATCCAGTGGCATGGGAAGCACAGGACCCACGTCTGGGCATACCCTTCCCACTTAGGGCAACAAAGCAAAAACAACAAGTGATGGACGGAATGCTGAACATTGTCAAACATTCACCCCCAGTACAGTGATCTGGGCCTAAATCCATCGTTTTTTTGCTGCCCATGCCATTCCAGTTTGGACCCAGCCATATGCAAATCAGTCTTGACCCTGTTCCCCATGGGAACAGTCCAGCCCGAACTGCTAGGCCAGGTCTTCCCTGGACTGGAAACAAGCATCCTGGGACAGGTTTCGGGGTTTCACCCCTCATCAGCCAGGCTAGCTTGAATCCAGTGGCATGGGAAGCACGGGACCCACGTCTGGGCATACCCTTCCCACTTAGGGCGACAAAGCAAAAACAACAAGTGATGGACGGAATGCTGAACATTGTCAAACATTCACTCCCAGTACAGTGATCTGGGCCTAAATCCATCGTTTTTTTGCTGCCCATGCCATTCCAGTTTGGACCCAGCCATATGCAAATCAGTCTTGACCCTGTTCCCCATAGGAACAGTCCAGCCCGAACTGCTAGGCCAGGTCTTCCCTGGACTGGAAACAAGCATCCTGGGACAGGTTTCGGGGTTTCACCCCTCATCAGCCAGGCTAGCTTGAATCCAGTGGCATGGGAAGCACTGGACCCACGTCTGGGCATACCCTTCCCACTTAGGGCGACAAAGCAAAAACAACAAGTGATGGACGGAATGCTGAACATTGTCAAACATTCACCCCCAGTACAGTGATCTGGGCCTAAATCCATCGTTTTTTTGCTGCCCATGCCATTCCAGTTTGGACCCAGCCATATGCAAATCAGTCTTGACCCTGTTCCCCATGGGAACAGTCCAGCCCGAACTGCTAGGCCAGGTCTTCCCTGGACTGGAAACAAGCATCCTGGGACAGGTTTCGGGGTTTCACCCCTCATCAGCCAGGCTAGCTTGAATCCAGTGGCATGGGAAGCACGGGACCCACGTCTGGGCATACCCTTCCCACTTAGGGCGACAAAGCAAAAACAACAAGTGATGGACGGAATGCTGAACATTGTCAAACATTCACCCCCAGTACAGTGATCTGGGTCTAAATCCATCGTTTTTTTGCTGCCCATGCCATTCCAGTTTGGACCCAGCCATAGAAGAAGAGGTTGAAGCACAGGTTTGTGGTTGTTGCTTGAGTAGGGATTTATTCCCTCCACCTGTAACCCAATTTCTTACAGTGACCAGGACTGAAACTGGATTGAGTATGATGTAGAAGTCTGTTCTCTTCCAGCTAAGCTGACAGCTGGGAATTGACCATCTTTTGAAGCCTTTTAGAGGCAGGGGGAATCATGAATATTGGGACAAACATTTGTATAAGATGGATGGGTTGGGTTCTTTAAAAATTGAACCACCTTGGGCTTTTTCCACCAGGCAGGAACACTGCCAACTCCAAGGATTTATAAAACAGATAATGATACACTGGAGCAATAACTTCAACCACCTGCCGAAGAATGAGGACATGGATTACTTGGTGACCCTGATTTGCATTGCAAAAGTGTGTGTTTAGTTTGATCAAGGGAATAAGGACTACATTTGTCACACATAGATACAAAAGGACACAGAAAAGAAATATTAGTATGTGGAATAGTGATAGAGTGTTAGCTGGACTAAGCTCAGGTTTGTCCGGAAAGCAAGTAGATGTGATGTTAAACCAGGAACCAGCCTAGTAGCTAATGTTGGTAACAGGGCTTGAATCTTTTAAACCTCATACTCAAAAAAAGTAGAAATGTTTACACATGAATCCTCTGAGATTGGAATAGTGGGGCTACAGGTTCTAGGGTGTAGGAAGGATTTGATGATTTTGAAAATATATTGTGAAGAAGTCTCTGCAGCTGCACTTTGTTCTGCATAGGATGTGTACTGGGTGATCTTAATCTCTTTATGATACTGTTTAAGAGCTTTTTCAAAACACTCAAAAGCAGCATTGTGGTAATATAGTTATCATTTGCGTTCCTTAAGAATTTCAATCTCTGCAGAAAACCAAGTGGTGAAGAGTTGTTTGTAGTTGAAAATTGAAGGTTTAACAGTTCCTAACTTGCTAGTGTCATCCAGAATCCAGGAGTTAACTCAATCTAAATATATGCCAACAATGCATCCTATAGTTGGTTGTGATTCTAGCTTGATTTCCATGAGCTCCCTATGTTTCATTTTGTTCCTGGAACTGGCCCCACTACTATTATTAAAGTTTGATTGAGGGATAGTATGACTTCTCACCCAACTAATTGGGATTAAAAAAAGATCTCCCCATGTTAGCACTATGGCAGAATCCACTGAGAATAGCACGTTTGAGTGGCCAGCATGATGAGTGGGAATAACAACAGAGGTAGAAAATTGATTTCCCTAAAAGAGATTACCATTGTTTGATCAGCTTTATCATTTTCACCATCCCCTCGCAGACTAAAATCCTCTAAAATTGTGAAGTTGGAGTATCTCATTGAAACTGAGATAATAATTTTACCCCAAGAAGAAAGAAAATCTGCATGGGCACCAGAAGGTCAATATATTAGAAGCCCTGAAAAGGAGAATTTAAGTGTGGGAGTAATTCAAAAACTCAAAAATTCCTTCCCCATTGAATTATCTATATGAAATATAGAACATTGAAAATTGGTGCAAAGAATAATATTAATGCCCCCCTTTCTTTTGCCACTTTATTCTGTCTACAGATTACAAAACTCACAGGGACTGCTTGAGCAATTTCAATATTGGAGTCAGACAGAACCAGGTTTCCGTTAAAATATGGCATTAGAGTTAGCAGAATTTGCAAGGCATGCTTAGGTAATGTGAGTACATTAATTAGACAGGCTTTAAGGGTTGACTGTAGTGTCGAGTGAAGTGTTGGCTGAAGTGTAAACCTCTCAGAAGTTGCACTGGTGTGCTTCACCAGATAAACGAGGTGAGCCCTAAAGGGAAGGGGTCCAACTGCAATACAAGGCTGCAGCAACCACAAGATATTTCCTCCCAAACACCTCTGGGGACAGTCACCTACAGTCTGAGCTGGAGAGATTGAGATTGAATAGCTCACCTCTGTAGTGTTTGGTTCTAGCTACTAAGCTTGGAATGAGCCAGACAGAGTGGCTGGCGCTGGTCATGGAATAGACATGAATGTGTGCAGACGGGCTTACGTTGGCACACCTTAGGCTTTGTATCAGCGCCTTGGCTTGCTTCAAATAGAGCATGGGTGAGAGCATTCATGAGCAGCTAGACCATGCACCAACCTAAAATGGGGCCTCTAGTTGTCTATTAGAAGGAGAAATGGCCACCCACACTGCCATGCTGGAACCACATAAAGAGTAGCAGACCGGAGAGCATCAAGCAGTCTTAAAATGTTTTTCCTCAGTGTATCATTGTTTTACTTTAGCTGTAGAAGAATGCAATCATGTTTAGAAACATTATATCAGCCATCTTGAAGGTGTAGAACAACAATAGCCTATGCACAATACTATCCCAAAATGACCACACTTGGTGATCTTTTCTGAGTGGTTATCTTGGATTGGTATTGTGCATAATGTATCATTGTTTTACTTCTCCTAGGTAATAAATACATTGCTTCTAGACTTGACATATTGGAACTGTAAAACAGCCATACACTATGTACAATACTTTTGCAAAACCACCACTCCTTGTTATATTTATTTATTTTCCATGCATATACTTATCATGTTTAGGCATCATGTTGTCTTTTTTTCTAATTTTAGTCTTTCACTTTTTTGCATATGCTTGTTGACATTGTTGGGCTGTGTATTAACACACAAAAAGAAAAACAGAGATGCTGAAGGTACTAAAATAAACAACAGAGATCAATCTTTCTCTTCTGGCAATTGTATTATCTTAAGCGTGGTGAATTCGCAATGTGCAGTAGTGTAAGCTTTGACGATTTATGTCAGTAATATATATGTTTATCAATATACACATTTTCAAAAATCCAATTATACAACATGGAGCTAGTGTCCAGAAAAACACAAATATGATTTTTTTTATAACAAGATCCACTTGTTGGGTATTTGATGATGGGATAATGGCAGGTGAGGGTGATACAGTTGTCACTAACAATTGGTCTGGCTTGCATTTTCAGTTATAAGGCAGGCCTATTGCATCCATACCAATATTTTAGAATAGGAAAATAGGAGATTAAAAAAATTATCAAGAGAATGTATTCCCCCCATTAACTTTTATTGAAGCAGAGACAATTTCAAGCGGGAGACAGCAAAAAAGAAAGCCAATATTTAAGAGGGTCTATTGGCATGTATGCTTTTGGCTTTGCAAAGATGAGGTCTAAATAATGTATGTGTACACGTGTGACAAGGGAATGGTAGGGGTAAGCAAACGTAGGCGCATGGAAAGGTGCAGCTAAAAAGAAATGTGAGCAAGTAGAGGTGCAGGCTGGGAAACTTTTAAGCAAAGAGAGAACAGACTGTGGAAGATGCATAGCTGGAGAAATACAGGCAAAGCAATGTACAGGCAGAAGAAGAAGAAGAACTACCAGGCTGAAGAGGTGTGGCCAGAGGGAAGTGCTATTGCGAGACATACTGTCTGTGTGTGGTACTGGCATGAACGATGCCTGCTGGGAGATGAGTAGGCAAACCCAGGTGCGAGCAGGAACATCTAGCCAGGGAAGGAATGGGCTGGTAGAGGTGTGTGCTGGGTACCGGCTGTGAGACGTTTTCCATGGGAGAATCAGGGACAAGGAGAAGGTGGGGCAGGGAAAGCTCCAAGCAGGGAGAAGACCCGACAAGTAGAGGATGGATCAGGAATGAGCAGACACAGAACGTTACATGCATAATGGGCTAAAGTTAAACGTATGACCAGGGAAATGTACTGGAGTTAGAGTTGTGTACTTGGAGAGGAGCGGTCTGCAAGTAGTGCAGACAGAGATAGATGCAGTTAGGGTGCAGGCTGTGAAAGGTGATGGGGTTGGGGAGTGGATTTACAGGAAGGAACATGGACAGACTCAGAGAGATGTAGGCAAATAGATGGAGCCAGTGAAGTTCAGATAGAAATAGGTGAGGGATGGGTGGAGGCTGACGTAACTGTGAGCAGGAAAAGTATATGTACAGAAAGGTATAGATAAGAAGAGGTACGGGCAAGGAGAGGTATGGCCAGCTAGACGTGCGGGTAAAAAGACGTCCAGTGAAATGGGTAGCCTTACTAATAAGAGAAACACTAAAAATTAATAACAAAAATACTTCATTGTTGTCTAAACTGAAGTGCGCCACATATGAACAAAATAAGGCCTGCAAGAAATGCAAACATCAGAGACAGTATTTGATATCATCTGGAGTAGGAACAATTGCGCAACCTTGAAGGTAATTTCGGCAAACTGATTAAATTGGCACATTTTCGGACGCACGCGCTCCTTATTATAATTTGAATTGCCATAACGCTCACTAGTGTCCATTTTTCTTATCATGAACTGCTATAATTTCCTTTTTCCATCACTCCAAATATGTCCAAACTGCCGCCTTCAAAAGCCTGAACTTGAAGAGCTATTCCCTGATGTCTCAGGCAATGAAGATGGAACACTTGCACAGCAACTGTGCATGATTTTTTCAAACTGCTTCCCACTCAGTGACAGAAATTCATCACCATTGCTGAACAGTCCTTGTGATCAACTCATCTGAATTTATGTTTGACTTACAGATACCGCATGACTCCTTAATTGGCAATAATTACATTCTTTCTCTTCAAGAACTGGTTTCTCCTATGCTTGATGAGCTGTTTTAATTTATATTCTGGTATTCAGATAGTTCTAGTTTTGCGATTCCCTGGGATATGAGTGGGATATTACATTTAGATTTGCATGAGTTGTTTCATGTCATTGGTTATTTTAACGTGTGTAGACCGCAAAGGCACTGAGCTTACGATCTGAGTAATTTATCAAACATGAACTAAAAACGCAGGAACTAAAATGCATGAAAGCTGAATCTAGAATCATTCGAATGTAGTTTTCTATCACATTTTATTGCGTGATTGTAAAATGTACTTTGGGTATAGGAATAATTTTTTCTAAACTTTGATTACATTTATCGTCTTTTAACTTTAAATTGAATGCACCAACATAAATGACTCACCTAGTATAATTATGAGTACATCTGAATTTAAAAACCCCTAAAGTATGGATTTATTTATACATTAAAAACTACAAAGAAACAAAAGAAAACACAAGAAAATCATGATTAATCTTTTTAGAGCGACCTTAATTTATAGACATGACAGTAAGGGTCCCATTAAGGCTGAAAATATGCCCGGGTACGAAATAAAAGTTGCCAACAATTATGAATTGGGTAGTGAAAAAACAAAGGTAGCCCACGTTTGTGAATCCAGCTAATCTGGTGTTTTCAAGACGTGCTTTCTAGGTGGTCTCTGAGAGGTGGGGTACCACAGATGTTTGTTCTTGCTGCGGAAAATGTGAGTGGTAATATTAGAGAAAAGCGGCATTGAAATACTCAATATTCATTCCTTATCAAAAAGCTAAAAACATTGATAAATCCGTGCTCTCCTACGAAGTGCAGCTGGTGCATCTGCACTGCATGTGATGAGATGACAGCATCCACAGCCTGTACAGTGCTACTATTCCCTAGTCTTTTTTGAAAAAATGTCTAAAACACTACCCCACACATAGCCATAAAACTAGAACATACTCAACACAAGACAGTCCCACGCACTGATCTAAAAGATTAGCTCATCTGACAATAACAAATTGCCCCATAGGCCAGTCCTACCCAGATGAAAATGTACACAAATATGAAAAAATATCATCGCGGTTCAGCTTCTACGTACTGTTCAAGAAATAAGTGTGATTTTCACACCAGAATGAGCCACAAATATGTCCATGTGGCCACTTCCCTTTTCAAAGAGGCAAAGAAGTAACATTTGAAGAGATTTGCTGTGGCAAGGGGTACAGATGCTAGCACAGCTCAGGGTTCCAGGGGGTGCCTAATCATGCCTCATTCGATGACCTGACAACTTGGAAAGACAGCAACAATGTTGAACCAATGGCTATAGTAATGTAATGACTACAAACAGAACAAGATAAGGAAGGATAAAACAAGTTTATTTTATGGTGTTGAGCGTTCATTTGTTGTGCTGTTCCAATTGCTGAATAAAAAGACACAAATTGACTTGCTTCATCATAGGTTCCTCCTCATCAAGAATGCAAGTCCATTTGTTACGCTTTCTTCCTAGATGTGTTTATTTCGATGATTCTGTTTCTCGTTGGATCTAACAGGCCATTTTTTTAGATTAAAATTGTGTAGTGGTGGGCCTGTCTTTGACTTGTGTCCTTGATGAGGAGCAACCCACGGATGGAGTTGCATCATGTGAGCGAGTGGTTGCATCCTTTTTATGGACAGTTTATAGAACGCCACACCAAGTCAATGTCCAATACCATGGATATAAGTTCTATTTTTGGTTATAACATTTACATGGGAAGGCGACTTCTAACCCCTGACAACACTCCTCATATGTGAATAACTTCAGTAATGTAAACCATTCCATTGATTAAGAATGAAGAGGCAAGTGTTTTATTTGTAGCCAACTGAAGCACAAATCTTTGTTGTCACAAATAATCAAATACCCGCAAGGTTGTGAATCACAAAAGCCAAGCACCATGTATATTTCATTTTCATTACCTCCAGCATTTCCTCAACCAAGCTATGCAGGAATTGTTTCCAGGACAGTTTGGTTTTGTGGCTGACAGGAATCTACCACTAGCTTCACCCCTGCAGGCTCTCACTTATTTCTTGCCCCCTCAGGCACCTGCCTTCTTCCATAACACCCCCTGAGTGATTTGCTTGTTGTGTACTGGTATACTGGCACCCAATTGATTCTCACTAAGTGACCTCAGGCCACAGACCCTCCCTCTAGATTTTCAGGCTTCTCTGACAGGTTCAATTTTCTACATATGTCTGCTTGGAAGATATTAGCCTTCTCAGTGCCTTTAGAAATACTTTCTCAGGATCATGAGTATTTTATTTTAGAGTCCTAATAACGATCTCAGAGTTTTATTAGGGATCAAATTGTCATTAACTGACCAAGCTTCAGATCTGCTTTTGAGTTTATGATTTGATGCAACAGGCTGTGTTGTTTTTTTACTTTGATACACAAGATGATCATGTTTATCACATGTGTATCACTTATGAAATAGCATCAAGCATGTTGTTTTGCAATGACATTCACTGCACTGTTTGTTTGCTTTGGTTATTTGTTTCATTAAGAATTGTCATTTGACTTCACAGGATCAGTGCATATTTTTGTGATAAGGGTACATATGTTCTTGGTCTACCATTCATCCCACGTCCCTAGTGATTACAGAGTTTCCCTTGTGTCAAATATTGACTTCAGTCACAGTGAGAGTACACTTTTTAAATATATAGTGTGCCACCTTTTATATCAGGCACCCTGCCTTGTGGTAATAAAAGAAACACTTTAGGGATGGCTTATTAATTTGCCAAAAAACAAGGAGAAGTCCCTTTTCCTTACCAAAGTGTTACTGCAGTGCTGTTAATTTGCAGCCCAGACAGAGCACAGTGCTGCCTCTGGCAACCATATATTTTTGTCATATATGTATGTGACTGGTTTGAATATGCACTGTAGCCCACATGTGCCATTTATCTCTCATGGCTTTGATAAGTTGTCTGTACCACCTACTACGTCCCTACCAGAAAGTTAAATGAATGAATTGAGTGAAATCAGTTTTACCAATACTATTTCATAATCAGCATACACACATTGTGCCACAGAATAACAGTGTCTCAGTGCGCAGAGAACTAATAGAAGTAAAAATAAGGTTTAGAAAAAGTGGAAAATCTGGAATGACATGCAAACAAGTTTAACTTGTTACAGTTTTCAGATCTAATAATCAAAAATATACAAAATGTGGAGAAACGTCCATGTTCTTTTCAATTGTCAATGAAATGTGGATTGAAGAAATATTTTCTCAAATTCTAAAGACTATCAATTTCACATCTCTTCTCTACAAGACAGAGAACCTTATTACGAGTTCGATTTAGGCCATCCGCCGAACTTCAGACGGGGAGGTTGCTGCGATAATGGCTACCTCCTGCTGTGCCCATTAAGAGTTTCCTGTTAGGTCATCGGGTGGAAACCTGAGTTTCCTCCACTGTCCTAGCAGAAAACACCCCACAGCATTGTCTCCAGCTCATAATCGAGCCAGCGGCAATGCTGTAGGATGCAGGGTGCACCAGCACCCTCACAATGTTCACTGTCTGCTATCAGTGAACATTGCGAGGGTGCTAGCTAGGGGGACCCCTGCACGGCCCATGCTAGGTGCCTGGGCAGTGCAGAGGCCCCCCTGGGGCCCCCTGCAGCCGTCTTCAGCACTGCCCTGGCAGATTAGGACCGCCGCAACCACCAGACCACCAGACTGCCGGGATCTCTGAGCATGGTAGTGCTGGCAGTCAGCCTGCAGCACAACCGCAGTGGTCATAACATGGCGCTCGGACCACCTCATTGGTGGCAGTCTGACTGCCACCACGAGTCTCGCGGTCAAGTGACTGTAAGACTTGTGAAGAGGCCCTGAGACAATAAAAAATTACCTAATGGTGCTTTTCTGTCCCCAGGTTCTATATCACAGCTCGATGGCAGTTAATTTTTAGCAGTTTTGTTCTCCAAATAGTTAAATATCATTACAGATGTAGGGTGGGATACGTACTGGAAGTGAGAAAGAGAGCATCAAATGGTGTGTGTATTTAGTTAGTATGGTGCTCACCTTAACTCTTAACTTAATAAACATTTAACAAATCTTTAAGTAATTTCAACCATGCGTTGATCCACCTCTCCTGACTTTATATTGACTATATTATTTTTTGTTTCTATTAAATACAGAATTATGTGGACAAATTTAGGTAATGAGAAAGGCAGAATTTGGGTAAAGGACAATGCAAATGAAAAGAACTACATTAACCATAGTGGAAGCATTATGGCACTAATCATGCTTTTCCTATTTTAATTGTGTGTTTTATCTTAACTTTCAGGAAAATCCCGTCTAATGGGAAGCTTGTTCTAACACTTCAAACTGATGCCTGTGAAGGAAAGGAAAACTTTGTTCGCTATCTTGAGCATGTCCAAGCAGTTATTACTGTAAATGCCACAAGGCGTGGAGATCTTAACATCAACATGACTTCGCCCATGGGGACTAAATCTATTTTGCTTAGTCGGCGCCCAAGGGATGATGACTCCAAGGTGGGCTTTGACAAATGGCCCTTCATGACAACACACACATGGGGGGAAGACCCTAGAGGTACCTGGGTGCTTGAAGTTGGCTTTGTTGGAAGCATTCCAGAAAAGGGTGTGCTGAAGGAGTGGACCCTCATGCTACATGGGACGCAAAGTGCCCCTTATATAGACCAAATTGTAGGAGATTACAAGTCCAAGCTGGCCATGTCCAAGAAGGAAGAACTGGAGGAAGAACTGGACGAGGCAGTAGAGAGGAGTCTCAAGAGTATATTGAGCAAGAATTAGCGCCACCACGTTGCATGCCTCTCGCTTTCCTTTCTATTCCCTAATACCCTGAAACGCTATCCAAATTTCTGTGTAAGTTATATTAAAAAGATTGTCAACCCTAGCCTGTTTATGTTAATTCACTGATTTATAGTCTTGTATATTGTCAACGACTCATGTCCTTACATTTAAAGAAACCTATTTTTACTAAGCCACAAAAAAACGAATTTCCCTATTCCGACAAATATGTACAGTTTGTGACTGTAAATTAATTTTTTGTGTTATCCCATAGGTAATATTTTAAATATTAAACTGTGACATCTTTTCCCTAAATCATGTGGTGGTATAAATTATTTGTGAAAGAAATTGAAATAAGCTATACCCTGCCATTGACACCCCATGCGTTTTTCCAATGTTTTATCTGAGTTGGCTTTGCCATTATATACCATTATATCTGATCACTAATTTTAACTATTTGATCAATAAGACAGACAGTAGCTGGGCAAGAGCCTACAATACGCTCAATTTACTACAAAATACCTCCTTTATTTCTCCTTACCATAAAACAAAAAATCGAAATATATGCTTGAAAGCGAGCCGGTCCTTTGCAATAAATTATCTAGAGTTCGTTTTAAAATGTCTTATAAATACGTTTCATGGTGGTAGATAAATGTATTGTATAAGCACAATATACATTTGGGATTTATATAACAATGTACACATTTGTCATGCAACAAATACAAATAGGACACGTGAGATTCTAATAACAAATGTGGATGGGTACCTATAATTGCACAGGATGTACCGTTTTACATTTATTTTATAAATAGGCATATATATTATGCCGACTTTTGTAAAATTCCATTTAGGAAGAGTCAGTACTATATCTCTGATGAAACTCAAAGATCGCTAGTTCATACTGTTAAAGGGTAACTTTTTTTCAATAAACCAAAGGATACTACAGTACATGTACATTAGTGAACACGATCAACACAGACACACAGGCTTGAACACCCACATATTGCTCCAAGACATTTAGGGCCGTATTTATACTCTGGTTGCGCCGAATTTGCGTCGTTTTTTTCGACGCAAATTCGACGCTAAACTAACGCCAACTAACGCCATATTTATACTATGGCGTTAGACGCTTCGGGCGCCAAAGTGCCCGGAGTGTGCGTCATTTTTTAGCGTGAACCCCTTCCTTGCGTTAATGATATGCAAGGGAGGCGTTCCCGTCTTAAAAAATGACTCCCAGGCCTTTACGTGGTATTTATACTCCCGGCAAAAATGACGCCCGGGAGTGGGCGTGGCCAAAAACGGCGCATTTGCGCCGCTTTTTAACGCCTGGGTCAGGCATGGCGTTAAGGGACAAGTGGGCTCAAAATGAGCCCAGAGTGCCCTCCCCTGCCCCCAGGGACCCCCCCTGCCACCCTTGCCCACCCCAGGAGGACACCCAAGGACGGAGGGACCCATCCCATGGACATTAAGGTAAGTTCAGGTAAGTATATATATTTTTTTTTTTTGTGGCATAGGGGGGCCTGATTTGTGCCCCCCTACATGCCACTATGCCCAATGACCATGCCCATGGGCCTAAGGCCCATATTTATACTTTTTGACGCTAAACTGCGCTAACGCAGTTTAGCGTCAAAAAATTTAGCGCCGTCTAACGCCATTCTGAAGCGCCATGCGGGCGCCGTATTTATGGAATGGCGTTAGCCGGCGCAAGCAGACCGGCGCTGCCTTGTTTGCGTGGAAAAAAACCACGTACACCAGACAGCGCCGGCGTAGGGGGAAAATGGCGTATGGGCGTCTTAAAATGGGGCAAGTCAGGTTACGTCGAAAAAATCGTCGTAACCCGACTTGCGCCATTTTTTTCGACGCCCATCCCCCATCAACATGACTCCTATCATTGTAAAGATAGGAGTCATGCCCCCTTGCCCATTGGCCATGCCCAGGGGACTTCTGTCCCCTGGGCATGGTCATTGGGCATAGTGGCATGTAGGGGGGCACAAATCAGGCCCCCCTATGCCACAAAAAATAAAAAATAAAATACTTACCTGAACTTACCTTAATGTCCATGGGATGGGTCCCTCCGTCCTTGGGTGTCCTCCTGGGGTGGGCAAGGGTGGCAGGGGGGGTCCCTGGGGGCAGGGGAGGGCACTCTGGGCTCATTTTGAGCCCACTTGTCCCTTAACGCCATGCCTGACCCAGGCGTTAAAAAGCGGCGCAAATGCGCCGTTTTTGGCCACGCCCACTCCCGGGCGTCATTTTTGCCCGGGAGTATAAATACCACGTAAAGGCCTGGGAGTCATTTTTTAAGACGGGAACGCCTCCCTTGCATATCATTAACGCAAGGAAGGGGTTCACGCTAAAAAATGACGCACACTCCGGGCACTTTGGCGCCCGAAGCGTCTAACGCCATAGTATAAATATGGCGTTAGTTGGCGTTAGTTTAGCGTCGAATTTGCGTCAAAAAAAACGACGCAAATTCGGCGCAACCAGAGTATAAATACGGCCCTTAATGTATATAAACATCCATGTATACTTTCAGTAGTATACATACCCTACACATAGACCTACTGTAATTACAGTGAATTTGTATTTGCTAAAGAAAGAATCACAGCCATCTATTATATTGTCTTTTACTGACTGTAAAAAAGTCAATAAGTTTCTGGGGGTTCTTGTGCACATTTTCCGTGACAGTGTACAGTAACTTACTTTGCATTCTTGTACCTATGGAGTTCGCTGTTTACACATTAAATGTCTAATATAGAAGCAAAATAACATGATGGTTGGTTATATTTTTCGCACTTATGACTGAGATTATGGAAATAAGCGTAAAGAAAAATGTTGGTTTAATAAAGTATCGATATTTTTTCTCATCTGAGCATACATACCTTTTGCTTTTTTATTAAAATCAATATGGTTTCCGTGGCATGGCCTTGGGTTTATTAATTTAGTGGTGCAGACAGAATGAGAACCGAACGTAACTTGATGATGCAAAGGAACATTTCCTCAACGAGACAAAGAAAATACAGCTACTAGTCTAGAGAAACATTTGCAGGAAACAGTCAGTCTGCTTCCATGTCTAGCTCTCACTGCTGCTTCTCTCTACCGCTGTCTGTCTCTCACGTTCTCCACATCTCTACCCCTCTTCTCATCACATGAAATCCAGAATCCATTTATTCTTGGGAAACCAACAGTGATTTGTATTATCAGATACAAAGGGCCTGCATTATCTGGTGGGATTTAGTATGTCAAGCGCACATTTAATTCTAGCCATTTGTATACGCAAATAAGGTAAGCATTTCAATGTGTGTTTGTTTCTCAATGTTGAAAAACAATGAACATACACCTTTGTTTTTTTGATTGTGATGTTCTAGCTATTTGACGGGGAGTTTTCCATCACAGCAACTTTTACGGATCAAATCTGTTTATTATTTCAAGTTATTAACATATCAATTGCATCTCTTCAAAATAAGGCAATCACATTGCAGCAGTACTAGTCTGGAAGTGTGGGGGTAGGCCATAACAATCCACTCCTGGTCAACCATGTCCCAAAAGGCCACCTCCCCACCTCCTCTATGTGCTCCCACCCCAAGAGGGGTCACCCACTATCATGTGCTGCAGTATGAAGCGAACTCCATGTATAGTAATATACAACATAGAAATGATTAGTAAAACACCAACATTGTTTCCCTGAACTGGCCCGCCATACAGCAATCACTCGATTCCCCCTCAATACCCCTACGTGGTCCCGATTCTCCCAAGAATCTCACCCGGCAACACACTCCCAAAAGCTCAGGTCAAACCCAGCACTCTCAAATAAGCCTGGCATGTCAACTCCGTGAACTCAGTGGATAAGATCTGTAAGAATGGTTGCCATAGGTCCCTAAAATCGCTGCTACGCTGCTGTGAGGTCAGAGTGAGCTTCTCCATAGCGAGAATGAACCACAGCTTATGAAGCCATGATGTAAATGTCGGAATCCTGTCAGTACCCCACATCGCTAATATCAGCTGCAGCGCTGCATTGAGGGCCAGGGCCATCTGCTGCCCTTTCAATGATCTCAGGGAGAAGGTGAGCGGGTTGGGCAGGCCCAACAAGATATACAATGGGAATCTGGGGATCTGAGTACCAAACTGTTATGGTTTCATGCACTGTAATTCACAGTGTGGTCGTGCGGGGTTCTAGGGATGGTGAGGTAATAGGTGGAATCCTGTGATGTGGGATTCCACGGAGGACGGTTGGAGAAGGACGAAGGTGGAAGAGGAGATGAAGATTCATGGGCTACCTAAGGGTGGATGTTTGTTGTACTGGAAGTTATAATCTACAATAAAAGTATTTGGAAAATACATCTTGTCATTGGCGACGAGCTACGAACATCCACCGCTTTCAAGATTCCACGCGTGGTATATTTATTGTGCTTTTCGGGAGTGTTAAGCGCTGCATCAAAGGAAACTAAGGACACAACTACAACAGAGTTGCAAGTATGATCTCTTGGGCTTTTCATGAGCCTAAATGTTGTTTTAGAAGACGTATTCATTTTTAGAAGGAACGCTGTTTCGAGTTTACGCGTGTAAAACCTTTGCGTATTTGTGGATACAAGCGGATACAAGCGGCAAGTATTTATTGATGAGAGTTGGCTTTGACGCTTTGATGCTTATGCTGCGAGTGAGAAGTTCACGTTTAATCTTCAGTTTTAATCTGAACCTGTGAGACTACAACTCTAGATTGTACCGTTAGTGTACACGCACTTGACGATCGCGTGTGTTGCAACGCGCCTGGCATTGTGTGCGCGTGAATTTCCGATTTCAGTACTATAACATACGCTGCAGGAACGCATATTTCTTTTAAGTGTGAGTACTTTGAGCAGTTTACCTCGTTTTTGGAAGTGAAGGTGTATCAGTACCACCGATCCCGATATTTCTCACAGGAAATAAGGAAAAAAAAAACGGTAGATCAATAAAGAGCCAACAACTAGACTGCTGACCTACTTTGAACTATGGGACCCAAACAAGTTTATTAGACAACGTATAAAGAACTAACAACTAGAGTGCTGACCTATTTTGAACTGCGTTAAGATTCTTGGTCAACATATATGTTTAAACTATCTTAATTTCTTATATATTTATTACCCCTTATCAACACACATTATGTCGCAGCATTCTCCTCTCAGCATGTCTCAACCACCTCAATTTTTGTCGGAACGAGGTGAACCTGTTTTGCCATGGAAGAAATGGATGAACTTATTTGACTCTTACTTAATTGGTATTGGTGGAGAGAAATTCTCACCAGCAAGGAAACAGGGAATTTTATTGCACAATTTGGGGATTGAGGGACGTAATATTTATGATAGCCTTGATTTTATAAACATTGGTTCTGCTGAAGGTGAACCAAGAGATGTTTCTGAAATGTCTCTCATGATGCTTAAAAAACATTTTGATGGTCGCATCAAAATTGTTATGGAAAGACAGAAATTTTTTATGAGACATCAAGCGAAAGATGAGAGAGTTGGAAATTATATTGCGTCACTTAAAACATTGGCTCAGACGTGTGACTTTGCAAATTTAACGGAATCTTTAATACGTGATCAGTTGGTTCATTGCACAAACAATCCCAGAGTTCAAGAAAAGTTGTTGGCCAAAAATCCTTCGCTAAATGAAGCTATTATAATTGCTGAGAGTATTGAACATGCCATTCTTTGGGTGAAGGAAATAAAAGATGTGGGTCCTATTACTGGTATTCATATAGACTCTGGACAATCAGCTATGTCAGCTGCGATTTCAATTTCAGATGGCATTTGTGAGAATGAGTTGGTACATAAAATTGCTGAAAAGATGAGAATCAGTAATGACGTACAGAGAGATTCTAAAATTAGATGTTTTAAGTGTGGAAATGTTGGTCATCTGGCTAACAATCCTAAGTGTTTCGCAAGGAATGTTAATTGCAGGAAGTGTGGGAAGAAAGGACACTTGGCGAAGGTTTGCAGAAGTTCTAAGATAAATATGGTTGGGGAGCCTGGTGATAGTCAGCAAATTGTATTGTGTATTAATAACACGGACACTGGGGATTTGCAATCTAAGGAAATTACATGTGATAAACTTGTTATGCCAAAATGTGATATCGACATTGGAGAGAGAACTGTTTCGGTACTTGCTGATTCTGGATCCCCTTTTACATTGATAGGTGACAGGAATTGGGAAAGAATTTTTGGAGACGATAATATCAAATTGATTCCACCTCATATTGCTCCTATTGGGTATGGTGGACAGAAAATTGATTTATTTGGTTACTCAATAATGTCAATCAAATTTAAAAAGCGTGAGACTGTAGGGAAGGTTTATGTTGCTAAGCGTGGCAATAATCTTTTGGGGTGGCGTCATCAAAGAGATTTGGGAATAATTTTGAATCCAAATGCTCCTGACCAGGTTCTTTCGGTTTCCAATATGGGTGATGTTGAGGGGTTTGCCACTGAGTTTCCTGAAGTCTTTTGTGACAAATTAGGCTTATTAAAGAATTTTAAACATAAGATCATTTTGAAATCAAGTGCCAAACTGACTGTATACAAAGTAAGGAAAGTTCCCCATTTGATGTTACAACCATTACAGGAAGAACTCAGTAGATTGTTGGATTTAGGAGTCATAGAAGAAATTGAGTCTTCTGAATGGTTGGCCCCCATAGTTTTGGTCCCTAAGGACAATGGTAAAAAAATAAGATTATGTGTTGACCTTAGAGGTCTTAATCAGTCTATATGGGTGGACCGTCAACCATTACCAAATATCAGTGAAACTTTGACTATGCTGAATGGTGCTAAAGTATTTAGTGTCATGGATCTATCAGCAGCTTATCACCAGATTATGCTTCATGAGGAGTCAAGACATCTTACCTCTTTTGTTACTCCTTTGGGAGCGTTCAGATTTCTGAGGATGCCTTTTGGGTTGGCCTCAGCTGCTGCTTGTTTTCAGAGAGTGATGATAGAGGTACTCAAAGGTCTTGATTCAGTCTTGTTTTTCCAAGATGATATACTTGTTTATGGTGAACATACAGTAATGCATGATGTTGTTCTAAGGACTGTGCTTGATAGACTAAGAAGTAATGGTTTGACTTTGAAGAGGGAATTTTTTTTGTTTAGAGTTAGCACAGTCTCATTCCTTGGTCACACTATATATGGAGATGGCATTAAACCCAAGTTAGAATTGGCCAAATCGATTTTGTCTGCACCAACACCTACTAATAAAGATCAAGTTAGGTCATTTCTTGGTCTTGCAGAGTATTACTCGAAGTTTGTTAGGAATTTTGCATGTGTTGTTCAACCTATTAGATTTGTTTTAAAGAAAGGTGTACAATTTGAATGGTCTCCAGAATGTGATGAAGCATTTAAGGCAGTAAAGGAAGACATTGGCAAAATGCCTACGTTAGGTCACTTTGATGTTAAACGCAAAACTATGTTATCTACTGATGCCAGCTTAAAGGGTTTGGGTGCTGTACTCTCTCAACTGGTTGATGGAGAGGAGAGAGTGGTTGCTTTTGCCTCACGTTCCCTAAGGGGACCTGAAGAACGCTATTCGGTAATAGAGCGCGAAGCACTGGCTTGCACATGGGCGATTAACCATTTCAAGTTTTATCTGTGGGGTTTACCATTTACCCTCAGAAGTGATCATAGACCTTTAGTACAATTGTTTGCATGCAGGAATAATGAGAACACCACACCTAGGATTAGGCGTTGGGTTGAGAGCTTACTGGATTTAAATTTTTCACTGGAGTATTATCCGGAAAAAAAAAATATTCCTGCAGATTTTCTTTCCAGAATGGCAGTGATGGATTGTGGTATTGAGGAGCCTACTCCTATATCATGGATTAAAGAGACTGCTCTTGATGCGGAAGAGTGGAGTGAGGAATGCAGCAAGGATATTGTTCATAGTACGGTGATGAACTATGTGGTGCAAGGGTGGCTGTGTTTGAATGAATGTTTGGTAGAAGTTGGTGCGTTCTGGGGTGTTAAGGATGAACTCAGCATCATAGAAGGGAATTTATACAGGGGATATAGACTAGTTCCATCTATTGGTTTGCATGGGAAATTAATCAATTTGGCTCATGATGGACACTTGGGTAAGAATCTTACCAAAGCTAGTCTTAGAGAGCGCTATTGGTGGCCTGGATTAGATAAGCAAGTTGAAGCAGTTGTTAAGGATTGTGTGCAATGTGCTAGTAATGATAAATCTAAGGTGGTACGAACTGCACCTTTGTCTCCTTTACCGGTTCCGGATGAGCCATGGGTCAAACTAGGCTTAGATTTAGTTGGACCTTTTGAGTTGTTACCGCCTGGTGAGAGGTTTGTAATTGTTCTTGTTGATTACACCTCAAAATAGGTTACTGCTAGCTGTGCAAGGTCCATCACCACAAAGAATGTAATTGAGTTTTTGACTGAAGTTTTTGCGTGTGAGGGCATTCCCAAGATTGTTGTTACAGATAATGGAGTGCAATTTACTTCTTTGGAAATGAGGACATTTCTTAAGGATTTGGCAATTTCTCATCACCGTACTGCTTTATATGCTCCTCAAGCCAATGGTTTGGTGGAGAAGATGAATCAGTTGGTGAGAGCAAGTGTTCAGGTGGCACTTGAGCATAGATTGCCGTTGAAGAGTGTTTTAAGAGAAAAGTTATGGGCTCATAGGAATGCACCTAATATTATCACAGGAATGTCTCCTTTCCGCATTTTGAAGGGCAGATTGGCAGGTTCCAAGTTGAATCCTTCATGGTTGCATTTTGGATCCCAGAGATTTGAAGATGTACCTGATTTTAAGTCTGTCAGGGCCAGAATTGTTGAGAACCAAAATAGGTATAAGAAGAGATTTGATGGAAGGATGTGTGTAAAACAAAGGATTTGGTCTAAAGGAGATTTGGTGTATATTAAAAAGCCTGTTTGGGGTCATAAAGGTGTTTCTAAATTTTCTGGACCTAAGAAAATTGTGAAAATAAAAACAAATGTGGTTGTTCTTGAGGATGGAGAAGTTTGGAGTATGTCTCGTCTTGCCAAGTGTCTTAATGCAAGGGAATTGAAGGACTCATTTCAACCTGATTCAAGAGTGTGTGAGAAAACCAATCCAGGTGTGAGTGAGAAGTTGAGGCGGAGTGTAAGGAACAGAGTTTATCCAAAGCATCTCTCAGATTTAGTGAAATATTAGGAAATTGCATTTTTGAATAAATGTTTTACACTTTGAAAATGTATTTCTGTTATTGTTTTTATAATGCATACATTGTTGTTTTAATTTGCCTATCAAAGTTATTTATGTAAATGTTGTACTATAGTTATTCTCTTTTACAATGTTTCTATTGTAATTTATTTAATGGGTTTGTAAAGGGGGAGATGTGTTATGGTTTCATGCACTGTAATTCACTGTGTGGTCGTGTGGGGTTCTAGGGATGGTGAGGTAATAGGTGGAATCCTGTGATGTGTGATTCCACGGAGGACGGTTGGAGAAGGACGAAGGTGGAAGAGGAGATGAAGATTCATGGGCTACCTAAGGGTGGATGTTTGTTGTACTGGAAGTTATAATCTACAATATAAGTATTTGGAAAATACATCTTGTCACAAACGCTGCATCAATAGTGTCTATAACACTCTCCCAGTATCTATGAAGTTTGGGGCAATGCCAAAGTAAGTGCACAAGCGAACCCCCACGCCCCCTCCAACAGAGGCTAGACTTAGTGGGATCCCAAGCGTGAATCCGTGCTGGGGTGAAGTACCAATAGGAGGCCACCTTATAGGCTGTCTCTGTGCCTGCCGCATTGTAAGCCGTGTGGTGTGTCCTGTAAAAGATGCTATCCCAATCTTCGTCAGTCAGTTCCCTTTCCAGTTCCCTCTCCCACCGCAACTGAACTTTAGATATAGGCGGACGACCCTCCCCCTGTAATAGTCCGTAAAGCTCCGAGATCACCCGCTTGTCATCCTTCTTCACTAGGATCCATTTTTCAAACGGCGTTAACGGCCTATCAATTAATGCTCTACTAGCTGGCAACAAGGCCCAATGCCGTATTTAATAGTACAGCATCCGGTCTGCCTCTGTTAAGCCATATGTCTCCCTCATCTGGCCAAAGGAGATCACCCCCTGCTCATCAAAGAGATATCCCACCCTTTTACAGCCCCCTTCATACCATCGGCGCAACGCTTCCACTTGTAGGCCGTGTCCAAAGTCAGGATTCGCACCCAGGGGGGTCATTGGGAATGGGAACGTTGTCAGTCTCAATCGACTAGCTACCACGTCCCATACACGCAGCGTTACTTCCGTAATCGGGGATGCATAAAGACCGCTCGCCTTGTGCCGGCGTCGAAGCCAGGTCTCCTTCCATATATGGGAGCCTGCCACCGCTTGGTCCATAAAGCACCAATGTTTCTTGGTAGACGGGCGACTCCATTCTAGTAAAAAATGCAACTGCGCTGCCTGAAAATATCATAAGAGGCAGGGAACCGCTTATCCCCCCATCCCCTTGGGGCGGTACAAAACCCGACGTGGAAGACGCGTCGCTCCACCCTCCCAAATGAATCTCAGAACCGCTGTTTGAAGGGTTGCAATTGTTCGGGGCGGGGGCGTCACGGGAAGCACCTGGAACACATACAGGACGCGTGGCAAGATAGTCATCTTCACCGCCGCCACCCTACCAAACCAAGACAGCTTAAGTCTCCCCCAGGTCTCTAGATCTCGCTGCACCTCCAGAATAAATTTTGTGTAGTTCAGAGTCGCCGTTCTAGCAACGGAAGGCGCCAAATCAATCCCCAAATAAGGAAGCCACGAGGATGACCATATAAAATGGAATCGGGCCTTCAGATCCCTTTCATGCTCGCCGCTAATAAACCGGCTCAGGGCCTGTGACTTCTGTATATTCATCCGGAATCCCGAGACCCTGCCAAATTTATCAAGTATCCCCATTAGCGCAGGCAGCGAGGTCCCGGGCTCCGCCAGGGTAAGAATCACATCATCTGCATACAGGGAAATGAGATGGTCATCGCCCCCGAATTTCACACCAGTGATCTATCAAGCAGCTGCTGCGCCAGGGGCTCCATATAGAGCGCAAACAAGAGAGGTGACAGCGGGCACCCCTGCCGGGTCCCTCGTTGGATTGAGAATGGCAATGATAGCGTCCCATTGACCCGGACCGCAGCCCGAGGCGCCTGGTAGATACAGCGGATCCATGCCATAAAACCCGGGCCCAACCCAGAGCGCTCAAGCACCCTGAACAGATATGACCAGTGGACTCTATCGAGCGCCTTTTCGGCATCAATAGAAAGGAAAAGCACCTCCCTGCGTGAGCGATCTGTTTTGTCCAGTCGATGAAGCTATCGCTTCGTATTATCACTATACTGCCTGTGCGGTATAAAACCTGCTTGGTCAGGATCCACAAGGCCCGGCATGTAATAATTAAGGCGATGAGCAAATATTCCTGTAAATAATTTGGCATCAATATTCAAGAGCGGGATTGGCCTATAAGAGACGCATTCCTCGGGGTCTTTCCCCGGCTTAGGAATAACCACAATAGTGGCATCCAACATACTGGCTGTTAGAACTCCCGTCGCTCGGAAGGAGTTGAAAAGCCACACTAATATCGGTACAAGTTCCACACAAAAGTGCAGTGAAACCATCCGGACCAGGGGACTTCCCCAGCTGCAAACACGAAATTACTGATATGACCTCTTCCGCACCTTACAGGTTGATCGAATGAAGTTGCCTCCCTCTCGCCCAGAGGAGTAATTGCTATACCCTCTAGGAATGCCTCAGGAGCCACATTACCCCGATCGTCAGCCTCATACAATCCCCGATAGAAGTCCGCAAACGCCTCTGCAATTTGGTCGCTCGTTCGCGCTACCGCTCCCGAGGGAGAACGGACCAGCTTTATCGTCGACGCTGCGTGTTGCGCTCGTAACCGGTGTGCCAAAAGCTTCCCATATCTATTACTCCCAATATAATACTTGTGCTTAAGGCGTGCCACCACATACTCTGCCCTGTCCCAATCTAACCGTTTCAGCTGCTTCCTTACCTTCTCCAGCTCCCGCCAGACTCTAGGGGCACCCGTATGTTTATGGGAGCGCTCCAGTACTGCCACCCTCTGTTCCAGCTCCTCCCTCATCAATCTCCTTACTTTATTATCCCTAGCGGACAACAACATCACCTCACCTCTCACCACCGCCTTCAATGCCTCCCACAACGTCGCAAGCAGGTGCTCCCATCGTCATTAAAACTAAGGTAATCTGCTATTGCACATCGGATCGCCTCCACTGTTGGGACATTCTGAAGCATCGAGTCCCTGAATCGCCACCCCGACGCCCCCACCCGCTCCATGTTCATAGCAACCTCTACAGAGACAGGAGCATGGTCCGACAGGGCCTGAGGCTCAATCAACGACTCCCTAACTCGGGAAAGGAACTCTTGCGAAGCCAAGAAAAGGTCGAGCCGAGCATATGTCTTGGTCGCTGCTGAGTAAAAGGAATAACCCCTAAGCGTGGGGTGTGCCCTTCTCCACACGTCCTCCAAGCCACACTCACCCAGCCACTGATGGCCAGCCGCTGTCAAGGACCCTGTCTGCCCATGGCGGTGACCGGAGCGGTCCAGATCACCATCCATCACCAGGTTAAAATCGCCCCCCACCAAAATGGCGCCATCCGGCGAGTGCAGCAGAGGGGTCAGAGCCTGCTTCACGAAGACTTCCTGTTGGGTTTTAGGCGCATATAAGGAAGCAATAGCAAAAGAGAAGGCCCCCAACCTCATCCTCATGGGCAAAACCTGCCTTGCACCTCATGTAATTTTGCCACCACTTCCCCGGGGAATGAGCTCGTTAATAATATTGCAACCCCTGCATGCTTCAAGGAAGCTGAAGACCAGAATTGCCTAGGGAACCACTTAGAACGCATGCAGTAGATGTCCTTCTCCACAAGGTGTGTCTCCTGCAACAGGCAGATATGACTCCCCGACCTCTCTAGGGCCGACAGGATTGCTAACCTCTTAGTTGGACTATTAAGCCCCTGGACATTCAAGCTTATGCATTTAATAGTCATGCCTTAAAATGAAGAAGGCGGTCAAGAAGGGAGAGACCTCACGGGAAAACCACACCCCAGACCACACCATCAACCACTCCACATGCCGGGGCCGGAGCACACCTCCACACAAAAGCCAGCATTGCAGGGAAACACGCCAACATACAACCAATACGCACCACAGGTGCTCACAACCAAAAAGTCCTCGCACATCCATCTCCACGAGGTAAAGTCTCCACAGGGCTGTAGAACCACTCAAGTTCATCGAACCAGGTCCATCGCCCCCGCCGCCCCCGCCCCTCTTCAGTGGCCACCAGGCCGAAAACAGTGCGACCATCAGCAGTCCAGATCACCTCGGCCACCGCTCGCCTAGTTCCAGCGGCCATGCTGCTCAAAACAGATTTCCGCTCCGAAGCCGTAGGGTGCTGTAGTTTCCTCCTTTTCTCCTTCCGCCGCCAACGCGGGCGCTCCCTGCCAGCCAAGCTCACCTTTTCGCCCGAATCCTGGCTGTGGTCCTCCAAGCCCAGGATCCGGTTTGCCTCCGATATGGATCTCACCTGTGAGAGCTGATCCTCCCACCGGAAGACAAGGCAGAACGGATGGCCCCAGGAGTAAGACACCTCATGCGCTCGCAGGTGCTCCGTAATGGGTTTAAATTCTCTCCGCCTCTGCAAGGTCCGCACAGAGAGGTCCTGGAATAATTGGAGCTCGTGACCTCTAAAATGTACCTGCTGAAGATTGCGGGCCCGCTGCAAGATACTCTCTTTAAGCCCATAGTTGTGGACACAGGCTAGAATGTCCGGTGCTCGGTCTCCAGGCCCGCCGGCACGGCCCACTCGATGAACTCTGTCCAAGGTTATCTCTTGGGTCTCATCCGGGCCAAGTAATGAGCGAAACAGGCCCACCACGAAATCCCCAATGCCCTCCTTCTCAGCCCCCGTCGGGCCCCCTCTGATGCGGATGTTATGTCTCCTCGAGCAATTTTCTAAATCCTCGACTGCTATCTGGAGAAGGTCCTGCTGCTCCTGGAGGCGGACGACCTCCTGTTGCAGGCCCGCCACCTCCTCGCCACAAAAGATCTCGCCGTTTTCCATCTGTGCTACTCGCTCCCCCAGGGACGTAACCTCACCTCGCAGCTCTCTCACCTCTTGAGAAATGTCCCTACGAAGATCCTGGATATCACTCCGGAGCGAATCAAACAAGGAGGTTAGAAAGCCCTTCGTGACCGGGGAGCTCTTGTCCAGCTCCGTCTCTGCCCGCATCTCTGGGGACTTCTTCGCCGGTGGGTCCTCAACCACGCCACCCGATGCCAGGCAGGCCCCAGTCAACATTTCTCTAACTGATCGCTCCCGCTTGGATTTGGACGCCGCCATGGCACGTGCGTGTACTCTTGATCGAACAGGTGGCCCTCCTGGGCCCCTTCTCAAGCTCCCTCTGGGACCAAACCACCAGGAGCCCCCTGTGCCCGGGACTGCAACTGGCCTTGTGCTCTTGAGCTTCCTCTTGCCAATCGTCGCACCACTATGTCGCCTGAACCAACACTCAGGGGCCCGGTCCTGCCCCTCCGCCCTGCGTCTTCTTACTTCAACTTCGAGGCGAGCTGATGCCCCCTCGTACCTCTGCCACCACCTCCAGGCCTCCCGACGATCCAGGAAAATCCAGCTGGGGGGGATCCCTAACCCGACCCCCCAGACAAGCCCAGCAGACAGGGCGCATTCAGCTTACGGGGCGCCCACAAATCTCAGCTCTCAGGCCCCAACTCCGGCCTCACCGCACACGTGGCCCAGTGCCGTCCTCCTGGGGCTCCGCCCCCGCAGCCCCCGTCTAAGGGAGCAGCCAGAGCAGGGCCCACCATACGGCTCGGTCCGCCGCCCGAAACGCTCGGCAGCCCGGGCGCAGGCCAAGGCTGGCCGCTCCTCACCCGCAGCGCGTGGTGCAGCGCGCTCCCCGGTCTCCACTGGGTGTCCTCTGGACCGCGGCACCGCTCACCATCTCTGGGGGCCTCAGGCCATCCCCCCGCCGGGCCACGCATTAGTGTTCTGGGCCAGGGCGGCGGAGCTCGGACGAACACGTCCACTCACGCCGCCATCTTGGCCACGCCCCACACACAGCAACTTTTAAATAGAAATTAAAATACTGACAAAACCCTTCTCTTGAATAGCCATCCATTGCTTTTCTATCAGTTACTTAAACCTCAAGGAAATTATGATAAGACCTGAGGTGCTAGGAAAATCACTTTCACTTTTCTGTTACTACTGTTATGATGCAAGTTAACATAACTTCCATGATTGACTTTTGCAGTTATAAAACCTGGCCTTTGAGGCTGCAATACATATTTTATAGTTGCCGTATTTAATGTTAGATATACACCTAAACATTTCAAACTGGGTCACTTCAACATGTTACACTGCAACTTTCTCTACAGTACCACATAGGAGCCTGTCAGGCCTTTTTTACTGTTTCCAAATCCCATGTGTGTGAGTCGGTGGGCTATGCTAACTCCCAAACTGAGGCCAGATTTACAAATAAATCACGCAACACAACGCAGTAAGTGAAGTTACTGTGATGCTTTGAATGAACGGGACAGGGCAGATACTAGCGCAATTTCTTCCCCCCAGTTAGGATTCAGAAACCGCTTGGTGAGGTGTTACTTACCCCACCCAATTGAGAGGTCGATGAGATCTTTGGACTCAGCAAGGAGTGTAGTAATCAGATGCATTCAACAATCGATACTCATAAACAATTTAAACCAATTTAGACAATTTAGACGGCATGACCAATTTGGCACTGAAAACAAACCTGCAACCTGAATCACGTTTCAAAGCTTTATTACAACCACAATGCCAAAGTAATGCAAGTAGTATGCAATGTAAAATTTTAAACATACAAGAAAAGCATAGGCTGTCTGAAATGTCTGAAGAAATTCAACCTACTAAGCATTAAAACTATCAAATACTATGGGTGTGTGGGGAGCTAATGGCGTTGTTAGAACTCCACACTTCCCTTGGAGCATGGAGTTCATCCAAAAACTCTGCTAGCCCTGCTAGCGGAGCAGAGCTCACCCGGTGCACACTGCAGCCCAATTATGGGCTACACAGCGCAAGCACTGACAGTCTGCACTTGAGCTGTGTAACCCATAACTGGGCTGCAGTGTGCAATGGAGCCCTGGAGCAGGGGGCAGAGGCCACAGGAAGGCAGAGAGCCAGGCTGCTGCGACTCTGAGCGGACCGTGAGGAGGACCCCCTGGAAGACACAGGTAGGTCCTTGTCTCTTCTTTTTGTTGTCTGTGCACAATGGTGCACAAATAAGGACTGAAACTGCAGCTGTGGCTGCTTACCGCCCTGGCCAGAATTCAGACAAGGGCATTTCAGACCTCTTGTGCACCAGCCTGTCCTGTGTGCCCTGCACACGGGGCAGGCCAGTGCACAAGAGACATGGCAGTTTTTGCTGCCTACTGCCCTGGTCTGAATTCAGGCCAGGGATGTAAGCGGTGAAAGAAAGCTGCTGTTTCAGCCCTCTTGTGCACCGGCCTGTCCCCGTGTACACTGCACACAGGACAGACCAGTGCACAATAGGCCCAAAACAGCAGCTTTCACTGCCTACAGCCCTCTCATGAATGCGCCCGATCTCGGAAGCGCTAAGCAGGGTCAGGCCTGGCTAACCAGGCCAAACCTTGATTAGCGCTTTCAAGATCGGGTGCATGCAGGACTTTGCGGGCCACGGAAGTCCACCTCTGTGGAATTCCATGGAGTTTTTAATCAACTCTGTGGAATTCCAAGGTGTGGAACTCCGTGAGCTCTGCCTAGGCCTATCAAACACTTCAACAAAATAACAGAGATTAACAACACAACTATTTGAGCATCCAACACCAATTTCAAGTTTCTCAAAGAAGCTGTGAAGTCATCTCGGTTAATTCCTACAGTTCCATTGAAAAATGACAATTTTTATAATATTGAGTACACTGAGATTTCTTCCCATAGGTCACAGGATGATTCCAACAGTTCTCATGTGAATTGCAAATGCTTGCTGTTAGTCTGGTCACTGGAACAAATTTTGAAACTTCCAAGGTTAATAAGATCACGGTTTCTGTCTTTGATACAATAGGACATTCTCTAACACATAAGCAACCTACGAAAGAATTCAGGTCAAAGGGAACAAGATGAAGTAGCACTTCTCCTCCACTGCTGCGAAAATGGATTTTCAGTCTTAGTCTGGGTAAGAAGCCTAAATACACAATCATAATTAATAAACATTATACTAAAGCATATCATTTATTTAACATGTGCAAAGCAAATTCATTTAATTGCAGTCATTATTAATACATAACATTAGAAATAACTGAGATGTACATTCATTTTTCTGCTTACATATAACTCCATATTAATAAATTCATATAAATCAAAATAATACTTATTAAATCATGTTCATTTACTACTCATTATATACTTTTCACACCTATTATTCATGTCAGAGGTTTACTAAATACAAATGCATGACATCTGTCATGGTAATACATGATGTCCAAACAACGAAAGGGAGCGATGTCCACGGTAATTGAAACGCACACATTTTTACATTTCATGTTAATTTCTCTTGTTAGGCTTTTTAAACATAGATATATATGTTGCCATGTGCTGATTTCAATGCCTCTAAAATATTAGTAAAGTTTGAACTCTATTAATGAACAGCACCATATCTACTAAGACATGGCACTGTTCTGCTCTCTCCCTCTCACACATTTTGCTGCTGTGTGCCAATGCACACACCCTTGCACCATAGTGTACAGGTGTCTGCATTGTAGTCAGCATAGTTTTTGTGCAGAAAGGAGTCTTTTCCTAGGGAGTCTCTTCCTGTTCACAAACTTTGCCTATGGAATGAATATCTTGGTGTGAGTACTGTAGAATGCACCACACATGCAAAGGAGAAAAAACTAGGAGCAATTAAAACATTTCTCATTTTTACCCCTGCCTCAGGGAGGCACACGACTCTGACACAAATCCCTGTCTACATTTCTTTGCAGATAAGCCTTTGCATCAAAACCCATGGATGTTTGTAGGGGAACCCCATGTATCACCCATGGAACAGTCCTTTGACACAAAGAAATGAAAGGCATGCGCATTGCACTGCATTGCCTTACTTTCGGTTATAATCCAACACAAATCACGATTTGCATTGCTTTGTAAATCCTAACAGTATACTTTCCATCTGGTATGTGTTAAAAAAGTCTGTGCCAATCTGGGCCCTCATATTTAAATCCTAGGTCACTTGCTCTCCCTTTGCACAACTTTATATTTTACTTATTGAAATGGCAAATAATACAATCGTTTGCCTGTTAGTTGTCATGTTTTCAGGGGTGGATCAAGACTGTGAGTAGTTGATTAGAAGACCAGAGGTCAAACATTCTAGCAATAAAGAGCAAACACATTTAAGAAAACATATTTTAATATAGTCATGTAGGAGTTTTACATTGACAAGTCTGACTATGCTTTTAACATGCCCATCTCTCTTCACTGGGCAAGGGACAAACTTGAAATGTCTTTCTTGTGGTGTTACACTAATTTGTACACTTTGATTTATATTGGTGAACTTACATTTTTAGATCAAAATGATGTCAAGGTATCATGTTACAATTTGATTTCTGCAGACTGAGGGATATAAACAGTTTGCTAGGTAGAAGCCTCTATCAGCATTTTCAATTAGCAGGTCTCTCCAGCCCAAGGCACTTGGAGTAGGTATGAACTACCTGCATAATTAATGCTCTGCCTGGAGAAATCAGCCTTTTCGCTCACTGAGCACGGCTATAAACACACTAACATCAAGGCATGGAAATTTAATTACAGGAGCTGACAATGACAAGTACAACTTTAGCATGTAGTTGGGAAGGGAAGAGTTGAACTTTGGCAGCTGTAGCACACTAAGTAGGAAAGGCCTCGTCATATTCCCATGCTCAAGTCAAAGGAAGGAGAGAATAAGAAGGGCCTTTTCAGACAGTTTTCCCAAAGATAAACTGGCACCTCACTTTATAGGTGGACAAAAGATACTTCACTGTTACAGGGGTTTTCCCTGTGATGTGAAGAAAGTTGTCCCTGACTTTCATAGGTGGACTCAGAGACATACTTAGGGAGCTTAAGCAAGTGAACTGGCATGAGCCACCTTTTCTCCATGTTGGAAAGCCCAGGGATGGTGCTTCCAGGCATGGCTGTTGTGAGAACATACAGTCAATGCTGCAATATAAAGGTAGGGACAGACTGGGAATTTTACAGTGAAAGTATTTGGTTTACCACTAATCACTGCTCGGTTACTCTAAGTTAGGGCCTCCACAACCTGGAAATCAGAATGTTGATGGAAACTAGAAAGCAAACAAGAAAATGCTGGTTTCCATATGAGTCTCCAGAGCTGAAGGACATTTTCAGTGTCAGGAAGGACCCAGCTGGAGGAAGAGAACTAAGAATACCTTTGTAGAAATAAATAGTAGGACCAATTGGTACTGGACTCTCGCTGGATCCCTGCCTGAAGAAAGTGGTTGATTAGCCAGTCTCCCTAGCAACTTCTGACCTGGTACTACTGTTTCTAAAGTTTGTGAATGTTAGGAATAACCACTAACATCATCAGGATTTTGTCTGGATGGAAATATTTTGTACTATTGGAGGTCTAGGACAAGGTGCAGAGGTTACCTTAACAGGATGCACCACCTGTGGTCAAAATGTTCTCATTCATCCCACTGAGACAGTCTTGCCTTGAAGCTCCAAACTCATGTGGAATCACAACATCTTAACAATTATGAATGACAAACAGGATTATCCTAGGCATGGATCTCATGTTAAGAGGTAGTAAACATTTACAGACTCCTAAAATGGAATTGGTTTGAGACTAGAATTACAGTTAAAAGTCAGTGAAAAGTTACCTTTTCTCAAGTTGGGGTGGTAACCAACTTCCCATGGCACATCAGTCAATTCTCAATGTGGGTTCATTCAAAGAAGTGAACACCCAGTCATCTAATACCACCAGATGAGTTGCCAAGACACACTTATCTATACACAGAAGGGCTATACCCCATCATTAAAGAGTTTATCCAATAATTTTCCATCCCACTGTAATGACTGAAGCTATCTAGAAAATGTTTTAGGGTACCCTGAATAATATATCCTGTAACCTATACATGAATCATGGTAATAACATTATGTTATACATTGCAACCCTTCCAAAAAAATTATAGAGGAATATTTTGCCAAAATGGAAAGTCAGAGTGCAGCACACCATTGTCCCCTTGTGATATGCATTCCCAAGTACCAAAGTGCATATTCAGTACATTACTGTGGACGTTGAATGTCATCCTTTCATGGCATCAGGCGATATTTGGCTGAATTTAGACAGTTAATTTGGAAACCAGACTATTTACCATATATAGGCAAGATCTTTAGTACCATGTCAATAGAGTCTTCTGGGTCTGCTACCTATAGCAGTATGCTATTGTGTAGAAAGTGAAATTTTGGATATTCTAACCACCTTCCCATTTTAGGCCCATATTTATACTTTTTTAGCGCCGCATTTGCACCTCTTTTTAACGCAAAAGCAGCGCAAACTTACAAAATACAATTGTATTTTGTAAGTTTGTGCCGCTTTTGCATAAAAAAATGATGCAAATGCAGTGCTAAAAAAGTATAAATATAGGCCTTAGTCTCCTTATTAAGGTGGGTCTTCTGACACAGCACATCGCTGGCTACACTATTAGAGCAAATAGCAGAGTCTGGCAGAAGGAAGCCCTGCTGGGTCCCTCAGTATGGCTTGAATATTGCAATTGTTATCCTATAGACTGTAATGCATGTGTTGGTGCTGTTTATAATAATTTAATTCAATGTATAAAACTAGTTTCAAAGCCCAATTTTGCAAACCTTTGAAAGCACCATTGTAAAGAATCGAATTAATTTTCTGCATTGAACAACAAAAGCATTGGTGCTTCATCAACTGAGTGAGTTCTAGAGTTTAACCTTTTGAAGTTATGGCTCTTCACTGTACCAAGCATACAACCTGACTGGTTTGTCGATACAAGTGTAGAGTCTACCAGTGAGTATTACCGCCATCCAGAAGTCTGAGTGAAAGCTACCAATATTCCTAGCCTCAGTATAAATTGTCAATAGCCAGCAGATTAACTTAGCTGAGAGCCCATTAGGACCAGTGAGCCTCCCCACACTGTGATGTTGCTGTAGCACTTACTTCAACTTCTATGACCTGATTCAACTTATGCCTCTTTGTCAGACTTATTGATGACACTAAGATGGCCACCTCAAAACTCCCACCCTTCACTGTCTAATTGGTTAATTGGGATCTATATAGATCTTTGTAATGAGTAGCACATACATTTTAAATATCCCTGCCACCTAAAATGATTGCACACTTCATTTATTTAGTCTACTGGACCTATCTTGTCTTCTCACCTCTTTTATTAAGACAAGCTAGAAATTTTTCATCTTTTTTCCAACCCTAAACAATAGTCCCTGGTGCTAAAGATATATCTTTCTGGCATCATATTTACCTAGTGCCCCGTCCTCTTCTTGTTTAGCTAGCATACAAGGAACTCCTCATTTATGTACTTTTCCAGGCATTCTTCTAGCCTAGGAATTTTAGATTCCACTTCTCCCATCTTCTGTTGTTGAGCCCTGTTAATTTCTAGTGCTCTCTAAATAGGCTCTTCTTGCTTTATCTTTTTACTCAATCCATTGATATTCCATGGCAGTATTGAGCATGACTTTTAGCCATTCTGAATTTCTAACAAAGGTGTCAACCACCACAGTGGAGACATTTGCGTTGCATTGTCTGCATCTGATCAGACATCAATAAGATTATAAGCTATAGATTTCACAACATCACAATATTTGCAACTACCCCTCACCACACTCTATCCTGCCACAGACTCAGAATGGCCCTTTTCTCAAAAGCAGAATGTTTCTAATGCTCCATCCTATGAACAATATATGTCTATCAGTATTACACAGTAGGCACCAGGCTTGTTTGGAAAATGTTTACCCTGTTTTCTCTCTCAACCCTGCTGTTTCATAACCTTTTTTACTTAAGATAGTTTAAAGCAGGGGTCTCCAATGGGTAGCTCACAAGCTACTGGTAGCTCACCAGTACCCTGAAAGTAGCTCCTTGAAATGTAGTACAGAACAGTATGCAATTTAGAGGATTTAGCAGCATTGAAGAAGGCAGAGCTAAACACCTCTGGACTATTAGAGTGGCAGCCACACTAATATTGGGGTCATACGGTTACATACAAATACACACAGTGACGGTGTGAGGGACTTAAAACATAACCACTTTTCTTGACTCTCAATTTAGCAAACTCACATGTTTATGTGTGTGGGAAAAACTCAAGATGTTCTTAAAGTGTAATTACTCAAAGTGGGAAAAGGTAAACTGCTAGAAAAATTTGTATTTGAAAAGGTGATATGCTGCTGTTTGAAAACAAAGTGATTGAAAATTCAAAACCTATTTAAAGCTGCTCTCTGAATGACAATTCATGGTGCATTTGGGCGATGTATAGCTGCAAGTATTTCCTTTGTGACAGTTGACACATGTTGCTGTGCTGTTGTTCCATTAGTCATGTGGAGGCATTTTAAACTGATAAAGCTTTTACCAACCTTGATGTTGGTAACCCCATCTTACCTGGTCTGTGTGCTATCCAAAAATCGGGTTTTAAATATTGTTGTGCCAAGATATTGTATCCAGCATGTTGATAATCACATCATGTAGGTAGGTATAATTTGATTTACATTCTGAACTCCAGATCTGTTTATCTTGATATATTTATACAAATAATTTAGCAAGTTGTGGTCACCATTGTGGTGCTATTTGATGAGGTCACTACTACAACAATGATCCAATTCATTAGTAGCTCTAGGAAATTTTTATTAACAAGAAGTAGCTCTTGTTATAGGAAAGGTTGGAGACACCTGGCTTAAAGGTATTTATCTAGTCATACGAACAACATTTGAAATGTTCCACTCCATAACGCATCAAGCATGTAGAAGTCTTACTTTGAATCAGAACTCAGTACAGCTGATAGTGTCACATTACAATTGCATAATCTTCTGTACATTGGGCCTTCCATCTTGTCTGTTTTAGGTTTCAAATGCCTCCACTGACTGCCTCCTCATGCCACTGTGTTTTTAAAAATGTAGGTGTTGGACTTTTGCTTCTGCAGGGTCATCCCCAGACATTTTTGCCTCCTGCCTCCTATATTTTTCTGACATGTTGCTGTTGGCTTTTCAACTCTGAGCACTTTACCACTGCTAACCAGTGCTAAAGTGCATATGCTCTCCTGTTTGAATTGTATGTAAGTGGTTTATCCATGATTGGCATATTTGATTTACTAGTAAGTCCCTAGTAAGGTGCACTAGAGGTGCCAGGGCCTGTAAATCAAATGCTACTAGTGGGCCGGCAGCACTGGTTGTGCCACCCACATAAGTAGCTCTGTAATCATGTCTCAGACCTGCCACTGCAGTGTCTGTATGTGTATTCTTACACTGTAAATTCGACTTGGCAAGTGTACCCACTTGCCAGGCCTAAACCTTCCCTTTTCTTACATGTAAGGCACCCCTAAGGTAGGCCCTAGGTAGCCCCAAGGGCAGGGTGCAGTGTATGGATAAGGTAGGACATATAGTAATGTGGTTTATATGTCCTGACAGTGAAATACTGCCAATTTCGTTTTCACTGTTGCAAGGTCTGTCTCTCTCTCATAGGATAATATGGGGGCTACCTTTAAATATGATTAAAGTGTAGATTCCCCTAGAGAGTAGATGGACATGTGGAGTTTGGGATCCCTGAACTCACAATTTAAAAATACATCTTTTAGTAAAGTTGATTTTAAGATTGTGCGTTTGGAAAGGCCACTTTTAGAGAGTGAGCATTTTCTTGCTTAAACCATTCTGTGACTCTGCCTTGTTTGTGGATTCCCTGTCTGGGTCAGTTTGACAGTTGGGTTGTTTTTCACCTCACACCAGACAGTGACACAAAGGGAGCTGGGGTGTGATCTGCATTTCCTGATTAGCCATCTCTGCTAGGAGGGAGGGGTGGAGTGGTCACTCTCATCTGAAAGGACTGTGCCTGCCTCTGACAATGCTGTCTCCAGCCCCCTGGTGTGTGTCTGAGGCCTTGCCTGGGCAAGGCAGGATTTCGCAAGAAGGTGTGAGTCCCCTTTGAAGGAAGGTGACTTCAAAGACTAAAATGGGTATAAGAAGGGCACCCAAACTTACAAACTTTAGAAACACTTCTGGAATCAAGGGGAACCTCTGCCTGGAGAAGAGCTGATCGCTGAGGAACAAGTGCTGCCCTGCCTGTGACTGTGCTTTGTGGAGCTTTCCTGCAGTGCTGCTTCTGCCAGAGTAAGAGGGCAAAGACTGGACTTTGTGTGCCTTCCATCTTGAAGAAGAAATCTCCAAGGGCTTGATGTAGAGCTTGCCTCCTGTTGTTGAAGTCTCAGGGATAGCAAAGACTTCTTCCTGCCAGCACCTGGAGTCTCTGGAGAGACCCCTACTCTGCTCTGTGGTGCCCTTCCAGTTCCTGGGACCCTGAAAGGAGAGGCTGGCAGCCTAAGGACAAAAATACACGCACCGAGCGCCGTGCGGAGAAAAGATCGACGCGAATCCGATCGCGGCTGAGAAAACGACGCGACGCCGGCTCCGCAGCTGAGAAACGACGCCGCAGGAAACGCGACCGGAGAATCGACGCCCGGAGCAGGAGAAACGACGCGCAGCATCGCTGACGAAGGCTGGGAGATCGCAACCTGCGCCGCGGGACTTTCGGACCGTCGCGTGGCTGGCTGTTTCGACGCGCATCGCCGTGCCGAGTTGTTTTCGACGCATATAACCGTGCAGGGTTATTTTCGACGCGCACCGCCCGTGCGGGGTTATTTTTGACGCAAACCAGGTACATTTACACGCTAGCAGCGCTAGTGTGTTGTTACAACTACCTAAAGACTCTTTTTATTTTAAACCTTTTAAAAATCATAACTTGACTTGTGTATGTTGGATTTTTGTCTTTTTGGTCTTGTTTTGTCTAGATAAATATTTCCTATTTTTCTAAACTGGTGTGGTGTCATTTTGTAGTGTTTTCATTAAGTTACTGTGTGTGTTGGTACAAATACTTTACGCCCAGCACTCTGAGGTTAAGCCTACTGCTCTGCCAAGCTACCAAGGGGGTAAGCAGGGGTTAGCTGAGGGTGATTCTCTTTTATCCTAACTAGAGTGAGGGTCCTTGCTTGAACAGGGGGTAACCTGACTGTCAACCAAAGACCCCATTTCTAACATTGGTGACCAGCGGTCGGGATTTGGACTTGTATTTGTGCTTGACATACAGTGATTAAGTGTACACTACTGTTTTGATCTCAGACCACTACGTGACCACATACTACTTGTCTTGTGATTCTGCTTTTGGTTCTCTGATGTCCTCCTGGAAGTATTGATGATATTTTTGGACTTTGTCTTTTGGTTGTGAAGCCTTTGCAGAAATGGAAGTCAATTTCTGGCACCTATCTATGTATAAAAAGTGGCAGCTTAAAGCATTCTGCATGGAAAGGGGACTGGCTGTGAACAAGGAATCCAGAAGGGAGGATCTTGAGTCAGCCCTGTGTCAGGATGAATTGAAACGTTGTCAGGCAACACCACCAAATGAGTCGGAGGAGGATAACTACTCTGAGGAGGAGGACTACTCCAAAGAGGAGGGCAGTGGCCCTGAGGAGGGAACAGAAAGAGATGATAGGCTCCTAGCTCGAATCCGGAGTCTGGAAGAGCTTAAGAGGGCCGAGGAGAAGAGGGCCTTAGTCCTGGCAGAAAGGAGGAGGGACTTAGAGATTAAAAAAATGATTTATGCTTACGAGCTTAAATTGAAAGAGCTGGAAGTCATGAGGGCTGAGTCCAGCTGGAATGGTGGCAGCAACAATTGTATATCCAGTGATGCTGCAGAAGTGCACATGCCCAGAGAGGTGGTGCCCTACTTGAAGGAGGGAGTTAACACACGCCAGGAGGTTCAGGGGTATGAGGTAGCTCCAGTGATGCACAGGGTCCCTGAGGTGGATTGGGGAACTGGCATGGGGAGTCATATTCCTACTGGTGGGAGGGACACTCTACTGACTCTAGGTGAGAGTGACAGGGAGAGGGGTTCCCCCCAGGTAGAAGTCCTGGTTATGGAGTGTGAAAACATCCCAGAAGAGTGTGGGTTGAGTGTCAGGGACAGTCAGGTACTGTCTCACCAGCCTCAGGAGGGTGATGTGGGGTGCTTTTTCAAAGCAGAGTCACTGGATGGTTGGGTGAAGGGTACTTTGGTTAATTCATGTGAGGGGCTGAGTGATGTAATTGCTGGAGAGCATATGTCTAGTCCTTATTTTCCAGAGCTATGCCAACACCAGGTGGAGTGTGAGTTCTCTGACCCCAGGGAGCTTACAATGGAGGCAGACTGCTGGGTGAGTACCAGAGAGTCTGAAGAGGCATTTGGGGGTGCTCCTGAGAGGAGTGGTCTAGGTAGTTCCCAACCAGGTGAGGTAGGGAAGGATTGTAGTGTCCCAGGTAGGTCCCAGTGTAGTGGGATGGGTGAGGGACCCCATGTCCAGTCTCAGAGGAGAGGGAATGGGGATGGGTTGAGGCCCAAGGTGCCCGAGATCCGGTCCCAGGTCCTGGAGGGTTCCCTGCGGGAACACCAGGAGGGGAGCCTAGCCTGTACCATAGGGCCATCTGTTGAGGGAGACCCCACAGTGTCAGGAGAACTTGGGGGGGCGGCTGTAGCCAGCGTCCCACCAGTTCTGGTGTCTGGCAGTACCACTCCTAGTGAGGGGGTGCAGAAGTCCAGACAGAGGGTTGAGAGGGGGTTGCGGACCCCAGTGGAGAACCTGGAGGGTCAGGGGTCAGCTCTGAGAGCAGAGCCCCCCATGAATGACCTTGGTGAGACCATTTCTGGGTTGGGGGGAATCCAGACTCTGTCAGATGGGCAGAGGTCAGGAGACCTGCGCCAGCCAGACTCTTGTGTGGCCCTTCGGGACAGTGTGTCCCTTGAGGGGGGTAAGTGTGCCCCCCTGGAAGTCCTGGTGTGCCAGGCAATGGTTCAACCGCAGGGTGGTGACTCTGGGTTGAATAATCAGGTTCAGGGGGTAAACTCTGACCTGATGGGGGGTAAGTGTTCTCCCCAGGAAGTCCTGGTGTGCCAGGCAGTGGTTCAACCGCAGGGTGGTGACCCTGGGTTGGATGACCAGGTTCAGAGGGTAAACTCTGACCTGGTAGGGGGTAGGTATGCCCCCCAAGAAGTCCTGGTTTGCCAGGCAGTGATCCAGTCTGTGGGTACAGGCCCTGGATTGGGAGGCCAGGTTAAGGGTGTCCCCCCTGACCTGGAGGAAGGGGCTACTGCTAACAGTGCCCCTACCATGTTGTCTTCTGGGGGGGCCGCTCCTAGTTGGGTGGTTCAGGACCCCAGAAGAGAGGGCAGGGGGAGGGAAGCCTCACCCCTGGCCCTGGTCCAACCTGAAGGTACAGACCCCAGGTTGGAGGATCAGTTGCAGGTTAACATCCCTGCACTGATGGAAGAATTGTGCAGGACTGCTTCTACAAGCACCCTGACAGTTTTTGACTCTGGGGGTGCCGCTTCTGCAGGGAGGGTACAGAGCCCCAGAGGGGAGGACCAGGGTCAGGTTGTCATCCCTGACCTGGTGGAAGAGAGAGTGGTCAAAGGGTGCCAGGCACCTGGGGCTACCACCCCCCACTCTCCACAGTCACAGTGGTTAGAGAGGCCTGAGGTCGGGCTCTCATCCCTGACAGTTGTCTGGGGCCACTGTGGCTTGCTGTCCTGGTGGACAGAGTTGCCCCTGGGGGGGGAAGGACGAAAGTCACACCCCAGGGGTGGAGTGGGCAACACCATTGTGTTGGCCCTGGTGGTACTATCTGCCCATTGCAATACATCTGTGAGCAAAGTAAAGTTAGGTGTTGCACAGATGGTGTCTGTAGATGTGGAGAAGGGTTCCCCATGGGTTAGCTTAGTGGGCCCTGAGAGTATGGACAGAGGGATCCAACTGGAGTCAGGAAGGCGTAGAACTGGAACATGCCCCTGCTGTTGTGGGCCTGGGTCCCTGTTCTATCGCCCCAATCAGGGAAGTACATCAAGGTATTGATTGTTCTCCCCTGGCTTTAGGCTGGTAGGGGGTCGTGTTGGACTTTTGCTTCTGCAGGGTCATCCCCAGACTTTTTTGCCTCCTGCCTCCTATATTTTTCTGACATGTTGCTGTTGGCTTTTCAACTCTGAGCACTTTACCACTGCTAACCAGTGCTAAAGTGCATATGCTCTCCTGTTTGAATTGTATGTAAGTGGTTTATCCATGATTGGCATATTTGATTTACTAGTAAGTCCCTAGTAAGGTGCACTAGAGGTGCCAGGGCCTGTAAATCAAATGCTACTAGTGGGCCGGCAGCACTGGTTGTGCCACCCACATAAGTAGCTCTGTAATCATGTCTCAGACCTGCCACTGCAGTGTCTGTATGTGTATTCTTACACTGTAAATTCGACTTGGCAAGTGTACCCACTTGCCAGGCCTAAACCTTCCCTTTTCTTACATGTAAGGCACCCCTAAGGTAGGCCCTAGGTAGCCCCAAGGGCAGGGTGCAGTGTATGGATAAGGTAGGACATATAGTAATGTGGTTTATATGTCCTGACAGTGAAATACTGCCAATTTCGTTTTCACTGTTGCAAGGTCTGTCTCTCTCTCATAGGATAATATGGGGGCTACCTTTAAATATGATTAAAGTGTAGATTCCCCTAGAGAGTAGATGGACATGTGGAGTTTGGGATCCCTGAACTCACAATTTAAAAATACATCTTTTAGTAAAGTTGATTTTAAGATTGTGCGTTTGGAAAGGCCACTTTTAGAGAGTGAGCATTTTCTTGCTTAAACCATTCTGTGACTCTGCCTTGTTTGTGGATTCCCTGTCTGGGTCAGTTTGACAGTTGGGTTGTTTTTCACCTCACACCAGACAGTGACACAAAGGGAGCTGGGGTGTGATCTGCATTTCCTGATTAGCCATCTCTGCTAGGAGGGAGGGGTGGAGTGGTCACTCTCATCTGAAAGGACTGTGCCTGCCTCTGACAATGCTGTCTCCAGCCCCCTGGTGTGTGTCTGAGGCCTTGCCTGGGCAAGGCAGGATTTCGCAAGAAGGTGTGAGTCCCCTTTGAAGGAAGGTGACTTCAAAGACTAAAATGGGTATAAGAAGGGCACCCAAACTTACAAACTTTAGAAACACTTCTGGAATCAAGGGGAACCTCTGCCTGGAGAAGAGCTGATCGCTGAGGAACAAGTGCTGCCCTGCCTGTGACTGTGCTTTGTGGAGCTTTCCTGCAGTGCTGCTTCTGCCAGAGTAAGAGGGCAAAGACTGGACTTTGTGTGCCTTCCATCTTGAAGAAGAAATCTCCAAGGGCTTGATGTAGAGCTTGCCTCCTGTTGTTGAAGTCTCAGGGATAGCAAAGACTTCTTCCTGCCAGCACCTGGAGTCTCTGGAGAGACCCCTACTCTGCTCTGTGGTGCCCTTCCAGTTCCTGGGACCCTGAAAGGAGAGGCTGGCAGCCTAAGGACAAAAATACACGCACCGAGCGCCGTGCGGAGAAAAGATCGACGCGAATCCGATCGCGGCTGAGAAAACGACGCGACGCCGGCTCCGCAGCTGAGAAACGACGCCGCAGGAAACGCGACCGGAGAAGCGACGCCCGGAGCAGGAGAAACGACGCGCAGCATCGCTGACGAAGGCTGGGAGATCGCAACCTGCGCCGCGGGACTTTCGGACCGTCGCGTGGCTGGCTGTTTCGACGCGCATCGCCGTGCCGAGTTGTTTTCGACGCATATAACCGTGCAGGGTTATTTTCGACGCGCACCGCCCGTGCGGGGTTATTTTTGACGCAAACCAGGTACATTTACACGCTAGCAGCGCTAGTGTGTTGTTACAACTACCTAAAGACTCTTTTTATTTTAAACCTTTTAAAAATCATAACTTGACTTGTGTATGTTGGATTTTTGTCGTTTTGGTCTTGTTTTGTCTAGATAAATATTTCCTATTTTTCTAAACTGGTGTGGTGTCATTTTGTAGTGTTTTCATTAAGTTACTGTGTGTGTTGGTACAAATACTTTACGCCCAGCACTCTGAGGTTAAGCCTACTGCTCTGCCAAGCTACCAAGGGGGTAAGCAGGGGTTAGCTGAGGGTGATTCTCTTTTATCCTAACTAGAGTGAGGGTCCTTGCTTGAACAGGGGGTAACCTGACTGTCAACCAAAGACCCCATTTCTAACAGTAGGCTTCCAAATCCAGCTGGCTGGTCGTCATCACCTGTTGCAGGTCCATCCACAGCCAACATCAAACTCAAGCCACCTTTCTTTCTCCTAATCTGAACCAGCACCCTCCAAGCATCTCCATCTTCGGCTCTCTGTATGGCTGTGTCTCTTTGTACCTCAAGGCTAACCTCCAGTTTTCAGAGTCATCTGCCAGCCAGTCCTAGGTGGCCTTCAACATCCAAAAGTGCCATGTCTTCCCTTTAGCAATGACCCTAAGATGAGCAGAGAACAACATAATACATTTAATTTTTCTTTCCCTCTTTGCCCTCTTCGCATCATCAAAGGTTCTATTCTGCTTCCAGGTAATAGGGACACTTTGGTGGCTTCCTACAAAACAGTGGCCCTCATTCTGACCTTGGCGGTCGGCGGAGAGACGGCGGTCGGACCGCGAACAGACCGGCGGTATTAAAAATGGCATTCTGACCGCGGCGGTCCCCGCCGCGACCGACCGCCACTTCCCCACTCCGACAGCCACGGCGGTCATGACCGACGGGCTGGAGTCTGCGCACTCCGGTCCGGCGGTCAACCCAAGACCGCCAACGGTATCATGACCCTGCTTACCGCCGCGGTTTCTGGCAGTCGGGAACCGCCATGCGAACCATGGCGGTAGGCACTATCGGGGCCAGGGAATTCCTTCCCTGGCACTGATAGGGGTCTCCCCCACCCCCCACTGCCCCCCCGAGTCCTCCCCCCCACCCTCCACCCCCCTGCCACCCCCCAGAGGTGGTACGAACCCCCTCCCCACCCCCACCCCGACATGCACATACACGCACCCCGACATGCACACACCCCCTACATGCACATATACACACCCCCTACACACACACATACACAACGGGGACACATACCCGCACACATACATGCCGACATGCGCACCCGCCGAACTACACACATTGCCCATAGGCACAGCAGCACTCCCCGCCCGCATGCACGCACTCACACACCCCCTCTACACACTCCCACGCACACCCCCATGCACGCACACATCACACAACACCCCCCCACCCCCTCCCCTCACGGACGATCAACTTACCTTGTGCGTTGGTCCTCCGGGAGGTGACAGGAGCCATGGGGAGGTGACCGCCAACAGAAGACCGCCAACAGAAGACCGCCACACAGAAATGTGGGTCGTAATTCTGTGGGCGGTGTTCTGCTGGCGTGGCGGTGGAGGTTGACCAGTCTCCACTTTCCCGCCGACCGCCAGTGTGGCTGCTGGCGGTTTTCCGGCGGTACGCTCCCAGCGGTCAGAATGCGCACAGCGGCATACCGCCGCGGTCGGCGGTCTTCACCGCGGCGGTAACTCGGCGGTCTTGCGAAAAGACCGCCAAGGTCAGAATGAGGGCCAGTGTCTCTTCTCCTTTACCCCAAAGGATTACATCCCTGTCCCTGAAAATCAGAAGGCAGGCTATGATGGCTCATTTGGGCCCCAAAGGTCTGCACCAGAACTGTAGTCCTATGTACTCTTTCAACTGAGAAAAAGAGTAGAAACAAATCTTTGTGAATGGCACATCAAAAACACAGCCTTCTGTAAAAGGTTCCACATTAGCAAGCTCACACTTTTCCGTAATTCACACTGTTCTGATACTGTTTATTCTTGTTCGGCTTTCCACATCTTTTATTCTAACCAACATTGTCTAATTGTTGGATTGGTATAGTATCTGAGTGGTCTAAGCTTGCATATGGCTCTTCAATTATCTCTAGCAGATTGTTCAATGACACTTTATTGGTTGAATATTTTTCTCAAGAGGACACCGTGTGGACACTCTAGATTTGCTCACCTCAAATGTTTGCTTATCTAGCAAAGTTTTTAAGCATAGGATCAGCACAGTGCTCTCCTCACCGAGCTAGATAGTGACAAAGGGGGTCATTATGACCTTGGCGGTCTTTTTGAAAGACCGCCAAGGGACCGCCGTGTTGAAGACCGCCAGTGGTGGCGGTTTTCCGCTCGGCGTATTATGACTGTTGGCAGCTCTCCGTCCTTTTTCGGACAGAGAGCCGCCAACAGCCATACTGGTTGGCGGAGGGGAAGTGGAGGTTGCTCCACCTCCATCGCCACGCCAACAGAACACCGCCCACCGAATCACATCCTGTGATTCGGCGTGGCGGTGTTCTGTTGATGGTGTGGTATCGGCGGAGCAGCCCCCATGGATCCCGTCCCCTCCCGGAGGATCGACGGACCAGGTAAGTCGATCGTCCGTTAGGGGAGGGGAGTGGGGGGTGTTGTGTGCGTGCATGGGGGTGTGCGTGTGTGTATGTAGAGAGGGTGTGTGAGTGCGTGTATGCTTGCGGGGGTGTTTGGGAATGAGTGCATGTATGTCTGTGGGTATGTCTGTATGGATGTGTGCGTGTATGTTTGAATGTGGGTGTGTGTGTCTGACTGTGTGTGTGGATGTTGACATGTATGTCGGTGTGTGTGCGTGTATGTGTGTTGGTGGTGCCTGCGTGCGTGTCGTGTGTGAGTGAGTGATGTGATGTGATGTGATTTTGGGGGTCGGGGTGGGGAGGGGGGTCCTGCCACCTTTGGGGGGTGGCAGGGCTGGTGGGGGGTGTAGAGGAGGGAGTCGGGGTGGGGGGCGGGGGAGACCCCTTTCAGTGCCAGGGAAAGAATTCCCTGGCATTGATAGTGCTTACCGCCATGGATTCTATGGTGGTTTCAAACCGCATGAAATCCATGGCGGTCAGCCGGGTCCAAATACCGCTGGCGGTATAGTGACGGACGCCGGGCTGGAGACCTAGGTAACCGCCATGGTCATAATTACAAAAAAATAGACCGCCAGCCTGTTGGCGGTCTTACCGCCGCTTCTCCACCTTCCACCAGAGTCATAATGACCCCCAAAGTCTTTTGCCATTTGTACAACAAATTCTTTAAGCATAGGATTGACACAGTGTCATCCTCACGGAGCTGTAAAATGACAAAAGCCATTTACCACTGCAGGCACAGTATTACAGCTTTGGACTGGTCAAATACCATCCAAGCCAACCTGGAATGAGTAAAGCAACCCCTGACAAGTGTTTCACTCTCATTAGAGCTCTTCAGAGGAGTATAGCTTTGTCCAGACACAAGGGAGCACCCAGTATAAGTCAAAGCAAAGCCCTTTCAGGGTTAGAGTTATCCTATGCTTAAAAACTTTGCTAGATAAGCAAACATTTGAGGTGAGCAAATCTAGAGTGTCGCTGGTGTTGCAGGGTGCTCCCTACTAGAGCAGCTCTCCACCTAAAATTGGGAACTTCCCAGAGTTCTCCTTTGTTTTTTGCATCTATATAAATGCATATATGTTGGAAATGGCCTTTCTGCAGGATCACCCCCAAACCTTTTGCCTTTCTCCTCTTCTTTTTCTGACCTCATTTTTGCTGGCTTTAGGACTCTGTGCACTTTACCACTGCTAACCAGTGTTAAAGTGCAAATGGTCTCTCCTTAAAACATGGTGACATTGGCTCATACCCAATTGGCGTATTTAATTTACTTGTAAGTCCCTAGTCAAGTGCACTACATGTGCCCAGGACATGTAAATTAAATGCTACTAGTGGGCTGCAGCACTGGTTGTGCCACCCACATAAGTAGCCTCATAACCATGCCTCAGGCCTGCCTCTCCAGTGCCTGAGTGTGCAGTTTCACTACCACTTCGACTTGGCATTTAAAAGTACTTGCCAAGCCTTAAACTACCCTTTTTCTACATTTAAGTCACCCCTAAGGTAGGCCCTAGGTAGCCCATAGGACAGGATGCTATTGTTCTATATGTCCAAGTAGTGTAAAACTCCTAAATTAGTTTTTACACTGCTGTGAGGTCTACAACTTTCACAAGATAGCTTTGGGGCTACCCTCATATGCTGTTTGAGTGGTAGATCCTGATCTGAAAGGAGTAATCAGGTCACATTTAGTATGGCCAGATTGGTGATACAAAATCCTGCTGACTGGTGAAGTTGAATTTTATATTACTATTTTAGAAATGCTACTTTTAGAAAGTGAGCATTTCTCTACACTTAAATCCTTCTGTGCCTTCCAATCTATGTCTGGCTAGGTTTAGTTGACAGCTCCCTTGTGCATTTACTCAGACACACCCCAAACACAGGATACTCACTTGCATACATCTGCATTTTGAATGGGTCTTCCTGGGCTGGGAGGGTGGATGACTTGACACTTGCATGTCTAAGGGCAGTAGCCTGCCCTCACACAAAGGACTGGAACACAACCCCTACTGGGACCCTGGCAGACAGGATAGAACTGAAAGAGGACCTTGTGCACTTCTAAGCCACTCTTTGAAGTCTCCCCCACTTCAAAGGCACATTTGGGTATTTAAGTAGGGTCTCTGACCCTACCAACTGAGACACTTCTTGGGGTAGACACTGTACCTCACAGACACTTCCTAAAGAAGAAACTTGTAACTAGAACCTGCATCCTACCAAGAAGAACTGCCTGGCTGCCCAAAGGACCCACATGACTGCTTTCTGTGGAGGACTGCTGCCTTGCTGTTGCCCTGCTGCCTTGCTGCTCTCTGGCTGAGGTGAAGAAGTGATCTGCAAGGGCTTGGATAGAGCTTGCCTCCTGTTCCCTGAAGTCTCAGGACCAAGAAGACTTCATCTCTTCAAGAAGGACTACTTGTGCAGCGAAATTCAAAACGACGCACAGCCTGCCCGGCGGTGAAAATTTCACGCACGCCGAACCGGACCGACGCAGCCCGGCTTCGCAACAAGAAGATTGACGCAGTGCCAGTGTAGCGGCCAAAACTTCACCGCACGGCCCTCGGGATCAACGCACAGCCGACCCGGAATGACGCAGCCGACTTCCAGAGAGGAATCGACAAAGCACCTGCCGTGCGGTAGAAAATTTGACGCAATGCCCACCGGATCGACACAGCTCCTGTGGCTTTGTCCTGCCAGCACAGGAAATCCATGCACCGTTACCAGGGCATCTGAAACCCCCACAACCCGAAGAGAATCCACGACCGAGCGCTGGAAATCAACACACAGCCGTCCCTGCGTGGAAACTAAATGATGCATTGCCGTGTGCGGCCCGAGAAATTGATGCACATCCCATTTGTTTCCACGCTTCTCCTCCTCTGGTTTTTTCACGCAAACCAGGTACTTTGTTCTTGAAAGAGACTTTGTTTGCTTGCAAAAGACTAAACAAACTATATATATATATATATCTTACTGGCAGTCACCAGTATGTAGTTATAATTAGGCCAGCTTTTCTATAAGCAGAGTGTTTTTAAGGCTGTTAAAGACATTTGACAAATAGTCACAAAACTTTCCAAAAAATAAAAAACTTCATCCAACCCAGCACCTTCTCGGAAAGTTGCTGGGTGATCTGTCAACAAGGAACTGAGAGAAGAAGGAGATCTCAAAACATAAAATCTCAATGCATTTTCCATAGACTTCTTTAAGACAGGTTTTAGTAAAAATTGCTAAATGGAATTGCACCTAATTCAGCAGGAAGCTAGATCTTGATCTGCAAATTTGTTCTTTTTGTGATGTGGTGTAAACCCACTGAGTAGTTTCTGAGGAATTAAGGGTAATAAATAATTGAGATTTTGGCATTTGGACTTGCAAGCCTCCCATGTGAGCGAAAAATCAAGAATGGTGACCTGTGTGGTGTGATTGCTTTTCTTGTGAGCTTTCACTCACCAGTAGCGAGAGGCTCCTGAGAGTCCCAGGAGTGCTCTGATTGGCTGGTTGTTGGAATGTTAGAAATAAATACCTGCCATTACTGTTTACTATGAAATATTGGAGGCGTTGTGGAAGTGAAGTAAAAAAAGTTATATAAGGAGGAAACAGAAGGGCATGCTGCCCCCCTAGATTTAGAAAGGAGATGTCTAAGTGATAACTATTGTGAAGAATATAAGTGTATATGTTTAACTAATCTTTATGATCTTGCAGGACTCTTTCAGGATTGTCCATAGTAAAAATGTGTAGATGAGTTCACAATACATTCTATTAGTAGGAATTAATATTGTGGTGCTTGTTTTCGATGTAAGAAATAAGTACTGTGATGAGTAGATGGGTAATTCTTATTTTTAAAAAAGTTATGATCTCACGGGACACATGCAAGATACGCATAGAAAGTTATTGAGCCAGCCATAAGGTTTTTTACAATCCTGCAAGCCTCTCGTGAGACCCCCATGAAACATTACTGGGCCTGGCATGTAGTGGTTGTGATCCAGTAAGAATCTTGCAAGGTCATATGGGGGAAGTAAAAGAAAAAGGGCCATGCTTCAACCTATAGTTACCATTCTTATTACATGGTTGAAGAAATGCTGTGATGTGATTGGCTGCAGATTTAGGGATAGTTCAGTGTGTCCTTGGTGCTTTGGAGGAGAAGGAAGTCTGTTTGAGTTTGAGTTGTGCTCAGCAGAAGTGAAATTATGTGGAGCTGAAAGACACTGGTGTCTACATTTGCATTTAAAAAATAACTTAAAGTTCAGGTATTTAATAATATATTTATTTACTTTGTTGTGAAATGTCAGTAAGTGTGCTAATGTTGGCAAGCTTACTCTACACTATGGTTACAGGGTCAAAAGCTGTTTGGGGAACTGTAGATGTGCTGATATAGTTTTAGAGAGGTACACGTTATAATGTAGAGAGATGTGAGCAAGGTTTGCAGATTGTGATACAAAATTAAGTGTTTCAACTGTATATACATGTCAGTAAATGAAGCACTGTTTCTTGAATTATAAAACAAAGAATGTAATCATACAAGCTCTACTGTTGTTATGAACATGATTTTGTATACAAATATGAGCCCTATGAGATGTTTTATGGTGATATTACTATTTCTAGAGTGAAATGATGAGTGTTAGCAAAAATATGTTAAGATGATTCTGTTACCTCAAAAACTTTTATAGAAGCAGAATTAGTGGCATGTTATAATCTAATTGCAAAAATATGATAATACACTTGTTTAGGGTGTGGTATTTTTCAGGATAAATGAATAAGACGTTACTGGTGCACGAAATATAAATATGCGATTGTGGGTGAAAAGTTTAGTTAAGTTCAGACAATGCACTGATGTACCACTGAATCATTGATCAGTATGTAATTGTTATCTTTTTTGTTATGTTGTCTTTTTTGAGGAGAAAAATTTAAAAGTGTGTCCGTGGAAAGAATTATCTGCTTATATAACCAGTACAAAAGTGCCTTATTGACATAAGCAGTATTATTGTGCTGTTAAAGGATACCTACGCCTTGAAGCACAGAGTTCTGAGGTTGGAAGGATGTAGCAGGGACTGGAATGTTGTGCAGTTCAGCAGCACCAGCCGACTCTGGCCACGCTAGGCTTTGTGACCTGTAACTTATAGACATAATGCTTTGCTGAAACTTTCTTGCCACCCAGCCTGCTAATATACACCAGGAAACTAAACACTCTTTGGCAGGCTTAGGTTGCTAAAAGACTGAAAAGGAAGTGCTACCTGCATCAAAATCCAGTAGACAAATATAGCAAAAAGAGGAGAGAAACTGGCACCTGCTGATGAGTGTCCAAAAATGTTAAAAGTTATATAGTTGGTTGTTTAATAGTTGTTGATATAATTTGTTAACCCATTGGTGCGTGTGTCTGCCAATGGCTGACGCATGCACCCCCCCCCTGGTGTGGGCCATGACCATTGGCTGATACCAGGTAGGGGTTTTAATTTAAAACCCCTCAGGAGACACAGAACAGCTTTCACGTCTTCCCCTGCCCCCCACCCATCTGTGACGTCAGCGCACCACGAGGTGCGCTGACCCCACAGTTTGTTTTCCCCACCAGAGCAGGAAGCAGCAGGTAAGGCCGCTTTCTGCTCTGGTGGGGAAAAGGGTCTCAAAGGGCCTCACCATCTTTCAGAAAGGCCTCTTTGAAAGGGGAGATTCTCAAAAATGAAAAATGAAATTGACAGGGTGTCCCCAGTGAGCAGGGCTGACCCGCTGTGGGGGCAAATTAGATGTGTGGTTTTCCTGGGGGCCACTATCGCCCCCACAGGAATCCACACAGCTATAAAAAACTATCTATATATAGGTATGCATGTATATATATATATATATATATATATATATATATATATACACACAGAAAGAGAGAGAGAGACAGACAGAGAGAAAGAGAGAGACTGACTCTATAGAGGGAGAAAAATCTCTCACATATATACAGTATATGTATGTATATAATTTATATACACAAATGTATATGTATATGTGTGTGTGTGTGTGTATATATATATTTATATATATATATATATATATATATATATATATATATATATATATATATAAATATATATATATCAGAGGATCCCTTTTGTCAATGCAACCACACAAACATATAAAAGTGATCTATTTGCACATACCAAATTTTGATTTTATATAATATATATATATATATTTCACACAAATTCCTCTTGCTCCACACGTCAAATATCCCCTGGTTTAAGAAAGGAAAGTCCCAGTCACGTTGTTGATTGTTGCAGTGAGTCTTTAATGACACACACACCACACTACGCGTTTCGGAAAATCACTTTCCTTGTTCACGAGTGACAAACGCTTAGTCAATTTCTGTTTATATTTCAGTACTTACCAATCACCTAAAAACAAAAAACTAAAAACGTACTACATAATCATATACTATTAGCAGGAATATAGGTGGCCATCTTTAACTGGCTAAGACATAGAGTAATTCATTAACGATGGCATTACCAACACTGTAAACCTGAACTTTACTTTATGCCATTGTTTGTGAATCAACTAATCCATTATTAATAACAAACAATGCCGCAGTCTGAGACGATTCACAGCCCTGATGTCTTTCAAACACCGGATTTCAAAACATGTCTGCCATCTTTGATTGACTATTCCTCATCTTCAAGCCCTAATGGGCTGAATGTTGCACCCAACAAAACTAAGTTTAATATTCACATTACGATGATCCCCATAATAATATCAAATATATATATACAAATTTGTCGAGCTATTATTATTATTATTATTATTATTATTATTATTAATATTATTATTAATATTCATCCTGAGTACTTTCTTCCGAAATTACACAAAGATCCTAGGAATCCCCTGGGAAGAACTATAGTTTCTTTGAATGGGAGTTTACTGGAGAATCCTTCTAAGTATGTTGATTTCTTTTTACAACCTTTTGTTGAAACACTCCCTTCGTATATTAGAGGCACCACTGACTTCTTATGACTGATCAATGATATTTCTTGGGAAGAAGAATTTTTGTTTATATGTTTAGATGTTAATAGCCTGTATGCTAGTATTCCTCATGATCTGGGTCTTCGGGCAACTAGACACTTTTTAAGGGCCAGGTCATTGTCTTACTTGTTACATACGGAGGTCATGGGAGTGGAAGCACCAAAAATGATTGTCGTACTGGGCGCCACCTGTGCTGAAGGCTGTTGACTGAGGGAAGAATCGAAGGTAAGGTGACTGACATTTACTGTTGCACACATTACACACTCACACCCACCAGCAATTTTGTGACCGTCTCCACAGGCTAGTGTGTTAGAGGGATGCTTTAGTAAGTAGCAGAGATGACGTCTCATTGGATGACTGCTTTTCAAGCCCTCTCTCGGGTAATGGAGGATAGCTCTTAGGCAGGATCAGAGACTGAGATATCAGATCCTGTCACGGGCCCTAAGCACACCAGTGAGGTAGCATTTGTATTGGGACAAGTTGGGGAACGCTGCGTGGTAAGCAGTTTGTGGATCCCTGCATAGTCCTGTAGTTTATGTCACAGATATTTTTCCCCACATTTTACTCTGTAACTTTTTCCTGCGATATCAGATTTTTGAAAGCAATACACCATTACGTCTGCTGGTTGCTGGTGATATATAGGGCTTGTAGGTTCATCAAGAACCCTAGGTACCCAGAGCCAGTAAATGAGCTGCACCTTGCAAAGGGTTTTCATTGTATACCTGGTATAGAGCAATTCATTTGGTGAAATATAACAACTGAAAAATATATAACAAGGAAACTTTGTATTTCCAAAATGGGCACAAGATAAGGCGTTGAGAAGCAGTGGTTATTTGCACATCTCTGAATTCCGGGATCCCCATACTAGCATGTGAATTACAGGGCATTTCTCAAAAAGGAAAAAATGCAGAAAAAGACAAAGGGCAATAACACTTGTTCTGCTATTCTGTGTTCTGCCAAGTCTCCCGATAAAATTGGTACCTCACTTGCGTGGGTACACCTAATGCATGCGACGGGAAAAGCAACATGGACACATCACATTTTTACATTGAACACTGATGTGTTTTTTTGGAAAGTGCCTAGCTGTGGACTTTGATCGTTAGCTCAGCCGGCACCCAGGAAAACCTACCAAACTGGTGCATTTTTCAAAACTAGACATCTAGGGAAATCCAAGATGGGGTGACTTGTGGGGCTCTCACCAGGTTCTGTTACCCAGAATCCTTTGCACTCAAACTTTGACAAAAAAACACTTTTTCCTCACATTTCAGTGACAGAAAGTTCTGGAACCTGAGAGTTTCCTTCCACCCAGCGTTCCCCCAAGTCTCTCGCTAAAAATGGTACCTCACTTGTGTGGGTAGGCCTAGTGCCCGTGACGGGAACTGCACCAAAACACAACGTGGACACATCACATTTTCCCAAAGAAAACAGAGCTCTTTTTTGAAAAGTGCCTAGCTGTGAATTTTGGCCTCTAGCTCAGCTGGCACCTAGGGAAACCTACCAAACCTGTGCAATTTTTTAAACTAGACACCTCAGAGAATCCAAGTTGGGATGACTTGTGGGGCTCTCACCAGGTTCTGTTACCCAGAATCCTATGCAAACCTCAAAATTTGGCTAAAAAACACTTTTTCCTCACGCTTCGGTGACAGAAAGTTCTGGAATCTGAGAGAAGCCCCAAATTTCATTCCACCCAGCATTCCCTCAAGTCTGCCGATGAAAATAGTACCTCACTTGTGTGGGTAGGCCTAGTGCCTGTGAAAGGAAATGCTACAAAACACTATGTGGACACGTGAAAATGATCAAATTCAAAACTACTTGTTTTTGCGAGGGGGAGGGGCACCTGTGTTTTTGGTCCTGGGCTCAGCAGCCATATAGGGAAACCTACCAAACCCAAACATTTCTAAAAACTAGACCCCTGAGGGATTCCAGGCAGGTGTGACTTACGTGGATCCCCTAGTGTTTTCTAGCCCAGAATCCTCAGCAAACCTCACAATTTGGCCCAAAAAATACTTTTTCCTCACATTTCGGTGACAGAAAGTTTTGGAACCTGAGATGAGCCACAAATTACCTCCCACCCAGCATTCCCCCAAGTCGCCCGATAAAAATTATACCTCACTTGTGTGGGTGGCCCAGGCGCCTGCAACTTAAAAAGGCCAGAAACCTGTAGAGATTGAGAGCATCACACAGTGAGTTGCTAAGCACATATTTTTCTTTTATACATCTTTAGGCTGACTCTGCTTTGGGGACTGAGGGGAACGCTGGGTGGTCGGAAATGTGTGCCGGCTCAGAGATCCTACAAAGAAAAGTAAGGAAAATATGCTTTTTTAAGCAAATTGTGAGGTTTGCAGAGGAGTCTGGGTAAGAAAATGTTGGGGGATCCACGCAAGCCACCACCCCTGGACTCCTTGGGGTGTCTTGTTACAAAAAATGTCTGGGTTTGGTAGGTATCCCTAGATGAAGGCCGCACCCGGGACCAAAAACATAGGTGCCCCCTCCCCAAACACAGATAGTATTGCAATAGACCATTTTGATGTATCCACATACTTTAGTGATGTTCCGACCACTAAAATTGTGAAAAGAAACACACTTAGGTTATGTTAAAAAGACCCCACCAACCAAGTTGGTGGCATGCTTCATCATCGGGGTCCCACCCGTCACACCTAGCGTGTCACAGGTGTGCTGCGACGCCTGATTACACTCGAGCAGGTTTTGTCATTTTTACCACACATACTGGTTGGATGTAGCACGAGGGCGAGTGATGGGTCAGTAGATCAAATTTTATTAACAAGAGATTTCACAAAAATGAAATGCACTGTTAATAACTGAAAGGCCAAAAAACTGAGCTAATGCCTCACAACTCGTGAGCTGTAAAGCCACGACAAGGCACCAACCGCTTTACAGTCCATTCACACACCTTTCATACATGACATGCACAAGACCATTCACGCGGCCAGCCACGGGCCAAGCACATTACAACACTCGCATCGATAGACAGCACCACTCAAGGGCCCATCACTTACATATGCCCAAATGCCTGATACAGCAATCACAGCAGATGATGGCTGTGTTTGGACTAATGTTTGGCTGGCACGGCCAGCCAAGAGCCACTCCACGCACACCACCAGCCAAGTGCCACCCCATGCACACCACCAGCCAAGTGCAAATCCACCCACACCGCCAGCCAAGCACCACACCATGCACACTGCCAGCCAAGCGCCACCCCATGTATACCGCCAGCCAAGCACCACTCCAAGCACAGCGCCAGCCAAGCGCCACTCCACGCACACCTCCAGCCAAGCACCACCCCAAGCACACTGCCAGCCAAGTGCCACTTCACGCACACCTCTAGCCAAGCACCACTCCATGCACACCACCTTCACTTTTGTTATGTTTTTAAACAACAAAGAAACCACTAATTAATTATAAATAAGTACAAAACTACAAAAGCTCTAACTGAATACATGACAGAAATGCCATTCGTGAAACTGAACATATGAAAATATAAAACAGTCAGTTTACGCTTATGGTATTTCATAGAATTCTTTTGGGGTGTGGTAACTTCTGAAACAGCCAGCCACACACAGCCCAGGCTTTGAAGGGCAATCGGGGAGTACATCCGACTCTCCCTCCGGATACCTCTTCGGACACAGACTCTACATTCCTTAGTGGGCAAATTACTTTTGGGAGTGGGAGGAATGTGGTCAGGAAAGTGACGATCTTTCAATCTAGCCACATCCTGCACCACTGCTACTCCAGGAACTCTTGCCTGTTCCACCACAATAAGGCTCTCTTTCACTGACCCCTGAAATTTAACAAATTTCATCCTTGACTCAGGGTAATAATCCTAGAACACATTAAAAGCATTAAAGGTTGCCAAATGAAATAAAATTATGACCAACTTTTTCTACAACAAGTAAGACTTACGAAGAGCAGTGCAAGGTTTCAACCACTGATCTACTCTAGCAACACCATCCATTTGCTTATTGTAGTCCAAAATGCATGCAGGTTTGTGCACTTTGGCAACCTGACCCCAAACAGTCACAGGGGAAGTACTCTAATCATGGATGATAGTTAGCATGTACACATACCTTCTTTCTGAAAATTTCAGAGCTAGTAGCTCATCATTCCTCAAGGCACTACACTGTCCCCTCTCAAGTTTTTTACAGACAAGCTCCCTTGGATAGCCTTTCCAGTTAGAACGGATTGTGCCATAAGCAACAGTGTCTACTCTGAATGACTCCTTGAACAACTACACTCCAGTGTAGAAATTATCTACGTACAAATGGTGACCTTGGTTAAACAGTTGTTTACCAAGTTCCCACACAAGTTTCTCGCTAACTCCAAAAGTGGACAACCAGGGGGGTCAATACTGGAATCTCTACCAGTGTAGACCCGGAAATTATACACATATCCTGTACTACTTTCTAACAGCATATACAATTCAATTCCATACCGTGCCCTCTTGCTAGGAATGTACTGCTTAAAAACTAAATGCCCCTTGAACAGGACCAAAGACTCAACCACACTTATTTCTTTTCCTGGAACATACACCACTGAAAACCGATCTACAAAATGATCAAGGACAGGCCTACCTTTAAAAAGACAGTCACAATCAGGGTGATCTCATGGCAAGGCTAAAGCATTGTCAACAAAATGCAGCATCCGAAGAAAAAGCAAATAACGATTACTAGTCATGGTTGCAGGAAATATAGCCAATGCCATCAAGGGACTAGTAGAACAACAAGAAGCCAGTGACAGCTTACTTATCAACCCCAACAAAAAAGTCAAACCTAAGAACTTTTTCATCTCTTCCAGATTTGTGGGAACCCACTCGGTAGCTCTAGACTGAGGCCTAAGTCTGGCAGCATTGTCCCTCAAATACTGCTCTGCATGCAAATTAGTCTGCTCAACAATCTCTTCCAAAAATAAATCGTCCATAAACAACTCAAAGAAATTGACAGGCAAAAAGTTTTCCGTATTTACTATACACCCTGGGAGACCAGTAAAGGCAGACAACTGTGGCTGTTCCATGTTTGAGGCAACCCAGGTGTCAGGTCTTCCAAAGAGAAACCTTTCAGCCCCAGGCTGCTGCACTATTGGCACATTAGTGTCCTCCTCGAAAACAGGCCCTTCATCTGCACTCAGAGTGGCCTCCTCATCAGAAGATTTGTCTCAGACAGAAAACTCACTGCCAGAATCTCTCACTTCCTCCTCTGCCTCAGATGCAGAGTCAGTCTCATAATCATGGTCAGAAGATGACTCAAAAAGCATGCCAACAACCTGCTGAGCGGTCAATCTCTGGGTAGCCATAATCCTTTCTAACAACAAATGGATTGCCAACAACAACCAGCACTGTCTAAAATCAATAATAAAAAATGTGTGGCTATATCACATAGAGTTATGTACTAAAAAAACTACACCATTCACTTGCCTGAAAAAGCTAGACTCATTAGCAGCTACTCTGCACAGACACAGCATTCACCAATGATATCCCACTAAAACGTAAATTAGACATAAGACAACACAAATATCAATGTGCACAAATGTAAGGACAATTTCACACACAACCCTGCATTTAGTACACCACCTACAAACATCATTGATGCATGTCAACAATATTCCTTTGGAGTAAATAGCTTTTATTTACCTAAAACATGCAACTACACAAACCGCAGGTCAACCACTGCCAAAACCACAAGGATCCACAGCAAAGGAAGCAAACTATTTGAACTAGAACAAAACAAAGAAATAAACTGTTATAATCACAAATACAAGTACTTCGCCAGTTGACAAACACCCGGCCACCAAGAATTTTCAAATTTTCCCTGGTGCCTAAGTGGATTCTGCCCCCCTTTGGGGGCCGACCCTTTCCAAAGGGGCCGCCCCCACACAAAATCCACACACACACTAGATCCCTGGTGCCTAAGTGGATTCTGCCCCCCTTGGAGCCCGATGGGCCTAAATAAATAGGCCAATAGAACTGGCCAGCACTAATGTCCGCCCTTTGGGTGCCCCCAAGACACACAACACACACACAACACAATCCCTGGGGCCTAGTGGATTTCGAACCCCCTGGGGGTGAAATCTGCCAAAAACATGGCTGATCTAGCCCCGGGGGGGCTGAAACATATAAAAAAATATTGCCACCAGGACATCGACACTTGCCTAAGGGGTCGCCCTCCTAAAACATTATTTGAAACTGAATCCCTGGCATCTAATGGGTTTTGACTTTCCCTGGGGGCAGATCGGCTGAAAAAATGGCAGATCTGCCCCAGGGGGGCCCACACATGGATATACGTATGTTCCCAAGGGAGTGACCCTGCCCAAGGGGTCACTCCCCAAAATAAACATAAAACAGTCCTTGGTGTCTAGTGGGTAGAGTCCATCGTGGAGCAGTAATCCCCTCAAAACAGGCACAGGAGGAAAGGAAAAACTCTTTCCTTTCCCCCTGTGTCTGTTCCCCCCCAACCGTTGGCGTGCTGTGAGCGATCTGATGTCATCAGATTGCTGAGGGGGAGTTGGGGTGGAAGAGGAAGCGATTCTTCTTCCATCCTCAACTGGGGGTGTGAGAGGGAGGCACACGGGGAGCACTAGTGCTCCCCCGTAGGCCTGTGCAGGACAAGCTGGTCTCGTCCCCAGCACATGGGAACCATGTGCGAGGATGAGACCAGCTCGCCCCAGGCAACGTACCTGGTACCACCGTTTAAAGACATAGGGCCTGATTTAGAGTTTGGCGGAGGGTGACAAATATTCCACCAGCCAAAATACAAATCACATTATCTCCAATGGGATTTCGATTTCGGTGACCCATAGGCTATTATTTTCAACAGTACAAACAATTACCAACTGGTACATACGTAAAGGTCATATACCACCATGTCACAGGTAATGTCACACAGTAGGATCATTATGTCATGATAATAATGATTTTCCCAACATATATAGTCATGTAACTTTCCCTAGCTATAATTGTGCATCCCCCTACAGTCCTACACATGAATCATAGCAACAGTCCAAGTTTAATCCTCATCAGTAACAGACAACCTCTCGTCATCCATGAAAGAGGATAATCTAGCAACCTCTAGGTCCATAAGTCTATCCAGTGCTCCCACTCATACCTCAGCAGGGTTCATGTCCACAGGGTTCCGCACTACAGTCATCAGTCAGACTAACACTCTCACCCAATATTCATTCACCTTGGGGCAGTCCGAGGCCAGATGTAAAAAAGAGCCTGCGGGTGCGCAGCACCTTTGACTGGAATTTGACTTACTAGGGTGTGTTTTGTGTAGTTACACTAGCTTGATATATGTGTGATGAAGAAAATAATAATGCATAAGTTTAAAACATGCATTGCTTTACACAGTCTTCACCAAAGCACACATCCTCCTCCATTGGGCATCCCCGAACCTGGCCTCCAGTTCCCCCTCCCAGGCTTCCCGAGCCAGGACTGGAACCCACATATGCTCTCCTGTCATGGCCTTGTACAAGTGGAAGACCCACCCAACTCCAAGAGGCCTCTAAAGGTAAGTGAAGTGGCCAGGGTGACTGGAAATGTAGACCATGTACCCTGCACCTTAGCTGCATAGCTGGCATTCTGCAAAAAGTGGCCAGGCCCTACAGTGAAGCTTTCCTATGCAGCCTCGTATGCTATAAATACTTTGCTAGGAAACAAATACCCCAACATCTTGCAGCCTCCTACTATCTAGAATGACAGATCCATAATGTCTTTCTGTATTGTAAAGATCAGTAAGTCCCCAAAAACATGGTTCAGAGCAAAGGGAGCCCTGCCCTGCCCAGGACCAACATGACAATCCATTCCCACAGGGAGGCTGTGTGCTTGAGAAGATATAGTACATATACTACATTCTGACCTTCCAACATCAGGAGCTGAGGTAAGGAAGAGCACCCTCCGGTGTCCCCTAAAAGTGACTTCTCACAAGTGCCCTCCTCTACTAACCAGTGTGCAGCATGTTGGATTTGGGAGGCAAAGTAATATTAATCTAAGTAAGGAATTACCAATCCTTTTTCAGCCAATGGTTGAAACATGTGGGTCCTGTCTGCACTGCTCTTTCCCCCAGCCCAGATCAGCGATGTCAGGGGGGAATGTAATCTACCAAAGACCACTCGGGCAGAGTGTCAAATGAGTGCTGGATAATGTATGGGTAGTGGGGTAAAAACACCATCTTCTTGACTGTCATGTGACCCATGACAGAGTTGTTGGGAATTCCAAAATTGCACTGAGCAAAGGCCTTCAGTGACCCTCGCTATATTATCCTGCATACATTTCTGCGGTTTATGGGCCACAATCATTCCCAGGTACCAGAAAGTATCCATCTCCCAGCAGAGAAAAAAGGCACGAAGGCACCTGGCTCATGAGTAGCCAGAGATCTAAGAGAAAAAACTATGGATTTTCCATAGCTGAGTTTAAAACCAGAGAGGTCCCAAATACGGTTAAGCAAGACAACAGGATGGGAAGAGATCTCCAAGGAGATGTGAGATAAAAGAAAGTATTGTCAGCATATAGGGACACCAAGTGAGTGACATCTTCCACCTTAATCCCCTATCGGGTCATATTCTGAAGGATCTGAACTGCAAGGGGCTCCAATGGGATGGCAAAGAGGAGGACTGACAGAGGACAGCCCTGAAGCATGCCCCTGGCCACCTCTCATGGGTCAGAGTGTGGCCTTTCCACGCCCGCCCTGGCAGATTTGATCTAATTTTCTGAAATGTTTAGCTGTCCAAGATCCACCATTGGTTTCACACCCATTTCTGTCACTAACTGGAAGGAGGCTGGGGTGCACTCATACAAGAGGCGTAACCAAGAGCAAAAGTGTGCGCCAAATGCCGTAGCCTCCAAAACCTGCATAAGGTAGTTTAATTATACTGGGGGTCATTGTAAGTCTGGCGGGCGGCGGAGGCCGCCCGCCAGACTTCCCCCTCAAAAATACCGCTCCGCGGTCGAAAGACCGCTGAGGGTATTTTGGGATTTGCCCTGGGCTGGCGGGCGACCGCCAAAAGGCCGCCCGCCAGCCCAGGGCAAATCATCCTTCCCACGAGGACGCCGGCTCAGAATTGAGCCGGCGGAGTGGGAAGGTGCGACGGGTGCAGTGGCACCCGTCGCGTATTTCAGTGTCTGCATAGCAGACACTGAAATACAAAGTGGGGCCCTCTTACGGGGGCCCCTGCAGTGCCCATGCCATTGGCATGGGCACTGCAGGGGCCCCCAGGGGCCCCGCGGCACCCCCTACCGCCATCCTGTTCCTGGCGGGAGACCCGCCAGGAACAGGATGGCGGTAGGGGGTGTCAGAATCCCCATGGAGGCGGAGCGCGCTCCGCCGCCATGGAGGATTCACAAGGGCAGCGGAAAACCGGCGGGAGACCGCCGGTTTTCCGCATCTGACCGCGGCCAAACCGCCGCAGTCAGAATGCCCTGCGGGGCACCGCCGGCCTGTCGGCGGTGCTCCCGCCGACCCTGGCGGTCTCTGACCGCCGGGGTCAGAATGACCCCCACTGTGTCTTAAGCTTTGGCTATGTCTATGGATACCAGTGCTAATTCCTCATTTCTATCTTTCATTTCATGCAAGACGTACATCAGGTGCCCCAGGTTCAGGGAAGAACTATGGCTGGGTATGAAACCTCATCTGTCATCATGGATTAAGCAAGTAATGAGCGGTCTCCATTGGAGGGCAAGCACTTTGCAAAGTATTTTAATATCTGTATTAATATTGTAAGCAGTGTGTAGGCGGAAGGATCCTATGGATCTGAAAAGTGCTTTGGCAGCATAGTAATGCTGCCCTCCCTCATAAATGGTTGGAGCACACTCCTCTCCTCAGCCTCCAAGTATACCTCTAGCAAGCAGAGGGATAGGACTGAAGTGAAGGTCTGATAAAGATCTTCAGGAAAACCATTCCAGCCTTCCCTCCATGCAAATATCCTAAAGCTATACAAATTTCCTCCAAGGTGAGGGCATCATCCAATGCGTGAACAGCCATTTCACCCATCTGCTGGAGCGGTGAAGATGCTACGAAGGCTCCACTATGTACCTGTGGGAACGGGGCCGAGTCTTGATACACTTGCTCTAAATGAGTTTAAAAGGTGTCCAATATACACCCCACATGCAAACCTTGTGGCCCTGAGGGCAACAAAGGTGTGGAATGGCCAGGCGGAATTCTCTCACCAAAGAATCCATGCAACAAGGTGCTCAGTTCTGTCTCCCTCTCTATAGAGTAATTGGTGATAAGATTTAAGCCTGTAACTCTCAAGCCTATCCCGAACCTTGGTGTCCAACTTTTTGAACTCTGAACGTCTTCTGCCACCCATTCTTACTGTCCAGAGATAGATGCAGAACATGCACCAGTTCATATCTGGAGAGGCCTGGATTGCTGGGTTCAATGCACCCCACATGATAGGCTGATAAAACGTCCTCTGATCACTAACTTCATAGCTTCCCACTCAGTTGTCCACAACTGGGTCGTGGGCTCATATATTTCAAATAATTTCATCAGTGCACCAGCCAGAATTTCCTTGACCTCAGGATCCTGCTGGACCTCTGGAGAAAACCTCCAAGTTGTCTGCATCTGCCGTTCTACCCCCTCATTCAATGTTACAGAAAACAGGGGCATGGTCATATAAACAGTGGGAGAGATGCAACACCTCTAGAACTTTGAGGCCCGTGAGGTGGTTATAAGGATACTGTTGAGTACTGTGTTTCAGGAAATAATAGGTATAGTCTTTAGAATAGAGCCCAGGTACTCTGTGGCCACCAGGAGAGATGCAGTCATTTCAGGTTTGGTATGTGGCTGCGGTGGGTGCCTATCATATGCAAAGTCTGCCACACAATTCAAATTCCCCACCCACAGTATCCATGAGTCAAATTCCAGTGAAATAATTTCCTGCACCTTTGGGTAGAAGGTTTCATCCTCTATATTGGTTCCATATGTGTTAACCAAAACTACTTCTTCCCCAGTGAGCTTGCCCTGAATCAGTAGGTACCACCCATCGACATCTGCTTCCCTATAGAAAAGTGCAAACCCTGGAGCAAAACAAAAGAGTAACCATCAGGTGAAGGTTAAGTAATTGGTACTGTATGTTTGGCATGCCATTTTTTAGCTAACCTAGCAGCTTCTCTGTCTAAAGGATGAGTCTCCTGTGAGTAAGCGATAGCCACTTTACATCTTTTAAGAAGGAGAGCACTAAGAACCTAGCCTCCTTATATTCCAGGTGGGGAGCTTAAACGATCCTGGGGTACTCATTGTAGGTTAATGCATGCTGGGCAGCCCTCAACTTCCCCCTTGTGACATGGTGGTAACTGAACCAAAACAAAACAGAACAGAACCCAGAACCAATACCCCCCCCCCATCCAGGCCAAGAAAGAACAAACCAAAATGGCTCACAGGTCCATAGCAATCCATGCATCTGTATGCTCAGCATCACAATCCTAACCTTTCAAAACCAAACCCAGCCACAAACAACCCCCCTCTGTAACATCTGTAAAACCAGAATCACACCCCAGTGCACATCGAACATATGCCAAATATAAAGAAAGTTTTATCTCACACTACATTTGAACACTCATCACTCAAGCCCTCATGGATGGGAACTTAACCAAGGAAGGAAGCAACAATGGTTAATCAACAGCCCCATCCCGTGCATGTCAGGGATTCCCAATATAGGTCACCCCTCCAAAGACATCCCCTACAGGAGACAAGCATTCTCACATTGACCCTCCTGTTACAACTGAAGGGAAGTGGTAGGCTATCTCGCCACACTCAGGAAGAAGGAAGAGGAAAAAGAAGTGCTCCACTCAGACCCCAAAGATGAAATCATGTCATGAACTATGTGACTGAGTTGAGGTTGGGCCTCCGGTATCCCATCATCCAGTGCAACCCTGCTCAACAACATCTCTGGAATCTGCTGGGTAGCCTGTTCAGCAGCGTCCATCATACCAGTTCCCCCCTTGCTGCTTCACTACCTCTGGTCATTTTGTTGGCTATTTTGTTATATTCTCTGTTGATGAAATTGATGGCTTACTTTACTTCTGTTTTAGCTTTTTTCCTGTCTGTTGATTGCCCCTGCCACCTGCTAATTTTCTGCCATTTTTTCCTGCTGCTTTCTCCCTCCGGCTTCCTGCCTCACTGGCACTGCCCACCACATCCCAGTGTCCCTCCCTCCTGCCAGCATCTACCTTATGGGGGCCACGGTGGACACGCACAAAAGATTCGTGCAGTGGGTGCACCACCAGCATGCTTAAGACAAGGCCATGCGCCTTTTTGCACCTAGAGCGTGCCCAGTGCCAGGTCCCCCGACTCTCCTGCTACTCATAGATACACCGCCACTGAGCTACAAGCCCTTGACCCCAGACTCTGCAACAATAACTGCTACTGCACTTCTCAATGATTATCATTAGGACTTTTCACCTGCTGGTACTGTTTCTTCTCCTGCAACATTGGAACACCCTCTCACACAAAGACCACCACCATACCGACCATGCCTACCACAACTTCTTCGGAACAACTCCACTGACACCTGCTCAACGCACAATCACTGCAAGCACGAGATCTGGTACATCAACAACTCCCTCACCCCCGATGTTGTCTTCCTAGCTGAAAGCTGGAACAACCCTGCAGCTGCTCCAACATCGCCTCAGCAGCACCAGACAGCTAAAAGATAGTGCATGGGACCGCATCAAGAAACACAAAGGTGGGATTGCTATTATCCACAAAGAAACCATCCACTGCACCACCACTGCAGACACCAACCCCCCAATCATGGAACCCCTCACTCTCAAACTCCAAATTGATGGCAAAACCACCATCAGAGATACCCTTGCCTACAGACCTCCAGGGCCATGCCCCAGTTTCTGCAACACCATCACATAATTCATTGCCCCGTTCACCATCAACACTAAAACTAACCTCAATTTCCACCTTGATGACCTTAACACCACCAACCTACTTGAAAGCATGAACAACATTGGCCTAACCCACCTAGTCTCCGGACCCATTCACTTCACAGGACACATGCTCAACCCCATTTTCCCAGCCAGCAACACAGTAAGTACAGCCATGTCCCCAAACTCACCCAGATAGACCACACCATTGTCTACTGGACCATCACAGGATCCCTCGGCACCACCACCAACCTGCCCAGCACCTCATACCACAGCTGGAATAAAGTATTAAAGAGCCAGTGGACTGACGCCCCCAACACCACCTGCCTCAACACAACCAACTTAGAACAAGCTGGTAAGAACTTCTTTGCCTGGTTCACCGGTTGGGCCTACAGAGTTTTCCCCCTCAAGTCCACCAAACTGGAGACCCTCCAGACACACTAGTTGTTACACCACAGAACTGAGAACCAAGAAACACAACTGAAAGTGACTAAAAAGGAGATGGCGCACCAGCAAGAGGCACACAGAATGAACCACCTTTAAATTATCCCTCAACCAATACCACCAACTACTGAAAGAAAGGAAAAGGAGTGCCCTAGAGGATCACATCAAAGCCAGCTTTAAAAACATTGAAGAACTCTTTAACATCATCTGAAAGTTTGCCAACCCCTCAGCAACCAAAAACATCATCACCCCTACTCCAGAACTCTGCGACACACTGGAGGACTTCTCCCCTCAAAAAATATCAACCTTCTAGAAAAACTTAGAACCTTAACCCACCACCACCGACACCCTCAGCCTCCTCACTCCCACAGTTGCAAACCCTAGTGCGAGCTCCAAATACCTGCTTACCGTCTGGGAGAATCTCACAACACAAAACACCTCAGCCGTCATGAACTCCATCAACTCAGGAGCACCAATGGGCACCTGTCCCCACCACATATTCAGCCTCAAGAGCAAGATCATCAGCAGCGGGCTCAGCACTATTTTCATCTCATCTATAACCACATCCACCTTCTCCAAAGTAACAAAAGCAAGCAGATGTCAAACCCCTTCTCAAGAAACCATCCTCCGATCCCAGAAACCTCAAGAAGTACCATCCCATCTTGCTGCTCCCTTTTCCTGCCAATGACCTTGAAAAGGCCATCAACCACCAACTTACAGAACAGCTGGAGCAACAATCTTCTGGACCCCTCCCTATCCAAATTCTGCATCAACCACATCACCAAAACTGGCCTGATCGCTGCCACTGATGACATCAGAACTCTCCTAGACTGGGGAGAAATGGCTGTCCTGATCGTCCTCGACCTCTCAGCAGCATTAAAGACTGTATTCCACAACACACTTTTCAAGAGGCTTCATCACATCAGTATCCAAGGAGCCACCCTCAAATGGATCGCCACATTATCTGGGATGTCCATCAATGCTCGTCTCTCAGCCCTACACTGTTCAACATCTACATGACCCCCCTGGTCAATATTGTCAGAACCCACAAAATGAACATCATATCCTATGCAGACGACAACAAGCTTATCCTCTCATTATTAGAAGATCCCTCCACCAGGAGGGCCAACTTCCACAGGCGCATGACAGGCATCGCTGGCTGGATGAAAAAGAACTACCTAAAACTCAACACAGACAAACCAGAAGTGCTGATCTTCAGAAACAATACCTCCCATTGAAATGATTCCTAGTGTCAGAGTCACCAGATCCTCGGGGTCTGTGCACGTTCCCAACACTTCCACCACAAGACAGCTCCAATACTCTGATTAGATTTATCACAGAGTCTAAGAGAGTCCAAGTGGGGAAAAGGGGATTAGGACGGGAACAGCTGGGAAGGAGACCTGTAGGAAGCAAAGGTTAAAACACAACATCAAAATTACATCTCATGAAATCAGTACCATGCTACAACTCTAAGCTTTGTCTTTTCCAAAAAACATGAACAACCCTAGAATAGTCCTAAAACTGACTAGGCTTTAGATGAGCGAATGCCTGAGGAGGAAACAGGAAAAGTTAAATAGGACTTTCAGATTCAAGTACTTTCTTTAGCATGAGAATCAGGAAACACTCTGAGCAATTTCTAAACAGCCATATGAATCTCCTTTTAAGAATATATATCAGGAACACACAGCATTACATCTAGAACTCTGGTATTGTTGTGTTCATCTCAGAAAAAACATTGGGAAGTGAATTGCGCACATTGCAGATTTTTATATGAGTATTAAACACCATAAAGTATTGTGCACCATGAAATCACACAACGTAGATTCAAGGAATAAATCACGCAACGTGTCAACTTGAAATGCTACCAAGAAAATGTCTTAGAATAGTAGCGCACAGTAATTTACATTATTTATTTACGAGGAAAGAATTGCGCGTCTTGCCGATTCAAATGCCACCATACAAATGCCAAGAAATGGTAGCGCACAATGAACAACATGAAAAGCACTCAGGGAAAGAATCGCGTCTCTTGTCGATTCAAATGCCACCATGCAAATGCCAAGAAATGGTAGCGCACAATGAATAACATGAAAAAACACTCAAGGAAAGAATTGTGCGTGTTGCCGATTCGAATGCCACCACGTAAATGCCAGAAAATGGTAGCGCACAATGAACAGCTTGAATTACACACAAGAAGTGAATTGCGCGTTTCGCCGATTCGAATGCCACCATGTAAATGTCAAGAAAAGGTAGCGCGTGCGCAATGAACAACAAAGTTAAATGCTCATGAAACGAGTTGCACATCTTGCCAACTCGTAAAACATCATGTAAATGTCAAGAAATATCAGCGCGCGATGAACAACAATGTAATAACGAAGTCAAATCTTTATGGAATAAATTGCGCGTCCTCCCTATTTGCAAACCACCATACAAATGTCAAAAAATGGCAGCACACAAGTAATCTGTTATTCATTTAAGAATTAAAATCAAGGATATGAAAATTCTCAATTACGGTGTTGGGAAATGTCCAAACACCGTCTTACCGCCTGGAAACAGTGATCACCAATGAGAGATGAGTGCAGAAGACTGGAAAATCCAAATAGGCCGCCGGGACAGGAGCTCAGGAAGAAGCTGCAGCTCTGCACCGGGACCTCTGAATAGTGAGCACTGGAAGTTGGGCTGACTCTCTTTTATAGAGTCTTGGCCCAGCCTAGGAACCACGCCCAGGCATGTTGCAGGGAAAGTCTCTAGAAGGCCCTGGAAAGGGACCACACCCTAACACACTCTGAATGTCTGCAGCAATAAATTGCAAATGTACAGTATTTATAAGCACTTTAAAAATGAATCTTTTGGATGGAATTCTGCAATGCAAAAGGTTAAACAATAACATATCATCACAATGCATACATTACATTATCTTGCGAGTGTTGGGTTTTTGCATTCTAGATGCCCGTAGAGCGCGCACTGTCCTGGTGTTGACAGTACTCCCCTCTCCCAGGCGCGCTCTAGGGCCTGGTTTATCTGGATTGAGACGATGAAAGCGTCTCACAAGTACTGGAGCATGAACATCAGATGCGGAAACCCATGAATTACTTTCAGGGCCATAACCTTTCCATGAGATTAAGTACCATAGGTTACGCCCTCTCAGTTTAGAGTCCAACACTTTCTTGACTTCATATTCTTTTTCCCCCTGTATTAGAACAGGAGCTGGATGAGGGCGGACCTTCTGGACTGCCTTTTTTAAGAGGGAAGTATGGAACACTGGATGAATCCGTAATAATTTTGGCAATTGTAGTTTATAGGTCACAGGATTGATTTGCTGAAGAACAGTGTAAGGACCTATAAATTTGGGGTTGAACATGTGCTTCTTCTTGAAGTCTATGGCGGTCATTCTGAGCGCGCCGGGCGGCGGGCGGCGCCCCCCATGCGGTCACCGCCAAATGGCCGCTCTGCGGTCAGGAGACCGCGGATGCCATTCTGGCTTTCCCACTGGGCCGGCGGGCGACTGCCAAAAGGCCGCCCGCCGGCCCAGCAGGAAAGCCCCTGCAACATAGAAGCCGGCTCCGAATGGAGCAGGCGGTGTTGCAGGGGTGCGACGGGTGCAGTAGCACCCGTCGCGATTTTCACTGTCTGCAAAGCAGACAGTGAAAATCTTCATGGGGCCCTGCTAGGGGGCCCCTGCACTGCCCATGCCAGTGGCATGGGCAGTGCAGGGGCCCCCAGGGGCCCCACGACACCCGTTCCCGCCATCCTGATTCTGGCGGTGTAAACCGCCAGAAACAGGCTGGCGGGAAGGGGGTCGGAATCCCCATGGCGGCGATGCAAGCAGCACCGCCATGGAGGATTCCCTGGGCCAGGGGAAAACCGGCGGGAAACCGCTGGTTCCCCTTTTCTGACCGCGGCTTTACCGCCATGGTCACAATGGCCCTGGAAGCACCGCCAGCCTGTTGGCGGTGCTTCCGTGGTCCCCGGCCCTGGCGGTCATGGACCGCCAGGGTCGGAATGACCCCCTATATGTTTTGTGGAAAGCCACACTTTGTCACCAGGTTGATACTGCGCTCCCTTACAATGTTTCTTGTCATAATGCCTTTTGTATTTTTGTTTGGCTTTTGCTAAATGTTGTTGAATCGATTTCTGAGTTTGATGCAAATGTTGAAAGATTTCTGACAAAACTGGAGTGAGAGAACTTTCTTGAGGAATTGTGATGGGCAAGGTGTCAGGATGATAGCCAAACAAACCAAAGAAGGGTGTAACACCAGTAGAAGTGTGGAAGGAGTTGTTGTAGGCTAACTCAGCTAACCAGAGCATTGATGTCCATGAATTAAGTGCTTTTTCAGCGTAAGCACGTAGGTATTGCTTCAAAGTCTGATTTAGTCTCTCCGTTTGACCATCTGTTTGAGGATGGTGGCTAGTAGATAGGGTAGATGTCACTTGGAGTGTTTTACACCATGTCTTCCAGAAGTTGGAGGCAAATTGCGATCCCCTATCGGAGAGGATAACTTTTGGCAGTCCATGATAACAAACCACTCTATTCAGTAAGATAGTTGCCAGTTCACTAGAGGTGGGTAATTTCTTACAGGAAATGAAATGTCCATATTTCGTGAGACTATCTACTACCACCAGAATTACTGAATGCTGTTGAACCACTGACAGACCTGTAATAAAGTCTAAAGAGATGTGTTCCCATGGACGACTTGGGGTTGGGAGTGGGTGTAACAACCCTTTCGGTTTTGAATGACTTGTTTTAGTGCGAGCACAGACTTCGCAGTTGTTTACCATTGTTTTTACATCCTTTGTTAAGGTAGGCCACCAAAAATAGCATTGGATTAATTCAAGAGTTTTAGGAGTACCAGGGTGACCTGCTGTAGGTATAACATGCAACCAATGAAACACTATCTTGCGAAGTTTGGTAGTGGGCACGAACAAGCGAGCATCGTGAAAGGGTAATCCTAGCTTGATTGATCTTTTCGGATCTGCTTGGGCCCACGCCTGCCATTTTTCAACAGTGAATGAATTGCGGATGTCTTCAAATAAATCTTCTGTTTTTATGATACATAGGACCTTGTCAGGAGCAATGACAGCTCTGGAGGTTTGAACTGCAGGCAATGTGGTAGACTCTTGGCGGGACAAGGCGTCAGCTTTGCGATTATCTTTACCAGGCCAGAAGGTTACCACAAAATCAAACTCAGCAAAAAACAGCATCCAGCGTAATTGCCGAGCTGTCAAAAGTCTGGCAGAACTCATGAATTGAAGATTGCGATGATCAGTATATACTGTGACAGTATATTTAGCTCCCAACAAATGATGTCTCCATTCTTTAAAGGCATCACGAATTGCCAGAAGCTCTTTTTCGGCAATGACATAGTTCTGTTCGGCTTCGTTCAACTTCCGAGACATGTAAGCTACAGGATGAAGCTGACCAGTGTCTTTGTTTCGTTGTGACAAGACTGCTCCTATCGCCACATCTGAAGCATCAGCTTCCACTATGAAAGGTCGATCCGCATCTGGATGAGTCAAGACTGGGGCAGTGGAGAAAGCTTCTTTCAAAGTTGAAAAGGCTTGGTCTGCTTCTGGGGACCATACACATTTTTCTTTCTTTCTTAATAACTTAGTAATTGGAGCCACTGTCTGGGAGAAATGATTGATGAACCTCCGATAAAAATTTGCAAAGCCCAGGAAACATTGTACATCACAAACAGTCTTTGGGATGGGCCATTCAGATACGGCTTTTACTTTCCTTTCTGCCATCACCATACCTTGAGGGGTAAGGATAACCCCTAACAACTCAACTGTGGTAACATGAAACTCACACTTGGTTAGCTTGCAATATAAATGGTGTTTATGAAGGGCTGCCAAACTTTTCTTGACATGTTGAACATGTTCATTCTCATTGTCTGAGTAGATCAAAATGTCATCAATGTAAACTATGGCAAATATATTGAGGTATTCTCTAAGAACGTCATTTAAGAAAAATTGAAATGCTGCTGGAGCATTGCACAGACCAAAAGGCATGACGGTGTATTCAAAAAGGCCATATCTTGTTTTGAATGCCATTTTCCATTCGTCACCCTCTCTCATTCTGACCAAATGGTAAGCACCTCGAAGATCAAGCTTTGTATAGATTTTTGCTTTCTTTACTTGTTCCAGTAAGACCGGAATTAGAGGCAAAGGATATTTGTTCTTGATGGTGATTTTATTCAAGCCCCTATAGTCGATGCAAGTTCGAAGCTCTCCGTTCGCTTTTGTAACAAAAAACAAAGGAGAAGCTGTGGGAGACTTAGAGGGGCGGATGAAACCATTCTCTAAGAATTGATCCAAGTATTTTCGTAAGTGTTGATTTTCATGTTCTGACAGGGCATACACACGACAGTTGGGAAGTATCCCCCCTGGGACTAGATCAATTTGACAGTTATAAGGTCTATGAGGAGGTAAGTTCTCTGCTTCCTTCTCATCAAATACATCTTCATAAGACGAATACTGTTTGGGCAACTGAACTTCTTTCTCTGCGGCGGTAGCTATGTAAGAATGGCGAACTTCCGATTCTTGAGTCCTTTGGAGACAATGTTCTTTACATAGCACTGATGAGAACACGATCTTTTGTTCTTCCCAATTAATCTCTGGATTGTGATGAGTTAACCATGGCAAGCCAAGGATGATCCCATACTGGGGAGCATGGATCACGTCAAGGATGAGTTCCTCTTTATGTTTCTTTCTTTGATTTTTACCTTCACAAATTATTGTCAAGGGGACAGTCTGAAGAGTTATCGGACCTCCAGTCAAGAGTTTTCCATCAACTGTCTGAATGGTTTCTGGGGTCTTCTTTTCAATACATGGGATCCCCCATGCACGAACCAATTGGACGTCAACAAAGTTTCCGGTAGCCCCAGAGTCAACTAGAGCCTTCTTGAAATAGGTCTTTTCCTTGACCTGAACTCTTATTCCCAATTTTAGATGTTTGGATTGTGAAGGATCCACGGTGACACCCAAGAGCAACCCTTCTCTGCAAATTGGGTGCTTTAGATTTTCCGACTCGAATGATGCATTGGTTGCAACTTTCTAAACTGGGCCTCGCTTGCTCTTTGTTTTGATTGGACAATCTTTGGCGAAATGACCTTTCCGCCCACAATAGAGACATTGCCCATTTTTTCTGCATAGGTCCTTTTCATCTTTGGTCAAAGGTCTCCTGATGGTTCCAATTTCCATCAGTTCCGGCGTTCTTTCTCTCGGAGTTCTTGAGTCTTTGTTATCATGAGCATGCCAAGAATGTTTTTCAGTCTTTTTACGCGTTCCTTTTTGTTCATTTAAACGATGATCAAGCCTCAAGACAAGGTTTATTAAATCTTGACAGTTTGCAGGTAGTGGGTCGATTTGCACTAAGATGTCTTTTAGCTCCTCTTTGAGTCCCCTGTAAAACAAGGCCGCTTGTTTTTCTTCAGGCCAGGATGTCTCAGCGACCAGCCGATTAAAGTTGGCTAAATATGACACTAAGGGGATCATTCCGACCCTTGCGGTCCATGACCGCCAGGGCAGGGGACCGCGGAAGCACCGCCATCAGGCTGGCGGTGCTTCCTGGGCCATTCTGACCGCGGCGGTAAAGCCGCGGTCAGAAAAGGGAAACCGGCGGTTTCCCGCCGGTTTACCCCTAGCCCAGGGAATCCTCCATGGCGGCGCTGCTTGCAGCGCCGCCATGGGGATTCCGACCCCCTTCCCGCCATCCTGTTCCTGGTGGTTTTTACTGCCAGGAACAGGATGGCGGGAATGGGTGTCGTGGGGCCCCTGGGGGCCCCTGCACTGCCCATGTCACTGGCATGGGCAGTGCAGGGGCCCCCTAACAGGTCCCCATAATGATTTTCAGTGTCTGCTTTGCAGACACTGAAAATCGCGACGGGTGCCACTGCACCCGTCGCACCCATACAACTCCGCCGGCTCCATTCGGAGCCGGCTTCATTGTTGAGGGGGGTCGCCCGCCGGCCCAGCGGGAAAGCCAGAATGGCTGCCGCGGTCTTTTGACCGCGGTGCGGTCATTCGGCGGTTCCTTCCAGGCGGGCGGCTCCCGCTGCCCGCCGGGGTCAGAATGACCCCCTAAGTCCTGATTCCCCTGGCGTAAGTCTAATAATTCACGATCTGCTGACTGTGTTACAGTTCTACGATCGAAAACTCTCTCAAATTCACGAACAAAATTTTTCCAGTTGTACAACAGGGGACTATTTTTACGCACAAGAGGAATAGCCCAGGTAGCTGCATCTCCGGACAGATATGACAACAAGAAAGCTACTTTAGACTGGGCATCGGGGAAAGTATGTGGTCTGCAGGTGAAGTGAAGTTCCACTTGAACCAGAAAAGATTGCGCTTTCAAGAGATCACCTGCGAAGCGTTCTGGGGGAGCTAAAGGAATGGCAGAAGGAACATTGAGGGAAATGTTGGTCGGATTACCTCCAGAAGTCTGAGAAGACGTATCTGGCCACGACACACCTGTGGGACTTTGTTCTTTCTTCTCAACCTTATTCTGTAACTGACTCACCCTCTCAGCTAGACTATTTGTCAAATCCTTTGATGATACCACTTCTGACTGGAGCTGGGTGATAGCCTTGACTAGCTCGTCCACTGTGGCCATGCTGAGAACATACACAAACCAGGAGGATAATAATTTGTGGGCTCACTATTCTGTCAGAGTCACCAGATCCTCTGGGTCTGTGCACGTTCCCAACACTTCCACCACAAGACAGCTCCAATACTCTGATTAGATTTATCACAGAGTCTAAGAGAGTCCAAGTGGGGAAAAGGGGATTAGGACGGGAACAGCTGGGAAGAAGACCTGTAGGAAGCAAAGGTTAAAACACAACATCAAAATGACATCTCATGAAATCAGTACCATGCTACAACTCTAAGCTTTGTCTTTTCCGAAAAACATGAACAACCCTAGAATAGTCCTAAAACTGACTAGGCTTTAGATGGCGAATGCCTGAGGAGGAAACAGGAAAAGTTAAATAGGACTTTCAGATTCGAGTACTTTCTTTAGCATGAGAATCAGGAAACACTCTGAGCAATTTCTAAACAACCATATGAATCTCCTTTTAAGAATATATATCAGGAACACACAGCGTTACATCTAGAACTCTGGTATTGTTGTGTTCATCTCAGAAAAAAACATTGGGAAGTGAATTGCGCACATTGCAGATTTTTATATGAGTATTAAACACCATAAAGGATTGTGCACCATGAAATCACACAATGTAGATTCAAGGAATAAATCACGCAACGTGTCAACTTGAAATGCTACCAAGAAAATGTCTTAGAATAGTAGCGCACAGTAATTTACATTATTTATACACGAGGAAAGAATTGCGCGTCTTGCCGATTCAAATGCCACCATACAAATGCCAAGAAATGGTAGCGCACAATGAACAACATGAAAAGCACTCAGGGAAAGAATCGCGTGTCTTGTCGATTCAAATGCCACCATGCAAATGCCAAGAAATGGTAGCGCACAATGAATAACATGAAAAAACACTCAAGGAAAGAATTGCGTGTTTTGCCGATTCGAATGCCACCATGTAAATGCTAGAAAATGGTAGCGCACAATGAACAGCATGAATTACACACGAGAAGTGAATCGCGCATTTCGCCAATTCGAATGCCACCATGTAAATGTCAAGAAAAGGTAGCGCCCGCGCAATGAACAACAAAGTTAAATGCTCATGAAACGAGTTGCACGTCTTGCCAACTCGTAAAACATCATGTAAATGTCAAGAAATATCAGCACGCAATGAACAACAATGTAATAACGAAGTCAAATCTTTATGGAATAAATTGCGCGTCCTCCCTATTTGCAAACCACCATACAAATGTCAAAAAATGGCAGCACACAAGTGATCTGTTATTCATTTAAGAATTAAAATCAAGAATATGAAAATTCTCAATTACGGTGTTGGGAAATGTCCAAACACCGTCTTACCGCCTGGAAACAGTGATCACCAATGAGAGATGAGTGCAGAAGACTGGAAAATCCAAATAGGCCGCCGGGACAGGAGCTCAGGAAGAAGCTGCTGCTCTGCACCGGGACTTCTGAATAGTGAGCACTGGAAGTTGGGCTGACTCTCTTTTATAGAGTCTTGGCCCAGCCTAGGAACCACGCCCAGGCATGTTGCAGGGAAAGAAGGCCCTGGAAAGGGACCACACCCTAACACACTCTGAATGTCTGCAGCAATACATTGCAAATGTACAGTATTTATAAGCACTTTAAAAATTAATCTTTTGGATGGAATTCTGCAATGCAAAAGGTTAAACAATAACATATCATCACAATGCATACATTACATTATCTTGCGAGTGTTGGGTTTTTGCATTCTAGATGCCCGTAGAGCGCGCACTGTCCTGGTGTTGACACCTGGTGACCTTCTGAACTTGACCGGCACCCATCCGACAGACCATGCATGAAATCTTGGTATCATCCTGTACAGTAAGCTCATCATGAAAAACCATATCAACGGAGTCTCTTCCACTTGCTTCCTCGCATACTCCATAAAATCTTCAAATGGCATCCCATAAACACCAGATGAACCATCACTCAAGCCATAGTCACCACCAGGCTGGACGACTGCAACATACTCTACATAGGAGTCACCATGCACTCCTGAAGAGACTATATACCATACAGAATTTAGCAGCCAGACTCATCCTCGACCCCTCCAAATGAACCCACAACACCCCTCACCACAAGAATCTCCATTTGCTCCCTGTGGGAAAACAGGACTGATTGCAGAGGCCCCCTAACTTTTTGCCCCCATTTTCCACTTTTTGTTGGTGTTTTCCTGACTCTGATGGTGCCCTGGGCACTGCTAACCAGTCCCAGGGCCTGTGCTCTGTGTAAAATGGATATGCAAATTAGGCTAATTATAATTGGCTAAGTTAACCTACCTATAAGTCCCTAGAATATGGTAGGGCATGTAGGTTTAGGGACCACAGCATAGGTAGTGCACCCATAGGTGCACTGCTGAGGTGCCCAGTGTCATTTTAAAGGCAGGCCTGCCTTGCTGGCTGCTATTAAATTTAAGATATATGCAAATTCAAATTTGGAATTAAAAGTAGTTCCAAAGTCTTAAACTACCTTATTTTTACATATAAGTCACCCCTAAGGTGTGCTCTATGTGCCCCTAGGGCTGGGTGCCATGTAACTATAAGCAGGGACTTTATAAAAATAGTTTTATAAGCCCTGGTGAGGTAAAAACAGCCAAAATCGTTTTTCCCTCATTGTAGTAAATGGCCTTCATAGGCTAGAATGGGGAGACTTTATTTTAAGTTTTAAAGTCTCCTTAAATGATGCATACCAAGAATTTGGTATCAAATTAATTGTTGTAATAAATCCCACAACTTCCAGTTGTTGGATTTAATATAACTTGTTCAGGTAAAGAGTTTTAAACTTTACCTGAAAAGTTGCCAATTTCAGCCCTGCATTGTTTTTGCTGCTGTGTTCTGATTGGCCAGCCTCTAGCAGCTTGGCCAAGCTGCCTTGATGAGGTGTGAAGTGGCCTGGCTTCACACAAAGGAAGGTGCCTGTGGGAAGGAATCTCCCCTCAGCAGGTGGTGAGGCAGGAAGGGGGAGGGCTGCCAAACTGGTCTTCAAAGGCAGAGAAGGACATTTGGAGCAACCAGCAACACCCCCACATCCTACAACCCCACACAACTAGGTGCCCCCTTGATTAGATTAGGAGAGGGCAGGAGAGGGGTGTGTTTATGATTTTTAGCCACACCAGTGGGTGGGCTCAGCCAGATGTAACCTCCAAAAATCAGATTCAGCCATGATGGATTTGTGGAGAATGTTGCCTCCTGGGATTGATTTTTGCCACACTTCCCAGGAAGTGGTCATCACAGGGGGAAGGACCCTGCACCTGATTGGAGAACCAGGACGCCCCTGCTTTTCACCCAGTAGCAAGGATAAAACTGGCAGACCTGCACCCACACCTCAGTTCCCTACCACATCCAACAAGGAAGAACAACAAAAGAAGAAGGACTGCCCTGCTGGACCCCTGGCCTGCACCTGGAACCTGCACTCAGAAGGACTGCACCAGCTGCACACTTGGGCTTCACCACAAGAAGGACTTTGCCTGGCCTCAACTGGTTCAAGGAGGGACTCCCTGTTTGCTACAGGTGAAAAAATGCTATCCAGAGTCCCCTGCACCAACTCTTGAAGAAAGCGACCAGCTGACCACTGTCCAGTGGCCAAAAAGGAGTTTGAGCCAGGTGCATTCTGGGAGTTGTAGTCCACACCCCCCAAGGACCATCTCAGAATGTCTGGACCCTTGGGGTGAGCTGTGGACCCCAAAAGAACTTTAAAAGGACATCTGGGAGAAGCCCCAGAAGTTTGGAGAAGTTTTGACAACTTTTGTAAAAAAGCTCCATAGAGTGACCGACCCGCCGCGGCAACTCTAGCCGGCTTGCCTCAACCGCGACCCGGCCTGATTTGCTGGTTCGTCCCGGTAAAGAAAATCTCCGAAAAAGAGACTAAGTCCGAAGGTTAAAAGTTGACCGGGACCTCCCAGCCAGCGTTTCCGAGGAGGGCTCCATGGACGTCGGATCAAGATCCAGGATTACCCCTGTCGAAGGATTTTCACCTCGAAAAAACAACTAAGTCCGAAGGTAAAAATCGCCACCGAGGATTCCAGCATCGCGTATCCGGAGAAAGGCTCCAGGAGGTCGGATTGGACTGGCAGGTTCGTCCCGCTGAAGAAAATCTTCGAAAAAGAGTCTAAGTGTGAAGGTAAACTTTTAACCGAGGCCTCCCGCGGCCTGTAGCTGAGCAGGGCTCCAACGCGGTCGGCCTGAAACTTTGAATTTGCCCCGGTCGAGGTGCAACCAGATGACCCGATTGGCGCTTTTTGTTTCTAGGCGCTAAAAAAAATATAATACTTTAAAAATTCATATCTCCAGTTCCCCTTATCTGATTTTATTCGTTTTGGTGTCATTTTAAAGATAAAAATATTATCTATTTTTATAAATTGGGTTTGGATTTTTAAACTGTTTCCTGTGTTTTATTTAATTACTGTTTTGTGATTTTTGAATGCTTTACACTCTGTCTCCTAAGTTAAGCCTTGACGCTCGTTGCCAAGCTACCAAGGGTTTAGCTGGGTTTAATTTACTGAGACCTAACTGGACCTTAGTGGAGGTTAGTGGCCTATTGCTAAGTGTAGGTACCTACCTGCCCTCACCAATAACTCATTTTCCAACACTCCCCATTAAAAAAGATGTCAATTCAAGATGCTTACTCACACCTACAAGGCCCTTCACACCTCTTCGTTGAAGTGGGTGAAACCCAATTCAAGCAACAGCCACTGATAGAGATCAAAATGTATTAACCAAATTAGTGGCATAAACGTTAGCATATGTTATCTTTAATATTTATGCAGTAAAATGCCTAACCGAGAAACTGAGAAAAAAATGTAAAATGTACATGTTTATGGTAGACAGTGTGGTCACTGCCTGTGACCATATTAGATGTCATGCATTTATATGAAACAGATTAATGTTGAACATTATTAATGAAAACAATGAGTTATAATATGTAAAGCATATTAAAAAGATTAAAATGAATATTGAATTATTGTACTTACATTGGCTCACATAAATTTATCAACGTGGAGATAAGTGTGTAGAATAATAAAATGTACGCCATAACCATAGTTATATCAACAGTAACATTTATTAATAAATAATCTGCTTATGCATATGTGATGTGAAATTTTAAGGTGCACAGTAGGCCCTAGGTATATTAACTTCTCATTGAAATGTATTTGAATTAGCATGAGTAGAGAAGGTCTTCAATTCATTCTTGCAACAATAAAGACGAAAATGCTGTTTCATCATGTCCCTGTTGACCTGAGTTCTTTCCTAGGCTTGTTCATGTGTTAGTGAATCTTCCATTGTATTTGCTGCTGAAGTCAGGGCCAAGTGTCCTTGACAAGAGTGTCTCATTTTATTCTTACTGTATTCAACCTGCGCTTCATGGAACCCATCTGTAATGTTTCTAATGTAGCTTAAATGTTAGTTATCAACGGAACCAAGAAAGTGCATCATGCTGTCTTCGTATCATCTATGAGAAGAATTGGAAAAGTGGCAACCTGATGAACGTGAATGAACGTGATTAAATATTGATCGTCTCACCCAGCATAAGCCCACCATCTCTGACCAATTGGAGATAAGCTGGAGACTTTTGGAACTTTAGTTAGTCTGCTCCAAAGAGTGTCTGCTATTGACTGTCCAAAGAGTGCCTGCTATTGACTGTCCTGAGACCTAGTTCTGTACTTTCTGTGAGCCTATGTCTTTAAATCATCTTCTGTCTTTGTCTGCCCCTGGTATGTCAAGAGGAGTTTAGTCTTAACCATCCTCTATGCTTAAGTCTTTGTCACCTGTTTAGTTGCCCTTATGCTAAATCTGTTCAGTATTGTTATGTCTATCTTATTCTGAGCTGCTTCATTGTGCACATGCAGTCCGTGTTCTGCACAGCTCCTGAAAGCTGCCTACTAATGCTCTGAAGGAGTTGACCCTCTGGATTGATGAACCTTCCTGCCTGCTGTAGCTTAAAGACAGGTATAGTACACAATGTGAGATTTTTGTGTTTTCCCTTACAGCATAGTTATCTCACATCAGTATGCATTTTAGCTAGTGTCCCAGATAGATGATTTTCCAAATGATTTTTGTCTTTCTATGTCTTTTGCTTTTTGTTGCACGTGTCAGACCATCTTCGCACATACCAATCCAAATGTGTGATAGTAGTAGGGAAGACCCAGCCTGCAAATTTATTAGGTTTGTGTAAAGAATTGACAATGCCAGTGACATTTGCTCTTACCTTGAAATCAGTTTCTATTGCTTTTATAATTATTTGTTATTCTGTGTTATTTTGCTAGAATGTTAGATAGAATTAATATTATCTAGATTGCGTTTCTTTAGACACTTTGGTCAACCTATGGTTTTCATCAACATTTATTACTTAGTTCTGTGCACCATGTATGTCTCCTTAGCATTGTGGGTATAGGGAATAAAGACTTGAAATTTTAATCTGTTTGGAATTTTATTTATGTGGCCAAATTGGTCATAGTGTGTCTAAATTCTTGACTTTTTGATTGATGGATTGTTCTTATTGTGTAATGGGTGATTATTGAATTCAATCACCACATTTCTTTCTGAGTCAAAATATCTGATCCTCCTCCAGGGGTGGTGGATATTGATCGCCCTTACGGATTTCTGAATCATAATTAGGAGGAGGTCTTTCTCTCACACCACAAACCTTGACAGGGTAAACCTAAAAAAATCACAAAAGTAACTTGTGCTTAACCCTCTGGTAGTTTAACACAAGTGCAGTCAGGCTTAGCATAGAGGGGATCTAAAAAAGTATTTATGCACACTTAAATAGTAAAAAAGTGAAAACACAACACATGAAAAGTCCCACACCGATTTAGAAAAATTGAGCTAATTTTAATAATTTATTTGACACCAAAACAACAAAAATCTAATCAGTACAACCGGAGTTTTGAATTTGAAAGTGAAAAGTAGCAACTAAAAGACCAAAGCACCAACTGGTAATATCTAGGGGCTCAAGACCAGGGCAAAGTCAAATGTTATGTCAGAGCATGATGAAGTATGGTTTGGATACATGAAGTAGATTTGGCCCAGTCTCTGCTTACTTTCGGAGGAGGTAATGTTCAACAGGCTAAGGCAGCCCCATCGGTGTCTGAGTAGGTGTCATCATTGGAGAACCATGGGATGAAGTCCTGGTGAAGAGTTCTGTGTTGACAGTCTCTGTTTTGGAAGTCAACAGCTCCAGCCAGATGAAGCTGCAGGCTATAGCTGATGAGGGCTCCATGAGGCTGTATATCCTTTCTGTGAGGAGCTGCTGAAAAGGATAATCTGTTGCTGCAGCTGCCATGAAATCAGGCCAATTGGCGATGCACCTGTGGGGAATAATCAAGCCGGCAGGCCCCTGTCTCCTCTTGGTTTGCAGAGCACTTATAGGCAGAAACATTTCTAAACCATAAGTTTTGAATTTGGCACCCATTGGTTCATGACTTGAAGGGCACCACTTGGAGGGTTAGATCTCTCTCAGGCTAAGGCCAAGTGCAGTGCGAGTTCAAGATAGTTGGAATCTTTTCTGTATCTGAAGTCTTCCAGCTAGCACTTGGAGTCCCTCTAGAAGTGCTGAATGCAAGCCAAGAAGGTCTCAAGTAGCAGGATAGTCCTCTGAGGGCCCAAGGAAGGCTTCAGGCTAGAGGGAAGCCCTCTTGGTGCATCAGGGCAGTACTCTGAAGTACACAGCAGGCCAAAGGCAGCAGGGCCATTCTTTGAGAGTCCTTCCACAGTTCCATAAGTGAACTGAAGAGTGGGTCGCAGGGTTCTAGTTTTAAGCCTGGTGCCTGCTTTGAAATGGAAGAAACATCTTGAGTTTTCTGCCACACAAGTGTCTGAAATTTCTGCCCTCCATGCCCTGCTCTTAGGAGTTCTGAGCACTTAATTGGCTAGAGTGAAGTTCTTTGTGTGTGTGCTGAGGCAGTGTCTTTGAAGTGCAAGTGAGATTGTGCATAGCTGTCAGGAATCCCCAAGGTGCCTCCTGTGTTATCTGTCAGCATCCCCAGGGATTAGGGTTAAATCATGTCTCTGTTCTTGGTTAAACCTTCATGTTTCTAAGTAAACATAATGTGTTGTGTTACATAATTGGTTTTATCAATGCTTGTTTAACCAGTGCTTGTTTGCTAATGTGCGCAGGTGTAGACATGTGCTTCTAATTGGGTGTGGTGTAGACATGTGCTTCTAATTGGGTGTGGTGACTCATCCACATGTGGAAACCCAACCGCTTTTCTGATTGGCTATCAATAGCAGAGTGAAGCATGCCTCCCTGCTTGGCTGTGTTTTGCTTCCTGATCTCAGCATCTGATTTGGCAGTCCAGCCCCTGCTGTCATACTCGTATTCAGGACTTTTGAGGCAACTCTTTTCTTTGTTCCTGTACCAGCTGACACCAGGCATTCCTCCAGCGCTCCGGAAAAGACTGCAGCTAAGTGACTAGTATTCTCCAGGGAGTTTGTTCTTTGAGCCACGCTTTCCTAGAACAGCTGATTTCAGACCTCGTATTTTGGCTTATCTTGAAGAGAAAAATGCATTTCTGAACATTCTACATTATTATTGTAGTTACATGGCCAAAATGTGCTTCAGGAAATCTGCTTGAGCTCAAGTACTACAAAAAGTGACAGTGCAGTTTTAAAAGAGCATTTACGTGACTTTTCTTTCTTTAATAGCTTAACTCTTGGATTTAAATTGTGTCATTCATGCCTGTGTTTCAGGTTTGTGGAATTTGCTTTTGAAGGGTTTTTCACACACAGTAAAACAAAACCAAACTGTTCCACCCTAACTGTTTAAACACAGAGTAGACATTTGTATTTATTGGATTGCTTTTGTTCCTTTTAGTTTAACCCTATTCATGCAGGAAAGTTATACGTGATATAATTAATGCCCTTGTTTGTCTTTCTTGTGCATGACAAGTGCAACACAGTTCTCATTGTAGTGTGCAACAGTGAATCTCTGTGAAGCCAGCCCTAGTGTCACAGTACTTATTGTTTTGGTACTCAGTTTGGGTTCTTGGTAATGCAGTGTTAGTAATTGTGCCAACAGTTATTATAAAAGTGCTGCAGCGTCCCATTGTTCTTCTACTGCTCCTGTGCCCATATCAGAAAGAGAGATTCAGTTTCAAGGAAGTTGAGTGCACTAACTCTACTATCGCTCTGTCAACACTGACCTGCCCCCGCGAAGATACAGGGTGCCTGGCTGGACCGGCAAGACGTAGCAATGTTTTGTATCTTTCTCTTCCACTCCCCTTTCCTTTTGGGACACCTGCCGGGGTTTTTGTGCCCACCAGGAAGTGCCAAGAGGCGTTCCAGGAGGTCGGGGGGCATACCATCGCCCCTGCAGACATCCTGCTTTTCAGTTGAGTGGCCCCATCTCGACAAGCTCAGCCCCCATTCTGCTTCATTGCCCCATCTTGCCAGCACCCAGTCCCTCTAATGTGTGGTTGTCTAGGAGGAATACACAAAAGCCAACTGCATACTACACCTTGTCATGTGAACCATGACGCAGGCTGCAGGCACCAAATGGTTAGCACAAGAAAATGCCAACTTTCTAAAAGTGACATTTTCTGAATTGTGACTTAAAGTCCGACTTTACCAATAAAGAGGATTTTAAATTACAGTTTATTAGACACTGAGCATTACATTCCAATCAGTGCCCAACCAGTGCCCAAACAAGTTATCACTTATTAAATGTAATAGGGTAACCTAATATTATCCTATGGGGTGGTAGGCCTAACAGTAGTAAATCACAAGTTTCTGAGTTTGTGAGTTTTTCACTATCAGGCTATGTAAAAGTTAAAAGTCCATGACCAACTTTTTCATTACAATGCACTTTGCACTATGGTCTGTCTAGGGCCTACATTAGGTGTGATTTTTATGGATTAATAAAGAGTTTTAGGCCTGGCAAGGATTTTATTTAGCCAACTCAAATTGGTGATCTAAAACTGCATACAGAGTGCAATGGCAGACACATGACTGTTAAAGTGGGTGGCACAGTAAGTGCTGCAGCCTCACTAGTAACATTTAATTTACCAGCAATGCATACATGGTACAACACTTTACCAGGATCTTACAATTAAATTAAATATGCCAATCAGATGTAAGGCAATGTACCATGTTTTATGAAGTGAGCACATGAAGGTTAACAATGGCTTGCTTTGGTAAAGTGTGCAGGGTCCTATATATGTCTGCATATATCATGCAGAGAGGACACAGAGACAAAGGTCTAGCCTTCTTTAAAAGAATATGACATCCAGCAAAAAAGAATATTAGGAATACAAAAGGTCTTGAAAAACATCTCAAAAAGCCAGCTGTGCCAGGTCACCATACAGCAACATTGTTTCCAGTAGTTTTTGATATATATAGGCAATTTTATGACTTGTGTTTAAGCTGTTGAATGGTGCGTCCAGTATCAAATAATATTGAGACATAACTAATCAAACAAAAATGATGGTGGTCATTACAACCCTGGCGGACAGTGTTAAAGCGGCGGTAAGACCGCCAACAGGCAGGCGGAAAAAATGTTTGGAATTACGACCGTGGCGGAAACCGCCAACAAAGACAGCCACTTTAACACTCCGACGGCCACGGCGGTACAAACAAACAGCTCGGCGGTCACCGCCAACAGACAGGCGGAGGACAATGTACCACCCACACTATTATGACAGGCCAATCCGCCACCTTTTCCGGGGTGGATACACCGCGGATAAAAACACAGCAAAAATAGGAATTTTGAAGGGAAAACGCTCACCTCTACACACTCCAAGAGGAAGGAGGACACCATGGACCCGGAACTCCAAATTCTCCCTGCGATAGTCTTCCTGCTCCTGTACCAGGAGCACCAACGCTGGCGGCGAAGACCACGGTGAGTACTGCACCTACGACACAGGGGAGGCAAAAAACAGGGACACACACACGCAGCACGCAACACCCCCACCCCCACCCTCACCCACTACAACACACACACCAATGCATATCTATACATTATAGTTACACCCCCCAACCCCCCCGGAAGAATGCAAGACAATAGAAAATGAGTGTAACCATTGTAATATATCAAAATTCAGTAAGCAAAAACATACATATATACACTGTTAACTAAAATATACACCAAGATAAGTAGTCCAGGTATTGCACCATACATAGTCCGTGGACCACTGGGCCCAAAATGCATGGGCGAGGCCCACACACGATTCCAGATCAAAACAGAGAGAACACTGCAGGGGCATCAGATAGAAATACAACAGGCACCTCAGGGGGAAGGGAAGGGCGGGCACCTCAGCCGGATGAGTGCACAAAGCCAGATCCACGAGGCGCCTCCATGCCCATTGATGTATCCTGGGGAGTGTAAAGCCACAGTCTCTCAAGTCTCACAAGTGGGTGGTTTGCCCACTGCTGCATCCTAGGGAGTGCAAAGCCACAGTCTCTCAAGTCTCTACAGTGGGTGGTTTGCCCACTGCTGCATCCTGGGGAGTGCAAAGCCACAGTCTCACAAGTCTCTACAGTGGGTGGGTTGCCCACTGCTGCATCCTGGGGATTGCAAAGCCACAGTCTCTCAAGTCTCTACAGTGGGTGGTTTGCCCACTGCTGCATCCTGGGGAGTGCAAAGCCACAGTCTCTCAAGTCTCACAAGTGGGTGGTTTGCCCACTGCTGCATCCTGGGGAGTGCAAAGCCACAGTCTCTCAAGTGGATAACATTCTCCACTGGTTTCTGGAGGGGGCTTTGTGCCCAGAGTGCTTCATCCTGCCAAGGACTGAGGTAGTGGATGCATGTCTCCACTGGTTCTGGAGGGGGACTGGTGCCCAGAGTGCTTCATCCAGGGAAGGATTGAGGTAGTGGATGCATGTCTCCACTGGTTCTGGAGGAGGACTGGTGCCCAGAGTGCTTCATCCTGGGAAGGACAGACGTAGTGGATGCATGTCTCCACTGGTTCTGGAGGGAGACTGGTGCCCAGAGTGCTTCATCCTGGGAAGGACAGACGGAGTGGATGTCTTTCTCCACTGGTTCTGGAGGGGGACTGGTGCCCAGAGTTCATCACTCACCCCGTGACGGTCCCTGTTGCGTCAGTGCCCCTGCCGCTCATGGGCTAGCGTCGCTTGAGTTGGTGGTCCTTGCCCTGTTCAGCAGTGCTTGCCCTGTTCAGCGGTGCTTGAGTTGGCGGTTCTTTCCCTGTTCAGCGGTGCTTGCCCTGTTCAGCGGTGCTTGAGTTGGCGGTTCTTGCCCTGTTCAGCGGTGCTTGCCCTGTTCAGCGGTGCTTGAGTTGGCGGTTCTTGCCCTGTTCAGCGGTGCTTGCCCTGTTCAGCGGTGCTTGAGTTGGCGGTCCTTGCCCTGTTCAGCGGTGCTTGCCCTGTTCAGCGGTGCTTGAGTTGGCGGTCCTTGCCCTGTTCAGCGGTGCTTGCCCTGTTCAGCGGTGCTTGAGTTGGCGGTTCTTGCCCTGTTCAGTGGTGCTTGAGTTGGCGGTCTTTGCCTTGTTGAGCGGTGCTTGCCCTGTTCAGCGGTGCTTGAGCTGGCTGTCCTTGCCCTGTTCAGCGGTGCTTGCCCTGTTCAGCGGTGCTTGAGTTGGCGGTCCTTGCCCTGTTCAGCGGTGCTTGAGTTGGCAGTTCTTGCCCTGTTCAGCGGTGCTTGCCCTGTTCAGCGGTGCTTGAGTTGTCGGTCCTTGCCCTGTTCAGCGGTGCTTGCCCTGTTCATCGGTGCTTGAGTTGGCGGTCCTTCATTGCCCAGCTGGGCTGGGGCTGGTGGTCCTTCAATGGTCAGCTGGGCTGTGGCTGGCGGGGCCCTCCTGGGTAGCTGGGCTGTGGCTGGCGGTGCCCTCCTGAGCAGCTGGGCTGTGGCTGGCGGGGCCCTCCTGGGCAGCTGGGCTGTGGCTGGCGGGGCCCTCCTGAGCAGCTGGGCTGTGGCTAGCGGGGTCCTCCTGGGCAGCTGGGCTGTGGCTGGCGGGGCCCTCCTGGGCAGTGACGATGGGGCTGGCGGTGGCCTCCTGGGCAGCGACGATGGGGCTGGGGTGGCCCTCCTGGACAGCGACGATGGGGCTGGGGTGGCCCTCCTGGGCAGCGACGATGGGGCTTGCAGGGCCCTCCTGGCCAGCGGGGATGATGGCAGTCTTCTCTGCCGTGCTGCTCCTCCCAGACTTGCCGGGTTTCTTGTGGCCCTTCCCCACCTTGGGAGGAGTCACAGCTGAGTCCACACTCCCACTGGGACCCCTGGGAGCGGCTTGGGTGGCTGGAGTCTTCCCCCTCTCCCACCAGGCACTGGCCAACTTCTGGTGCTTCACAGGGGGTGGACTGGCTGTGCTGTGGCTCCGTGCAACACTGTGTGTCCTGGTGGCCGGTGCACTCCACATACCTGTGACAACAGGCACGACTGGTCCCGGATTTGTTGTGGCTAAGGTGCTAGTTCGGGACCTATGAGTTAGATGGGGGGGTGGGGGGGAAATAGGTTAAGGGTGGACAGGAAAAGTTGTTTGGACACACTGGGACGGGTAGCTGGAGGGGGTTTGGGAGTGGAGGAAGAGGTGGTGGTTGTAGGAGGTGTACGTTTTGTGGCTTAGGGTACAGGTGCATGGGCTGGAGGCTGTTGTGAGGTGGATGGCTGTTGGGTGGGTGTGTGCCTGCATTTGTGTATCTTCTGAGGGGGCGTCACAGACACACTGGGAGAGGACACAGGGGACGTGTGAATGGTAGTGGGGGTGGTGACTGCACGTGAGCGGGGTGTGATGGTGGGTGTGCTGGTGCGGGACGTAGTTGCTGTAAAGGTAGTGCATGCAGGTGTGAGTGTAAATCAGACTGGGAGGGAGGAGGGAGATGACGAGGAGGGGGACACAGTGGAGGCAGTGGATGTTGGTGTGTCTGTATGTGTGTGATGCCTGCGTGAGTGCCTGTGAGATGTGTGGTGCTTATGTTTGCCTGAGCTTCCCTTGTGTGGTCAGGTGTGTGCAGGCTGGTCTGATGGTGTGCTTGGGATAGGCAGAGGTACAGGGGATTGGGTCTGGGTGGAGGAAGTTGGAGGGGGGAGGCTAGACACAGGGACAATGTTTGCCATCAGTGCTGAGGCCAGAGTTTGAAAGGATCGGTGAAGGGCCGCCTGACCAGAATGAATGCCCTCCAGGAATGCATTGGTTTGTTGCAACTGCCTTTCTACACCCTGGATGGCATTCAAAATGGTAGACTGCCCAACAGTGAGTGACCTGAGGAGGTCAATGGCCTCCTCACTGAGTGCAGCAGGGGTGACTGGGGCACGGCCTGAGGTGCCTAGGGCGAAGGTGATGCCCACCCTCCTGGGTAAGCGGGCACGAGGTGAAGGCTGAGGGGCTGCTGGGAGGGTGGTGCTGGTAGGGGGGGTGGCGGCTGTACCTATAGAAGTGGGGGGCACAGATGTTGCCGCCACCACAAGGGAGCTCCCCTCAGAGGACGAGTCTGTGTCGCTGGTTTCAGCTCCTGTCCCCGCCGTGGTGCTCCCCTCGCCCTCCGTCCCACTGAGTACGTAGTGTGGCCCTTCATGACCATGTGGGATGCAGCTCCCTCGTGCTCCGGTGCCACTGCTCCTCCGCCTGATGATGCTAATGCACACAAGAACAGGGAGACCAAAAAAAAGGGGGGGCAACAGAAGAAAGACATGTTGAGTGCATGGATTACCACTACCGTTGGCAGACAAGACAGACAAAGAAGCCCCCTGCACTATGTGGCGCTGTTGGGCTCTACAGTGCAATTCATGGGAAATGGCCTACAAGGCTATGTACGACATCTGCACATATAGATGACACAGGTGCATGAATAGCTGTACTTGGCACTCTACAGAGGTGGGGTGGGGGGCCACAGGGCCATGCCTTACAGAGGGGCCTAGCCTACGGAACTCGCCGTGGCCTAGGGAAACCCACAGCCGTCCTCCCCCACCCAGACACCTCCACTGCGCGCAAAGTCAGCTGAATGAGAGTGTACTCACCCACTTGTGTCTGCTGTGATGCCCTCAAGCGCCCATCCAACTCCGGGTAGGCCACCGCCAGGATCCTGAACATCAGGGGGGTCATGGTTCGACGGGCACCCTCCCACGTTGGGAGGCCATCCCCAGCTGAGCCTCCTCCGTCTTCTTGCTCCAGCGGCAAATGTCCTCCCATCTCTTCCGGCAGTGGGTACTCCGTCTGTGGTGGACCCCCAGGGTCCGGACGTCCTTGGCGATGGCACGCCAAATATCCTTCTTCTGGTGGGCGCTGACCTACATGAAATGTACAGGGTATGAAGAGAAGTCATTACCAACTGCGCCGTCAAAGTGAGTGGCCCCCATCCCTACCCTTGCCATGTGGCACATGCACCCACCGTCTTTCATGCACGCATAACTCTGCCCCCTTCCTTCTTACAACCAGCCCTCTCCACACAGGCATAGCCCATACAACATGCTCCCTGTGTACTTACCTGTTGGTCTGGAGGACCGTAGAGTAGCGTGTACTGGGGGAGGACCCCATCGACGAGCTTCCCCAACTCCTCCGATGTGAAGGCAGGGGCCCTTTCCCCAGACTCACGAGCCATTGACTCTTCCAGACCGAGGTCACAGCAGCACTTGCAGTGTAGGTCCTCTCCTGTCGAAGATCAGGTATCGAGTGATTGAAGTGATAGAAAATGACGGTCACGTCCACGGCGGTGTGTACCATCACCGCCGGCGTACATCGTCATTGGCTCCTGGGACCCATAGAGTCCAATGTTAACCAATGCAGCATTGCGCCGCGGTCTTCCACCGCCTACCGCGACGGTGTACAACGCCAGCGCAGTTACCTCACATCCCATTGTCTCACTTTACAGGTCAGGCAGCCGCCATTTCAGGGGCCCACATGGCCTAATTACCAACTGCGTCACACATACCTAGGCCTAGTCTCAGCACACATACAGGCCACATTTTGTGTATGAATGGTGTTCTGTGTAGACTGTGGGTACATACCTCTGAGTTGTTTGACTCTGTGCTCGCTGTTGTCCTTCATAGGCACCATCTGCTGGGACATGTGAGGAGATGGCGGAATCCTCCGGTGTACCGACCGCTGGTGGACCTGTCGACAATGGAGGGAAGAAATTTGATTATCACCTACAGGTTTGACCGTGCCACAATCCAGGAACTGTGTACCCAGTTGGAGCCAGACCTGATGTCAGCTATCCGCCATGCCACAGGAATCCCCCCTCAAGTGCAGGTGCTATCATTGCTCCATTTCCCTGCTAGTGAGTCTTTTCAAACAACTGTGGCCATGGCATCAGGGATGTCCCCGCCTATGTTTTCCAACGTATTGTCCAGAGTGTTGTCTGCCCTGCTGAAACACATGCGGAGCTACATCGTTTTCCCTCAGGTGGAGGATTTGCCTACAGTGAAAGGTGACTTCTATGCCCTTGGACATAGCCCCAACATCATAGGTGCCATTGATGGGACCCATGTGGCTTTGGTCCCCCACCACAGGAGTGAACAGGTGTACAGGAACCGGAAGAGTTATCATTCCATGAATGTACAGATGGTATGTTTGCCAGACCAGTACATCTCCCAGGTGAATGCCATGTTCCCTGGCTCAGTGCATGACGCCTACATCCTGCGGAATAGCAGCATCCCTTATGTGATGGGTCAACTCCAGAGGCACCGTGTGTGGCTATTAGGTGACTCTGGTTACCCCAACCTGTCATGGCTACTGACCCCAGTGAGGAATCCCATGACAAGGGCAGAAGAAAGCTACAATGAGGCCCATGGGCAAACTAGGAGGGTGATGGAGCGGACCTTCGGCCTCCTGAAGGCCAGGTTCAGGTGTCTGCATATGACAGGTGGATCCCTTTTCTACTCACCAAAGAAGGTGTGCCAGATCATCGTGGCCTGCTGTATGCTTCACAACTTGGCTTTGCGATGACAGGTGCCTTTTCTGCAGGAGGATGGTCCAGATGGCGGTGTTGTGGCAGCTGTGGAGCCTGTGGACAGTGATGAGGAGGAAGCAGAAGAAGAAGAGATGCAGAACAGAGACTCAGTCATCCAGCAATATTTCCAGTGAAACACAGGTGAGAATACATTCCTGCCTACTACATGTACTTTTACACTTCTACCTCTATCCTGTCTGTCGATTTCACCCAGTGTATGGTCACTGAGTTGTCACTTTCCCTTAGGGTTTCACAGGTGTGGGTCCCAACGTGTGTCATCTGCTGAGATTCCTCATGGACTAGAGCTGTGTGACATCGGTATGTTGACATTACTATTTCATGAACATTTTGTCACTGTAATTGCGAATACCCTATTTCGAAATCACAGACAGACTCCAGATCTTTTGGTTCTTTAGGTGTGTTTATTTAAATACAAAATATTGGAGGGGGAAGTTAAATGGTAAGGGGTGATGGCGGAGGAGTGTCCATGGCAGAGTCCAGTCTATTAGTCTCACAGGTGCATTGCCCATATGAGCATAGGAAGTGGAGCTGAGGCAGTTTCAATATGGACAGGGTGACAAAGTGGGACAGTGGGATGAAAATCATGGTGGTCTCATTTCTTGGCGGGGGTCTTGGCATCATGCTCTGTCTTGTTCCTGGATCTCAGGGACCGTTTGCAGGGTGGTCCTCTGTCTGCAGGGGGTGGGGTGCTGGTGTGGTGGTCCTGTGGCGGTGCCTCCTGTCCACTAGCGCCGGCAGAGGTGGTGGGCAGTTCATCATCCATGCTAGTGTCAGGGGCCCCTTGTAGTGCCACAGTGTCCCTCCTGGTGTTGAGTACTTCCTTCAGCACCCCTACGATGGTGCCCAGGGTGGAGCTGATATTTCTGAGTTCCTCCCTGAACCCCAAATACTGTTCCTCCTGCATCCGCTGGGTCTCCTGAAACTTGGCCAGTACAGTTGCCATCGTCTCCTGGGAGTGGTGGTAGGCTCCCATGATGGAGGAGAGGGCCTCGTGGAAAGTGGGTTCCCTTGGCCTATCCGCCCCCTGTCGCACGGCAGCCCTCCCAGTTCCCCTGTGTTTCTGGGCCTCCGTCCCCTGAACCGTGTGCCCACTGCCACTGCCCCCAGCTCCCTTTTGTTGTTGGGGTGGTGAGTTATCCTGGGTTCCCTGTAGTGGTGGACACACAGCTGATTGACGTGTCCTGGGGACGGAGGTATGGGCCCGCTGGGTGGGTGCTGTGCTGGTGTTTCCAGAGGGGGGAAGGTCTGTGGTGGCCTGTGACTGTGTGAGGGGAACCGGCTGTCCCAAGGCCCACGATGGTCCGGGCTGGTCATCTAGATCAGTTGGACAGAGCTGCTGTCATCACTGTGGGCCTCTTCTGTGGGTGGGGTGGAGATGTCTGGACCCTCCTGTCTGGTGACGTTAGGTAGTGGTCCTGCAGGGGTGGAAAGGCATGATTATTGCATCTGTGTGTGTCATGGTGTGCAATGGGTGGGTGACCGTGTACCCCAGTGCTGGCATTCCTGTGTGGGAACTTGTGTGATAATGGTTTAGGGGGGTGTATGGGTATGTGCAGTGGGCATGCTTCAGTGATGGGTGTCCGTGTGTTGTTGTTGCATGCAGGGCTTGGTGTTGGGATGTGTGGTTTGTGATATTGGTACATTTGTGATGAGTTGGAGTGATAGGGGTGGGGGCGAGGGTGGGGGTATGTGATAGCATGCAGGTAGGATGGGGGATGTAATAGATAAGATTTGACTTACCAGAGTCCATTCCTCCACCGACTCCTGCGAGGCCCTCAGGATGCAGAATCGCCAAGACCTGCTCCTCCCATGTTGTTAGTTGTGGGGGAGGAGGTGGGGGTCCGCCGCCAGTCCGCTGAACCGCCAGGTGGTGTCTTGAGACCACGGAACGCACCTTCCCCCGTAGGTCGTTCCACCTCTTCCTGATGTCCTCCCGATTTGTTGGGTGTTGTCCCACTGCATTGACCCTGTCGACTATTTTTCACCATAGCTCCATCTTCCTTGCAATTGAGGTGTGCTGCACCTGTGGTCCAAATAGCTGTGGCTCTACCATGACCCTGAGCTCCTCCTCCGAGAACCTGGGGTGTCTTTGCCGTGCCATGGGGTGGGGTAGGTGATGTGTGGGGTGGTGTTTGTGGTGATAAGTGTGGTGATATATAGTGGTGTGTGGTGTTTTGTGCTTGGAAGTTGTGTGGGTTATGGTGTTGTTTGCCTGTGGATGCTAGTTTGTTGATGGTGGTGTCTCTCTCTGGCCTTCTCTCTGTAATTGTGGTCGTAGGGGTTTGTGGGTGATGTGGGTGTGTGTTTTATATTGTATTGGGTGTGTGGGGGGAGTGGTGTGTGTATGTGTTTCAGGTGTGTGTATTTCGAATTGTCCAATGTGGTGGTGTTTTAGAGATGTGTGTGTATTTTGAGCGTGGCAGTGTGTACCGCCAATGGAATACCACGGTTGAAAGACCGCCGCGTGTATTCGTGGGTCGTGATAGTGTGGGCATATTTCTTTTAGCGTGACGGTGGAGGTTTTGTTTTCGCCAGTTTATCACTGACCTTTGGTGTGGCGGACTTGTGTGGGTGTCTGAATTTTGTCGGATTCCGAGATGTGGGTCATAATAGCTGTGGCGGAATTCCGCGGCGGTGTGTTGGCGGTCTTCTGCACGGCGGTAAGCGGCTTTTACCGCCAATATTGTAATGACCCCCGATATCTTTAGCAAGATAATACTTTTTATACAATTTGCTTGGCTCACATATCAATAAGGCAGAAGCTTATTCCTGTATATGGTAGCCTTAATCCCAGACAAACATTTATACGTTTTTTTTCATATAAATCATCCATGTAATGCAGAACATTTATCCTAAGATATTTTGGGGGTGATTCTTACCTTGGCGGGCGGCGGAGGCCGCCCGCCAAAGTACCCCCGCCAAAACACCGCACCGCGGTCGTCAGACCGCTGCGGTGATTCTGGGTTTTCCACTGGGCTGGCGGGCGACCGCCAAAAGGCCGCCCGCCAGCCCAGTGGAAAACAACCTTCCCACGAGGACGCCGGCTCTGAATGGAGCCGGCGGAGTGGGAAGGTGCGACGGGTGCAGTTGCACCCGTCGCGAATTTCACTGTCTGCAATGCAGACAGTGAAATTCAAAGTGGGGCCCTTTTACGGGGGCCCCTGCAGTGCCCATGCCATTGGCATGGGCACTGCAGGGGCCCCCAGGGGCCCCACGACACCCCATACCGCCATCCTGTTCCTGGCGGCAGAGGATGGCGGTATGGGGTGTCAGAATCCCCATGGCGGCGCAGCGAGCTGCGCCGCCATGGAGGATTCTTTTGGGCAGCGGAAAACCGGCGGGAGACCGCCGGTTTTCCACTTCTGACCGCGGCCAAACCGCCGCGGTCAGAATGCCCTGCGGGGCACCGCCAGCCTGTTGGCGGTGCTCCCGGCAACCCTGGCCCCGGCGGTCCATGACCGCCGGGGTCAGAATGACCCCCTTTGTCCTTTACACTGTCTCGCATGGCCCAGGCTGAGACATGTTCCAAATTATTATCTCTCTTTTAAGACAATAAATGTAAGGCCTAGTCAACCATCAGCTTTGGAAAAGCTTCAGTCCTTGTTGCTGAAACCAGAAGACAGTGTTTACGTAGCTAAACTTTATGCTTACTGTAAGAAACTGGGCTATTAGTTTAGGAGGGGTAAAAATACTAATCCAAATCCCTGTCAGGGTAAACACATATAGGGGGTCATTACGACATTGGCGGTCTTTTGAAAAGACCGCCGAGGCTGCGGGAGACAGAATACCGCCATTGACGGCGGTATTCCTGTCTCCCTATTATGACACTTCCGCTGGGCCAGCGGACGGTAACAGTGTTACTGTCCACTGGCCCAGCGGAAATGTCACATCAACATTGCAGCCGGCTCGTAATAGAGCCGGCGCAATGCTGATGTGCAGCGGGTGCAGTAGCACCCGTCGCGCATTTCACTGCCCGAAATTCGGGCAGTGAAATGCGCGACGGGGCTATGTCTGTACGCCCCTGCACTGCCCATGCCAAGTGCATGGGCAGTGCAGGGGCCCCCAGTGGTACCCCAAGTCCCCTTACCGCCGGCCTTTCAATGGCGGTGTGTACTGCCACGGACAGGCCGGCGGTCGGGGACTCATAATCCCCAGGGCAGCGATGCTTGCACCGCTGCCCTGGGGATTATGACCTCCAGGCGGAATCCTGGCGGGACAATGGAGGGGCCGGCGGTATGGCCCATAGTCACTAAATTGACCTGATCTCAACCTCCTGGAAGCTGTGACACGGAGCAGACATGCTAAACTTTGAGGCAATGATTAAACTATTTCTCCACTATTCAAACAGTGATAAAGTAAAAACACAACACAACACAAATCCCAAACAAATGTACAAAAGTAGAGTAAATGTTAATAAATAAAATGAAACAAACACATAAAAAATACAATGAGGGGAACTGGAGTTTCTTTACAGTTTAAAAAAGCACCAAAAAGCATTAATCACCAACCTCATTCTTCTGGTTGTACTTTACCGATACTGAAGAGCAAGTTGAGGCTGATTGTGATAGGGTGAGGGTTGAACATCTCAGTCTCTGAAATGGCAGTCAAAATCCTCAGTCTGGAAAGGCAGCTGGGCCAAAGATTGTTCCACATTGTGGGATAGCACTGAATGAGGACCTGGACATCCTGGTGAAGCTGTTGACTTTTGACAGGAGAGCTCAGAGTAGGAGAAATTTAAATTTCTCTTCCAGAGAACGTCCTTTGTTGGCTAGATACTTTTCACACTTTCGCCCAGTGGAGAATTCTACCTTTTTTTTTTAGGAGCTTGGATTCCTTCAGCGGACCAGACAAAGGCTCCACAAGCCCGGATACTTGCTCCACGAGGTCCCCCTAAATCGGATTTGCTGCTGAAGAGAAGAACATTGTGGGGAGCCATGGGGATCTGTGACCCAGCGGCAATGACCTGCATTGGATGGCTTAGCAGGTTTGTCCTTGTTACCTGTCTGTTCTCAATGCAAAAACTTGACAAAAAGATTTTAAGTTCCAGGTTTCAGGAAGTATTGTTAGTAGTATACATTGCCATTAGCTAAGGGTTCAGGACCTTGGGGACAGCCCTTGGGGATCAAGACTCACTCCAGCAGAGATTAGCAGCAGGGTATATGGTAGGTCGCGTTGTAATTGGTAGGCTGGCAATGCAGGAAAAGAGAATCTTGGTGCTTGTTGTGTCCCTGTAGCCCAAACAGGAGGTCATCCTTATGACTCTTGGAGTCCACTTCTTTGTCCTGGGTACATGAAGAGGAGTTGGTCCAATCTTAAGGGCTCTTTTTGGGTCACAGAAAAGAGGTCCAAGCTCCTCCGTTCATCCACATGTCCAGATACTGTTCTGAGGAGGAGACTGTGGGTGTCTCATTTATGCCTGGTACCGTCCTGTGGGTGTGGTCAACTCTTGGCAACTCCCTAGCCAATTGGGTAAACGTTTCCTGTGGTAACCCCACCTACTTGTGCAGCACCTCCTCTGTGCCATGTTGCAACCAATTGCACAGAGCCTCTTTCTGATGAAAACCATTATGCAAAACATTTATTCCTCTGTGCAGAGCTTCTGTGCCCACCCTAGAGGTGTGACCAAGGAAATGAGCAATCCCTTTTCTTTGGTCACTCAAAACTAGTTCTGGGTACAGCTGTGTCCTATTGTCATTGGTGCCTGGTTCATTAGAGGGACAAATAAGGAGGCTTGCCCAGGTGTTAGTTACATCTGCCTGTGAAAGGGAAGGCCTCTTTGAAGTTAATTAAGTTCTTGGGTACTGCCCAGATGGCCATCCTTCCAGAGAAGCAGAACATTTCTCCAGTGTAAGAAATTGGGCTTTCTGGTTAAGTGGGGTGTGAGCACTGGTCAATCAGCAACCACAATCTTTGTCAGGGTGAGGCACAAGCCAATCCTAAATTAATCTGTGCTCAACCCTCTTAAAGCCTATTACTGAACAGTAAGACTTAACTTAGAGGAAATGTGTAAAGTATTTGTGCAACACATCAAACATTAACAAAGTGAAAACACACCAAGAATTAGAAGAACACAGCAGAACCTAATAAATAAAACAAGACCAAGTTTACCAACATTCAATCAGTAGAACTGGAGTTATGAACTTTTAAAAATTAAGTATAAAACAGTGCCAAAAAGCACAAAGCACCAACCATGGCAACCTGGTCATGTGGGACCGGGAGAATGTCACAAGTTCAAGCTGACCGTGATAGAGCATGGGCCAGATACAGGGATCAGGTTAGTCCGACTGAAAAGTTACCTGCTCAGTCTAGCAACAAGAGTCCCATTTGCAGTGGAGGAAGTCATGAGCAGCAGGGAAGCATCGCTGATGTTCGTCGCAGAGCAAAGAGCAGACTGGGGATCGCGGGTAGTTGCTACTATAGTCAGAAACTGTTAGGGATGTGGAAGATTGAGCCAGTGCCTAGCAGTTTCACTCCAACTGAGCTGTTGATGCTGTTGTCTGAAGGGCCTTACTTTGTCAGGCTGTGTGAGCTACAAGGATTCCTTGCCACCAGGTCTGTTTATGGTTGCAAAGAGCCCATATACCTCAATTCAGCCTCCTTGAGGCAACACCAAGGGTCCAGGACCTGAGGTGCGCCACATGAGGTCAGGAGCTTGCTCCAGCTGGATCTGGGTGCTGGTGCAGGTGTTTATGAGCCTGTTATGTCCCTGTGATTGAGAACGGGAGGCCATCAGACTAGCCCATGGAGTCACTCTGGGGTTCTGGGATCATGAGGGACAAAAGGCAGCAGGCAGTAGGGAAGCACAGCAGTCCAGTACAGTGGCAGTCATTCTTCCTGCAGAGAATCAACAGATCCATGAATGTACTGAAATGGTGGTGTCAGAGGTCTGGTACTTATACCCAGTTGTGCTTTAAAGCAGGCATTTAAAGTTCACCGGTGACCTGCCTTCATGGCCTTGGATCCAGACTAACTACAGGGGGTATGCAGACCTTTGTGTGGAGGGAAGACACAGCCTATTCAGGTGTAATGGGGCTGTGTCCAGCCCCTAGCTTTCATCCTGCCAATGATGGCCAATCCAGGCATACCTAAGCTCCCTATTGTGTTTGGCAGTCTATGAGGACTACAAAAAGCCCAAATGTCAGCAACAGCCAGTCATTTGACAAGAGACATGCTACGGGTACTGAATGACTAGGCAACACAATTACAACTTTCTAAAAGTGTCATTTTCAAAATTGTAATTGAAAATCTGATTTCACCACAAGTTAAGATTTCTCATTACAATTGCAAAGACACCAAACATGAACTGGTTACCTGCTCGCCTTCAGCTTATTAAATGTTAGTCTGTGGGAGAGGTAGGCTTTTCATCAGTGACTAACACATTTAAGAGTTTTTTACTACGAGGACACATAAAACTCAAAAGTGCATGTCCTACCTTTTAAATACTTTTCTCCCTGCCCTCTGGGCTATTTAGGGCCTACCCTAGGGGTGACTTATATTTATTCAAAAGGAAGGTTTTGGCCTGGTGCAGGAATGGCAACCTTTTTACGGTAATTGATATAATTATAATTGGCCAAGACAACCTACCTGTAAAACCCTAGGTAGGGCATGTAGGTTTAGAGACCCTAGAGGACTTAATACACTTAAGTTGGCACTGCTGTGGTGTCTGGTATCATTTTAAAGCCAGGCCTGCCTCACCGGCTTGTTTTAAATGAAACTATGTCCAAATTCTGGTTTGGAATCAAAAGTACTTCCAAAGTCCAAAAAAGTACTTGCAAAATCCCAAACTACCATTTTTAAAATGAATAAGTCACCCCTAAGGTCTACCTAGGTGCCCCAAGGGTAAGGTGCCTTGATATAAAAAGCAGGGACAATATAAAATATGATTTATATACACTGGTAAGGAAAAACAGTCAAAATTGTTTTCCCTATTGTAGAGCTGTGAGCCCCAAAGGCTAACAAGGGAAGGCTTTATTAAACTTAATATTGTCTAACTTTTGATTGGGCTACCTAGCCATCTCCTTCAAAATATCAAAATAAAGATTGCAATTAATCTAACAATTACCAAGGTTGGATTAATTATAACTATTACAGGAGAGCAGTTTTAGAACGTACTATTCGAAAGTTACCTAAAGCAGCCTTGGAGTAGCCTCTTCTGATTTGTCACACTTTTACAGCCTCAGCAAGATACTACTTGAGTAGATGTGATGGGATCTGGGGCTCTAACAATACAGCCATTTGGTGGGAGGAGATTTGACAGACATCACAAAACCCAGGCCAGCCCACACTTCCTTGATCCCCAGCCAGATGGGAACCCCCTAATTAGATTAGGAGAGGGACTGGAAGGGGAGTGTAGTTAGATGTTAGCCATACCTCTGGGTTACACAGACACACACACCAAGGAGATATTTTATCCATTTTGATGTTTGTCAAAACATTGCATTTGGAACAAAAATATTTTTCAGGAAGTGGTCAAAGCAGAGTGGGGTAACTTTACTCTTATTAGTTGGATTTTGCCCCGCCTCTTACCAGCCCAGAATGAAGGATAAATATGGGAGAGCTGCAGAAGCCCCTCCGATCACTTCTTGGAACATCAGAGGAAGAGAGACTGCCCTGCTGGACCTTTGGACTGCACCACAGAAGGCTTGCACTCTGAAGGACTGCATCTGCTGCACCCACAAGGCTCCACAAGAAAGGGCTGTGCCTGACTCAAATGAAAAGGAATGGACTCCCTGATCAGCAACAGGCACAACAGAAGTGGAAGAGTCACCTGCCAAGCCAAAGAGAAAATCACGCCAGCTGATCAGTTGAAATTGGATTTTCCCTGGACTGTGCAGGTACATTGTGGGAAATTGAGCCCTAGCCGGCAGGAGGCTGTCCAGAGTCTCTAAACGCTTGGCTAGTGCTAATGGACCCTTATTTCCCCCAACGAAACTCCGAAGGAACAAGATCTCATAGTTTGGAAACTTTCTGCAAAGCTTTACAGAAAAGCTCCAATAGGAGGCTGGCTCAATGTTGAGAGTCAAACCTCTGTTGTTGACTTGCAAATCAGCCTGACCACACAAATTTGTCTCGCTGAAATCTCCGGAGCTCCTTGCAATTGACACTGAGGACAAAGACTTTCAAAAGCTCACCAAAGCATTGCACTGCAGCAGGCCACCATTTTCTAATCTAACTCCAAGTCTGAGGAACCTGAGGACTCATTGTCGAGAGAAAAGCTCCAAGAAAAAAGACTTAAGTCTGAACGTAACTTTTGACTAGGACCTAGCCCTCAACCTATACAACCTCCATCATAGTCAGCCTAAAACTTTGACTTTGTCCCAGTCCAGCACAACCAAATAGCCACAAATGGGGCTTTATGCTTTTTGGCACTGGAATAGACAATATTTTATTTAATCTTTAGAAATTCATATCTCTTGAATGGATTTTTCCCATTTTGGTTTAACTTTTTTTGAAAAGCATAATCTCTACTTTTATAAATTGGTTTTGGATTTGTATTGCATTGTATCTTTTACTTATATACTGTTTTGATGGTATTAAGTGCTTTACACATAACGGTCTCCTAAATTAAGACTGTTTGCTAAACTGCTAAGAATAGACCAAGGATTCATTTACTGAGGCTTGACTGGGCCTATTAGTGATTGAGGTATTATAACTATAGCTAATGGTGAATACCCCTACCTACTAAGAACCTAATTTTTGTACACCTGGTAAGAGATTTATTTTGCCATGTCAAAATGGCATCGTAATCTGCACACCCAAGATGTAATGGCAGGCCTGAGACATGTTTAAAGGGCTGTTTAAGTGGGTGGCACAATCAAGTGCTGCAGGTCCACAAGTAGCATTTAATTTATAGGCCCTGGGTACATGTAGCACCACTTTATTAGGTATTTATAAGTAAGTTAAATATGCCAATTGGAAATGAGACAATGTTGTCATATTTAAGGAGGGGGGGTACATGCACTTTAGCACTGGCTAGCAGTGTTAAAGAGTGCAGAGTACTAAGGCCAGCACAAACAAGATCAGCAAAAATGAAGGAGGAAGGCAAAACATTTGGGGGAAGTCCAACCTGAGGACTGACAAGTCTAACACATACACCGAAGGCCTTTGCCTGAGCTCTGGAAGTAAGCTCCCACCTCATGAAAGGAACTATTCAGCTTCGCAGTGACAGTTAATGCTCAGACAAATACACCTCCAGAGGCTTAAGGGATTAAAAACGTTGTTGACTGGGAACTGGGGACATGCACATTGCCATTAATTTGCATAGAAATGAGCAGCCCACTATTATGCTATACATATCTGCACATACATATTTTTTTATCAAAACCTGATGCCCAAATTCACTATAGTTTAATTATGGTTTAGCATGACATTGAGGTATAGTAGTGCAAAAATTAATGGCTTCAACTTTGTAGAGCAAATGCCACTCTGGCACTGACGTAGTGCCAATTTATTTTTTCATTGTGCAGCATTCTGGCCTTCTACTATTTGCAGACCGGAATATAATTGGAAGGGATCAGCGCAAAAAGCCCTTGAACTGGACACAAAGCCCATCAACTGAGAAAGCATGCATAACTGAGCGTCAAATCCTAACACCGAATGAAACCAGGCAAGTAAGGTGCAAGATAATATTACATGATATTCCCAATCATAAAGTGTACTTAAAATTAAATTACATATTTGACATAACTTCTATTTGAAGGTCCTCAGCACATAGGAGTTTCTACTAATGGATGCACTTCAATTACAAATTCCATGCAGGACACTGTTGCCTCAACTATGTGCCTTGGCGCCACACTGCATTCTGCTAAGCCAGTATTTTTGTACTAGTGCTACTGACAACATCATTGGTGTGCAGCTCTTTATACATTTAAACTTGGTCACTCATGCAGTCCTGCAGTTTCTTATGCAGCCCTCCACTACATGAACAATAAGGAACCTGGGGTTCAGATATTCATCTCGAAGTACATACTTCCATTAACAGTCTAAAGCTCAGTAGGTGGAGGTCAGGCTCCTGCGTATCTTACCTCAAGCTCTGGGCTTCACTAATTGTTGGACTTTTTGCCTTACGCAGGGTCATCCCCAGTCTTTTTGCCTCCTTCCTCCTGGTTTTTCTGACCTCTCACTGTTGGCTCTAGGACTCTGAGCACTTTATCACTGCTGACCAGTGCTAAAGTGCAGGTGCTCTCCCATCTAAAGTTGGTATGATTGGGTTATACCTAATTGGTATATTTAATTTACCTATAAGTCCCTTGTACAAGTGGTATCTCTATACCCAGGGCCTGTAAATTAAATATTACTAGTGGACCTGCAGCGCTGCTTGCGCCACCCACTGAAGTACACTTTCAAACCTGTCTCAGGCCTGCTAGCGCAGGGCCTGTGTGCGCAGTTTTCTGCCACAGGGACCTGGCATCTAAACTTACTTGCCAGGCCCAGAACTCCCCTTTTACTACATGTAAGTCACCCCTAAGATACGCCCTAGCTAGCCCTATGGGCAGGGTGCCATGTATGTAGAAAAGCAGGACATGTGCCATATTGCATGGCCTGTCCTGGTAGTGACAAACAGCCTAACTGGTGTCTCACTGCTGTGAGTGCTGCCTTCTCATAGGATTGCATTAGAAATGCCCTGCCTTATGTGTAAGGGGTATTGTCTGATTTATGAGGGGTAGCGTAGGCGTGTTTGGTATGGTTGTGATGGTGATAATAAATGCTGCTTACTGGTGTGGGTTTATTTTTTATTACTATCACAGAAATGCCACTTCTAGAAAGTGCGCATTTATCTGTGCTTATGACTCTGGTGTTTTGCAGCTTGACTCCAATCCACGTCTGGGCAGAGTAACAGTTGGGGCTTTGTGCATACTTTACAGACAGCCTGTACACAGGGAGGGTGGAGGTGTCACAGAGGTGCATCTGCATACTTAATAGTCTTCCTGGGCTGAGAGAAAGGAGAGGCGAGGCACACCTGCATTTGTAAAGACTGTGCCCTGGCCTCACACAATAGGGTCGTTAACCCCCCACTGATGTTTGGAGCCTATGCTGAAAGGAGAGAGGGGGCACTCCCAGAACCAGTTGTAACTGTCTGGAACCTCCTCTCCCTACCATTGTACAACACTGTAAGAACTAACTATAAGTACAGGGGAATTTTCACCACAATTTGGAGACTCTTGGAATCATCTTGGAACTGGACACCAAAGGCTGAAAGGACTCACCAGGAACCGCCATGGACTGCTGCTGCTGTGCTGACCTGTGACCTGCCTGGTCACTGTGAAGGACTTGACACTTGCTGCCTTTCCCTTGTGCTGGCCTGTAGCTGGGCCCTCCACCTGAGGACCTTTTCTTAAGATTCTGCTCACCAGGGGCAGGGTGCTGTGGCCCCCGACACCTGCATCCTTTTCTTCACAAGGGGTGCTTCTCCGTGGTTGCGGCTGCCATAGCGCTGATTGCAGCGCGCTTATGGAGCCTTGGGAGCTCGTAGGCTCCTTGCTGCATTGTGCCCCTTTAAATAAGATCACTGCAGCGGCCCGGGAAGCTGGAACAGCCACTCGCGCACCGCATCGGGTGCAGGCGAGTGTCTGCTCGGGTCCCAGGAAGGGTCTGAACTTCTTGTGGCTTCACGGCAGGACCAGGTGAAGGCGCGGGGAGTGTACCCTTCCCCCTGGCCTCTGCATTAGGAGCAGGATGCTCCTTTTCTGCTGTTAGGTAAAACAGGCATTATTGTGCCCCCCCCCTTGGTGGAAGGGCCAATGGAGGCCGGGGGGGCGCCCAGAGATCGCGGGTCCCGGGAGGGGCCTGTCATTAAACTGGAGGGGATGCGTGGTGCCCCCCTCCTGCCCTAAGTTGTTTTTGCTGGCTTTGGCCCCCCTTGTGAGGGCCGGTTGAGGCCCTGGGGGGCCCCCAGTAATCACGGTCCCCGGAGGGGCTTGTCTATAAAAGAGAGGAGGTGCATGTCGCCCTCCTCTGACCCCAGATTATAAGGGAGACCCCCGTTTTGCACATAGGAGCGCCACGGGCCCCATTGTTCGCCTTCTAGGCACTGGAGGTGCCTTCATCCAACCAGGTACTGTTTAAAGGACCAATATAGTTGCAATCCAAAGTTCTTACTATAGACTTTGCGCATTTATATATTGCCTACCTGTTTTTTTTTATGGTGTCTTTTATACACATGTATGCAAATGTTCCTTTTATGGGCATGACTTGCTAATATGTTTCCCTAACTTGCCATATGTTTTCTAATGTTCCTACAATGGGCGTTTTATGATATTCTTATGACAAGTGTTCTAATGTGATAACGTGTTTCCTGACTACTGCTTATGTTGCAGAATACTGAGTAACCTGTGTGTTATGTGTGACTACTGCTAATTTGCAGAGTAACTAATGTGTAACGTTCTGACAACTGCTAAGGTAGCAGGATAGTACTGATATGTGATGTTTGGTATGATAATTGCGTTGTGTACAATACAGTATATTTTCATATAGGGGGTCATTCTGACCCTGGCGGCCGGTGACCGCCAGGGTCACCGACCACGGGAGCACCGCCAACAGGCTGGCGGTGCTCCCGAGGGCATTCTGACTGCCGCGGTTCAGCCGCGGTCAGAAAGGGTAAACCGGCGGTCTCCCGCCGGTTTACCGCTGCCCCAGTGAATCCTCCATGGCGGCGGAGCGCGCTCCGCCGCCATGAGGATTCAGACACCCCCTACCGCCATCCTGTTCATGGCATGGGCACTGCACCGTAAGAGGGCCCCAAAAAGTATTTCAGTGTCTGCTTTGAAGACACTGAAATACGCGATGGGTGCAACTGCACCCGTCGCACCCCTGCAACTACGCCGGCTCAATTCTGAGCCGGCGTCCTCGTTGCAGGGGCATTTCCTCTGGGCCGGCGGGCGCTCTTTTGGAGAGCGCCCGCCGGCCCAGAGGAAATGTTTGAATGGCCGCCGCGGTCTTTTGACCGCGGTGCGGTCATTTGGCGGCGGTACCTTGGCGGACGGCCTCTGCCGTCCGCCAAGGTTAAAATCACCCGCATAATCTGGTGTTGTGTTTCCTTTGTGGTGGGGATATTGCGTCACATGTGTTGTGTATGTTGTGCAAATGCTTTACACATTGCCTCTGGGTTAAGCCTGACTGCTCGTGCCAAGCTACCAAGGGGGTGAGCAGGGGTTATCTTGGGCGTGTAACTCCCTTGCCCTGACTAGAGTGGGTAAGTTCTGCCTGGCTGAGGTGCATACCCTAGCCAACCAGAAACCCCATTTCTAACACTAATCATAAGATTTTTGTCTTCTATTCATGTTTATATTTTGTTTCTTCCCTTTTCCTTTATATTGAAACATGTGTAAATACCATAATATGTTAGTTATGAGCACAGTGGCTGAGGCAGCATTATTCCTAGTGCCCGAACACATAAAGTATGCACTGCTAGTACTACTTTGACACATCCCTGTCACAGGTTTGGGCTAATCGGTATCTTAAAACATGGAAGACCCCGAACTGCACTACCCCCGTAGATAGTCACAAATAGCTGTTTGTTATCAGATTTTTAAAGGAAATGGAGCACCACAATGTAGATTCCACCCTCTACATGCACTGTACTCTCGTGTTTATGATAAGTAGTCCATGTATTCAATGTGAGCCTTAACTCATTTCACTCTGTTTCACCTTTATGTAGTATCGTGGATAAACATTGCTGTGGACAATTAGAAATTACGTTCTATTGGAGGGAATAAATAACCCATGTTTACACATTTATTGGATATTCTTGTTATATTGATGACAGCTTTCTTTCAGGTGGTCAAATAATGCTATAATGTTCTTTGATTTTGATTCTTGAGTAAACGTAGCTTGACATTAGACCTTAGTTGAGTGTTACACATTTTGAAATTCTTATTATGCCAGTATTTCTTTCTTTACAGGTGATTTATCAAGTCCCTTTTTAGGCAGAGAAAGGCTCATTATTTCGTTTTAGTTGTTAGTGAGGCAGGAAGATGAAATGTTGGCAGCAGTTGTATAGGAATGACACTGAAAGGAGTCTCCTGTACCTGGTGTAGCAGGAAGATACAACTCTGAAGGACGAGCAGACGTGTACCTAGTTGTAATGGGGAAGGAATTCAGAGTGTTGCCAGCTCCCGGCAAATGCCACCATGGCACTGGCTGCATATTGTTGGAGTGAGATATGGAGGTTCTGGGACCTTGAATTGTGCTTTTCCTGACTTTGAAGAGAGATCTCTCTACCTTCTGATTCCATGAGTGTGAAACGTTATGCTAAATGCTTTTTCATTTCCTCTGAACTTCTACTGAAGTTCATAAGATGCTGACACGTTCCTCCATTCCTCTTTGGAAAATCCCTTCCCACTTTCATTTCTTAAATTACCTACGGCTAGTTTCTTTAAGGATCACTTGATCTGGATAATTTGCATTCTATACATATTATTTGTATTCTGTATTTCATAATACTAAAATTCAGAGCGTTTGAGTGCCTTAACGTTTTTCTTGTAATTATATATTTCATTAATCAATGCTTATTTTGCTGATTGAGATGAACTAATAATTCTAAAGTAAACCTTTATGGTTTCATACCATCCTCTCTCTCTTTATTGTGGATCTGAATTGGATGAATTGAAAGGTAAATTAATTCTGATTGCTAGCTCTCCCTCAGCACTTCATGTCGACTACCAAAGGTCCATAACAAAAGTGTGTTTGATGACTTTACCAGGGGACTGAGATTTAAAAGTCCTCACTCCATCAGGACAGTCCAGTGAATGATGTCACAGTAAGGCCCTCATTACAACCCTGGCGGTAAATCTCGCTTACCGCCATGGCGAAGGCCGCCAACATACCGTGACCACGGCGGAGTTCCGCTACGGTTATTATGACCCCCACAGAGAAATCCACCACTATACGGACACCCACACAAGTCTGCCAGATCAAAGGTCAGTGATGAACTGGCGATATCAAAACCCACACCATCAGGCCAACAGGAATACGCCCACAGTATCACGACCCATGAATTAACGTGGCGGTCTTACAATCGTGGTAAACCACTGGCGGTACACACCGCTGCGCTCAAAACACACACACACTTACAAAACTCCACCACGTTGGACAATTCAAACTACACACACCTGACACGCATACACCCACCACACCCACACACTCACACCACTATAAAACACACACCCACATTACCCACAACCCTTTCAACAAACAAATTAGAATAAGCAGAGAGAGAGAAAAGCAAAGACCGCACCATCACCCAGAGACACAGAACACCATCATACATACACCATCCACACACATCACATAATACATTCCAACACAGCACCCCACACATCACCTCACACATCACTCACACCACATCATGGCACCTCAAAGACACCCCAGGTTTTCTGAGGAGGAGCTAAGGGTCATGGTGGAGGAAATCATCCGGGTAGAGCCACAGCTATTCGGATCACAGGTGCAGCAGACCTCCATTGCAAGGAAGATAGAGCTATGGCGGAGGATCGTGGACAGGGTAAACGCCGTGGGACAGCATCCAAGAACCAGGGATGACATCAGGAAGAGGTGGAACAACCCACGGGGGAAGGTACATTCTGTGGTTTCAAGACACCAGATTGCTGTACAGAAGACTGGCGGTGGACCCCCACCTCCTCCCCCACAACTAACAACATAGGAGGAACAAGTCTTGACGATCATGCATCCTGAGGGCATTGCAGGAGAAGCAGGAGCACTGTACTCTGGTAAGTCAAAACTTTACTACTTTATCCCCCCCACCCTACCTGCATGCCATCACAAACTCCCACTCCTAACCTCACCCCCATCACTCCAACACCTCACATATACCCCACTATCACAACCCACTCCTCCCAATACCAAGCAGTGCATGCAACAACAATGCATGGACACCCATCACAGACCTGCATGTAGACCCATCACCACAGCATTCACACTCGATTGACTCACCCAGCCCACATAATCACCAATCACACAAGGCCAAGGCGACAGTGCAAGCACATTTATACAGGGAAATACACCCATTGCACAAGATGGCACACACAGATACAATAACAATGCATTTGCATCCCAACAGGACCTCTACCCAACGTCACCGGACAGGAGGAGCCAGCCATACCCAGTCTCCCCACAGAAGAGGCCCACAGTGATGACAGCAGCTCTGCATGCCTGGATCAGGATGACCAGCTTGGCCCATCTGGGACCTCTGGACAGTCGGTTACCCTGCCACAGTCCCAAACCACCACAGAACCTCCCCCCTCAGGAAACACCATCACATCACCCACCCAGCGGGCCCCTCCCTCTGTCCCCAGGACACATCAATCAGCAGTCGGTCCACCACTACAGGGATCCCAGGCAACCCCACTAACCCAGGACGATCAGGGACCTGGGGTCAGTGGTACATCGTTCAGGGGACAAAGGCACAGGGCAACAAGGAAGTTGGGAGGACTGCAGTGCGACGGGGGAGGAAAGGCCCAGGGAACCCACTCTCCACGAGGCACTCTCCAACATCATGGGAGTATACCACCATTTCCAGGAGACCATGGATGCAGTACTGGCCAAGTTTCAGGAGACCCAGCGGCTGCAGGAGTGACACTACAAGGGGATCAGGGATGACTTCATCAAAATCTACACCATCCTGGTCACCATAGCAGGGGTGCTGGCTGATATGGGCAAGACCATGAGGGAAGCAGTGGCTCAACAAAGGGCCCCTGACACTATCCAAACTGAGGAACAGCCTTCCACCTCCGCCGGCGCTAGTGGACAGGAGGCCCTGCCACAGGAACAACAGGCCACCAGCACCTGACCCCCTGCAGAAGGAGAACCACCCCGCAAACGGTCCCTGCGATCCAGGCAGAATGCAGAGAACATTGCCAAGACCCCCACCAGGAAATAAGAATCTCCTGATTGTCACCCTTCTGTCCCACTATGTCACCCTGTCCAACTTGAACTGCCATTACTCCCCTTCCTGTGCCCCATTGGACAATGCACCTGTGACACAAATAGACTGGATTCTACCATGGACCTTCCTCCACCATCAACCAAGCCCCTTGCACATACCCCTATACCCATTAGCAACTAAATAAACACCCTTTAATCAAATACTAATCTGGAGTCAGTCTGATCTTTCACAAATGTATTATTACAACATTAGCAACAAAAAGCAATGTAAATGTTCAATTACTCATACCAATGTATGACAGTTGTTGGGCAGCAGTACATATAGCAGAATGCAGAATGGGGTACCCAGATCTGCAAAAAGGAAATCCAAAGGGAGAAGTCAGTGTCCATAGACAGAGGTTGAGAGGCTGACATGTACAATGTCCTAAAGTATACTGAAATGTGAGGAGGAGTTACAGTCTCCTACCGGTGTGTCACTGGAAGTACTGCATGATGATGTTCGTTCTGTTGTCAATATCTTCTTCCTCTGCCTCCTCTTCCTCACTGTCCACATGCTCCACCGCTGCCACAAGACCATCACCAGACTCATCCTCCAGCAGAAAAGGCACCTGGCGTCTCAATGCCAGGTTGTGCAACATACAGCATGCCATGATTATATGACACACCTTCTTCAGTGAGTAGTATAGGGAGCCACCTGTTAGATGGAGGCACTGGAATCTGGCCTTCAGGAGGCTGAACGTCCTCTCAATAATACCCCTAGTTCGGCCATGTGCCTCATTGTAGCGGTCCTCTGCCCTTGTCCTGGCATTCCTCACTGGGGTCAGTAGCCATGCGAGGTTGGGGTAACCAGGCTCACCTGCAAATTTCAAGAGATAACTATTAGACACACACTGACCCTTAGGGACTACCCCATACCCAGACACCTACTCATACTGTGCGGGGACCTTGGGCTCACCTGGTAGCCACACCCAGTGCCTCTGGAGCTGGCCCATCACATAAGAGAAACTGCTATTCTGCAAGATATAGGCGTCATGCACAGAGCTAGGATACTTTGCATTCCATGGGAAGTGTACTGGTCCGCCAAACACACCATTTGCACATTCATCGAATGGTAGCTTTTTCTATTTCTGTACACTTGTTGATTCCTGCAGGGGGACAAATGCCACATGTGTACCATCAATGCCATCAATGATGTTGGGGATATGTCCAAAGGCATAAAAGTCAGCTTTCACAGTGGCCAAATCCTCCACCTGGGAGAACACGATGTAGCTGCGCATATGTTTCAGTAGGGCAGGCAAAACTCTGGTCAACACGTTAGAAAACATTGGCTGGGATATTCTAGATGACATGGCCACTGTAGTTTGAAAGGAGCCACTTGCCAGGAAATGGAGCACTGACAGGACCTGCACTGGAGGGGGTATACCTGTGGGCTGGTGGATTGCTGACATCAGGTCTGGTTCCAATTGGGCACACAGTTCTTGGATTGTGGCACGATCAGGTCTGTATGTGATTATGATCAGTCTGTCTTCCATTGTCAACAGGTCCACCAGGGATCTGCACACTGGAGGATGCCGCCATCTCATCATCTGCCCCATCGGTTGTAGCCTATGGAGGAGAACGGTGAGCAGAGGGTAATTTACCACATAGGTAGCACAACTGTGTCTGCAGTAATGTTAGAGAATCTATGTGTGAAATAGTTAGTCCATAACTGTGCCAATATGTGGTGTGACACAGTTAGGTGCCATGCCATGCGCACCCCTGAAATGGCAGCTGTCTGATTTGTGAGGAGGGACAAGGGGAAATGAGGTAACTGCTCTGGTGTTGTGCAGCATCACGGTAGGAGGTCAAAGACCGCCACGCAACTCAGCACTGGTTATCATTGGGCCCTATGGGTTCCAGGAGCCAATGGCCATGTACACCGGCGGTGACGGTACGCACCGCCGCGGACGTGACCGCCATTTCCTATCTGTTCACTCACTTCATACCTGACCATCAACAGGAGAGGACCTACACTGCAAGTGCTGCTGTGACCGGAGTCTGGAAGCGATAATGGCTACAGTGTCTGGGGAAAGGGCCCCTGCCTTCACTGCGGAGGAGTTGGACAAACTGGTGGATGGGGTCCTCCCCCAGTACACGCTACTCTACGGTCCTCCAGACAAACAGGTGTGTACACTGTGAGCATGATGCATGGGCAATGCCTGTTTGGAGTGGTGTAGATGGAAGCCACATGTTGGGGGGGAGGCTGAGTGCTGCATGTGAGGATGGTCAGTGTATGTGCGTCAGGGCATGGGTGGGAACTGGTGGGCAATGAGTATGATGGTCCGGATGGGTGAGTAATTTCCTTTCCTCCTGTACTTTCCCCTAGGTCAGCGCCCACCATAAGAAGGGTATTTGGTGTGCCATTGCCAAGAAAGTGCGGACCCTGGTGGTCTATCACAGACGGAGCACCCACTGCCGCAAGAGATGGGAGGACCTGCGCCGTTGGAGCAAGAAGATGGCGGAGGCCCAGCTTGGGCTGGCCTCCCAACGTGGAAGGGGTGCCCGTCGCACCATGACCCCACAGATGTTCCGCATCCTGGCGGTGGCCTATCCGGAGTTGGATGGGCGCTTGAGGGCATCACAGCAGCCACAAGGGGGTGAGTACAGTGTCATAAAGTTGACTCTGCACGGTTTAGGAGGGATCTGGGTGGGGGTGGGGGCTGTGGGTGCCCCTAGGCCAGGGCGGTTATGCCAGGGTAGGTCCCTTGTTTGCAGGCTCAGAAGCACCCCTACCCCAATGGTATAATTGGGCAGCTACTAGTGTGCAGGGTCCTGTGGGTGTCAGGTGTGCATGTGTTGGCGTTTGGCATTGTACCCCATTGGGTGATGACTACCATAGTGACTTTTTGGGCAAGGCCTAGTGTACAGGGCAGCTCAGTGTGTGTTGTGTCTGCCAACAGTAATGGTGTTGCTGGCATTGACCATGTGTGTCCTCTGTCTTTCCCCCCTTCTTGTTTTGTCACCCTGTCCTTGTGTGCATTAGCATCATCTGGCGGAGGAGCAGAGGCACCGGCAAAGGAGGGAGCTGCATCCCACGTGGCCCATGAGGGTAAATCCACAGAGTGTGAATGCACCAGTGGGACGGAGGGCGAGGGGAGCTCCACGACAGGGACAGGAGGCGATACCAGCGACAGCGACTCCTCCTTTGATGGAAGCTCCCTGGCAGTGGAAGACACCTCTGTGCCCACCCCAACTACAGGTACAGCCGCCACCCCCCACCAGCACCACCCTCCCAGCAGCCCCTCAGTGTGTTTCCTGTGCCCGCTCACCCAGGAGGGTGGGCATCTCCTTCGTCCCGGCACCTCAGGCCCTGCCCCAGTCAGCCCTGCTGCCCTCAGTAAGGAGGATATTGACCTCCTGAGATTCCTCAATGTTGGGCAGTCAACCATTCTGAATGCCATCCAGGGTGTCAAGAGGCATTTGCAGCAAACAAATGCATACCTGGAGGGCATTCGTTCTGGCGTGGTAGCCCAACAGAGAGCATTTCAGGCTCTGGCTTCAGCACTGATTACAACCATTGTCCCTGTGTCAAGCCTCCCCCCTCCAACTTCCACTACCCAGACCCAATCCCCTCTACCTCAGCCTATCCCAAGCACACCTTCAGACCAGCATACACACCCATCAACACACGAGTGGCTCAGGAAAACATAAGCACCACACATCACACAGGCACTTGCACAAGCACCATACCCATGCACACATACCAACATCCACTTCCTCTACTGTGTCCCCCTCCTCCACGTCCTCCACCTCCCTCCCAGTCTCATCTACAATCACACCTGCATGCACTACATCATCAGCCACTGCCTCGATCACCAGCACGCCCATCACAACACACCTCTCACATGCAATCACAACCCCCACTACCATTCACACGTCCCATGTGTCCTCTCCCAGTGTGTCTGTGAGCCCTCCTCCCAAAGTACACAAACGCAGGCACACACCCACCCAACAGCCATCCACCTCACAACAGCCTCGAGCCCATGCACCTTCACCCAAACTCAGCAGACGTACACCTCCTACAACCACTACCTCTTTCTCCACTCCCACATCCCGTCCATCTTCCCATCCCAGTGTGTCTAAAAAACTTTTCCTAGCTAACTTAAACTTCTTCCCTACACCCAGTACACATCAGTCCCCTAGGGCCAGGATGTCTAGATCCCAGCCCAGCACCTCAGCCACCACATCTGCATCTGCTGTGATCTGTGCAAGTCGGGGTGGATTGAAGGGGGCACCCGTCAGAGCTGCCAGTGTGCCACCTACAGATGCGAAGGACCACCCGATTCCGCCACCTGCCAAGGCAAAAAAGGGGCCGGCTTCCAGCAGAGGAAGGACGCACCACCCACCCAGCAAGGCCTCACCCAAACACAGAGAGGACAGTGCCAAGGTCCCAGCAGCGTCTGCCAAGGTAGGGAAGGGACACAAGACAAAGGGCAAGTCACCTCAGGGCACGATGCCTCCTGGTGAGGGGCTGGTGACTACAATTTCCTCAGGAATGGCAGCGACCTGTACCACAGTCAACACCACCGCCACGACCGCCACCTGCAATGCCACCTGCACCGCCATCTGCACTGCCGCTGCCACAACGTCAGTCTGCAGCATCCTCCCCAAGGATCAGCCATCTGAGGCTACCAGAGACGGTATGGTGTCTCCCTCCCCCACACCAGACACCTGCACCAGGGCCAGCACCGGCAGCATCTCCGCCGTAGCCACCTGTGATGCTATTAATGGAGTTTGACCAATGACTTTGTGTTTCACCACTGCGCATATTAGTTGCTCAATGTTCACCAGTATCACATTGTATATTTTGTTCAGCCTAGCCGCCTATTGGCTTTGACATGGCATTAGCCATTACTTTCTGTATTCAGATTAGCCGCCTATTGGCTTTGACATTGCATTAGCCATTACATTCTGTATTCTGCCTATTGGCTTTGACATGCTGTATTCAGTTTAGCTGCCTATTGGCTTTGACATGATATTAGACATTGCATTTTGTATTCAGCTCCGCAGCCTATTTGCTTTGACATGATATTAGACATTGCATTTTGTATTCAGCTTAGCTGCCTATTGGCTTTGACATGATATTAGACACTACATTTTGTATTCAGCTCAGCTGCCTATTGGCTTTGACATGACATTAGACATTACATTTGATATTTAGGTTAGCTGCCTATTGCCTTTAACGTGCAGTTAGACATTGCAGTTGAGAATCCAAGCTGTATTTTTCCAAGCTGTGTTTTTTCCACAAGATGGACCAAACTGTTTTTCTCACACCAGACTAGACCTGATAAGAGAGAGTACATTTGGTGTTTTCCTTTCTGCTCAGTCTTGGGAAGAGCAGGAGTCTAGGAGATCTGGCCAGTCTCCAAAGGCTTGCGTAGTTTTCCAAGCTCTGAGAGGAGGGGGCACGCTTTTGTAGGGATGGCTCGGGCTTCAGAGAATTAGATTGAAATCTGCCTGACTTCGGACTGGAACTTGGTGCCAGTTGCCAGTCTCCCGTGTGGGAAGATAATCTCTTTTGCGCAGTTGACCAGAGTCATCAACTTGCAGACCCTAGAAAGATGAAGCTGTAAATAGTTTCTCACACGGTGAAGTATTTGTTTTGCTTTGCATCCAATATCTTATCAATATCTTATATATATAACCTGCTGTGTACATTGCAACTGAGAAGTACTGAGATATATTTTGTTTTGATGCTGTGACTACTTTTGTGCTTGAAATCTAATAATTTGTCTCTCACGAACTTGTGGGTGGGGAAGAATTAACAACAATAAAGGTCTTCTTTGAACTCAGAAGTGCATTCTTGATATGTTCTGTAAGCTCTGATATGAGATAAGAAGGAAAGCAGAACACCACCTTCACCACCATCTGCACCGCCACGTGCCCAGCCACTACGAGTATATCGGACGTCAGCAGCATCACCAGTGGGCAGCCGTCTGAGGCTGCAGATGATATCCTGGACCCTGGACGCGCCACTTGAGGCACCACCACCAGCACTGGCACGACCAGCAGTTGGCAGCCTAAGTATCATGCTCCCTGTTCCATGTACGTCTCGTGGCTCAGACACCCAGGTGAGAGGATGTTAACTGCCACACCCCAGGTGCAGCATCACTGGGCACCAAGCCCCCTCCAGAACTAGTGGAGAAAGGCATCCACTAACCCAGTCCTTGCCAGGATAAAGCACTCTGGGCACCAAGCCCCCTCCAGAACCAGTGAAGAAAGGCATCAACTCACCCAATCCTTGGCAGGATAAAGCACTCTGGGCACCAAGCCCCCTCCAGAACCAGTGAAGAAAGGCATCCACTCACCCAGTCCTTGGCAGGATGAAGCACTCTGGGCACCAAGCCCCTTCCAGAACCAGTGAAGAAAGCCATCCACTAGAGAGACTGTGGCTTTGCACTCCCCAGGGCCAAGCAGTGGGCAAACCACCCACTTGAGAGACTGTGACTTTGCACTCCCCAGGACCAAGCAGTGGGCAAACCACCCACTGGAGAGACTGTGGCGTTGCACTCCCCAGGACCAAGCAGTGGGCATTGAGCCCCCTCGAGTGGCAGTGGCGTTGTACCATCATCTGGCTGAGGTGCCCCCCCTCCCTTCCCCTGAGGTGCCTGTGTTTTTTTTCTACCTGATGCCCCTGCAGTGTTCTCCCCGTTTTGAGGCAAGTGTCATGTGTGGGCTTCGCCCAAACTTTTTGGGACCACTGGTCCAGGTACATTTACAAGGGACAGTATACAGCCTTGTGTATATAATGTTAACTTTTGTATATACTGATTTTTTGTTTTCTCTTGCTATATATCTGAATATTTTGTTTTCTCTTGCTATATATCTGAATATAACACTGGTTAGACTCATTTCCTTTTGTCCTTGCGTTCTTCCAGGGGATGACGGGGTCAATCCCCAACAATGTTGTTGTATGTGTTTGTGTGTATGTACTTCTGGGTGAGGGTGGGGGTGTTCCGTGCTGCATGTGTGTGTCACCCTCTTATCCCTCCTCCTCTCCTCTGTGTGCTAGGTGCAGTACTCACAGTCACCACCGCCTTCTTTCTACTTTGTGGTGTATTAGTAGATATCAGTAGACACACCAACATGGGGAGGATCTGCAATTCGGGCTCCATGGCGTCCTGGTTCTTCGTGGAGTGTCCGAAGGTGAGTGGTTTCCCTTTGTTGTACTGTTTCCGGCATGCTTTTGATGTTGTTGGTACCACCCAGGAAAAGCTGGCGGATTGGCCTCTCATAATAGTGTGGGGGCGGTACATTGTCTTCCGCCTGTCTGTTAGCTGTGACCGTCTATGTTGCCGGTTTCCGCCGTGGTCGTAATCCCATTTTTTTTACCGCCGGCCTGTTGACGGTGTTACCGCCACTTTAACACCGGCCACCAGGGTTGTAATGAGGGACTAAGGGGGTCATTACGACTTCGGTGGTCTTTTTGCAAGACCGCCGAGGGACCGCCGAGGGACCGCCTGTGCAGGTGGTTTGCCGCTCGGCGTATTATGACTGTTGGCTGCTCTCCGTCGTTATTCCGACGGAGAGCCGCCAACAGCAATAGTGACGGGCGGCGGGGAAGTGGAGGTTGATCCACCTCCACCGCCACGTCAACAGAACACCGCCCACTGAATCACGTCCTGTGATTCGGCGTGGCGGTGTTCTGTTGGCGGTGTGGTGTCGGCAGAGCTGCCCCCATGGCTCCCATTCCCTCCCGGAGGATCGACGGACCAGGTAAGTCGATTGTGCGTTAGAGGAGGAGGGTGGAGGGTGTTGGGTGTTGTGTGCGTGCATGGGGGTCTGCGTGTGTGTATGTAGAGGGGGGGTGTGAGTGCGTGTATGCTTGCGGGGTTGTTGTGTGTATGGGAATGAGTGCGTGTATGTCTGTGGGTATGTCTGTATGGATGTGTGCGTGTATGTTTGAATGTGGGTGTGCATGTCTGACTGTGTGTGTGGATGTAGGCATGTATGTCGGGGGTGTGTGTGTTGGTGGTGCCTGCATGCATGTCAGGTGTGTGTGAGTAATGTTATGTTGGGGGGTCGGGGTGGGGAGGGGGGCGGTGGCAGGGGTGGTGGGGGGTGTAGGGGAGGGAGTCGGGGTGGGGGAGACCCCATTCAGTGCCAGGGAAGGAATTCCCTGGCACTGATAGTGCTTACCACCATGGATTTCATGGCGGTTCAAACCGCTGGAAATCCACGGCGGTAATCCGGGTCCAAATACCGCCGGCGGTATACTGACGGCCGCCAGGCTGGAGACCCAGGTCTCCAGCCCGGCGGTCGTCTCCGTCCTGGCGGGCGGGACGGAGAACCGGCGGATGACCACGGCAGTAACCGCCATGGTCATAATACACCAAGGTAAGACTGCCAGCCTGTTGGAGGTCTTACCGCCGGTTTTACCCCATCCGCCAGGGTTGTAATGATCCCCTAAGTCTCAATACCGGAGGTGACATCATTCATCCAGCAACGTTACAGAAGAATGCCTATTTTTGGTGATTGTTAAAGATGTAAGGCAGGGGCGCAGCTTTTTGGCTGGAAATATACCAGCATTTGTTGAAACCTCAAAAGTACATAAAGAGTGTAACAGAACACAACTCAATAAAAAGATGTAAAGCAAAATGAAAGCACAACGAGACCATGAAAGGGCACAACACATCAAAATTTAAAACAGGACACAACAACACAAAAATAACACAAATGCAGCATGCAGTATGAAAACTCGCAGCACAAGAAACATCACCGCCACAACAAAATGCAGCAGAACAGTTTTATGTCTAAACATTCTTCTCACACATTTCCTCTTTATTCAAGTACAAAGATGATACTTTAAAAGATAATGGTAGTGGAAAGACAGAACAAAGAACGTTCAAATCTTCGTGTACGAGGCCAATCTTAAATAAAAAGACAGTATAAGAGAGTCATCTAGCGGCTAAGCCTTAGATTGCGCTTAAACACGTTCACTGAAAAAGATGAAATTAAAATGATGTGGGTATTTTGAAAGTCTATAAGTGCAGTGGCATTTCACCGTTAGGGCGCTTCTCTAGTATTAAGGTACATTTGGCGTGGATCGAGTTACATTAGTGTTTGAAGGTCTCAGCAGCTCTTTGTACATATTCGTTCGATGGAGATAGTGGACTGCACGCATAGAGGCATGACAAGGAATCCTGCGGTGGTCCCCCTAGTCGTCATGGTGGGCGGGGAGGGGGCAAGCGGCTAAGTACACCTAACGTACCCAAACCAAGATAGCCTAAATCTACTTCTGTCCACGCTGGAAGGATGCTGCATGAGAGAGACTGTATATTAGCTAGAAGCGTGACACCGGTGCAGGTTGTAATTTAATGATTTGCTCCATATGCAATTTACACTAGGAGTTCCTATTCCTTAATTTTTATTATTCCGTTTTTTCTTCGTTTCTCCCCTGGAGTCATGGGACAGAAAATGTATAACCTAACTGCTTATTGAAATCTTAGGGGCGCTACCCCCGCAAGATAAAACAAAGGCATCCCTCCCTCCCACATGCCATCGTAGTCCCTCCTCCTGTCTCCTTAATTAGGTCACACAAAGGTAACCTATATAAAAGGTTATGCTAAGTTTTCAGAAGAAAAAAATGACAGTACTTAAAATACTAATACATTACTTTGGGGAAGGTTTACACTCAACCATAGGCTCTGGATTCAAACTACTGAGCTATCCCTCAAATGAAGCAGATCGTGCAGTCTCAGAACTTATAGTAGAGCTATCCCACATGTTACACAGGGTCACAGCTTCTCGATGTAGAGTACTAACTGTCTCTGAGATGAAACACAGGGCCTCATTTACAAGAATCTGACGCATCGCTATTGATGCATCAGATTTCTTGCGCTTCCAGCACATACTCTAATGATGCCATAGATTCACTGTATTTACAATACAGAGCTCCATGGAACACATTTTTACAGATTTGTCAGAATTTCTGACGCATCTGTTGGAGCTAAACTCCCGCATTGTTGGAGTAGCATTGTTAAACTGATGCAACTCCAGCAATGTGAGTAGTCATCCATAGGAAAAAGCCCTGTGTCACAGTGAAGTCACAGAATGGCGCAGTGAAATGCTGTAAAAAGTTCACTGCGTCAGTTGTGCATGGCTTTTCCTGTAGGAATGCCTACCATGCATATATTATACCTGGTGCAGGTATAATGCGACACAGGGCTTAACAAACTGAAGCATTGGGCCCAATGTGTCAGTTTGTAAATATGGAGCAAGGTAGTGCACTGCTAGTTCCACCGCTGTGTAAAACAAAATGACACAGCCGTGGCGCAAAGGGCTTGTAAATGAGGCACACAGGTAAAAGCTCACACAGCAGAACTATCCCACATATTCCACAGACCAACAGGGTTTGGATTCAGACTACTGAGTTATCCTTCAAATGAAGCAGAGCATACAGATTTAAGATTTATCATGTTTGCTAATCACTATACAACACACTGAGACCCCATTGGGGTCCGAGAGGAGTTCAGGTCACTTTGGTCACATGGTTAGCTCACATTTGCCAACCCTATGGGTGTTGCATCAAGTGTTATGGTTATACCACTGAAAAAACGTATTCTTTCACCTCTTAAGATTTGATCCCTAGAAGTGTTTCTTTGGCTCATATTCCTGGTTCGCCTATGAAACTTTGTATCAATAAAAGCTGTACTGTCCCAGTATTTGTAGAATTTTATTTTACCCCATCATCATACATCAATCAGTAACTTGTAGAGCGTGTCTTACCACCCATGCAGGTATTCAGGCGATGGGTTGCTGGGCTTAGTTGAAGAGACAGGTCTTGAGTTTCTTCCTGAAGTTAGTCAGCGAGGGGGATGTTTGGAGGTGGAGGGCATTCCAAGACTTGGCTGTGCGGTGGGAGAAGGAGAGTCCTCTTCTGTGACCATGGCAGATGCATGGTTTCTGTGCCAGGGCAAGGGAGACAGAGCAAAGGTTTTTGGCTAACTGGTTGAAGTTCAGGTGGGGGTTCTTGTATGCTGGCCTTTGGTCATGGAGGGCTTTTTACGGCTGTGTCAGTAGTTTGAATTGGCATCTTTTCTGTACGTGGAGCCAGTGAAAATTCCTCAGGTACTGGGTGAAGTGGGTCCATTTCGGCAGGTTGAGGATCAGTCTGGTCGCTGAGTTTTGTATTGTCTGAAGCCTTCTCATGAGTTTGATGGTGGTTCCTTCATACAATGTGTTGCCGTAGTCCAGATGACTGGTGATTAGGGCTTGCATGACTATTTTTCTGGTGCTTGTGGGGAGCTAGTTGAAGATTATTCAGAGCATGTGGAGAATGTAGATGTAGCCAGCGAATACTGTGTTGATTTGTCATTTCATGATGAGTTTGCTATCCAGGATGATGCCGAGGCTGCGGGTGTGGTCTTTTGGTGCAGGGTTGGGTCCGCATTCAGTGGGCCACTAGGTGTCATTCCAGAGGGTGTTATGGTTGCCAAAAATCAACTCTTTGGTCTGGCTGTTTTGAGCCTCAGACAGTTGCCCTTCATCCAGGCTGCGACGTTCTTCATGGAGTTGAGGAAGCTGGTTTTCATTGTCGTGGGGTCTGCTGAGAGAGAGGATGAGCTGGGTGTCATTGGCATAAGATATGAGGTCGATATCGTGGGCTCTGATGATGTCAGCTAGATGTTCATGTAGATGTTGAAGAGGGTGGGGCTGAGGGATGAACTTTGGGGGATGCAGCAGATGGTGCTGTTGGGTTGCGAGGTGAAGCAGGGAGTCCATGAGGAACGATACAATCCATCTGAGAACGTCTCCTTTGATTGCGATCTTGTGCAGTCTCTGGATGAGCGTGTGGTGGGATACAGTGTTGAAGGCTGCAGAGAGGTCAAAAAGTATCACAGAAGCTGTTTCTCCTATGTCAAGTAAGGTGCAGATGCCATCTGTGGCAGCAATCAGGGCAGTCTTGGTGCTGTGGTTGGTTCGGAATCCTGATTGGGAGGGGTCTGCCAGGTTGTTTCGGTGGGCTGACGGTTGATTGCCTTCTCAGGATTTTGATGGAAAGGAGGAACAGCGGGATGGGTTGGTAGGTCTGGACATCACTAGGGTCTGCAAAGGGTTCCTTGAGGAGAGATCTGATCTTTGAGCGTTTCCATGAGTCCAGAAAGGTGGCTGTGGTGATGGATGCATTGAGGATGTTGGTGAGTTGATGGCTGATCTTGTCATTTCCTAGGTTGAAAAGATGGTGGGGGCATGTATCATGGGTGTTCCAGAGTGGAAGTAGTTCTATTTGGCTGTGGTGTCTGGTGTGGTTAGCTGTTACTATGAGGTGAGATGTTTGTCGGTGGAGGCTTCTGTAAGAGTGTAGAGGATGAGGAGATTGGTGGGTTGGGGTTCAAAGTTCCTGTAGATGGTGGATATCTTGTTTGTGGAAGTAATTTGCTAGAGCGTTGGAAGTTCCGGGGAGGGAGGGATTGTGTTCTCGGTGGCTGCTGAGCAGGAGAACTCACTGACGATGGGGAAGAATTCCTTGGTGCGGGTGGAGCTATCCTCAATGCTGTGTGCAAGGTTGTTCTTTTTAACATCGTTGAGTTATTGGTGATATTTGTGGAGAGCTGACTTGAAGGTGGCTCAGTCTGTGTCGTCTCTGCTCGTGCGCCATGTTTTCCAGTTGTTTTCAGCTGCGTTTCATTGTGCTTAATTCTGGGGTGTACCAGCTGGCTTGTTTGGTGGATCTGCAAGTTTTGGCTGGTTTGATGGGGGCAACTCAGTCAGAGGCATAGGTTATCCAGGTGTTGAAGTTTTTGCCTGTTTCAGGTTGATTGCGATGTTGGGCTGGATGGTGTTGAGGGTGTCTTTTTATTGGTTCTGTGTCACTTTTCTCCAGCTGCGGGAGAAGTACTGGGAAGGGTGGGAGTGGTGAGAGATGTTCCTATAATGGTGAAGTGGACGATGGAGTGGTCAGTCCAGGTGAGTTCTGAGGTATGGCTCTATTTGACTCTGCTGAAGGATGAAAAGATAGGGTGTGTGCTCTTTTCTCTGTTTGGGGACTATGACCAACTGGGTGAGGCTGATCTTGTCCGTTTGTTCCAAAAGGTTGTCCAAATTCATGTATGTAGGGTGGTCCGGGTGGAAGTTGAGGTCTCTGAGGAAGACGTAGTGATTGGATTTGATGGTAAATGGGGCGATGAAGTTTGTGATAGTGTTGCTGGTTCATGGTTCTGCGGTCTGTAGGGGAGGGTGCCTTTGATGGTTGTATTGTTGTCAGTGTGGAGTTGGAAGTTCAAGTGTGCCATGATCGATGTAGTTTTTTCTCCAGTGGTGCAGCTGATTAATTCTTTCAGGATGATGGTGATGCCCCCTCTGTATTTGTTGGAGCGGTCCCTATGTTTCATCCTGTAGTGATTGGGCATTGCAGTGGCGATGTTGGGGCCAAGGGGGGTTAATCCATGTCTCTGTGATGAAGGTCACGTCGCGGGCGAGTGTGGAGATCGTGTCCCAGACTCCGGTGGTGTGCTTGCAGAGTGATCTGGCATTGATCAGGAGGACTAGAGTGGTTTCGCGGTGGTATTGGCCGCAGGGATGGGAGTGGAGTAGGTTCCTGCAAGAGCAGGCGGTGCTAGTTTGCAGGTGAACTGACATCGGTGGCAGGTGAATGGCCCTGCTATGTGGCAAGGAGATGCAAAGCAGCATTTGTTGCTGCATCTGAGGTCCAGGGCTTGGAGATCTGTGGTGGAATACCTGTCTGTGTCCAGAGTTCCAGGGTTCCTGGTTCTGGGCGCAGTCCAGCCATGGTCCAGGCACGGATCGGTGCAGACAGGCTAGCCTTTGCTGTGCTGCCTGCTCACCTGCTATGTGCAGCCACGCTGCAGACTCCATTAAGTGGGCCCTGGAAATGGCACTGGGGAGGTAGGGGGCATGAGTGGGTGGTGGAAAAAACTGGAGAAAACATCGCAGAAACTGCCAAGGGCTGGCAGGTGACAGCTAAGGAATGTGAGGAAAAATACAATTAAAATAAAAATAAATTAAAGAGTGGAAGCTGACTGACAGGGCAGGCTGCCTAGGACTGACCCACAAAGAAGAGAGAGAGCCTTAGCAGCAGGTTGGTGGAAAAAGGCACTGACTGCAGTGAGAAGGGAGCTGGTGAGGGCCTGCTCACTGGGGCTGTGATGCGGTCTCCATTAAGTAGCTTGTGGGAGGGATGCTGGTGAGGCAGGTGGCAGGAGCAGGTGGAGGGAAGCAGGTGGCAGGAAAAGCAGGAGAAAATGGTGCAGAAACTGCCAGGGGCTGGCAGACAACAGCCAATTAATTAAAAGCAGAAGCTGACAGTGCAGGCTGCTTAGGACTGACCTGAACAGGGCAGGGACAGCCTTAGCAGCAGTGCAACGGAAGGTAGCACTCACTGCAGTGAGCGGGAGCTGGTGAGGGCCTGTTCACTGGGTCTGTGCTGCAGCTTTAATTAAGTAGGCCTTGGGATGGGGGAAGGATGCTGGCAAGGTGGGCAGCAGGAGTGGGAGGCAGGAAAAACAGGAGAAAACAATGCAGAAACAGCCAAGGGCTGGCAGGTGACAACCAAGGAATAGAAGAGGAACAAAAATTTTAAGAACTAAATCAAAGAGTGAAAGTCGACAGGCTGCCTAGGACTGACCTGCACAGGGAAAGGACAAACTTAGCAGCAGTGTGGCAGAAGAAGGCACTGACTGTAGCGAGGGGAAGCTGGTGGGAGACCTTCTCACAGAGCGTATTATACTACTCACTGTTTTCCAAATGTATGTCACCTAGCTCGTACCCACCAACTAGTTCACTACACTTTAAGACCTGTAGGGCTTAAGGTCACCTAGACTCACATCCACCTCTTGATTGTTCTGATATGCATATTTATGTCCTATTTGCAGAATACTTCATTAATAAAACAGATAAAATCTCTCAACTTAATTGATTTTTAAGAATAACACTTTTCAATATTTTTCTTAAAATTGGTCCCAACATGAGATGCCTAAATAACCTTCGGTATTTAAAAAAACTGTATTTCAGTGGAGCGTGATGGCACTTCAATATGGTGCCATACTTTTACCTTCCTGAATTGGGCTGTTCTGAAAAGTGAATACTCTTCAAGCACTGATGACCGTACGGGCCAGCTTGTCCACCCATTGGAAGTGAGGTCCAAGTGCAAAGACAGCGCCGGGTTCTCCCTCCTCCAAATGGATTTTCTTGTCGTCGCAGCCTGTGTGCTGGCCGCCGGACACTTAGAAGTGCTCCATTATATTGACTAGAGCACTTTTTATCGCCTTGGGCTGCCTGCGAAAGACACCACGCCCACAGCCTTAGGGATGACACTGCCTACTTCAAACATGGCTGCTGCATCCCATGGTATGGGCACTCAGTGGGTCCCATATCTGAGATGGCTTTGTCACACCTACATCCAGTTTGGCAACACTTAAAACCCCCTCCCCTTGTCCTCATTCTGTGCCTCCAGACTGGCAGATAGAGGTAGGTTACGGGCTAAACACCCCATGGAGCAGTATGAGTACTGTAGTGAGACCATATATAATGTATGTTACTTTCCTCCTAAACCTTTCTCCTAAATGGCAATTTACTTTTGGCTAGTTTTCTCTGCAGCTGTGCAGAGTACTCTGCCTAGACCTAAGGGGTAATAGTCAAGCATTCAACAGAGTGAGATCCTTACGCTAACCTATTGGGATACATTACATGACAATGCTCCACTTTTGGTTTATGATTGTTTTAACAATGTGCTTGCGGTGTTTGTCACGGTTGGTCACCTGCCTGGCCTGGTTTGTGTCACTGTGCATGTAGGAAGCTGGCCCTTTATGTGGTATGTGAATACTGTGCAAAATGTCCAGGGGTTCCCCAATGAGTGGACAGGGTTTATTATGCAATCCAAAAAAGCTCTATTTAGGGGTACAGTAGTTGAGTAGCCTTAGGCTCAACAGAGGAGCGGAAGGCATCTACAAATACATGCAATAGTTAATAAATGACACACATGACTCAAGAAGGACATCCACACAATATATAAAAATAGCAAGTTTCTTTATATACGTTTAGACATCAGAGAAAAATCGTTTGTAAATAGGATTTATTTTCACTTTAAAAAGTGGACAATTAGTGCAATTTCTGTGTTCTGCAATGTTATCCTTTGGGAGGAAGAACAAGTTCTGCATTCAGGTACTGTTTGAAGACTTACTGGTCCAATCTCTTTTTTTATTTTGGAGGATTCACGCAATGTACAAAAAGCCATAATAAAGAAGGGTGATTAATACCCTCTTAACCTGATGTGATATAAATAATTTAGTAAACAGAACAGATAAATAATTATCACAAAGCCAACATTTGCTCAAGTCCAGAATCCTAGTCATTGCGTGTATATTATCAAGCTCTGCCAGCCCCCTGCTCTCGTCCACAAGAGAGTACCATTATTTCTCTGAACCTGGAGTTTCCCATAGATTACAAAATGTCTTAAGAGACCCAGATCTAAGTGCATATCGATATTCGGATTCTTTGATTCTTTGCATTTTAAAGAGCCTCTGCGCATACGTAAGGACCAGGTCAGATCGCCAATTTCGCAAAATTAAAGATCTGGCTACTTAATGCATATATAAACAATCTTTTTTTCAACCTGAAATAAACATTCATACTTGGAGAATATCCAAGGATGGCAGAATAGATATCTATATCACAATCTGACCATAAAGTGCGAGAACAGTGCAACTGGATTTCTGCACAAAAGGAGGCTATTCGTGGACATCCCCAAACAATATGAGTACAATTGGATCCGTTCTCAGCCAGACACCTGTGACATCTGTCAGAATCTGAGGATTGATTCTATTCAGGAATTCCGGAGTTCTATAGAATAACCACTTTGCAAAAAACTGCATTCTAGGAAAATTAGCACCTTTTAGTAATGACAAATTAAGTGTGTTTGCCCTTATTTCATGTATACTCTGAAACTGCAAGGCCTTCCTTTGACTGCCATCTATCTTATACTTTTAAATACAGTGTTTTAACCTTCTGACTCCTCAGAATATCAACCCAGAAACTAATGGATCTTTAAGTAGTGGTCTCTATCCAGTTTTCAACCAGTTCTAAACTATCCCATATTTTAGTAATGCCTAGCTAGGCTACTTAGAAATTGCCTTTCATGAATAAAGGACACTTGCATGAATATTCTAAAATGTCTTATTGAATGTTCTGTTTCCGGCCAGGATTTCCAGCCTCGGGCATTTAAAAAAATCTAAAACCTTATGATATCCATTAGAGTTCCACCTGGCCAGGATATTCTTATCTAAAGTATATGATTCCCGACCCAAATATCGGCCAGGCGGACTGTACCACTAATGACTGGAATGTTGTAATGCTTAAACAACTGATCCTTATGTTTAAAAGCTACGCTAGAGTCTTACACCTGACTTTTTTGGGAGATCTTGTGATACGCAGAAAATTGACAATCTTATACTCCAGGAGGATCTGATTAATACAAAAGTTGTCTACACTTGTTTTACCAAAAACTTTTTTATCATAAAAACCTGTTAGAAGAATGTGTAAACTTGGCAAAATATATAATTCAAGGTTGGGAAAAGCCAGACTCCCTTCTTTTGGAGCACTATAAAGCACTTCAATGGCCAGTCTGGGTGTTTGTTTTGCCCACAGAAATTTTGAGAATAAGCCTTTTAATTCCCCAAAAAAGTTCATCCGAAGGGCACATGGAACTGCTGCCAATAAAAAATACATGACGGAAGGACTGACATTTTAATCAATGGAACCCGACCCATTATTGAGAGTGGTAAATCAGCCCATCTGGTAAACAGTGCTTTTATCTTGTAAATCAAGGGAACAGAGTTCAAGGTAAATAGATCATTCATTTTTTTCGTAAACATGTATTCCTAGATACCTTTTAGGGTGATGATTCACTAAGGGGTGGAATTCTATTGGCAAGGAGTCTAGTGCACAATAACTTAATAACATTTCTGTTTTTAGCTTATTTATTTTGTACCCACCCACCTCTTGAAAGTCCTGAAATATTTAAAAAATCTGATCTAAATTTGCCTTTTCTGGCTTTAAAAATAGCACTATATCATCTGCATACAATTTAATAGGGGTTATTTCGCTTATTGGGGATTTGATAATTGTATCAGTATGTATAGCTATAGCTAAGGGCTCTATTAATAGTGCAGAAAGGATCGGTGACATAGGACATCCCTGACTTGTAACCTTTAGAATCATACATACCCTATATTACCTGAATTAATAGCAATTTGAGCTTTAGCGCCATAGTACAAATGTGATATGCTCTGAATCAGCTGCTCAGGGAATCCAAACTCCCGCAAGATGGCAAAGAGACTGACCCAGGACACAAGGTCGAATGCCTTTTCTGCATCTAAGAAAAAGAAATGGCAGAAATCCAATTCTGTGAGAAATAATCCAGTGCCCTTTGAAGAAGAATTGTCTCCCAGAAATAAATCTACACTGGTCTGGATGTATAATGGACCGCAGCATTTTACTCATCCAATTAGCCAGCACTTTTGCAATGATTTTATAATATGTATTTAACAAACTATTAGGTCTGTAAGAATTAACATCCTCTTTATTTGTATCTTTTTTCAGAAAACTATCCACAACCGTGGTATGGAATGAGGCCAGGACTTCACACCCCTCTAAGATATGATTGGCAAGTCTTGCCAGTTCAGGATTTAAAGTTGGTGCAAATTTCTTAAAAAACTCAGCTAGGAGTCCATCTTCACCGCATGCTTTCCCATGTGGCAATGACTTTACCACCTCCTCTATTTCCTCAAGGGTGGGTGTGGCTAGCAAAGCCTGTGCTTGGGTAACACCAAGCTTTGGAAGAGAAAGCTGAGATAGAAAACTTTAATTCTAGCGATATCAATCACCATAAAGTACTTTGTAGTGCCTAAAAAACTGCTCATGGATCTGGGCGGGCTCTGTCAGCCTGGCTTTACTTTCATGATCAAATAGGGAGGTAACCTTAATCCTCATCTGAGGCTCATGCATCTGCCAGGCTGAAAATCATCCAACATATTCCCTCTCCTCATACACCTTTGGCAGATATGCAGCATTTGCTGTATACCCGTGCTCATAATAATATTCGTGCATTATCACCACTGCTTGCTTAAGTGCCATCTTATTAGTTATATTCTTACTACGGGAATTTGCCAGACTTGCTTGTCGGAGCGCACTCTCCAAGCCTTTCTGACGAGCAGCTAGTGCCCTTCTGTTCCTGATACTTTGTGAGGTTATTTGACCATGTATGTCTGCCTTAAATGCTTTATAAACACAATCCACACTGACCGAACCGGTATTTATTGCAAAATAGCTAGCTATCTTGCTATTTACTTCCGTACAACATTTTTCGTTCTCAAGGTTGATCTTATCCAAGTGCCACCTCGGGGTGTGCCTCTCAACCTTTATCCCAAGAATCTCCACCTCTACCAAAGAATTATCTGAAAAACTACTTGGAGTCTGAGCAAAATTGCCTAGATTCAGCTCAAAAGAGGACAAGAAATAGTCTAATCTAGCTGCAGAGTTGTACTTCCCTGAAACACACAAATATTTGCGTTTCGTTGCAATCTTGTTGCGCTTCATATCAGTAAGGCCCAGGATTTATATACATTTTAATATGGCTTTTGCCACCTTTTGGTTTATTCTGCCTACATGTGAGAGATGTAGAATCTAAAACTGGGTTTAATAAGCAATTAAAATTACCCCCTATAATGACAAATCCAGAAATAGTTACGAATGCCTGAGTGAGTTCAAGAATTGAGGCCGGATCATCAAGAATGGGGGCATAAATCGGGGCTACGGTCAATCTACAGTTATTAGCCAGCCCACTAATAAGGGCCAAGCGTCCATCTTTATCTATTTGAGAAAAGGCAACCGGAAATGGGAAGAACGTACTCACATAAACAGCCAACCCCCTGTAGGCAGAACATGCAGATGATATATAATGATGATCAGCCCATTTTTCAAAGATTTTATTCTTGAATACCTTTTGATCTTGCAAATGCGTCTCCTGAATAAGAATCACATCAGGTGAGTGGCATTTTATCCAATCCTTACTCGCCTGGGCTTTGCATTTATTGTTTAAACTGTTGGCATTAAATGTGATGATGCGAAGCCCTGCATAATGGGATGTCATTGTACAATTCCATTCTGCCTTACCAAATAGGCCACATTGCTGCTTACTGATTGATGCTGGTAGCTATTAATAAATGTCAGAATCTTAATACGATCCCTGACTGTAGCCACTCTACCTAGCCCTCTCTCCCATGAGTAGCAGTATATTAGAAACACTGAGCCTACACTGCAAACTGGAAGTGCCTGAGTAAAATATTTAAAATTTGATTTTAATTATGAGAGAAACATCTGCCCCTACATAGCAAAGTTTTTCCGATTTGTAAAATATTACCCCAGAGAGTGCTAGATATGCAATATGTTAAAATTGTGCAAAAACACCTAGGCTCGCTATTGCTGTATTGCGAACACCTCATCAGACGTTTGCCATAAAGTGCATTGTGCTAAGCTAACAGACTATTCTTTAAAGTGCTATTTCATAGTGGCTGAAGCACCCTTACCTTAGTGCACATTGTGTGATGTAAACATTGTATTCCACTTTTCCACCCTTGAGTACTGATACTTTCCAGACACTTCCATAGTTCCATAGTTCCAAACGTCCCTCAGTCCATTCCCTTCAAACCCTTTCCCACCCAACCGAGACATCCACCCACTGGCCACTGGGGTGGAATGCTTTAGCTTGCACCTCCCACCTGAACCCCTCCCAGACTTACTGGACCAATCTCAGAGATTTAAGGTGAGTATTTGGCAAGGGATTGGACCACACCTAATGGTCACTCTGGGTGCTGGGGCGGCCGGGTGCGGAGGTGTAGTATGGCATTGGGTGCCCAATGTATTTCAATGGAGATCGGCCTTCATGGAAATAGGCTGCAGGCTATGGCCAGGAGGCCTGTTGTGGTCAACCAACAGGTAGTTTGGAAACATGGGAAGCTCGGGTAAGTAGGTGCACTTTAGGTTCTCTTTTCACTGGGTAAGGGGCAACAGGTGCAGAGGTGTCCTTTGGTCTTGGGTTTCTGGGTCCAGGAAAACTTGCAGTTCAGGGTCGTGTGGTCTGAGGCTGCAGGGGTTGTCGTGGCATCCAGAAGGGGTAAAACCAAAGTGGACTCAAGCTCAGGAGATGAGGTGGACTTCGTTGACACCAGGGGCCCACTTTAACTCCGTCTGGAGGCAATGGATGCAGTGGTTGGACCCCTAACAGTGCCAGGGAAGGAATTCCCTGGCACTGATAGTGCTTACCGCCATGGAAATCCACGGCGGTAAGCCGGGTCAAAATACCGCCGGTGGTATAGTGACGGCCGCCGGGCTGGAGACCCAGGTCTCCAGCCCAGCGGGCGGAACGGAGAACCGGCGGATGACCATGGCAGTAACCGCCATGGTCATAATTCCACCAAGTAAGACCGCCAGCCTGTTGGCGGTCTTATCGCCGGTTCTCCGCCTTCCGCCAGGGTCATAATGACCCCCATTGAGTCCTTATTGATGGCAAGCAGTCTTCTCGGGTTTCTGGAGCCGCAGCTACAGGATTAGTCGACTTTTGGTGCAGACTTTGCAGAGGGATGCAGACAGGCCAGCAGGCATGCTAATGAGCAGGTCATCCTGTGTGAGGAGGTGTTACACCCTCTTCCCGGACAGGCTTTTCATCTGAGCATCCTGAGGCTCTCCCTCTATGAGGCCAGGCTCTTGTCTGGTGGTGGCAAGCTGGCAAGAACTGGTCAGCAAGCACACCAGAGGCTAGTAGGTTTTCTGGGGGCACCTCTAAGGTGCCCTCTGGGTGCATGTATTAATAATTCCATTACTGGCATCATTGTGGGTTTATCACTTTGAGATGTTTGATACTAAACATCCCTACCTCCAGTGAAGCCATAATGTAGCTGGGGAACTTGTATTGAGCACATATATTTAAATTGGCTTCCTTTGTCACTTACTATGTCTGAGAATTGACAAAGACATAGCAGGGGCATATCTGCTCATGCAGATATGCCCTCACATGTAATATAATACACCCTGCCTTTGGATTGTAGGACCTGCTAGTGGGGTGCCTTACATATATTGCATGCAGTGTTAGGGGACCTGGCACAGAGGTTGTGTACAATGTTGTGTTTTCACTTTTGTCTGCATCAAGACACGCAGCCTGCAATGTGCTTGGTGAGGGGTCCTTTAGAATGGCACAATTAGTTTTGGAGCCCTTAGGGACCCTCCTTAGCACCACACGCCTGAGGTACCAGGGGTACCATTAACTAGGGAATTACAGAGGGTGTTTAAGGTCTTGCCAATTGGAGAAACAACTGTGAAGTTTTGGGAAATTGCTCTCACACTGGGGACCTGATAAGCAAGCAACCAGAGCACTTTCAGTCTAAATCACATCATGTATCAGGTACAAAGTGAGAAAGAGTAACCATGTCAAAAAGCAGCACTTTCCTACAGCGCACTATTCTCCTTAGGGTGGCAGTGCACTCCTGGCATGCTGTGTTAACTCACAGCTATGATTTATGTACAAAGGGCATACTGTGAATGCTATAGGGTTTGGTAACCCATAAGTCAATATGTGACACTCCTCAAAGAGCTGTTTTATTTCTTTTCTTTTTTACAGGTTGGTACTTCCTTCTATCTTCTGATCACTTGGATCCCCTCCCGCCTGTAGGAATCTAACCAATAAACGTTAATCTTTTATAAGAACAGTATTCCTTTTGTGTATTACTAAATCCATAGGGAGCCTTCCACCTTATCCATGAATTTGTTCCTGGTATCCTCAACTCATCTATGCACATGGTGTCACATGCCCAGTCATCAGTTTGTGCATAATAGCCAGAGATAGTGCCACTCAGCCATTGCTCTTACGGCAATACTGAGAGGGATCCGGGTCACCAAGTGGCCAGGAAACTCAAGAATCATCCATGGAAGCCATTCTAAAAGGAATCTCAGAAGTGGAAGTCAAGCTGGGCTCCATAAATGCAAAAATGCCATCCCTGGCAGCGGATAATAAGTAAATACGAGCTGATATAGGATCTTTTCACACCAAATTGAAGGACAGAGATACAGATGATGTCACTTGAAGACTGATTGGCTAATGCTGACTCCTGAGATTCTGACTTCTAATATTTGAAACCAAAAGTGGTTGATATGGAAGATCGTGTGATATTTAACAATGTTCAATACTGTGGGATCCTGGAGAAGATGGAAAAATACAGCACACATGATTTTTTGATGTAGGCCCCTTCCTTTCCTCATGGGCATCAACTATGTCCCATCAATAGAACTGCAGAAGGCCACATGAACAGTGTAAGTAAATGTCTCTTTTTGAATGATCACCCCCAAAGTTTTGGACTGATACTTCTGGTTTTTCGACTCTGAGAGTGCACCGAGGCCTGGTAACCAGACCTCAGTACCATTGTTCTGACCCTACAAAGTATGTGTTTGATTGGAATACACCCATATAAGTCCCTAGTGCATGGTACAAGTGGTAAACACGGCCTGTAAGTTAAGGTGTCCCACCAAGAATTCAGCACCTATTGAGCTGCCCTGGGAATGACAACATGAAAGCATGTCTTCCAGCCTGCCACTGAAGATTAGCAGAGCAGTTTGGAACTGCTAACGTGACTTTGCAATTTAAATTAATGGCAAAGCCCAAACCTCCCTTTTTAATATAAATGTTGCCCTTACAGCAAGCCTCCCGAGTCCTAAGGCAGGGTGCAGTGTATTACAAAGCAGGGTGCAGTGTATTACAAAGCAGGACACGTATTTTTTTTGTGTCCTAACAGTAAAAAATCTCAAACTGTCATTTTACCCCGTGGGTAAGTACAGGGTTGCATGCAGACAGCTGCGTTGTAGTAACTTCCAAATGGGACTACTAAAGTTGATACTTCAAGGTATCACAATAATCAGTACATTAAACATGACGATGCTCAAATCAAGTTTAATCATCTTTTGAAGAAATACAACTTTTAGAACATTGTCACTCTGTCGCCCAATTTTTCTAGTGGCCGCTCCCAGATGCTGGCCACAAGATAGCCTTCGCCCTCTTGGGGAGAAGTGTGAAAGACATCCAGGAACAAAAACAATAGAGGCCGAATGTTGGTCCAGGTGACCACTCCCTGGCAGGAAGCTACACATGGTTTGAGCATAATAGGCAATCTTCAATGGGTAAGCACTTTTGAAGGGCAAATGGTGGCCACACGTGAGGCTGGCTGCCATTTTGCTGACGTAGACGGATTGGAGACAGAGAGGAGAGACAAGTTGCCAAACTGTTTTTTCTGTGGACTTGTAACCCTCAAACAATCACACCTCTAGGGTGGACTACTAAGCTTCACACACCACGAACGGGTTACTGCCATTTTGGGATTGAGCATAATAGTGTACTCTGGGATAGCTAGATACCACACATTGTAGGAAGTCATCATCAGATGGAAATAATCCTCATAGCCCATTTGCTAGTAGCCATTCCATCCCCTAAGGGTACTTTCTGGGCATAAATATGGCACCCCTGGCATCCAGATCTTAGATCACATCTAGACTCAAGAGACAACAGAATAAAGACTGCTCTGCTGGTGTTGCATAGGTTCTCATTATCCCAATGAGACTACTGGATTTGGGCAGCAGAATCACTTGTACTGTGGGGACTGAGTCTGATCCCCACCATGTGACACCTGTCTGCCTAATCCGGGTTTGTTCAGGCTAACTAGCAGTGTCTCATTTCCACCCAAGAGCAGGGATGATTTGGGCAATCGGGTGCATGACATACATGTCTCCTCAGTGGAATCATGGTCACTCAGATCTCATCTGTTTCTCTCAGTTACATTAGTCTCATGTATGGAAGAACAATCAGAGGCAGAGTAAAGTTCAATAAGGTTTTATCGAAGTAACTGCATCTTAGATAATAAAGCATGTATTGCAGTAACTGGGACGATGAAGCACAGTAAGATTAAAATTGTGACAAGGAGAGTAAAACACAAGAATAATGCTACCATACTGTAACTAAGGTTTGTAGGGATAGCTCCTACCTAAGCTATGTTAGAGCACAGCAAGTTAAGCTCTAATTCTGACTTTCAGGTTCCCCTGGGAAGACATCAGCCCTCATACCTGAGCAAGAGGCCTATCAGCGATCAGTAATCAGCTCTCAGTCATAGTCATCTGGCTGGAATCTCCCTCTAACGTACATGGGTCAAAGTAGTGTTTTTATAATAAAACATCTGATGTTCCAAGAAAGGATCCCCAAGTAAGAGTGTGTATTTTTCTGCGAACATTAGAGACACAGCGTACCACTTTTGCTGGCAACCTATCCTACCGCAGCCTTGACAAAAGCACAGAGTGAAAGAAAATGTCTTGTTTAAGAACGCAGTGCTGACCTAGGCAAAGAACAGCTAGATAGAGAAAATAAAACAAGACCGCAAATGTGGCTAATGTTAAAATAATAAAATGAAGCTACACAAAGTATATCTTGGTTAAAGTGCATAGCGGTAGGCCTAGTTTCCTAAAACAACATGTATAAAACTATAGCTAAAAATGGCTACACAACACCCTCCCCTTGCTGGTTAAAAGGTGGTTCAAAGCCTCACTTAATATAAAAGTGCTACTAAAATTCATCTTAAAGTATATATATGTGGGAATGTCAATGATGACAAGTTAAAAGACACTTGAGCAAGTATGAAAAGGACAATTTCAAATATTAAATGGGGTGTCGAGAAAGCCAAATTTGAAAAGTCAGAGTCAGTTTTAAAGTCGCCAATTGAATCTGGGATAATTAAAGATAACAAATCTTCCACTTCGGCAGGTGGTAAAGTAGAAAGTATCTGGCCAAGGAAAACCAAAGAGCATTCGTATTTCAAAGCCTGAGCTCCAGCCAAGGCAGCAGCATTCCGTAGTGTGCCCAACAGTGAGTTTAGAGCTGCTTGATCCACAAAGGGCAACTCATAAACAGCTTCCTGTAGCAAACGCACCCTCAACGCGGATGTCTGGTAATGAGCCCTTAGCAAGAACATCAACAGATCAGTGTCCAATGAAAGCAAGCCCTGTGTAGAAAGACAAACTTTCAGTGCACATTCAAAAGGGGAGAAAAGGCACTGAAACACTGGCTTCACACAATGCAAAACCGGTCTCAATGACAGAGACCAGTCACACTCCAATCGCTCCAGGAGTGGTGCTCCAAAGTACTGCATCATGCGTTCATGACACAGCTGCGCTGGTGGAAGTGCTTTCAGTACTTCTTTTTGTAACGGGACAGCTATTGAGCAGAAAAAGTAGCAATAGCAAAATGCCACCTATTATAGCCAAGGTTATCGGAAATCCCCCGAAATTACTGGAAAATATTGAGTCTATGGCTGAAGGTATTAAGCCAAATATAGAGGAAAAGTTGTGATTCCAGTAGTACTGGATGCAATAAATATCCGACCCATGAGTTCACCAAAGTGTCTTGGAAAGTTAGTACTTGAAAGGGACTGTATCTCTGTGGATGACCTCGCAACCTGTAGCGCATAGGTCTCACGTGCAGATGTAAGCACTGCATGTTTTTGAAACAATAGATCCTTGAGTCTCCTCAACTTGTCAAAATTCAGAATTGAATTAACAATGTGGGGACAAATCTCAGCTACTTCCCTCTGTCATGTAGGAGGAAAAAGTACATTTCCGCAGCATGTAACAATTTTTGAGACAGAAACAACATAAACTATGCATCCCACAACAGCTCTCACTATTACGGAGCGCATAGCTGCCTTTGAAGAGCACCTGGAACACAGGTCTAATCAAGGGGACTAGGATTCCCTTCAGATAACAAGCCAAGTTCGCTGCCGAAGTGTTATACGCTCCATGCAAGGACAGCTGTTTAGAAACCATCAAATGGCTGACAGAAGTCTCGCACTCACTACCTCTAACAAAGACCTCCTTCATGCCACTGAGACATTTGTAAGTGAAGGGCAGCTCCCGCACCTAGTGTATGTAACTCTCTCCTAGCCTTTCATATCTGCCCACTGGAATGTGTTTTAAGCAGGATGTGAAATGAAGTGTTGAAATAGGCAGCTTGATAACCCCCTGTATTAACCACTCGGCAGATGGTATTTCAGCCACAGTGAAAGGCAACTTTTCTAATTTTTCAATATTTAACATGACATAAGTCGCTTCCTTCTTAGCCATTAGTTGTTGTTGTCACATTAAATTAAATGTAGAAAATATGTCCCTTGCGCTAACGTGTTGCTAAGGAATGGGACCTGCTTTCAGTGTTTGTAGTGTTCAACTTAACTGCACATTGGATCTTAGTTGACTCTTTCCATGGTTTAAAGAGGACATGTGCTCTGTACTATGTCTATTGCAGAGCAAACAATGTTGTTTAAGGTGTATATTCGGTATGATAGGGTAGTAATCCCATTATCTTCAACAGCTAATGCCTTCTGTAAATTTTCCTGATCTATTTGCCTTAACCGGGCAGCAGCTTCTTGTTGAGAAAGCTTCCAAATTTCATTATAGACTGCATATAAGAAGCTCCTTCTACATTGTTTTCTGGGGCCTTACAGGAAATCTAGTGAGGAACTCTTCAACCATTGCTAGCATAGTTTCCCTACACTGTATGTCGTTACTATACCTGCGTGTTCAGATAACACATAACGAGGGTCAGGCCTACTTGTTTTAAAACCCCCGTGGAGGTTACAAAATGTTTATGACACCCATTGGTATCTATTGGCCACAATACCCAGCCACAGGATGTGAAAGTGAAGCATTAAATGTGCCATTTTGGACCTATTCATCAAGCTGATCATCTGTTGCATTGATACATTTTTGCCATTTGTAAAATTTAGCAGGGGCAGGTATACTGAGTGCATTAAAATCCTTAATTTTTGCAATGCCTAAACAACTTATCTGTTGTACAGCTTCAGTTAAAATTATTGTTTGAACAGGTATCAGGCTTGCTCCAAAAAAAGCTTCCTTTCCCCTTCTTTGCCAATTTTTTGTTCCCCACACACTTTTTAAGACAATGGACTTCAACCAATATTCATAGCCTTCTATAGCCAACCAGGAAACAAAGGAATCTGAATAAATGAATTTTGTATCTGTCTATAATATATGTACATTTTCCATAAATGGCAATTTAAAGTAATATGACTCAGCATTTTTAACATCGTGCCGAGAGAAATGTGTATATTTTCCAGAATATATTTTAGAACTTCCTTGTGGAGGAGTTGGACAATGTTCCCATTGTGTATAATTAAAAATAGTTTTCGGGGTACTTACTCTGTGAATGAAATGGTGTCCATAATAATTATAGCAGAGCATGTCTCCATAATTTTCTTTGGATTGATAAACATCTTCACATTCAAGTACAGCAAAATACTGCAATTCAGTCATCAGAGAATCATAGTATTATTACATTATTCATAGAAAGTTTAAACACATATGGTATTTGAATGACCTCCATCGGGTCGTATATATCAAATGTGACTTTATCCCAAACAATCCTATCAGGAATGGGTATAACAGAAATGTCCACGTAAGACAAGTCTCTGCGGACCTTGTGAGAAGAGAAATGGGGTTTCAGGGCCTCATTCACCAGTTCAACTGTTGATCGTTCAGGAAGGTAATTACCATGTATTAGTAGAAAGAAAATAATAACAAAGTCAATCCAAACAAGGAAAGCTATTATAGTCAAGGAAAGCCACAGATAGTTCCATGGGAGAACAAAGTAAGTTGTTTTGAGCCAAATAATCAGCTTACGTGTGCTTGACAGTCCAAATGCAGAAGTGTCAGATGGGTCAGAGAAAGTGTCATTGATGTTGACCAAGTATCCATAATCGGCAGTTCGTGCAAAAACTGGAGCCGTATTTTGAAGAGGAGAACTAACAGTGGTCTCCTGAGGTGGTTCGTATAAGACGATGCCATCCTTTTGTGTAGAATTTGAGAATGATCAATCAACATTTTCTGTGTTGCTTGTTGTAAAGGATGCTAGCGGAACTAATGAAAGATCATTTTCCACCCTCCCCAAGCTGGGTGAGATGTCAGTGTTGCTGTTTAAAACTTGTAGAGGGACATTTTTACCAGTAGTGAGAGGGAATCGGTTACTACTGGTTGTTCCTCTTTGGCTGCTGTGCAGGATCGGCCACATGATGTAAACTGACGTTATCGATGGAGACAAAGCAGTTCTCTTTAGAACCAGGCAGCAGTGGTAGAATAACAGTTCTGGTACAGTGTATCTTCAGGATTGTAACCAGTGCACGATGACCAAGCTCCTTTTTCACAGCAACTTTTTCACGTACTAGATACCCAACCTTTGGAATCCAGGTGGTAAATGTTATCGGTACATCCTTAATTCCTGATGAGGCAGCAAAGATGGAAGCGTTGTCATCACGGAACTGTTGTAATTCCTGCATGACAGTGACATGTTAATTTAGAGTGCTTCTGCCGCCTCCACGCCAGGACCATCAAGATCTGAAACATACGTTTGAGTTCCAAACAGGCACTCGTATGAAGTATGACCCCCCACCCCAAGGGACCTTCTAGGCAGATTATTAAGTGCTCTCTGGACTCCATACAGGTGATTAAGCCAACTATGACCCGTATCTAGTACTCTGCCTGTTAAGGATTACTTTAAATGTCAGTTTCGTCGCTCAACGACACTATTTCCCTTAGGATGAAATGGAGACGAGTAATGGAGTGGACCCATAATGAAGCCATGGCATCCCTGAATGCCCTTGAAGCAAAAGCTGGGCCCTGGTCGGAGTGGAAAGTTGCAACTGCATATGTGACGATAAAGACTTGCAAATCTTTAATAACAGTCCGAGCGTCAGCTGAGCATTGTGGCCACACCCATAGAAATCTGGAGCAGGAGTCAACAATGACTAGAATATATTTGTATGCACTGTCAGGTGTCTAAGGACCGCAGTGGTCTACACATTGTAATGGTTTGTTAGAAATTAAGAGGAGTGTCTGTGGTGGGCGTTTAATGGTGGACCCCTTAATTTGTTGGCACATATCACAACAAAGGACTTACTGCTTGGTGTGTTTGTATAGACCTGACCACCAATAACAAGCCTGCAACAATGATATTGTAGCCGCCACACCTGCATGAGCACAAGCAACTCCCTCATGCGCTTCTTTGATCAACTCTGGTCTTAGGTCTTTATTGGGAATCACTTGAACTCCCACACCTGGTATTTTTACTTCTGCATCACGCATGCCTCCCATCCAGTAGGAATATTTTGGGGGGATATCCTTTAGGTAAAGGAGTGCCGTCAGCCGAGGCTTTCACAGCAGCCAGTATTTCATTGTCCTGTTTCATCCTAGAACAAGTTACTGCAGTAACAAAAGCCGTAGCTACTGCTGATTTGGTTGCTTCATCAGCCAGTGTATTCCCAACAACGTGTATTTCAACGCGCTGGTGTCCAAGTGTATGTATTACATGGACATTTGGTAGCGTTTCCTTCAGATGCACTACTTTCCCCCACAGAAGTCTGTGTTTGATGGTGTTACCGTTGGAATCTCTGAACCCAGTCTGTAGCCAATAATGCAGATATATTCATTGAAGGACTGGGCACAATAGTATGAATCACAGACAATCAGTGTTAGCTGGTCAGGATCCGTATGTTCCAGTGTCATCACGAGCCTTTAGCTCTGCTAGTTGTGCAGTGCAATCCCCTATGGTTTACGTATAGGTATGTTGTGGATAGAATTTACTACCCTCTATCTAGCCGCTTACGACTGTGCACGCAGTGGAGTATTGATGCTTTGTGTCCATAGCAGGTTGTGCTGAGCCACTGGTGTACATGACTCTTTGATATCTATCAATAGGTAATGTATTTGCCGGAACTGGGTATTCTAGTTCATATTGTAAAAATTCTTTAGTTTGTAACTTTGGGTCAAAAATATAGTCAACATCAGTGGCTGTCAAAGACGTTGCCCATTGGATCCAACTTCAATGTAATGCTTTAGCATTTGGAACCCTGGCTTTCGTAGCAGCCTCAAGGGCTGGTATTGGCGATTCAACAATAATGTGATTCCCCTGGGCTAATGGTCATTCTTTAATGAAAGCCATCTGAACATCAGTGAGAATTTTCTCAGTGGGAGCAAAACGTTGTTCTGCTGCTGAATACAAATGTGATTTGTATGCAATCGGGACTGTCTCACCCTCATTGAATGTTAAATAGGTGAAACCAATGGCACCAGCTATTTCTCTATGACCAGATGTTTTTTATTGTCCCTTGTGTGTAAGTGTTGTGCTGCAAGCATGTCTTGTTGCAATGCTCTGAGGATGCATGTGTGTTCGACTGTCCAGAATTTACCGGAAAAGTCAGGACGTATCAAGTCATATAAGGGTCTGATGTGTGATGCATCACCTGGAATGTATGTTCTACCAAAATTTAGAAAACCCAATAGCGATTAGAGGTTTTAAATGGTATTTGGAGTTTGTAACTGTGTGCATTTCTCTAAGAATTGTGGCGCTAGGCTCTTGCCTTCACTCGATAATTTGTTTCCCAGAAACAGGACACTAAGGAAGGCTATTTTAGTTTTTTTTAAGTTTAATTTATAGCTGAATTTGGCAAATCCTACAACAATGCGGGCTACCCTCCTTAGATGTTGCAGTAATTCATCGTCTGTGAGGTAGATATCATCTACATAGGACAATGCTTCTGGGTCAATGTCGTGCAATATTGAAGTTACACAAGCCGGGAACAGTCCTGGGCTGTTCTTGTACCCCTGTGGTAAACAACAGGATTTTTCCTGGGAGCCTAGTGCACAGAAACTTCTTAGGTCTCTACTCTCAGGTGCTATATTTTGTCAGAAGAAGCCATTGGAGATATCCAATGTTGTTTTGTATTTTACTATGACCCTGATTTATACTTTTTGGTGCAAAACTGCACTAACGCAGTTTTGCACCAAAAGGTTTAGCACCGGCTTGCACCATTTCTGTGCACCTGCCGGGCTCCATATTTATGGAATGGTGCAAGCCGGTGCAAAGTGTAGGCTAGTGTAAAAAAAAATGACGTTAGTCGGGTGGGGCTGGCGGTATGGAAGAAGGGGGTTTTGCACCAAAAAATGATGTTAGGCAGGTAAGAGTAAAAAAAAATGACTCTAACCTGCCTAGAGTCATTTTCTGACAGAAAACCATACCTTATAAAAGACAGGGGTCATTTCCACCACCCCAATAGAGAGCACAGGGGACCAGGGTCCCCTGGGCATGGCCATTGCACCCTGTGCCATGTATGGGGGCCCATTTCAGGGCCCCCTGTGGCACTTTAAAAAATAAAATAAAATACTTACCTATACTTACCTGTACTTACCTGGGATGGGGTCCCCCATCCTCTGCTGTCCCTCTGGTGTGGGTGGGGGTGTCCCTGGAGCCTGGGGAGGGCACCAGTGGGCTTATTCCATGGTGTTCTTCCATGGAAATAGGCTCACAGGTCCCCTAACGCCTACACTGACCCAGGCGTGAAAAAACGGGGCAAAGCAAGCTTTGCACCATTTTTTTACCCCTCCACCCTCCTGTGCGCCATTTTTGCATGGGAGTATAAATATGGCGCTAAGGCCATAGAGTCATTTTTTGCACAGGAACACCTACCTTGCATATCATGAAGGCAAGGTAGGTTTCCACGTCCAAAAAATAACTTTAACGCCATAAATGTGGTGCTAGATGGGTCTAGCGCCAAAGTATAAATATGGAGTTAGTTTTGCACCAAACTAGAGTAAAAAAGAAATTATGCTAATTCGGTGAAAACAGAGTATAAATATCCCCCTAAGTTGTTCATAAGTGAGGTGCTATGAGAGTTTTGTATAGCATATGTGCGTGTATGACTATTTAAGTGTCTGTAGTCTAAGAGTATTCTGTCTGAATGGTCCTGTTTAGCTACAGGGAATAAAGGATTATTAATTGGTGAGACACAGGGTTATGTTATGCCCTGGTACTCTAGTTGTGTGAGGATTTCCCTCTTGGCTGCTTTAGCATCATGTTTTATTGGGTATTGGGGTTGAGGGTGAGGTTGATTCTTAATTGAAATTACATGATAGGGAGAATCTTTATCCCTCCCTAAGTGGTTGCGATATAACGTGGGTGCCTGCGCCAATACCCAAGCAATGGCACAGGATTCTACAAGCTCGTTGAGAACAAAAGGTGAGAAAGAACGTTTGATAATCTCTTCCCCGTATGGGCAAGTGCGGACAAATTCAGGTGGCCTGTGCGCCTTATTTATACTCCTTCGTCAATTTGACGCACAGGAGGGGGTGGGCCTTAAAAAACAGTGCCCAGCCTGATGTGCGCCGTTTTTTAACACCTGGGTGAGGGCAGGCATTAAGGGACCTGTGGGCTCACTTCCATGGTCTGTGACCATGGAAGCAGTCCAGAGGTGCCCTTCCCTGCTCCCAGGGACACTCCCTGCCGCCCTCCCCCACCCCTGGAGGACACCCATGGATGGGGGAACCCATCCCAGAGGTAAGTATAATTCTTTAATTTTTTTAAAGTGGTATAGGGGGGGCCTAATTTGGGCCCCCCTACAGAAGTCCCCTGGGCATGGCCATTGGGAAAGGGGGCATGACTCCTGTCTTTGCTGAGACAGGAGTCATTGCAATGGGGGTTGTGAGTCAAAAAATGGCGCAAGTCTGGTTTGAGCCATGATTTTTTACTCTAACCTGACTTGTACCATTTTTTTTACACACAACCACCCTTTTTCCCCTACGCCTGGTTAGTGTCATTTTTTTTAACTCTGGCCAGCCCGCAGCGCCAGCTAACGTCAATCCTTAAAAAAGGCGCCCGCCTGGCACGTAGGAATGGCATTAGTCGGCTGTAAATTTCTTGACGCAAACCAGCGCCGCCGCTGGTTTGCGTCAAAAAGTATAAATATGGGCCTAAATATGGTGTCCTAGAACCAGCAATGATGTAGGTGACAGTGGATGGGAAACACAGGAGCTATGCAGACCTGAAAGATCTAGCACGATTCTTGTACAACCTAGATTATCAAAACATAGACATTACTCCACCATTATTGACGTAATGCAACTACTTTCAACACAATGGAATGTATTCCCACCGCCAAGGTAGGACACAACAGTTTTTTAAGGAGGCAGATAGACAGAGGGAGACAGCAATTTAAACTGTGGAAGAACTCACTCAGGGCAAATCTAGAAACAAAACTAGGTTGGAGGAGACTGAAGTACAACCTCTTACTGATGATTTGCAGAAACATATGAGTAGATCGCAGATGTGATACTGTTACAGACTCCCTGCTGTTTAGTTGTTCACTCTCTGTGTTGCACTCACTATTGCCCAGATGTTTTGCAGGATTGTGCTGGCCTTGCGTCATGCAGGGTGATGCAAGGGCAACACAATTCTGAGATACATTTTACCAAGCCATGCAAAGGCCACGTTGCATGGCCCCCTGTGGCTTGGTAAACCTGAATAATGCAAGACAGTGCAAGTTACTGCCTTGCATTAGTCTGTGCAGGGAAAGCATTAAGCGGTGGAGAGTGGGTGTCCCCACACATGGACCATTGTATTTTTGGGCATTTCCCAAACTTAACAAGACAGGGAAGCCTGGGAAAGTGTCAAAAATCAAAGCATTCCCGATAGGGCCACAATAAGGAGAAATATCTTTATTTTTCCTCATTTTTCACATTTTCTAAGTTTGCTGCATGCTGCCCACTGCAGTGGAAGACCCGGTGTTCCAAGAAGTGTTCAGTGTGATGCTAGATAACTACATAACTGACAACAGTAACACAGCCACCACACACGTGGTAGAGTAGGAGGCGTTAAAGACGGTGATCTGTGGTCATTGCAATCATGCAGTCACTGGGGCATGAGGCAACATCCATCAGGCAGTCACACCGATGGAAAATTTGTTGAGATGCTTTGAGAGGTCGATGTTGTCAGACAACACAACATGGACTGTGCTGTTGGATGCACAGAACAGCCATGCACAACTGCTTGAGTAGTTGTGTTGCCTAGACTACAAGGCAAAGCAAGCCTAGATGCATGCAGAAGGGGACAAACTGGGCCGGCTTTTGGCGTGGCTGCTAAGACATGCATCCACAAGAGATCTGATCACCTGTATTCATATCTCCCACTGTTAGAAATAGGGTTAATGGTTGGCAGAGGTGTGCACTCTGTCTAAGCAGGAACCAGAATCCTAGTCAGGGTAAGTCAGATACACACCATATACTAACCTGAGCTCACCTTCTGGTAGTTTCGCACAGAGGAGTAAGACTTAATTTAGAAGGCAATGTGGAAAGTATTTGTGCAACACTTAAAACAGTAAAATAGCCACACAAAAATACTCCACACCAGGTTAGAAATATAAAGCTTAATTAGAACAAAACAAGACCAAAACAACAAAAATCCAATAACTAGAAGTTGAGATGTGAATGTTTAAAGAATATCTGCAAATGTAGTTCTTATAACCTTAAAGCGCCATTGGAACTATCTGGTCACGCTAACCGGAGTAAATCCAAAGGTTCAGGCCAACCATGATGGAGCGCGAGCTTTGTCAAGCTGAAAAAGTATCCTTTGTGGAGGTTGCATTGACATAAAAGATCCAATATGAGGAGCAGAGGGGATGATGTGAAGGCTGTGTCTGGTCCAATCTGTGCATTCAGGGATGTGTCATCGAGCCACACAGTTGTTGATGTGATGTCCTCGAGCAGCGGGGTCGCATTGAAACCTTTGCCATGAAGGAGATGCATCGTCAAGTTGCGCAGGACTAAGAGCGATATGTTGGTTCTGAGCAGTGCGGTTGGTGCTGTGATACTTCTTTGCTTAGCAACAGTGGTGATGCATTAGTGTCAAGGAGAGATGCGTGATTGACATCGACACAGAGATGACAATACATGATTTCTATAGCAAACAGCTGCAGAGCCCACTTTCAAGTGCCAAGTACTTGATTGGCACCACTTGGCAGGGTAGGACTCACAGATAGTAGAGTTCATAGAATTCAGAAGCTATAGCAGAATTGACTGAAGTCTTTGATGTACCTGAGACTTCAGAACAGGAGCCAAGCCAGCAAGCTCTTGGAGTCCCTTTGGTTCTGGGGATGTAGAGATAAAGATCTAGTTGTTCCACTCCCAGGTTAGGAGGGCAGCAGGTAGCATGGCAGGCACAGGAAAGCAGGAGTATAGCAAAGTCCAGCAGTTTCAGCAGAGTGACAGTCCCATCAGCAGCACAGCAGTCCTTCTTCCTGGCAAAACGACCTCAGGTCCAGAAGTGTACTGTTAGACCTGACAGCCATAGGGTAGTCACCCCTAACTTTTTGCTTGCCTCCCTCCACTTTTTAGATACTGCTTTTGCTGTTTTTAAGACTCTGCGCTCTTTACCATTGCTAACCAGTGCTAAAGTGCATATGCTGTCTATGCTCTCTCCCTCTAAACGTGGTAACATTGGATCATACCCAACTGGACTATTTAACTTCATTTTCAGTCCCTAGTAGAGTGCATTATATGTGCACAGGGCCTTTAGATTAAATGCTACTAGTGGGCATGCAGCACTGATTGTGCCGCCCACTGAAGTAGCCCCTTTTCCTTGTCTCAGGCCTGCCACTGCAAGGGCTGTGTGTGCAGTTTCACTGCCAATTTGACTTGTCATTTAAATGTACTTGCCAAGCCTAAAACTACCCTTTCTCTACATATAAGACACCCCTAAATCTGCCCTAGGTAACCCATAGGGCAGGGTGCTGTGTAGGTAAAAGGCAGGACATGAACCTGGGTAGTTACATGTCCTGGTAATGTAAAACTCCTAAATTCATTTTCACACTGCTGTGAGACCTGCTCCCTTCATAGGCTAACATTGGGGCTGCCCTCATACATTGTTTGAGTGGTAGCTGCTGATCTGAAAGGAGTAGGAAGGTAATTTTTAGTATGGCCAGAACGGTGATACAAAATCCCGCTGACTGGTGATGTTGGATTTAATATTACTATTTTAAAAGTGCCACTCTTAGTTGGGTTTAGTTGGCAGCTCCTTCTGCAGTCACTCAGACACACGCCAAACACAGGATACGCAGCCTCACTTGCACACATCTGCATTTTGAATGGGTCTTCCTGGTCTGGGAGGGTGGAGGGCCTGACACTTGCATGTCAAAGGACAGTAGCCTGCCCTCACAAAGGACTGCCACAACCCCTACTGGGACCCTGGCAGACAGGATTAACTGAAAGGGGACCTTGTGCACTTCTAAGCCACTCTTAGAAGTCTCCCCCACTTCAAAAGCACATTTGGGTATTTAAACAGGATCTCTGCCCCTACCTAGTCAGACACTTCCTGGAGAAGAAACTGGAACCAGAACCTACATCCTGCCAAGAAGAACTGCCTGGCTGCCCAAAGGACTCACCTGTCTGCTTTCTGTGAAGGATTGCTGCCTTGTTGTTGCCCTGCTGCCTTGCTGCTCTCTGTCTGTGGTGAAGAAGTGCTCTCCAAGAGCTTGGATAGAGCTTTCCTCCTGTTCCCTGAAGTCTCAGGACCAAAAAGACTTCATCTCTGCAAGAAGGACTCCTTGTGCAGTGAAATTCGATGCACAGCCTGCCAGAAACGATGCACAGCCTGCACCATTGTGAGAATTTCACTGCGCGCCAAACTGTAACGACACAGCCCGACTTCGCATTGAAAAGATCGACGCAGGGCCAACGTAGCAACTGGAAATTCAATGCATGGCCCACAGCCGAGCCCCAATGATGCAGCCTGACTTCCAGAGAGGAATCGTCGCAGTGCAGTAGAAAATTTGACGAAACGGGCACCGAATTGATGCAGCTCCTGTGACTTTATCCTGCCAGTGCAGGAAATCCATGCATCGTCCCGGGGCGTCCGAAAACTCCGCAACCCAAGAGGATCCACGACCGAGCGCCGGAAATTGACGCAGAGCCATCCCTGCATGTAAATGAAATGACTCATCGCCGTGTGCGGCCCGAGAAATCGACACACACCCCTTTGTTTCCATGCATACCCTCCTCTGCGGTTCTTTGCAGAGATTTTTCATGTGAACCAGGTACTTTGGGCCATATTTATACTTTTTGACGCAAAACTGCCCTAACGCAGTTTTGCGTAAAAAAAAAAAATTAGCGCCGGCTAACGCCATTCTGAAGCGCCATGCGGGCGCGTATTTAATCAATGACGTTAGCCGACGTTAGCCGCCGGCGCTGCCTGGTGTGCGTGGAAAAAAACGACGTACACCATGCAGCGCCGGCGTAGGGGGATATGGGGATTGGGCGTCAAAAAATGGGGCAAGTCAGGTTGAGGCGAATTTTTCGCCTCAACCCGATTAGCGCCATTTTTTTCGACTCCCAACCCCCATAGAAATGACTCCTGTCTTAGCAAAGACAGGATTCATGCCCCCTTGCCCAATGGCCATGCCCAGGGGACTTATGTCCCCTGGGCATGGTCATTGGGCATAGTGGCATGTAGGGGGGCACAAATCAGGCCCCCTATGCCACAAAAAAAAAAAAAAAAAGGACTTACCTGAACTTACCTTAATGTCCCTGGGATGGGTCCCTCCAGCCTTGGGTGTCCTCCTGGGGTGGGCAAGGGTGACAAGGGGTGTCCCTGGGGGCATGGGAGGGCACCTCTGGGCTCCTTCAGAGCCCACAGGTCCCTTAACGCCTGCCTTTTGCAGGTGCTAAAAAATGGCGCAAAAGTGGCCGTACGTCATTTTTTTGACGCGCACACTCCCGGGCGTGAATTTTGCCCAGGAGTATAAATACGACGCACATGCCTCGGAGTCAATTTTTTAGACGTGAACACCTACCTTGCATCTCATTAACGCAAAGTAGGTGTCCACGCTAAAAAATGACGCAAACTCCATGGACTTTGGCGCTAGACGCGTCTAACGCCAAAGTATAAATATGGAGTTAGTTTTGCGTCGGAATTGCGTAAAAAAAAACGACGCAATTCCGGCGCAAACGGAGTATAAATATGCCCCTTTGTGCTTCAAAGAGATTTTGTTTGCTTTTAAAAGACTTAAGACACTTTACATCACTTTTACAGTGATATCTGAAAATATAATTATTGCATTTAAATTGTTTTGACCTGCATCAGATAAATATTATGTATTTTTCTAAACACTGTGTGGTATATTTTTGAGGTGCTCTATTGTGTTATTGTATGATTTATTTCCCAAATACTTTACACATTGCCTTCTAAGTTATGCCTGACTGCTCAGTGCCAAGCTACCAGTGGGTGGGCACAGGATAATTTGGATACTGTGTGACTTACTCTGACTAGAGTGAGGGTCCTTGCTTGGACAGGGGGTAACCTGCCTGCCAACCAAAGACCCCATTTCTAACGTACTGATTTTGGTAGGGTCAGAAGTCCAGTTCTTACACCCAGTGGTGCTTTTGAAGTGGGAGAGACTTCGAAGAGAGGTCTTTGAAGTGCACAAGGTCCCTTCCCTTTCTGCCCTGTCTCCAGACACACTACAGGGGGATATGCAGCCATTTTGAGGGCTCAGAACCCATCCCATTCAGGTGTGTCAAATCCTCCCTCCCATCCTTCCCAGGAAGGGCCATCAACATACAGATGACCTCTCAGTCACACCTAAGCTCCCTTTTGTATGTGGCTGTTTGAAGGGACTGCACAAGAGCCCAGCTGCAGGCAGCCCCAACATGTCTTCAGAGACAGACAGAAGGCACTGGGGGCCAGATGTAGCAAAGGGTTGGCACCTCGCAAACAGCGAAAAACGCCGTTTGCGAGGCGCAAAAGCCTCTTTGCTAGGCAGAAATGCATTTTGCGAGTCAGATCCGACTCGCAAAATGCATTTCCGACTCGCAAATAGGAAGGGGTGTTCCCTTCCCATTTGCGACTCGCAATGCGATTCAATTTCATTTGCGACTGCGAAAGCGGTCGCAAATGAAATCACAGTTACCATCCACTTGAAGTGGATGGTAACCCAGTCGCAAACGGGAAGGGGTCCCCATGGGACCCCTTCCCCTTTGTGATTGGAAAAAAAAATATCTTTTCAGGGCAGGCCCACTGCCTGCCCTGAAAAAAACCGAAACTAAAGGTTTCGTTTTTTTTCTCCAAGTGCAGCTCGTTTTCCTTTAAGGAAAACGGGCTGCAGATAGAAAAAAAAAAAGCTGCTTTATTAAAAAGCAGTCACGGACATGGTGGTCTGCTGACTCCAGCAGGCCACCATCCCCATGAGTGCCCATACTCGCAATGGGGTCGCAAACTGCGACCCACCTCATTAATATTAATGAGGTGGGTCTTTGCGACCCCATTGCGAGTTGCAGAAGGTGTCTGAGACACCTTTCTGCATACCAAATTGCGACTTGCAATTTGCAAGTCGCACGGACTCGCAAATTGCAAGTCACAATTTGGTTTCTTGCTACATCTGGCCCTAGATGATTTAAAGTAAGAAAAAGACAACTTTCTAAAAGTGACATTTTCAGAATTACAATTAAAAATCCAACTTTACCATAAGGTGTTATTTTACATTTTTATTCCAGAGACACCAGACTCGGGGGGTCCCATTTCTTCCCATTAGAAATGACACTTATAAAATGTAATAGGCAATCCCAATGTTAACCTATGGGAGTGATAAGCCTTGCTGTAGTAAAACACAAATTTAACAGTTTTCCCGTACCTGGAAATGTAAAGCTTAAAGGTGCATGTCCACTGTTTTAAATACAATTCACTCTTCCCATGAGGTTTTCTGGGCCTATCTTAGGGGTGACTTATATGTACTAAAAGAAAGGCTTGGGCCTAGCAAGAGGTTATCTTGGCAGGTAGACATGTCGGTTTAAAACTGCACACACAGGCTCTGCAGTGACAGGCCTGAATCATGTTTAAGGGATGCTGAAGAGGGGGGCACAATCAGTGCTGCAGGCCGACCAGTAGCATTTAAATTACAGGACCTAGGCACATATAGTACACTTTTAAACATGCCTTTTGTGGTTAGTCCAATGTTGCCATGTTTTAAGCAGAGAAAACATGACCTTCAGCAATGGTTAGCAGTGGTAAATTGCCCAATGTCCTAAAGCAAACAGAAATAAATTCAGCAAAAAGTAGAGAGGGAAGGCAAAATGTCTGAGGATGACCTTGAAGAAAGGCCCGGTCCAACACAACCCCCATCCATCCTAAAGCCAGGGGAAACTAATCAATGCTTTGATGGACTTCCCTGCTCGGGCAATAGAGCATGGGCAATGGGCCACTACTCCAGGGGCACTTGTCATTTCTACACCTCCCTGAATTTAGTTGGATCCCTCTGTCCATACTCTTCTGAGTCACTGAACTGCCCTAAGGGGAACCTTTCTCCTCACGTGTGGACCCAATCTGTACATCACCTAGCTCTAACTAGCATACTGATGCATCCCAATAGGCCGACAATACCACCATGGCCAACAAAGTGTTGTTGGCCATTTCACCTCTTGGATCTGTCCCCAACCCTGGAAAAACTCTTTCCATAGGGACAGCAACCAACAGAGGCCAGTGACAGCTGTCAGTTTCAACAACCAAGCCCCAAGCCATTCAGGATTCTCTGACCTCTGTTGTTTCTCTGAGTGGGGGCGGTAGCCCCAGATGCCTTGTACCCTTTTCCAATATACCTCCCACTGGTTCAGTGTGGTATCCCAAAACTGGTTCTTCAACCCAGGGTCTGTTCCCTTAGGCTAAAGAGGTGCCTAGCATGCCCGGATTTCCAGGAGAGTAACATTCCCCCACCCCCTCAAGGGAGAAGCATGTTGTGTGTCTCACAAGAGTCTATATGGGTCGTGTCCCCAGCCCTCTATCCCTGTGACAGTGCACGTAGCCCTCCCTGGCCAGAAGTGGCCTTAACAGGGTCAGTCTTGGGGTGCTCTGTTCTCAGAGCTGGCAACTCCTGACCCACAGGTTCTCCCACTGTGGACTGTTTTTACCTCCTGCCCCTCCATCTGGGCTGCTGTACCCTCCACTGTGAAGTACCCTCCGCTGTGAAGTGGTACCCCGAAACAACTGAACTAATAGGGTGCCTGTAACAGCTTCCCCACCCAGCTCTCCTGACACTGTGGAGCTCTTAGAAGTGACATCGGACCCTTTCCCCCCCAACTATACTGGGACCTGCCTGGGGGAAAACAGCCTAAACCATGACTCCTGAACAATGAGGTGCGCTGTCCACGAAAGCGGAACACTGCTTTCGTAAACAACGACTCTGTTTTTCTCTGCCTTAACCACGCATGTCCTGAACAACGAACATGTGTGGTTAAGGCAGAGGAAAACAGACCCAGGACTGAGAGAGGATGAAGTCAGGTAAGTGGGGCTGGGGTAGGGTTGGGGGTAGTTTTAGGTGCGGGTGGAGGTTGTTTTAGTTTTTAAGGGTGAGGTGGGGATCAGGGTAGTTTTACTTTTTTAGGGGAGGGGGCTGAGGGTAGTTTTAGTTTTAGGGGCAGGGGTGGAGGGTCAGGTAGTTATAGGGTTTAGGGGCGGCAGTGGGGGTTACAGTAGTTTTAGGGTGGGGGTCTGGGTAGTTTTAGGTTTTAGGGGTGGGGGTGAGGATCAAGGTAGTTTTAGTTTTTAGCGGCAGGGTGGGGGGTCTGGTAGGATTATTTTTAGGGGAGGGGTAGGGGTAGGATTGCTTTAGGGTGGGGGTGGAGGGTCTGGCAGTTGCATTCTGGATCCATCCATGCTGTTCCACGCATGCCTTTACCAGGTATGGCTTTACGATGAAAAATCATCGTTAAGGCATTCATGGTAAAGGCATTAGTGGTAACAATGCGGTCATTGTTACGACCAAGTTGTTCAGACATGCGTGGTTCCACCATGCGTAGTTCTGTCCTGTATTGTTTTCTGGGTAACTGCATCCTTCCCTCCCACCCTGTTGAAGGGAACCTTAACCACTCTCTTGAGGATCACTCCCCAATGCCTACCCAGACACTCTGGTACTCACCCAGAGGTGTGCCTCCTTCACAAGTTCCCTGGGGTCACTGAACTTGCAATCAACCAGGTATTGGCATAGCCCATCCAAACCCCTAAACTGACCAGTGTATTAAGTGGTATGGGTAACCTCGAACATGACATAATGATTCCCAATGAATTTGTGGAAACAGATCTAATCCTTTCATTTGCTCACTCTTGCATGCCCAACACAAGGCAGGTACAAAAGTTCATTTTCAAATATTTATTGAAATGATTGTTTTCTTGTAAAGCTTAAGCTGAGATTATTAGCAAGATGAGACATGGCTCTGTAATCAATATTATTACAATGGTGAACAATATAAATAATTCAACCATGGCAATTGTTACTAATGTTCCGTAACTCCTATCTGTACCTAATACAGTACTAAAGCGAGCATACCAGGAGTACCCTCTGCCAAATCAGTTAGGATAGTCTAACCTCCATACCATGGTCTTAGGGGTCAGGAAGCTGGTCTCAGTGTACATGTTATCTTCCTATGTAGTATAGAGGTCAGATTCATTAGGGTTAGATTTTAGTCACAGCATCTCCATGATTAGCTGGCATGAAGCGCCCCTCTCAATGTCCATGGATTAAAAGAGCAGCCTATAGGACGATAATGCCTTCCAAGAATAAATGTGTATGCAACACATTCTCATGTCAGTGGAAAAATAACAAAAAGGCACCAGTTAGACAAGATGTCAAGGTAAAGCTGAAATCTAAAAGGGATTTCTAACATGGGCCATGCAAGAGCTCCATGAGGCACTCTCAAGTCAGGTCAACTGCAGGGGGTTTCTGACAGATCGTTTTCCTGTTTTAAGAGGGACCAGCCAGTGTTCCTATGGTGTTCCTATTGGTCATGGTCAGTGGCCCATCCAACAATCAGAATAAATAGCCAGGATATCTACACCAGCAGGTCCCACTAAGATCTTCATATATGTGAACAAGATCTTACACACATCTCTCTCAATTCTCATGTCAATCAATTCTGATTCCTCAGCAACATTGGGTTATAGAATCAGATTGGAAACAGGTTTGAAACCCTTCCTTTCTCATGTGTTACAACAAAGGCAGATACAACAAGCTATAAATTCCAATGGAAATCTGAATGCCTTCAATATCTGGGGTCAAGCAACAGCGGTTTAAAAAAACTGATCTCAGACAACCTAGACCTACCTATTGCCAAAACCAACACAGACTACGCAAAATGGGCATTTCTGAACTTGTCAGTATGAGGCAGAGTACAAGATGTGAAATGATAGTGGGTCCTTGATTCATGAACATATTGGCTATGGTGCCATTCACAGTTAAGACTTCTAGTCTGTGAACTATTGACATGGGAGTGAAACACTTTGGCCCCGATTTAAGAAAATTTAGTGGCGGCATTTTTTTTTTGACGCAAAAGCGACGCTAACTTAATGGCATATTTAGATTTTGACGCTAGAGCAGTCTAGCATCAAATTATTTGATTTGGCGTAATTTTGTGGGAGCACTGCCTCACCTTGCATCGTTTAACGACAATGATATGCAAGGTTGGTGTTCCCTCCTAAAAAGTTACGCTTGCCCGCTAGTGTAAAATTTAGAACCCAACGGAAAAAAGACACAATCAAAGGACTGGCTCCAAAAAATGACACTAAGGGGGTCATTCTGACCCTGGCGGCCACGGGAGCACCGCCAACAGGCTGGCGGTGCTCCCGAGGGCATTCTGACCGCAGCGGTTCAGCCGCGGTCAGAAAGGGTAAACCGGCGGTCTCCCGCCGGTTTACCACTGCCCGTTGGAATCCTCCAAGGCGGCGCAGCTTGCTGCGCCGCCGAGGGGATTCTGACACCCCCTACCGCCATCCTGTTCCTGGCGGTTCGGCCGCCAGGAACAGGATGGCGGTAGGGGGTGTCGCTGGGCCCCTGGGGGCCCCTGCAGTGCCCATGCCAATGGCATGGGCACTGCAGGGGCCCCTGTAAGAGGGCCCCGCTTGTATTTCACTGTCTGCTTAGCAGACAGTGAAATATGCGACGGGTGCAGTAGCACCCGTCGCACCTTCCTACTCCGCCGGCTCGATTACGAGCCGGCTTCATCGTGGGAAGGACGGTTTCCCCTGGGCTGGCGGGCGGTCTTTTGGCGACCGCCCGCCAGCCCAGGGGAAACCTCAAAATACCCACCGCGGTCTTCCGACCGCGGTACAGTATTTTGGCGGCTCCCGCCGGGCGCGCCGTGTCCGCGTCCGGCGGGAGTCAGAATGACCCCCTAAGTCCAATTAGCATCAAAATGTTAACTCCTGGTCAGTCCAGGAGTTAAAATGAGGCTCACACATTACTACATAAGGGAAACACACAGAAGGAGCACTGGAAAGCAACTGGACACTATGGAAGTGTTACTCCTACTGCTTGGCACCTGTAAGAGACAACAGCGACAATGCCGAGTGCCACCAGCACCACCGCAACAACCACAAACACCACCACAGCAGCCACAAACGCAGCATAGAAGATGGGAGAGGATCTTTCGCCAGCATGCAAGCATCCTGGCCCTCAGGGAGGAAGAGGTGATAAGACTCTACTGTCTGAGGCGGGAGTCTATTGTACATCTGCTCCACCACTTTGCGCACACATCACAGCAAGAGTGCAGAGTCAAACAGCAATTCCACCCATGACCAAACTCCTGGCTATCCTCCACTTGCTGGCATCAGGTTAATTCCAGACGACTGTGGCACAAGTGGGTGGGATCCCCCAACTATCCCTCTCTGCCTTCCTTATGAAGGTCCTGAACGCTGTCATCAGACTGACACTCCACCACATCCAGTTCTCCAACACCCAGGAACTGCAGCAGGAGACCAAGCAAGGTTTCTACCAAATTGCTGGTTCCTGCATGTGTTGGGTGCAAATGACTGCACCCATGTCCAATTTGTCCCTTCTGCAGCAACTGAACACCTCTATAGGAACCGCAAACATACCCACTCCATCAATGTGCAGGCCACCTTGGACCACCGTGGAGTTATCACAAACATAATTGCAAAATATCCCGGAAGCGTCCATGATGCTTACATCTTCACTCACTACACTATACACCAACAATTCCAGGATGGACAATATGACAATCGTCTACTTGTAGGTAGATACCATACAAATCATAACACACACAACACACCAAACCTGTAGTACAAGCACAATATCAAACATACATGGGCAGGGAAACAGATCTATAGACCACAACACATATGCCACATGCCACACTGCACTGCATGCAATGCACATTACCCTTCCATATGCCCATATCTACAAGTCCCTGGCTCAACCTGACTGACACTTTGCACACACATCACAGCAAGAGTGCAGAGTCAAACAGCAATTCCACCCATGACCAAACTCCTGGCTATCCTCCACTTACTGGCATCAGGTTCATCCCAGACGACTGTGGCACAAGTGGGTGGGCTCTCCCAACCATCCCTCTCTGCCTTCCTTACAAAGGTCCTGAACGCTGTCATCAGACTGACACTCCACCACATCCGGTTCCCTAACACCCAGGAACTGCAGCAGGAGACCAAGCAAGGTTTCTACCAAATTGCTGGTTCCTGCATGTGTTGGGTGCAAATGACTGCACCCATGTCCAATTTGTCCCTCCTGCAGCAACTGAACACCTCTACAGGAACTGCAAACATACCCACCCCATCAATGTTCAGGCCACCCTGGACAACCGTGGAATTATCACAAACATAATTGCAAAATATCCCGGAAGTGTCCATGATGCTTACATCTTCAGTCACTACACTATACACCAACAATTCCAGGATGGACAATATGACAATAGCCTACATGTAGGTAGAGACCATACAAATCATAACACACACAACACACCAAACCTGTAGTACAAGCACAATATCAAACATACATGGGCAGGGAAACACATTTATAGACCACAACACATATGCCACATGCCACACTGCACTGCATGCAATGCACATTACCCTTACATATGCCCATATCTACAAGTCCCTGGCTCAACCTGACTGACACTTCACTGGACGGCTAGGTGGAGCAATGTCCCCTATGAATGCAAAAGCTGGACTTAAATAACTACATGTGTCCACGGGTTCGCAACAAAACACAGATCCTTCACACATAACACTTACCAAGGAATCGCTGTGCTATGTGAATTGCATTGGCCATTCAAACATCAAACAACTCACATGTCGGCACTGCTCCACATTTACTATGCTGTAGAAGACTCAGGCAGCAATGATATCTATTGCCACTCAAGTGGGCCCATAACCATCTACATAGCAGCAAAATATAATAGATATACTCATTGTGTACAACTTTCCCTTGTGTGGTGCATAGTACAGCACACATTGAAATGCAGCATCACCATCAATGAAAGATGATGTACAGAAATGAACACCTCACAGCACACCAACAAACATACCTGTAAATCACACATCTCCATATCAGGATAGGAGGATACCAACAATGGACTGCCACAGATGTACTAATGACAATGTACAGGGAGAGGCCAGAAATACACATGAGTGAGGATACATAGAACTTAGCAGGGCTGGAATACTGATGCAGGGCCCTGCTGAAAAGCACATCATGCCCTGTCCTGTCCCACAGCTGTCTGAAAAATCATGCGTACATCACAAAACATCCCATATACCTCTCCCACACTGGGCATATGAATCTCATGCACATACGTATGCCAGCCAGCAGTTGCCAACAACAAAACTTTGTGCAAGGAAGGTATTTCTATGGCAAAGGGGTGGGGTTCACATGCAACACAAAGGGCCCTACGCCTGTTGCATGGCACACAACACACAAAAATAGTTACATATGTCCACTACATCACTATTCTGAACATCTAAAGTTAAGGCACTAAGGGCCACATGTCAGATAAGTTGGGCAGCATCTGAAGCACTGCTACTTCACTTGGGCACCTTAGCGCCCCCCCTTGGATACATGTGTGTGCCGTAGTCACTATATGGTGCACCATGGCACAGAGTAAGAGGGGGAAGGCAAAATGTCTGAGGATGACCTTGAAGAAAGGGCCCGGTCCAACACAACCCCCATCCATCCTAAAGCCAGGGGAAACTAATCAATGCTTTGATGGACTTCCCTGCTTGGGCAATAGAGCATGGGCAATGGTCCACTACTCCAGGGGCACTTGTCATTTCTACACCTCCCTCCCTGAATTCAGTTAGATCCCTCTGTCCATACTCTCCTGAGTCACTGAACTGACCTATGGGGAACCCTTCTCCTCATGTGTGGACCCAATCTGTACATAACCTAGCTCTAACTAGCATACTGATGCATCCCAGTAGGCAGACAATACCACCATGGCCAACAAAGTGTTGTTGGCCATTTCATCTCTTGGATCTGTCTTCTGTCCCCAACCCAGGGAAAACTCTTTCCATAGGGGCAGCCACCAACAGAGGCTAGTAAAAGCTGTCAGTTTCAACAACCAAGCCCCAAGCCATTCAGGATTCTCTGACGTCTGTTGTTTCTCAGAGTGGGGGCGATAGCCCCAGATGCTTTGTACCCTTTTCCAATTTACCTCCCACCGGTTCAGTGTGGTATCCCTTAGGCTAAAGAGGTGCCTAGCATGACCGGATTTCCAGGGGATTAACATTCCCCCTCCCCTCAAGGGAGAAGCATGTTGTGTGTCTCGCAAGAGTCTAGATGGGTCGTGTCCCTAGCCCTCTATCCCTGTGACAGTGCACGTAGCCCACCCTGGCCAGAAGTGGCCTTACCAAGGTCAGTCTTGGGGTGCTCTGTTCTCAGAGCTGGCAACTCCTGACCCATAGGTTCTCCCACTGTGGACTGTTTTTACCTCCTGCCCCTCCATCTGGGCTGCTGTACCCTCTGCTGTGAAGTACCCTCCGCTGTGAAGTGGTACCCCCAAATAACTGAACTAATAGGGAGCCTGTAACAGCTTCCCCACCCAGCTCTCCTGACACTGTGGAGCTCTTAGAAGTGACACGGGACCCTTTCCCCCCCAACTATACTGGGACCTGCCTGGGGGAAAACAGCCTAAACCATGACTCCTGAACAATGAGGTGCGCTGTTTACGAAAGCGGAACACTGTTTTCGTGACCAACGACTCTGTTTTTCTCTGCCTAACCACGCATGTCCTGAACAACGAACATGCGTGGTTAAGGCAGAGGAAAACAGACTCAGGACTGAGAGAGGATGAGGTCAGGTAAGTGGGGCTGGGGTAGGGTTGGGGGTAGTTTTAGGGGCAGGTGTGGGTTGTTTTTGTTTTTAAGGGTGAGGTGGGGATCAGGGTAGTTTTACATTTTTAGGGGCGGGGTGGGGGGGCTCAGGGTAGTTTTAGTTTTTATGGGCAGGGGTTGCAGGTCAGGTAGTTTTAGGTTTTAGGGGCAGCAGTGGGGGTCACAGTGGTTTTAGGAGCATTCATGGTAAAGGCATTAGTGGTAACAACGGTGTCATTGTTACGACCAAGTTGTTCAGACATGCGTGGTTCCACCATGCGTAGTTCTGTCCTATATTGTTTTCTGGGTAACTGCATCCTTCCCTCCTACCCTGTTGAAGGGAACCTTAACCACTCTCTTGAGGATCACTCTCCAATGCCTACCCAGACACTCTGATACTCACCCAGAGGTGTGCCTCCTTCACAAGTTCCCTGGGGTCACTGAACTTGCAATCAACCAGGTATTGGCATAGCCCATCCAAACCCCTAAACTGACCAGTGTATTAAGTGGTATGGGTAACCTCGAACATGACACAATGATTCCCAATGAATTTGTGGAAACAGATCTAATCCTTTCATTTGCTCACTCTTGCATGCCCAAGGAAAGACAAGGCAGGTACAAAAGTTAATTTTCAAATATTTATTGAAATTATTGTTTTCTTGTAAAGCTTAAACTGAGAATAATAGCAAGATGAGACATGGCTCTGTAATCAATAGTATTACAATGGTGAACAATATAAATAATTCAACCATGGCAATTGTTACTAATGTTCCCTAACTCCTATCTGTATCTAACACAGTACTAAAGCGAGCATACCAGGAGTACCCTCTGCCAAATCAGTTAGGATAGTCTAACCTCCATACCATGGTCTTAGGGGTCAGGAAGCTGGTCTCAGTGTACATGTTATCTTCCTATATAGTATAGAGGTAAGAGTCATTAGGGTTACATTTTAGTCACAGCATCTCCATGATTAGCTGGCACGAAGCGCTCCTTTCAATGTCCATGAATTAAATGAGCAGACTATAGGACGATAATGCCTTCCAAGAATAAATGCGTATGCAACACATTCTCATGTCAGTGGAAAAATATGAAAAAGGCACCAGTTAGACAAGATGTTAAGGTAAAGCTGAAATTTGAAATGGAGTCCTAACATGGGCCATGCAAGAGCTCCATGAGGCACTTTCAAGTCAGCTCAATTGCAGGGGGTTTCTGACAGATCATTTTCCTGTTTTAAGAGGGACCCGCCAGTGTTCCTATGGTGTTCCTATTGGTCATAGACAGTGGCCCATCCAACAATCAGAATAAATAGCCAGGATATCTACACCAGCAGGTCCCACAAAGATCTTCACATATGTGAACAAGATCTTACACACATCCCTCTCAATTCTCATGTCAATCAATTCTGATTCCTCAGCAACATTGGGTTATAGAATCAGATTGGAAACAGGTTTGAAACCCTTCCTTTATCATGTGTTACAACAAAGGCAGATACAACAAGCCATAAATTCCAATGGAAACCTGAATGCCTTCAATATCTGGGGTCAAGCAACAGTGGTTTAAAAAAACTGATATCAGACAACCTAGACCTACTTATTGCCAAAACCAACACAGACTACGCAAAATGGGCATTTCTGAACTTGTCAGTATGAGGCAGAATACAAGATGTGAAATGATAGTGGGTCCTTGATTCATGAACATATTGGCTATGGTGCCATTCACAGTTAGGACTTCTAGTCTGTGAACTATTGACATGGGAGTGAAACACTTTGGCCCCGATTTAAAAAAATTTAGTGCCGCCATTTTTTTTTTTTTTACGCAAAAGCGACACTAACTTAATGTCATATTTAGATTTTGACACTAGAGCAGTCTAGCATCAAATTATTTGATTTAGCGTAATTTTGTGGAGCACCGCCTCACCTTGCATCGTTTAACGACAATGATATGCAAGGTTGGTGTTCCCTCCTAAAAAGTTACGCTTGCCCGCTAGTGTAAAATTTAGAACCCGACGGACAAACAACACGCAAAGGACTGGTTCCAAAAAATGACACTAAGTCCAATTAGCATCAAAATGTTAACTCCTGGTCAGTCCAGGAGTTAAAATGAGGCTCACACATTACTACATAAGGGAAACACACAGAAGGAGCATTGGAAAGCAACTGGACACTATGGAAGTGTTACTCCTACTGCTTGACACCCTTAGGAGACAACAGCGACAATGCCAAGTGCCACAAATGCAGCATAGAACACGGGAGAGGATCTTTCGCCAGCATGCAAGCATCCTGGTCCTGAGGGAGGAAGAGGTGATAAGACTCTACTGTCTGAGGCGGGAGTCTATTGTACATCTGCTCCACCACATTGCACACACATCACAGCAAGAGTGCAGAGTCAAACAGCAATTCCACCCCTGACCAAACTCTTGGCTATCCTCCACTTACTGGCATCAGGTTCATTCCAGACGACTGTGGCACAAGTGGGTGGGATCTCCCAACCATCCCTCTTTGTCTTCCTTACGAAGGTCCTGAACGCTGTCATCAGACTGACACTCCACCACATCCAGTTATCTAACACCCAGGAACTGCAGCTGGAGACCAAGCAAGGTTTCTACCAAATTGCTGGCTTCCTGCATGTTTTGGGTGCAAATGACTACACCCATGTCCAATTTGTCCCTCCTGCAGCAACTGAACACCTCTACAGGAACCGCAAACATACCCACTCCATCAATGTTCAGGCCACCCTGGACCTCCGTGGAATTATCACAAGCATAATTGCAAAATATCCCGGAAGCGTCCATGATGCTTACATCTTCAGTCACTACACTATACACCAACAATTCCAGGATGGACAATATGACAATAGCCTACATGTAGGTAGATACCATACAAATCATAACACACACAACACACCAAACTTGTTGTACAAGCACAATATCAAACATACATGGGCAGGGAAACAGACTGGACGGCTAGGTGGAGCAATGTCCCCTATGAATGCAAAAGCTGGACTTAAATAACTACATGTGTCCACGGGTTCGCAACAAAACACAGATCCTTCACACATAACACTTACCAAGGAATCGCTGTGCAATGTGAACTGCATTGGCCATTCAAACATCAATCAACTCACATATCTGCACTGCCCCACATTTACTATGCTGTAGAAGACTCAGGCAGCAATGATATCTATTGCCACCGGAGTGGGCCCATAACCATCTACATAGCAGCAAAATATAATAGATATACTCATTGTGTACAACTTTCCCTTGTGTAGTGCATAGTACCGCACACATTGAAATGCAGCATCACCATCAATGAAAGATGATTTACAGGAATTGACACCTCGCAGCACACCAACAAACGTACCTGTAAATCACACATCTCCATATCAGGATAGGAGGATACCAACAATGGACTGCCACAGATGTACTACTGACAATGTACAGGGAGAGGCCAAAAATACACATGAGTGAGGATACATGGAACTTAGCAGGGCTGGACTCCTGATGCAGGGCCCTGCTGAAAAGCACATCATGCCCTGTCCTGTCCCACAGCTGTCTGAAAAATCATGCATACATCACAAAACATCCCATATAACTCTCCCACACAGGGCATATGAATCTCATGCACATACGTGTGCCAGCCAGCAGTTGCCAACAACAACACTTTGTGCAAGGAAGGTATTTCTAGGGCAATGGGGTGGGGTTCACATGCAACACAAAGGCCCCTACACCTGTTATGCGGCACACAACACACAAAAATAGGTACATATGTCCACTGCATCACTATTCTGAATGTCTAAAGTGAAGGCACTAAGGGCCACATGTCAGATAAGTTGGGCAGCATCTGAAGCCCTGCTACTTCACTTGGGCACCTCAGCGCCCCCCCTTGGATACATGTGTGTGCCGTAGTCACTATATGGTGCACCATGGCACAGAGTAAGTGCAATAGTGTCAACATACTGGATGCTATATATGGACTGTGTAGGATAAGTGCCAAACTTATGGTGCAAATCCTTCACAGTACATAGGGTCACATTTAAAGCAATGGTGTGTCCCATACTTACACCGGCTCTGTGCAGGCGTCAAAAGTACCAGTCAATCGACTCGGAATGTGTATGAAAGTCAAGCAATGTACTGACAAGCCACAGACCCTTGGCAAATTATGTGTGTGAATGATGAAACAGAAAGCTTGATTGTGTCATTTCCTCTACTCGCAGATGGCATGAGTAATCACAGTAGCAAAATACACTCATTGGGAATGTTACATAGGTTGTGGAATGCAAATGTGAGCATGTGGCCATGTATGACAAATGATGTGAAGCTACAGTAGTACAGTTGTGGGAGAAGTTGGAAGATTTGGAGGGCTGATCCTGCTGAAATAATGTCTGGATACTAGTGGTACGTCTAAATACAAAGGGTCCGGCCATTGACCTGTTTGTGGATGATCTCATCCTGAAACAGCTGCAAACATGAAGAACACCCTTGTCCCATCATAGCAAGACTCATAACCATCCGATACAGGGACGTGAGTCTCCAAATAGCTATCAGTGCCCTTCCATTGCATATAGGTAAAGCTCGGGTTACCTTCTTCCCCAATTACAGCCTTTGGGTCCAGAGGCTGCACCGCAGTTTCCTGCAAGTGAAGAAGGCTCAGAAGGGTTGGGACCACAAGTATACGATGACTTATCTGGCACAGCTTTTATTAGTGGCAGCATGCAAAACTTTTTATCAAGCTTAGAAGCTGGTTGTGATTGGCTGGATTGAATGTCAGGTGGCTGGAGGGTCAAGACACTGAAACCACCCTAAGAAGTGCCAGGGTGGCGGCATGGCAAAAGAGAATAGTGAAACACTTGAAGTGGAGGTGTGGGTCTAAACATATTACCCCAAGCCTGGGGCATTGTCTTGATCACCTGAACAGATCTTGGAACCCATAGAGAGATGAGAGGGGCTCGTGGGATTGTAAGTGTGGCGCTGGAGATGCATCCATAGTATCTTGTGGGTGAGCTGGGAGCAGGCCGCAATGGTACTAAATCAATGATTGGGGCAAGATTGAGACAGAGGATGTGAGACATCAACTTGGTAAAAACATTTCAGTAAGGGGCTGGGTGGGGGTCTGAAGGCGGTAGTGACGCTTTCTAGTTAGCTGTGTGTTTAGTTGGGGCAACAGATGCTATGTGTATTTGGGGAGATGGGCAGTTTGAATTCTACAGAGCAGTGTAGAGGGGGGAGTGATGATTTAAGAGGGATAATTGGATAGTTGTTGTAGTTAATGTTCAGCCAAGATACATACAGCCAGTCCACACATGTTCCAGCTAGGGGGACCATGCTTGGTGCTGTCAATTTCCAGATGGACAAATTAGTAAATTTTACAATATAACATTTTTATGTGTATGTGTCACATGATCTTACAACTTACAACTTATCATGACCAGTACAAATGTCCCCACATTGTGAAACATGTTTTACACAGATATGAGTACACAGTCTTGGAACAATGGCCTACATATAAGATAGCTGGTAAAGAGATTTGGTATTTGTCCAATCCCTAAACACACCGCTGTATCATCCAGCACTTATCAGAATTGATATATATATATTTTCACAAAAAAAACATGTCACACATATACGCACAATGACATATGTCAGCACACCATCTCCAAAGTTTTGCATGTATGGGAAACCCTTTATTACATGCGTTGCTCTGCATCATTAAGTCTGCTCCTTGCAACACACCAGAGTGTGCACATACATGCACTCACATTGAAATAGCTTCCAGGACCTTATCCAAGCCTTAGTCAACAGCATCCTTTGTTAAAGATTTGTAAAGGGTATGAAATGCCTAAACATGTATTGCACATGCCCTTCCCATCTTATGTTGTGTATAGTAACGCATCGGAATTCTGATATGACAATGTGGTTGGCCCACAACATGAGTAGCATCACATCGGTACACTCAGTACAAATGTGTAAACATGTATTTGGCAAAGAGTCTTGATACACAAGCATATGTGTAAACAGTATCAGTCCTCACATGCATCACACACATATACATAAATATGATAACATATTCCTATGTTACCAGTACACACTTAAATGCACATGCACACACTTATAGCCATATCAGACAATCTACATAGATGCATAGCCCCTGTAACAAGGAATATGAACGTGGGTGCACTGGCAGACTTTCCACCTAAATCCACGCATGGCTGTTATGTGTCCAAAAAAATATTGACACAGATGGTATATCTCCTTACATTGCAAATCACTAAAATGACACCTGGCACCATACGCTTCTGAACTGTCTTGCTGTCTCAGCCTTCCCTCCAAAATCCATGCATGCCCTGTACTCGCCAAAAAGGTTGACGCATACCATTGTCCTACAAACATCACACATGCCAAAAATGACGTTTGTCCCCTGCGCGTTAATTGCAAATTGACAGGCCTTGTCAGATTTCATGGAAAAAATCCACGCATGACAGTCATGCATCAGAAAAATGACACATATCAGAAAATGTGATGCAAACGGCCAGGAAGTGATGTAACAGGACTTCCTTGCTGCACACATGGTAAAGTGAATTTGCTTTCACTTTTATTTTACAGTCTTCTTATCTGTGAAACACAGTGAAAGGTGTGACAGGGCTGTTCATGGGGGCCCCTGCACTGCCCAGGCCAAGTGCCCCATGTACCTCGTCTCCGCCAGCTTTTACATGGCGGTGCAACTGCCATGTTAAAGCTGGCAGAGAGAGGACTCGTAATCCACAGGGCAGCTCTGCTCTGGCGGATTAAGACCACTGGCACTGCCAGGACATCGGCTGGCAAAAAAAGTGGCTGTGCTGACGGTCTGACCGTGGCACGTTCACCACGGTTATAATGTGGAGGCTAACTCTCACTGCGAGTCTGGCAGTCCTGGGACTGCCAGACTCATAATGAAGGCCTATGTGTCTCCATGTGACTCTTTTACATGCATTCAGTGTGTCCTATGCGGCTCCCCCTCTGCCATTTGTAAATGTCAATAGTCCCCCACTGCAACTTACCATGTATTTGTGGTAGGTCTTGGTAGTCTGTGCTGTCCTATCCAGCGATTCCAGTGACCAGCTCCTCCAGGATGATGACTGCAAACATCTGTAGCTCATCCAGGTCCTCCTGGGGTGCGGGACTTCCACTCCAGTCTGAAGTGCTGCCTTTCTGTTCCTAGCCAGTTTGTCTTTAGTTCTGTACTTGCAATCGTGCCAGTGCTTCTTACAATCAGTGACACTCCTCTTCACCTCTGCCATGCTCTTGGCTTTATCTACTATTGCCTGCCACATAGCCTCTCTTCTACCCATTGGCAATCTGGAGGTGATGAAGCGCTGGTGTTGGTGCTCCGTCACCTCACTGACCAAGATGTAATTCTCCTCCTCACTAAAGCAACACTTCAGCTTCCTCTTCTCCTGGGACTTTGCTTGTCCCACCTGGCTAGTACTGGACTCATTGCAATATCTCTGGGGTCTCTCCTAACCTGCATTCTCCATCTTGTCTCCCTATTATTTTTTTTCTTACTCATGTGTTTTTTTACGCTAATGCTGTTAAATATGGCACTAGCACGATTTGTATAAAAAAACATGCTTCAAAATGTTCTAACACATCTTTTGCAGTATTAACATCATTTTTCTTTTGGGCATATCGCAATGGTTAGCGTAATTTTTTTTACGCTTACCTTTTCTTAGCACCATGGTGCGTTGTTTTTTAAATATGGCACACTGATGGTGCTAAGGAATGGTGTCAGCCGTCGGTAATTTTTTTGACGCACAACTACGCTAGTGCAGTTGTGCATCATTTTTCTTTAATCAGGTAGTCCATAAGGAATGTGGTGGTATGAGTTTACAATGTGTTGGACATTATTACACAGCGCTCCATTTGTTTCAGTTGATACATATGTACTGACATTGGGGGATACTCCCTTATGTGTTACCATTGAAAGGGAGGTCACATATATCAGATCTTCAAACGCTATATATTCTCATCACACCACCTTCACAATCCACAAATCCTATGATCCAAACCATGGTAAATATCTAGCTACGTACAAATAAAGTTTTCAATACTGACGCTTGTCTACATACATATGCATCTATTTTGAATAATACATGTATCCCTGTAAGATGATGGCTCATATGTTGGGAAACCTGGAGAAAGGTTGGTATCCTTACACTAGACCTGTTAGTTTTGCAGGGAAAAGTTACATTTTTTGACATACTGTAGGAGGAATTTTACCTATTCCAATCGTAGAAATTGAAGTATTTGCAATTAAAAACTCCCTTCACAGTCGATGAAGAGCTTCTGATGTGAAAAAATGGACTCCTACATACTGTAATACATGAAAATCTGGGGATCATATAAGGGAGCTGTACTCGTTTTTACTATTACACCAACTACACTCCAACCTCTCTTGCTGCATGTATGCACCAAATGGCAGACGTGTGGAATTGTGCACAGTAAGGTAGACAGGAATGATAGAATTTAGAATGTTAAGGATAGAATGAAGGAGAAAGTGGAATAGTGCAAGTCAGTTGAACTTCCGCAGCTGACATGAATAAGACGTTTCCTATAAACTTAAGAAGATAAATAAATCCGTTAACTTACACTACTCGAGAGTGGTACTTCTCCACATTGGCGATAATTGCGGCAAGGACTCTGCTGTTTCTGACCTCCCCAACTACTAAATCAGTGTGGGAAGAGCTTATGCATTTTCAACCCCAGGGGGAAACGTCCCAACATGTATTTAACCAACTGTGTGTTCCACGTGACGATACTCGTGAACAACAAGGTAGTGTAATTTTTTATTTCAGACAATTTATGTTTACTTATTGAGCAACAGTTTCTCACTCACTTATCATTGTGACTGCTCTCATGCCACTCCCCATGCTTGGATCCTGCTCTAGTGCCGCTCCATGCGCTTGGATCCTGGCAGTTCGAGACTTGTGCATTTGTCTCAAAGCACCCGACACAACATAGCTAGGGAGGGGGTTGTACCCATGTCAAACAGGATTACTTTAGAAGCCATCCCAGAGTCATCAGATGATCATCTAACTACTGTAGAAGTCATTTTCAAATCATCAGACATCATCAAGCTCTGGAAGTCATCAGCAAAGTTTAGAAACTTGTGCTGGATGATTTGTGGATGAGTTGAAAATGAGTATCTGATGACTTCACAAGGTGTGACTATACCTGATGACTTCAGGATGATTTAAAAACGAGTATCCAATTACTTCACAAGGTGTGACTATTCCTGATGACTTCAGGGTGATTTAAGAATGAGTATCTGATTACTTCACAAGGTGTGACTATTCCTGATGACTTCAGAATGATTTAAAAATGGGTATTTGACTACTTCACAAGGTGTGACTATTCCCACTGATTTTAGGAGGATTTAAAACTGAGTATCTGGTCACTTCATCAGATCCAATTGTTCTTGATGATTTGGGGTAATTTGCAAATAAACATCTGATGATTCCACAAGCATAATTTATTCTTAACGTGATGAAACTGCCCCTGATGTTTTGAGACAGATTTGCCGATTACCCCGAGAATATGCCCACTGGTTGGTTTCATTTTTTGGCAGAAAGGTCCAACTTTCTCTATGATTTTAGTTTTTTTTTTTGCTGATTACTACTTAGTGAGCACTATATAGGTATTAAATCAGTTTTCTTTAAATGTAAACTGAAATACAGTGTGTTCAGAAGACTTTATGAGAAAAGTCATAGGTAAATAGTTTTATTGTTATTTCCTTTAACTAAATTTACATAATTTCTGTTTATAATAGCTGCTATTAACAATGTATATTGTGATAAAATGTTCAAAATGTTATTATTTTATTCCTATTTATCAATTGTAGGTGCAATTTCGTGTTGCAAGCATAACACATAATTCCCAAAATTAAGTGAATGATGTCGCTGTAATACAAATTTCTCGCAGGCGTAGTATATATATATGAAGCTTATATAGCACAAACCTGGCCAAAAGATAGAGGAGCACTGTACAGGAGCAAAGGCAAGAATAAAGTCAAAAGACTGTAGTGGAGGAAAAGCTGGCTTGTGGCAGGAGAGGTGGACTGTTATTGTCATGATGTAGTGTTCTTTAAAGAGGTGTGTCTTCAGCTGTGTCCAAAACTGACTACATGTGTGCTGAGAGTCATTGGAGGTGGTGAGCATGTTGGCCAGCTGATTTTGAGGATGGTACAAGCTGGCAAGGGGGAACCAATGGAATTCCATCAGGGTAGAAGGTGATGTGGTCATATTTTTTGAGGCCTTAGTGAGCAATGCTAGAGCATACAGGATGCCCAGCAAGTGGGTGCTGGGGGCAGTATGATATCTGGGGGGTGTTGAATAGGGTATTACAACCATCTGGATGTGAGAGGACAAAAACTGGGATAGCATTTCTGAAGTCACTTTCTCTTAAGAATGGTTTCACTTCCTTCAGTATGGATAGATGTACCTGGCCATCTTGGTTTTCTTAGCTATCAGTTTATTCAGGGGGAAGTCGGTGTCCAGAGTAAATCTGAATGACTTGAGCAAATGTTGGGGTTCAAATACGTACATGCTCATGTCACTGTGCCAGATTTCCACTAGTTGTTGCTTGTTGTTCTTGACAAATTGTGGGAGTTCTGTCTTGGTGTGGTTGAGCATCAGATATATGTTCGACTCCATATCTTGATGAGGTAAAGACAGTGTTTGAGGTGTTGGATGGCGAGGGCACAGGATGATTGTGGGCCATCGTCCTGCTGGGGAATTTCGATGTTGTTGATTTGTGGCATGGTCAAGGGACTCTTTAAGGAGGTTAAAATGACCCTATGAACAAGATGGGACCCTGGGGGATCCACAGGTGAAAGGGATCTTCTAGCAGCATACATTGAGTTGCATTCATCAGAAAAGAAACCTACATGATTTGGGTGCTCATTTACTTGAGGTCAAAAACTTTTTAATGGACAGGATGCTCCTATGTGTTACTTTGCATTCTGGGATTTTTAATCCAAGAAAGAATGCAAATAATGAAAATACAAGTCCCACAATGCAATGTGTTTTTGAGCACAAAAAAATGCAGTTTAATTTGATCCCATTTGTGACTGCTGGAGCACACCTTAGTTGCCGAACACATTTATTTATTTATGTACCCTCACCTAAAACAACCTCTGCAAATGTCACAGTACACAGCTTACTATTTTGCATAATTCCCACCAATGACCTTTGCGGTTCTGAAAGCGCATGTTTGTGCACCAAAATATCATACACAAGTTTAAAAGTGTTTTATTTCAAGGGACCTCTGAACAAGTAACTCATAAAATGAGAAAAAGCCTGCTGTCACTGGCTTAAAAAAAAGCCTCCGCTTTGGTACGCACATCCGGTGGCGCCGGAAGTACGTCACTGACACATGAAAGTACCATATGAGAAAATCACCTCAAGGGTAAGGAAGTTTAGGACAGGAGATGTTTTACGGAGATGAACTGTGGTGCGTTTTCAAGCACTTTTGACTCTTCTGTTTGCCTCAAAATCGAGTTGCACCAGCACCTGTTGCTCCAAGGAAGTTATGCAAAAGACATCAGTAATCAGCCCGGTCGGATCTTTATTCGAAATGCGTGTAAGATTATAATTGTGGGCTGTGTTACTTTGCTATGGTGAGCAGAGTCTGTTTTAAACTCTGCAACTTTCTGCAGCAGCCTCCGTTCTTTTGATTTATGTGACGAAAACTAACGGGGCTTTAATTTCATGTTGCAACCGAAGTTGAGCGCACAGCTTGGCTGTGGAGGAGTACACACAAATCTACCCAAATCTAGGCAAAGTTAATCCTTTAAAAATGTATGCATTTCTGTACAGCCTGCGTGTCCCCATCACGCGTAGTTGTGTTCTCGATTGCTAGACACTCCACATCAACAGCAAACTTGTAATTATTGTGCATTCAACATTTAAGTAATGTATCCCCGTTTTTCATTCTTCTGTACATGTTAGTGTGCAGCAGGAGGAGAGAAGCGTACTACCTGATAGAACCTGCAGCTATGATGCACATTTGTATCACCACCGAATTTGGACAGTAAAGAGTACAGGTTAGACTTGCAGACCCAGCAAAGTCCCAAACTTGGTCTCACACACACACACACACACACACACCTCTAGCCCCAGAGCCAAAGATTATACCAGTCTGCTTTTCCTCTTCACTCTTCTGTTTTGCTCCCCCATTCCCTTCCCTCCCCTCCACTCTCCTTTTGTGCTATTCCACCAATGATTTACTCTTTCCCATTTCACATGTATGCATATTTCTCGCTTTACTGTGTCCTCTTTAACTCCCTTGTCCTCTTTTTTCCTTTCCCACCTGTCTGTTTTTTCCTTCTCTTCTCCACCCCAATGTCCCTTTCAATTTAATTTTGTCAGTTTTCCCTTCCTCCCTCACCATCCCTTCTCTGTCAAATCCACCTCCCACTTTACCATCCTTCCTCCATATCCTTCTCTCACCCATCTTTCATGGTTCTCCCCTCTTACATTAAGGGACTGTTACTAACTTTGCAAGAGACAGATGTGTAATCCGCTTCTATGAAGCTTCTAAAAATTTACTAGCAATTGTTTTCTGAGGGTTTGTCCGGTTTCAATACCAATATATAGCATTCTGTTAAAATAAATAGAACCTCACTGCGTCAGCCTTGGCTCAAAAATATCACATAACATGGAATTCTGATCAGAGGAAATGATGGTGTGGTTTCTGACCCAGATATCATCATACAATATAACTTAATTAACATTTGATAACTATGTCTGGTGATAGATGGCAGAGGTAGTTGTGTTAGTTTCCAAGTGCTGTAAATAACAGGTTACTTTTTAACTCTAGCACGGTATTCATTTTACCAATCTTAGTAGGATGAAGACTAAGCTGGCACTGTGGGGATCCAGACTTATGACCTGAAGACTACCAGAACTTGACTACAAACTTTCCGTTATTGAATCATCTTTCCAATGTCAAGTGAGAAGGTGTGTGATGGAAGAGAGAAGGCTGATTGGACAGCCAAATGTGTGTGGCAGTGCCACACAACAGATGACAAGAGGGGGGTGACTGATGGGACAGGTATGGTTTTCTTAGAGTGTGTGGTTCATGAAAAGGTGGGGAGTGGATGGTATTGCAACCGAAGGGCTGGTGTCAGGACATGGGATGTACAAGTAGTAGTTTAATTGACAGGTTGACACAGTAGAATTTGGGATAATAGGTAAAACAGTGTATCTGGGATAGGTGACAGTAGAAGAAAATTATAGTTGAGGGAAGGAATGGGTGTTGGGGTGACTTGGTGGGAGCAGGTGCATATGAGGTAGGACAGGGCTGTGAATTAATGGCATATTAAAAGGGGCATACACAGAATGAATCACAGCTTTGAGGAGGTAGCAAGGTGGCAGGGCGTAAGGGACAAACTGTGAAAGTTGATGGGCTACAGTGGGGAGGAGATAATCAGATAAGATGAAACGGATATTTAAAGGGACACAATATAGATAATAGGAATCAACCTGGAATGTCTAATGGGAGGTTTGAAAGGCAGAGCAAGAGAAAGGAGGGAATGGACGACTGGTCAGGGCAGGTGTTGGGTGACACAGAAAGGGGGAATAGAAGGACTGGAGGAGATAAGTATGATATAAGGGCATGGTCGTTTGGTGGCATGACCAGAGGGAAAAGAGGTTGAGTACCAGGAGTGGACAGGTTAAGGCATGAGGGGAGTGAGCAATCTGATCAGGGCTGCATTCAGGGCACCGAAGGACAGCAATTGATGATGGGATGGGTGGAAGAAGGGAGCTGAAATGGATGTTTGATAGGATGGTGTGTGTAATCAGGGGAGTAATTGTGACAAGATGTGGTGTACATAATGCTCATTTGTAGAAAACCTATAATGTACTTCTGTAACCATCTAAAGTATTTTTCTTCTTCCAGCACCTTCGTATACAAAGCTGAAACTACATTTCAAAATCAAAGGAGCCTTATTAAGCAACATTCAAAGACAGAGAGCAGAGCTGTGTGCCTCAAGAGAGCAGGGACTGAGATAACTTGGATAACGTAAGTGGCCACATCACATGACCTGTGTCTCATATCAACATAGAGGAGGGTAAGTGCTACTTGGCTTGTTCCTGTCACAGCCTGCACTCAGGATCTCTTGCAAGTATTCATGCCCACTGCCTCTCCACACAGCTCCTTATAATATCTCTCACTCACAGTATGATTCATCTCCAAATATTTTGTGTTTTCTAGTTACTTACAACAATATTGGAGCATGGCACACAGTCAAAGCCTGCCATTCACTATGCCATTGAACTACACACATTGACATATTATAATTTCCCTCTTAAACTCGTACTCAGCCACTTACACCACCTGCTCAAAATACCCCTGATTTCTTACCACACATGGTTATCTGCTGCCTTTTACACCATATAATAACTTTCAGCTGCTTACACTACTCACACCGCCATTCATTTGCCTCCAGCCTCTGCAACATTTGTATATCTCACAACATTAATCACTTGTCTCACTGATTCATATAGTAACTCACCCCTGCAAGCAGTCATTAATTTGGTATACCACTGGACTCTAATCATACCAGTTGGCCTCTCACAATACCGAACTGCCACCTGCAACATTACTAAGTGGCACCACTTTAAACTAGTAATACAGCCCGCAACACTTATCTTCTTATACCATTCACTTACCATCATTCACATATACCACTCAGTTGCAACACTAAGAACGCTTACCAGATGCAATATTGCTCATCCATGCCATCACCAATCACTCTCAACCTCACAACACAGCACACATTTAGCCACATGTAATTCCGGTGATCCACTGAGAAAACCAACATGCAGATTGCACTCAGTGTCACACCACTGATCACTCGCACTCAGATGGTTAGCAGAACTTACTTTCAACACCAACACTCACACTATCACACAAGCACAATATATCTTGCCCACTCTACAACAGATCACTATTCCTCAAATACCTTGAACAGTGATTAGATTGTCCTGCCATTCTCATAATTTGTCTGTTCACAGAACTACTTTCACCACACCTCTCATTCCTAGTCACTTGCAACACCACTCCTCTTTAGCACTTATAGTACTTATTCACTAGCCCAATACTCACAGCACGTCAGCTACATTCTAGCACAACCCAAACACTATTTCATCAAGCTACTCACCTTCAGCCATTTTGACATACACCCACAGCTATTCTGCAACACCAGTCATACTATCAACAACAAACCACACTCTTTAAATCATAGTCTTCATTTATGCAAGTAGTCATGTGCAGACATTCACCCTCACCCACTTGCTCACACCTTTTACTCACTCTCAACCATTTTAAACACCACTCATCAACATAACCAGTCACTCATACCAGTTAGTTCTCAACCACAGTCAGATGCATACCCTTTCAGCCTTGCACAGCAAAACCTACTGCCCACATCTGATACTGCAAACCTATAATCAATCAGAACATTTGCCTCAGCTACTTGCACTACTCATTCAGCACATCACTTTGTACAGCAGCAGCCACTTATCTCCAGCATTTAACAACACATATTCAGTAACACCTTTCCCATATATCTGCTTAATCTCATGTAACATTTCCCATAGCCAGTTGCCATACCCACCCTTCACAACATGTCTGCAACCATTCACAACACACTCTTTTGTGATCACTGTAGCAGCTCTTTGCTGGTTGCAGACACTTTTATCTTTATCCTAGAATTTGCAAAGTTGTTAAGACATGCATAGAAATGTTGGCATTGTGTCCATTTAGGCTCACATAACATCATGCCCACTTATTGTGTACCCTCACTTGCTTTTTAGTTATAAATGCATCTAAGCCATATGTGAATCAATTTGACAAATTTGTTGCCATGATTGTTAGCCTTCTAGATGCTTTACTGTCTGCAAGCCTTGCATTTATCTTCACAAAATAAGATAAAATAGGGGATCAGATGCTACAGAAACCCAGGTATTGGATCATAGTTGGAGAGGGACTTCCTACAGCAATATCACACCAGAGGTCACACCGGTTTGCAGCACCAACCAGCCTCAATTTGAAGCAACACTGGAAACATGCTGTGGGCCAGTCGCTGTTTATACCAAAGCTCTAAACAAGCTGTAATGGAGAATAGCTGAGTTTGTATTTATTAATGAAAATGGGTATGCTGCGTGAGCCATTTTAAGAAACGTGAAAATAGGCTATCTATTTACAGCTTTATATCTTAGCGCAGTACTTAGAAATAGCCTAAGGGTATTAAGATTCAAAGAACTAAACATCCATGTTACAGACTTTCATATTGGTTTTGCTGATCGTGACATTGTTAGTTGCATTTCTTTTTTGCATCCTGTGTGTTTACCATTCATATTTTATGCACTGGGTTGGATTTTAAAATAAACATTTTAAAATACACGTTTTGTTTCTTTGTGCTTTTGTGAGTGTGTTATTTGTTTACGGAGGAGGGTTTTGGATTTCCACTGTGTCGCTGAACCTATCTTGTGGGGCTAGTCGTTACCAGAAACACTTCCATTGCTCAGTGGGTTGTGTATAGGTTGCAGTCCAACTTGATTTCTAATTTATATTGGTGTAATGAGGAAGTCCTTGCAAGAACTCTGACCCCTGTAGTTCGGGGTGGGGGGGGGCTTGGGCCATATAAACTCAAACCCCTCTCCTACTACTCAGTGTTACTTGTATCATTCACTGCTCTCTATATTACCCACAGCATTCATCCAGATTCACAAAACAACACTGTTGCGTTAGATACATGCTCAGTTACTCGCATCATCCACTCAAAACATTACTTGCCTTGCCTTTACTCACACGCACCATGTAATCATACTTAGGACCTGATTTGGAGTTTGGAGGATGAGGTTACTCCGTCACAACTGTGATGGATATCCCATTCGCTGCTATACGATTACATTATAGCTTATGGAAATCATAATATGGTGGATGGGACATCCGTCACGTTTGTGACTGAGTAATCCGATGGCAAAACTCTAAATCAGACTATAGTCATTTACACCTCACTTTATCATCCACTCATAGCATGCCCACCATTTCATACAACACTACCTGTTCATCTCTCTACCAACGGCTACTCATCCAAAGATACTCAGAGGCGCACTCTGTTCTCACAGCATTCAGCACTCACAGCATTCAGCCATTCAACCAATTACTTAGTTATGTCTGAAAGTTCCCTGACACCATATTTTTGAAACCATTCTAAATACCTTTGAGTCACACCAACACTTCTTTCCTCACTTGTAGGATTGCGAACCACAGAAATCATCTGAACAAGCCACTTATCATCAGGTACTGCCAATCGCTCACCACCACAGCACCAATCACCCACCACTGACATTAATCTTTTACAATATCTTCAAACCCAACCCCATTGAATTGCAGTATCCTGCTCTGCTGTACCCAATATTACATTGAATCTCAGTTACAGGCCTCAAACACTGTTCGTCACAAAATCCCGATCGCACAGTCACACATACCTAGACACCTTGACCCTCTCCACACAAATTCTCCACCTGCTGCATTATCGCAGGCAGTTACAATCACTCACTTTCTCCTGCCTTTCCACTACTACCAGAAGGAGTCACAGAACAATATGGAGGCAGGACTACAAGGAGTGGAGAAGTGACAGGTGGGTTTGTGGTTGTTGCTGTGTATTAGCTTAACAATACTTCTTTGCGTTCACGTTGTAATAGGATGAGTGGTAGTCATGGAGCTTAGTAATTGTCAAATCATTCTGAAGTGCCAGTACATATCCTACAGCACTCATGAGAGGGTCTGGATGAAGTTTGCATGGTAAGTGGGAACCTGCTATTTTCTGTTGCCTCCTCCTCTAATTACGATGCACAGAAAAGGCGGCAATAGCCAATTATATCCTCTAGTAAAAAATGAGTTGCTGCAAGATTGTTTACATGCTGGAATGGGCAGGCAAGAACAGGGCTATTATGGGTTCTGAGAAGCTAATTACAAGGGTATAACAACTGCACTGCTGGCTGTTTATGCACATCAAGTTGGTTCCCATTAACCAATCAGTACAGGTATCTGTTGTTAGATAGTTATGATTAGCCAATGGAAAACCTTTCAGAATAACAGTGGGTAGCCAGTGACTTTTTGGATCATTTTGCAGCACAAGATAATGCAGGCAGCTTTGACATGTGTTTTACCATATTTGGAAATAAGGGACTTCACCCCTTTTTCTAGTTTGCCTGCAAAGCAGTTCTGGTGTTTCTGTGACCATAATCCACTCTTTTCGCACAAAAACAGGTTTTATAATTTTTGCAAAAGTGTTCACCCAGTAATATTCTGAGATTATCCTGGCATAGCACCTCCATCTTGAAATCAGTATGGGACCATTGTGGAGTAAAACAACTACATCGAGGAGTTAAGAGGGCACCACCCTGAAGTAGTAACAACCTCTTCCCGAAATCATCATGCTATCATTCTAGAGTAATAAAACCTCATCCTGAAGTCATCAGGGAGTAATCCTGGTGTAGTAACACTCCATCCTGAAGTCATGCTGAGATCATCCTATTATAATCCTGAAGCAATACTAGCGTACCCTGAAGTCATCAGGGGATCATCCTGGAATAGTAAAAGATCATCACAGGCTTTCCACTGAAGTAATCAGAAGGTCATCCTACAGTAGTAAATGATCATCACCTTGAAGTCATCACAACACCATCCTACTGCAGTTTTTCTGATGACTCTAGAGTCTTCTCATTTAAATATTTCGCCCTATAGGCATACTTCAGGATGGCCTGTGATGACTTCACCAGTTAATTACAGGAATAGCCCAGCTGACGTCATCAGATGACTTCAGAATGACTCCAGGAAGATCTTCCTTTTTGACTAGGGTATCTACTATTACACCGCTTGTGTTTCAAGTTTATCCTGATGACACAACCAACTAAGTTTTGACTCGTGTTGGTTCATTTGTGGGCATGTCCAGCCTTGTATTTCTTGATCATTTATTTGTAAGGTAACACTTACAGGGTAACCTTGAATTACCCTTAGAGGTCGATGTGAATCTTTGGACACAGATAGGAGTAAGATAACATCCTAGTAAACAACAACAATTAAATCATCACTTTCAATATTGGAGTCAGTAATTTATATGCACCATGACCTATGTGGCCATGAATCACCACACCAGTTTAGTGAAGTTCAAACAGTTATTGCCCTTTAGATTAACAATGCTAAGATCACATAAATCAAACTCAAGACCAAATGATATAAGTGCAGGAATAACACAGGCTGACCAAATCTATGAAAGAATCTTAGGGCCAGATGTAGCATGCATTTTGCATGGTGCAAACTGCGAAAATCGCAATATGCGCCATGCAAAATGCTGAATGCGATGCACATTCACAATTTGCGAGTCGAACCGACTCACAAATTGTGAATGCGACTCGCAAATAGGAAGGGGTGTCCCCTTCCTATTTGCAACTCGCATCGCTGTGCTAAATTGCTTTGTGACCGCGAATGCGGTCGCAAAGCAATTCGCATTTACCACCAGTGTCACACTGGTGGTAACCCATTCGCAAAAGGGAAGGGGTCCAGATGGGACCCCTTCCCTTTTGAGAATGTTGCCAAAAAGGGGTTTTCAGAGCAGGCAGTGGTCCAATGGACCACTGCCTACTCTGCAAAACCGAAACCAAATGGTTTTGTTATTCTTTTTATTTTGCATCTCGTTTTCCTTTAAGGAAAACGGGCTGCAAAATAAAAATAAAAAACTGCTTTATTTAAAAAGTAGTCACAGACATGGAGGTCTGCTGACTTCAGCAGGCCACCATCCCTGTGAGAGCAGGGACACGCTATGGGGTCGCAAAATGCGACCCACATCATTATTATTAATGGGGTGGGTCTCTGCGACCCCATAGCGACTCGCAGACGGTGTCTGAGACACCGTGCTGCATCCGATTTTGCGAATCGGAAATCGTGAGTCGCACCAACTCGCAATTTCCGATTCGCAAAATTGGAAAATGATACATCTGGCCCTTTATCTCTGACTGAATATTTATCATTAAACATTCAAGATCCACCATGCAGAATAACAACAATAGCAAATGAATGATAGACACAGAATACATTTAGTTATCGCAGATGAATTGGTTTACAATCAATTTATATGAAACAGTCAAATTTAGAATGTGGCATCCTTAACTATTACTCTTATTCTATAAGCATGTTTCGACTTCATGCAAAAAGAATAGAAGACAACAATTAATTTGAAAAACATCTGACTATGGCGCTAACCAAAAATAGCGGTTGGGTTTCTAAAAAGAGAAAACATAAAAATCTGCAAGAAAAAAAAATCCACCTTTGGTTATAGCACTCCTTAATGGATCAGCCTAAGTTTGTTATATTAAAGTCCTAGAAAGCAACTAGCCAAGCTTCTATTGGTCAGTCTACGGGGTGGTTTAGGTCAGAACCAATTACATTTTCTCCACATTTCAGAAGTATCTTTTCTTGTTTTTCTGCATTCACAATTGACTCATCTCCTCCCACTGCAGTCACCAGTTTCACAGTAGAATACAATTGTTGCAGACTATTCTGAAAACTATTGTTCCTGGGTACATATTATCTCACAAGAAGACAAGCAAATGTTACAACATAAGAACGTAACTTTCCCACAGTAAATAAGTCACAAAGGATGCTTTGAAAAGCATTTTCCACAGTGTTATCATTTTAAACATTGCCTCTGCATTTTTCTAACAAGAGGCCTTTTTAAAAACCAATGCAAAAACATGAAGAATAAAACATTTCATACTATTTACAATATAAAACCTTTTCATACATTTTAATATTTTTTTTAGTACATTAAAGTAGAAATACACAGAATACATTTAATTAGAAAGTTATTTATTATTGTGTCAAACTTGATTATGGCTGCCACCAGAGTGATCATGTTTTCCAAAGCACACGTCTTCAGTATAACGTTTAAACACGCTATTTCATTATATTCTAGTGTCACAATGTTATTAATAATGTTTGCGCTCCAACACCTTGATAACTTCAATCCACTCACAACAATCACAGCGCAGGACATTGGTTGGCTGAGATGACACAAAAACCACGTATGGATCACTTGGTTACATTGTAAATAAAGCCATGAATTGCAGATGTTTTTAAGGAAATAATCAACCCTCTACTGTCATTTGCAGCTTTATGTTCTGTTGCCTAAGACGCTCCAAAGAAGCACTCACAGAGTGCTTGGTTAATGATGGTGGAAAAAGGGAAATACTTTGCACACAGTTCATGAATGCCATTTCTCGTGGTGATGTGCACACTGTTCCTTCTGGTTTCACAGTGAAGTGCACATAGTTCATGAATGACATTTGTCACGGTGATGAGCACACCACTCCTGTATGTCATTTCTCATGGTGATGTGCACACCATTCCTTTATGTTACTTCTTTGGTTTTGTAGTGAATTGCATGTTGTTCCTGCATAACATTTCTCACGGTGATGTGCCCACCATTCCTGAATGTCATTCCTCACAGTGATATCATCGCTCATGATGAAGTGCACATAGTTACTATATGTCATTTCTCACCATGATGCGCAGCATGATTTACTGAACCTTAACTCAATTAAACTTATCTATTTCAGTACTCTATTACAATGTGATTTAACTTGTATGATTTTACCATATTTTCCATTTCTGACTATATTCATCAATACTAGAATTTTGAATTGTGGGCTAGACTGTATCTGACCTGAGATTTACATATCAGAGTGCTTACTTCTTGATTTTGTTTTCTTTTCTCTTACATTCTAGCTTAATTTTACACAAGGGTGTAGAATGTTACACCTCCACCTTTCTTTTTGTCTAATCCTGGAGACTCGCCCATAAGGTGGTCAAAATGGGAAAAAGTCCTTCTACATTATGCACGTGTATGCAGTGTTTCACTGAGTGCTGAAAGGAAAACCTCCTTATTGCTTCATTGCTTAGGATTGGAAGGCCAAGAGATCTTTGAACATTTGCCTGATTTAAGTAAGAGTGAGGCTGACAATTTAAATTAGTTTGAGATATGCCTTGATATATTAGCAAGCACAACTTACCGAAGGTGAGTACCATCCTGGAACGCTACCACCTTGGTAGACGTATGCAAAGAGCACAGGAATCAGTTCAGTCATACATCACTGACTTATGTAAGCTAGCTGCTACCTTTATATATGAGTGGCTGTTAGAAGAGTGAATAAATGACCAGTTCATGTTAGGATGTAACAGAGAAGATCAAAGATGAGATTTGGCAGAAAGACAATACCAACTTGGAAGAGGTGCTATTAGTGGCTAAGAGCATTGAACACTCTCTTGCTTCTGTTGAAGTGCTGAAAAAAAGATAATGGGACAGCTGCCTCTGAGAAAGTGCAAGTCATAGTCACGATCTCTGCAAGACGTCCAGGATGTTCATCAACCAATTCAAGCATTTCCTCATCTTTTGACAGTGCAAAGTCTAGCACTTCCTCATCTGTTGACAATAAAAAAGTAGGTAGAGGATAATGCATTAATTGTGAAAGCAGTGGATATCATGCTAATGTCACATCCTGTCCTGCTTTTTCTGTCAAGTGCCACAGTTGTGGGAAAACCTCTGAACTTTGCTAAATTCTGCAAATCATCTTCAAAAATCAAACGTGTAAACGAAGTGGGATTTGATGACAATAGTAATGTTGACTGTGAGTACGATGAGTTCCATTGTGGTGAAGTTGTACTCCAAATAGATATCACAAAAACAAAGGCTCTGTTGACAGTGTGTTAGTCAATGGTCAATGGTCAGTCCCTGACAATGTTGTTTGATTCTGGTACACAAATTTCACTATTCTTGAATACGTTTTTTTATGTAAAGGTCAAAGGTAGTGTTAACTTATCAAAACTGGCCAATACACCACTTGCCAATGGCGGCAGCTGAATAAATTGTTAGGATATTTTAGGGTGATCTGGAGTATAAGGGTTGTGTAACTGCAGGTAAGGTTTATATCTCATGAAAGGGAGATAGTATATTCAGTTGGGTGTACCAAGAAGTTCAGGGGAATTTGTTACATAAAAGTAGTGAACCCAACATCATTTTGAAGTTTTGAAGGAAAGGTTTTCCAGTGGGAAAGTTGAGTCAATGTCAGCATCAGCAGTGGAAGTTCACAATCTGAAAGAAAAATATTAAGGGGGTCATTACAACATTGGCGGTAAAAGCCACATACCACCATGCAGAAGACCGCCAACACACCGCCGCAGCCGCGGACTTCCGCCACAGCTATTATGACCCACAGCTCGGAATCCGACAAAATTCAGACACCCACACAAGTCCGCCACACCAAAGGTCAGTGATAAACTGGCGAAAACAAAACCTCCACCGTCACGCCAACAGAACTACGCCCACACTATCACGACACACGAATCCATGCAGTGGTCTTTCAACCTTGGTATTCCATTGGCGGTACACACCGCTGCGCTCAAAATACACGCACATATACAAAACACAGCCACATTGGACAATTCGAAAGACACACACCTGATACACATACACACACCACTCCCACACACCCAATACAATATAAAACACACACCCACATCACCCACAAACTCCTACGACCAAAAATTCTGAAAGAAGGCCAGAGAGAGAGCACCAGCAAGAACAACAGCATCCACAGGCACACAACACCATCACCCACACAACTTCCACACACAAAACACCACACACCACTACATATCACCGCACTTATCACCACACACTCCACCCCACACATCACCCACACCACCCCATGGCACGGCAAAGACACCCCAGGTTCTCGGAGGAGGAGCTCAGGGTCATGGTGGAGGAAATCGTCCGGGTAGAGCCACATCTATTTGGAGCACAGGTGCAGCACACCTCAATTGCAAGGAAGATGGAGCTATGGCGAAGAATAGTCGACAGGGTGAACGCAGTGGGACAACACCCAAGAAATCGGGACGACATCAGGAAGAGGTGGAATGACCTACGGGGGAAGGTGCGTTCCGTGGTCTCAAGACACCACCAGGCGGTCCAGCGGACTGGCGGTGGAACCCCACCTCCTCCCCACAACTAACAACATGGGAGGAGCAGGTCTTGGAGATTCTGCATCCTGAGGGCCTCGCAAGAGTCGGTGGAGGAATGGACTGGTAAGACAAATCTTAACTATTACATCCCCCACCCTACCTGCATGCCAGCACATACCCCCACCCTCACCCCCAGCACTCCAACTCCTCACAAATGTACCAATATCACAAAGCACCCATCCCAACACCAAGCCCTGCACGCAAAAACAAAGCATGGACACCCATCACTAAAGCATGCCCACTGCACATACCCATACAACCCCCTAAACCATCATCACACAAGCCCCCACACAGGAATGCCAGCACTGAGGTACACGGTCACTCACCCATTGCACACCATGACACACACAGATGCAATAATCATGCCTTTACACCCCTGCAGGACCACTACCCAACGTCACCAGACTGGAGGGTCCAGACATCTCCACCCCACCCACAGAAGAGGCCCACAGTGATGACAGCAGCTCTGTCCACCTGGATCTAGATGACCAGCCCGGACCATCGTGGGCCTCGGGACAGTCGGTTCCCCTCAAACAGGCACAGGCCACCACAGACCTTCCACCCTCTGGTAACACCAGCACAGCACCCACCCAGCGGGCCCATACCTCCGTCCCCAGGACACGTCAATCAGCTGTGTGTCCACCACTACAGGGAACCCAGGATAACCCACCACCCCAACAACAACAGGGACCTGGGGGCAGTGGTAGTGGCCACACGGTCCAGGGGACGGAGGCACAGGAACACAGGGGAACTGGGAGGGCTGCTGTGCGACAGGGGGCGGCAGGCCAAGGGAACCCACTCTCCACGAGGCCCTCTCCTCCATCATGGGAGCATACCACCACTCCCAGGAGACGATGGCAACGGTCCTGGCCAAGTTTCAGAATACCCAGCGCATGCAGGAGGAACAGTATTTGGGGTTCAGGGAGGAACTCAGAACCATCAGCTCCGCCCTGGGCACCATCGTAGGGGTGCTGAAGGAAATACTCAACACCAAGAGGGACACTGTGGCACTCCAAGGGGCCCCTGACACTAGCATGGACGATGAACTGCCCACCACCTCCGCCGGCGCTAGTGGACAGGAGGCACCGCCACAGGACCACCACACCAGCACCCCAACCCCTGCAGATGGAGAACCACCCTACAAGCGGTCCCTGAGATCCAGGAACAAGACAGAGCACGATGCCAAGACCCCCCGCCAAGAAATGAGACCACCCTGATTGTCAACCCACTGTCCCACTTTGTCACCCTGTCCATATTTGAACTGCCCCAGCTCCACTTCCTATGCCCATATGGGCAATGCACCTATGAGACAAATAGACTGGACTCTGCCATGGACACTCCTCCGCCATCACCCCTCACCATTTAACTTCCCCCTCCAATAATTTGTATTTAAATAAACACACCTAAAACACCAAAAGATCTGGAGTCTGTCTGTGATTTCGAAATAGTGTATTTGCAATTACAGTGACAACATTTCCAGGAATTCGTAATGTCAACATACCGTTGTCACACAACTGTAGTCCATGAGGAATCTAAGCAGATGACACACAGTGGGACCCATACCTGTGAAATCGTAAGGGAAAGTGACAACTCAGTGACCACACACTGGGTGAAATCGACAGACAGGAGAGAGGTAGAAGTGTAAAAGTACTTGTAGTAGGCAGGAATGTATTCTCACCTGTGTCTCACTGGAAATATTGATGGATGGCTGAGTCCCTGTTGTCAATGTCTTCTTCCTCTGCTTCCTCCTCATCCCTGTCCACAGGCTCCACAGCTGCCATAACACCGCCATCTGGACCATCCTCCTGCAGAAAAGGCACCTGTCGTCACAAAGCCAAGTTATGAAGCATACAGCAGGCCACGATGATCTGGCACACCTTCTTTGGTGAGTAGAATAGGGATCCACCTGTCATATGGAGGCACCTAAACCTGGCCTTCAGGAGGCCGAAGGTGCGTTCGATCACCCTCCTAGTTCGCCCATGTGCCTCATTGTAGCGTTCCTCTGCCCTGGTCCTGGGATTCCTCACTGGGGTCAGTAGCCATGACAGGTTGGGGTAACCAGAGTCACCTAATAGCCACACCCGGTGCCTCTGTAGTTGACCCATCACATAAGGGATGCTGCTATTCCGCATGATGTATGCGTCATGCACTGAGCCAGGGAACATGGCATTCACATGGGAGATGTACTGGTTTGCCAAACACACCATCTGTACATTCATGGAATGATAACTCTTCCGGTTCCTGTACTCCTGCTCACTCCTGTGGGGGGGGACCAAAGCCACATGGGTCCCATCAATAGCACCTACGATGTTGGGGATATGTCCAAGGGCATAGAAATCACCTTCCACTGTAGGCAAGTCCTCCACCTGAGGAAAAATGATGTAGCTCCGCATGTGTTTCAGCAGGGCAGACAACACTCTGAACAACACGTTGGAAAACATAGGCTGGGACATCCCTAATGCCATGGCCACAGTTGTTTGAAATTACCCACTTGCAAGGAAATGGAGCACTGACAGCACCTGCACTTGAGGGGGGATTCCTGTGGGATGGCAGATTGCTGACATCAGGTCTGCCTCCAACTGGGTACACAGTTCCTGGATTGTGGCACGGTCAAACCTGTAGATGATGATCAAATTTCTTTCCTCCATTGTCGACAGGTCCACCAGCGGTCGGTACACCGGAGGATTCCGCCATCTCCTCACATGGAGCAGCAGACGGTGCCTATGAAGGACAACAGCGCCACAGAGTCAAACAACTCACAGTCTACATAGAACACGATTCATACACAAATTCAGGCCTGTATGTGTGTTGAGAGTAGGCCTAGGTATGTGTGACGTAATTGGTAAATAGGCCATGTGGGCCCCTGAAATGGCGACTGCCTGACCTCTAAAGCGGGACAATGGGATGTGAGGTAACAGCGCTGGTGTTGTACACCGTCGCGGTAGGCGGTCGAAGACAGCGACGCAATGCTGCATTCGTTAACATTGGACCCTATGGGTCCCAGGAGCCAATGACGATGTACGCCGGTGGTGATGGTTCTCACCGCCGCGGACGTGACCGCCGCGGACGTGACCGGCATTTTCTATCACTTCAATCACTCGATACCTGATCTTCGACAGGAGAGGACCTACACTGCAAGTGCTGCAATGACCTCGGTCTGGAAGAGACAATGGCTCGTGCGTCTGGGGAAAGGGCCCCTGCCTTCACTGCGGAGGAGTTGGAGAAACTCGTGGATGGGGTCCTCCCCCAGTACACGCTACTCTACGGTCCTCCAGACCAACAGGTAAGTACACAGGGAGCATGCTGTATGGGCTATGCGTGTGTGGAGAGGTTTGGTTGTAAGAAGGAAGGCGGCAGAGTTCTGCGTGCATGAAAGACGGTGGGTGCATGTGCCACATGGCAAGGGTAGGGATGGGGGCCACTCACTTTGACGGCGCAGTTGGTAATGACTTCTCTTCTTCCCCTGTACATTTCATGTAGGTCAGCGCCCACCAGAAGAAGGATATTTGGTGTGCCATCGCCAAGGACTTCCGGACCCTGGGGGTCCACCACAGACGGAGCACCCACTGCTGGAAGAGATGGGAGGACATTCGCCGCTGGAGCAAGAAGACGGCGGAGGCTCAGCTGGGGATGGCCTCCCAACGTGGGAGGGGTGCCCGTTGAACCCAGATGTTCTGGATCCTTGCGGTGGCCTACCCTGAGTTGGATGGGCGCTTGAGGGCAACACAGCATACACAAGGGGGTGAGTACACTCTCATTCTGCTGACATTGCGCGCAGTGGAGGGGTCTGGGTGGGGGAGGAGGGCTGTGGGTTTCCCTGGGCCAGGGCGAGTTCCGTACGCTAGGCCCCTTCGTAAGGCATGACCCTGTGGCCCCCCACCCCACCTCTGTAGAGTGCCAAGTACAGGTATTCATTCCCCTGTGTCATCTATGTGTGCAGATGTCAATTCCCAGGAATTGCAGTGTAGAGCCCAACAGCGCGACGTAGTGCAGGGTGCTGCTGTGTCTGTCTTGTCCGCCAACGGTAGCATTAATCCATGCACTCAACATGTCTTTCTTCTGTCCCCCCGCTTTTGTTTGCAGTCTCCCTGTTCTTGTGTGCATTAGCATCATCAGGCGGAGGTGCAGTGGCACGGAGCACGAGGGAGCTGCATCCCACATGGGCATGGAGGCCCACACTATGGAGTCAGAATACACCAGTGGACGGAGGGTGAGGGGAGCACCACGGCGGTCACAGGATCTGCAACCAGCGACACAGACTCGTCCTCCGATGGGAGCTCCCTTGTGGTGGCGGCAACATCTGTGCCCCCCACTTCAACAGGTACAGCCGCCACCTCCCCTACCAGCACCACCCTCCAAGCAGCCCCTCAGCCTTCGCACCGTGCCCGCTCACCCAGGAGGGTGGGCATCACCTTCGCCCAAGGCACCTCAGCCCCTGCCCCTGTCACCTCTGTTGCCCTCAGTGAGGAGGCCATTGACCTCCTCAGATCACTCACTGTTGGGCAGTCTACCATTTTGAAGGCCATTCAGGGTGTAGAAAGGGAGTTGCAACACACAAATGCATTACTGGAGGGCATTCATTCTGGTCAGGCTGCCCTTCATCGAACCGTTCAGACTCTGGCCTCAGCACTGATGGCAGCCATTGTCCCTGTGTCAAGCCTCCCCCTCCAACTTCGTCCACCCAGACCCAATCCCCTGTATCTCTGCCTATCCCAAGCACACCATCAGACCAGCCTGCATACACCTCAACACACAAGGGAAGCTCTGGCAAACATAAGCACCACACATCCCACAGGCACTCATGCAAGCATCACAAACACACCAACATCCACTGCCTCCACTGTGTCCCCCTCCTCCTCGTCTCCCTCCTCCCTCCCAGTCTCGTCTACACTCACACCTGCATGCACTACCTCTACAGCCACTACGTCCCGCACCAGCACACCCAGCAGCACACCCCGCTCACGTGCAGTCACCACCCCCACTACCATACACACGTCCCCTGTGTCCTCTCCCAGTGTGTCTGTGACGCCCCCTCCCAAGATACACAAACGCATGCACACACCAACCCAACATACACCCACCTCACGACAGCCTCCAGCGCATGCACCTGCACCCAAAGCCACAAAAGTTACACCTCCTACAACCACCTCCTCTTCCTCCACTCCTAACCCCCCTCCAGCTACCCGGCCCAGTGTCTCCAAACAACTTTTCCTGTCCACCCTTAACCTATTTCCCACCCCCGTCCAACTCATAGGTCCCGTACTAGCACCTCAGCCACAAAATCAGGCCAGCCAGTCTATCACAGAGCCAGAGCACAGCCAGTCCCCCCCCTGTGAAGCACCAGAAGTTGGCCAGTGCCCAGAGGGAGAGGGGGAAGACTCCAGCCACTCAAGCCACTCACAGGTGTCCCAGGGGGAGTGTGGACTCTGCTGTGACTCCTCCCAAGTGGGGAAGGGGCAGAAGAAACCCGCAAAGTCTGGGAGGAGCAGCACAGCGGAGAAGACCACCATCATCCCCGCTGGCCAGGAGGGCCCCGCCAGCCACAGCCCAGCTGCCCAGGAGGGCCCCACCAGCCACAGCCCAGCTGCCTAGGAGAGCCCCGCCAGCCACAGCCCAGCTGCCCAGGAGGGCCCCGCCAGCCACAGCCCAGCTGCCCAGGAGGGCCCAGCCAGCCACAGCCCAGCTGCCCAGGAGGGCCCCGCCAGCCACAGCCCAGCTGCCCAGGAGGGCCCCGCCAGCCACAGCCCAGCTGGGCAATGAAGGACCGCCAGCCCCGCTGGGCAATGAAGGACCGCCAATGCATGCACCGCTGAACAGGGCAAGGACCTCCAAGGCAAGCACCGCTGAACAGGGCAAGGACCGCCAAGGAAAGCACCGCTGAACATGGCAAGGACAGCCAAGGCAAGCACCGCTGAACAGGGCAAGCACCGCTGAGCAGGGCAAGGACCGCCAAGGCAAGCACCGCTGAACAGGGCAAGCACCGCTGAACAGGGCAAGGACCGCTGAACAGGACAAGGACCGCCAAGGCAAGCACCGCTGAACAGGGCAAGCACCGCCAACTCAAGCACCGCTAGCCCATTAGCGGCAGGGGCAGTGAAGCAACAAGGAATGTCACGGGGTGAGTGAAGCACTCTGGGCACCAGTCCACCACCAGAACCAGTGGAGACATGCATCCACTCTGTCTGTCCTGCACAGGATTAAGCACTCTGGGCACCAGTCCCCCTCCAGAACCAGTGAAGACATGCATCCACTCCGTCTGTCCGGCACAGGATGAAGCACTCTGGGCACCAGTCCCCCTCCAGAACCAGTGGAGACTGTTATCCACTTGAGAGACTGTGGCTTTGCACTTCCCAGGATTGAACAGTGGGCAAACCACCCACTTGAGAGACTTGTGAGACTGTGGCTTTGCACTCCCCTGGATGGTATAGTGGGCAAACCACCCAATGTATAGACTTGAGAGACTGTGGCTTTGCACTCCCCAGGATTGAACAGTGGGCAAACCACCCACTGGAGAGACTTGTGAGACTGTGGCTTTGCACTCCCCAGGTTGGTACAGTGGGTAAACCACCCACTGTATAGACTTGTGAGACTGTGGCTTTGCACTCCCCAGGATTGAACAGTGGGCAAACCACCCACTGTAGAGACTTGAGAGACTGTGGCTTTGCACTCCCCAGGATACATCAATGGGCATGGAGCCCCCTCGTGGATCTGCCGTTGTGCACTCATCCGGCTGAGGAACCCCCCTTCTCTTCCCCCTGAGGTGCCTGTTGTATTTCTATCTGATGCCCCTGCAGTGTTCTCTCCGTCATGTTCGGGTATCTTGGTTGGGCCTCGCCCATGCATTTTGAGCCCAGTGGTCCACAGACTATGAATATTGCAATACCTGGACTACTATTCGTGGTGTATATTTTGTTATTAGTGTATATATGTAGATATTTGCTTACTCTATTTTGATATATTACAATGGTTCCACTCATTTCCTTTTGTCTTTGCATTATTCTGGGGGGGATGGAGGTGTTACTGTAATGTTTGGATATGCATTGGTGTGTGTGTTGTAGTGGGTGAGGGTGGGGGGTTGGGGGTGTTGCGTGTGTGTGTCCCTATTTTTTGCCTCCCCCTCCCCTGTGTCGTGGGGTCAGTACTCACTGTGGTCTTCGCCGCCGGCGTTGGTGCACCTGGTACAGGAGCAGGAAGACTAGTGCAGGGAGAATATGGAGTTCTGGCTCCATGGTGTCGTCGTTCCTCGTGGAGTGTGTAGAGGTGAGCGTTTTCCCTTCAAAATTCCTGTTTCCGCCGTGTTTTTATCCGCGGTGAATCCGCCCCAGAAAAGGTGGCGGATTGGCCTGTCATAATAGTGTGGGCAGTACATTGTCCTCCGCCTGTCTGTTGGCGGTGACCGCCGCGCTGTTTGTTTGTACCGCCGTGGCAGTCTGAGTGTTAAAGTGGCTGTCTTTGTTGGCGGTTTCCGCCACAGTCGTAATTGCAAAAATGTTACCGCCGGCCTGTTGGCGGTCTTACCGTCACTTTAACACCGTCCGCCAGGGTTGTAATGACCACCTAAGTCATGAATGAGTATTTACGCAATGAGCTTAAGGATGTCTTTACATATACTTTGGGTTGTCTCAGGAACTACACTCACAAGATTGTGCTCAAAGATGGGGCTGTACCAGTGTCCTGCAAAGTACGAGGCATACCCCTAACTTTAGGTGATGCTATGTTGTCAGAACTTAATAAATGGAAAAGTGAAGACACTATTAGAGAGACAGAGTCAACTGAGCGACTAGTGCCTGTTGTTATTGCACACAAAGCTTCAGGAGACTTAAGATTGTGGGTGGATGTAAGGGGTCTTAATAATAATGTGGTTGCTGGCAAGTATCTGCTTCCTGACATTACAGAGATGCTTATGTTACTTGATAGGGATGACGTTTATTTTCTACCTTGGATCTCAGGGCAGCGTATCAACAAATCAATTTAGAGGAAACTTGAATGGATCTGACCTCCTTAATAACCCCTTTCGGCATGCTCAAATTTACAAGATTACCTTTTGGATGGAGCTCAGCAGCTTCTGAGGCATTTCTGGGGTTAAAGTGTATCAGGACAATGTTTTGGTGGTTGGCACTACTCAAGAAAGGCATAACGAGAGAATTGAGCAGATTTTAGGCAAGTGTAAAGAGAGAGGTCTTACTCTGAGAGAGAATAAATTTAGGCTTAATCTTTCTGAGATTGAATATCTTGGTCACCAACTTACCAAAGATGATGTTAGACAAAAGGACAAACTGGTGAAATCCATCAAGGATCTTCCGACTCCTAATTGCATGGATGATGTGGTCACTTTTTTAGGCATGGCTGAATATTATAATACATTTGTACCCAAGTTTGCAAGTCGTACCTTCTACATGAGATCCCTTCTTAAGAAGGGTTTTAAGTTCTTTTGGTGCACTCACCGTGATTTAGAATTTCAAGATACCAAGAATGTTCTGCGCAGTGCTCCCTATTTGCGAATCTTTGACACTGGGAAATAATCTATTCCGGTTACGGATGCCAGTGCCAAAGATTTGGGTGTTCATCTGTAACAAGTTAAAGAGGGAAGGGAGGGAACTATAATGTCCCTGTCCAGCCAGTGCTTTAGTGGGCCCTGAAAATCTCTACTCAGTGATTGAGAAGGAGGCCCTTTGTATCTACTGGGCCATCAAGGAACTCAAAAAGTTTCTCTGGGGTGCATCCTTTGTGGTCAGGTCTGACCAAAAGCCATTGAGGGAAATCTTCTAAAATAAATGGTAGGTTAGTGGGGAAGGTCCTGCACTCTGACTCTGAACGTTATGGATTCCAGTCATGTGGTCTTCCTCAACATGTGTATTTAAAAGATGGGCTGCTAAATAACATGAAAACTTTACGTTTTATAATGAAGGGTGATCTGGTTCTTCGGGGATAGAAGACAGGGAGATTCAAATTGCAGTGGTTTCACAAATCACGTTTTCGAAACTCCCAGGACAGCAATGTGTTTTGTTTAGTATGAATGCTATATGTATCTTTTGAAACCTTCAGTCACAGAAGCGGTGGCCTAGTCTTACAGTTCCTGGACCCTAACTCTGAAGGGTATGGATTTGAGTCACGTGGTCTCCATTGACATACAAATATAGGGCATCTACAAAATGGGACTGTTTAAACTTTTAGAATGATCTGTGATCTTTTTCTTTTTCACTGAAGAATAAATTTTTCTTTGGGCCAAATGTAAGAAAAAAAATTGAGATCGCAAAAATTGCATTTCGTTATGTAACAAGTCCAATTTGTGATGTGGTAACTTGTTAGCGAATCACGAATCGAATTTTTGACTACATATCGATTCGGTATTAGGAAGGGGTGTGTCGAGGGCATCCCTTACCAATACCGAATCGCAGAGGTATGTATGACTGTTTTGTGACCAGGAATGCGGTCCCAAAACAACTGCAGCTACCACCAATTTCAAATTGGTAGTAACCCATTCGCAAAGGGGAAAGGGTCCCCAAGGGACCCCCTTCCCCTTTGTGAATGGTTGCAAAAACATTTTTTAGGAGCAGGCAGTAGTCCCATGAACCACTGTCTACTCTTAAAAAATAAAAAATAAATACTTTTCATTTTTCTTTTTAAATGCATCCCATTTTCCTTAGAGGAAAATGGGCTGCATTTAAAATAAAAAAGATTGCCTTATTTCAAAGCAACCAGAGACATGGTGGTCTGCTGAGCCCAGTAGGCCATCATCCCTGTGATTATAGCCATTCGCAATGGGTCGCAAACTGCGACCTGCCTCATGAATAATAATGAGGTAGGTCCATTTACGAGCCCTTGCGAATATGAAACTCCTAGAGTTTCATACATTCCAATAGCGATTACTTAATTGGGATTCGCAAAAAAATTCAATTTGGTAATCGCTATTGTATAGAATGATACATCTGGCCCTATGTCCACCAAAAATATCACTTTAAGTAGATCATTCTTCAAAGGCAAAAAGCACTGTTCTTCTCTCTTTCTCTCGCTTTCTCTCTCGCATTCTTCCTCTCTTTTTCTACATCTATTTATTTGTCTTTCAATTTCTCTCTCTTCTCATCTCTCTCGCTGTCTTCCATTCCATTTTAGAATGGAAGACAGACAGAGAGTGTAGCAAGGTGGCGGTATTTTGTGGTATGACTGGAGAGCCTTACCAATACTAGTACATTATCCAGTAGTGGACCACGGGTTCACAGTAGTAAACCTTAGCTCAGTCCTGGTAGTGAAGCAAAGAGCAGTCAGGATACTTAGAGGAACATGTGTAAAACATTTCACAATACCAAAAAAGATGATGAGTAAATAACTTGAAAGAAATCTGACAGAAATTTAAAAAAATAAAGCAGGTTTTTATATAAATGTAAACACCAAAACAAACTTTTTAAGTTACACACAACCGGACTTAGGAATTTTAGAAGCTTTGGAAAATACGGTATTTTCACTGTTTAAATGGCTCCTATTGAAGTCAATTGTGAAAATCAAGGTATGCACTTAGGCACTTGCAGGGTGAGCTCCAAGACAACTACTTGGACTTAAGGTTCTGCGGGGCCCTAGACCAAGAGTCAAGAGTTGGTTTCTTATTACCTTCCCCAGGTAATCTGGGTAAGAAGTACTTTGGCTCTCCTTGGTGCTGATGGGTCCTCAGCTGCTGCTTTGTTTGCCCCACTTGGGAAACAGGTACTTGGGGTTGAACAGACGCAGTACCCTTTGGATGTAGAGGTCTTTGGCGGGCCGGGACCAAGAATTAACAGTTGGAACTTCACCATCCCTTCCAGGGGCTCTGAATGCAGAGGTGGCTTCTAGCTTTCAATGCTTTGCTGCTCCTCTCGAGGTCACTCTCAGGATGTAGAACCACAGGAGAGGCGTTGCTGTCGATGTTGGCCTCTATGCTGAGGGTCTGCTATGGTGCCGGTGATGTCCGAGTGTCCTTCGGTTTCCAGATTGGTGACAAACAAGCCTTGGCAACTGCAAAGGTGGTCCACTGGCACTTCAATGGCTGGAGGTTGTCTGGCTGTAAGGAGAGGCTTGAAACTTGGCAGAGACCTCACTCCCACTCTTTGGATGCTGGGCACCAAGTTCCTTTAGGCTCAGGCACAAGGAGCCCGTTCGGTCACAGTACTTTGACTTCAGCATGGTGGTTACTTCTTCAAGTTGCAGAGAACTAGTACCACCAGTCAGGGGAGTCCTTCTGGCTTTTCAGTGTACACAGAGGTCCATCCGGTGGGGACCAATGAGCTTTCACCACAGGCACACATGGGCTTTCTTAGGTCACTTCTGTGTCCTCTCCCCAGGTTCTGTTGTTGGTGACAATGTCTTCTTTGTGCCTCTTCTTTGCTGCAAGTAAAATCTCAGTATCTTGTATCAGGGGAGAAGGAACAGTCTTTACCACAAAGTTGTTACATCGGGCTATATTTACAACACATTTTTACCACACAAGATTTGAGCACATATATGTCTTTACCACGCATTACTTTACAATGCATCTTAAGGAAGTATAAATGTTTGAGTGTGAGTGTAATTATTTAAGTATATTTATGTGTGTATACGTGTGTGTGTGTGTGTGTATATAAGGTAGAGGAAATACAGTGGTAAGGGTGTTTTTAGAATTTAGTCATGGGTTAGGGTATTGGTTGGTGTTAGACCTGACAGCCTTAGGGTGGTCACCCCTAACTTTTTGCCTGCCTCCCTCCACTTTTTAGAAACTGTTTTTGCTGGTTTTAAGATTCTGCGCACTTTACCACTGCTAACCAGTGTTAAAGTGCATATGCTCTCTCCCTTTAAACATGGTACCATTGGATCATACCCAATTGGATTTTTTAATTTACTTACAAGTTCCTAGTAAAGTGCACTATATGTACCAGGGCCTGTAGCATAAATGATTCTAGTGGGCCTGCAGCACTCATTGTGCCACCCACTTACGGGGTCCTTAACCGTGTCTCAGGCCTGCCATTGCAAGGGCTGTGTGTCAGGTTTCACTGCCAATTCGACTTGACATTTAAAAGTACTTGCCAAGCCTAAAACGTCCCTTTTTCTTCTACATATAAGTCACCCCTAAGATATGCCCTAGGTAACCCATAGGGCAGGGTGGTATGTAGGCAAGAGGCAAGTCATGTACCTGTGGAGTTTACGTGTCCTGGTAGTGTAAAACTCCTAAATTCATTTTTACACTGTTGTGAGGCCTGCTCCTTTCATAGGCTAACATTGGGGCTACCCTCATATATTGTTTGAGTGGTTGCTGCTGATCTGAAAGGAGTAGGAAGGTCATATTTAGTATGGCCAGAATGGTGATACAAAATCCTGCTGACTGGTGAAGTTGTATTTAATACTACTATTTTAGAAATGCCACTTTTAGAAAGTAAGCATTTCTCTGCACTTAAATCCTTCTGTGCCTTACAATCCACTTCTGTCTGGGTTCAGTTGACAGCTCCCTTGTGCATTCACTCAGACACACCCCAAACACAGGATACTCAGCCTCACTTGCATACATCTGCATTTTGAATAGGTCTTCCTGGGCTGGGAGGGTGGCTTTCCTGACACTTACATGTCAAAGGACAGTAGCCTAGCCTCACTCAAAGGACTGCCCCAACCCTTACTAGGACCCTGGCAGACAGGATTAAACTGAAAGGGGACCTTGGGCACTTCGAAGCCACTCTTTGAAGTCTCCCCCATTTCAAAGGTGCATTTGGGTATTGAAACTCTGTCCCTACCAACTCAGACACTTCCTGGAGAAGAGAACTTGAGCCAGAACCTGCATCCTGCCAAGAAGAACTGCCTGGCTGCCCAAATGACTCAACTGACTGCTTACTGTGAAGGACTGCTGCCTTGCTGTTGCCCTGCTGCTTTGCTGCTCTCTAGCTGTGGAGAGAAGTGCTCGCCAAGGGCTTGGATAGAGCTTGCCTCCTGTTCCCTGAAGTCTCAGGACCAAAAAGACTTCATCTCTACAAGAAAGACTCCTTGTGGGGCAAAAATCAATGCACATCCTGCCAGAAACAACGCACAGCCTGCACCACGGTGAAAAATTCACTGCACACTGAATTACGCAGCCCGACTCCGCAATGAGGAGGTCAATGCAGCACCAGCGTAGCGATCGGAAATTCAAAGCATGGCCCACTGGATCGACGCAGAACCGAGCCGGAACGACGCAGCCGGACTTCAAGAGAGGAATCAACGTAGCACCTGTCATGCGGTAGAAATTTCCACTCAACACCCACCAGATTGACGCAGCCCCGGTGATTTTGTCCTGTCAGCGCCGGAAATCCATGCATCGTCCCCGGGGCATCCGAAAACCCTGCAACCCAAAGAGGATCCACGACCAAGTGCCGAAAATCGACGCACAGCTATCCCTGTGTGAAAACTAAACAACGCATCGCTGTGTGCGGCCAGAGAAATCGACGCACACCTCCTTGTTTTCCATGCATCTCCTCCTCTGCGGTTCTTTGTGGAGATTTTGAACGCAAACCAGGTACTTTGTTCTTCAAATAGACATTTATTGCTTTTAAAAGAATAAAGACATTTTTTATCACTTTTACAGTGATATCTCAACATATACTTGCATCTTATCAGCTAAATATTATATATTTTTCTAAACACTGTGTGGTGTATTTTTGTGGTGCTATACTGGATTATTGCATGATTTATTGCACAAATACTTTACACATTGCCTTCTAAGTTAAGCCTGACTGCTCAGTGCCAAGCTACCAGAGGGTGGGCACAGGATCATTTGGATTGTGTGTGACTTTCCCTGACTAGAGTGAGGGTCCTTGCTTGGACGGGGGTAACCTGACCTCCAACCAAAGACCACATTTCTAACAGTTGGAAAAGGATTTTTTAGGGTTCAGGGGTAGGTAAGGGTGTTAGGTAGTAAGGGTGTTTTTAGGATTTAGGGCTTGTTAGGTATTGGGTGGTAAGGGTGTTTTTAAGGTTTAGGGGTGGGTAGGGGTATTGGGCAGTGAGGGTAAATAAAAAAGCGGAGGTTTGGGGGTCTCCCCCAAAATGAAAATTATATATATATATATATATATATATATATATATATATATATATATATATATATATATATTAACTATTTCTATACATATCACTATATATATTTAAAAACCTTAAAATAAAATATACATAAATATAGAAAGTGGTTCGGTTTTCGAGATGTCATTGGAGATATATATATAATTCTTATATAAACCTAACCTACTAATACTTACCTTAGATAGACTAACAGTGGGTGGTAATGGCATACGAGGGAAAAGCATATACATGGTAAATAATTGTGATGTAAAAAATGTGATGTAAAGGCATGCAATGTATTTCCCTGCATTGTTCGATCATACAAGCAGGGGGGGCCTTAAATCCTGGTTTAGGGGGTGTTAAGGGTGTGAGGGACAGTGGCCGATGGGCTACTAGTCCCTGTGGCTGATTCGCCCCCCTGAAATGAATACTTTCTTCGGGAGCACCTCACTTTTCTACCCGGAACCCACTGTTCCTAAAGTTTGTGAAGATGGCAGAACCTTCCCCTAGCTGTACAGACCTCCTTGCCGACCCTAAAGGTGGGGCTAAACTTTTAGAGGTGTATACCTCCTGCTTAGCTAATTTTCCCACCTGTGTGGGTTGAATATGGCAGGAAGGGCTTTTCCCTCCACTGGGGGAGCAAGTAAATACATACTAAGAGTGAGGGAAGCATTTGAGGCTCACTGTCTTGATTACCTTTCACACTGGCCAGCATGGGAGGGAGGAGGTGTGACCTCCTGCCTTCCCAAGCTCTTTGTCTTCATCCTGTGGAAGTGCTGGCAAAATCAGCAGGAGGGCAGACTCTTGTCTGTTGTGGCAAAGGGTCGAGAGAGCCTGCCAAAACTGCAGAGAACTTGGTAATTCGGTGGGCTCCCTCTAAGGGTACCATCTAGGCACGTGCTAGTTAATCCTGAGCATGGGAATCATGCTCAGGGTTAAAAATCAAGATGTTTGATACCAAACTCCTGAGAATTGTCCGGCCCATCATGGAGCTACACATCTGGGAATTGCTCAGATGCCAGTCCATGTTATCCTATGGACCACCGGTTACTCGTGGTAGCATTATGTATCAAATGCTATTACGGGGTAATATATGCTCAGGCATATATGTCCTCACTCATAGTACAGTGCACCCTACCTCCTGGGCTATAAAAGGCCTGCCTTAGGGGTGACAGCCTGTACTATGGGCAGTCAAGGGACTCTGCCTGCTCCTGGTGTGAGTCGAGCTGCACTGGAGAAACAGGCTGCTCATGCAGGCTGACATTGTAGCTCTGCAGTCTCACTTTTACTAAGGTAACAGAGGGTGGACAATCAGTGCTGCAGCCCTGGTGGCCCCTTTACAACCTGCCCTGGGTACCACTGGTACCAATTACTAGGGACTCACAGAAGTGGTAAAGTCCTTGCCAATTGGCCTATACATTTTGACATACAGTTTAGAGAAAGAGCATTGGTACTGGGTCCTGGTTAGCAGGCCTCAGTATTCTTACAGGTCAAAAGCAACAACACCAAGCAGCAAAAAAGCTTTCAAATGTTGGCAAAACAGAACATCTTTCAAGCTGCACAATGGAAAAACTGAGAACATGTTAAACTACATTTGTGGTTTACATCCTGGAGTGCATGTGTGGAAAGAAATGCACAGGGAGTACTGTCAGTAAATAAAAACTATGTATTTTGCGTTATCTGAGAGTGATTGCCAATAGAGATTTTGCCTATGCCATGGCCGAACATATCTGGGAATGCCATGAAGGCAATATTTCCAAGCTGTATTATTATGTTATACAGAAAATTTGGAAATCACCCACAGGAGGCAATCAGGAGTTAACGTTGAAGAAAGCGGAGTCAAGATGGATCATAAAGATAGGCACAGAAGTGCCTTAGGCTTGAATGCAGATGTTGAACTCCATGAGCACTTAGTTTAAAGAAACGATGAGATGAGACTTGCTGTTCTGTATGTATTATTTGACAATCCAAGGGACAATGAATTGTTGGATCTGGTGTGTGTACCAGCTCAGGATAGATGATCAGAAGGATTATTGCACAACGCAGTATTTGCAGTGGCTGCACTTATTTGCACATTGCACTTTACTGCAGTGAGCACATAACTGCAATTTGAACTTGGATTTGGACATGAACGGAGTGTGGACACAGACATCAGATATTCCCCCCTTGTGTATTGGATGTGGTTTTGTATAGTCCTTAATCAATAGGGGAGCTTTGAGTATAATAAGATGCAACAAGATTTGCTGCTTTATAGTTTGCAATTGACTTTTTTTAGATTTTTCAAATGGTACTATTCTATAACAAATTTTTGGATGAGGTGGATGCTGAAACTTATGGCAGATTAATCTAGTAACAATACAACTACCTGGGACTTGAGCATGTTTGCACAAGTCTTGCACTGCTGCACTTTGTGTCTGTATTGAACATATTTGCACATTTCACGTTATTGTGTTTTGCATGTAATTGCACATTGCACTTTAATGATGTAGGGAGTGTATTTCTATGCTTTGCACCTTATTGTATGTATCTCTTTGAGAGTTTTTTAAAAGTGTATTTTATGTTTTCTCTCTTTTTTTTCCCTAATCATTTCCTCACAATAGGATACTTCACTGATTTGCCTGAAATGTTTATAGACATTGAAAATGTTTGATTAAGTGAATAGGGAGTTGGGTCTGAGAGGGATAGGACAAGTTGTACTTTACAAGTAAAACCTCTCAGGAATATCTGACTCTTGGTACCACACGCCCAATGGTGTATGCATTTTCATACAGTTAGATTGTAACACTAGGATGCTTCTTTGATTTGCCTTGCATAAATTAGGTGTGTACATGCTCATAAATATTGAATATGTTTGTATTGGAATTTTTTGCTTATGCAGGATCATCCCCAATCTTTTTGCCTCCTGCCTCTTATTTTTTCTGACCTGTTGCTGTTGGTTTTTGAACTCTGAGCACTTTACCACTGCTAACCAGTGCTAAAGTGCAGATGCTCTGTGTGTAAATTGTATTGTTGATTGGTTTTTCCATGATTGGCATATTTGATTTACTAGTAAGTCCCTAGTAAAGTGCACTGGAGGTGCCAGGGCCTGTAAATCAAATGCTACTAGTGGGCCTACAGCACTGGTTGTGCCACCCACAGAAGTAGCTCTGTAATCATATCTCAGACCTGCCATTTCAGTGTCTGTGTGTGCAGTTTTAACTGTAAATTTGACTTGGCAAGTGTACCCACTTGTCAGGCCTAAACCTTCCCTTTTCTTACATGTAAGGCACCCCTAAGGTAGGCCCTAGGTATCCCCAAGGGCAGGGTGCAGTGTATGGTTAAGGTAGGACATATAGTAATGTGTTGTATATGTCCTGACAGTGAAATATTGCTAAATTCGTTTTTCACTGTTGCAAGGCCTATCCCTCTCATAGGTTAACATGAGGGCTACCTTTAAATCTGATTAAAGTGTAGATTCCCTTTGGGAGTGGATGGACATGTGGAGTTTGGGGTCTCTGAGCTCACAATTTAAAAATACATCTTTTAGTAAAGTTGATTTTAAGACTGTGCGTTTGAAAATGCCACTTTTAGAAAGTGAGCATTTTCTTACTTATGCCATTTCTGTGACTCTGCCTGTTTGTGGATTCCCTGTCTGGGTCAGTTTGACAGTTGGGCTGGTTGCACCTCACACTAGACAGTGACACAAAAGGAGCTGGGGTGTAGTCTGCATTTCCTGATGAGCCATATGTGCTAGGAGGGAGGGGGGGGGATTGGCCATTTACACCTGAAAGGGCTGTGCCTGTCCTCACACAATACAGTCTCTGACCCCCTGGTGAGTGTCTGGGGCCTGCCCTGGGCAAGGCAGGATTTCACATTCACAAGAGACTTTCCTTTGAAGTAGGCCTACATGGGTATAAGAAGGGCACCCAAAACCACAGACTTTACATCACTTCTGGACATCAAGAGGAACCTCTGCCTGGAGAAGAGCTGAAGAGCTGAGGAAAAGTGCTGCCCTGCCTGTGACTGTGCTTTGTGGAGCTATCCTGCAGTTGCTGCTTCTGCCAGAGTAAGAGGGCAAAGACTGGACTTTGTGTGCCTTCCATCTTGTGAAGAAATCTCCAAGGGCTTGATTTAGAGCTTGCCTCCTGTTGTTTGAAGTCTCAGGGACAGCAAAGACTTCTCTCTGCCAGCACCTGGAGTCTCTGGAGAGACTCCTGCTCTAACAAGTGGTGCCCTATCCAGTCCCTGGGCCCTTGAAAGGAAAGCTGGTGGAAATCCAAGGAAATCAACTTCGGACGACTTCGGACCGCCGCCGCTGCTGAATCCGGTGACGCCGCCTGGTGGAATGCGATGACCTTCGCTGGCCCAACGCCGCTGCAGCCCCACTGAAGTCCGCAACTCCGTGGATGTCGCCGCACCACGTCGTGACCGACGCCGCTCGAAGTGTGCGGATTCAATGTTTCGCACAGACGCCGCGATCCCCGGCTTTGCGCATCGACTTGTTTTCACTCTTCACCAAAGGTACTGTAGTTGGGGGTCTACGCGACTCCGAGTCTGGCTCCGCTGGTGTCGGCTTGTTGGGAACGACTCCATCACGACGCTGTGTTAACACCTCATCGAAGCATTTTGTGTTTTCCAAGCGCTATTTTTGAGTTTAATCTTTAAAAATTCATAACTTGACTTATGCAGGTCGGATGTTTATATTTTTGGTCTTGTTTTGTTTAGAAAAATATGTCCTATTTTTCTGAACTGGTGTTGTGTCACTTTGTAGTGTTGTCATTGAGTTACTGTGTGCGTTGGTACAAATACTTTACACCTAGTACTCTGAAGTTAAGCCTACTGCTCTGCCAAGCTACCAAGGTGGTAAGCAGGGGTTAGCTGAGGGTGATTGTCTTTTACCCTGAATAGAGTGAGGGTCCTTGCTTGAACAGGGGGTAACCTGACTGTCAACCAAAGACCCCATTTCTAACAGTTCGACTAAGTAAACAAGGTGTAGGATTTGAGGGGGTCAAGAGAAGTGTGTATTTTACAAGCAAAAGAGGCCAAAGCGCCTCAGGAATATTTAATTGATGTCCTCACTTGCTCAACAGTGTATAAATGCATTGTACAGTTGGATCTCAATAGTGCTGTATATAAATGACAAAGAATACAGACCCCCTTTATGAGATTGCTTGGTACTTTACAAGCAAAAAGTATTGGAGCATCACTGTATTGACGATGGATGCCTTATTGAGGTGTGAAGAGGTATGCCTTACAGTTGGCAAAATCACTTTAAGAATGTTGGCTTCCGAAGTAGGTCCCCTAATACAAATAGACATCATAGTAGCAGATTTGATGGGAAACATGATCGCACATCCACTTTAAAGTACCCATAAAGGAGACATGGGTATGTTTAATGGATAGAAGCAAACAATATATCTAGGAATATGAAATATCTAATAGTGAAGAATTAGAGGAAGGCAATCAAGAGAGATAGGGAAATATGGAATACAACAGAGATGAAATAAGTTGATTAATAGTCTGAAATGATTTTCAATTGTTAGATTCTGTGAGGTGTTCACCAACATTGAAGAATTGTAAAGTAATTGCATTGTATAATGTTTTCAGGTGTTCTGTGCATGTTTATCGGTGTTGGGAGAAGGGGACTGTTCTCCTTTAAGAACAGCCTGTACTGAAAGCAACTCTATGGCCAGTTGAAGGCTCCGGCCAAAATGTGTCGGCGCCTATGGTATTCCTGCACTGGAGAAGAAGAATTAAATAAAATTTAATTGACTGGGAGTCTGGTTGTGCTGCAAACAAATGCGGTGTAAACAATGTGATGTAAAGGCAGGCAATGCAAATCCCTGCTTTGTTTCATCATGCAAGCAGGGGAGCCTCTTAAATCCTGGTTAAGGGGGCATTAAGTGTGTGAGGGACAGTGGCCGTTGGGCTAGTAGTCCCTGCGGCTAGTTAGCCCCTGAAGTGATGACTTCCTTTTGGAGTACCTCACTTTTCTACCCAGAACCCACTATACCTAAGGTTTGCGAAGATGGCAGAACTTTCCCTGTACATACCTTCTAGCTGACCCTAAAGGTGTGGCTAACCTTTTGGAGGTGTAGGCTGGACATGGTGGGAGGGGTTTTGTCCTCCACTGGGGGTACAGGTAACTACATACCAAGAATGAGGGAAGTGTTTGAGGCTCACTGCCTTGTTTACCTTTCACACTAGCCAGCCTGGGAGGGAGGAGGTGTGACCTCCTGCCTGGCCAGACCCTTTGTCTTTATCCTGTGGAAGTGCTAATACAACCAGCAGGAGGGCAGAATCTTGTCTGGGGTGGCAGAGAGTCGAGAGAGCCCGGCAAAACAGCTGAGAACTTGGTAACTTGGTGGGCACCCTCTAGGGGTGCCACCTGGGAACATGCTAGTTAATCCTGAGCATGGGCGTCATGCTAAGGGTTAAAAAGCAAGATGTTTAAGCAATATGTTTAAGACCAAACACAGAGGGTATCCGCCGGGCCATCATGGATCTGCACATCTGGAAACTGCCCAAATGCCAGTCCATGTTTTCTTATGGACGGCCACTTACTTGTGGTAGCATTACGTTTTAAATGCTATCACAGTGTCATATATGCTCAGGAGTATGTGTTCACACTCATAGTACAGTACACCCTACCTCCTAGGCTATAGGAGGCCTCCCTCAGGGGTGACTGACCTGTACTATGGTGAGTAAAGGGACTCTGCCTGCACCTGGTGTGGGAAGAGTCACACTTGAGCAGCAGGCTGCTCGTGCAAGAGTCCATGGCCACTCTGCAGTTTACTCACGTCACACGGGGTGGCACAATCAGTGCAGCACCCCTTGTGACCCCTTTACCACCCTGCCCTGGGTGCCACTGGTAACAATTAATAGAGATTTACAGGGGTGGTAAAGCCATTGCCAATTGGCCTATGCAATTCGACATACAGTTTAGGGAAAGAGCATTGGTACTTGGCCGTGGTTAGCAGGCTGCAGTACTCTTACAGGTCAAAAGTAACAGCACCAAGGAGCAAAAAAAGTGTGGGTGACCATCCAAAAAGGGACACTTTACAACAATTGTGGAATAAAAGACGGAGAGAGACAGATTAAAAAAGCAATGGTTTCTCAAATCATGTATTTCAAACTGTCACTACATCAACATGTTAGGTATGAATGTTACATGTATGTGTCTTGAAGCACCAGAATCATGAGTTGTGTGTGGCCCTGTGGTAAGGCTCCTAGCCTCTAACTCTGAAGATTAAGGGCTCAACTCATGCTGTTTCCATTGGCATGTGTATTCAAATATTGGGCAGCTCTAATATTTGGAATTGGAAAACGTTTACAATAAATGGTGATCTTGTTCTTCAGTTCCAGTTGCATTTGTCTGATCGCATTGTCCACAAAAATCTAAGGATATAATTCACTAAAAGCTAACTAAATGCTCTCTCTCCCTCTCTCTCTCTCTCTCTCTCTCATCCCATCCTGGTATGGAAGACAGAGAGAGAGATTAAAAATGCAATGTTTTTGAAACTTCCAGAATGTTTTGTACGAATGTTAAATGTATTTTGAAAGCCTTTAGCCACAGAAGCTGTGGCCTAGTGTTAAACGGCCCTGGACTCTGAAAGTTATGTGTTTGAGTCATGTGGTCTGCCATGGACAAATGCATTTAAATACAAAGAATCTACAAAATGGGGACTGTTAGACCTGGCATCTTTTGGCGTGTTCCCCTGTCTTTTTACCTTCTGACCTACCGTTTTTTTATAGTACGCTGGACTTTGTTTTTGCTGATCTATTGTCTCTGCGCACTTTATCACTGAAGATCTGTACTAAAGTGCAAGTGCTCCCTGTGTAAATTGTATTGGTGATTGGTTTATCCATGACTGGCATATTTGATTTACTAGTAGGTCCCTAGTAAAGTTCACTGTGTGTGTCCATGGACTGTAAATCAAATGCTACTAGTGGGCCTGCAGCACCGATTGTGCCACCCACATGTGTAGCTCTGTACACATGTCTCAGACCTGCCACTGCAGTGTCTCTGTCTGCCAATTCATCCTGGCAAGTGTACCCACTTACCAGGCCCAAACCTTCCCTTTTACTACATGTAAGGCACCCATTATGTAGGCCCTAGGTAGCCCTTGGTAGCCACAAGGCAGGGTGCAGTGTATTTAAAAGGTGGAAAATGTACTGGTGTTTTTTGCATGTCCTGATAGTGAAATGCTGTCAAATTCGGGTTTCACTATTGTAAGGCCTAACTCTCCCATAGGTTATCATGGGGACTGCAGTTAAATGTCTTTTATGTACAGTTTCCCACTGGGAGCAGATGTGGAGAGATATGGAGTTTGGATCTGTGAACTCACAATTTAAAAATACATCTTTTGGTAGAGTTGTTTTTTAGATTGTCTGTTTGAAAATGCCACTTATAGAAAGTGGGCATTTTCCTGCTTAGCCTTCCTGTGCCTCTGGTTGCCCATGGAATCCACGTCTGGGTCAGAATGACAGTTGGGCTGTTTGTGAATTTCCTATAGACAGTGACGAAGTTTGCCTACTTCAAAGGCCAAAACTGGTATAAGTAGTGGACCCAAAATCCCAGACTTTTAGAACACTCCTGTATCAAGAAGAAACCTCTACCAAGGAGAAGAGCTGAAGAGCTGGAGGAGGAGTCTGCCCCTTTGCCGTGTGTGTTTTGTGGGGTTGGCCTGCAGTTGCTCCTGCTGCCTTAAAGAGGGCTTAGACTGGATTTTGCTGTAATCCTGCTTGTGAAGTGTCTCCAAGGGCTCAGAGTAGAGCTTGCCTCCTGTTGGAAGTTGCAGGGTTATCATAGCCTTCAACTTCATTTACCTACAGCACTGGGAACTGTGTGTTTTGGCTGCAACAGAAGAAAACCACTGCAACACCATCAACGATGCCGCTCACTGCTCTGTGACCTGACGACAACGCACTGAGCCATGCCCCACTTCGCATCGCAACCGTGTTGTCATGATGCCGCCACCTGATGCCATCACCAAGCCGCTGTTTGCACTGTCACCTGTATGCCCAGCCCTCAGCATCGCTTTGCTCACACCACAGTCTTGATATTCCTCATCCTGCCGCTCCATGCTGACACCAGCACCACTGCCTGCTCTGTGGCCTGAGGACACAGGATGTGAGCACCAGGAAGCACTATTACATCCTGCACCTCAGCCCCGGTCCACCATCGCCAGCGCCATCGACTCCATCGTCGTCAACAGATGCCCCTATCTGCACCGTGAGCTGGAGACACCACAAAGATCAAAACTTACTATTCAATTAGTGGCAAACACAGAAGCATATGCTGTTATTAATAATAGAGCATTAAAGAGCCTAATTGAGAAACCGAGAATGAAATATAAAATGTGTGCATTTAAATTGTGGTGGACATTGTTGCCACCATTATAGAACATTGCTTTTAACCATATTATATGTTATGCATTTATATTAACAGACTAACGGTGGAAAATATTTATGAAAACAATAAATAATAATGTTTGAAGTATAGTAGAATTGACTAAAAGTGAATGTTCATTTAACCGTACTTACATTGGTTTACATAACGTTAAGGGGAAAAATGTGCAAAAATAAAAAATGTATGCTCTAACTAGATTTAAAGTCATGTATCAGTAACGTTAATAAAGGATTGATTTGCTTATGCATATACGAATCGAAAATTGAAAGGAGCTCTAGGCCTTTAGCTCATTTTGCAGTCGTAAAGAAGAAAATGCTGTTTCATCATGTTCCCTTTGACCTGAATTCTTACTTACGCTTGTTCATATATTGGTGTGTCTTCTATTGCATTAGTGGCTGGATTTAAGGCCAAATTAACTTGTTAATGTAACTTAATTTGTTCTTACTTTTGTATTCAGAATGCCCATTCATTGTAGGGTAGGATCTGTCAAAGTCATATTTCTGTCCCCTGGAAGGGTAGTGTGCTGTTTCAGTTTTGCTCAAAATGTTAATTATCAACGGAAACAAGAAACTACACTAGGTGATCATCAAATCGTCCATGGGAAGAAGTGGAAGAGTTGCAACCTAATGGGAGCAATTTGACGTGATTGGACATTGATTGTCTCACCCAGCATGAGCCCACTACCCCTGACTAATTGGAGGAGAGTCAGAGACTTTTGGAACTTCAGTTAATCAGCCCCCGAGACTCAGAGGCTGTCATTCTTCGTCATTTTTCTCGAAAGCCTGATCTTAGGGGTCCTGAGTCCCATTCTGTGCTTTGCTTGATTCTATGACTTTAAACCATCTTCTGGCTCTATCTGCACCTGGAATGATCAGCGGAGGTCTTTAACCACTCCCTATGCTGAGCTCATGTCACTTGCCAAGATGCTTTATGCTAAAGCTGTTCAGTATTTTGTGGCCATTCTACTATGAACTGCTTCTCTGCCCATGTGCAGCTTGTGTTTTGCACCGCCCCGAAACTAACTGCTGACGTCCTTCTGCTGTAATGTTCTACTATGACGAATCTTCCTGCCTGCTGTGGCTTAAGGAGAGGTATAATGCAATGTGTCATTTTGTGTTTTCCCTTTCAGCTTAGTTGATACACACCAGTCTGCTATTTTGGTTAGCTCCTTAGTCAGATGATTTTTCTAATTATCTTTGTCTTCTTTTGTCTTGTTCTTTTTGTTGCATGTGTCAGCCCGTCCCCTCACATGTTAATACCAATTTGTGATAGTAAAAAGGATGACTCAGTCCGAAAACGACTTGATTTTGCCTAGGTATTGATTAAGACAGTATCATCTGCACTCACTATGAAATCAGTGTCAATTGCTCATACGATTATTCTGCTATTTTATGTAATATTGTTAGAATGCTTAATTGTGTTGATACTGTCTAGATTGAGATTCTTTAGACATTTTGGTAAGCCTATGGTTTTCTTATACATTTACAACTTAGTCCATTGATGTCACCTTAGCATTGTGGTTATAGGGAATAAAGCTTTGAAACCTTAACTGTTTGGAGTTTTACTGCTGTGGTCAAATAGATCATAGTGTGTCTAAATTATTGACTCATTGATTATTAAATTGTTGTTATTATGCAATTGGTGTTTAATGGATAGGATAACTACATGCCTCACTGAGTCAAAAGATCAGATCAACCTCTAAGGGTGGTGGATGTTGACTGCCCTTGTATGCGTTTCTGAATCCTAAATAGGAGAAGGTCACACACCCACAGAGGCTAAAAAACGTTACTTCTCTCTCTCTCTCTCTCTCTCTCTCTCTCTCTCCCTCTCTCTTTCCCTCTGTCTCTCACTCTCTCTCACGCTCTTCCTCTCTATCTCTACATCTGTTTTTCTATCTTTTAATTGCTCTCTCTTCGTGTCTCTCTCTCTCTCTCTCTCTGTCTCCCATTCCATTCTGGAATGGAGGACAGAGAGAGAGAGAGAGACTAAAAAAACAATGGTTTCTCAAATCATGTATATCACATTGTCCCTAGAGCAACACGTCAGGTATAAATGTTGCATGTAAATGTTTTGAAACACTAGACTCATGAGTTGTGTGTGACCCTGTGGTAAAACTGCTAGTCTCTAACTCTGAAGAATAAGGGCTCAACTCATGTTGTCTCCATAGGCATGTGAATTTAAACATTGGGCAGCTCCAAAAAGAGAAAATGTATAGTTTTTATAAAAAAATAATGATCTCGTTCGTCTTCATTGCCAAATAAATTTTTCTTTTCACATTGCCCACAAAAATTTCCATTCAAGGAAATCATTCATGAAAAGCTAAATTAATGCTCTCTCTCTATAAGCCATTAGCTCTCTTTCTCTATGTCTTTTTATCTGTCTTTGAATCTCTCTCGCTTTCTCAGTTTTCCACCCCATTCTGGAATTAAAATCAGAGAGACGGATTCAAAATGCAAAGTTTTCTGAAATCATGTATTTTACACTGTCACGCCATTGAACTGTGTGTTACAAATGTATTATGCATGTGAGAGAGCGTAGTTTAAATATTACATATTATAGACGTGAAATGCTTATGTCTAACAATGCTATATTAATAAAATATTCATTGAAGCGTATTCATAAACGTGGAGAATTGTTCATATGTATAAACTAATGTCGACTGTAAGAAATAATCGTTTAAAGTTTGCCTAACTGAGCACATTAACACGTATAAAACTGCATTCATTGGAACCATATATCCTAAGTTAGCGTGAGTCGAGAACTAGCTGTGTAACTCTCATATTAAAGCATATTTTTCTGTTTCTCCAGTGTGCTGACTTGCAAAAGACCATGACCCAGCGATTGTTCTTTTCTCTTACTAGTTTGCAACATCACCCATCTTTCCCATCCGCATGCTAGTAGCTTTCGTATAAAAGATATGTGCTTTGAAACAATAATAGACACTTCCAAGGACGGTGAAGCGAGAAGAAGAGAACTTTTGACCTGATATGTACAAAGACGATGAAGTAACCCCGGATGTGCCACCTACGAAAAACGTCAATTATGAAGACCAATTAGGAATTAGGGAATTATCATGAAATGACAAATGCATTACTTAATGTATAATTTAATAGGCTACCGATAGTGGGGTGTAGTGACTGACCAATAGAATTTTGGGGGAATGTATTACGAAAAAGGTTTAAAAACCCATGACACAAGAGAAAAAGGGCATTAGGTAGGGAATGATATCGATTGCATCCAGAAACTCTGTCACTTTATTTGGTGATTTGAGACTTAGACAAAACTATCCTCGCCCATAGACTGTCCCATTACACTTTCCTCCTTATGAGGAGAGTGTCCCTTGCCTCTAACTTAGATAGACTGACGGTGAACTAACTGATGTCCTGAAGACGAAGACTGATTCTGTACGCTGTCCTATTCTGAGGAGGGTAAATATAATCATTGATAATGGAAATGCATTCATTTGCCTTTTCTTTCTAGGTACCAACTGCTGTATGTTTTTGATTAGAGAGCTTAGTTAGATGTTTTCCAAATTGGTGTTCAAAATTGTTTTGCATGAAGCCCAACATGCCAATGCTAGTTAGAGGTTAGATGAGACATTCGTCCCGACTGACAACCTGATGTGACTGAGATAGTGCTATGCTGAACTAATATCTCTAGAAGGTTCTATGTACTACGATCTGCTTATAGTTATCTGATTGTCTATGCTTCTGATTTTTGCATTATTGAAAGCGTATTATGATTGTCATCTTGTGATCATGTTTATTTGCTTCTTGGTTTTGAGATTGATGCATTTGCTATTAGATTGTAATCAATAGGGAATAAAATTCATAAAACTCCATTAAGGTGTGGTTATTCGTGACTGAAAGGTCATGATTGCGCCGAAGGTTTAATAATGACTAAAGTAAGATATATTTTGGTGTTAACTATTGACAATGTTATTGACATATTGATTGATATATTGATCAGTTATCTCATCCTACGGTGTCTCACCACTGAGCCCAAAGATTCATCGGCCTAAAACGAGTCCTGATGTGTATAAATTAACATAGACGGATGCGTTAACAGTTCTGGTAGCAGAGTACGGTTTGGCCCTTGGGGGCCCTAGGATGGAGTTTCATTGTTTAATTTGTTGTTTTTCTGTGATAATGCAATTTAGAGAGATAATGAGTGGCTAGGTTCGCCATGGTTTTCCTGGGATCTCGGAGCCTGCCTAAATGAGTTGGGAATGTTCTCGGCGCCATAGTATGCGTGGTTAGGGTCTTTGCGCTTGCTTAAGCTTATGCTTTTTTGCAGGTGGTTGTGAAAATTTGCGTGTGTCTAGGCCAAAATAAGTGTTATTTAGAAGGAGTGGGCGTACTCCACAGTATGAGAGTAGGGAAGTCGGCGTACTTCATGTAAATGCAGCGCTTATTGCTCAAAATTATCCACGTGGTTGGTTGTTATATACGGATCTATTGAGTCTAAGACTCTGGAGTATGATAATAAATGTGGTTTATGTTGTAATTTGTGCGGTTTAATAGGTCAATCGGGCGTGGTTGACAAGTCAAGTTTCGAGTTATAATGCATGTGTGAAACCTTCGATGGAGATTTGACAAGTTCTAAAGTGCACTAGAAGGAGTCATTGACAAGTCGAGAGTAGGATTTGCAGGTCGAATTCTGCTTGCGTATGTGGGAACTGAGAAGGAGAGAGTAGCGGCCGAGGCTTCAAGTGAAATTTCTGTACAGTTCTGAAGCGAATGTGTTACCCTTCCTATAGTAAACCGGCAGATTTGTATTGTCATTTTAAGAGCTTGCAATAATTTGCATTAGTTTGTATGAGTTGTAAGGAGTTGTGAGGTGTGGACAAACCGCAGGGCTTTGTCAGCTGCAGTGTGTATGAGTGTGATGTCAGTGGTGCCGCAATGAGATAGGTCAGATGCCGAGAGTGGTCGCGCACGGATTGGTTACCGTCCGTGAGAGGCAATAGGTTGAGGAAAGGGTAGGTGAAGAGTGTCCTGGGAACTGAGCAGTTTTCTGATTAAATACGAAATAAAAGAATTTCAAAATGAATTTTGTTAAGGCATTCAAAAGCGCTTTGAAAGGAGACGTATATATTGTTGCAACCGATGGGGAACCTACACCACCTGAGGGTACTCCAGCTTATACAGTTATGGAAGAAAAGGGTGTTGCACCTTGTTTATGGATAAAACAATGGCGCATACTAACAGAGAAAGAGGGGTGTCTAGCGTTTCCAGAACATGGAACATTCAATCCAAAGGTGTTAGAAAATTTGAGGTGGATGTTAAGTACGCAGAAACCACCTCCGAGACCGGCACAATACGAGGCTTTGGCGATTTGGGACCTGATGGCTCTTAAACATAGGCAAGAAAGGTTTCACAGAAGATTGACAAGGGCAGAAAAATCCTATGCAGAGGCTAGATGGGACAGTGAGAACAAAATGTGGAGACGAGGAATAGTAGATGGGTTAAAGCTGTTTCCGGCAATAACACAGGGAGAAGACACACAGGGAAAGAAAGCTTCTTGCAAAACCGACAAAGATTCAGGCAAATTCAAAGAGAACAAAAGGTCCTGGGAAGAAGAGGATGATTCAGATGATGAGGCGTTTATGGATAGATTGTTACATGATCGTCCGCCATCGTATGCGGTGAACGACAATGCTCCAAGTACTAGCTTGGATCCTGGGAACCAGACAAAGGAAAAGGGAGTTACTGATACGGCACAGACTAGCGATACAGCCTTGATACAGAATGGTGTCAGTGTACCCACTGCACCAGACTCGCCGATACAGTTGCAGCCTCCACCGCAGATAAAAAGAATTTACCCCGATGTCCCAGTGCTTGAGACTACTACGAATTTGGTGGTGCCGCCAGACCCGATATATACTAAGCCAAGGCTAATACAGATTGAATCAACTCCAAGGCTAGTGTCACAACCGCCACAGCTGATACCTGGTTATAACCCTGTAGCAGGACCTCCGTTAGTACCTGTACCGGGTACATTAGAACAGACCTATGGTATTGCAGCTCCAAGAAGCTTGGGACCAGATCAGACACCTGCTGCTATATCGCTACCTATTACTGTCGGTCCCCCAGTACCGTTATACGCACAGGAGAAAACAAAGACCTGCGATCAGGGAGTTATGACTCCTGAAGTGATAAGAGGAGGGCCTATTAGAACTCCACAAAAAATGGCCCAGGGAGGACAGGTATGCGAGCAACCGAGACCCTTAATGGACCTTAGTCCCATAGGGGCACCTCTTGAAACAATGCGACAAGCAGGGTTGGGAGTCTTGACCCCCCAAACTATGAGTACAAATACCTTCCATACTCCAATGATACATGCAGGGAACATTTCACTGCAAGGTTTTACAGAACAACAGTTGAATGAGTGGTTAGAGAAAACTTGTACTTCACAAAAGACTACAGTGACCACAATTGAACCTGAAAAGGAAAAACAAGATGAATATTTGAATCTTGTGCGTTTAGGAGCAGAAGCTGCTGAGTTGGTGGAAGGAACAATGGGAGTGAATAGGTTAGAATCATACACTGAGGCAGAATTGAGGTGCTTATGCCCTAAGATTACCAAAGAGGTAGGCAAAGTACACCAGAGATTAACGAATTTGGCAGACAAATACAATATCGATATCGGAAATACGAAACACCTGAAAAGGAGCTTCAGATTAGATTTTGACACTAAAGATTTTGAACACATGAGATCCGCAGGCATGAAGACACACTTGAAAGAGTTGCTTCAAAGTGCACAAATTTGGGGAGCACTAGAGAAATGGGAAGGCCGGTGGGCAAAGAAAAGAGATAAGGGAAAAAGAGATAGCCCAGGGTCTAATGAAACAACAGCCACACCTAGTTTAGAGACAGCGAAAATCCTACCTATGAGAGAAACAGCTGGTGGTGTCTTAGTGCATGTGCCTTGGTCTAGGGGAGACATTTTGGCGGTCATTCTGACCGCGGCGGTCGGCGGTCGCCGCCCGCCAAGCGGTTCCCGCCGAAAGACCGCTCCGCGGTCAAAAGACCGCGGCGGCCATTCCGGCTTTCCCGTTGGGCCGGCGGGCGACCGCCAGAAGACCGCCGGCCGGCCCAGCAGGAAAGCTCCTTCAACAATGAAGCCGGCTCGGAATGGAGCCGGCGGAGTTGCAGGGATGCGACGGGTGCAGTGGCACCCGTCGCGATTTTCACTGTCTGCAAAGCAGACAGTGAAAATCTTTGTGGGGCCCTGTTAGGGGGCCCCTGCACTGCCCATGCCAGTGGCATGGGCAGTGCAGGGGTCCCCAGGGGCCCCACTGCACCCGTTCCCGCCATCCTGGTTCTGGCGGTGGACACCGCCAGAAACAGGCTGGCGGGAAGGGGGTCGGAATCCCCATGGCGGTGCTGCAAGCAGCGCCGCGATGGCGGGTTCCCTGGGCCAGCGGGAAACCGGCGGGAGACCGCCGGCTCCCCTTTTCTGACCGCGGCTTTACCGCCGCGGTCAGAATCGGCCAGGAAGCACCGCCAGCCTGTTGGCGGTGCTTCCGCTGCCCTCCGCCCTGGCGGTCATGACCGCCAGGGTCGGAATGACCCCCTTTGTCCTTTACGAATGATTATCCTAGGTTAAGAGAAAAGCCGATCGAGTGGTATCAACAGACAGATAGATTCGTGAAGCTTGCAAAGTGTCTCTGGGAAGACTTAAATACTTTGTTTGAAATCATTGTTCCGCCAGATTTGTGGCTTGAGTGTAAGAGAGGGGTAGATTGGCCCACAAAGGAGCCGGCAAGGGATAAGGTGACTGGAGCACCTTCTGAAGAGGTGATGAAATATTATCATAAAGTAATTGAGTTTTTGAAACAAAAGGTGTCGCCGAAAGTCACCGATTGGCAGAAAATCGACCGGACTTCTCAAGAGGTTAAAGAATCAATACATGCGTATTATGAGAGATTGTTGAAAGCATTCAAACATTAAGTGGTACTGAGACAATCGAGCCGAAGGACATGAACCACCTTGTGTTTAGGTTCGTCGAAGGGCTGAGACCGGAGGTTAGCCAGATGATTAAAAATCAATTGATTTGCTGGCAAGCTAAACCGATTGATGAAGTATTGCAGTATGCGAAATACTGTAGTGATGAGATTGAGTTGAAGCAGAAAAAGTTGAAGGAGAAAGTGATGGTGATGCAGATAAGAGCTGCACAAGCTGGAATACTGGGAAATGGTACTCAGCAAATGATACAGCAACAACCGCAAATGAATGGTGTGTTTTAGGCACAGCCGAGAGGTAGAGGTCGAAGGTTTGTGAACCATGGTTCGGACACGAATAATGTTGTTATTCAAAATGACGGTCAGGCATTAAAGAAGATGTCACCATGTCACGCATGCGGGGGCGTGGGGCATTGGAAGCGGGATTGTCTGAATATGGTGCAGGATGGTACAGTTCAGCAGAGCATTAATGCCGGTACACTACAAAATTCACGAGGTCCAAGAATGAGACACCAAAACCCGAATTTTCAGAATAATTTGGTGCAAATGCCAGGGGTACAACCCATGCAGCAAATGCAAATGCCGCGTTTCCAAACAGTGTCAGCACAACCGATACAACAGCAGATCCCTATGGTGCCTAGACAGCAAATGCAGTTACCCCTAGCTCCGATGGGACAGCAACAGGTAACGCTTCCTCAGCAGGTCACAGGCCAGGTAACAAACCAAAACAACACTGTACAACAATTCCCATTAAGAGGTGAAAGTGACATGAATGGGGATTGGTCAGACGACAGCTCAGACAGTGAAGAGTGCAGGCTTGCAGCATCTTTAGAGGTAGATCAGAGAGGCCCATATGTAGAGGGAAAAGTAATGGGCTATAAGGTTTCATTTTTAGTAGACACAGGAGCTACACGCTCTACAGTTCGCAGTGCAGAAGTACAGAGATTACCTCTTTCAGGACGCACCATACGAGTGGTCGGGGTGGCTAACCAGTACCTGACTAATCCGATTACTGATCCAGTGCAGGTTGAAATTGGAAACTTCCAAGGCCTGCATAGATTTGTTGTGTGCGACTCAAGCCCAGTGTCCTTACTAGGGAGAGACTTATTATGTAAGACTAAATGTTCGATTACCTGTTCCAATGATGGAATAGAAGTACAGACAAACAGTGACGATGAAGGAGATGAGGGTCAATTCATAGAAGAAGGAGGAGAGACGAATGAAGATTACCCTCTAATTACTCTATTCCCAGTGTTTACCTTGATCGATCTACCTGCTGATCTACAAGGGTCTGTAACAGAGAAAGTGTGGGATTTGACTGGAAAAGAGGTTGGATTAATCAAGGGAGTAGGGCCAGTCAAGGTGCAGATAAAGCCAAATGCAGTGTTCTCACAAGTACCGCAATACCATATGACTCAGGATGTCCTTATTGAAGTGACACAGATAATTGCAGATTTTCTGAGACAGGGAGTTTTGAAAGAAGTTCTGAGCAGTCCGTGTAACTCTCCTATTATGGGTTTGAGGAAGCCCTGTGGAAAGGTTCGAATTGTGCAGGATTTGAGAAAAATAAACGAAATTGTGATAAAATGCTGCCCTGTGGTACCTAACCCAGCGGTAATAATGTTCCAGGTTCCTTGTGATGCTGAATGGTTTACTGTGGTAGACCTATCACAAGCATTTTTCTCAATACCTCTCCACGAAGATAGCCAATTCTTATTCAGTTTCAAATTCCTGGATAAGGTGTACAGTTGGTGCAGAATTCCTCAGGGGTTTTCTGAATCACCATCCATCTTCAATCAGATATTGAATAAGGATTTGGAACCACTTGTGCTGCCTTTCAATTCGACTCTTGTGCAGTACATTGATGATTTGCTGATTGCATCTAAAACCAGAGACAGCTGTAAATATGATACCATTGCATTGTTAAATCATTTGGGAAAGAATGGACACAAGGTGTCACCTAAGAAGTTGCAATACTGTCAAAAAGAAGTGAAATATTTAGGGCATCTGATTGAGAAGGGGTCCCGGAGAATATCAAAAGAGAGAATAACAGCTGTTCTACAAATGAATCCCCCAACAACAAAGAGAGATGTCAGGATGTTCTTGGGAATGGTAGGCTACTGTCGCCAGTGGATACCCAACTTCTCGATCATTTCAAAGCCCTTAATAAAATTGACAGGGAAAGAGGTCAAGGATGAACCATAAACAATCACTTTGACAAAAACAGAGCTTGAGTCATTTTTAGAGCTGAAAGAGTGCATGTGCAGGGCTCCACCACTAGGAATGCCTGATTATGAGAAACCTTTTCTGTTGTTCTGTCATGAACGTGATGCTTGTTCTTTGTCTGTTTTAACACAGGTCCACGGAGATGCAAATCGCCCTGTAGCATATTTTTCAGCTACTTTGGACCCTGTCGCAGCAGCCTTACCGGGTTGTTTGCGAGCAGTCGCAGCAGTTGGTCAATGCCTTTCCCAATGTGAAGGCATAGTCATGGGATACCCTTTGACAGTATTGGTTCCACATTCTGTTGAAATTCTATTGACACGAACTAAGACGCAACACATGACGAATGCACGACTTACCAAATATGAGACGATTATTTTGGGGTCACCAAATGTTACATTAAAAAGATGCACTGTGCTGAACCCGGCAACTCTACTTCCCAATGAGAATACAGAAATCAAAGATGGGGAAGAATTTGAGCATGATTGTCTTGAAGTGACTGAGCTTTGTACCGAACCTCGTTCAGACATACAGGATACCCAGTTAAAAGAAAACGATTGCATTATGTTTGTTGATGGGTCCTGCCTAAGAGATTCAACAGGAACATTGAGAGCTGGTTATGCAGTATGTACCATATCTGGCATAATCGAGGTCTCTTGGCTCGAGAAAGTGTTTTCTGCACAGGTGGCAGAATTGATGGCTATAACAAAAGCCTGCCATGCTGCTGTAAATTTGAAAGTGACAATCTATACTGACAGCAGATATGGATTTGGAATTGTGCATGATTTTGGCCAACTCTGGTCTCAGACGGGTTTCATGACATCCTCTGGTTCACCAGTGAAAAATGGAGAACAAATAAGAGATTTGTTACATGCGATTCAGTTGCCTCTTGAAATTGCCGTGGTGAAGTGCAGTGCTCACACCAGATCACAAGACTTTGTGTCAATGGGGAATGGTTATGCAGACCAAGTTGCCAGATTCTGTGCATTAAACTGTATATCATTTAAAGAGCAGTGGGAACTGTTACCACAACCTGAGAATGACACAACCTTAAGCCTAGCATTACGAGTGGTTGATACCTTAGATGAATTAAAGACATTACAAAGCCATGCTAGCAAAGAAGAAAAACGTTCCTGGCAGAAAATGCAGTGTGTACAAAGAGCAGATGATATGTGGGTTTCAGAGGAAGGAAAATTGGTTTTGCCAAATAGTCTTCTGTCACAATTTGCCCGAATATACCATGGGCAGGCGCATTTAGGAAGAGATGCCATGATCAGATCTTTTAAAATCGATTGGTTCAATCCAAAATTCAGACATGCCGCAGAAATTACTTGTCACAGGTGCGTCATCTGTCAACAGATGAACGCTGGAAAAGGAACAGTGGTAACTTTGAGCCACATTGGAAGAGCTGGAGGTCCATTTAACAAAATGCAAATGGATTTCATTGAAATGCCTGTTTGTGGAGGATTGAAGTACGTGTTGGTAATTGTGTGTGTTTTCAGTCATTGGATTGAGGCATATCCCACACGTAGGAATGACAGTCTTACAGTCGCAAAACTACTACTCAGAGAATTAATACCAAGGTTCGGGTTTCCGGTTTCTATAGAATCAGATAGGGGAAGACACTTCGACAATGAGGTGATTAAACTTCTGTGTGCCGCACTCAACATTGAGCAGAAGTTGGATTGTAGCTATCGCCCTGAAGCATCAGGATTAGTTGAACAGATGAATGGTACCTTAAAATCAAGAATAGCAAAAATGTGTGCAGCAACAAACATGAAGTGGCCAGATGCGTTACCTCTAGTACTGATGTCTATGAGAAACACGCCAGATAAGAAAACGGGACTGTCCCCCCATGAAATCCTCATGGGCAGAGCAATGAGGTTACCGGCGGTACCTCAAATGCACTAGTGAATATTACAGATGATATGGTGTTGGATTACTGCAAAAGTTTGGCTGACGTGATTCGCTCTTTCTCTCACCAGGTGGAATCTAACACGTTACCACCAATCGGCGAACCAGGACACTCTCTGCAAGCTGGAGATTGGGTGGTTGTCAAGAAGCATGTGAGGAAATCGTGTCTTGAGCCGCGTTGGAAGGGGCCATATCAAGTAATACTAACAACCACTACTGCTGTGAAGTGTGCCGGGGTTCCCAACTGGATACATGCCAGCCATACAAAAAGGGTAACGTGTCCTGTTGAAGAGGAACTTGAAGATTCCGGTACAGCAACTTCAGGAGGAGAAGTCTCAGAGTCAGAGATTAGTCAAGAATGATCTGAGACTACAGGAGAGCGCACTGAGAACAGCCTTGTCACTCAAGCTGACAGTGAGTTCGAGAGAAGTGACGGAGTGCCTATCTCAGTTGAGACATCAGGAGAACTAAGACAAGGAGAGGTTCTCCCAGAAGTAGACGAATACAATTCAGAGCCTGAATACAGTGTAGAACCTGAAGACGACGGAAAAGGAGAAGTGGTGAATTCAATTCGAAACAAATCCGAATCTTCTGAACCAGTTGCAGGTCCATCAAGAGAAAACACCATATCACGAGAGGAGGGTGCTGTCCAATGTCCTGAAGGAAAACACCGAAACAAAACACACAGAGGTACTAATTGGCCAGACAAGTCACATCTTAGAATAAGAGAAATAGCAAACGAGAAAATAATAGAGGAAAGCGATACTTCACAGGCAGATGATCAGAGTGAAGGAGAACAACAAGGTGAACGAAAATTAAAGAGAAAGAGAATAGCAAACAGAAGATATACAGGTCCTGAATGGGCATATGCTACAACCTCTGAATGGCAACAAGATTTCTTAGCATTCTGGTTTGATCAAGAAGTACCAAGCCAATACTACGGTTCCTGAACAATATACAACAAGAAAACGGAGATAAAATTTGAAATCGTGAAAAAAAAAAAAGAAGTCTTTAGAAACTACCGGAAAGAGACATTAAACCTGGATTTGACTTAAAGAAACCTGATTACGACAAGCTGCTAACCTGAATTGACGAAAAGGGTCCTGGAGTGAGTGAAGACGCTGTAAAATACGCAGAAAGAGATTGCTTCTCAGAGTTGATTGTTGATCTGCTATTCTGATTCTACACAAACATGGCTTATAGTAGCAAAGGAAGTAAAGTGTGTGGTTGGTTAGGACTTATGATAGGTGTTGTATGTGCAATAATGATTGTGGGAGTGATTGTAGGAATGCCATGGAGAGAGAGTGAAACTGTTAATGCAACTTCAAAACCTAAGACTACTACTACTACTGCTAACAAACTATCGCCGTGGGAGAAATTTGAACAAGATGCAAGACATCTGCATGAGGGAACTAATGCAAAAGGTGAACTTTCTATTAATGTCTTCTATCGCTTATTAAATGAGTATGTGGAAACTATGGATGCGAAGAACTGTTATGTGTGTACTAAAATTCCTTCGTCTGTGCAGGAGGGGGTTACTTATCACAGCCTCCCTCTTACTTATGGAATTAGCTGCAGCTTGCTATTAACAAGATTCTATGATCAAGAGCATGTGCAATACTTTTATTCAAACTTGGATGTTGTGTTTTCTTTTGTGCCTGTGATTGAGTTCTTAAATAAGTTAGCTAAAGAGCATGATATTAAAATAGTTAGAGGATTCTTTGAGCCAACACTTACATTTGGAACTGCTTAGGCACATCGCAATAATTTGACTTGCTTATTGTCTCCTGTAGAGCAAAGCTTTTTAGATCACACAGACGATAGACGCAAAGCACTGAAAGAAAAATTAGAAAAAGGCTTAGAAAAACGTACTTATGCAAATGATTATGCTTATACTGCAATTAAAACACAAGGCAAATTAGCTATAGATGCATTACATGTAGATAGACTTTGTGTATATAGACCGAAATCTGATCAAGATAATTTGTTTGTGGGAACGAGTGAATGTAGGCATGTGTTTCTGTTTCAGAGTAAATGGACCTTTATGCTAAATGGACAAGACCCAGTGTTGGAAAATGGGTTATTGGTAGGGCAGGTAGGTACCTACACCTAGCAACAAGCCACAAACCTCCACGTAAGTACAGTTAGGTCTCAGTAAATTAATCCCAGCTCTACCCTTGATAGCTTGGCATCGAGCGTCAAGGCTTAACTCAGGAGACAAAGTGTAAAGCATTCAAATATCACAAAACAGTAATTAAATAAAACACAGGAAACAGTTTAAAAATCCAAAACCAATTTATAAAAATAGCTTATATTTTTATCTTTAACATGACACAAAAACGATTAAAATCGGTTCAGGGGAACCGGAGATATGAATTTTTAAAGTATTATTATTTTCTAGCGCTTAGAAACAAAAAGCGCCAATCGGGTCATCTGGTTGCACCAGGACCGGGGCAAAGTCAAACTTTCAGGCCGACCGCGATGGAGCCCTGCTCGGCTACAAGTCGCGGGAGGCCTCGGTTAAAAAGTTACCTTCTGACTTAGTCTCTTTTTCGATGTTTTTCTTCCCCGGGACGAACCTGCCAGTTGGATCCGACCTCCTGGAGCCCTTGTCCGGATACGCGAAGTCGGTTTCCTCGGTGGTGATTTTTACCTTCGGACTTAGTCGTTTTTTCGAGATGAAAATCCTTCGACCGGGGTAAACCTGGATCTTGATCCGACGTCCGTGGAGCCCTTCTCTGATACGATGGCTGGAAGGTCCCGGTCAACTTTTTACGTTCGGACTTAGTCTCTTTTTCGGATGTTTTTCTTTACCGGGACGAACCACGAAGTCAGGCCGGGTCGCGGTTGAGGCAAGCCGGCTAGAATTTCCGCGTCGGGTCGGTCACTTTATGGAGCTTTTTTCCAAAATTTCTCCAATCTTTTCCAAACTTCTGGGGCTTCACCCAGATGTTCTTTTAAGGTTCTTTTGGGGTCCACAGCTCACCCCAAGGGTCCAGAAGTTCTGTGATGGTCCTTGGGAAGTGCGGACTTCAACTCCCAGAGTGCACCTGGCGCAAACTCCTTTTTGGCCACTGGACAGTGGTCAGCTGGTCACTTTTTCAGGAGTTGGTGCAGGGGACTCTGGTTAGCAATTTTTCACCTGTAGCAAACAGGGAGTCCCTCCTTGAACCAGTGGAAGCCAGGCAAAGTCCTTCTTGTGGTGAAGCCCAAGTGTGCAGCTGGTGCAGTCTTTCTGAGTGCAGGGTCCAGGTGCAGGCCAGGGGTCCAGCAGGGCAGTCCTTCTTCTCCTTGTAGTTCTTTCTTCTTGAAATTTGGTGGGGATCTATTATAACAATCAATTTGATACCAAATTCTTGGTATGTAACATTTAAGGAGACTTTAAAATTTAAAATAAAGTCTGCCCATTCTAGCCTATGAAGGCCATTTACTTCAATGAGGGAAAAACGAATTTGGCTGTTTTTACCTCACCAGGGCTTATAAATCTATTTTTATAAAGTCCCTGCTTATAGTTACATGGCACCCAGCCCTAGGGGCACATAGGGCACACCTTAGGGGTGACTTATATGTAAAAATAAGGTAGTTTAAGACTTTGGAAGTACCTTTAATTCCAAAGTCGAATTTGCATATAACTTTAATTTAAAAGCAGCCAGCAAGGCAGGCTTGCTTTTAAAATGACACTGGGCACCTCAGCAATGCACCTAGGTGTGCACCACCTATGCTGTGGTCCCTAAACCTACATGCCCTACCATATACTAGGGACTTATAGGTAGGTTAACTTAGCCAATTATAATTAGCCTAATTTGCATATCCATTTTACACAGAGCACAGGCCCTGGGACTGGTTAGCAGTACCCAGGGCACCATCAGAGTCAGGAAAACACCAGCATAAAGTGGAAAATGGGGGAAAAAAGTCAGGGGGCCTCTGCAATCAGCCCCAGTTTCTCACACAACCCCCCCCCCAGCCCACACGCCCAGGAGACTCAGCCCAACCCTGGGAGAGTCTTCCTGGCTTGTTAGGCGAGGAAGACAGTGAAGAAAACTGGCTGTCCCTTTGCAGGGCCTACTCTGCCTTATATCCTCCTGTCAGGGTCACTCCCTCTGGGTAGTGAAGCCATCCGAACAGTAAAAGGACCCAACCCAAACTGAAACTTCCCTCTAGGGGGATCTTCCTCCTCTCTCTCTGCCAACTTGGGTAGTGAGGTGCCCACCTCCCCTACTCCTAACTTTGCTAGGGCAACACCTAGCTTACCCAAAGAGGTCACCCAACACTTGAGCAACCCCACCATGACCAATAGGGTCAGGGGGCCTACTTTGCTATTGGTCCTGGGGTCTGCCTCCCAGGCCAAGTACAGTGCTGCCAGGAAGGCTAGCACCCAGCAGAGGCTACTGACAGCTGTCAGTAGCCAGAACCACACCCTAAGCTCTCCACTGACAGGTGGCTGAGCTGCTTTAGGGGCATCTTTGGGGTCCTGGCACCCCTCTTGCTGTCTAGAGTGGGGGGCTACCACCTCCTGTGGCAGACACCCTCCTTCCACTCTCCCTTCTGTCAGTGCAGGGGCAACACCTTGCATCTGGACAGCTGCCTGACTACTCAGGACTTCCTTGGGGTCAGGTGAGGCCTCACCAGTGCCAACTCTGGGCTTCCCCCCTACTGGGGCAGAAGGCCCTTGGCTCCCTGGGACTCTCTTTAAGAGTGGCCTACCCTTCCTTTTCTTCTTTCCTTTTCTTGGGGACCCCTGTCTCCTAACTGTAGGGACTGACTCCCCAGGACTTTGGGTTGGGGGGGCGCCTTGGGCGACCACCCCATCTGTGACCAGACTCACCTCTGGGAGGTCATTGCCCAGGATACAATCTAGGGGAAGGTCAGCACTGACTACCACCCTAATCCAGTCAAGGATACCCTCCCTCTCTAGGGGCACTATGGCTACAGGTTTGGAGGTGGCCTCCCCTGTGGCTATCCTGACTTTCTTTGTCTTTCCTGGGACATACATGTCTGGGGTCACTAACCGGTCACTCACTATAGTGTGACTGGCACAGGTGTCTCTCAGGCCAGTGGTGGGGATCCCATTCACTTGAATGTGGTGGAAGTGCCTACTCCCACCCTCAGGGATCACCAGCTTACCATCTGGCCCTGTCTCCCAGCACAATGCTAGAAGGACTTCATCATCTGAGGAATCCTCCTCTATGGCTACACTGGACAGCCCAGTGCTAACCACCTTCTTTGGACAGGCTGCATCTCCTCTGAAGTGACCTGTCTGCTGACAGTCAAAGCAAGCCCTACTGTCCAAGAGCTTTTTTAACCCTGGGTCTCCCTGTCTCTGCATGTCAGATTGGGAGTGGGATTTACTCTCCTCCTTCTTAGGGTTCTGGGGTACAGAGGGAGTCTCTATGGTGGGCTTACCACCTCCCTCCTTAGGTTTTTGGGGACCTGTCCCCCCCTTCTTGGAGTCTCCCCCCTGGGACTTGACAACCACCCTGGTTCTCAACCACTCATCAGCTGCCTCCCCTAGCTCTCTAGGGTTGGTCAGCTTAGAGTCCACTAGATGCTGGCGTAACCTTTCTTGGATACAATTGGTCAAGATGTGCTCTCTCATGATCAGATTGTATAACCCCTCATAAGTATTTACTTTGTTGCCAATAATCCAGCCCTCTAGTGCCTTTAGTGAGGTGTCTACAAAGTCAACCCAAGACTGGGTACTGACCTTCTGAGTGTCCCTGAACTTCATTCTATATTGCTCTGGGGTCAGACCAAACTTCTTGGCTAAGCACCTCTTCATACTAGGGTATGAATCTGCCTCCTCCCCCCTTAAGGTCAGAAGCCTATCCCTCCCTGAGTTGGGGACCAACTCCCACAAAAGGGAACCCCAGTATTGAGGCCTAACCCTTCTCATTTGGAGTGCCCTCTCAAAGGCCTCCAGCCACTTATCTATGTCATCCCCCTCTACATAAGCAGGGACCACCCCCTTGGGTAATCTGGGGCAAACTCCCCCACCCATGGACACCTCAGCTTCTTTATCACTGCTTCCATCTCTTTTTTCTTTGTATGCCCACTTTTTCTTTTCTAGGGCCAGCTTCTCTGCTTCCAAAGCTATGTAGGCTAGCTGGGCTTCCAGCTATCTTTCCCTGATGGATGGGTTCTCTCCTCCTGAAAGGACCCTCTTCCTACCACTAGCTTTGGGTCTGCCCCTAGTGACTGTATCCAGTGAGGACCGTTCCTCCTCTTCCTCACTTGGGGTCTGATGCCTTCCCTCCCCTGAGTGGTTAGAGTTAGCATCTTCCTCTTTTTCTTCCTCCTCTGGAGCTTCCTCTGTCTCTACCTCTTGTGCCTCAGCCCATGCTGTCAGGGATTTAATCAGGATTTGCTTCCTGAGATCAGGGGTTGCAGGCAACCCCCTCTCAATACACAACCCCCTAAGCTGGACTACTGTCAGTGTGGGTAGGCTAGCCAGATCAAGCTCCATGGTTCCCTAGTTTTGTGTCAACAAAAACTTTTTGCAAAAATTGGAAACAAGAATGTAGAAAAAATTACAAAAATTCAATAATTGAAATTAATCCAAATTAATTAAAAAAAAAAAAATTAAAATTAAAAATTAAAAACAATTTTTGCACTAGGACAATTTAAAGGATTTTTAATTTGTTTTATCTAAAACTGTAACGTGATATTGAACACAAGTACAGGATCCCGTCGCTGCTTCCAATTATGTTGGAAAATGGGTTATTGGTAGGGCAGGTAGGTACCTACACCTAGCAACAAGCCACAAACCTCCACGTAAGTACAGTTAGGTCTCAGTAAATTAATCCCAGCTCTACCCTTGGTAGCTTGGCATCGAGCGTCAAGGCTTAACTCAGGAGACAAAGTGTAAAGCATTCAAATATCACAAAACAGTAATTAAATAAAACACAGGAAACAGTTTAAAAATCCAAAACCAATTTATAAAAATAGCTTATATTTTTATCTTTAACATGACACAAAAACGATTAAAATCGGTTCAGGGGAACTGGAGATATGAATTTTTAAAGTATTATTATTTTCTAGCGCTTAGAAACAAAAAGCGCCAATCGGGTCATCTGGTTGCACCAGGACCGGGGCAAAGTCAAACTTTCAGGCCGACCGCGATGGAGCCCTGCTCGGCTACAAGTCGCGGGAGGCCTCGGTTAAAAAGTTACCTTCTTACTTAGTCTCTTTTTCGATGTTTTTCTTCCCCGGGACGAACCTGCCAGTTGGATCCGACCTCCTGGAGCCCTTGTCCGGATACGCGAAGTCGGTTTCCTCGGTGGTGATTTTTACCTTCGGACTTAGTCGTTTTTCCGAGATGAAAATCCTTCGACCGGGGTAAACCTGGATCTTGATCCGACGTCCGTGGAGCCCTTCTCGGATACGATGGCTGGAAGGTCCCGGTCAACTTTTTACGTTCGGACTTAGTCTCTTTTTCGGATGTTTTTCTTTACCGGGACGAACCACGAAGTCAGGCCGGGTCGCGGTTGAGGCAAGCCGGCTAGAATTTCCGCGTCGGGTCGGTCACTTTATGGAGCTTTTTTCCAAAATTTCTCCAATCTTTTCCAAACTTCTGGGGCTTCACCCAGATGTTCTTTTAAGGTTCTTTTGGGGTCCACAGCTCACCCCAAGGGTCCAGAAGTTCTGTGATGGTCCTTGGGAAGTGCGGACTTCAACTCCCAGAGTGCACCTGGCGCAAACTCCTTTTTGGCCACTGGACAGTGGTCAGCTGGTCACTTTTTCAGGAGTTGGTGCAGGGGACTCTGGTTAGCAATTTTTCACCTGTAGCAAACAGGGAGTCCCTCCTTGAACCAGTGGAAGCCAGGCAAAGTCCTTCTTGTGGTGAAGCCCAAGTGTGCAGCTGGTGCAGTCTTTCTGAGTGCAGGGTCCAGGTGCAGGCCAGGGGTCCAGCAGGGCAGTCCTTCTTCTCCTTGTAGTTCTTTCTTCTTGAAATTTGGTGGGGATCTATTATAACAATCAATTTGATACCAAATTCTTGGTATGTAACATTTAAGGAGACTTTAAAATTTAAAATAAAGTCTGCCCATTCTAGCCTATGAAGGCCATTTACTTCAATGAGGGAAAAACGAATTTGGCTGTTTTTACCTCACCAGGGCTTATAAATCTATTTTTATAAAGTCCCTGCTTATAGTTACATGGCACCCAGCCCTAGGGGCACATAGGGCACACCTTAGGGGTGACTTATATGTAAAAATAAGGTAGTTTAAGACTTTGGAAGTACCTTTAATTCCAAAGTCGAATTTGCATATAACTTTAATTTAAAAGCAGCCAGCAAGGCAGGCTTGCTTTTAAAATGACACTGGGCACCTCAGCAATGCACCTAGGTGTGCACCACCTATGCTGTGGTCCCTAAACCTACATGCCCTACCATATACTAGGGACTTATAGGTAGGTTAACTTAGCCAATTATAATTAGCCTAATTTGCATATCCATTTTACACAGAGCACAGGCCCTGGGACTGGTTAGCAGTACCCAGGGCACCATCAGAGTCAGGAAAACACCAGCATAAAGTGGAAAATGGGGGCAAAAAGTTAGGGGGCCTCTGCAATCAGCCCCAGTTTCTCACACAACCCCCCCCCCCAGCCCACACGCCCAGGAGACTCAGCCCAACCCTGGGAGAGTCTTCCTGGCTTGTTAGGCGAGGAAGACAGTGAAGAAAACTGGCTGTCCCTTTGCAGGGCCTACTCTGCCTTATATCCTCCTGTCAGGGTCACTCCCTCTGGGTAGTGAAGCCATCCCAACAGTAAAAGGACCCAACCCAAACTGAAACTTCCCTCTAGGGGGGTCTTCCTCCTCTCTCTCTGCCAACTTGGGTAGTGAGGTGCCCACCTCCCCTACTCCTAACTTTGCTAGGGCAACACCTAGCTTACCCAAAGAGGTCACCCAACACTTGAGCAACCCCACCATGACCAATAGGGTCAGGGGGCCTACTTTGCTATTGGTCCTGGGGTCTGCCTCCCAGGCCAAGTACAGTGCTGCCAGGAAGGCTAGCACCCAGCAGAGGCTACTGACAGCTGTCAGTAGCCAGAACCACACCCTAAGCTCTCCACTGACAGGTGGCTGAGCTGCTTTAGGGGCATCTTTGGGGTCCTGGCACCCCTCTTGCTGTCTAGAGTGGGGGGCTACCACCTCCTGTGGCAGACACCCTCCTTCCACTCTCCCTTCTGTCAGTGCAGGGGCAACACCTTGCATCTGGACAGCTGCCTGACTACTCAGGACTTCCTTGGGGTCAGGTGAGGCCTCACCAGTGCCAACTCTGGGCTTCCCCCCTACTGGGGCAGAAGGCCCTTGGCTCCCTGGAACTCTCTTTAAGAGTGGCCTACCCTTCCTTTTCTTCTTTCCTTTTCTTGGGGACCCCTGTCTCCTAACTTTAGGGACTGACTCCCCAGAACTTTGGGTTGGGGGGGCGCCTTGGGCGACCACCCCATCTGTGACCAGACTCACCTCTGGGAGGTCATTGCCCAGGATACAATCTAGGGGAAGGTCAGCACTGACTACCACCCTAATCCAGTCAAGGATACCCTCCCTCTCTAGGGGCACTATGGCTACAGGTTTGGAGGTGGCCTCCCCTGTGGCTATCCTGACTTTCTTTGTCTTTCCTGGGACATACATGTCTGGGGTCACTAACCGGTCACTCACTATAGTGTGACTGGCACAGGTGTCTCTCAGGCCAGTGGTGGGGATCCCATTCACTTGAATGTGGTGGAAGTGCCTACTCCCACCCTCAGGGATCACCAGCTTACCATCTGGCCCTGTCTCCCAGCACAATGCTAGAAGGACTTCATCATCTGAGGAATCCTCCTCTATGGCTACACTGGACAGCCCAGTGCTAACCACCTTCTTTGGACAGGCTGCTTCTCCTCTGAAGTGACCTGTCTGCTGACAGTCAAAGCAAGCCCTACTGTCCAAGAGCTTTTTTAACCCTGGGTCTCCCTGTCTCTGCATGTCAGATTGGGAGTGGGATTTACTCTCCTCCTTCTTAGGGTTCTGGGGTACAGAGGGAGTCTCTATGGTGGGCTTACCACCTCCCTCCTTAGGTTTTTGGGGACCTGTCCCCCCCTTCTTGGAGTCTCCCCCCTGGGACTTGACAACCACCCTGGTTCTCAACCACTCATCAGCTGCCTCCCCTAGCTCTCTAGGGTTGGTCAGCTTAGAGTCCACTAGATGCTGGCGTAACCTTTCTTGGATACAATTGGTCAAGATGTGCTCTCTCATGATCAGATTGTATAACCCCTCATAAGTATTTACTTTGTTGCCAATAATCCAGCCCTCTAGTGCCTTTAGTGAGGTGTCTACAAAGTCAACCCAAGACTGGGTACTGACGTTCTGAGTGTCCCTGAACTTCATTCTATATTGCTCTGGGGTCAGACCAAACTTCTTCGCTAAGCACCTCTTCATACTAGGGTATGAATCTGCCTCCTCCCCCCTTAAGGTCAGAAGCCTATCCCTCCCTGAGTTGGGGACCAACTCCCACAAAAGGGAACCCCAGTATTGAGGCCTAACCCTTCTCATTTGGAGTGCCCTCTCAAAGGCCTCCAGCCACTTATCTATGTCATCCCCCTCTACATAAGCAGGGACCACCCCCTTGGGTAATCTGGGGCAAACTCCCCCACCCATGGACACCTCAGCTTCTTTATCGCTGCTTCCATCTCTTTTTTCTTTGTATGCCCACTTTTTCTTTTCTAGGGCCAGCTTCTCTGCTTCCAAAGCTATGTAGGCTAGCTGGGCTTCCAGCTCTCTTTCCCTGATGGATGGGTTCTCTCCTCCTGAAAGGACCCTCTTCCTACCACTAGCTTTGGGTCTGCCCCTAGTGACTGTATCCAGTGAGGACCGTTCCTCCTCTTCCTCACTTGGGGTCTGATGCCTTCCCTCCCCTGAGTGGTTAGAGTTAGCATCTTCCTCTTTTTCTTCCTCCTCTGGAGCTTCCTCTGTCTCTACCTCTTGTGCCTCAGCCCATGCTGTCAGGGATTTAATCAGGATTTGCTTCCTGAGATCAGGGGTTGCAGGCAACCCCCTCTCAATACACAACCCCCTAAGCTGGACTACTGTCAGTGTGGGTAGGCTAGCCAGATCAAGCTCCATGGTTCCCTAGTTTTGTGTCAACAAAAACTTTTTGCAAAAATTGGAAACAAGAATTTAGAAAAAATTACAAAAATTCAATAATTGAAATTAATCCAAATTAATTTAAAAAAAAAAAAATTAAAATTAAAAATTAAAAACAATTTTTGCACTAGGACAATTTAAAGGATTTTTAATTTGTTTTATCTAAAACTGTAACGTGATATTGAACACAAGTACAGGATCCCGTCGCTGCTTCCAATTATGTTGGAAAATGGGTTATTGGTAGGGCAGGTAGGTACCTACACCTAGCAACAAGCCACAAACCTCCACGTAAGTACAGTTAGGTCTCAGTAAATTAATCCCAGCTCTACCCTTGGTAGCTTGGCATCGAGCGTCAAGGCTTAACTCAGGAGACAAAGTGTAAAGCATTCAAATATCACAAAACAGTAATTAAATAAAACACAGGAAACAGTTTAAAAATCCAAAACCAATTTATAAAAATAGCTTATATTTTTATCTTTAACATGACACAAAAACGATTAAAATCGGTTCAGGGGAACCGGAGATATGAATTTTTAAAGTATTATTATTTTCTAGCGCTTAGAAACAAAAAGCGCCAATCGGGTCATCTGGTTGCACCAGGACCGGGGCAAAGTCAAACTTTCAGGCCGACCGCGATGGAGCCCTGCTCGGCTACAAGTCGCGGGAGGCCTCGGTTAAAAAGTTACCTTCTTACTTAGTCTCTTTTTCGATGTTTTTCTTCCCCGGGACGAACCTGCCAGTTGGATCCGACCTCCTGGAGCCCTTGTCCGGATACGCGAAGTCGGTTTCCTCGGTGGTGATTTTTACCTTCGGACTTAGTCGTTTTTCCGAGATGAAAATCCTTCGACCGGGGTAAACCTGGATCTTGATCCGACGTCCGTGGAGCCCTTCTCGGATACGATGGCTGGAAGGTCCCGGTCAACTTTTTACGTTCGGACTTAGTCTCTTTTTCGGATGTTTTTCTTTACCGGGACGAACCACGAAGTCAGGCCGGGTCGCGGTTGAGGCAAGCCGGCTAGAATTTTCGCGTCGGGTCGGTCACTTTATGGAGCTTTTTTCCAAAATTTCTCCAATCTTTTCCAAACTTCTGGGGCTTCACCCAGATGTTCTTTTAAGGTTCTTTTGGGGTCCACAGCTCACCCCAAGGGTCCAGAAGTTCTGTGATGGTCCTTGGGAAGTGCGGACTTCAACTCCCAGAGTGCACCTGGCGCAAACTCCTTTTTGGCCACTGGACAGTGGTCAGCTGGTCACTTTTTCAGGAGTTGGTGCAGGGGACTCTGGTTAGCAATTTTTCACCTGTAGCAAACAGGGAGTCCCTCCTTGAACCAGTGGAAGCCAGGCAAAGTCCTTCTTGTGGTGAAGCCCAAGTGTGCAGCTGGTGCAGTCTTTCTGAGTGCAGGGTCCAGGTGCAGGCCAGGGGTCCAGCAGGGCAGTCCTTCTTCTCCTTGTAGTTCTTTCTTCTTGAAATTTGGTGGGGATCTATTATAACAATCAATTTGATACCAAATTCTTGGTATGTAACATTTAAGGAGACTTTAAAATTTAAAATAAAGTCTGCCCATTCTAGCCTATGAAGGCCATTTACTTCAATGAGGGAAAAACGAATTTGGCTGTTTTTACCTCACCAGGGCTTATAAATCTATTTTTATAAAGTCCCTGCTTATAGTTACATGGCACCCAGCCCTAGGGGCACATAGGGCACACCTTAGGGGTGACTTATATGTAAAAATAAGGTAGTTTAAGACTTTGGAAGTACCTTTAATTCCAAAGTCGAATTTGCATATAACTTTAATTTAAAAGCAGCCAGCAAGGCAGGCTTGCTTTTAAAATGACACTGGGCACCTCAGCAATGCACCTAGGTGTGCACCACCTATGCTGTGGTCCCTAAACCTACATGCCCTACCATATACTAGGGACTTATAGGTAGGTTAACTTAGCCAATTATAATTAGCCTAATTTGCATATCCATTTTACACAGAGCACAGGCCCTGGGACTGGTTAGCAGTACCCAGGGCACCATCAGAGTCAGGAAAACACCAGCATAAAGTGGAAAATCGGGGCACAAAGTTGAGGGGCCTCTGCAATCAGCCCCAGTTTCTCACACAACCCCCCCCCCAGCCCACACGCCCAGGAGACTCAGCCCAACCCTGGGAGAGTCTTCCTGGCTTGTTAGGCGAGGAAGACAGTGAAGAAAACTGGCTGTCCCTTTGCAGGGCCTACTCTGCCTTATATCCTCCTGTCAGGGTCACTCCCTCTGGGTAGTGAAGCCATCCCAACAGTAAAAGGACCCAACCCAAACTGAAACTTCCCTCTAGGGGGGTCTTCCTCCTCTCTCTCTGCCAACTTGGGTAGTGAGGTGCCCACCTCCCCTACTCCTAACTTTGCTAGGGCAACACCTAGCTTACCCAAAGAGGTCACCCAACACTTGAGCAACCCCACCATGACCAATAGGGTCAGGGGGCCTACTTTGCTATTGGTCCTGGGGTCTGCCTCCCAGGCCAAGTACAGTGCTGCCAGGAAGGCTAGCACCCAGCAGAGGCTACTGACAGCTGTCAGTAGCCAGAACCACACCCTAAGCTCTCCACTGACAGGTGGCTGAGCTGCTTTAGGGGCATCTTTGGGGTCCTGGCACCCCTCTTGCTGTCTAGAGTGGGGGGCTACCACCTCCTGTGGCAGACACCCTCCTTCCACTCTCCCTTCTGTCAGTGCAGGGGCAACACCTTGCATCTGGACAGCTGCCTGACTACTCAGGACTTCCTTGGGGTCAGGTGAGGCCTCACCAGTGCCAACTCTGGGCTTCCCCCCTACTGGGGCAGAAGGCCCTTGGCTCCCTGGAACTCTCTTTAAGAGTGGCCTACCCTTCCTTTTCTTCTTTCCTTTTCTTGGGGACCCCTGTCTCCTAACTGTAGGGACTGACTCCCCAGGACTTTGGGTTGGGGGGGCGCCTTGGGCGACCACCCCATCTGTGACCAGACTCACCTCTGGGAGGTCATTGCCCAGGATACAATCTAGGGGAAGGTCAGCACTGACTACCACCCTAATCCAGTCAAGGATACCCTCCCTCTCTAGGGGCACTATGGCTACAGGTTTGGAGGTGACCTCCCCTGTGGCTATCCTGACTTTCTTTGTCTTTCCTGGGACATACATGTCTGGGGTCACTAACCGGTCACTCACTATAGTGTGACTGGCACAGGTGTCTCTCAGGCCAGTGGTGGGGATCCCATTCACTTGAATGTGGTGGAAGTGCCTACTCCCACCCTCAGGGATCACCAGCTTACCATCTGGCCCTGTCTCCCAGCACAATGCTAGAAGGACTTCATCATCTGAGGAATCCTCCTCTATGGCTACACTGGACAGCCCAGTGCTAACCACCTTCTTTGGACAGGCTGCATCTCCTCTGAAGTGACCTGTCTGCTGACAGTCAAAGCAAGCCCTACTGTCCAAGAGCTTTTTTAACCCTGGGTCTCCCTGTCTCTGCATGTCAGATTGGGAGTGGGATTTACTCTCCTCCTTCTTAGGGTTCTGGGGTACAGAGGGAGTCTCTATGGTGGGCTTACCACCTCCCTCCTTAGGTTTTTGGGGACCTGTCCCCCCCTTCTTGGAGTCTCCCCCCTGGGACTTGACAACCACCCTGGTTCTCAACCACTCATCAGCTGCCTCCCCTAGCTCTCTAGGGTTGGTCAGCTTAGAGTCCACTAGATGCTGGCGTAACCTTTCTTGGATACAATTGGTCAAGATGTGCTCTCTCATGATCAGATTGTATAACCCCTCATAAGTATTTACTTTGTTGCCAATAATCCAGCCCTCTAGTGCCTTTAGTGAGGTGTCTACAAAGTCAACCCAAGACTGGGTACTGACCTTCTGAGTGTCCCTGAACTTCATTCTATATTGCTCTGGGGTCAGACCAAACTTCTTCGCTAAGCACCTCTTCATACTAGGGTATGAATCTGCCTCCTCCCCCCTTAAGGTCAGAAGCCTATCCCTCCCTGAGTTGGGGACCAACTCCCACAAAAGGGAACCCCAGTATTGAGGCCTAACCCTTCTCATTTGGAGTGCCCTCTCAAAGGCCTCCAGCCACTTATCTATGTCATCCCCCTCTACATAAGCAGGGACCACCCCCTTGGGTAATCTGGGGCAAACTCCCCCACCCATGGACACCTCAGCTTCTTTATCGCTGCTTCCATCTCTTTTTTCTTTGTATGCCCACTTTTTCTTTTCTAGGGCCAGCTTCTCTGCTTCCAAAGCTATGTAGGCTAGCTGGGCTTCCAGCTATCTTTCCCTGATGGATGGGTTCTCTCCTCCTGAAAGGACCCTCTTCCTACCACTAGCTTTGGGTCTGCCCCTAGTGACTGTATCCAGTGAGGACCGTTCCTCCTCTTCCTCACTTGGGGTCTGATGCCTTCCCTCCCCTGAGTGGTTAGAGTTAGCATCTTCCTCTTTTTCTTCCTCCTCTGGAGCTTCCTCTGTCTCTACCTCTTGTGCCTCAGCCCATGCTGTCAGGGATTTAATCAGGATTTGCTTCCTGAGATCAGGGGTTGCAGGCAACCCCCTCTCAATACACAACCCCCTAAGCTGGACTACTGTCAGTGTGGGTAGGCTAGCCAGATCAAGCTCCATGGTTCCCTAGTTTTGTGTCAACAAAAACTTTTTGCAAAAATTGGAAACAAGAATTTAGAAAAAATTACAAAAATTCAATAATTGAAATTAATCCAAATTAATTTAAAAAATAAAAAATTAAAATTAAAAATTAAAAACAATGTTTGCACTAGGACAATTTAAAGGATTTTTAATTTGTTTTATCTAAAACTGTAACGTGATATTGAACACAAGTACAGGATCCCGTCGCTGCTTCCAATTATGTTGGAAAATGGGTTATTGGTAGGGCAGGTAGGTACCTACACCTAGCAACAAGCCACAAACCTCCACGTAAGTACAGTTAGGTCTCAGTAAATTAATCCCAGCTCTACCCTTGGTAGCTTGGCATCGAGCGTCAAGGCTTAACTCAGGAGACAAAGTGTAAAGCATTCAAATATCACAAAACAGTAATTAAATAAAACACAGGAAACAGTTTAAAAATCCAAAACCAATTTATAAAAATAGCTTATATTTTTATCTTTAAAATGACACAAAAACGATTAAAATCGGTTCAGGGGAACCGGAGATATGAATTTTTAAAGTATTATTATTTTCTAGCGCTTAGAAACAAAAAGCGCCAATCGGGTCATCTGGTTGCACCAGGACCGGGGCAAAGTCAAACTTTCAGGCCGACCGCGATGGAGCCCTGCTCGGCTACAAGTCGCGGGAGGCCTCGGTTAAAAAGTTACCTTCTGACTTAGTCTCTTTTTCGATGTTTTTCTTCCCCGGGACGAACCTGCCAGTTGGATCCGACCTCCTGGAGCCCTTGTCCGGATACGCGAAGTCGGTTTCCTCGGTGGTGATTTTTACCTTCGGACTTAGTCGTTTTTTCGAGATGAAAATCCTTCGACCGGGGTAAACCTGGATCTTGATCCGACGTCCGTGGAGCCCTTCTCGGATACGATGGCTGGAAGGTCCCGGTCAACTTTTTACGTTCGGACTTAGTCTCTTTTTCGGATGTTTTTCTTTACCGGGACGAACCACGAAGTCAGGCCGGGTCGCGGTTGAGGCAAGCCGGCTAGAATTTCCGCGTCGGGTCGGTCACTTTATGGAGCTTTTTTCCAAAATTTCTCCAATCTTTTCCAAACTTCTGGGGCTTCACCCAGATGTTCTTTTAAGGTTCTTTTGGGGTCCACAGCTCACCCCAAGGGTCCAGAAGTTCTGTGATGGTCCTTGGGAAGTGCGGACTTCAACTCCCAGAGTGCACCTGGCGCAAACTCCTTTTTGGCCACTGGACAGTGGTCAGCTGGTCACTTTTTCAGGAGTTGGTGCAGGGGACTCTGGTTAGCAATTTTTCACCTGTAGCAAACAGGGAGTCCCTCCTTGAACCAGTGGAAGCCAGGCAAAGTCCTTCTTGTGGTGAAGCCCAAGTGTGCAGCTGGTGCAGTCTTTCTGAGTGCAGGGTCCAGGTGCAGGCCAGGGGTCCAGCAGGGCAGTCCTTCTTCTCCTTGTAGTTCTTTCTTCTTGAAATTTGGTGGGGATCTATTATAACAATCAATTTGATACCAAATTCTTGGTATGTAACATTTAAGGAGACTTTAAAATTTAAAATAAAGTCTGCCCATTCTAGCCTATGAAGGCCATTTACTTCAATGAGGGAAAAACGAATTTGGCTGTTTTTACCTCACCAGGGCTTATAAATCTATTTTTATAAAGTCCCTGCTTATAGTTACATGGCACCCAGCCCTAGGGGCACATAGGGCACACCTTAGGGGTGACTTATATGTAAAAATAAGGTAGTTTAAGACTTTGGAAGTACCTTTAATTCCAAAGTCGAATTTGCATATAACTTTAATTTAAAAGCAGCCAGCAAGGCAGGCTTGCTTTTAAAATGACACTGGGCACCTCAGCAATGCACCTAGGTGTGCACCACCTATGCTGTGGTCCCTAAACCTACATGCCCTACCATATACTAGGGACTTATAGGTAGGTTAACTTAGCCAATTATAATTAGCCTAATTTGCATATCCATTTTACACAGAGCACAGGCCATGGGACTGGTTAGCAGTACCCAGGGCACCATCAGAGTCAGGAAAACACCAGCATAAAGTGGAAAATGGGGGCAAAAAGTTAGGGGGCCTCTGCAATCAGCCCCAGTTTCTCACACCCAGCGATTCCTGGAATCTATTACATCTGTGGGTTAAACGCATATTACCGTCTTCCTAAGGGATGGCATGGGACATGTTATTTGGGAATAGTGTTCCCAAAGATATACCAGATTGATGACTTAAAACAAATACCTAAAACATCTGAATTACAACATACTAGACAAAAACGAGAATCAGTGGCGGCTGTCATTGGTGACATATTTGGAGCTATAATCCCATCACTAGGGGTTATCTTAAATTCCATGAAAATTCAAAGGTTGTCTACTATTGTGGATAACATGCTGACAAATTTTACAGGAGCTATACTTCTGATGGATACTGAACTTGCTGCAGAAAGAGCTATGACTCTTCAAAACCGGCTTGCTTTAGACATCTTTTAGCAAAGAGTGGAGGTGTGTGCAAAATGCTTAATGAACATCATTGCTGTTCATTTGTGCCAGATAACAGTAAGAAAATTAGAAGCATGCTTATTAACCTTACTAGAGATAGTACAGATCTAAAGGATCTAAAAGAACTTGGTGTTTGGGAGAAATTTGGGAAAGGAATTGCCCGAGTGGGAAGCTGGTTTACCAACATTTGGAATGGGGTACTTGCAAAAATTATGATCGGTCTATTAATTGTTTTAATTTGTTTATTAGGATGATGGGGAATATGTAAAATTAATGATAAAGTGAAAAGAAATTGGACTAAAAGAACAAAAAGAAATGAAGAAAGTGAAAGAGAGAAAATGTTCAAAGAAACATGGGAAAGCTCACATGTAGGGCAGGATGTTGAAATGCATATTATGCGCAAGGTGAAAAATTAAGATCAAAAGATTGTGTGATGACGAGCGTCATCAGAGGAGGGACTGAGAGAGCGTAGTTTAAATATTACATATTATAGACGTGAAATGCTTATGTCTAACAATGCTGTATTAATAAAATATTCATTGAAGCGTATTCATAAACGTGGAGAATGGTTCATATGTATAAACTAATGTCGACTGTAAAAAATAATCGTTTATAGTTTGCCTAACGGAGCACATTAACACGTATAAAACTGCATTCATTGGAACCATATATCCTAAGTTAGCGTGAGTCGAGAACTAGCTGTGTAACTCTCATATTAAAGCATATGTTTCTGTTTCTCCAGTGTGCTGACTTGCAAAAGACCATGACCCAGCGATTGTTCTTTTCTCTTACTAGTTTGCAACATCACCCATCTTTCCCATCCACATGCTAGTAGCTTTCGTATAAAAGATATGTGCTTCGAAACAATAATAGACACTTCCAAGGACGGTGAAGCGAGAAGAAGAGAACTTTTGACCTGATATGTACAAAGACGATGAAGTAACCCCGGATGTGCCACCTACGAAAAACGTCAATTATGAAGACCAATTAGGAATTAGGGAATTATCATGAAATGACAAATGCATTACTTAATGTATAATTTAATAGGCTACCGATAGTGGGGTGTAGTGACTGACCAATGGAATTTTGGGGGAATGTATTACGAAAAAGGTTTAAAAACCCATGACACAAGAGACAAAGGGCATTAGGTAGGGAATGATATCGATTTCGCACCGTCACTATATTAAGATTTGTGTGCTATGAATGTTATGTGTATGTTTTGAGGGATGTTAGTGAAGATACATATGTGGCCTAGAGGGAAAGGTCCTGGACTGTAGCCTTGAAGGTTACGGGTTCCTGTCATGTTGAATGTGTAACTAAACAAAATCAAAACTTTAAGGCCCATATTTATACTTTTTTGTGTGCTGCATTTGCGTCATTTTTTTACACAAAAGCGGCGCAAACGTGCAAAATACAATTGTATTTTGTAAGTTTGCGCCATTTTGCGTCAAAAAGCGGCGCAAATGCAGCTCTAAAAAAGTATAAATATGGGCCTAAGTTTTATAATGAACAATGATTTGGTTCTTCTTGATTGTCAAATGCAAATTTCTTTCACTTTGTCCACAAAAAGCACAGTTTAAGTAGCACATTCACCAAAGACTAAAAATACATTTTTTCCCTACCTTTCTGCTTCTCTCTCTTTTGTCCTCTAGCTCTTTTTCTGTATATCTGTTTATCTGTCTTTGAATCTCTCTCTTGCCATCTCTCTCTCTCTGTTCTCCATCCCATTCTGGGATGGAAGACAGAGAGAGAGAGAGAGAGAGAGAGAGAGAGAGAGAGAGATTGCCATCTCTCTCTCTCTGTTCTCCATCTCATTTTGGGATGGAAGACAGAGAGAGAGAGAGAGAGAGAGAGAGAGATTCAAAAGGTAATGGTTTCTCAAATCATGTTTTTGAAACTTCCAGGACAGCAACATGTTTTGTTTCGTACAAATGTTATATGTATCTTTTGAATACCTTAGGCAACTAAACTTGTGGCCTAGTGCTAAAGTTCCTAAAGTCTAACTCTGAAGGTTACTGGTTTGAGTCATTTGGTCTTCATGGAGATAAGTGTTCAAATAAAAGGTGTTGGACCTGGCTTTTTTGACAGGGTCAACCCCAAACTTGTTGCCTCCTTCCTCCTATTTTTTCTGACCTGTTGTTGTTGGCTTTTGAACTCTGGGCACTTTACCCCTGCTAACCAGAGCTAAAGTGCATATGCTCTCTGTGTAAATTGTACTATTGATTGGCTTATCCATGATTGGCTATATAATTTACTTGTAAGTCCCTAGTAGAGTGCACTATATGTGCCTAGGGCCTGTAGCTTAAATCCTACTAGTGGGCCTGCAGCACTGGTTGTGCCACCCACTTCAGTAGCCCCTTAACATTGCAAGGCCTGTGTGTGCAGTTTCACTGCACTTTGACTTGGCATTTAAAAGTACTTGCCAAGCCTAGAACTCCCCTTTTTTTACATATAAGTCACCCCTAATGTGTGCCCTAGGTAACCCCTAGAGCAGGGTGCTGTGTGGGTAAAAGGCGGGACATGTACCTGTGTAGTTTATATGTCCTGGTAGTGTAACACTCCTACATATGTTTTTACACTACTGTGAGGCCTGCTCCCTTCATAGGCTAACATTGGGGCTGCCCTCATACATTGTTGAAGTGGCAGCTGCTGATTTGAAAGGAGCAGGAAGGTCTTATTTAGTATGGCCAGAATGGTAATACAAAATCCTGCTGACTGGTGAAGTCGGATTAAATATTACTTTTCTAGAAATGCCACTTTTAGAAAGTGAGCATTTCTTTGCACTTAAATCTTTCTGTGCCTTTCAATCCACGTCTGTCTAGATTTAGTTGACAGCCCCTTGTGCATTCACTCCAACACACCCCAAACACAGGGTACTCAGCCTCACTTGCATCCATCTGCATTTTGAATGGGTCTTCCTGGGCTGGAGGGTGGAGGGCCTGCCCTCACACAAAGGACTGCCACACCCCCTACTGGGACCCTGGCAGACAGGATTGAACTGAAAGGGGACCTGGTGCTTTTCTTAGCCACTCTTTGAAGTCACCCCCACTTCAAAGGCACAATTTAATATAAAACAGGGCCTCTGCCCTACCTCATCAGACACTTGCTGGAGAAGAAACCTGAACCAGAAACTACATCCTGCCAAGAAGAACTGCCTGGCTGCTCAAAGGACTCACCTGTCTGCATTCTACAAAGGACTGCTGCCTTGCTGTTGGCCTGCTGCCTTGCTGAACTCTTGTCTGGCTGTAAAAGTGCTCTCCCAGGGCTTGGATAGAGCTTGCCTCCTGTTCCCTTAAGTCTTAGGACCAAAAAGACTTCTCTTTTTCATTTGGACTCTTCATGCGCTGAATATTTCGACGCACAGCTTGCTCCGCGGTGAGAAAATCGCTGCACGCCGACGCTGCTCGACGCGACATCTACGGGGCGGCCGGGACTTTGACGCATGGCCTCGTATGGACAACGCTGCACGACTTCCAGAGGGGAAATCGACACGACGCCTGCCGTGAGAAAGAAAATTCCACGCACAACCTCGTGGAACGACGCGTAGCCGGAAAACAAGATGAAGAATCCACGCACAGACCCTGGGACATCTGGTAATCCCGCGATCCCTAGAAGGAGACGGTCCGCGTGAAAAATAACGACGCAAGTCCGTGTGTGAAGGGGCGCAACCGACGCACACACCATTTTTCCTCCCGTAGAACGACGCATGTCTCCCCGCATGAAAAATAACGACGCAAGTCCGTGTGTGAAGGGGCGCAACCGACGCACACACCATTTTTCACGCATCTCCTCTTCTGCGGCCCTCTGCAAAGATTTTCCACTCCAAACCAGGTACTTTGTGCTTGAAAAAGACTTTTTAGTGATATCCTTACAAATTCATATTGCATCTTTATTCATTTTGACCTGCAATTATCCAGATAATAATATATATTTTTCTAAACACTGTGTGGTGTATTTTTGTGGTGCTATATTGTGTTATTGTATGATTTAGTGCACAAATACTTTACACATTGCCTTCTAAGTTAAGCCTGACTGCTCGTGCCAAGCTACCAGAGGGTGGGCACAGGATAATTTGGATTGTGTGTGACTTACCCTGACTAGAGTGAGGGTTCTTGCTTGGACAGAGGGTAACCTGACTGCCAACCAAAAACCCAATTTCTAACAAAAGGCATCTACAAAATAGGTATATTTGAAGTTTTATAATGATTGGTTATCTTGTTCTTCATTGGAGAATCAATTTTTCTTTACTCTTTGTCCACAAAAATATCACTTTCAGCTGATCATTCTGCAAAGGCTAAAGCACATTTTCTTCTCTCTTTCGTTCTTCCTCTCTTTTTCTACTTCTGTTTATCTCTCTTTCAATTTCTCTCTCTTCCTATCTCTCTCTGTCTTCCATTCCGATTTTTGGAAGACAGAGATGGAGAGAGATTCAAAAAGCAATAGTTTCTCAAATCATGTATTTCAAACTGTCACTTCTTCAACTTATCAGCTACTGATGTTACATGTATATGTTTTCAGACAGAAGAGCCATGAGTCGTGTGTGGCCCTATGGTAAAGCTCCTATGACCGGATTTATACTTTTTGATGCAAAACTACGCTAACGCAGTTTTGCGTCAAAACGTTTTGCGCTGTCTAGCGCCATTTTTTAACGCCACCCATGCATCATATTTATACTATGACTCTGGGTGGCGCTAAGAATAGGTTAGAGTCATTTTTCCCAACTCTAGCCATTGCAACTTTATGTAAGGCAATGCCAGGTGCATGGGCTGTGCAGGGGCATCCAGGGGCACAACACAACACCAACAACCTTTGCATTGGGGTACACCGCCATACCAAGGCTGGTGAAAATGCTGAAGCAGACCAGGAGGGTAGGTAGAACGTAAAACTGGTCTGGTGTCACAGGACAGCTGGTATTGTCAGAATGTAAACTATAGGAAAATGCCCAGTGTCAGGCCAATGGCTCAAGCAGCATTCCCCATTGACAACAGTTGCCACAACTACCTGCTGTGCTGTTTGCCCTGGTCAATTAGGAAATGGCAGTTAGGTGCCCATAAAATAAACACACACAATTGTACAATATCTCATTGCAGAGGACAATGGCTCTCCTGTGGATCTGCCTGTCCTGGACAACCCTGATGACCTGGATGACAAGCTGAAAACCATCAGCCAGGAAACCCTACAAGGTGTCCTGGGAACCCTCCAGACGCCACCTCCAGTTGCAGGGAGGAGCATTCATGTAGCAGCCATACCAGAAGACCCACCCATCACCCCAATAATACAGCCTGCCAGCTCAAACACAGCTGAGGACTCTGATGATACAGGGACCACCTTTGAGAAAACAGTATTGGGAGTCCAGTGTGAGCTGGCCAAGGAGGTGCAGGTGGGGATGCAAACTATGGCAGCCAGCCTTGAGAGGATGCGCATGTTCATGATAACAGCTAGTGAACAGACAGCAGCCAAAAAAGGCACACAATCCCCACTGCAAGGAGTCCAACAGTGTGTGAGGGACCTAACCACAGCCATGAGGGAGTTACCACAACACCTGCCCTCCCTATTTTGCTGCTGCATGCATGACAAGCAGAACTCCATGCACCAGGAACTGGCCTCCTCAGGGCAGACATGGCTGCCTACAACAGGGATGTTGCTGCCATACTCAAAATCAGCAGCTCCTCCTTGCTGCAGTGATGCCATATGCACTTCCACAGATGGCGGCTGCCGGTAATTTGGTGTCCTTTTCTCCAACCACTTAAGTGTGTGTGGCCCCCTCAAACCCACCACCACCATCAAGGGCAGAGGAGACAGCACGCATATCAGAGGAGGAAGATATGGAACAGATCATCTTCACCGTGGGAGTGCCCGGTAGCACCAGCCCATGCCACATGGGCAGTGATTTCCCCTTGTCCTGTGCTTGACAACATGCTAGCGTTGCTACAGTTGGTGACATGCACTCTTCACTGACACACTGTTAACCTTTCCACTATGGACTGCAATTGTCTCTCACTACTCCGCTGGCAATTCATGCTCCCCTATACTGAACAACACTTCACCTCAGCATGTCCATTGACATGTCCCTCAACCCTGCACTTGGTGTTGTGTCACAATAGAATGGCTTACACTAATGGGGTCACAGATTTGGACAATGTAAATATTGCACTACAGCACTTTAAAATAAACAGCGCCTACACAACCACTTTGTTTCTGTGTCATGTGACACATCTATTTTGCTGGAGATTTGTGATGCGTGTAACATGTCTATGGTCACAGAGTATCAGTGCAAGAGCACAGAAATATTGTGGGCAGATATCTACGCACAAGGTATCTACATGATGAATGCCAATGCTGACCACATCCCCTACAAGCAAGTCACTGTGTATGTGACATTTGTTTTAAAACATACATGGCTCACCCACTTCATACAGCAGGAATGACGGTGTAAGAGTTCTCGGCCAATAATGTCAGCTGGGAGTACAAGTGAAACACATTGGTGTGAAATTGTTATACTTGACCTCATCTGGAATTGGTGCTGCTCAGTTTAGCAGTGTTGACATGAACTTCAGGTTGCAGGCCGACATCCCACAGTGCCCAACATCCCGACTCAGGATCCAAACAATTACAGCTTCAAAAGCACACCTACCTGTCCAATACATGGGAACCATAGTCACCTTGAGTGGTAGGTACATTGGATGGCAAATGCATTGAGAATTAGATTTGTTGAAGCTGCCAATATGACAGCTCAGTTGGAAGTGGGAATTAACATGTCAAGAGAGGGATGTGAATGCAGGACGGAATCCCCAGGTCAACAGACAATTGGCACTGTACACTCATGCAAAGCTCCTGAGCCCCAAGCATATGACACATGCAGTGAGGGAGTACCCAAAGTTTTATTATCTATGTATGGAACTGAAATTAAAACTATGTAAAACACCTATACTAACCTGATCTATCCTACCTACACATTACCCACAGCTGGCCCTAACTACCCTATGCTAAGCTTACTTAACACATTTAACAACACACTGTGGACATTGGCCCCCACCCCCTTACATGATGAGACACATGCAGGACAACATATACTAACCTAAACATATAGGCCCATATTTATACTTTTTGACGCTAAACTGCGCTAACGCAGTTTAGCGTAAAATAATTTTGCGCCGTCTAACGCCATTCTGAAGCGCCATGCGGGCGCCGTATTTATGGAATGGCGTTAGACGGCGCAATCAGACCGGCGCTGCCTGGTTTGCGTGGGAAAAAACCACGTAGACCAGACAGCGCCGGCGTAGGGGGAAAATGGCGTATGGGCGTCTTAAAATGGGGCAAGTCAGGTTACGTCGAAAAAATCGTCGTAACCCGACTTGCGCCATTTATTTTCGACGCCCATCCCCCATCAACATGACTCCTATCATTGTAAAGATAGGAGTCATGCCCCCTTGCCCAATGGCCATGCCCAGGGGACTTCTGTCCCCTGGGCATGGTCATTGGGCATAGTGGCATGTAGGGGGGCACAAATCAGGCCCCCCTATGCCACAAAAAAATAAAAATAAAATACTTACCTGAACTTACCTGAATGTCCCTGGGGTGGGTCCCTCCAGCCTTGGGTGTCCTCCTGGGGTGGGCAAGGGTGGCAGGGGGGGTCCCTGGGGGCAGGGGAGGGCACTCTGGGCTCATTTTGAGCCCACTTGTCCCTTAACGCCATGCCTGACCCAGGCGTTAAAAAGCGGCGCAAATGCGCCGTTTTTAGCCACGCCCACTCCCGGGCGTCTCTTTTGCCCGGGAGTATAAATACCACGTAAAGGCCTGGGAGTCATTTTTTAGACGGGAACGCCTCCCTTGCATATCATTAACGCAAGGAAGGGGTTCACGCTAAAAAATGACGCACATTCCGGGAACTTTGGCGCTATACGCCTCTAACGCCATAGTATAAATATGGCGTTAGTTGGCGTTAGTTTAGCGTCGAATTTGCGTCGAAAAAAACGACGCAAATTCGGCGCAAACGGAGTATAAATACGGCCCATACTACCTAATCCTAAACAAATATATATATATATATATATATATATATATATATTTATTATTTTTATTTTATTTTTTATATACACAAACGCCCCAACATTAACCCCCACCCACTTACCCACAAACTAACATTAATAATATGAAACCCCCCAAATCTACTTATCCTATCTAAACAACTACCCTACTCTAACCTATCACTAACCCCCTTAAGCCCACTACAAAACATGATGAGGAATGAGGAGGGAGGGGACTAAACTAGGGGTGAGGGGAGGCAAGAGTTCAGATGGTGGCCCTCCTGAGTGTCCTCTTGATGGCCTTCAGTCTCTTTGTATTCCAGTCCACATCCTTTTGTAGGCTGTCCAGCTTTTTGAGGACCTGTTTCATGTCCCTCTGGAGCTCCTTCATTGCTAACATGTCCATTGCAGCAGGCACAGTGGGCTGTGGAACTGATGTTGATGGTGCTGCAGGTGGGGCAGATGTGATGGTAAAAAGTCAGACAAACAACTATTCATTATATGTTCTCTCAACATCAGATTGTACAGGCCCTGGTAATCAGACACTTTACTGCCATGTAACCAACCCTCTAAAGCTCTCACAGAACAGTCCACAAAGCCAACCCAATCTTGTGAAGATTAGTTCTTGGTTTCCCTGAACTTAATTCTGTATTGGTCCATGGTGAGCCCAAAACCATCAATGAGTGCATTCTTTAAAATGTTATAGTTGTCTGCATCCTCATCCCTAGCAGTGAGGAGTCTGTCCCTCCCTTTGTCAGAGAAGGACAACCATAGTATAGCAGCCCACTGCTTCTGAGGGATGCGTTGAACCTTACAGGCCCTCTCAAATGCAGCAAACCACTTTTAAATATCACCCCCCACCTTGTATGGGGGAACAGTCTTATGTATGTTTCTGGAGCTAATGTTTTCTTCCATGATCTCATAACTTCTGAAACCTTCAATGCTGCTGCCACAATGGGGAACTAACCCCAACCCCTGTCTTTCTCTTTCCACAGCTATGGCTTCCCTATCTAGGGCCAGCTGTTGCTGTTTCAGCTTCAGTCTAGCCTCCTCCAATCTCAGCTTTCTGAGTTCCATATCTAGGGAGTTATCCTCAGGACTGGATATGTTAGACACTTCAAAGACAGAGGTGATGTGAGAATGTGAGAATGAGCAGAAGTAGATCTCTCCCTAACTTGTGTAACCCTAGTGACCTGGCCTCTAGGTGTGAAGGGTGCCCTACTTGTGTGTGCCGCCTTCCCACTACCAGCTACACTAGGTGGTTTGTTGAAAGAAAGGTCTGTGGAAGGACCCCCCCCCACTGCATCTTTAGGTCCCTCTCCTGAATCTACCTGGTCAGAATCTCCATCTACCTCCCCTTCTGATTACACATGACCATCAGGATGCTCCTGGTCATCTTGTAAGAGGAGATTCAAGAGGAAATCCTTATTGGGGTTCTTAACAATCCCTAAGCTTCTTTCTAAACCAAGACCCTTCAGGCTTTTGAAATTAAGATTTTCATAAGTGGTCTTGACAACCATGGGGGCAGCCTCAATAGATGACATAGTGATAGAAAACGTTAGGGAGAAGAGTAAGAAGTAAGCACAACTATTTCAACCAACTTTATAGAGAAAAAGAAAGCTTTTCAGAATTTTGTAAAACTTTTACAAAAAAATGAAAAAAAAAAATTGGGAAGTGAAAATGTGAATGTTAGGTATAATTGTGTATAGCTTTAAGTATTACAGTACACTTTTCTTGTGAAAAGCACCAGTGGCAAAGTGATAAGGCAATTGTAAGTACTTATCCCACAGCTGAACCACCAATGTGAGAAGCCTGCCTGGCTTGTAATGGGTACCAAAGGCACTTACATCTTATACCAGGTCCAGTGATCCACCTTAGTGAAATATAGGCAGTGTCTAGCAGAACACACTAGAAGTTGTGGTAAAGGATCATGCAAGAACCAAGCAAGACTGCAAGAAACTAACAATGAATTCCTAGACCTGGAGACCTGTGGAGAGAGGAGACCAGATCCAGAGGTCGATGAAGAGTACAGGAAGAACAGGAGCCCCTGTCAACTTGGATGAAGGTGCAAAAGTGGATTCTCCGGTTGGAAGGAAAGTACAGAAATGCACCAAAGAGGATAGCTGTGGGTTCCTGCCTGTGGAAGAGATGTCCCACATCTAACTGTTGGATGCAGGCTGTTTGAGTCACTGGATTCCACCAACAAGCCTAGGTTCGTGCAAGGACACTTTTTTGCATCAAAGAGAGGCTGCCTGGATCCACGAGGAGCCTGGAAGTCTCAACTTGGACTGAGGGGAAAGAGGGAGCTCCCAGGACCTGTGAGAGCCCTCAGAAGACCAGACAGCACCCATGGGAGTCCAGTGACACGGGGACAAAGGAATTGCAAAATGCAGTCATCGCAGCACTACACAGAGGGATCCCACACCACCAGGGGACAACTCATGGAGCTGAGTGCCACAGGATAGAGTGCTGGGGGCCTGAGCTACTCTGTGCATGAAAAACTTTTGGAAGAAAAGCACAGAAGCCCAAGGAGCTGCAGAAGACACAATGCACAGCGGTACTGTCTGGCACGGGAAGGCAAGCCCTTACCTCCACCAAATTTGGACAGCTGGACCTTTGGACAGTCAGGATCAGTTCCGTCCACCACCTGTGTTCCAGGGATCATGCTCTTCGACAGGAGAGGAGTCCCAGAGTACCAGTCGTTATTTCAGAGAGGTGCGTGCTGAAGCAGTGAAGTGACTCCGTCACTCCATGGGAGATTCCTTTGGTTTCTCTGGTGCAGAGTGAAGGCAGGCAGTCCTCAGAGTGTGCACAACCTGGAAACTGTTGCAGTTGCTGGCTGAAGCTAAAGTTTCAGGTCACAGTAGCCTTCCTGGATACTTTGTTGAGGTTAAAGCAGTTCCTGGAGCAGTCTGCGGTTGATTCAACGGTCAAAAGCTGAAGCAGAGGATGCAGAGGAGTCCTGGTGGAGTCTTGCAAACCTAATCCGAGGAAACACCCAGAGGAGAGTCCCTAGATAGCCTTGAGAGGGGGATTGGCTACCTACCCACGTATGCACTTAACAGGAGGGGTCTCTGACATCACCTGCTGGATCTGGCCACTCAGATGCTCTCAAAGGGTCCCCACACCTTAGAATCCAAGATGGCTAATGCCAGGGACACTCTGGAGGAGCTCTGGGCACCACCCCTGGAGTGGTGATGGACAGGGGAGTGGCCACTCCCCTTTCCTTTGTCCAGTTTTGCCCCAGAGCAGGGACTGGGGGTCCCTGAACTGGTGTAGACTGTATTATGCAAGGAGGGAACCATTTGTGCCCTTCAAAGCACTTCCAGAGGCTCTGGGAGGATACCCCTCCCATGCCTGTAACACCTATTTTCAAGGGGAGAGGGTGTAACGCCCCTCTGCTAGAGGAAATGCATTGTTCTGCCTTCCTGGGATTGAGCTGCTCAATCACCAGGAGGGCAGAAACCTGTATGTGAGGTGGCAGCAGCTGGGGCTGCATTGGAAACCTCAGAAAGCTGGTTTGGCAGTACGGGGGGCCTATGGTGGAGCCCCCAGGGTGCATTGAATTGGCCCCTGAATACCAGACTTGGATTGGGGGTTCAATTTCACAATCTTAGACGCCTCACATGGCCATGTTCAGAGTTACCATTGTGAAGCTACATTTATGTATTGACATATATGGAGTGCACGCTTATAATGGTGTCCCTGCACTTACTAAGTCAGGGAAATTGGTCCTGGACAACGTGGGGACACCTTTGCTAGTGCAAGGGTGCCCTCACATGCAGTAACTTTGCACTTAGCCTTCAGTAACTAAAGGTTAGACATGTAGGTGACTTATAAGTTACCTGGTGCAGTGAAAATGGCTGTGAAATAGTGTGTGCACTTATTCACTCAGGCTGCAGTGGCAGTCCTGAAGGAGTGTTTGTATGAGCTCCTTATGGGTTGCAAAAGAAATGCTGTAGCCCATGAGGATCTCCTGGAACCCCAATGCCCTGGGTACCTAGGTACCATGTACTAGGGACTTATAAGGAGGTTCCAGTATGCCAATCTGAATTAGAGTATGGAGTCACTAGACTATAGTGACAAATTTCGTAAACAGAGAGAGCATAAGCACTGGAGTTCTGATTAGCAGAACTCCAGTGACACAGTCAATCATACTTGCAACACATATAGGCCACAAACTATGAGCATTGGGGTCCTGACTAGCAGGATCCCAGTGAGACAGTAAAAACAAAGTTACAAACACCGACAAACAGTCCAAAAAAGAGGGTAACCATGCTAGAAGAAAGCCACCTTCCTTCACCCCCTGACCCTCAGTAGGGACCAAGGACTCTGCCCAGGTGACCCTAGGACTAGCGGGTTTTCCCAAGGGCTCGTGAGGCTTGCCTCCCTACAAGCCCTGGACTTTTCTGTGCCCACCAAAGAACCAAAGGCAAACTGTTGCAGAGAGCCAGGAAGGCCAGCTTTTTGAGGACCTCACTTCATTGGAGGTGAGAAGGGTTGCTGCTCTTGGCCCTGGTGGATAGATCCCGCCATCAGACATAAAATGAGATTCCGATCATCCAAATCTGCCCAACAGGGCCTGAGTTATGACATTCTAAAATTTGGCGACCTTTGACCTACTTTCCTACCTCACAGCTCATGGTGCCCTGCTGCTGTTCTAAGAATCTCCCCCCTGTGTTGACCAGGGCCTGGGGGATGTCGCAAAGAAGCTGCTGGTTATTCGTTAGGGGAAAGGGAGTGTGTGGGGCCCTCTCCCCATTCTTCCAGCTTACCCTTAGGCCCCACCCCCTGGGCAGATTTTCCTAAAAAGGGGGCCAGGACCCCATCCCCGGACCCAGGGTGCCTCTTGATGCAGGGAAGTGTGAGTTTCTGAGGATAGGGGAGAGTCGTCCCCTGGGCCACAAACTTCCAACAATGTTGAGAGGAGTGTCACCTCGCCCCCCCACGTGGTCCACTCTCCCTGTGTCTGGGGGAGCAGGAGGTAGCCACACATTCTGCTGCAGCACGCAACTGTGCTGCTAGCAAGGGGAGCTGGCAAGGGCAGCCAGAAGTGAAATCCCCAAGCGGCCTTCCAATAAGAAAAACTTATGGGCTGCCCTGGTGGGACTGGGCAACCTGAACTAAAAAGAAAATGCAGCACAAGGCGCTTTCCAAATGAGAGCAAAGGGAAACATTCCATGTGGCTTTCCCCAGCAAAGGTGAAGAAACACTTTTCTCATATCCAATTTCTCCATCAAACGTACCCATTAATGCCTTGAGGGGCCTTTCCACCTCAACACATTTTTGCCAAATATCTCTGTCTGTGGTGGTCCCGCGACAACAGGAAAACCACCAAATCACTCAGCACAATGCAGCCTTTATTAGAACCTTACTTTCTGAGTCCTCACCTTAAGTTGGGGAGCCCCCAAAATTATCACCTTTCTTGGATTCTAATGCCTTTTCATGCTTTCCCATGGCTGGAGCTTTTGCTCTGTAGCCAGGAGTGCTTTGTTTTCTAGGGGTCAGGTGTACAGTAACTATCAAGAAGGTCTGAAAATGCATACCAATAATGTTCATGTGGTTACTGTATGGTTACAATGCAATGCTTTTTAATTGTGATGTCCTCTAGGGGCTGGTTTCACAACTACAGTATGATGTTAAATACATGTAAAAATACACATCTACATCCTGATAAATTGACTTTTTGGGGTCTAATAATGATTGCACATGTTTTATTGCTTCATCATTATTATTGTGTAGTATTTAGCAGTGTGTGTGTAATAGGTGTACTTCTATTTTTTCTGAAAAAAATGTCCTGACTGGACAATCATTTATTGAGTTTTATTGTTGCGTGCTAGTGATTGGTGATTACTAGCCCACAACACCTTCCTTGAGTAGGCCTTAGACTGCTCCGCCTCGCTACCCTTTGAGAGTAAAGTACTACAATGGGGTATTTGTTTCCCAGTGAGGACAATTGTAGAAATATTACTTGTGATGGCCACACAACCAGTGGCCCCATTTCCAACAATCCCCAACTTGAAAGATTCCACCATAGGGTGCTGGACCCCTACCACTCTCCTTTGAAACATGACTTGGGGCCATTAGAATCCATCCTGCCAGTGTGGTGAGCAGGTGGATGATACACAGTCTGGGTTGGTTCATTTGGAGCCTCAACAACATCCTCTTCCCTTTCCAAGACCATAGGAAGAGTGTGTATAATGTCCCAATGTTGATTGATGGTGTCTTCATCTATAGGGGCCAGGCTGGAGTCAAGGTCAGGTAGATTATCACTGACAGCCTGCTGTATGAAGATGATGCAGATTCCACCGTGAGATGATGACATAAATTTTACAATTCTGTATTTACTGATTGGTTTTTTAATGAACAGACATCACTGATGATAGGCTATAATTACAATTTGTCCTAGACACTTTAGCTTCATTATGTTAAAGCACATCAGTATGTCCAAACTGTAGTGAATGCTAACTATTACACAAGTGGACACTCATCACACAATGAATTTCAGTGTTTAGTATTATGACTGTAGGACCTGACATTCTTGCTGTTTTTTCATACAAATATATTCACTTACCACCTGTTGATTTTTCAGACTTCAGACCATATTTTTCAGAATTTCACACAATGAAATGCAGCAAGCCACTTTGCTGCCCTGCATTAAAGGAAGACTGCAGGCATGGGCCATATTTACTATCTGTTTGATAATTAGGCATTTGGGTGGTAGTGTAGCCTGCACACATGTTAGGGCTGCTAGCGCTGGGGCATTTTTTGGAGACAGCTGAGCGCTTTATACATTTATTAGTGTTATTGTTCGTTTATTATTGTTATATGGTGCATCCCTGATATTTGCCTGTGCTGGAGCACAATCTACTGGCTAGCACCAATGGAGTCACTCTTGCACCATGGTGCAAGTGATCCTGCGTTGCAGGCAGGATTTTTTGGTGCAGGAAGGGACATCTTCTTCCACAAAAAGATCCTGAAAGACATTTCCCTCTTTCTACAAGTGGTGCACAATTCAGCAAACTTAGTAAAGGTAACGACCAAGGAGATATCACAATAATTCTCTTCATTGCACATCTGGCAGGGAGGGGTACAGTTCTGAAGCATTCCCAGGTCGACCAGTGTTGGTAAATCTGGAAAAACAAAAAACATAAGAATGCATTTGTGAATATGTGGGCACATCCACAATCCAACCATGGCATGGCTTCCTGCCACAGAGTAAAGCAAGGCAAGCATTTGTCCTGCCTTGCATCACTATAGATTGATTAAACTAAGCAAGCCATGAAAGTTGACCTTAGGTGGCTTGGTAATTCTAATTTTGATTTTGCGTTGCTCTTGTGTCACCTTGTGTGTCTCTACTGCAACACAAAATTTTGATGAATATGGGCCTTATTTTTGTTGCCCTTAGTACTCAGCTAACTATACCAGTACTAAGCAAAGCAATTATGTCTGTGCTCTCTCCATTAAAAATTGTTACTTAGGCTTACAACCAAATTTTTACTGCATCTACGTTCCTAGTAAAGTAGTATTACATGAACCCAGGGTCTGTGAATTGCATGCAACGAGTGTCTATTCACCACTCATTGTGGCACTCGCTTATGGCGACCTTAACATATGAATGTGGCCTGCCAGTGCAGCCAGTATGTGTATATTTATAAAGCATTTGGACCAGCCATGATATACCTCTTGCCAGGCCAAGACCACACTTTGCTGTACTGCATATACTTCACCCCTGAGATAGGGCAAAAACAGGCTGGAAGATATGGTCTAGAGTATTTAATTTATTGCATGTGTACTTTGAAATTAGATATGTCCTGGTTGTTATAAAATGAGGTATGCAGTTTGTCAACACTATGAGGTGTTCATCTCCCAAAAGATGTAATTGGCTTACCTTATGACATATCATAAGTGGAAAGTATTTACTGGAATGAAGTAGGAAAGCAGATTTGGTTGTGAAGGGAATTGTATGATAGAACACTATGCAATGGAAAACTTGGTTTGGGATTGAGAAATCTGTACTTTTCACCATAGTTTAAATGAAACATCTGCTGGTCCTCAGCTTTTGGTGACTGTTGCCTGTATCTTGGACCACATAGCCATGTGAAGCTTTGTGTATCTCTTTGTGTATTGTTCACAGAAAGTTAGACCGTGGCCCAAAGATGCTACCATGATTGGCCAGCTCAGACTTCATAAGGGGGAGGAGGTATCACCTAAAACACTTACATTTCACATGCACCTTACCTGAGCTGAGTCACAAAGGATTGGAGAACAGTGTTTTGCCACCCCAGACAAGCTGGACCCAGGGCAGTCTGGCACAATAACCACAATACCTTGGGGGTTTGGTGCAAAGTCAAGTACCTTATCCAGTTATTGGCGTACCAGGAATATAACATAAGCACATCATACCCAACTGTTCATTTAATTTCTGGAGCTGTGGAAGACAAAGGAACGTTGCTGTGGGTCTCTGCAAAAGGGACTGCTACTTTGTTGTCAAACTGCTGCCAGATTGAAAGTAATGCTCATGGTTCTTCGACCCTGAACCAACAGATCATCCTCAAAGGCTAGTTGGCTTGACTCTTGATACAATCTTCAAGGACATGAATGCCTGAAAACATGTTTTTCCAAGAGTCCGACCTGTGTCTGATGTGAGTGATAGCTGCCACAATCTTGGTCCTTGGAAAGTGGCTCAGTAGGTGCTCTGCCTATGGTCCTGTCCAGCACAAACTACTCAGCTTCACACATCTCCTCTCCTGCAACTCTAGAGCACAGTAGCACAACACATACCCAACACAGGAGCTCCCTACACTTAGCAACCCATGATTTAACTTCATACTCGAAGTTGTGCAGGCCTCAATTTTTACTGTATGGGTCCCACAATTCATTTCAGTTGTATTATATTTTTTGATTTTTTCACTGTTTGGCACATGTTAGAAATGGGGTCTTTGGTTGACAGTCAGGTTACCCCCCGTCCACTCAAGGACCCTCACTCTAGTCAGGGTAAAAGAGAATCACCCTCAGCTAACCCCTGCTTACCCCCTTGGTAGCTTGGCATGAGCAGGTAGGCTTAACTTCAGTGCTAGGTGTAAAGTATTTGTTCCAACACAAACAGTAACTTAATGAAAACACTACAAAATGACACAACACAGGCTTAGAAAAATAGAAAATATTTATCTAAGCAAAACAAGACCAAAATGACAAAAATCCACAATAGACAAGTCAAGTTATCAATTAAAAAAACAAAAAGAGTCCTGATGTAATTTTGAACACAACGCTAACTGTGTTAGTGTTGAAATGTACCTGGGTGCGTCAAACATAACCCCTCAAGGGCGAGTGTGCATCAAAAAGGGCTTGCGATGCGTCGATATCACTCACGAGCGAGATCATGCGTCGTTTCTCCTTCAGTCAAGTCGGCGTGTGTTGTTTCTTCTCTCTGCAGGAGAGCGATGCATCGATTCAAACCGCACTCTCGGGTCCGGGCAGGCCTTGTGTCTTTTTTACACGCCCAGCGATGTTTGCATCAGAAATCCTGCTGCACAACGATCTGAAAACCACGCAGCACGGGTTGCGATCTCACCAGCCTCTGTCAGTGATGCTGCGCATCGTTTCTCCAGCCGCGTGCGTCGATCTTTCAGTTCCATTGCAGGCGAGCATCAATTTTCACCCACAAAGCTGGGGGCGCGTGGATTTCTCACTCTTGACCTGCCAGCTTCTCATTTCAGGGTCCCAGGAACTGGATGGGCACCACTTGGAAAGATAGGAGTCTCAGCAGAGGTTTCAGGTGCTGGTAGAGAGAAGTCTTTGATGTCCCTGAGACTTCAAACAACAGGAGGCAAGCTCTAAATCAAGCCTTTGGAGAGTTCTTCACAAGAAAGAAAGCAAGCAAAGTCCAGTTTTTGTCCTCTTGCACAGCCAGAAGCAGGAACTGCAGGATAGCTCCACAAAGCACAGTCGCAGGCAGGGCAGCTCTTCTTCCTCAGCTCTTCAGCTCTTCTCCAGGCAGAGGCTCCTCTTTGTTTCCAGGAGTGTTCTAAAGTCTGTGGTTTTGGGTGCCCTTCTTATACCCATTGTGCCCTCTGAAGTAGGCTTACTTCAAAGAAAAGTCTCTCTTGTTTGTGCAATCCTGCCTTGCCCAGGCTAGGCCTCAGACATACAACCAGGGGGTTGGATACTGCATTGTGGGAGGGCAGGCATAGTCCTTTCAGGTGTGAGTGACCACTGCTCCCCTCCCTCCTAGCACAGATGGCTCATCAGGAAATGCAGACTACACCCCAGCTCCCTTTGTGTCACTGTCTAGTGAGAGGTGCAACCAGACCAAATGTCAAACTGACCCAGACAGGGAATCCACAAACAGGAAGAGTCACAGAAATGGTTAACGCATGAAAATGCTCACTTTCTAAAAGTGGCATTTTCAAACACACAATCTTAAAATCAACTTTACTAAAAGATGTATTTTCAAATTGTGAGCTCAGAGATCCCAAACTCTACATGTCTATCCTCTTCCAAAGGGAATCTACACTTTAATCAGATTTAAAGGTAGCCCCCATGTTAACCTATGAGAGGGATAGGCCTTTCAACAGTGAAAAATGAATTTAGCAGTATTTCACTGTCAGGGTATGTAAAACACATTACTATATGTCCTACCTTAACCATACAGTGCACCCTGCCCTTGTGGCTACCTAGGGCCTACCTTAGGGGTGCCTTACATGTAAGAAAAGGGAAGGTTTTGGCCTGGCAAGTGGGTACACTTGACAAGTCAAATTTACAGTTTACAACTGCACACACAAGCACTGCAGTGGCAGGTCTGAGACATGATTACAGGGCTACTCATGTGGGTGGCACAACCAGTGCTGCAGGCCCACTAATAGCATTTGATTTATAGGCCCTGGGCACCTCTAGTGCACTTTACTAGGTACTTACCAGTAAATCAAATATGTCAATCATGGATGAACTAATTACATATAATTTACACAGAGAGCATATGCCCTTTAGCACTGGTTAGCAGTGGTAAAGTGCTCAGAGTTCTAGATCCAACAAAAACAGGTCAGAAGAAATAGGAGGAAGGAGGCAAAAAGATTAGGGATGACCCTGCAAAAGGGCAAATTCCAACAGCACAACTAAATAATCACAGTTGTCACTTTTTGCTATTTCCTACGTTTTGATGAAGACACTTTTAAGTTGCATTTCTGTGGTTATAAAGATTGTTTTTTTTACAACTTTAGTACTCTAGTAATTGTTTGACTTCACTCCATTTGCCAAAATTGTTGGTTAATTGTTACTGTGTGGTGTTTTCATTTAATTACAGTTTGGATTACTGCATTAATACTTCATAAAATGCCTCTAAGTAAAGCCTGATTGGTTCTGGGCAGAATATCAGAATGTTTGGCACAGGTCTGCTACTTTTTTCACCAGGGGTTCTTGTGTTACATGACCTTTTTACCTTTGTCTCCCTATGTTTGTCATATGCTGTAACATTAAAGTTAGATTATATTTGACATGCAATCGGCTCAGACTCACCCTGTAGATTTTGTTGGTACTCTATGACAGCACTGTCATGGCCTTCAACTCCAGCAAGCCACTCCATTGGTATGACAGATGCCACCTGCTCCCCCAGTGGATTCAACTCCTCCTGGACAGTTCTCTTCCAGTAATCATTGCAGTCTTTAAGTTCATGGGCAGTTTTTCTTTGGACCTGCATCTGTGGGAATGCCAATGTTTTTTTACATTCCACAACAGTCCTTTTTGTTGGTGCCGCACAGTTTATCATCCTTTTTGCTAATGGTAATTTGAAGGTGACAAATAATAAATGTTTATTTCAGGTAACTTCACTTATGAGCATTTTACTCTCTTCCTCAATGAAGATGGACTACTTTTTCCCACATACTTCTTGTACTTCTTGTTGCTTGATTGCGTCCTGTCCTGTTGCTCCTCCCATAGTGCAAAATGTACATTAGCAGAAGCTGTTCTACAGAGATTTGTGTCACACACTGTGACATTTCAAAGCTTTCCTTGACACATTGCCCTCTTGTGTGATACAATATTGACTTGCAGCACATAAAGGTGTCTTACGGCACATAATCCAACTTTGAATCAAGCAGAGTAAAGTTACGTTACCCCACATTGTGACAAATCACTTTGAGTTACGCATTGGGTGCATTTCTGGGCACTATGCAGTGGAGCACCATATGGTAAATATGGCACATTCATGACACAGGATTCTACCATAGCACAACACAATCTCACGCAATGCTGCTCACCAGTGTTGCATGATGACTGATAAATCCGGCCCTTAGTAAACAAGTACTGCCATTTGACCACTTGTGAGGAGAGGTCTTTCACCAAGATCATGGCACAAGATTCTGCCAGAAGATAGTCTCACCTACCACCAGCACACTTCAAATATATTACGTCTTGCCCAGTCTTGATAAAGCAGAGTTCCAGAAGAATGCCGCTACCGAGCACGTTTGCCCTATGCCGGGAACATGGCCTTCACGCCTCCACTAATAACAGCCCTTGCTGTCAACCAGGTATAAAGTGCGTTTTTTCTCCCTAAGAATCTCTAGACTGCAAGTTGCTCTGCTTTCCATGCTCTATCAGTGTAGCTCTTGGAAGTAGGTTTCAGTGTTTTAGCTTTTAGATGACATTTTAAACATGTTATACATATTAATTTTATTGTTATTACTTGCTGTGTGCCTTCTTAGTGTTTAAATGATATCCTGTGTAGTTGTTGTAGACATACTGAGAAACAGGTTATTCCTGTCCTAATAAATGCTTTTATTTAAGAGTATCTATTCTTCTAACTGCAGTGTGTGTGATATTGTGAACAATGAAATAGATCTGTTTCTGTTACCATGGTGTCTCTGATAAAGTATAGGGATTTTTAGTAACTCAAATGACATAAGTCTACTTCAACAATGTATTGTATAGAGTTCTGTGGGGCTACCATAACCTGTCTTTCACATTCAGCGCTGGTGCATTGAGCTACGTTCACTTGAGTCACAGTGGATGAGAAAGCAAAACTTGTAGAACTATGCCAAAGTTGTAGTTTACACAACACATGCTTGCCAAATAACCACAGAGGACCCAAAGACTCAAAGAAACAATTTTCTCCAAGTGCTTAAATACCAGAAAAATGTCTGCCAGGGTCATGTATTCTGGGTCAGGGTAGGGTTCAAGTGCCATATATATCTAAACATGTTGCAAGGGGCTCTTGTGGGAGCCTGTTTCTCTCCTGGCATTACACAAACACACTGTAATACTTTTGATAGTCCCCCTCCCTTTCTAGAACATCACCTAGCTAAATGTGCAATTAATGTGCCCATGCAGTGGTTCAGAATGTGCGTCTGTGCCCTAAGGAATGTTTCTCCTAAAGCCTTAAATGCATCCAAAGATATTCACTTTCTTATTTCCTTTTATTTTAATAGTACCCACTTCCTCCCTGGGGACTTGTGTATACACATGATAAACTGTGCAGCCTTCTCCTGAGCTACGTGGTTTTCTGTGTCCACCATCAGCCTGGCATTTGGTTACAGGTGGATAGCTAGGTATATTGCAGGCTCCCACTCTCACTTCTCACAAGTGGGAGACTGTGATATATCGTACTTTAGGTCTGGTAGGTTGGTGGGGCTGAGATCTGCTTAGGAGACAGAGGTCAAGGTGTTCCCTAGCTGGGATGTTTGTTGTCTGGAGCCTCGACTTCCAAGTGTGTCATTGGGCTGCGCTGGTTCCCATGGGGACTAAAATATCTACAGGCTCCCTCGGGTGCTGTTGAGAACCAACCTGATTCTGCCTCTTACAATCCAATAATTGCTGCCATTGTGGAAAGCTCTGCATGCAAGTAGCGTGCATATATTTACATCCCCAATGGGCCGATTCAAGCAACTGTGTGCTTTTTCTTACTCCCAGAGACATACATCAGCAATCTGGGATGTTCTTATATGGACTCCTGGACGCCTAATTTAAGGTAGTTTTATCATGATAATTTTGAAGCTTTTTAGAGCCTGAGATGCTGCTGAATCCTTCTTCACAACAGCAGTGGGCTGTTGAACTCTAGACTTTACATCCCTGTTCCGTCACTTGGTACTCTCCGGACCTGGAACCTTCCTGTAGAACCATCTCACATTCCATAAGGCTACACTCCCTTCCTGCACTACCCAAGCAAGCAGACCTTCAATCACTTAGTGGGTGAATACTAGGCTGAGATATGGCCACCTAGGATACCCGCAGGCAGGACAAGTCCACAGAAACCCCATCAACAGCCAGAACAGACCATAGAAATCCCCTTCTCTGATTCCTCAAGGGAGAGGTGGGGCACCTCTTCCACTAGCAAGGGTGGCAAAGTACAAGCCCAGAATGTCCGTCCGCTCCAGACAGGGATTCATTCACACTGTGAGTCTGTCATTCTATTTTAGTGTGTCCATTACTTTCAAAGAATTCTTCCCTGTGCAGGGATTTAAAAAGGAAGGTGAAGAGTTTTAGTCAGTTCCTACACAATCTAAACTGCCACATCACAACTCCATCCCTAAATAACACTTCCAGGGAGGAGCCCCCTGCCGTCTTCACCCCTGCATAGAAGTTTGGAAATGTTTAAGATTACAGTTTGAAGCAAGTTTTGAATTGATCCTTCTGTCTGAGCCAAACTCTGTCCTCCGAAGCTTCAAAGGGAACCACTGTAGTGACTGGAGCCAGACGTCTGTGCGTCTTTACTTTGTCTGCCGAGAGACCATCCTTTCAGTGTTTGTAAGAGAGAGGCAGCTACTCACCTTATAAAGATTTATCCCCCACTCCGTTTCACTCCCATGACAAAGCTAATTCTTGAATGGAAATGCATTGTCTCAAACTCAACAGCCACAGAAAAGAAGTGGCCGTTTTTTGTAAAAGTCACTTTTTTAAAATACAAACTTAATGTGTATACGATGAAATTGACATTGGAAACGCTTTGAGGACACGGGAATTATGAGGCAAAATGAGGGAAAGTCACATCATTTGCTTTCCTATCGTGTGCCAATCAAAAGTTGTAATGTAGGAATATTTCACTCAAAGTATAAAACATTGTTTAAATTCTACGAATTCTGCACTTCAGCCAAGTGGATCGCCAGTTGAATTACACTGCATTTGCAAGCTTAACCCAATGTATTATTGTGATAGCCGTGCAGGGATACCGAGCTGTTTTAGACAAGCAGTCTCTCTCTCTCAGTCTCCACAAGTATTGAGATGTATGTGAACCCCTGTAGCGCCTCCATGCTCAGATCCCCTTTTCAGAGTTGCCACAGCAGCTGACCTTCTGCTAAAAGGTAGGATGTTCAATTGTTTTTCAAACAAAAAGCTTACAGTGAGTGGGACTCTACCACAGACTCAAACTAAAATGTATAAGAACCAGAAGGTCCAAAAATAAAAGACAATCTGGGGGTTTAATTGATCAGAACCCCCTTTCTCACAGAAAGGTTTCGCTTTAGCGTTCATATCATGGCAGCTCACTGGGCCATGCACGGAACTCGCTTCGTGTAAAATAGAAACCCCTCTGAAAACGTTCCTGAAAAGTGCAGGGCAAAGCGGGTATCCCATCAATGATATATTCTCTATCATTGTTGAACTAAAAGTTGTAGAATGCTCAGTGATTAGACAAGAACTGAATCCCAGCAACTGGCCTTGCTCTGGACACATACCTGGTAGGTTTTAGTGAAGGGTTGATATATATTCCATATGCTCCTCGCTCAGCAGGGAAGGGAGTCGTCAAGAAACGGTTGAGCATTGGTGCCTAGTCCAAAACATATAAGCTTAATATGTCTAACATTGCTTAGGAAAGCAGGATGCGGCAAAGACCGTGGGTCCTATTTTGGGCCTTCAGGGCAACGTTCTGTCAAAAAAGTGGTAAAGGGTGATAACGCGTCCAGCCCTTATAAATTACCTGTACCTGGACACGTTGGAGGTCGGTGAATCTTTTAACCGAGTCGGGCTCTCCTCATCCTCAATAGTCGAGTCACTCAGATCAATAATCAATAACTGTTGTAATCGGTAATCAGTACTCAATTAATAGGTCAATATAACACATCAGAAATCAATAACAGTTGGTATTTCGGCGCACCATGACCTTTCAGTCATGAATAACCACACCAGTTTATTAAAAGTTAGTGAATTTATTTCCCTATATTAACAAAGCTAGCACGATATATATATGTCTCAAGACCAATTGATATATGTATATGAACATTACTAGCTGTCCATAACGGCGGAAGAAACACAATCTACGTAAAATCTGGATAATGATACACTCCGTTATAGCAATGCAAATCACCAATGTGACTAACTGTATTTGACTAATTGCATACATTCGGTCAGCATAACAAGATTTCAATTCTTCATGATACATTGAATGAATACCTCGACTAACCTCTAATTAGCATTGGCATGTGGGACTTCATGCAAAACGAATTTAGTCAACACAAATTTGGAAAACTTCTAGCTAGGACCCTATCAAAATAGCAGTTGGTACCTAAAAGGAAAAACACAATGCATAATACATTTATCCTTTCATATTTACCAAATACAATCAGCATTCAAGAAAAGTCTTCGTCCTTCAGGTACCGGTTGATCAGCATGGGGCAAATTTCAAAGGGGCAAAGTTAAGGGCAAGTTTCCTTGCAGCGGCAAGGAGAATGGGGCAAAGTTACTGCATGGGCAAGACGGGGGCAAATCAAAGTTAAAGTCTCTAGGGTGAGAATTCTTAAAGTCTCTTTCTCTCAGATAGAGAAAAGGGCATCAGGGTGTCGTCCAAAATGGAGTCTGGCATCAGGCTTCAAACTGGCATCGAGGAAAAATGGCTGACTTCTCTTTGTCCGGTGGGTTTAAGTAAGAAACATTCCGAATTCAGCAGGGTCTTCCACTGAAGGGTTCATAGGTTGGCTTCAAATTGTGCAATCAAAAATTGTCTTTTACTAGCGCCCATTTATGCATACACTGTCCTTGGAGCCTTGGAACACAAATTGTATCATAATTTGCCAATTATTTTACTATCTGTACCTTCATTGTCCGCACCTGCAGAGACTGACCTTGTATCAAAGGGGATGTAACCGGCCTAGCACGAAACCTTGGAGATAAGTGTACCAGCCAGTTTCTACTGGAAAAATACAACTTCAAGCAAGAATATATATTTTATCAATTCAAGGAAAAAAATCACGCAGTTAGAATTTGAAACCAAGCAACTAGGCCAAAGCCTGTACTAAATTTAAGCTAAGCAAAACAGTATTCAAACAAGAAATCATGGCATACATTTGCGATCATGACGGATTAGTACAATTTTAATACTTCGTGATTAATAAAGCTTGTTTATAATGATGGCGAACTACCCCGAGGGCACAATTTCCCTCGTTCATTATTTCTTTAATTAAAATCACACTTCATTATGTATTGATCACACGGTATACATGGATATATGTCGGACCTTCTTTTTCTGCGTCATCAAGGGTAACAAGATGTCTGCCTCCAGGATGTGAACACACCGCATACAGTAGAGATTTAAACTAAGAAGAGGAACAAGGATGGTAATAGGATGCAATGAAAATCCATAATGTTGATGTCAGTGGCAATAAATAGAAAAATAAATAAATATACAATCACAGTAACTCACTTGCCAAAACCGTTTCTCACATAGACTTTGCCAAATTACGTTAGATGTTAACTCCGCCATCACGTATAGGAGATAACAATTCATAAACTATTTTGTTAACATTGACAATATGTTATGATGGTGTACAAATAACTTGCTGAATGTTAGTATGATACGAAGCAAAACTTTATTCCAATAAAATTCAACACTGCAATGTAGTATTTGAATGTTTCAGAGAAAACAACACTTTATTAAAGGGGGAAAATACAACAGCATAGGACAAGATATTACAGCCTAAAGTCTGTAAAAACTTGCTCTCCGGTTCACGACTTTTACTTTTCAAAACAGTCCTGCGCTGTTGCAGTGACGTGATGAATCTGTAATGGTATGTGTTCTGTATTGGAGGTCTTTGACATTTAGATTTTGAAATTAGCTCCTACAGTTTTCCAGGGCCCACGGAAACAACAAGCGGGATTTAAGGGGCAGACATTAAACCACAGAATGCGTCAAAATATATGTTCTTTGTAACCCAAGATGATGATATGACTACAGGTGTGTCTTTCTTGTCTTCTGTTTCAGAGCGGAGAAGTACTTATCAGAGAAGGTCATCTGAGCAGTTAATAATCTGTGAAGGCATATCTCAAAAGTGACCTTGGAATTAAATGCACATTGTTTTCATACATATCATTTACCATCTCACTTCACCAAAAACATGCAGGTAAGGAGATCACAATTCAATTCAATACAACTTTATGATTCAAACTTAATAAAGTATTTTTCAAAGCATTGCAAACTTTTAAAATAATATGGTAGAAGAAAATCCTGCAGGTTTTTCAAGAAACTTCCACTCCCAACACATTTCCCTCTTTTCAGAGGAGAATTACTTATTTTTTGGAGGGAAATTGTTCCACTGAGATCCTCAGCAGAAGTGGTCCTGGGGGGTGTGATCATTATTTCACCTGTTAAAATCCCATACCCCGGGGAGCGGAATTTAATAGGTGCGGTAATTGCCACCTAAAGCACGTTTAACCCTTTAAAACAGGGCACCTATTTTTGCCTGCGATCTTCACCCAGTACGTTTCGGCAGGTGTGACCGTCTGAAATGTGACTGTGGAAAACTGGAGAGAGGTGGCAATTACTGCAAAATTTGTCATACCGATCACTGCACAAACAGTAAATTGCACATGAACCAGAAAAGAATAGGTCACGTGCAACGAGAGCATCAGCCTTTTTGCCTGAAGTAGTGTCGTTATGAAAGTTCTTATGTATAGTTGGCAAAACTTTGCAAAGTGAATTGGCACTCACCTTAGCACAAGGGTGATCTGGGCACTTGGAAGTGTTGCAAACTAAACATAAAAACTATTAGTGTCATCAAGATTGTAACCCACGTACCAAGGCCCATCGCAGGTTACAATTGTACATGCATTTAATCCAAATTTTGCTCTCTACTGAAAAAAAAATCGTTATTTTTTATAAATGGTTACAAGAAGCAGAAACATTATAAATGCTTAAATATTAAACACATGCCTTCAAATCAGAAAATACCACTTTGCTCAAACCATCGGATTATACATAGCTGAAATTCCTATACATGATCTAATATTAAAGTGAATTAGGAGCCTCCTTGTTTTTTCTTGCTTGTTTTCTCAATCATTGTTTCTACTATCATTGCTGTTTCTTCGTAAGTTTCAACTCGATCGTCTGAAATCTTTTCAATAGATTCGAGCACCTCAACCTTTTCATAGCTCATTGAACCTGGCATGTTGTTATCTCTACATGGCATTCCACTACTTCGATCCTCCGTATCAGAATATTTAACCTTTCTATTTCCCAGTGAATCATGGTGTTGATCACTTGCACCAGAATGAGAAGATGGCTCTGGTCTCGTGACGTCTGATGGCTTTTTGGGCTCATCTTTCTTATTTTCTGATTCATTACTTTGGTCATCTTCTTTGTCCTTTTCAGCGCCTTTGGTGTTTCGCTGATCTTTAGGATCAGTTTCCTTTTCATCATCTGAGCTGGTCTCATTTTCAACATGGTCTGCTGGTTCGTGAGGCTCGGGTACTTCTGGAATTGGCATAACATCATTGCCATGGCAAATTGCTCCATTGCTAATTATCACAGTGGTTCCACTTCCTGCTTCACGGGAACTGGAATAGAAGCAAGGGTCCAAGTAGCTTCCCTCGCCTGTTACGAGCACATAACGTCCTTTAGTATAATATTCACTTGCATGTTCAAGCTTCTTGTGGCCTCTCATTTTATCTTGTACCATGCTGCATAAATGATTGAATGCTTTGCTAAACTGAGCACCATCTGGAACATCTTCAGATGGAGTGCCTTCAAGTTGTTGTATAATGACATCTTGCCTTGTTTGGTTCTGTGAATGGTTTTCACTTGAAGGTGATTTTTGCTGCCCTCCAAGCTCTCCTACAGATTTGCCATACACTTGGACTTTTTTGTCAATCTCCATCATGTCTATGAATGCGTTGCCTTTATTTCTAAAAGCCTTTTTAGGAAGGCCCTTTTGGCGTGGTTTCGCTGTTGAAATGTCCTGAATAGCCATAGTGATATCTGAAATAATATGAAAATGAAACAAATACAATTTTATTAATTGCAATAAACGACTTCAGAATTAAATCTCTTTGCAAAAACGACTTCCATATTAGATTTATTTGTCAGCTGGGGAAATTCTTCCACTAAGATGCTCAATTTAAAATCCTCTCTGTACATGTCTAGCAGATATTTGGGCCCATATTTATACTTTTTGACGCTAAACTGCGCTAACGCAGTTTAGCGTCAAAAGTTTTTGCGCCGTCTAACGCCATTCTGAAGCGCCATGCGGGCGCCGTATTTATGGAATGGCGTTAGCCGGCGCAAGCGGACCGGCGCTGCCTGGTGTGCGTGGAAAAAAACCACGTACACCAGACAGCGCCGGCGTAGGGGGAAAATGGCGTATGGGCGTCTTAAAATGGGGCAAGTCAGGTTACGTCGAAAAAATCGTCGTAACCCGACTTGCGCCATGTTTTTTCGACGCCCATCCCCCATCAACATGACTCCTATCATTGTAAAGATAGGAGTCATGCCCCCTTGCCCAATGGCCATGCCCAGGGGACTTCTGTCCCCTGGGCATGGTCATTGGGCATAGTGGCATGTAGGGGGGCACAAATCAGGCCCCCCTATGCCACAAAAAAAAAAAAAAAAATACTTACCTGAACTTACCTTAATGTCCATGGGATGGGTCCCTCCGTCCTTGGGTGTCCTCCTGGGGTGGGCAAGGGTGGCAGGGGGGGTCCCTGGGGGCAGGGGAGGGCACTCTGGGCTCATTTTGAGCCCACTTGTCCCTTAACGCCATGCCTGACCCAGGCGTTAAAAAGCGGCGCAAAAGCGCCGTTTTTGGCCACGCCCACTTCCGGGCGTCATTTTTGCCCGGGAGTATAAATACCACGTAAAGGCCTGGGAGTCATTTTTTAAGACGGGAACGCCTCCCTTGCATATCATTAACGCAAGGAAGGGGTTCACGCTAAAAAATGACGCACTCTCCGGGCACTTTGGCGCCCGAAGCGTCTAACGCCATAGTATAAATATGCCGTTAGTTGGCGTTAGTTTAGCGTCGAATTTGCGTCGAAAAAAACGACGCAAATTCGGCGCAAACGGAGTATAAATACGGGCCTTGGTGCCTAAGTAGGATTGCGTTAAACTGGAAAAAACATCCAAATTGATAATAAAATAAAATAAATTGTATGTTTTTTCACGTTTTGTGGAATTTATCCTGACATGTGAAATAGTATAAGTGTGTCTGATCTGTGATGAAGTGGATGGAGGGACTCTGATTTTATGGCATGACCGGTGGCCAACATTATGCAATCTCCTCCATACCCCCCACTCTTAGCAGCTCCTTTGAAGAACTAAGGGCCAGATTTACAAGGCCCTATCGCCACAGGAGCGTCACTTTTATTGACGTTCTGGTGGCGTTATGCACTGCGCCGTATTTACAGGGTGGCGTTAAGCCACTTTTTGTGGCTTAAAGCCATCTTGCAAATACGGCCCCCTTCACACGCAGCACTTTGCTTGGAAGGGGTGTGCAATGGGTGTTACTGTGGACAGGCCACAGCAACAGCCATTGAATTTTGATGCTGCCCCAGATTTGCAGGTTTTCATAAACCTGAGGCAGCACCAAAATCGAACACCACCCCAAGGGTGGCTTTAGCATGGCACAGCACGGAGAAATGCTTTTATTTCTCCTCGCTTTTTGCTCTTTCTATGTGTGCTGCATTTCTGAAGCACATACATTTAAATAGCAAAAACCCATCTCAGAATGTTTTTGTGCAGGAAGGTGTTCCTTCCTGCATAAAAACAATCTCCCCCGCAGTGATGCCATCCTTGCACCATGGTGCATGTTTGGCAGCGTTGGCGCTCGCAGAAACTTTGCCACAGGCGCAGGGGGACAACACAGGGGTGCACCGTATTCTATTAAATACAGTGCATCCCTGCATTTTGAAAATGAAAGAGGGTGGCATTGCCAAATTTGCCACAGCGTTGCGCTCTGTCATTTTTTCATAAATCTGGGCCTAAGAATACTAAACACAATTCCAACATAATAAAAGGCCAGAACCCCCAGATTTCTACCTTCCTTTTTGATGTCGCTCCATGCACATACATATTGTTTAACCATGTGTTTTCTTGTGTGCTGGTGGAGAATGTGTTTTAACACGTAATTCTTAACATAATAACAGTGTGGAAAGCGTTTATTACTGAGAAGTATTTTAACATAAGTTCAGAAGTGTATATTAAGATTGTCAACCGATTAATGAGCTCAATAGGCTTCTGAATTGAATACTTAAAACCCTTTCACTTTGAGACCAGAATCGGTGTTTTTTACAGTTGTAATCTGAAGATTGAAAGCACGTCTGCAAGCTCGAAGCCCACTTGTGCTGATGCAAGAGAATTTGGCCGTGCTGGTGCGAGAGGATTCAGCCATGCAAGCGTGTCTTTTGGAGCTCAGCGTTGTAGCACAGGCTTAAAAAGTAGCACTTCATGTCGGTTAAGCCCCGAGGAATTACAAAATGGGATAGGACACTTAGGAGCACGCGCACATAACCTGCTGTCCAATTGGCTATTTTAATAGTTTGGGCAGCAGCAACTGGGGATAATTACATTTTATGTTTGACAGATTGTGAAGCAAGAAGCGTACTACGAACCGCTGTGTGTTCGTTATCATGGACAGCTGAGGGGATGTTTCTAAGGTTTAGTAAGATTTCTGAAGATTTTGTATAGGGAATTTATATAAATCTATTTATATTTTCGTTTAGCAGGTTACCTAGTGACTTTTATAGATCGTTTCTTTAGGGGTAAAGTATACTTTAGAACAGTGTTTTTCAACCTTTTTTGGGCAAAGGCACACTTGTTTCATGAAAAAAATCACGAGGCACACCACCATTAGAAAATGTTAAAAAATTTAAGTCTGTGCCTATATTGACTATATATAAAGTAATTCTCTTGAATAGGAATCAAATAAACACAAAGAAAGTATTTTATAATTACTTTATTATGAAATAGTAAGTAAACAGAAATATGAAAAATTATAAAATACTTTATTCAGTGCGCAACCTGGGCCTGTTTGGCTGAACACAAAGCTGATATTCTGGCTGGAATCGAAGAAAGACACACACGTAGCTCTTCGTCAACAGCTCTCAGTCTCTCTCTGTATTTAGTTTTTATAGCAATCATGCTTGAAAAGCTCATCTCACACAGATATGTAGTGGAAAATGGGAGCAATGTCAAAATAGCTTTGTTTGCCAGAAGGGGGAACTCCTTGGCAGTATCCAACCAAAAACTGTCCAAAGGTAGATCAGCAAATCTTAGCTTGAAACCACGATTTTGTCTCAGTTCAGTTAGTTCCTCCTGCTCCTGTAAAGTCATGTCCTTTCCACCAACTGATGCTAAGCTTTAAGGGTCCCTAACCCAGTCAAGGCATTCAGTGGAGACTGAAGAGAAATAAAATGACAACTTCTCCTCGAGAGTTTTTAAATGTTTAACTATTATCTCACACATGCAGCAGGGTGAACACCTTGCCATTGCTTGGTGAGTGTGAACATTTCAAGATTGCCACTTTCCACGTGTTGATGCCAGAGTTGCACCGACCATGGCTGCAGCTCCATCGGTTAAAAAAAACCTGCATAAGTGCTGAGGAACCCAACATCTGGAACGTTCTAGATGCGTCGCGAGACACTTTTCCAAACAGAACTGTTCAGAGGGTGTTTTTTAGAAGGGACAAGCACGGGATGTCTACCAAGGAGCGCGAGACAGATGACGTCAGTGTCATCCCATGGACATCAGATGCCCCAGGCCAAAGCGTCGCCAAACTTTATTTTCCTCAGGACATCTGAATGCAGGAAAGAGGCTGCCATGAGCACACGCGATGCATTACGAAAACCAAAATAGAGAATTAAATTAACCCTGAGCCGCTAAAGGAAATCAAAAAAGGGGAAGATTACATGTTTGAGCAGCTCCCCTCTAGACCCGTTCTAAAGTTATCCGGAAAAGTGGTATTCATTTAGTCCTAAAGAATTTCGAGCCAACGCGCTTCCCTTCTCCGTAGCTTTCCCACCATGACTAGAATTTCAAAGGCATCAGTTCTGAAAATGAGATGAAACTGCAAATAACAAGTTACTTAAACAGACGCGTCCCCTTGTTTTAGTGCTTCGAGGCCCGCCTTTAGGCGCCGCCCGCTTGTCGGGGCTGAGGACAACAACTGTCTGTCTCCTCAGAGCCTTGAGGGGTCCAGTCCCGTGGGAGTGGGGCCCCCCTTCAGATGAACAGCCCAGGCCAGCGCTGGCCCCGCAGCTGGAATAGGACATCCCTTTGTTCGACCGAGGGAGGTGCCTAGAAGCAAAGACCCTCTGGCCCGGTCCCTGCAGCTAACGGACCCTTCAACATCTGGTTCACACGCAGTGGGAGAGAGACACACCCATGAAAACCTACACTGCCCCCTGCAGCCCCGGTGGAGGCACGTACCCCACAGTCCAGGCAAGAGCTGAACATCTGTGCAAAGAAATCCCCAACTCTCCAGGCCGCGGGCCAACTCCACAGCGCCGGGCCTGGTTTTTTTTTCTTCTTGCTATTATATGAAATCTGTTTTTTTCATGAGGCCGGACAACGTTCCTTCACTGGCAGAGGCCGTCCGTGGTTTGGGTTGAAAAACGACAATCTGAGCTAACATGCACTGCAAATAATCTTTTTTTCTGTACAGTAATGTGATCCAGTCTACACTGTAGGCTCTGGAACCAGCTGCCCTGCTTTACGATCCCAGCTTCTCCGCGTTAACGAACGCAACGTCTGATTGTGGACAAATAACTATAGCTCACAATTCCCTGGTTAAATGACCGGCCAGAACGTGGAAGCGCGTAGAGAAAGAACCGTCCCTTATATTAAGTGATGTAACTATATATACTAAAAATATGCTTTTGTGTTTACAATTTAAGACGTTTTTTATTGACTGGAGCAGAAAAGCTGAGGTGTCACAATGTTCCGTAAGACACACAACAGCGGCTCCCTTAGTGGAGCTCAAACTCGCTGCCTTTGACAGATATAAACCTAAAAAGAAACTATATCAGACAGTGACCGACTCGCCTTTCGTCATAAGGAAGCTACAATGGTATTATATATTATAAATTACTTGAGGTTTTCAGGCCTCACAATGGCTATCAGGAGCACAATCTTACTACTCCTACAAGGGAACAACCCTAGAGGCCAATCTGAGGGTTTCTTCACGAGGAACAAATCTAGAGTAAACTGAGGTTTAGTCAAATCCGTAAAATGAAAACACGCTTGCCCTGATATTTGCTGCTCCGCGAAAGCGGACGTAAAAACTGTACAGGGCATTAAGTAAACCAGGGCACAGTCCTATGCAGAAGTGATGCTTAATTATACCAACAAGCACACAGCTACATGTTCAGTAAAAGTGACGCTGTCAGGCCAGTGCGTCATCAGCTCTAAAAGTGCACATTCCGATAGTGACATGGAGAAGGTCTGAGTGCACGATCGCCAGTCACAGTGCCCATGTGTAGAGGGTCTGTGCACAGTCAGCTTCGATTGTCCCTGTACCGGATAGTACGTGCCAACTGTAAGTCCACTGTCATCTGCGCACGCACTTAGGACCCAGTGTTTGTCCACACTGACCAACCCCGTGCAGTCACGGCGCTTGCACGCTCTGCTGTAACTGTCAGCATCCGGCACACTCAGCCTCCGCCAAGCAGTAAAATTACATCCCTCTGTGCAGTGCAAGCCGTGCCAATAGTAAATGAGATGGGCGTGTGCCATGTGCAGCAATTAGCGCCCCGAAGTACAACAGGTAACCCGCAGCGCCTTACAAAACCCTTCACAAATAAATACAAGTGTCAGAGAAGAAATACATCTCTGTGATCACGCCCATTCAGCCGCCCCAGGGCCCGTAAACGTGTCTGTCCATAAGTGCACCTGTGCATTCTGCTTGTTCACTCTGGGACCACTCTCAATAGACAAACCACACAAGAAACCACTGCTGTTCCATCATGCACTGAGCTGCCTTTACGCAGGAGGTGTCAGCGCACAATCAGATGTCCTGTGCCATCATCCATGCACAACGCGTAAGTGAAAAAGTGCCCGTGCACTGGTGCTACCATGCGAACGTGTCAGAGTTTTCTCAGCTGCCATTCTGCCACGGGCCGTCAGTGAGCGGGCAACCTTTGTACCATTATAGTGTACCGGGATATCAGTACACACTCAGACGTCGAGTCTCAAGTCGGTGTCAGTGCACAATCACATGTGGGCGAAAATTTGACATTTAAAAAAAAAAAAAAAAAAAATCTTTCGCATTTTTCCCACGGCACACCAGGCAACATCTCGCGGCACACTAGTGTGCCGCGGAACAGTGGTTGAAAAACACTGCTTTAGAAAATGACTGAGAGCAGTTCACAGAAAAGGAAATCTGCAGAGGCAAAAACTTGGGCATTGTGACCACATGAAACATGGTAGTGTTGAGGACACCCATGGGTGACAACATAACGGCCCATGAAAAGAGAAGAAAAGTTTGAAAGAGGTCCATAAATACACCTTTGTACTGTGTGATGACTCTTCCAGTAGTGTAGAAATAGAACTGATTTGTTCATCAGTTTGCTTTTTAAGAGGAGAAAGGAGGTGACATCCCGACAGCTGAGCCATATGAGAGTTCAAAGTATGTGGATGCTGAGGCTGTGACAGACCCATTTGGGAAATGTATGTTTGACCCCTTGCTAATAAAATATCCTCTTTCTCCTGAATGGTCCCCGACTGCTCGTTTTGCTGAATATGTAGAAACATGATTAAGGAAGCAAATTCCTAAAGATGTGAGATTATAATTAAGATCATAATGTCCAAGACCAAATATGGCGAATAAGGTGATGGTAACACCTGATTTCGATGCTAAAATGTTGGTGTTTATTGGTAAAATGGTACAAGATCCCAGGAAGGGTCTAGATCAAGGACTGACGATGCGTTAAGATAGATTGCTTGACCTCACTGGCCCATTATTTTAAATATTTTGGACATGGTTGAGGAAGCTCATGTAAACAAAACAGTTTGGGATTTTGAGGAGTTAAGACAGTGGATTTAATGGGCAGGTTGCCTTTTGGCTAATGCACATATTGCTATTTATGTGGAGCGAAGGAAGAGTATTCTGTTAAGGATAGACACAACATTGGTGGAATTGGGCAATAATGAGGCAGAGCGGCTGTGGCTGTTAATGGTCTTGTATTTGGTGACCAAGTGATTAAAGAAATGCCAAAATGTATAGGTTCTTTTTGTTCCTTTGGAATTCGAAACGGGAAATTTAAAAGATTTTTGACAGGGGTGTTTTTGGTGAGGGTGGGCAAACAAGTGGTTGATTCCCCAACCATGGTCAAGGCATCCTGAGGCCATCGTTCTTTCAAGGATATAGACCCTATCAATATCAAACCTCTAATCAAGCAGGGGGATTCTATCCCCAGAAGCAGAGGCCTAAATGGAGAGGATTTTTTTTTTTTTAATTAATCATTTTTTTTTTCTTTATTGATTTTGCATCATTTGCAAACAGAACAAATTAACAAACCGCAACACTTGCCTGTAGAGGTACACAGTTGGTATAGCTAATAGATACAAACATACGCTTTCATTTTCAATACGTCTGGGTTTTTCTGCATAATGGCATTTATTTGCCATACTCATACCTATAATGCAGTTGGAGAGGTCCCTGTTATGTTTATTATTGAACTCGTTCCACAGTTGCTATGCGCTGTGTGGAACGCGTGGGTTGAAAAACGAACGGGAAAGCAGTTGAAGGAGTCGCTTTCCCCAGTGGCTCCAGGCAATAAAGTGCTTTACACCAAATACCTTGTGGTGTTTTCACTACAATTTGGCGACGAGTGCCTGGAGCCTAGGACTACGCGTGCTGTGGCATTAGGAGTTCTGGGGTGCAGCACAGCATTCCTTTTGGGCTGACCACGGAGCGATTCATCGCATTTTGAGCTGCGCTTTGCCGATTTCCTAGTGGGCTTGACGTTTTGAGCTGCGCATTGCCGATTTCCTGCTGGGTTTGACTGTGTGTTTTTACTGTCGCTTTCTCACTCGACTGCACAACAGAGGTTGTGTTGGTTGTGGGCAACAGTAGCCTGACGCGACGTTCGCGCGCCAATGTTGTCATTACAATCTGAATGCCGGCTGTGTATTTCGTACTGCGGCCATTTTGAAGGATCCAGAGGCATTCTTGAGTTTCTTAGCAACAAGTAATTTCTGGATGTGAACCTTTTGAGGATATCCTGCCACTTGTAATGATTCCTTTGTGCTGCAAAACGTGCTGGAATTCATACATTCAACTTAACAAGTGTGCTTAGCGGTCATCTTTATTTGTTTGGAAATCTCCAGGGAAACCACGGATTACTAGCTGCATTTGGACTTTTCCTCATAATATTATTTTTTATTTTTTGGTTTTCAATTTAAGATTGAGAGTAGTTATTTATAATGGCAACGCAAAATTTCAGCATTTCTCCACCACAAGCATTTTGGCCAACAGGTTCTGAACCATCTATTAAGTGGTTAGAGTGGAAGGAGTACTTTATAAATTACATTGATGCAGTGGGTGATTCTGGCAACATGTCAGCAGATCAAAAAAAACGTATTTTGTTACATTCTTTGGGTCCTCATGGGTTAAGAGTGTACAACCAAATGTTAAAAGCTCCAGTAGTTGGGGATCAGAACGTTGTTGAGGCAGCATTGAAAGATCTTGACACTTATTTTGCACCGAAGGTTTGTATAGGTATTACTAGATATACATTTTTCCAACGTAAGCAAAATGAGAATGAGTCAGTAGATAATTATGTCGCTGAACTTAATAAATTAGCTATTGATTGCAAATTTGGAGCATTACAAACTGAGTTAATTAGGGACCAATTAGTTATGCATGTTCATAATCAGAGTATTCAAGAACGTTTGTGGGTGAATGGTGATTCATCAATTGAGGAGGTTATGAACATTGTGCGTAAAGCAGAGATGTCTGGTAGATGTGCCAAGGAATTATTGTCAAAAGTTAAGGAGTCTGAGTTTGTCTGTAAAATAAACTCCAAACCTGCCAGTAAGTCTTACAATGCCACCCAAACTTCCAGTAAGTCTTTCAATGCCCAATCAAAATCGTTTTCTAAAGAAAAAAATAGATGCTATAGGTGTGGTAGTAAGGATCACCTAGCGTATAGCAAGACATGTCCAGCTATCCAAAGAAAGTGTGGAAATTGTGGCTTAATTGGTCATTTTGTGAAGGTTTGCAGGAAAAAAGATAACGTCAAGTGTGTGTTGGAAAATTCTGAACAGGATGATGAAGAGGATGGAAAGGGTCATGGGTTTGGTAACGATAGTGTTATATGCTCTACAACAAATTTGATTCTGAATGTCAATGGGGAGCCAGGGAAAAACAAGCCTGAGTGTCAAATAAGCATTGGTGGAGTTATAATGAAAATTTTTGCTGATTCTGGATCACCTTATACCATTGTGAATGAAGAGGTAGGGAGAGATAAATTCATAGGGAAATTTGGTATGGAGTTATGTGAACCTGATATACAACCACAAGGGTACAGTGGTGATAAAATTGATATGTTAGGTTATAGATGGTTAACCTTTAGATTTAAAAACATTTCCACTTGAGCTAAGCTGTATATAAGTAAGAAAGGACCACCAGTTCTTGGCTGGATTGATCAGGGTAAATTGCACATTGTCCTGGATCCAAACAGTGAAGAACAAGTGAAGGTGGTGGATGAAGAATTGGACTTTGCAAGGGATCTGTTACGAAAATTTCCTTCAGTGTTTGACACAAACCTGGGAAATTTAAGGGGTTTTGAACACCGCATAATTTTGAAAGCTAATGCAGTCCCGAAGGTACACAAGGTTAGTAATGTTACTATATTAATTAGAGACGAAGTTTCAAAGGAACTGGAAAGATTGGTGACTTTAGGAGTAATACAACCTATCGAAGCGTCAGAATGGATTTCTCCATTGGTGGTTACCAGACGCAGAAATGGAAAGATTCGGTTATGTGTGGACCTATGCCATTTGAACAATAATATTGTTATCAATCGTTTTCCTTTACCTAGGATTAATTAAATGGTTCTCTCTTTAAAGGATGCAAAAATATTCTCCACTATAGATTTATCTGCTGCGTATTATCAGATTTCCCTTACGACTGATTCCAGAAAGTACACAGCATTTATTACACCTTTTGGCTGTTTCCAATTTAGCAAGATGCCTTTTGGCTTAGCGTCTGCTGCTGCAGTGTTCCAAAGACTTATGTTTCAGTTATTTGGAAATAAATCTGGTGTAAAATTCTTCCAGGATGACATTCTAATCTATGGGAAGAACAATATTGAACATGATTCAAGACTGAAGGAGGTAATGAACATATTGGAGAAAAGTGGTTTAACTGTGGAACTTTCAAAATGTAAATTTGCAAGGGACAGCGTCACTTATTTGGGTCATGAGATTGGAGCCCAAGGTGTCAGACCAAAAGAGTCTCTTGTGAATGCTATCAAAGATGCTTCGCTTCCAAGTTCTAAGGATGATGTTAGATCTTTTTTAGGTCTAGTTGAATACTGTGCTAAATTTATTCCACAATTTGCTGACAAAAGTTTCCATTTGAGACAGCTATTGAAAAACAAAGTCAAATTTGAATGGTCTAAGGAATGCCAGGAAGAATTCAATCGTATCACTTCTGAAATTGATAAAGTCCAAAGCTTACACTGTTTTGATCCTAACCTGGATAACTGTATCACAACGGATGCCAGTGGTAAAGGTTTGGGTGCGGTATTAAGCCAGAAGGATAAGGATGGGAAGGAATTTATAATATCCTTTGCCTCCAGAGCCTTGTCGCCAACAGAAGAAAAGTATCCCACAATTGAGAGGGAAGCTTTGGCATGTGCGTGGGCTCTGGATCACTTCAGGGTTTTTGTGTGGGGAAAACCTGTAACAATTTTATGTGATCACAAGCCGTTGGTGAAATTATTGACAACGGGGGGAACTGTTAATGCTTCTGCGAGGATTGCAAGATTGTCGATAAGAATGCAGGATTATGTTTATAAACTTATATATTTACCAGGCAAGGATAATCTAGTAGCGGACTTCTTATCAAGAATGCCTACTAAATTGGAAGAGTGTGTGGATGAATGTTGGCATAATTTCCAAGTAGCTTTTGTTCATGCAGATGGTAGTCATGCTGTGTGCAGGGAAGAGTGGATATCTGAATATGATAAGGATACAGTATTAGTTGATGTAAATACATTTTTGCAAGGAAATTGGCCGGATAAAAACAAATTGCAGGAAGAGGTTAGGCCTTTTTGGGAAGTGAGATCGCAGTTGTCCATGGAGAATGGTACAATCATGAGGGGTGAGCGGATTATTCCTCCCAAGAGCTTGAGGGAAGTAATTGTGGATCTATGTCACGAAGGACATTTTGGCATTGTAAAAACAAAGGGTGTTGTAAGAAGTTTATTTTGGTGGCCTAATGTGGATATTGAGGTTGAAAGATTTGTGAGGAATTGTTCCAAGTGTTCAAATGCCAACAAGACGTTACAAACATTCAGACCGCCAATGAATGAACATTTTTTGCCGAAACAACCATGGGAATGTGTGGCAATTGACTTTGCGGGACCGTTTGGTGATGAACAAAAATACGTAATAGTGTTGATGGATCTGTTTTCTAGGTGGCCTGTTGTAGAAATTGTTGGGAGGGTAGACACGAGATGTATTTTGGAATTTTTAGATAAAGTTTTTGTGTCTGAAGGTTTACCTACGGTGGTGCTAAGCGACAATGGTGTTCAGTTCTTGTCCAAGGCATCGAAAGATTACTTCAAAAGAATTGGCATACAACATAAAACTACTTCCCTTTATAATCCTAGTTGCAATGGCATGGTGGAAAGGTTCAACAGGGTGGTTAAGGGAGTTATTCAATCAGCCTGTGCTTGTGGTATGGATTGGGAGGTACAGTTGCACAAGGCTGTTTGGGCATACAGAGTGATGAAGAATGAGGTAACAGAATTATCGCCTTTAGTAATAATGAGAGGGCGGGAGCCTAGGACCAAATACAGTTTAAACTGGTTGCATCAGCGTAATGTGGTACAATGGTCTTTAGAATCAGTTCAGAATAGGATGAAGGAAAAACATGCTGTTATGAAAAAACGTTACGATGAGCAGCATGGTACAAAACCAGTTGACATTGTGGTTGGCGATTGGGTTCGTGTTAAGAAACCGGTTAAGGTCAGGAAAGGACATAGTCAGTTTTATGAACCAGAAGAAGTTGTAGAGGTTTTGAACAATGCAGTCAGGTTGAGCAATGGAAAGGTATGGAATCTTAAACGGGTGGCCAAGGTGCGTAGGGAAGCAAGGAGTCACAATAGTCACAATTCCTCTATGTCTAATTTTAGTTGTTTGAAAGGGAAGAAGGTGATACTGTAAGTAGTGAAGGACTATGTATGGAGAGTGTTGAATGTGAGAATAATGCAGAGGTTTGTACGGGTGAAAGTGAGAATAGTGCTGAGGTGAATGAGGAGATTGGTGGATATGAGGTTAGTGCTGAAGCGAACAAGGATGTAGAAGGTGTGGTTAGTGAGGCTTTGGATGGAGGGAAAGGAAGAGTGAGGAAACCACCCGATTGGCTTAAGGATTTTGTGTGGGGGAGAAGGTTGTTGAGTTCATTAAGTAACTTATAGGAATTGTATGTACTCATAGGAGTTGTATGTATATAGTATATTTTTAGTACAGCTGCTAGAACTTCTTTAGCACTTCTGTTAAATTTCAATGTTTGGTTTATGTTCATTTCAATCATTTATTTTCTTATTTGTATTCATTATTTAATTTTTTCTCTGTATTGAAAGGAAGGGGATGTGTTATGTTTATTATTGAACGCGTTCCACAGTTGCTATGCGCTGTGTGGAACGCGTGGGTTGAAAAACGAACGGGAAAGCAGTTGAAGGAGTCGCTTTCCCCAGTGGCTCCAGGCAATAAAGTGCTTTACACCAAATACCTTGTGGTGTTTTCACTACAGTCCCCTGTAGCGCTAGTAGGTAATTTGTGAGAGGGGCCCATATGTCTTTGGGTCAGGATGCTATTGGCAGCTCCTCTGCGTAAGCCTCCAGGACATCCTTGCAATATGCTACATCTATCAGCCACCTTGTAAGTGTTTTTTATGAGTGTTTTCCCCAGTGCACAGCCACCAACTGCTTTGCCAATAATAGCGCCACAGCCACAAATCGACGCCCCTGCTGCTGCAACAACTTCACCAGTCCCAACAGACACACCTGGAACATACACTGCACAGAATCTGATGTCATTGTACACAAGTCAGCCACCACCTCCCTCCAAAACCCTATATACGAACGCACTTGCAAGCTATGTGGATGAAGTTCACCCCTGCCTGTCTGCAGCGGGTGCAGCATGCATTCTCAGGGGCGTGAGAGACATCTGGTAAAGGTACTTAAAATGGATGATATGCAGTTTACAATTGGAGTCGAGGTACCCAGTTAATGAACTGCAAAGTTCCATTCATTTTATGTAAGGGGCAATGAGAGCCCGGAGTTCCACCACTCTTATGCCCTGTCAGTCAGCAGGGGTGGGGTGTTGGTCTGTGTGGCTATGTACAGCATGGTGACCAAGTGCTGCTAACTAAAGCTAGTGAGTAGGGTTTGGCGTGTGCTCAGTGTCAGGGGTTTGTTTGGAAATGTTGGACAGAAATTTCGTATGACGTGTGAGGCAGTGGTAATAAAAAGAGAAAAGCGGTGTGGCATTCTGTATGTATTGCAAGTTTGTGAGTGCTAAGAAGGTTCCCTCTCGGAAAAGGTTCCCCATTGTGTCAATGCCAACTGATCGCAGCCATGTCAGTGCCTTAGCCTCCTGTGTAATGGATAGTGCCAGGTGATGCCCAAACGGTAGCGCCGGGGCTTACAGGGGCAGCTTTTTGCTCTAGCTCCCAGCGCATGTCATGCTGCAGCAGTACAGTCAATTGTGTTGATTTCTGTGTGTGCGGCATATCACTATGCTTGTTTGTGTAGTATATAACAAAGCGGTATGTGGTGTGCATCTTCTGCCTCAACTGCTAAGTGAAGTATATAGTGATGGGGTTTATACCAATAATAGGTGTGTTGCACTTGTGCACATAGATAATAAATATAGAGATCAGGTGCAGTGAAGCCGCCCCTTTCGTATGTTAGGGTCAGTAGTTGCCATCCCAGCCCGGGCTGTTTTCCCACCAAAACTAGCTTGATCAGCTGTATTCTGAGGAGTTTGAAGAATCCCCTGGGAAGGGGAAGGGGAATGTTGTTAAAGAGGTAAAGAAAGCACAGCAGCACAATCCTCTTGAGCACTGCCACTCTCTCTGTGAGCGACGATGGAATCTTGGTACATCTGTCCATTAGATCCTCTAGTTTCAACATGGCTGTGCAGTAGTTAGTACACACTACCACATCTGGGTCTTTATGTGTCCAGATCCCTAAATATTTCACCGCCTCAGTGCTCCACTATAGTGGGTACGCCAGAGGAAACGGCACTGTGCAGGGCGTCATTGGCAGTATCGTAGACTTCTCCCAGTTTATGCAGAGGCTGGAGTGGCGTTCATATCGTATTTATTCACAGAGCATGGGTGCCAGGTGTGTACACCACCAATAGTCTCAATAGAGCGACACTCCAATCGGGCATTGTCGAAATCGAAGCGCTGCTTACGCATGACTCTGCCAGATAATGTAGGCTAGGGGCTCTAATACCAACATGAATAGGAGCGGGAACAGGAGGCATCCCTGCCTCATCCACCGGAAGATGTGCACCAGTCCATTCTAGTTCAGTTGGTCTCAAGAGATACTCCCACCTCTGCTAGATAGATCCCTGTGTCATGTTGGTCAGCCATTTCGTCGGAGAACTTAAAAGCACAATAATATGTTAAAAAAGCACTCAAAATCTCATTTGCGTTCCAGTAGACTCTGCTATCTTGATCTTTCATTGTGGTCACTCGTTGAGTGTTCCTGGCAGGCTGTATTTTGGCATCTAAGGATCTGCCCAGACGGCCATCTTATCCATATGCCCGAGCCACATGTCAGCGGGATATATAATGTAGCTTTCGGTCAGCCAGTTCCTGATAATGATATGGGATCTAATGTGTGCCAAAACTGCTGGGTTTCCCGTGCTCTCATACTCTTGTTTTAGTTGCTGTGTGGATTGCTTCACCTTACCCTGTTGAGCATAGATATCTCTAAGGATCCCCACTTTCATACTGATGCACACTCCTTATATGGTGGCCTTGAATGCCTTCCAGAGGGTGACGGCCTCATCCACTGAGTTTTTGTTTGTTTCGAAATATTCACGTATGGCTTGACCAATATTATCCTTGTAACCCTGATCGAACAGGGTCGCGCTCTGTAAGTGCCAGGTGAAAGGCTTGTGAGGGAGTGTGGGAATGGTGATATCCAGTCTGACTAGCTTGTGGTCCGACAGCGTCTGAGCCATATGCTGAACGTTTGTGATCCATGTGCTCATTCTGCCCGACACCAGCCAGTAGTCCAATGGGGCCCAGATAGCATGCACAGTTTTCACAAACATAACCTCACTTACTCCCGCATTGCGCAGCCTTCACACATCTACCACATTGAATTCCTCCATACCCTCTCGTAGCACCCTGGCGGAGTGGCGATCGTGACTGGGCATCCCTGTCAATGAATGTTGCATTACATCAAAGGTCATGTTTAGATCACCTTCACATAGGATCTCAGCTGTCGGTAGAGGATGCAGTGCATTCCATAGGTTCGTGTAGAATGTGGGGTCGTCTGCATTTAGACCATAAATGTTCACCAGCGTAACCGGGGTCTCTCCCAGTGTTCCCTGCAGAATGACGTAGCGGCCCTGGTCACCTGCTATGGTGTGAGTGGCAGTGAAGGATGTGCTTTTTTTGATCAGTATCATCATCCCCCTGTAGTATGAGGAATACAACACTACCCCCATCGGGCACCAATCACTTGCTCTGAATTGCGTGTTGTTAGAAATGGGATCTTTGCTTGACAGTCAGGTTACCCCCTGTTCAAGCAAGGACCCTCACTCTAGTCAGGGTAAAAGAGAATCACCCTCAGCTAACCTCTGCTTACCCCCTTGGTAGCTTGGCAGAGCAGTAGGCTTAACTTCAGAGTGCTAGGTGTAAAGTATTTGTACCAACACACACAGTAATTCAATGAAAACACTACAAACTGACACACCAGTTTAGAAAAATAGGAAATATTTATCGAAACAAAACAAGACCAAAACGACAAAAATCCAACATACACCAGTCAAGTTATGAATTTTTAAAGATTAAACTAAAAAATAGCGCTTAGAAACAAAAATGCTTCGATGAGGTGTTAACACGGCGTTGTGACAGAGTCGTTCCCGATAAGCCGACACCAGCGGCGCCGGACATGGAGTCGCGTATACCCTCAAGTACAGCACCTTTGGTGAAGAGTGAAAACAAGCCGATGCGCGAAGTTGGGGATCGCAGCGTCTGTGCGAAACATTGAATACGCACACTTCGAGCGGCGTCAGTCACGACATAGTGTGGCGACTTCCACGGAGTCGTGGACTTCAGCGAGGCTGCAGCGACGTCAGGCCTGCGAAGAGCGTCGCGTTCCAGCGAAGGTCACGGCGTTGGGTGCAGGCGGTGTCACCGGATTCAGCAGCGGCGTCGGTCCGAAGTCGATTTCCTTGGATTTCCACCAGCTTTCCTTTCAAGGGCCCAGGGACTGGATAGGGCTCCAGAGACTCCAGGTGCTGGCAGAGAGAAGTCTTTGCTGTCCCTGAGACTCCAAACAACAGGAGGCAAGCTCTAAATCAAGCCTTTGGAGATTTCTTCACAAGATGGAAGGCACACAAAGTCAAGTCTTTGCCCTCTTACTCTGGCAGAAGCAGCACTGCAGGAAAGCTCCACAAAGCACAGTCACAGGCAGGGCAGCTTTTCTACCTCAGCTATTCAGCTCTTCTCCAGGCAGAGGTTCCTCTTGGTTCCAGAAGTGTTTCTAAAGTCTGTGGTTTAGGGTGCCCTTCTTATACCCAATTTCTCCTTTGAAGTAGGCCTACTTCAAAGTAAAGTCTCTTCTGAATGTCAAATCCTGCCTTTCCCAGGCCAGGCCCCAGACACTCACCAGGGGGTCGGAGACTGCAATGTGTGAGGACAGGCACAGCCCTTTCAGGTCTAAGTGACCACTCCTCCCCTCCCTCCTAGAACAGATGCCTCGTCAGGAAATGCAGACTACATCCCAGCTCCTTTTGTGTCACTGTCTAGTGTGAGGTGCAACCAGCCCAACTGTCAAACTGACCCAGACAGGGAATCCACAAACATGCAGAGTCACTGAAATGGTATAAGCAAGAAAATGCTCACTTTCTAAAAGTGGCATTTTCAAACGCACAATCTTAAAATCAACTTTACTAAAAGATGTATTTTTAAATTGTGAGCTCAGAGACCCCAAACTCCACATGTCCATCCGCTCCCAAAGGGAATCTACACTTTAATCAGATTTAAAGGTAGCCCCCACGTTAACCTATAAGAGGGACAGGCCTTGCAACAGTGAAAAACGAATTTAGCAATATTTCACTGTCAGGACATATAAAACACATTACTATATGTCCTACCTTAACCATACACTGCACCCTGCCCTTGGGGCTACCTAGGGCCTACCTTATGGGTGCCTTACATGTAAGAAAAGGGAAGGTTTAGGCCTGACAAGTGGGTACACTTGCCAAGTCGAATTTACAGTGCACATTTACACACACAGACACTGCAGTGGCAGGTCTGAGACATGATTACAGGGTTACTTGTATGGGTTGCACCACCAGTGCTGCAGGCCCACTAGTAACATTTGATTTACAGGCCCTGGACACCTCTAGTGCACTTTACTAGGGACTTAACAGTAAAGCAAATATGCCAATCATGGAGAACCAATTACATACACATTTTAAACAGGAGCACTTGCACTTTAGCACTGGTTAGCAGTGGTAAAGTGCCCATAGTAAAAAAAACAGCAAAATCAGAGTCCAGCACACATCAATAACCTGGGAACAGAGGCAAAAAGTTAAGGGAGACCACGCCAAGGATAAAAAGTCTAACACGTGTCAAGTGACTTCCGTGGAGGAAAGTGATTTGTATGTGGTGTCTGTCAAGATACGTGAGGACTTGTTGTATTATGCAAGGATTGTTAATGCCCCACACATTCCAAGTCAGTAGTAATATGGCTTCAGACCTATGGGATCGTCATCCTTGTATCCCAGAGCTAAGGGGGGAAACCATTGTGTGCATATGTGTAGGAGTGGATAGTGTTGTGTTGATGAACTGTACATTTATGGCAATAACATAAAACAGCCTGAACTTTTCCCCCCACCCACTTCAGCATCCCAAATATGCTAAAGACATTCCCCCCAAAGAGTGGAACATGCAGTCCCCACACATTTAGCCCCATACAATGTTGCATCTCTAACAAGAGGCTAGCTACAGCTCAGCTTGGGGTGCACCCTCAGGAGGGAGCATAGAGTCCCAGTATCCCACTGTGCACGGGGTTGCTGTAACAGTTTTTGGTTCTGACGCAGGCCTTTCCACATTTGTTACAGAGAAAAGTTCAGCCATATGGGGAGCACAGTGAGCTACACTATGACCAATTTCAGTCTGATCACTCGCTATTCTCTCCAGCTACCTCGGCCTCATCCCCACTCCCTTTGTTGCACTTTTACCACCTTGGTTCAGCAGGTCATTTCTTCAATAGTCTATGCCAGGTAGTTACTTGACCGTGGTGCCTTCTCGTGGTGATTTGAAACATCCACTTCATGTCTTAGGCAGAGTCTGTGGCATTTTCAGTCTCTAACCATCAGAACTCTTTGTGTTTCTGTAGGAAAGTACCATCTTGCCTGGCATGTTACCCCCATTTTCAATGTATGTATGTTTTTTTTGCCCATGTGTCACTGGGATCCTGCTAGGCAAGACCCCAGTGCTCATAATGTATGCCCTGTATGTGTTCCCTGTGTGGTGCCTAACTGTATCACCGAGGCTCTGCTTTCTAAAATTGTCACTGCAGGCTAGTGACTAATTTTACCAATTCTCATTGGCACATTGGAACACCCATATAATTCCCTTGTCTATGGTACCTAGGTACCCAGGGTATTGGGGTTCCAGGAGATCCCTATGGGCTGCAGCATTTCTTTTGCCACCCATAGGTAGTTCAGACAATTCTTACACAGGACTGCCACTGCAGCCTGAGTGAAATAATGTCCTCACTATCAAGGCCTCAAAGTGCCAGATAGCACAGGGGAAAGTGGTTTATCTGGGCCACCTGGTTGGTAGAGAACAGATTGCACCACTACAGGGGGAAATCCAAACTATCATAGATTGGGTTCCCCCTACAACTCAGACCCAGGTGAGAGCCTTTTTAGGCCTCACAGGGTACTATAGGAGATTCATAAAAAATTATGGCTCCATAGCAGCCCCTCTTAATGATCTCACTAGCAAGAAAATGCCTAAGAAGGTATCATGGACAGCCAGCTATCAGAAAGCGTTTGAGGAGCTCAAACAGGCCATGTGCTCTGCACCTGTCCTAAAAAGCCATTGTTACTCCAAGAAATTCATTGTTCAAACTGATGCATCTGAATTAGGCGCAGGGGCAGTACTATCACAACTGAATTCTGAGGGCCAGGATCAACCAGTTGCTTTTATCAGCAGAAGGTTGGCCCCTAGAGAAAAGCGTTGGTCTGCCATAGAGAGGGAGGCCTTTGCTGTGGTCTGGGCACTGAAAAAGTTGAGACCATACCTGTTTGGTACTCACTTTATTGTTCAGACAGACCACAAACCTCTACTTTGGCTAAAACAAATGAAAGGTGAAAACCCTAAATTGTTGAGGTGGTCCATATCCCTACAGGGAATGTTCTATACAGTGGAACATAGACCTGGGAGTACCCACTCCAATGCAGATGGACTCTCCAGATATTTCCACTTTGACAATGAAGACTCATCTGGGCAAGGTTAGCCTTATTGTCCTTCGTTTGGGGGGGGGGGCTTGTGTAGGAAAATACCATCTTGCCTGGCATGTTACCCCCATTTTCAATGTATGTATGTTTGATTTTGCCCATGTGTCACTGAGATCCTGCTAGGCAGGACCCCAGTGCTCATAATGTATGCCCTGTATGTGTTCCCTGTGTGGTGCCTAACTGTATCACTGAGGCTCTGCTAACCAGAAACTCAATGTTTATGCTCTCTCTGGTTTCTAAAATTGTCACGGCAGGCTAGTGACTAATTTTACCAATTCTCTTTGGCACACTGGTACACCCATATAATTCCCTTGTATATGATACCTAGGTACCCAGGGTATTGGTGTTCCAGGAGATCCCTGTGGGCTGCAGAATTTCTTTTGCCACCCAGAGAGAGCTCAGACAATTCTTAGACAGGACTGCCACTGCAGCCTGAGTGAAATAACGTCCACCTTATTTCACAGCCATGTTTCGCTGCACATAAGTAACTTATAAGTCACCTATATGTCTAACCCTCACTTGGTGAAGGTTAGGTGCCAAGTTACTTAGTGTGTGGGCACCCTGGCACTAGCCAAGGTGCCTCCACATCGTTCAGGGCAAATTACCCGAACTTTGTGAGTGCAGGGACGCCATTACACACGTGCACTACACATAGGTCACTACCTATGTGTAGCGTCACAATGGTAACTTCTAACATGCCCATTTAACATGTCTGAGATCATGGAATTGTCCCCCCAATACCATTCTGGTGTTGGGGGGGACAATTCCATGATCCCCCGGGTCTCTAGCACAGAACCCGGGTACTGCCAAACTGCCTTTCCGGGGTTTCCACTGCAGCTGCTGCTGGTGCCAACCCCTCAGACAGGTTTCTGCCCCCCTGTGGTCTGGGCAGCCCAGCCCCAGGAAGGCAGAACAAAGGATTTCCTCTGAGAGAGGGTGTTACACCCTCTCCCTTTGGAAATAGGCGTGAAGGGCTGGGGAGGAGTAGCCTTCCACAGCCTCTGGAAATGCTTTGATGGGCACAGATGGTGCCCATCTCTGCATAAGCCACTCTACACCGGTTCAGGGATCCTCCAGCCCTGCTCTGGCTCGAAACTGGACAAAGGAAAGGGGAGTGACCACTCCCCTGACCAGTACCTCCCAGGGGAGGAGCCCAGAGCTCCTTCAGTGTGTCCCAGACCTCTGCCATCTTGGATTCAGAGGTGTTGGGGCACAATGGACTGCTCTGAGTGGCCAGTGCCAGCAAGTGAGGTCAGAGACCCCTCCTGATAGGTGCTTACCTCTTTCAGTAGCCAAGCCTCCTTTCTTAGTAGCCAAACCTCCTTTTCTGGCTATATAAGGTCTCTCCTCTGGGATATTCCTCAGATAACGAATGCAAGAGCGCACCAGAGTTCCTCTGCACTTCCCTTTTTGACTTCTGCCAAGGATCGACCGCTGACTGCTCCAGGACGCCTGCAAAACCACAAACAAAGTAGCAAGATGACTACAAGCAACATTGTAGCGCCTCATCCTGCCGGCTTTCTCGACAGTTTCCTGGTGGTGCATGCTCTGAGGGCTGGCTGCCTTCACCCTGCACTGGAAGCCAAGAAGAAATCTCCTGTGGGTCAACGGAATCTTCCCCCTGCCAACGCAGGCACCAAACTTCTGCATCACCGGTCCTCTGGGTCCCCTCTCTTCCTGACGAGTGTGATCCCTGGAACAACAGGAGCTGGGTCCAAGTGTCTCCCACAGTCCAGTGACCCTTCTGTCCAAATTTGGTGGAGGTAAGTCCGTGCCTCCCCACGCCAGACAGCAAACCTGTTTACTGCGTGATTTGCAGCTGCTTCGGCTTCTGTGCACTTTTCCAAAGATTCCTTTGTGCACACCCTAGCCTCGGTCCCCAGCACTCCGTCCTGCATTGCCCAACTCGCTGAGTTGGAGTCTGACATCATGGGACCCTCCTTTTGTGACTCCGAGTTCACTTATTTTCTAAGTGCCTGTTCAGGTACTTCTGCGGGTGCTGCCTGCTTCTGCGGGGGTTCTCTGATTTGCTAAGCTTCCCTTGTCTCCTCCTCCAAGGGGCTACATCCTGGTCCTTCCTGCTCCCCAGCAGTACCCAAAAACCTCAACTGCGACTCTTGCAGCTAGCAAGGCTTGTTTGCGGTATTTCTGCCTTGAAACACTTCTGCAACATCCAGCACGCTGTGGGACATCTTCCATCCAAAGGAGAAGTTCCTAGCCATTTTCGTTGTTGCAGAATATTCGGCTTCTTCCACCCGGAGGCAGCCCTTTTGCACCTTCATCCGGGGTTTAGTGGGCATCTGCACCCCTTGAACACTTTCGTGACTCTTGGACTTGGTCCCCTTCCTTTACAGGTCCTCAGGTACAGGAATCCGTCTTCAGTGTTTTGCTGGTGCTTGTGGTTCTTGCAGAATCCCCTATCACAACTATTGTGTTTTTCTGGGGTAGTAGGATAACTTTACTCCTACTTTTCATGGTCTTGGGGTGGGGTATTTTGGACACCCTTACTGTTTTCTCACAGTCCCAGCGACCCTCTACAATCTCCCACAGGTCTGGGGTCCATTCGTGATTTGCATTCCATTTTGGAGTATTTGGTTTGTGTTGCCCCTAGACCTATGTCTACCTATTGCATCCTATTGTGATTCTACTTTGTTTGCACTGCCCTTCTTACTGTTACTTACCTGTTTTGGGTTTGTGTACATATAACTTGTCTATATTACTTACCTCCTAAGTGAGGGTATCCTTTGAGATACTTTTGGCATATTGTCACTAATATAAAGTACCTTTATTTTTAGTAACTCTGAGTATTGTGTTTTCTTATGATAATGTGCTATATAATATAAGTGGTATAGCAGGAGCTTTGCATGTCTCCTAATTCAGCCTAAGCTGCTTTGCCATAGCTACCTTCTATCAGCCTAAGCTGCTAGAAACACCTCTATTCTACTAACAAGGGATAACTGGACCTGGCACAGGGTGTAAGTACCACAAGCTACCCACTATAAGCCAGGCCAGCCTCCTACAGTTTCAGGAGCAACTTTCTGACAGCTTCCATTAAGGATTACAGTGAGTTGAAGTGTTGCCCTGGTGTTCAATCTGTAGTATCGCTGGGTAGAGAATAGCATATGTGTATTCTTCATGCTGGAGTTTTTTTTTTACCAGGCAGTATTCTTGTTGGGCAGTTGCGCGGCAGATGTGCAATCATGAAGAAAGGATAGATTGTTTCCTTGGTGAGTGATTTATCCCCTTTCCCAGGCCAACCTCCGAATTGTGTTTCTGTCTCTGTAGTTTAGGAGCCTAGCCAGGAGGGGGCACGGAGGAGCCCTGGGGGGAGGCCGCAGCACCAGGGATCTATGAGCACATTCCACCACAAGCATTTGTGACAGGGCATTGGGTCAAAAAATCTCAGTGAGGAGACACTCCACGTACAGCTCCATGTTTCCCATGTTGGTTGATTCCAGGGCCCCCATAATTCTCATATTATTGTGCTGTGATCATGCCTCCAGGCCCTCATTCTTTGCTTTAATGACCAACAGGACCTTCTCCATACTTAGCATTTTGCCCGTTATTGGTTGGACATTGTCTTCTGTACTGGAGTGTCTCTGTTCTTCTTCAGTCAGTTGCTCTGCGTGCTGATCCAGTTTAGAGGAAAAATGATCCATGCCAATGTTCAGCTTGTTGATCTCACTGTCTATTGTTTATAGACTGTGTTGCATGGTGAGTAGAGTGCTCTCCACGGAGCCCACCTCACGGCTCGCCGCCTACTTGTCCGCTTCAAGCCCAGGTGGGTCACTGGTGCTTCATTTGGACTCAAAAGTGAGCCGGTTTGCGACTTATCTGTTTTGCCCATATTGATTAGTGCCCAGTCACTTGGCAACTGTTGATTCCGGTAAGTTCTGAAGTTAAGTCCTCAAGGGGAAGGGGCCAACAAGGGCGGTCCACAACGCCAAACACTGCAAACATGGGCAAATGATCAAGCACTTTGTTCAGTGTCTGTGTGGTGCCCTAGGGTGCCCCGCGCACCAACTGCCAGTTGGGGGCCTAAGATCCAAGTCAAGTCAGATCGGCAGGCGAGGGCCTAGGTGTCATCCAGTCCCCTCGCAGGGCACAAGCTGTGGCCGCCACAGGCCCCAACACATCCCACTGTATAATGTCTAACTACTTGCCCAGGCTGACATCCGCTTTGGTCTGTATCACAATCCACTAGGGGTCCCCACTCCACTTGCTCTAACGATGCAAGGTGGTCCCACAGTTCTCCACCAGGCAGCAGGCTGTGACCTCAACAGTTTTATCACCTAGTGCCCCACAGCTCAGCAGGAGTCCGATGCATGGCTGATGTTGGCCCAGCTGAGACCCAATCTCCCATCCCCCACTGGCACTGCAGCTCTGAGCACCGCCTTTCACCCTGCACCCCACTGACTTCTCTTGTGGTGTAATTTCTGTATGTTCTCTGTGGCCCTCCAGCACAGCCATGCTGCAGCATAGCCTTCCAGTGACCCGCAGTTCACCAAGCAGTGAGTCACCTGCCCCAACATCTTTGGCAGGATCTTCTGGGCCCTCATCCTGAGGGCCGTGTCAGCAGCGCTCCCTGAGCACCTCCCCACATGCAACTTTACCCTTGTCGCAGCAGGGAGACCCACAGGGAGTCTCGCTCGTGCTCTCGACACTGGTTCGCAAGGGTCAAGTCTTCCGTCTCCCCCCTGGTTGTCCTAAACAGGCGGTTCACAAGTCTGTTTCCTGCCTCTATCAGTCCACCGCACTACTTTGTATTGAGAGTGCAGGCAGCCCAGTTCCTCTTGTTCCAGTGGATCCGAAGCACTCAAAAGTGCAGGATCTTCGGGTTGTGGACTCAAGGCAAAATCCTCAATATCAGCTCTGTGTTCCCCTGCATGATGTGTGCCAGAGGGCAGGATTCTGTCAGATTGATGGCTCACGGCCAACAGAGTTGCACTATAGCACGGCCACCTTGCCGTGGGCTCTCTGGCACCTCGAGGAAGAGGAGATTATGGAGAATTTTGATTCCAAAGATCAGGTAGGACTATACCCTATTGATACTCCATTAAAATTATGCAGCGGATGAGCTACATTTTATAACAGTTGGACTCAGGTTACATAGAATCCTTGTGCAGGGTTATGGCATCAGTTTTATAGAAGAACCAGGACAGTGTCATCTCCCAGGAAACATAAGATTCAGTGCGAATCTGTCAGAACTAGTAGACAAAGAGGTTCAGAAATTGTTGGCGATGGGAACTATTGTGGACCTAAGGCAGGAGCTTAAAGGTTTTGTGAGCAATACATATCTAGTGGAGAATAAGGACCAGTAATACATTTAAAAATCTCAAACCATTGGGTGGAACACCACCATTTCAAAATAGAAGTCATGCACTTGTTACAAGACGTTCTACAGACAGTGGATTGGTTGATCCAGTTGGATTTAAAAGATGCCCATCTGACAATTCCGATATCGGAGCCTTAGAGGTTTTTACAGTTCAGGTCAGGCAAAAGGATGTGGAAGTTTGTTTGTCTACCGTTTGGTCTTTCCTCCACCCTGTGGTGTTTTGCAAAGATTCTACACCCAGTAGTACATCATGCTATGTAAGGTTATGTGAAATCCATTATGCCTTCTTTGTTGGTGATGGTTTGGATACCAAAACAACATGTAGTACATGGGCACGACTCAGATTTGGCATGCCCCTCCCAATGGCCTGATCTGCCTTGGGAATGAATGGTAGGTACAGCATAAGTTACTGGTAACTTCTTTGGCAAATTGTGATTTTCCCACTGAGAAGCTTTAGCATATTTAGTTGTGGACTTTTTCCAACAGAACTGCAGGAGTCTAAACACACCTGCGAAAGACTGGAACGAACGTGGAGAAACAGAAAAACAACTGAAGACCAGAGAGCCTACAAAATCATATTTACCATGCACCACCAGCTCATCATAGCCTCCAACAAAGCTCCATTCAAGAACTCATCAGCACCAATGCACCCAACAGCAAAGAGCTCTTCACCATAGTCAAGGAATTCACAAACCCCGGAACTGACACCTCAGACACGCCCCCCCTCAAGACCTCTGTACATCCTTGTCACCTTTTTTCACTGGAAAAACCAGGACATATACAAAGGATTTGAGAACCAAAAGCCTGCCCTCGCCACCCAACAGCACCACCACTGACCCCATGCCGCACTAGACCCTGAACCATTGGGCCTTGATCTCCACATAAGACACCAGTAAACCCATAAAGTCCATCCACTTAGGGGCACCCTCAGACCTGTGCCCACATCATATTTTAAACCTGGCCAGTGCCACAATCACACCAGACCTCTGCCAGACTATCAACTGCTCCATCGAAACAGCCACCTTCCCATCCGACTGGAAGCATGCATCGATCAACCCACTCCTAAAGAAACCCTCTGCTGACCCAAGTGATTTGAAAAATTGCAGACCCATCTCTCTGCTCCCCTGCAAGCCAAGGTAACTGAAAAGGCCATCAACATGCAACTCACAGAGTTCCTCGAAGCCAACCAGGTCCTAGATCCCTCGCAGTCCAGATTCAGGAGCAACCACAGCACCGTAACAGCCCTCCTCACAGCCACCAATGACATCCGTGCCATACTGAAAGATGGAGACACCGCCGCCCTCATCCTCCTTGACCTCTCCAGCGTGTTAGACACAGTCTCCCACAGTCCACCCTCTGCACCAGACTCCACGACGCCAGCATCAGCAATAAAGCACTGGATGGATTTGATTCTTCCTCACCAGATGAACCCAGAGTGCCAAACTCCTGCCGTTCACCTCAGCATCCAAAAAAACATGCTGCGGAGTACCCCAGGGATCCTCAAAAGGCCCAACCATCTCCAACATCTACATGGCCTCGCTCGCTAAAATTGTCAGACAGCAGAGCCTAAATATCACATCCTATGCTGACTATACCCAACTGGTCCTCTCCTTGACCGACCACCTAACAACAGCCAAGAGAAATTTCCACGATGGAATGAGAGCAGCTGCTCCTTGGATGGAAACTAGCTGCCTCAAACTCAACTCATACAATACAGAGATCTTCTAAATCAGCTCCACCTCCTCTGCCGGGGATAACTTCTGGTGGCCAGCTGCCCTAGGAAATGCCCCAACTGACCACGCATGCAACCTGGGCATCATCCGGGACTCCACACTTTCCATGACCCTCCAAGTCAACGCTGTCTCATTGTCTTGCTTCCACACCCTGGCCTACTTCAGAATATTTTCAAGTGGATCCCCACCGAGACAAGGACGGTCACCCACATGCTTGTCAGCAGCAAGCTAGACTACGGCAATTCACTCTATGCTGGCATCACAAAGAAGCTCTAAACAAGACTACAGAGAATCCAGAGCATAGCAGCAGACTCACCCTGGCCATCCCCAGCCACAGCCACATCTCTGCCCACTGTAACCCACGCCTTGGTTGCTAGCAAACTAGAGTATGGCAACGCCCTCTATACAAAAACCACCCAGAACTTGAAGAAACTACACCACATCCAGAACGCCTCCACCAGACTCATCCTGGATGTCTCCCACCATGAACACATAACCAGACACCTAAGAGACCTCCACTGGCTCCCCGTCAAGAAGAGGATCACCTTCAAACTCCTCATCCATGCATACATAGAAGGTGCTCCATGACCTAGTACCCAGCTATGTCACCCACGGCATCACCTTCTACTCCCCCGCCAGGCCTCTCTGCTCTGCTCAACATGCACTAGCCACCGTACCCCACATACTGAAGACCTCAGCCGGAGGAACATCCTTCGCCTACCTCACAGCAAAGAGCTGGAACATCTTGCCTCTTCACCTCAGGCAGTCACCATTGTTGCCTCAATTCAGGAAGGACTTCAAGACCTGGCTCTTCGACTGAAGCACAGAGGACTGACCCCCTCAGCGCCTTGAGACTCTTATGGGTGAGTAGTTGCACTCTATAAATATGACTGATTGATTGAGAAACCTGCACTGGTTCCTGGTCAACAAACGCATCACCTACAAGCTACTGACGCACACCTAGAAGGCACTGCATAACATAGGACTGGCCTAACTCAACCACTACCTGACCTTCTACACCCCTGCCAAGCAACACCGATCGTCCCAACTCTCCCTCGCTGCCATCCCCAGCATCAGGAAGAGCACAGCTGGTGGTAGATCCTTTTCTTATCTCGCAGCCCAGATACAGAACATGCTCCCACTTAACCTCAGACAGGCCACCTCACTGAAGCAGTTCAGGAAGAATCTCAAGACCTGACTTTTCGAGTGACCAGCACACCCGCATCAGCACATGAGACCCCACAGGTGATAAGTTGCACTTTATCAGTGATTGATTGATTGATTTGAATAAATGCACTACATTTACAGTGCGTCCATTGGGAATGGGTCAAAGACTGCACAAGAAAAGAAAATGCTACTAGTGAAGAGCTTCTCCTGTGCTCCATGTTTGTGTTCTTGTTTTGGTATAAAGCCAGCAAACACCGTGCACTGACATCACAGAAAAACAAAGTAAATGTAGACAATGGTAATGGTGCAGTCTACTTTCATTTATGATTGGTGCTGGGAGAGCATTACTCTGCCCCTGAGCATGAATCTCTGTGGCAGAGGTAGTGATGGAAAGGTGACAATGTCCCCTTTCCAACACGGTCACTCCTCAATGCATCCTTATTTGGGGATTGCCTAATGCCAACAATAGATCAAGCCAGGGACCATGCAAAGCTAATATAGTCTTCTCATGAACCCTGGTAGATTCCATTCCTGTCTTTGGCACTATGTCAAACTAAGCATGCATTGTCCTATTTTTACTAGGCAAAGTGTTTGAATTCTGGTGGAAGGAATATTGCAGATCCCAGCAGATTCTGTCATCTTTTCTACAGAAATGTGAGGATAGTGTGTGATTTTAGCCAAAGTATATGGTTTGTAGGGCACTGTGGGTAAGAAAACATTGTGAATCCACACAAGACACAGCCTTGGTCTCCCCTGGGTGACTGATTCTCCAAAAATTGGTGGGGGTTCTGTAGTTTTCCATAGGTCGAGGTCCAAATACAACAATTAACTCCAGAGAGAGGGGCGAGTTTGAGCCTTTTTAGCAGGGCTGCTTTTTGTTCCCCAGTCCGTCTCTGGCCAAGGCCAAGGTTGTGGTGGGCAACTACCTTTAATGAGACCAACTGTCCTTCCCCTATCTACAAACAAGGGTGAGAGCAGGGACAGCTCAAGCTGTCAAAGGGGATTCTAGGTCTTGAAATTCTGACAGCAGGTCAGGTAGCCTACACTTGTCCTCTTCCCAGGAACGAGAGGAAAATGGGGTGTGAAGACATACAACACCATAGAAATAGTCTCAGGGAGCCAAAGGTCACTTCAGGGGCTGCAAGTGTCCCTGCTACCTTAAATGAGCCACACAGCCAACCTGTAGCTGGAACTATGGGAAATGGGGTGAGCCTGAGCTGTCCATGGGGATTACAGATCATCCTTCTGGCACTAAGGGGGTCATTCCGACCCTGGAGGTACAAAACCGCCAGGGTCGCAGATGACGGAAGCACCGCCACCAGGCTGGCGGTGCTTCCTGGGCTATTCTGACCGCGGCGGTAAAGCCGCGGTCAGAAAACCGGGCCCGGCGGTTTCCCGCCGGATTTCCCCCGGTTGCCCAAATCCGCCATGGCGGCGCTGTAAGCAGCGCCGCCATGGGGATTCTGACCCCCTTCCCGCCACCCTGTTTCTGGCGGTTTTTACCGCCAGGAACAGGATGGCGGGAACGGGTGTCCTGGGGCCCCTGGGGGCCCCTGCACTGCCCATGCCAATGGCATGGGTAGTGCAGGGGCCCCCTAACAGGGCCCCAGCCTGCTTTTCACTGTCTGCCTAGCAGACAGTGAAAAGCGTGACGGGTGCTACTGCACCCGTTGCAAACCTGCAACACCGCCGGCTCCATTCGGAGCCGGCTTCAGTGTTGCAGGCCCCTTTCCCGCTGGGCCGGCGGGCGCTAACTTGGCTAGCGCCCGCCGGCCCAGTGGGAAAGTTGAAATGGCCCCAGCGGTCTTTTGACCGCAGAGCGGCCATATGCCGGTTACCGCATGGCGGGCGGCTACCGCCGCCCGCCGCGGTTAGAATGAGGGCCTAAATGTCTCACTGGAACAAGGAGAGCATGGGGAGTGAAAACACAGAGGCACCTCATGAAGTCTCAGATGCCAAAAATTACAATATCATTGATGCTAAGTGCAGCCTCCACTCCTGAGCAGGGCAACTTAGAGTGTGTATTGCAGCTGTGTATGACCTCCAGGAAAATGGCGGGCATTGAGAGGCATGTAAAGAATGATGACAGTCGAAGCACCTGCTTTGGAGTTTCGTGGAAGGGTGTCAGAAACATGACACATCACCCAGCCACCTTATTACAAGTGCACTAGAGTATAATGCACTTGTAATAAGGCAGATGACATATCTGTCACTTTTGTGATAGAGTATCATTCAGGCAAACTCTAAATCAGGGCGTAAGTTTAAAAAAATACTTTGATGTACATTGTGTCAAAGTGACATAGCCTGAGGTAGATATGACTGCTTCAGAATGAAAAGACATGAAGCTAGAAAATTAGGCCAAACTTCTGTGTAGAGAAGCAAACAAAGACTGTCTGACCACAAATCACTGGCTTCATTTTGAATGACAAGTTAGAATTACACAAGAAAAACAGTAACATAACTATTCACAGGGAGGAGGGGGCATTGGGCTGCCACCGGGCCTGGAGTCATAGCTCCTCCAGTTATGTTCTATGCTTGTATGAGTGTTTTTTTCAGTCACAAGGGGCCATACTCACTAGGAAAACATACAGTTTAATCCTAGATTAAGGAGGAGCTTTTTGATTCTGATTTTGAAATTTTCAAATAATCCCATCCTGGGAGCCTGCAACAGTCACAACGTTTTGGAAGTACTCACAATCGTAAGCAGCTACACACACATAACTGCTCATGGAAAACAATTTCATATGAGAAAGAAGACATTTACCTTTTCTAAATTGTTCCCCCATTTTCCAACAGGAAAATATGTTTCCCTGTGGAGAAGCCACATCTCCTACAATTCCAAAAATTATTGGGATGTTCCTTTACTGAGAAATTATTGGCTTGTGTCTGTAACAACAGTAAGTCTCTAAACCTTTCCAGGCACAGAATGTTTGCGAATAGTTACCAATTCATATATTTGTCAGTATGCACAAACAATTTATGTCATCCCCACTGTGGAATGCACACTCCACACCCATGACAGCTGCTGCAGTAATTGTGCAGTAATTGTGCCTTGTGTTATATCATGCTGATGCTTGGTCCCCTTTCCAGTTCTGACACAGTTTGGTTGTGTGGCGCAGCCATAAATGAGAAATCACACATACCTTTTCCAGCTGGCAAGCAGCTCTGTGTGAATTGTAATAATGAATACAATATTCAGAGACATGGTCGGTGCCATTACAAGCTGTGACATGTGAGAATTAATTTGGCACAGCTATTCACTGGACGTTCTGTTGGAACAGCTGGGCCAGGGAGCTGTGCAATTTTCAGCTTCTCTGGCACAACAGAACTGTGCCAATGGTGCAGTCACCCTGTAGGTTTTTAATGTAAGTTGGCAATAATTTCACCTAACCACTAGATAACTCCATAATGCATTTTCCTTACATCACAGGGTGTGGTTAGACCATATACTCTCTGAAGGGGAACTTGTGCATCCCCAAATGCAACAAATATAAAGCATACAGCATTAGTACACTTCTGGTGTGTAGTCGTGGAGCATACAATAAGAGTAAACTAAGATAGTCATGTCCCTTTCAGACAGTGACTCAGCTCTGACCTCTCTTAAGTCAAAGAAGATGTCCAGGAAAAGTCTGGTCACGTGACAGGAATGTTTGTGAGTATTTAAGATGGCATGAACCGCTGCTCTGAAACAGATCAATGTTGTAGTGATACTGAGAACGGATGTGTCCAAGTCTGTGAAGCATAAATAGATGTTGAACCGGCCACAAATTCTCAGTGCCTCACAAGTTATAAATAACAATCATGTATTAATTTAGAGAAAATATTAACTCCTGTGTTAGAAACCTAGACTGCATTAGGGATGCATAGTGCAATTGTAAAGATGCATTCCTCTTCATAACCCCATCACACAACTAATGTAATAACAATAATAATAAAATTATAATGATCATTTATGTAGCCCATATTAAGCATGCAGTGTCTCCTCTTGGTGCATGCTAGAAAAAGGAAGAGCCACTGGAATTATGCAGTTCTGTGACTCTGGCATATTCTGCAGAGAGGCAGATTATTTGCAGAGGTCATCTGATCACTTTTTAGTTGCTGACTCTTGTGGTCATGCATTAAACTGGTACTAATAAGGAGAAATCTTTGCTCTGACCATATTGATATTTGTTAAATGACAAAACAGCAAAATAACATTGCCACAACTAACAACATGGGAGGAGCAAGTCTTGGCAATCATGCATTCTGAGGGCATGGCCAGAGTAGGAGGAGGACTGGACTCTGGTAAGTCAACTCTATACTACTACTACTACCCCCCTACCTGCATGCCAACACATACCCCCCCTCGCCCTTACTCCCATCACTCCACCACTTCCCACACACCCCACCATCACATCTCACTCTTCCCAATGCCAAGCTGCATGGACACCTATCACTAAAGCATGCCCACGAGAGAGAATCAGCTAGCCCACCACATACCAACTTACACAAGTGAAAGCTGCCAGGGCAAATACAACCAAACAGGGCAGGCCACAGCACAGATGCACAATATGTCACACACAGAAACAATATAACAGCATTTACATCCCCATAGGCATCCCAGCCAATGTCAGCGGAGAAGAGGTGCCAGCAATACCTAGTCCCCCAACTGAAGAGGCCCACAGTGATGACAGCAACTCTGGTCGCCTGGATCTGGATGACCAACCTGGCCCATCAGGGACCTCTGGACAGTCGGCTACCCAAGCCCAGTCACAGATAGCCATAGAGCCTCACCCATCTGGAAACACCACCACAGCACCCACACAGCGTACCCATACCTCTGTCCCCAAGACATGTCAATCAGCAGTGTGTCCACCGCTACAGGGACCCCAGGGCACACCTCAAACCCATGACAATCAGGGACCTGGGGTCAGTGACAGTAGGCACACAGTTCAGGGGACAGAGGCACACGACAACAGGGAAACTGGGAAGAGTGCTGTGCGCCAGGGGGAGGACAAACCCTGGGAACCAAATCTTCAGGAGGCAGAGATCCTGGGAGCATACCAACATTCCCAGGACACGATGGGCCAGATCCTGGACAATGTGTAGGAGATCAGGCGGCTGCATGAGGGACAGTACCAGGGGATCAGGGAGGACTTGCAGGCCATCAACACCACCCAGGTCTCCATACCAGGGGTACTGGCAGACATGGCCAATATTATGAGGGAGGAAGTCTCACAACTGCGGGCCCCTGCCACTAACCAGACATCTGAACTGCCTTCCACCTCCGCTGCCGCTAGTAGACAGGAGGCCCGCCACAGGACCAACAGGACACCAGCACCCCTTCCCCTGCAGAAGGAGAACCACCCCACAAACATTCCCTGTGATCCAGGCAGAAGCCAGATACTATTGCCACGACCTCAACCAGGAAATGAAACTTTCCTGATTGTCACCCTTGAGTCCCACTGTCACCCTGTCCACCTTGAACTGCCATTGCTCCCCTTCCTACGTCCCCATGGACAATGCACCTGTGCTACAGACCGGAACTATGCCCTGGAATTTCCTACATCATTACCCCATCCCATTGCACTTGCCCCTCAATATCTTAGCACTGAAGTAAACACCCTTGGAAAAAATAGAAGTATGGAGTATGTCACATTTTTTAAGTATGTATACATTTAACCATGTAAAAACATTGCAATTCAACTGTACAGTAAATTAACACACATGAAAGACCTGTAGGTGGCTGCAGTGATCAAACCAGGAGCTATTGTGAGGCACCAACATCTGTAAAATTAATTGCCAAAGGGTACAGTAAGTGGGCATAAAAGTGGGAAATAACAGCATACAATTTCTAAATAATGACAATGAAATGTGAAGTAACACTGTCTTACCTGTGAGTCTTTGGAAATATTGTCTGATCACTGATGTTCTGTTGTCCTCATCCTCATCCTTTGCCTTCTCATCCTCACTGCCCCCAGGGTCCACTGCTGCCACACGGGCATCTCCAGCCTTCTCCTGCAGAAAAGGTACATGGGGCCTTATTTATACTTTTTGGTGCAAAACTGCACTAAGGCAGTTTTGCCCCAAAAAGTTTTGCACCAGCTTGCACCATTTTTTAGCACCAGCTGGGCACCATATTTATGGAATGGTGCAAGCTGGTGCAAAGGGTAGGCTAGCTTTAAATTTTAAAAAAATGACGTTAGGCAGTTTTGAGTCAAAATAAATGAATCTGACCAGATTAGCATAATTTTTTGATGCTAAGGGGCATATTTATACTCTGTTTGCACTGAATTAGCATCCGTTTTTTTTAACTCTAATTCAGTGCAAAACTAACTCCATATTTATACTTTGGTGCTAGACCCGTCTAGCGCCAAATTTATGGAGTTAAAGTCATTTTTTGGAAGTGGAAACCTACCTTGCCTTAATAAGATGCAAGGTAGGCGTTCCCGTGCAAAAAAATTACTCTATGGCCTTAACACCATATTTATACTCCCATGTAAAAATGGTGCAAGGGAGGGAGGAGGGGTCAAAAAATGGGGCAAAGCAAGCTTTGCCCCATTTTTTAAGACCTGGGTCAGGGCAGGGGTTAGGGGACCTGTGGGCCTATTTCCATGGTGGAACACCATGGAATAAGCGCAGAAGTGCCCTCCCCAGGCCCCAGGTGCACCACCAACCACACCATAGGGACTGCGGAGGATGGGGGACCCTATCCCAGGTAAGTACAGGTAAGATTGTATTTAAATTTATTTTATTTTTTTAAGTGCCATAGGGGGCCCTGAAATGGGCATGGTAGGTTTAGCACCATAAAATGACGCTAATATGGTTAGAGTAATTTTTTTTTACTCTAACCTGCCTAAATTCATTTTTTGGTGCTAAACCCTCTTCTTCTATACTGCCAACCCCACCCGACTAAAGTCATTTTTTTTTACTCTAGCCTACCCTTTGCACCGACTTGCACCATTCCATAAATATGGTGCCCGGCTGGTGCACAGAAATGGTGCAAGCCGGTGCTAAACATTTTGGTGCAAAACTGAGTTAGTGCAGTTTTGCAGCAAAAAGTATAAATAAGGGCCAATATTTTGTAAGTTTGCGCCACTTTTGCGTCATAAAATGACGTTAATGCGGTGCAAAAAAAGTTTAAATCAGGGCCTTGGTGCTAGATGGGTCTAGTACCAAAGTATAAATATGGAGTTAGATTTGCACCGAATTAGAGTAAAAAAAAATGATGCTAATTCGGTGCAAACAGAGTATAAATATGCCGCAGAGTATAAATATGCCCCTAAATATGGCGTTAAGGCCATAGAGTCATTTTTTGCACGGGAACGCCTACCTTGCATCTCATTAAGGCAAAGTAGGTCTCCACTTTCAAAAAATGACTTTAACTCCATAAATTTGGTGCTAGAGGGGTCTAGCACCAAAGTATAAATATGGAGTTAGTTTTGCACCGAATTAGAGTAAAAAAAAATGACACTAATTCGGTGCAAACAGAGTATAAATATGCCCCATGGTGTCTCAAGGCACGGTTGTGCAACATGCAGCATGCCACTATTTTTTGGCAGATCTACTTGGGTGAGTAGCACAGTGATCCACCTGTCAGATGGAGGCCAAAGTTTCTTTCTATGATCCTTCTGGCTTGCCCATGTGCCTCATTATAACGTTCTTTTGCCCTTGTCCTGGCATTCCTCACAGGGTTCAGTAGCCATGATAGGTTCGGGTAACCAGAGTCACCTGCAAATATTGAGGAACAACATTTAGCCACACACTATCCCATATGGCCCACACCATACCCATACCCCAACATCTACTGGGTGGGAACCAGGGCTCACCTATTAACCACACCCTGTGCCTCTGTAGATGGCCCATCGCATTTGGGATGCTGCTATTCCTCAGGGCAAATGCATCATTCACCGACCCAGGATACTTAGCATTGATATGGGAGATGTACTGGTCCGCCAAGCACACCATCTGTACATTCATTGAGTGAAAACTCTTGTGATTCCTGTACACCTGTTCATTTTGACAGGGGGGGAACAAATGCAAAATGTGTTCCATCAGTCACACCAATTATGTTTGGGATATGTCCCATTGCATAGAAGTCAGACTTCACTGTGGCCAAATCTTCCACCTAGGGTAATACAATGTAGCTGCACATGTGTTTAATCAGGGCAGACAACACTCTGGTCAGCACTATTGAGATCATTGGCTGTGACATTCCTGCTGCCAAGAACACTGTCACTTGGAAACAACCAGTTGGCAGGAAATGGAGAACTGATAGAACTTGCACAAGATGGGGGATTCCAGTGGGGTGACAGATAGCAGATATCAGGTCAGGCTGCAATTGGACACACAGCTCTGTGATTGTGGCCCTGTCATGTCTATAGGTGAGGATGATGTGCCTGTCCTCCATTGTTGACAAGTCCACCAGGGGTCTGTACACGGGGGTATGTCTCCATCTCCTATTCATCTGCAATCTAAGGGACAAAAGAGTGAGGAGACGGTCACAAACTGAACAATGGGGCTAGAACAGTACAATGCATGCTGTCAAATTGTAATAGGTCAGTGAGAATTGTCATGTATGTCCAAAATTAAACAGTGATGTAGTAATTATCCAGGCCTGCCCCCCCCCCGAAATGGCGTCTGCCTGTCCTGTGTGGAGGGACAGGTGGAAGTGAGGTAATTCTGCTGACGTTGTGCGCCATTGAGGGAGATGGGAACTGCTGTAAAACTCCTCATTGGTTATAATTGAGTCCTATGGGGTATAGAGGCCAGTGGTGATGCACGCCAGTGGTGACAGTATGTACCGCCGCGGACGTGACCGTCATTTTCTATAATATTCTTGACTTGATACCTGACCTTCAACAGGAGAGAACCTGCACTGCATATGCTGCTGTGATCTGGGTCTGGAACCTACCATGGCCCATGTAACTGGGGAAAGGACCTCTGCCTTCACTTCGGAAGAGTTGGAGAGACTGGTGGATGGGGTCCTACCCCAGTATGGACAGCTGTATGGGCCTCCAGACCATCAGGTGAGTACACTGTGGGCCCAATGCATGTGGCATGAATGCAAGGAGTGGTGTGTGTGAAGGCCTTGTTTAAAGGGGTGGGTGGATGTCCCCTGGGCAGCGTACATGTTGTGTGCAGGGCCATGTGTGTGTAAATAGTGATGTGAAGGGATATGGTGGGCCATAAGTGTAACAGGCAGGACTGTCTGACTAATACTATTTTCCTCTGTGTATTCCCTCCGCAGGTCAGCGCCCAGCAAAAGAAGGGTATATGGATTGCCAAACCCCAAGGAAGTGTGGACACTGGCGGTCTATAGCAGACGGAGCACCCACTGTCGGGAACAATGTGAAGACTTGAGACACTGGGCACGGAAGATGGCGGAGGCCCAGCTGGGGATGGCCTCCCAAAGAGGAAGGGGTGCTCGTCGAACCCTGACCCCTCCTGATGGCCTGTATACTGGTGGTGGCCTATCCTGAGCTGGATGGGCGCGTGAGGGCATCACAGCAGCCACAAGGGGGTGAGAACAGTGGCCATTATTATATACACATGATAGGGTGGTATCCGAGTGGGGGATGTGTGTCAGTGGGTGCCCCTAAGCCAGGCCTGACGTTGCAGCACAGGCCCCCTGGTGGCTAGGGTCCAGAAGGGATACTCCTGCTACCTAGGTCGTAGGCATCCACTACTGGTCAAGGCTGTGTGCGTCCCAGGTGTGCTGGATTAGGTGGTGTGTGCCCCTCCCCATGCCTTGCTGGCTAGCAATATCAAAGGTAGTGCAATGCATAGTGCGTAGGTCTGTACCCTGTGTGGGAGTGTGCTGTGTACACCAACGGTGGTGTTGGTGTAGCCACTGACCCAGTGTATCCTTTGTCTCTCCCCCTCCCTTTTTGTTTTGTCACCCTGTCCTTATCTGCATTAGCATCATCTGGCAGAGGAGCAGAGGCACCGGTGACAGAGGGAGCTGCATCCCACAGGACCCAGGAGGCAGAGTCCACCGACTGTGAGGGCATCAGTGGGACACAGGGCGAGGGGAGCACTACGGCAGAGACTGGAGGGGACAGTTTAGAGACAGATACCTCCTCCAATGGAAACTCCCTGGTGGTGGCGGACACCTCTGTGACCAACCCAGCTACAGGTACAGCCGCCACCCCCTGTAACAGCACCGCCCTCCCAGCAGCCCCTCATCGAGTTGCCCGTGCCCTCTCACCCAGGAGGGTATGCATCTCCTTTGCCCCAGGCACCTCAGGCCCTGCCCTAGTTAGCCCTGCTGCCCTGACCTCCTGAGATCCATCTCTGTAGGCAGGCAGCCCAGATGCAACAGACTAATGCATTCCTGGAAGGAATTCACACTGGCTTGGAATCCCAACAGAGATTAATCCAGGCTCTGGCCTCCTCTCTGATTGCAGACATTTTCCTTGTTTTCACCATCTCTCCTCCAACGTCCTCTTCCCAATCCCATTTCCCTCAACCCCAACCTATCCCAAGCACACAGGCAGATGGGCTTGCACACAAAACAACACACAAGAGTGGCACAGGCAAACACAAGCACCACACATCATCCAACTGGCACTCACACAAACACCATCCAGATGCAGACATACCAGTATCCATAAATTCCACTGTCTCCCCCTCCTCCTCCTCCTCCACCTTCCTCCCAGTTCCATCTACACTCACACCTGCATGCACTACATCCTCATGCACTACTAGCATCACCATCACACCTAGCAGAACAAACACCTCACTGGCAGACACCTCCACAACAGCCATGCATACGTCTCCTGTGTCCTCTCCCACTGGGTCTGTCTCCCCTCCTAAAGTACACAAACACTCAGGCACCCAATAGCCATCCACCTCACCACAGCATCCAGCCCTTGCACCTGCACCCAAAATCAGACAGAATCCTCCTACAACCACTCCCTTCCTCCACTCCCAAACGTTCTCCCTCTTCCCACCCCAATGTCCCTAAAAAGCTTTTCCTATCCACCATTGACCTCTTCCCTACCCCTCCCCCCGTCCTGCACGTCTGGCCAGGGGGCAAAAACCCAGCCAAGCACCTCAGCCACCCAGTCCACGGACGGGCCGAACAGTCACCACACCAACTTGTGGTGGGAAAGGATCCAGGGCACATGTCCTGAGGGTGAATGAGTCTGCACCAGGCAGCCTCAAGGTTAAGGAGCCTGCTCCAGGTGCTGCCAGGAGGAGCAAGGAGCCTGCCCTAGCTGCTGCCAGAAAGAGCAAGGAGCCTGCCCCAGCTTCTGACAGGAAGAGCAAGGAGCCTGCCCCAGCTGCTGCCAGGAAGACCAAGGAACCAGCAGGCAGGAAGGGCAAGGGGCCTGGGGCAGGAACTCTGACAGAGCCCCCACCACCACCAGTGGCAGCCATCCGAGGCTGCAGGGGATGGGCTGGAGCCTCCCCCCACCAGCAGCACCACCCCCACCAGTGAGAAGCCATCCAAGGCTGCAGGGGATGGGCTGGAGCTTCCCCCCACCAGCGGCTGCAGCAGCACCACTTGCACCACTGAGCAGCCGTCACCGCCGGTGGATGGTATGTAGTCCTGCCTCCATGGGCTGCTGTGCGGCCTGCCCCATGCAAATCCTGTGGGTATGACACCCACCTGAGAGGCTGTGACCTTGCACTCCCCAGGATCAAGAGCACAGGGCACAATGCCCCCTCCAGAACCAGTGGGTAAGACACCCACCAACCCCAGCCCCCAGATCAAGAGCACAGGGCACAATTCCCCCTCCAGAACAAGTGGGCAAGTCAACCACTTGAGAGACTGTGGCCTTGCACTTCCCAGGACCAAGCACAGGGCATATTGCCGCCTCCCGAGCAAGTGGGCAAGTCACCCACTTGAGAGACTGTGGCCTTGCTCTCCCCAGGACCAAGCACAGGGCATGTTGACCCCTCCAGAGCATGTGGGCAAGTCACCCACTTGAGAGACTGTATCCTTACACTCCCCAGGATCAAGCACAGGGCATGTTGCCCCCTCCAGAACGAGTGGTGTTGTTCCATCTCCCGGGTAAGGTGCCCCACCCCTATCCCCCATCCGTCTGAGGTCCCTGCCTATTTACCAACTGATGCCCCTGCAGTGTTCTCTCCGTGTTGATGCAGGTGACAAGTGGGGCCTTGGACTTTGCCCTGTGGTCATGTGTCCCATGCAAACTGAGGACTGGGCAGTGTCCCTTGAACCGTAAAATTGCAAATATCTTTGAAATTGGCTAAGTTATTTTTATACTGTGTCAATCTTATTAATCTCACTTTAGTAAATTCATTTTGTCCTTGCATTATTCAGCCGATTTAAGGGGATCAACTTGTTTTCTTGTGCATCTGGTTGTGTGTATGGTGTTGGGGTGTGTGTGTGTGTCACTCTCTTTTTTTCACCCCCTCCCTTGTGTGCTAGGCATCTGTACTCACTGTTGTCGTCTTCGCCGTCGTTGGTGTTCGTGGTGGAGCAGGACATAGAAAATCATGGGGAAGAGATGCAGGTCAGGCTCTATGGTGGCGTGGATCTTCCCTGTGTCTCCAATGGTGAGTCCTTTCACTTCTGAGGTCTGTTTCTGCCAGGCTTTTGATGTCGTTGGTACCGCCCCGGAAAAGGTGGTGGTTTCCAGGGTCTTAATGTGGTGAGCCTGAACATTGACTTCGGTGTGGTAAAGTGGCTGTCTATCTGAGATCTTTCCGCCATGGTCATTATTTGGCGGTAGTTACTGCCAGCCTGTTGGTGGTATTACCTCCACTTTTGCACCAACCGCCAGGGTTGTAATGAGGGCCTTAATCTCCCCTTGCTACTAAAAGTGAATGTGTTCTTGTGAAATGCAACTGGTGCACATGTAAAGCCCTGTAATACCTTTGTATTAAGTTTGTGATATATAAAACTGCAAATAAAAAAAAAGCGCTTCAATACCTTCGTGTTTGCAAGTTTGTGCTACATAAAACTGCAAAAAAATAAATAAGTAAAAAAATCCCCCACAGACAAGGCAAAGAAACAGCAAAGTGCCTGAAACCAATGAAGATGAAGAAACAACATATCGCCATGAAAGAAGCGGCGAGGCAAAAGAAAAAATAGTGCGCCAAATGCCCAATCGCGCAATAATCCATGTAACAGGGTCAGACTCCAAGGTGGTAACAAAACAGCATCAAGACGGGACAAACATAAAGCATTTACCACCAACATCAAGGGATTTTTTTAAACGCAGGCCCAGGAACAAATGAAAGTGATGGGCATGGGATGGGCATGGTTAAGGCCCACAGAAGAGATTACAGCATGTCAAGAAGGGCAGCACTTGTGCTCTTCTATGCTCGATCTAAAAGTTACCATACAATGCCTGCATTAAAACAACTGGCTTTCTGCTGAGATGTGAAAAACTGTCAAGACTGCTTGTACATTTCTAAGTTGTACATTCAGTGTTCACCAGTTACCTAAAAGAAAAATACACACCTCTGGAGGCTTGAAATCTTCTCCTGAAAAAAATGAAAACTGCCAAACAAGCCTTCAAATGTCTTGCACCCAAACTCAGGTATTAAATCCCTTTAGGACATAAGCACTATGCTCAATCTTGGGACATTCTACAAAAATCCCAAAACTAACATGTTCAACATTTACCTTTCATTACCTGCATCTTACAACTTCAGAGTTAATGATAAAGTGATTTCTTTGTAAATCATAAGATGATGTTCTGTATCAAACTTGTTTTAGGTAAAGCACACTGTTGCAGTGCTGACTAGGGCACTATACAAAGCCAGAAATGAATACATAAATACTAAATAGTGGTGAAAATAGGGTAAATTAGAAGAAATGTGCAAAGTGTTTATGCAGCACTTCAAACAGTAATAAAGTGAAAACACAACACAAGAAGAGTAGAGTGAAATCTAATACATTATTTGATGCAAACACAGAAATCCAACCAGTAGAACCAGAGATGTGCAATGTTAAAAGTTTCAGGCAAGTAAAGCACCTAAAAGCACAAAGTGCCACTCGTATCTGGTCGTTAAAGACTGGATGAAAGTCACAATTTTAGGCTAACCGCTATAGAGCATGGGCCAGATAGAGGAATGAAGTTAGTTGCTCTGAAAGAGTTACCTTCAAAGTTCAGAGTGAAGAGTTCCTTTTGCAGTGAATGGAGATTCGAGGAGAAGGGAGAGCACAGTGGAAGGTTGTCCCTGTTAGGTGACACGGACAGTAGTTGAAGGAACTTCACCTTGGCAGTCATTGTGAGCTGTCTATGCTGTAAGGTCTCACACAGCCAGGCATCGGTAGCAGTCACTGTGGCATGAAGAGTAGGGTTCACCAAAACTTCATGCTGACAGGCAATAGGTGGTAAGATCTTGTGATGAACAGGCCTATTCATGGTTGCGCAAAATTTAAGAATTTCTCCTTTTCTTTTAATGTGCTCATTGATGCTACTTCTAAGCCCCAGGACCTGAGGTGCACCTTGGGGATCAGGAACTCACTCCATTAGAGGCCAGCAGGGCTCAGGCAAGTCCGATTGCAGGATCAGTTGCAGGTCCAGGCAGCAGGTCATCTGGGCTGTTTAAAGGAGGCTCTGGAGCTTGCTATGTCCTTGTTGCTTAGGACAGGGTGTCAGACAGTTGACTCTTGGGCCTATTTGAGCCTGGGATGAATGGTGTAGGTTGAATCACACTTATCAGCAAGCAGAGCAGCAGCTATGTAACAGGTCAATTAGAGTGGCAGCCCTTCTTGCAGCAAAGCAGTAGTCCTTCTTCTTTGGTACCCACAGGTCCAGGAGTGTACTCAAGAGTTGGGTCTGGGGGTCCATTATTTATACCTGGTGCCCAATATGAAGTAGGAGAAGGTTCTGGAGGTTTCCACCACCAGAGGAATCTGGAATTTCCTGCTTCTTGCTTCTCTGCTCTGGCTCTAGCTTGTATGGGTTCACAAAAGATGAGTGTCTTTGTGATGTGCAAGTGTGGTGGTGGGCTGGAGCTTCACATGGGCAGTCTCCCCCGGGCTGTTGATGCTGCTGTGTGAAGAGACACTGATTTTTTTTCTGGGATGCATGGTCTCGCTGTGTACACACCCACTTGCAGCTGTGAAGAACCCAAATGTTTGATTTAGTAGCCCGTAGGCCACACCAAGGATCCAGGACCTGAGAGACACCACTTGAGGGTCCATTGCTGCAGCAGGGTCCAGCAGCTGGATGGGGGGCCTTTTATGTCAACGAGGCTCAGATCAGGAGGCCAGCAGACTAGCCCTTGGAGTCACTCTAGGGTCCTAGGATCAGGATGAAGTTGCAGGTCTAGTTTGCCTTCCCCAGGCAAGAGGGTTGCATGCAGCAGCTTAGTAAAGAAGGGCAGTAGTTCCTTTAGACCAGTAGTCCAGCAGAGTGGCGGTCCTTGGGCAGCACAGCATCCTGTTTCTTCTTCCGGTTGAGTATCCACAAGTCCAGAAGTGTACTGAAGTGGTGGTGTCAGAAGTCCAGAATATATACACAGTAGTGCCTTTGAAATTGTGAGGAGCTTCTAGAGCTAGGCCTTTGAAGTCCATGCCATTGATGGCCCATCCAGTCACATATAATTTATCCATTGTGTGTGTGTGTCTGTCTAGGAGGAATATACAAAGCCCAACTGTGAGCTACACTGAGTCATGTGTCCCAGCGACAACCTGCGGGCATCAAATGGCTAAGGCAAGAAAATGCCAACTTCCTAAAAGTAACTTTTTAAGAGTTACAATTTAAAATCTGACTTCACCATAAATTAGGATTTTAAATTGTGATTCCAGAGGCACTAAACATGAACTGGTTATCTCTTCTCATTTGAAATTACACTTATAAGAGTTAGTATGGCAATGCCAATGTTGTATAAGAGAGATGGCCTTGCAGTCGTGAAATATGAATTTCAGAGTTTTTCACTACCAGGACATGTAAAAGTGAAAAGTATAAGTCCATCTTTTTAAAAACACTGCACCTTGCCCTATGGGTTCTTAGGGCTTACCCTAGCGGGGACTTATATGAATTAAAAAGGAATGTTTAGGCTTGGCAAAAGGTTTATTTTTCCAGGTCAAAATTTAAGACTGCACACTCATGTTGCAATGGCAAGCCTGAGACAATGTTTAAAAGGGCCACTTAGGTGGGTGGCATAATCAGTACTTTAGGCCCACTAGTTGCATTTAATTTACAGACTGTAGTATCACTTTATTAGAGAATTACAACTAAATTAAATGTGCCAATTGAGTTTAAGCCAATCTTGCTATGGTTAAATGAGAGAATGTATGCACTTAGTTAGCAGTGGTAAGTTCATTGAGTCCTATGGCCACAAAAACAAGATCAGCGAAAAAATAAAGGGAGAAGCAAGGCAAAAGGTGTTGGGGGAAGGCAAATCTAGTGCTGAAACGTTTAACAAATAACAATTCAAAGAACCAAAACTGAACACTCATTATTAGACATTTGTAATTATTAGATGCCTATGTTTAAGTCAATTAATATGTTTGAAAAATGGTGAGTCTAATTAAAATAACCAGTGTTAGGAAACCATCAAACCCCAGCACCTGATTTAGACCTTTGTGGTTGGAATGATGTACATTCAATGTGGTAGAAGAAACATCTCCCTCACACCAGTGGCAGGAAACCCACCGCATGTAAAGTCTGAAGTCTTATTGGTGACTGTTTTGGTTTTATTCTGTATGACAGAAACACAGAGTGAAAATCTTGAGAAAAATACTATGGCTCATCTCGAAGACTAGCACTTGGGGCCATATTTATACTTTTTGACGCAAAACTGCGCCGGCGCAGTTTTGCGTCAAAAATATTACCGCCGGCTAACGCCATTTTGGTGCGCCGTGCGGGCGTCATATTTATACTTTGACGCACGGCGGCGCAAACAACAGGTGGGAGTCATTATTTTTGACGCACACCGCGGCGTCAAGTCGTAAAGGAAAACGACGTTAACGCGGCGGAAATGACTGTGGGTCGATTTACGACACCGCAAACCGGATATGCGCCTTTTTTTTGACGCAATAGCATCAAAAACCCCAGTAAACACAGCCATTTCACCAGAGGAGAGCCAAAATGGATCCCAGATGCCACTACAGACCCCAGGAAGATGACAGCAGACTAGGAACCAGCCAGGAGGACCCACACAAGAACCAGGACACTTTTAAGAAGAAAAGAAAGTGTCCCTTCAGTGCAGAGGAGCAGGAAATCCTTGTTAAAGAGGTGACGAACACCAGCACCAACTGTTTGTCACATCAAAGTTGCCAATCAGTAGGAGAGAGGCTATATGGCAACAAATTGTCGACAAGATTAAAAGTGTGGCTGAAGTACGCAGAACTGTCATCGAGTGCAAGAAACGCTGGCATGACTGCAAACGCAGGACCAAGGAAAAGATGTCCAGGAACAGGAAGGCAGCACTGCAGACTGGAGGTGGGAGTCCAGCACACCAGGAGGCCCTGGACCACATGGAGGAGATGGTCGCAGCCGTCATCCCTGAGGAGATCGTCACAGGGATTTAAGGACAGGACAGCGCAGACTACCAGGAGACAACGCACATGCAGGGTAAGTTGCATGGGGATTTAAAATGCACTAATGTTAACTGCAAGCAGGGGGGATACGACCACAAAATGCATGGAAGTCAACATATACATGGAGTGGCATGGGTAAAGGGGCATGGCATTGGGGCATGGCCTGCACAGACAGAAGCTGGGGCACACCATTACACTACACCAACAACAGTCCCATGGGGGCATGCTGTCATGCCAACGATGGAGCAAAGGGAAAGCCACGACAGGAGGAAAGGCCACTACGTCAAACTTACATCCTGGCACTCGTCAGCCAACATACCTCCTACATTAACTAGGGCCCTATTAGCAATCCTCTAGCCAAACCGACAACTGCAATGTAACTGCGACAACAGTTACCACTACCACCTCTGATCTGTGTGCAGCTCAAGTAGCCAATGGCAGTAACCTCCCCATGGATCATACACACCTAAATTAGGGGGTGAGGATGACATCTGCAACAATCCCCTGAAACAAGACAAAGGCCCCAGTACACTCAAATTTCAATGCCCATAGTTGTCACAAACATCAGCCAAAGTAAACAACAATAGGAGCGAAACAGCACTAAGGACACACCCATGCTGCATATGTCAGGGTCCATCCTGTGCCTGGGTAACAAGGCAACATCCCAAATGTCATACTGCTCAGACAACAGCATTGAGGAGGGGATACATGTAACTGGTCACTGAAATACACCTGCACAGTCAGAGGACGAAATAGGACACTGATATGACTAACAGGGCAATCCAATGTAACACACATTACCCAACATCAGCAGGACCCATTAACAAAGTCAACATCCATATCAGATCATAACATTGCCATGCATAGGATATGCCACATGTCAATTACATTTAAGTCGATGTGAACGATCAGGGATTGGGGCAGGTCCAGATTGTTAAGTGTGCTGCCAGGGCCATCAGAACACCCACAGCCAGTGAAAGGTCTCACCATAAGAATGGATATACATGGAGGGTCGAGTAGGACAAGAAGGTGGCAATTCTCTATTTGGAATAAACCAACACCTAGAGGCGATGAGGTTAACAAGTCTGATAAGTCAATAACATACATGTGACAAACAGGTGGGCCATAGGCCTGAAACAATGCCCATCTGAAGGACTGCAGATATTAATACAAAACAAGATCACAAAGTGAATTCATCAAAAGGCAGGCACGTCACATCAAAATTGTCACAACACAGACACACTAATTGTACCCTGTTTCATTGCAGAGGAAGATGGATCTCCTGCCGATATGCCTGTCCCAGATTTCCCTGATGACATGGATGACGAGCTGATAAACATTCCCCAGGAGACTGTCCAAAAGGTCCTTGAAACCCTCCAGACCCCACCTTCTGTCACAAGGAGGAGCACAGAACAAGCAGCCATCGCAGAGGAACCACCCACCACCCCAATTGTAAGACCTGCCAGCTCCAATACAGCTGAGGACTCAGACGACACTGGCACCAGCTTTGAGAGAACTGTAGTTGGAGTACAGCGAGAGCTGGCCAAGGAGGTGCGGTGGGGATGCAAAATATGGCAGCCAGCCTTGAGGGGGTGCGTTCGTGCATGATGTCATTTGCAGATAAGGCAGCTGCTATGCAAGCCCTAACATCTATCTTGCAGGAACTGCAGAAAACCCAGAAGGAAATCAGCACAGCTGTAATACAGTTGAACCAACACCTACAACAGCAATCCTGCCAACACGTGCACAAATGCAACATTGAACCCCTCAGGTCTGACCTGGCTGCGTACCATCATGATGTGGCTGCTATTCTCAAGAACCAGCAGGCCCTCCTTGCAGCAGTACTGCCCTTAAGACCTTCACAGGGAGCAGCGACTGGGATGTCTGACTCCACGTCTTCTAACACTGAGGTGTGTGTTGCCCCTTCACAACCAACAACAACAAGGACAAAGCAGGCAACACACACATCAGAAGAAGAAGACATGGAACAGATCACATTCACAAGGAAAAGTACCCGGAAGCACTAGTCCCTGCCACATGGCCAACTATTACCAAAGTCCTGCGTTTTGAAACATGACAGTCTTACAACAACTGTACCCAAGCACTGTTCTGCTAACCACTGTATATCTTGTCACCCAGCCCAGTGATTGTCTCTCTCCTACTCAATGGCTAAGTCTGTCCCTCTACACTGTCTGAAACAGCAACCCCAGCATGACAAAAGCATTTTGGTAAACCCTTGTGTTGGATCACAATGGAAGATATCACTATAATGGACTCACAATCATGGACAATGTACATATAGCACTACAGCACTTTTCAATAAATAGCACTTACACAACAAATCTGTCTCTGGGTAATGTGACATATCAACTGTGCAGTAGATAACTGAAATGTGCCTACAGTCTGCTATTGGCCTTCAAAGGAGATATGTACATGATATATGTCGTTAAGAGTGTGTGTGTATGTGACCATTGTATGTTAGGCATCACATAAGCTCTGGGATGTTCAGTGTCCTACTCAATATCTCAGCAATGCTCCCTGAGGCAACACTCTTATTCTGATAAGTAGAGATGAAGGTGTGTAAAAAGGAATAGCCAGACCATGATATGGTGATTATAATAGGTGTTTATTTAAATTTGTTAACTAAAGTGGTGAAGGTGATCATATTCAGAAGAAATTATTTACAATCTGTTGCCGCCTGCGTATACCAGCAGCTGTGTTCTGTAGTTCCCCCTCCTGTTGTAGGCCAGCATCCTCCTCTTCCTCCTCTTCAGGCATGTGTGGCTCTGGTTCCAGGAGGGGAATGTTTCTTCTGATGCAAATGTTGTGCAATATTGCACATGTGAGGATGATCCTACAGACCATCTCGGGGGAATATAGGAGGCTACCACCAGTGATGTCGAGGCAGTGGAACCTTGACTTGAGGATGCAGAAGGTCCGCTCGACAATGCTGCGTGTCCTCCTATGGGCCTCGTTGTATGCACGCTCTGCAGCTGTTCTCGGGTTGCCAAATGGTGTCATAATCCATGGCTGGATGCCATACCCCTGATCAGCTGCAAGAGAAAATGAATGGGATCATGTTGATGTAGCTGGCACTATTGACAAGACCTTTCATGGCAGTAGTTGTCTTGTGCTGTCTGTGACTCTTTTGTGTACTAATGTGACATCCTATGCTTGTAGGCTGTACCATCTGCATTGTGTTGTTTCCTTGGCTGAACGAGTGTTTGTCTGCTAACCGTTTGTCAGCAGTATGTTTTGGGATTTGCAGTACAGTGTGCCCTCCCTAGCATTGTGATTTGTGATACAGGTGTCCGTGTGTCTTCACTGGGGGTGAGATGATAGTTCCATGCACAGTTAAAATTGAAAGTGTTGTTAACACGTTCATTTCAAAGTACCCTGGACATCCCATACCTTTAGACTTATGCAATGTATTAATGTAAAGGTCATTGGGACACTTCCAATTTGCAAGGTGACATTTCAGCAACCACACTCATTGACGTCTTCACATTAGGCTGTACAGTAAATTCCGATGTGTGACAGGTTCAATGGTGACTTTAGAAACATGGTTAGTGAAGTCACGACCTCAGTGTGTTCCTGTTGACATGTTGCTGTTGTGGTGTATGTTTTGTGTGTCCTAGAGGGTTGCTGTGTAGTGAGTATATAAGTAGGTTTTTGTACTTACCAACAAGTAGTCCATTGCCATACCGTCCATCCTGGAAGTGTTAATTGATGGTGCAGTGACAGAAGATGAAGGAGTCATGTACACTCCCAGGATATTTAGCCAGGATGTTGGTGATCAATCCCTGGTGATCGACAATGGCCTGCACGTTGATGGAATGTGTGTGCTTCCTGTTGCGGTAGAGGTGTTCAGTTGCAGCAGGTGGCACAAGGCGTACATGTGTGCAGTCGATTGCACCAAGGACGTGTGGGAAGCCACTGATTGCGTAGAACCCCTGTTTAGTTTCCTGCTGCTTCTGCAGTGTGTTAGGGAAGCAGTTGTGGCGGGGTGTCAGTCGAATGATGGCGTCCAGTACTTTGGACAAAAAGGCAGAGAATGATGGTTGTGATATTCCGCAAACCACGGCACCAGTTGTTTGTAAAGAGCCACTTGCCAGCATGTGAAGTACGGCAAGCAGCTTTGTTTCCGTTGGGATGGTGCGGGGTGTCACCAAAGTGGGGGCCAACTGCTGTTCAATGTTTCGCAGCAGCTGCTGAATGGCCTGCCAGTTCAACCGGTACCTCTGTATGATGTTGTGTTCCCTGAGGCCCTGAAGGGTTGTTCTTGGCCGGAATATCCTCTCCTGCCTTCTGCGCTGCCTTTGGGGTCCCTGCTGGTGTTGTTGTAGCTGCTGTTGTTGCTGCTGGGCTCTGCGTCTGCGTGCACGCTGGATTAGAATCACCTTCATGGCTTCCTGTTGCAGCTCTGCTGCTCTGCTGTTTGTTCTGTGTGTTCTGATTAAATACAGGTGTGTTTGCCCCATTTTAATGCCTGCCCTGACCCAGGCATTAATTTTTTATGCAAATCGGGCTGTGCGTCATTTTCTGGCTCCGCCTCCCGGCCGTGCGTCATTTTTGACCGAAAGCATAAATACGACGCACGTCCGTTTAAGCCATTTTTTGACGGGAACGCCTACCTTGCATATCATTAACGCAAGGCGGGTTGCCGCATCCAAAAAATGACGCACACGGTGGAATTTTGTCATCCGTGGGCTCGGGCGTCAAAGTTTAAATACGGGGCAACGTTTGCGCTGATTGTGCGTCAAAATTTTTGACGCACAATCGGCGCAGACGGAGTATAAATATGCCCCTTAATTTCAGACTCTACCCGTTGCGGGTTTGCTCCAACTGCAAGTTTGACCCCTTTCCACCTCGCATCACTTTCCTCTGCATTTGGCAACAGGTGGGAGTAACAAAGACGAGGTAGTTGTGAGATTTCTCTTCTCAAGGAGATGCCTACTTCAGCCCTCTTATACCTCCTACTGGTCAATACACATTTTGATGACCAGTGAACTCATTGGGTTTCATTTAAATTTGAAGGGATGGGACCACTTACTGATTTATGTAGGCAATACAGCAAGTTTGCCTCATACACCTATCGGATTTCAGAGAAAGCTTCATTTTCTCAAGTGATATAGTAATAATATAATCTCATTAATTGTCTCAAAATCAAAAGTTGTGATATTTGCAAGCACTTTAATATTATTCAAGTGGAACAGTATTCTAACCAGCATGTGTATGAAAACTGTGTGTGTGATGGCTGTTTAAACTAGGGTACGCAGCTGGACACAATGCCGGGTTGTAAGAGCTAAGGGAGTGACAGGAGCTATTTCTAGGAGTAATATTAATTTCAGAAGGTTCAGGGTTTTGCCACATTTCACATCCTGAAGGCTATAGATTCTGCCTGAGTTATAGAGTTACATCCTGGTACTTGAATCTGCTTGATGAGGCCAGACTCCTAGTTAAACAAGGTAAAGTCAACACGATATTATCTGGGGTGAACAGCAATTTGAGAGGTGCGACCCCTACTACGTCAATAAACCCACCCCGATTAGGTCAAAATATGGTTCTGAGAGAATCTCTTCTCCACACTGGTAGTTAGGGTACAAGCAGCATAAAATCCCCAGAGGAATGAGTGCTAAGTTCATGAAGTACCAGCAATTGAAAACAAGATAACACAACACAATACAATTCACAAATAAATGTAGAAAATGAGCAAAAGAAAACTTAGATCATCAAAATAAATTAAGGAGAACAAATGATATTCATTTTTGAAGTTTTAAGTTAAAACCCACCTTGACAATTCAAGAACTTCAGACAAACACCAGTTTGCAATAGACAAGATCTAGGCACAATTTCTGACTGACCGTGATGGAGCAGAGGGTGAATACACCAATCAGTTGTCCTAGTCAAAGATTTTACCTTGAGTCTCCAACTGCTAGCAAACTGTCTTTTGGTCAGTGCTGCAGCCTCCTGTTCCCCAGGACAGGCTTCTGGCCCCCATTTATTTCTCCAGCCAAATCTCCTTAGTCAACTGGGCCCTCCTGCATTCAGGAATCCTTCTCCTTTTTGTGTCCTTGTAGCAAATAAACAGGTGGCCAACCACTTGATACATGGAGAGTAGTTCCATTGCTTGAGTGACACTGACAGTGGAATTCAGGAATCTTAAACCCCTTGTGTAAGTTCCCTTCTCTCAGCAGGAGTTAGAAGTCATAAGACGGAATTCTTCATCGAACAGGGCCTTTTCTTCAGATGGAGGAATGTTCTGAGGTGGTTGTGGTGGAAGTGCCAGAATTATACTGTGCATTAGCGAGGGATTGGAGAAATTCTACTACTCAATCCTAATTATCTTCTTGCAGTCCCTCCATCTCCTTTTGCAGCACTTCCTTTTTCCATTACCCAGGAGGCCATGTTTCAAGATGGTGAAACCAAGCTGCCACCAGTCATGCCTTTCGCCAGCTCCTAAGCCACTCTTTCGATTAAGTAAGGTCTTCTCCTATGCAACAATGACAACATTGATGTTCCCACCTACTGTGACTGGAGCATAAATCTGGTGGCATAATTTCCAGTAATCTGTCTTTGGCCTCCTGCTCAAAGGTTCAGATTCTGACATGTCCACTCAGCCTTTCTTCATGTTGATGATGATAAAATGAATACCATTGAGTTGGGTACTACCAAGCATAACTCTTTCAAGATCAGGATGACCTATGCGGTGCTTAACAAATATGTCTGTTATTGATTGTTTTAATATTGTAAAATGCATATTTTCCTATTATTAAACACGGATTGACATGTACACTGGTCTTCACATAATATTAGGCACCGCTCCAGCAACTCCCATTTTCAAGTTTTAGTAGTTCAGCTAGGGGCTGCAGTTTCCCTTCAAGTCTATTAGAGTTTGGTAAGATTCTGCCCTTTCTAGACAAGAGGAAAACTAGCACTGTTTCTGCATTTAAGAAATGTTTTGGGAGTGGTTAGCCAGCCAGAATTACTACCATAATATCAAAGTCTTCTGTCATTCCTTTCTAGTAGTTCTGGTACCCCAGGAACAGTTCAGGACAATAAACAGCGCTTCAACCTAACGGCCTGTCAGTGGGAACTTGAAGATACCCTCCACACTTTAATCTCCCTCACCTTGGTCACCACCGTTTAAAAAGCAATCACAACTCAGAATGGCTACCCTACTGTAAAATGACCAAGGTCAAAATATCAGAAAGAGTTTCATGTTCTTTTTGTGATCTAATAGTTTCAGATTAGCTTTAATGCCCTTGTGTGGAATTGTAGTTCTACCTCTGTTGATCTGAAGTTGTATGAGTTTTCTATGTTTTTTTTTAGTAAGAGGGGAAATCGGTGAGCATCACTTCTGTATTTCAGACTTCAGTACCTATGTAATAATTTCTCTTGTATTACCATGGTACATATAAGCACCCTAAAGAACAAAACACGTCTCAACCAGTGAAAAATATATCTGCCAAGGCAGCAATTGTCTGATATACACTGACTGACTTTGCAGAACTGTGCTTAACCTTCGTGGATGATTTAGTCATGCTGTATGCCATGCTACCTAGGTAAGATTTCGAATGTACCCAGAAGTACCTGGCAGGAAGCTGGAGATAAAATAAGGAAGAAGCAACAATATTAAGCATTTTTCACAACTGAATCCCCAAATAGGCGGGGACATAAACACAATGTGCTACTGTTTATGCACAAAAAGCAGACACCTCTAGTTTTAAAAAGAAGTGTTTAATCCACTCAAAAATACTTGAAACGATTAGCTCGAAATTCTCATTCACGTAGTATGCTTAAGCAAACTGCTCCCCAAAAGACCCGTGGATTCATTGTTTCGTCTACGAATCAAATATGCAAGCCACATGTCTTGTGAGGATTTCATGAACTGATCGAAAATACTGTCTACGAAGTGAAACATGGGGTTACATAGATAGGGACCCTCCTTTCTCCACATCATTAAAACCCCTAACGTGTAGACCCACATGGTGTGTGATCTCTGAAAGTAAATGGAAATTCTTGAAGACTGGAGGAAGGAGGAGAAAGATGAACTACTGGGTCTTGCTCAGGGGCGTAACGAAACCCAAACTCCTCTCTGTAAAGGACATGGGGCGCCACCCCAAGCCCCTAATCGGACTCAGGAGCGATCAGGCCAAGTTACTGTGCTGATTGTGCCCCTTAGAGCTCGGGGACAACCTCCCCTCCACCCCCCCCCGCCCCGCACCGCTGCGGGGGCTAATTTTGCGCTACTCCTCTTGTTCTGCTGACAAAAGCCCTGATTTCTGCAAACCTGCAAAAACAAAACCATATAGATTATTTTGCAAGGGATTGGGCTCATATCCTCCTGAAGGCCCTGTCATGTTGTCCGCTGCCGAAAGGGAGACCAGGATTCCAGTATATTAGTTTGATATTTTAAGGCTCAGTCTTGCCTACAAAGGTATCTATCAATAGAAACGAAAGTGTAATGTATAGAGACAACGGTATGGTGTCAAGCGTAGAGCCATAAGAGCACAATCCTTACATACAGTTTATAAAATAAGTAAGGGGCCTTGATAAGATAGAGGGGCAGCTACAGCTACAGCGAGATGCCTGAATTTAAGGCAAATCAATAATAGATTGTTGGAGTTAATTATAAATTACCTTGTGGGAGGCGGCGAAGCTAACAATATGTTTTAAGGTGGGAAGGGCTAATGTGGGTGCTTGTTTCCTGGGCGTGGACTTATCCTCATAAACGAAAGGATGTAACGAGGAAAGCATGTTAAGTGCTAAGAAACGTAGAAAAATCAGAGGGACATTTCTATTGCTATCATAACAGCAGCAGTGCTAATATTTTGTATTTTCTGAATAGGTGTGTAAGTTATGTTTTATTGAAGTTGATTAGTAATGTTCACTTACTGGAGGAATCCCTTTCTCTGAAAGTTTCACTCCCAATTCCTCCTGTGACAATCAATAGATCTGCACCACAGTCTCTGTGTTATAGTGATGTATTGTGGACGTAAGTTTAAATCAATCTTTTCTCACATCAGATACTTTTGTAAATCTCTAAATTCAATAGCATAATTAATTTCAAATTTGGGAAGCAAATGATTTACTGTTCACACACTCTGTCTGATTAAATAATTTTGTCTACCTAATTAGATCGTTGATAATTAAAAAAACAATGTATAAAAAAACCGCAACGCACAAGACAGTGTTAAATAAAGCAATATACGCATATACTTTAGTATTACCCTTTCCTCTTGCGGCTTGGGTGTAGGAAGACCTGTAGCTTTGTGTAAAGAGCGTTATCGGGGTCCCAACAATTGCTGAGTTTAGCCTGGCAAAAAAAATATATATATGGCATTTAATCTATGTAAAATATTCATATACACTGCACAGGAACGTATAATAAATGTTTCAAAAAACATGCAATATCCCTTCTTGCAAATGCAACAAGATGTACCTTTTTTGTAAAATGTTGCATTTAAGATGCGGAGATCACCCAATGGTTTTCCAGAATGTGTATTAATTAAGAGCAAAGCACAGTTTTGTTTCTTTTGTAAACCACTATTTATCTCGTGGGAACACCGTGTTTGTTTTAGTTCTCTTGAACTAACAGTTTACAAGACTGTTTGTCACATTAAAGGTTTAAGATAGGGTATATGTGTGAATTTTAAGAGCAGAACGCAAGTGAAAGAAAGCCACAAGGGTTAACATGCTATTCAAACAAAAAAGAATGCCAAAGACTAGTAACTCACCTTTGGGTGGCACAGGCCAACGCCCCGGGGTTAAATATTGCCAGATGTACTAGAGGGATGTAAAATCAGTATTCACAATGCAATGCATCAAGAACTTCAGTATGAAAGTCCCACATTTTGACGAAGTATCCACCCTGGTATTGCTGGGGGCATTGTTCAGGCCATGGAGACCTTACGAGGTGTACCGTAAAGGTTACTTCAGAAAATTTGAAATTACCAGAGGTTAGGTAACGCTACACCTGATTCTCTCTCTAGTTCACCATTTTTGCAAGTTTTTTGTCATGTCCAGGTTTATCATACTTTGAACATTATATGGTACACGCCTATCCTCTCCTTGCGCTGTCCCACAATGTGCTGTGCATTGCTAATAGAGGCACCCTTGTGCCATGGTGCTAGTGTTAATATTGAAAAAGTCAATGTCGATGTGCACAATGATATATATATCCATGTATAAAAACAAAATTGCATCACTTTTATCAAATTCACCCATTATGAACTCTCCATCAACCTGACTCATAAATACATTGTCAGGCATTCTCTGAGACCTAGGTCTGAGGTAACTGATTGACAGATCGTTGGTGGAATGGCACATAGCTGGCAGACAATTGTGTGAACAGGAAAATCAGATCAATCCCACAGATGGGCGCAGATGGGCACAATGACACCACAATGGTCCAAGGAAATTGGCCCCAGTAAAGCACACATGGCCGGAGGGATGCACACGTTCCCAAAACACCATAAAGTCAGAATCCACTTGAAGCTAGGAACAATCGGCCAATCAGAAGATGACACATAGTAACACACAGTCATCACACGACCCTCATGCCGGACATATGGACACATTACCCACTGGCCCTCTATGTGTCCATGCAATGTGAAGGTCACCTGCATTTGTATCAGGGACCTTATTTACGATTCCAAGACAACGGTCCACATTCTTTACCTAAAAGGGAATGCTGAAATTGTTTTTTTATGATGCTTTGAGAAAATTAAAAAAACACCACTTAGATTGTACTTTGAGACAGTCCTCAGACCCCGTTTCTGTAACTGTTCTCTCGGCCATAGTGTTTAACTAAACCAACTGTTCTTGTTTTGCCAAAAGCCTCTTGTCCTTTTGTTTGTCAAGGTAAATTCCCATCCTAGCAACTTTTGGTGAGCCAGCCAGGAGACGATTGGTACCCTGGACCCGACCGCAGCCAAAGGAAGGGGACCCTGCCCGAACAGATTCACATTTGCACAACAAGGAAGATGAGTGGACACCACAATTTATTGAAAGTTCTGCTGAATCCGCGGGCGGAGGTCTGTCCTGAAGCTGCTGTCAGAGGGTAAGAGCATACATCAGAGCCTTAGTCCAGCATTTGGCTTATGGCAAACTAGGAAGAAGCATAAAAAATTAACCTGAGCTCCCTTCCACTGACAGAAATATGGCATGAAACCTATTTTATATGTCCAAACTGAGTAGTCACAAGGCGGCCTCGGAGGTGTTCCCGCAGCGGTCACCCTTTTTTGATTGTCAGCATGCTAAGAAAGGTGAATGTTGTTTGTCGCTTGGTTCGCTGGGCACAACACAGATGGTATGCATGGGCATAACTAGAGGAGAGGCTTTTGGTTGGGCCTCATCAAAGCCTCATAAGATCATCAACGTAGGAGAGTGGCTGACCAGGAAATAAGAGTCGAAGATACTTAGACGCAGGAGAACCAAGATGGCACTTTGGGTGCACACGAGGGGAGCAGTGACAATGACGTCTGCAGTTTCTCCCAAACATGCAGGTCAGACAAACCGACCACAAGGGGGATAGTGCCCAGAGAGGAAGGCAAGATCTTTGCCCAGCCATTGTGTCACCTGCTAGCCTGCTGGACTGTGGTAACATTCCAGTACAACAGATCATGACCAGAGGAGGGATCCTTCGAAACAGAGGACATGACTGTTGTGGAAGATTGCATCCAGCTCAGAGAGTGAGATCCCAAGTGGAACATCCCCTACATGCAGGATTGTGCATGAAGATGGGATCACTTGTTAGGGAGAAACACATGGAGCTCCCCAAAGCCAAAATATACCCGCTACTGAATAAGGGCACGTCAGGGACCATCTATGTGCCATGGGTTCAGGTGGATGATGTAGGAGGCTGGCCTGGCTTATAGTGGGTACCTGATGGTACTTACACCTTGTGCCAGGTCCAGTTATCCCTTATTATTAGATTAGTAGTGTTCTAGCAGCTTAGGCGGATAGAGGTAGCTATATCAGAGCAGCTTAGGCTGAACTAGGAGACATGCAAAGCTCCTACTATATCACTTATATCATATAGCACTATATCATAAGAAACACAATACTCAAAGTTACTAAAAATAAAGGTACTTTATTTTAGTGACAATATGTCAAAAGCATCTCAGAGGATATACTCCCTTAGGAGGTAAGTAAAATACACAAAATATAAACACAATCCAAAATCAGGTAAGTAAACAGTTAGAAAAGTAGTGCAAACACTGTAGAATACAATAGGATGCAATAGGACACAATAGGCGTAGGGGCAACACAAACCATATACACCAAAAGTGGAATGCGAACCACAAATGGACCCCAGGCCTAGTGTAGTGTGTAGAGGGTCGCTGGCAGTGTAAGAGAACACTAAGGGTGTCCAAGATACCCCACCCCAAGACCCTGAAAAGTAGGAGTAAAGTTACCCTGCTACCCCAGAAACACACTAAAGTCGTGATAGGGAATTCTGCAAAGGCAACAACTGACTGCAAAGCACTGAAGACAGATTCCTGGACCTGAGGACCTGTAAAGGAAGGGGACCAAGTCCAAGAGTCACAAAAGTGTCCAGGGGGGCAGGAGCCCACTAAACCCCAGATGAAGGTGGAAAAGGGCTGCCTCCGGGTGGAAGAAGCTGAAGATTCTGCAACAACGGAAGATGCCAGGAACTTCTCCTTTGCACAAAAGATGTCCCACGGCGTGCTGAAGGATGCAGAGTTGTTTACATGCAGAAAGACTTCAAACAAGCCTTGCTAGCTGTAAGAGTCACAGTTAAAGAAAATGGGTGCTGCCCAGGCCCAGGAAGGACCAGGAGGTCGCCCCTTGGAGGAGGAGACAGAGGGGGCGCTCAGCAACACAGAGAGCCCATGTAGAAGCATGCAGCCCCCGCAAAAGCACTTGAACAGGCGTTCAAGAAATCTGAGCATGGCAGTCATCTCAACACAACAAAAGAGGGTTCCACAAAGTCGGTGATCAACTCAGCGAGTTGAGCAATGCAGGACAGAGTGCTGGGGACCTGGGCTGTGCTGTGCACAAAGGATTCCTTTCAAAAGTGCACAGAATCCCTAGCAGCTGCAGATCACGCAGTACACAGTATTAGTATCTGGCGTGGGGAGGCAAGGACGTACCTCCACCAAATTTGGACAGAAGGACCACTGGACTGTCGGGGTCACTTGGATCCAGCTCCTGTGTTCCAGAGACCACGTTCTTCAAGATGAGAGGGGACCCAGAGGACCAGTGATGCAGAAGTTTGGCGTCTGCGTTAACAGGGGGAAGATTCCGTCGACCCACGGGAGATTTCTTCTTGACTTCCAGTGCAGGGTGAAGGCAGACAGCCCTCAGAGCATGCACCACCAGGAAACAGTTGAGAAAGCCGGCAGGATGAGGTGCTACAATGTTGCTGGTAGTCATCTTTATACTTTGTTGCGGTTTTGCAGGTGTGCTGGAGCAGTCAGCAGTCGATCCTTGGCAGAAGTCGAAGAGAGAGATGCAGAGGAACTCTGGTGAGCTCTTGTATTCATTATCTGAAGAGAAACCCACAGGAGAGACCCTAAATAGCCCTCAGAGGAGGATTGGCCACCTAACCAGGTAAGCACCTATCAGGAGGGGTCTCTGACGTCACCTGCTAGCACTGGCCACTCAATGGCCTCCACTGTGCCCTCACACTTCTGCATTCAAGATGGCAGAAGTCTGGGACACACTCCTGGGGTGGTGATGGACAGAGGAGTGGTCACTCCCCTTTCCTTTGTCCAGTTTCCCGCCAGAGCAGGGGCTGGGGGATCCCTGAACCGGTGTAGACTGGCTTATGCAAGGAGGGCACCATCTGTGCCCTTCAAAGCATTTCCAGAGGCTGGGGGAAGCTACTCCTCCCCAGCCCTTCACACCTATTTCCAAAGGGAGAGGGTGTAACACCCCCTCTCAGACGAAATCCTTTGTTCTGCCTTCATGGGACTGGGCTGCCCAGACCCCAGGAGGGCAGAAGCCTGTCTGTGGGTTGGCAGCAGCGGTAGCTGCAGTGCAAACCCCAGAGAGCTAGTTTGGCAGTACCCGGGGTCCATGCTGGAGCCCCTGGGATGCATGGGATTGGCACCCCAATACCAGATTTGGCAGCGGGGACAATTCCATGATCTTAGACATGTTACATGGCCATATTGGGAGTTACCATTGTGAAGCTACATATAGGTATTGACCTATATGTAGTGCATGCGTGCAATGGTGTCCCCGCACTCACAAAGACCGGGCAAATTGCCCTGAACAATGTGGGGGCACCTAGGCTAGTGCCAGGGTGCCCTCACACTTAGTAACTTTGCACCTAACCTTCACTAAGTGGAGGTTAGAGCTTATAGGTGACTCATAAGTTACATAAGTGCAGTGTAAAATGGCTGTGAAATAAAGTGGACGTTATTTCACTCAGGCTGCAGTGGCTGTCCTGTGTAAGAATTGTCTGAGCTTCCTATGGGTGGCAAAAGAAATGCTGCAGCCCATAGGGATCTCCTGGAACCCCAATACCCTTGGTACCTAGGTACCATATACTAGGGAATTATAAGGATGCTCCAGTGTGCCAATCAGAATTGGTAAAAATTGTCACTAGCCTGCAGTGACAATTTTAAAAGCAGAGAGAGCATAAACACAGAGGTTCTGGTTAGCAGAGCCTCAGTGATACAGTTAGGCACCTCACAGGGAACACACATAGGCCACAAACTATGAGCACTGGGGTCCTTGCTAGCAGGACCCCAGTGACACAGGCAAAAACAAACTGACACACAAGTAAAAATGGGAGTAACATGCCAGGCAAGATGGTACTTTCCTACAGATAAAAAAAGGCTAAGGACCAGATTGTCGCCAGATTGTCACCATGCTGACAAACACCTAGCATGACAGGGTCACATTTAATTCACACAGGCACCAAATATGAACGGCCCTGAGGGAAATGTTTTCTGATGGCCCAGTTGTAGGAGAGTTAATGGGACAAGCTATGAAACCTGGGGAGACCATAACCGATTTTCTGGATAAGATGAGGGATCGATGGGGACAAGGTACAAGACAGCCATGGACAATATTGGCCCCCAGGTCACATTCTTTTACAATGTCCTCAAAAAGGGTCTGCCCACCGAAATACAAAGCAGGTCGGACAGTGTATTGGGGCTAGGCACCAAACCCTGGGGGGAGATACAAACTCACATATTACACTATCATAAAAGAAACCAGAAAAGGACAGGGAAAGACAGGAGCAAGCCTAGAGAGACACTGCTAAGTTGGTCCAACAGAAATTTAAAAAGACCACCGCGAGGGCGCCGCTTTAGCTGCCAGCATGCAAATGGCACCATTTCTGAAGGGAAGCTCCAGTCCAAAACCCCATAGGTTTTCAACCTAGGTGGAAGACAGGGAGGCTCGCAGCAGCCAGACCTTAGAGAATGTTACTATTGCTACAGAATGGCCACATGGTTGAGAGATGCTGTGTAAAGCCATATCATAAACAGAGGTCGGTGAACCCGGGTCAGTCCACGCAAAACTCCATCCACAATGTCAAGCCCTGGGAATTCCCAATGCACCTGACACTCAATCACAGGGAAGTCAGTCCACCACTGCACCACTGCAACAGGAGTCAGGTAGTTGGATAAAAACGTGACAACAGCAACCACAGACAGGGAATCCAGCCCAACAAGGACTGGGGCTCCAACCAAGGGATGGAGGGGTAACTGTTTGGGGAAGTAATGCCTTTACACAAACATAGAACCCAAATTTGCAGTAAGTTAAAACCCCCAATGTTAAGCATCTGATGAAGTACTAACGAGACAACATTCTGAATTCAAACATTTACTTGTGTTTGGGAAGCTCAGGGCTGCTGTACTTGTGTTGTTGATTGGGTATCCTCACTAGAGTCCGCCATTCAGGGTGCCTATCAGAATCTAGGGCCCACTCTGCTGCTCATCCCACAGGGTGTGGTTGGCTGGCCACACCCCTGAGGGAAGGTAGTCTGATGAGGGGGCGCAGGGTGACTCCCCAACCATTGCTTAAAATCAGGCACCCTGGTCAATGCACCCACAAGTCAATTGGGACAGGTTCCGATTATCAGGTCAGGAAGTCCCATTTTTTGGTAACCAGCCCAGGACAAAAATTCCGTCATGACCTGTGGTCACAACAGCTCCTCCAGAAAGCTAGTGACCTCCAGCCAAATGGAGGCGGCCTTTTTACCAAAACAAAGTTGTCCTTGAGTGTTGGGGCCAGGTTTCCCACATCCTTGGACTAGTGAAGACGCAATAATCTCCACAGCACACATGCGATGCCTGACAGATTGCAAAGCATCGCATGGTGTCAAGCCAGTATGGCGGGGTTCACCAGAAGAACCAGCCATCCCAGTCAATTACTGCTATTTGTGCAAATTTTAAAAAGTTATTGGCCTTGCACTTGTCTCTTCATGAAGAAATATTTTGCCTCCATCTTTCCATACCAAAGTTTTTCAAGCAACATAAGCCTGCTTACCAAGTCATGCCCCTCTAAAATAATGAAAGAAGCATGTCACCTGTTAGAAGTCCCTGGCCATAGCCGGGAACAGCAGGTCCAAATATTGTGCGAAAAATGTGGTCCGAGGGAAAGGGGGGGGGGATGCTGGGTAATAGGGAGTCCAAAAAGGTCCATCACAGCTCCGAACGAGAATAGCAAAAAATATGCTCACCCCATATCAGGCCTAGCAATCAGCCAGCACACAAGCCCTACACACCATCAGGAGGATGCAATAATTCTAGTTTCAGACTTCACAATGTCAGAGGCACATGGGGGCCATAGAACAACTCTCCGACCCCCTCTAGTTCATGGGAATTAAGATAACACATCATGTGAAGATCTAGTGAAGCGGCCAAAGACCAATAAAAAGATGCCCAAAGCCAGCCTAAAAGAAGTCCCTAAAAAAAGGATGTAGTCAAGACACCTGGCACCTCTAAGGAGGGTCATGTTGTACACCACATTTCGGGATCAGAGGGGTATACAAGTGACCTCAGGGCAGGTTGTGATCGCCAAACAATGTTCAGTTGTGACACACCTCCTCATTATACATCGCCCCACGCACTGTTGGTTGAAAGACAACACCCACACCAATGGCAACCTCATGCACATACTAGGAGTGATAGGATACCAGAGAGCTGGCAATGCCCACAGAGCACTAGCTAATAACTAAAATCACCCACATGCTCCTGAGATCACCCCATAATTAATGCTTTACCACCATACACCCAGTCAGTCACAGAGATGGAGGAGGTCCAACAACCCATAGCAGTCAATGCGACCATGATGATTGCCCACCTTTTCAAAATGGACACCCCTAGTAGGGACACATTCTGGTGCCTCACTAAAATTGTGCAAAGGAAGTGTGGAAGAAACCCCCCCCAAAGAAAAGCACAGGCGCCCTTAAGAAATGATTGGCGCTGACACACACAAGGGTGCAATGTTTTCTAAAATAACAAACCAAAGCTAGCTCTTATCCAACAGGTCTGCAATCAAGCCTCCAAGTGCACCACATGTACAGCAGACAATTACTTTTCGAGCGACCATTTTAATAGTACCAACATGATCAAGAACTACGATCTGAACTGTGAACTTTTTTTAACTTTCAAAACTAAGAAACCCCAAATCATCAGAGGACTACAGACATCTCCCCTCGATTCATCCCAAGACCTGCAATGCTCAATAAGTTATTTATTGTTGCACAGTTGTATACCCTCTGCTTACTATGGGTGCTGCTGCGTCCATTCATTGCCAAAGAACCTCCAAGTCAAATGGTGTCTACCCAGAAATTGTCACAGCACTTGCGTAGGAAAGTCTACCATGTCTCTTATAATTACACCAAACCCTACACCAGCATTCCACATATGCTACTTGGTGCCCTCTTACACAACACGTGGTATCAGCAGATGTGCACCGTGGGTTTCAAGACATCAGCCAGGTCATGTTACGTCTGTTTACTGATATTGCATGCAGTAGGCACAGGCAGGCTTTATTTGTCCCAAGAGATAGCCCCTGAAAAAGGATTTAGGGCCAAGATACAACCCAACAGAGCAGAACCTCATAGAGTAGTAGTAAATCTGACACGATACGTGACCTATGCCACAGCACTGTACCTTTTCTCTGAGCTTAGCGACATTCAAACCGAGCTAGATAGGAATGCACTGGAGTGGTACCATAGGAGAGCATACTGTTTAGCCGCACATGAGATTTTTTCCCAAACTGTACCACATTAACAATTCCAATCTAATAAAAAACTACGAATTGCACTACAAACCCTTTTGAGCTGTCGAAACTATGAAACTCCAACCACCAGAGGGCTACAGACTTCTCCCCTGGAGTCATCCCAAGATCTTCAAAAAGTTATGTATTTTTGTACATATGTATATTTTATATGTCTTTTATGGGTACTGCTGCATCCATTCATTGCTAAGCAACAGCCCAGTCTAATGAAGTCCTTTTAGAAAATGTTACCACGCTTGCATAGAGACCTCTTCCATGTCACTCACACTTACACCAAACACAACCCCAGTATTCCACATGCACTACATAACTCCCTCTTACATAACACATAGTATCAGCATATGACCAAGATATATGCCAGGTAATGTTACATCTGTTAGCTAATACTGCATGCAGTAGGTGCAAACAGGGTTTACTTGTCCCAAGAGGTAACCAAGATACATCCTTGAAGAGTAGAACCCCACAGAGTAGTAGTAAATCTGTCTTGCTACAAAACTAATACCACAGTACTGTACCTTCTCACTGAACCTAACAATATTCAAACTGAGAAAAGTAGGATATGCAGAAAGGGTGCTATAGGGAGGATACTGTTTGGCCCTGAGACTTTCCAGAAAATAGATTCTTAGAGGTAGCATAACCACCAAACTAATGCACAAACACATCCACTCCACTCCCACTTACATCTGTGGTCCCAGGGTGGCCCTTGGCATATCTTGGGCTGTTTTCCTAAATAACAAATGGGCCCCAGTCGTTGTATTCCAGTGAAAGGACATCAAACCTCAATGATATGAAGAGAAATGAGTCTCGTAGGGGAGGGTTGAATAACAGCATAGATACCCCATTTAAGGAAATCTGGGAGACTGAGGTGAATAGATATACGTGGTAAGAAGGGAAGGGGCAACCCCTAATTCTATGGAGACGTACACTGTATTTCTTGTGTTTCAGAGGTAAAGGAAACACTGGAAACAAATGACAACTGTGGCACAATCCTGCACATTCCAAACATGCAATGGGGCACTTCCACGCTGATTAATACTTACTGGCAAAGCAGTGAGTTTGCCTACACTCAACTTGGCCCCAGATGGTGTTGCCTCTGCCTCCTCAGCACCATACACCCCCCAAATCTCATCATTCCCAGAGAAGATTTGTCAGAGTTGTACCAACACCCACTAAAGAAGATGACTCTGTTGCATCAAGCTTAAGAAAGAAGAACTGCTGATTATTTTGGAGGAGCTCAGTACACGGGCATTCCAGAAGAATTCAGATTGTTTTCTGACTCACAAATATCATCGGGAGGGTCCACACACTTCTTCACCGTGCAGATAAAAGGGAGCCCCTGCTGGTTACTGTGAGAAAGTAGCCTCTTTCTAGCATGGTTACCCCCATTTTTGGCCTGTTTCTGAGTGTTTGTCAGGGTGTTTTTACTGTCATACTGGGATCCAGCTAGCCAGGAACCCAGTGCTCATAGTTTAAAACCTTATTTGTCAGTGTATTTTGCCTGTCTCACTGGGATCCTGCTAGCCAGGACCCCAGTGCTCATAGTTTGTGGCCTATATGTGTTGTCAGTATGTTTGACGGTGTCACTGAAGTTCTGCTAACCAGAACTCCAGTGCTTATGCTCTCTCTACTTACCAAATTTGTCACTACAGTTTACTGACTCCAATTCTAATTGGCACACTGGATCCCCCTTATAAGTCCCTAGTATGTGGTACCTAGGCATTAGGGTTCCAGGAGATCCTTATGGGCTGCAGCATTTATTTTGCCACCCATAAGGAGCTCATACAAACCTTTTATCAGGACTGCCACTGCAGCCTGAGTGAAATAGTGCACACACTATTTCACAGCCATTTTACACTGCACTACGGGAGTCATAATGACCCCGGCGGTTGGTGGAAATGTGTCAGTAGTACCTCCAACAGGCTGGCGGTACATGCCGCCACGTTATGACATTGGCGGGTTGGCTGAAGCCAACCTGCCAATGTACCACACCGACCGCCATGGCGATAGCAGCTGCCGGGCTGTGGATAACAATATCCAACCCGGCGGCCTCTACTGTACCGTCGGTGGCATTATCACCCTGCCTATCACCATGGTTTTCGTGGCATTCATAATGCCACGAAAACCATGAAGGTAGGCCCTACCAGTGACAGGGAATTCATTCCCTGTCACTAGTAGGAGACCCATCCACCCACCCTTACACTCCCCAGATGCCCACCACCTCCGATTACACTCCCCAGATGCCCACCACCTCCCCTCCATCCACGCTCTCCCACTTACAATCCCCTCCCATACAGGCACACATGAAGGCACACACCACGCATTCACACACTCACTCACACAGGCATACACGCATTCATACACACATGCATCCATTCATTCACACACGCATTCGTACACACGCAGACACGCATTCACATTACCATTCATACATGCATTCTCACACATGCACTCACACACGCAAACAACACTACACACATTCGCATACATGCACACACTTACACATTCATGCACACATCCCCCCACACACACACAACTCACCCCATCCCCTCCCCTCTCAGAAACTCGACTTACCTGCATCCACGGGGTCTTCCTGCAGGGGACGGGACGGGGCGCTACTACCGCCAGCAGTGCCCACCGGCAGAACACCGCCAGGCCATATTATTTGACATAATATGGCTGGAGGCGGTCTGCTGGCGTGGCGCTGCTGGTGGTAGCAGCGCCACCTTAACACCTTCCACCAGTATGGCCACAGCTGGATTTCCGCCCTTCTTGTGGCAGAAATCCGGCTGTAGTCCTATTTTGGCAGATGGATGTTAGCCGCAGCGATGGGCGTTTGGCAGCCGTTGCTGCGGCGGTAGGTGGCACTTACAGACAATGTTATAATGTGGGCCTAAGTAACTTATAAGTCACCTATATGTTTAACCTTCATTTACTGAAGACAAGGTGCAAAGTTACTGTGTGTGAGGGCACCCTTGCACTTTCAAAGGTGCCCACACTTTGTCCAGGGCCAATTCCCCAGACTTCGTGAGCGTGGGGATACCATTATAAGCATGCACTACATATATGCCAATACATATATGTAGCTTCACAATGGTAACTCTGAATATGGCCATGTGAGGTGTTTAAGATAATGGAATTCACCCCAATCCAAATCTAGTATTGGGGGCCAATCCCATGCACGCTGGGGGCTCCACCATGGACCCCCAGTACTGCCTAACCGGCTCTCTGAGGTTTTCACTGCAGCCCCAGCTGCTGCCACCTCACAGGCAGGTTTCTGCCCTCCTAGGGACTGAGCATCTCAATCCCAGGAAGGCAGAACAATGCATTTCCATTGTGAGGAGGGTGTTACACCATCTCTCTCTTTGAAAATAGGTGTTACAGGCTTGGGACGGTTACCCTCCCAGAGCCTCTGGAAATGCTTTGAAGGGCACAAACTGAGCCCTCCTTGCATAATCCAGTCTACACCAGTTCAGGGACCCCTAGTCCCTGCTTTGGTGCGAAACTGGACAAAGGAAAGGGGAGTCACCACTCCCTTGTCGATCACCACCCCTCGTGTGGTGCCCAGAGCACGTCCAGAGTGTCCCTGGTGTTAGCCATCTTGGATTCCAAGGTATGGGGACCCTCTGGAGACCTCTGAGTGGCCAGTGCTGGCAGGTGACACCAGAGACCCCTCCTGATAAGTGCATACCCGGGTAGGTAGCCAATCCCCCTCTCAGGGATATTTAGGGTCTCTCCTCTGGTGGTTTCTTCAAATTCGGTTTGCAAGATTCCTCCAGGAGTCCTCTGCATCCTCTGCTTCAGCTTCTGACCGTCGGATCAACCAAAGACTTCTCCAGGAAACACTGTAACTGCAATAAGGTATCCAGGACAACTCCTGTGTCCTGCAACTTCAGCTCCAGCCAGCTTTTGCAACAGTTTCCAAGGTGTGCACGCTCTGAGGACAGCATGTCTCACCCTGCACCAGAAGAGCCGAAGGAATCTCCGTGTGAAGTGACAGAGTCACTTCCCTGCATCTGCAGGCACCCTTCTGCAACAACAACCGGTACTCTGGGACGTCTCTCCTGATGACGACCATGGTCCCTGGAACACAGGTGGTGGAACGAAGTGACCCAGACTGTCCAAAGGTTCAGCTATGCAAATGTGGTGGAGGTAAGAGCTTGCCTCTCCGGGCTGTGACAATATCCCTGTGCACTGTGTATTCTGCAGCTCCTTGGGCTTCTGTGCAATTCTTCCAAGAATCCTTTGTGCACTCCATCCTGCGATGCACAGATCCCTGCGTTGTCCTCCGGCAGTGTGGGACCTTCCAGTGTAGTACTGCGATGACCGCACTTTGCATCTTCTTTGTCCCGATGTTTGGGACTCCCGTGGGTGCTGTCTGGTCTTCTGAGGGCTCTCTGAAGTGGTGAGAGCCCCCTCTGTCTCCTCAGTCCGGGTTGAGACCCCTAGGTCCCTCCTGGCTCCAGGCAGCTCCTTTTTAACACAAACCACGTACTTGCTTGAACCAAGGCTTGTGTGCAGAATTCAGCAATGCAAACAGCCTGCATCCAACAACTCGACGTGCAACATCTTCTTTGGTGCTCTTCTGTACTTTTCTTCTGACCGGAGAATCCACTTTTGCACCTTCTTCTAGGTTGGCAGGGGCTCTGGTTTCCTCTCTCCACAGGTCTTTAGGTCCAGGAATACTTCATTTGTTGCTTGCAGTCTTGCTTGGTTCTTGCAAAATCTCTTATCACGACTTGTAGTGTGTCCTGAGGAAACTTGCTGTACTTTACTCCTGCTTACCTGGGCTCCGGGGTGGGGTACTTTACTTACCTTTGATGTTTTCCTACACTTCCAGCACCCATCTACACACTACACTTGCCTAGGGGGGAATTTGTTATTCGCATTTGACTATTTTAGTATATGGTTTGTGTTGCCCCTAGGTCTATCGCAATCTATTGTGTTTTCTACTGTTTGCAATATTCTATGACTGTTTACTTACCTGATTTTGGTTACTAGTGTATATATTGTGTATAATACCTACCTCCAGAAGGAGTATTGCCTCTAAGATATTTTTGACCTTGTATCACTAAAATAAAGTATCTTTATTTTTGGTAACACTGAGTATTGTCGTTTATCGTGTATAAGTACTGTGTAACTATAGTGGTATTGCAGGAGCTTTGAATGTCTCCTAGATCAGCCTAAGCTGCTCTGCTACAGCTATCTCTAGACAGCCTAGGGTGCTAGAACACTGCTTACATTTCACTAATAAGGGATAACTGGACCTGGTCTAAGGTGTAAGTACCTTAGGTACCCACTACAAACCAGGCCAGCCTCCTACAGTTACAAATAGCAAGGTGGGAAATGGCCAAGATGATGAACAGGACTGGGTTCAGCCTTAATTCAAGGAAGAACTGAGAGCCATCCGCATCATGGTGATGCAACATCAATATGTGTTGAACTTAAAGAGGGCAATGGAGGGAGGGGTGTGTACCAAGATCGGTGCATCTTGCTGCACCTTTATCGCAGGCAATGCCATGGACAATGGATACTTGCCATCCAAGCATTGCACCATTAACAAGGAGACGTGCATGAAGAGGGAGATGCCCCTGAGCAGAATGGTTCACAAATGGCTTCTCCTGACTCCCTTAGTGGCTTACTGGTCTGTGCACATCATTGTTGCCCATTTTCATTTTTGTGGTTTCCTGCAAGTGGGAGTTTCCTGCCTTAAAAACACAGTTCTTAAATTGGGTAGAATGCAAATAACTAGGGAGGTAGTAAAAGTCAAAACTGAAGAACAACTAGCACCCAATAATGTGACTGTCATGAAGTATGGGTTAGATAGTGTAGTTGAAAATCCAAAGAGAAGGGGGAATGTTAATATTGAAAAAGTTGATGTTGATGTGCACTGTTAGAAATAAGGTTTCTGGTTGGCAGTCAATTTGCACTCCGTACAAGCAGGGACCCTCACTCTAGTCAGGGCAATGGAGATACACTCTTAAGATAACCCCTGCTCACTCCATTGGTAGCTTGGCACAAGCAGGCAGGCTTATGTCAAAGGTAATGTGTAAAGTATTTGTATGAACACACACAGTAATACAGTGAAAACACTACAAAATGGACACCACACCAAACAAAAATCCAACATACACAACTAAAGATATGAATTTTCAAAGTAAAAAGAGTCATACTCCACAGAAAACAAAGGAAACACAGATTTTACACAACGTACCTGGTTTACGTCAAAAATAAAGCTGCACGGGTGAGCTTGCATCAGAAAAGTCAGTAAATGCGTTGATTCCTTACTCTCAAGTGAGGCTGTGCATCTTTTCTTCGCCGGTCGGGAAGGCGATGTGTTGTTTTTCTCTCTCGTAGGAGAGAGTGATGTGATGCATCGATTTCTGGACAGGGCATCTTAGATCCGCGCAGGTTCACAATGACTTTGATACCTCGCGGTGATGAGTGAGAAATCTGGCAGCACGGTGTTAGAATACCGCGCTGCATGGGGTTTGCGTCATTATCAGCAGCTGCAAGCGGGTACTATGTCGTTTCTCCAGCCACGATGTGTCGATCTTCCAGCCACAATGCAGATGGAGCATCAATTTTAGCCACAAAGCGGATGGCGCATCATTTTTCAGCCACGTAGCAGGTGGTGCATTGAAAATTTCTCAGCACAGTGTTCTGTGCGTGGATTTCAGTCCTTGTTTTGCCAACTTCACCTTTCAAAGGCCCAAGGGCTGGATGGGACACCACTTGGCAGGGCAGGAGTCACAGCAGAGAGTCCAGGTGTTGGCAGAGGAAGTCTTCGATGGCTCTGAGACTTCAAAACTGGAGGCAAGCTCAGTCCAAGCCCTTGGAGATTCTTCTCAAGCAGGAATGTACAACAAAGTCCAGTCTTTATCCCCTTTCACAGGTTGAAACAGCAACAGTAGGATAGCCCAACAAAGCACAGTCACAGGTAGGGGCAGCACTGCTCCTCAACTCTTCAGCTCTTCTCCTTGGCAGAGGTTCCTCTTGAATCCAGAAGTGATCTAACATTTTGGGGTTTTGGGTCCACTAATTCTACCCCTTTCTTCCTTTGAAGTAGGCAAACTTTAAAGGAAAGTCTCTGTTGTTTACAGGATCCTGCCTTGCCCAGGCCAGGCCCCAGACACACACCAGGGGGTTGTAGACTGCATTGTGTGAGGGCAGGCACATCCCATTCAGGTGTAACTGACCACTCCTCCCTCCACTCCAGCCCAGATGGCTCATCAGGATATGCATGCTACACCCCAGCTCCCTTTGCATCACTGTCTAGAGGAGATTCACAAACAGCCCAACTGTCAGTTTGACCCAGACAGGGAATCCACAAAAATGCAGAGTCACTGAATGGTTTGAGCAAGAAAATGCCTACTTTCTAAAAGTGCCATTTTCAAACTAACAATCTAAAAACCAACTTCTCTAACAGATGTATTTTTAAATTGTTAATTGAGAGACCCCTTACTCCATATTTCTATCTGCTCTCAAAGGGAAACAGCACTTTAAGGATATTTAAAGGCGGCTCCCATGTTAACCTATGAGAGCGATAGGCCTTACAACAGTGAAAAACAAATTTGGCAGTATTTCACTGTTAGGGCATGTAAAAACACACAAGTACATGTCCTACCTTTAACATACACTGCACCCTGCCCATGGGGCTGCCCAGAGCTTACCTAGGGGTACCTTACATGTACAAAAAGGGAAGGTTTGTGCCCGGCAAGTGGAACACTTGCCAGATCGAATTGGCAGTTTAAAATTGCACACATAGATACTGCAATGGCAGGTCTGAGCCATGTTTACAGGGCTACTCATCTGGGTGGCACAATCAGTGCTGCAGGCCCACTAGGAGCATTTGATTTACAGGCCCTGGGCACCTCTAGTGCACCTTACTAGGGGCTTGCTAGTAAATCAAATATGCCAATCATGGAAAAGCCAATTACATATATAATTTATCCAGGAGAACTTCCACTTTAGCACTGGTCAGCAGTGGTAAAGTGCCCAGAATACGAAAAAAAAAAAAACAGAGTTCCGCACACAGTCAAAACATGGGAAGCAGAGACAAAGAAAACAGGGGAGACCACGTCTAACATGTGCAATGATACATTCATAGATAAAACAAAATTGCATCACTATTATTGAATCCACTCATCATGAACTCTCCATAAACCCTGACTCAGAAAAACGTGGTCAGGCATGATCTGAGACCTAGGGCTTGAGGTTACTGATTGGCAGGTCACAGGTGGGGTGGCACATAGCCAGCAGACAAATGTGCAAACTCAGATAAATCCCACAAATGGGCACAGTGACACTACAATGGCCCAAAGAAATTAGCCCCAATAAGCACACATGGCTGAAGGGGTGTGAGCTCATTCCCAAAACACCATAAAGTCAGATGCCACATGAAGTTAGGAAACCTCAGCCAATCAGAACATGACGCACAGTAACACGTAGCATTCACATGAGCCTCATGCTGGACATGCTAAACATCTGGACACGTTGCCCACTGGCCCTCATTGTCTACATGCAAAGTCGAGGCCAGCCTGCATTTGTTATCAGTGACCTTATTTATGACTCCAAGACAATAGCCCATTCTTTATCTAAAAAGGAATGCTGAAAATGTTTTATGATGCCCAGAGAAAATGTATAAAACATCACTCAGTTTGATTGTACTTTGAGACAATCCTCAGACCCCATTTCTTTAATTGCTCTCCCAGCTTTACTGTTTAATTAAACCAACTGTTTTTGTTCTGCCAAACACCTCTTGCCTTTTATTTTTTTAAGGTAAATTCACATTCGAGCAACACAAGGGTGCCTGGTTGTGGACAGGATTGTTTTTGTGCAGGGAGGGGCACCTTTCTGCACAAAAACAAGTCTTAGAGGATTTTTTCCTATCTAGGTGTGCTGCACAATGCAGCACACTTAGAAAGAGAAAAGAGCACAGAGAAATACATATATTTCTCCTTGTTGTACCCTCCATAGGAAGGCGAAGCATTTTGAAGCCTTCCCAAGTTTACTTGTCTTGGTAAAACTGAGAATGTGCCAATATCTATGTGTGGATGCATAGGAACACCCATGCTTCACTCATGGAATGCCTTCCCAGGGCAGAGTAATGTAAGGCAGCAATTTGCACTGCTTTTTTTTACTCCAGATTTACCAAGCTATGCAGGACTTCTTAAATCGCATTCTGTGTTTTGCGTTGCCCTGTGCTGCCTTGTGCGGAGCAAGGGCAACACAAAACCTTGATAAATGGGGCCTCAAGCCCATTAGTTGAATAAACCACATCCATGGAGTTACCTTCGATCTCCTACTCCTGATGAGGCTAGTAACCTCTGTTACTGCCCCATAGAGACTACCCTGAGCACACTTAATGAGATAAAGATTGTAATCAAACACAGTGTGGGCACTGGACAAGTCTGTTAAACAGTTACCAATCACATGTTAGAGTAGAATTTCCTAGAAGACTGTTCTTTGAAAATGGACAGGATGCAGAGGCTATCAAAGGTGTTATTCCAGAAAACAGTGCTTAGTCCCATCGGGCCCAAGGTCAGCTGGAGAAACCTTAATTTTAGCAGTGAGTTATATCCCTCAAAAGAAGCTCAGAGGCAGAGAGTTAGCGCTGGTTATGACATAGAAAAATCCAAACTTTTTCTTCAATAGGATTTCGAGCACTTTAAGTATGTAACAAGCAATGTTTGATCCTGTCCGCCATTTTTCAGCAGTATGGCATTACAATGTTGCATGCAAATTTACTTAATGATTCGTCAAATTGTATGCCCAGCACCCTACCAGTCCAATGTGCTTCTAACCATTTTCCTTGCGAAGCTGCTCTTGGACCTGTGTGTTCTCCTAGTCTTTGCATTCCAAAAGACGTTTGAAAAGAGAAGTCCCTCTAACTCTGGTGATGATAATGTCTGAAGATCCTATCCTATCTTGCTCAATTAAGAAGTAATGATCTCTCATCTAGAGACACACTAGTGAAGAAGGTCTCAAAATGTCACATATGCATTCAGACAATTTTGGAAACACTATTTCACATAAATTGAAAGTGCAGTGGAAATGTTTCTTGTCATCATGATCATAAGTGAAAGTTGGGAAAAATATCTGAAATATTCCATTTAAATGAATTTCATTGACAGCTCTTTGTACCACAAGTGAACTAAATCCTTAAAGTTGTAGTAAGGGAGACATGTTTTATTTAGAAAAAGGTGTTTAATGGCCTGATGTTGTTGTGCAGAACTACAACTGGTGGCGTGAGCCAAAGCTATGCTGCATTTGCTTGTGGCAGGGAACCTCAATGCACTGCCTTTAACATTTAAAACATCTTAGATAAAGGAGTCAGTGCTAGGTTAAACCATGCCTGTCATAATGGACAGCACAGCACAGTACTTATTCCCTTATTTATTTATGTTTGGTTGTATTTGGTTATTGTGTAGAACACTTTCAGCCTTTTACTGCTGTGGGAGGTGTCCTATGAGTGTAAGTCACTTGCCATTAATCACTACTTTTTATGTTTGTACCAGTAGCACAATGAATACAAAGTGCCCTACGGTTTTCAGCTGACAGAGTTAAAAGCAGTTTTCTTTAAAATCACAACTTACTCTGAGAGGTAATTGTGAAAACTATGGGGGTATTCCAACTTTGGAGGAGGTGTTAATCCGTCCCAAAAGTGACGGAAAAGTGACGGATTTACCACCAGCTGTATTACGAGTCCATTATATCCTATGGAACTCGTAATACGGCTGGTGGTATATCCGTCACTTTACCGTCACTTTTGGGACGGATTAACACTCCTCCAAAGTTGGAATAACCCCCTATGTGTACTCCATTCTTTATATTTTTATTTCTCATGCAGTCCTGCATAAAGGCTTTAAGGCATATTTACTAATCTGTCAGCAGAGCTGTAAGAAAAGTTGCTGCACTGCGCGAAGTGGAGAGAGAAGAAATGCACCATATCTACTAAGAAATGGCACACTTCTGCTTCCTCCTAATGATGGAAGACTGTGCTGCCAAGAGCCAATGCAGGCACTCTTGTGCCATGCTGCAAAGGTGTCTAAATTATGGACAGGACTGTTTCTGTGCAGGAAAGGATACCTTTCTCCACAAAAACAATCGAAAGAGGAAAAATGAGGAGCATAACATATTTTTCACCTCATTATGCCAGTCTCTGGCAGGCGTGATGATCTGATGAAATCCCAGATTTACAAACCTTTATAAATATAGAATTCCATCAAAGGTGACTAACTCCGGCAGCGGTATTATGACTCGGCAAACCACCAGGCTTTTGGGGGCAGTCACCCCGTCACGAAAACCCTGACGGTAGCGCACAAAAGGACAGGAATCCCCATTCCTGTTGCTGGCACACCCACCCCTTTACATCCACAAACCTGCAAACACCCCCCACCCATCCACACACATGCAGACACCCCCCTCCCATCCGCACACATGCAGACACCACCCCACCCATTCACAAACATGCAGACACCTCAGCCACCCACACACATGCAGACACACACCCATCCACACACATGCAGACACCCCCACAACTGCACACATACATCCAGACACCCCCACTCGCTCGCTCACAAACATGCACTCAGAGACCCCCATTTGCACACATAAACGCACTTAGACACCCCCATTCTCACATAAACACACACTCAGACAGATATACCCACTCCTCTGCATGCAAATGCACATGCACTCGTACCCCGACACATCCCCTCCCCTCCACTTCCTTTCGAACACACACACCCTCCACCTACACATACATACACACACACTCTCATGCACAGCCATACCGCTACTCATACACGCACACACCACACACATGCACACAGCTCCCCCCTTTCGGACGGTTCACCCACCTGTCTCAGTGAGGCGGTCGTCCGGAAGGGGATGTGTCTCGGTGTTTTCCACCGCCAGCATCGCACTGCCATTCAGGAAACCCCTGTGCTATATTATCTATCGTAATCCGGCGGGCAGAGTGCTGTTGGTGTGGCAGGGGAAACGTCTCTCTTCCACCGTCAGCCAGGCCAGCGGTGTCCAATTTCCACCTGTAAACAGTCAGAAATCCGACCTAACTCGTAATATGGTGGTCTTAAGACCGCCAACACTGTCGGTCTTCTGGCATCCGCGACATCGGTGGTCTTTGAAGTCGTAATGATGACCTAAATCATTTAACTTGTATGGCTGTTTTCAAATATCTCTCTGTATGTACATATCAAATGATACTCTAGTAGAATGATTGTGTTTTCCCAAATTATAATTAGACTGATAGTTAGCACTATGTTCTGTGCAAATTCATCAAACTTCTGGATTTGATGGATTAGCATAGAAAGTTTTTCATATATATTATCTGCTACACTAATGCTATTAAGATTGAAGGGCCTGATTCACAAAGGTAAACTTAGACCAAAAGTCTAAGTTTAGACCAAAGGTATAAACTTAGACCAAAAGTCTAACTTTACTCCTAGTAAAGTTAAAGTTCTCATCTAAGTTTACACTTTTGTTAAAACCATCATATTTGTGTTTGATTGTTTGGTTTCCTGTTTTGCATGGGTAGATTATAAAAAGAGCAGTTCGTTTTTACCTCTAAAACACAATCTATCCCCGCTTCTACTGCATGCTCAACTTCTAAGAACCTACTGATGGATATGCCAACTTCTTCTGATGAAATGGTGAACTCTGCTACTCCTCCTATTTTGTCCATACCAATATTCTCAAATAAAGCTCATTCGCCTTCTTCCACCAACAAATGTCTAAAACAGGATCCTACCTCACAGGAGAAATCTCCATCTCCCAATTCTCCAGAGATAATGTCGGAGGAAATACGAACACTATGTCCTTTTGTTGGGAAAACCCACAAGCATTCTCAACATCTTAATGACAGATGAACTTTTCAGGAAGCCTGTGTATCTTTCATGAAAAAGCAGTTTGTTGATTTACAAAATGAAACAAATAAGATTGTGCATTTAGAAAAGGATGTTTTCATGTTCCCCAATTAAAGAAGCATGTCGAAGACTTGGAGAACATGAACAGCGGAATAATCTCTGTATTTTTGGCCTTCCTGAAGGACTAGAAGACAGGTACCCGGCCTCCTTTTTTATCTCCTTCCTCCCGAAGGTGTTGGACTTACCTTTTTCCACCACACTTAATATACAATGAACTAACAGGTTAGGTCCCTGTCTCTCTACTTCGGTGGCATCTGTGAAACCAAGAGTAATTATAATCCTTTTCCTGGAATTCACTGATTTATTAAAGGTTCTTAGTGCTGCCAAATTGAAACCATAAATAACTTGGTCAGGCAAGATGATTTTTCTGTCACAAGACTTTTCCAATGCCTCCGCTAATAGATAAAAATAATTTCTCAGCCTTCGCCCTGCATCGCAAACTTTGGGAGCTCAAGATGGCCTTTTTCCATCCTTGCACCCTCAAAGTTACTTATCAGAATAATAACATGTTACTTGACGAGTCAACTGAATTTAGAGATTTTATACAAACCCATACATCAGACAACATGGACACAGCTGGTCTTTCTGATCTTTGATTGTTTTTTTCTGGCTTTGTTCACATATGTTCTCCTTGAATTATTTTTATAAGTGATATGTTTGTTATGATGTTACTTTACATTTACAGACATATTTTTCATTTCTCTTTTTTCAGATCTGTAATGTGTGTTTCCACTGTACGTTTTCCTCCTGCCTGCATATGATTCTGCTGCTGTGCATAGTTTCCGCCTTTCTGACATAGCATCTTCATATGTTTTGTCTCCATCCCATTTTCCCTTCTGTCACTCGTTCAGGTATGTGTTCTCAGTTGTCATTTTTTGTCATGTACTGTTTCTCCTTGTTCTTTGTTATCTCCCTTCACTTTCCTCACACTCTTTTCTCTTTTACCTTTCTCATTACTCTATTCCTTAACCCATTGCTTATATGCAGTTCATATATACAGTTCCTGAACTTCATTGTAATTCCCTTATATGTTGTATTGTCCTCATAAGTTTTACCCTTTGCAAATGTCAAAGTTTTCAGAGTAAGCTCATGGAAAATTAAAGGTAATATAAATCCTGTTAACTGACAGAGAGTATTATCCCATTTAGGCAAATCTAATCCTGATTTAGTTCGCCTCCAAAGAAACTTACCTTACTGATTCTGAAGCATTAAAACCTAAATGTAGTTGGGTAGATTCTGTATTTGTGTCCCCGTCATCAAATAAAGAACATTTCTATTGTTTTATGTAAGAACTCTCTTAATAATATGGTGCTTTCACGAGAAAAAAATGATATGGGCAGATAGATTATTATTAATTTTCTGATAGATAATATTCCTCTAACTGAATTAAAGGTTTATGCCTCCAATCAACCTATCATACTTTTTGGTCTTTAATAGAACAAAAGAACACACAATATCACAATTCATATTTTATTCTAGAAGGCCATTGTAATCCAACTATGTATCCGTACCTTGATAGACATTCCACAATACAATTTATGTCTCATAAAACGCACAAACAATTTAATTCTGCTATTTCCAAAGGTGCTTCGGTTGACTCCTGGAGACTATCTAATCCTACATCCTGAAATTACACATTGTATTCATCCTCACATGTTACACTCACAAGACTAGATCACATTTGTGTCTCTAAATCCTTACCACAACTCATCATACAATCCCACATAAGTCCTGATTAGGCCAGAGTTGCTGTGGACTTGTATTTAATCCCCCCATTCTGCTTCACATAGGCAGAAATTTAAAACTTCCCTGGTACAAGATGTACAATTGTCTACTTCCTTTGCCTCTTTTGCTCCTGAATTTTTCTTATTTAATGATACTACCAATACTTCCCCTCCCTTGCTATGGGAGACATTTATAGCAGCTGCATGAGATTTTATCTTAGGTTATGTATTTAGGAAAAAGAAAGCTTGCATCAAAGAATATGCTTTGCTACTCTCCTTAATCAAATTCTTAGAACAACAATATTTTTCATCTAAAACACCTTCTGATCTTTAAAATTTACTTGACCTAAATTACATTTTAACACCATGTCTACTAATGAGGCGAACTCCATACTACTCAGAAATAGTGCATGGTATTATGGGGGGAAGAACAAGGCAGGTAAATTACTTGCTAACTATTTAAAAGTGAGAAAACAAAGACATATGATTGACTCATTACTATCTCCACAGTGAACCCCGATTACAAATCATCAGGATATCTTGAAGGAGTTTGTGAACTTCTATGAATCCTAATATACACTGGAAACCCCAATCCACCATTTCGATATCAAGGAGAATTTATACCATACCACTCCATTCCCTCAAATTTAGATTTTGACTCATTGGAAGTTAATTCCTCTCTTGATGAAATCTCTCAGGCATTAAAAAACATTATAATTATGGAAAACTCCAGGACGTGATGGTGTTACATTATACTTTTGTCTTCACTTCTCTAATATTCTTCTTCCTCACTTCTATCGCTTATTCTGTCCTTTTATTCAATCTAAAACAACTTCTGATACATTTCAGGAAGTCACAGTGTGTCTTATACACAAGAACGGAAAAAACATCGCTCATTGTAAAAACTATACACCCATCTCATTGGTAAAGGTGGATTACAATACTTATGCTAAACTCTTAGCAATTAATTTGGAGTCCTTTCTTCCACATCTTATCGAGAAAGAACAGTCAGGATTCAATAAGTGTAGGTTAGCATCGGATAAGACCAAATTATTTCATAATATACCAAGCAAATCTTCTCAAATTTCCCCTTGAAGCCATAACAATAGATGCAGAGAAAGCATTTGATAAAATAAATTGGCATTTTATACTAAAATAATTAGTCTTGTATGGATTTGGCCCTACATTTATAGTACTCTTGTCACTTCTATATCAATCTCCAAGTGCATCAATTCTTGTTAACTGTAAAGTTTCCAATTATTTTTCTCTTCAACATGGAGTAAGGCAGGGCTGTCCTCTTTCCCCTTTATTATTTGTTCAAGCACTAGAACCTTTTCCCTCCCATATTCATCTGAATTCCTCTATTTCTGTTTTTCTTGTGGAGATCAACATCTAAAACTTGCAACTTATGCAGACAATGCTCTTTTATTTATTTCTCCCCCAGAAACGTCCTTGCCTGCTCTCCTTCAAGAAATAAACCGTTATCTCTGCTGTTTTAGGATATAAGATCAATAAGGATAAAATAGCAATTCTACTTGTTAACAGATATATCTTAATACAATCCTTTACAATCACAGGATTTCAATGGGCTACCTCATTAAATACTTGGGCATTTGGTTTACAAATTTGATCTCAAACTCAATTAAAATTAACTTTAAGGAACTCTCTTCTAAAATTGAGACTATCCTCTCTTCTTGGAATGGCGTATTTCTTTCTTGGCGGGGTCACTTAGATTCTATTAAAAATTATCATATACCATCTCCTGCTCTATCTCCTCTCCATGCTGCCTGTTCGTATCCCTAAATCAATTATTTTTTAAATCTATCCTTACTAAATTCCTATGGAATAATAAGAAATCAAGAATATCTTTAACTTTCTTACAAAAGTCAAATTTACACAGAGGAGTGAACTTTCCAGATTTGTAATGTTACCATAGAGCCTTTGGTTTATGTCAAGCTGCCTTCTGGACTTCGGACTCAGCCTCACCTTCATACTTTTCTCGTTTATGGCTAAATGCAGAAAAAGCTTTTTCTTCATCCCTTTTCTCTAAAGGAAGCATTGTCTTTCTCCTCTAAAACTTTACCTCTTAATTTTCTCATTTTTCATCACATTATTTATTTGGTTAAATCCACATTCATTCTACTTACCTTAACCCCTTCCCTGTCCTTGAACATGCCAACATGGTATAACAAACTCATTAAAATGAATAATTAGCCATCTTTTATCATAGACTATACTTTACCCCCTTAAAATACTCAAAATTTTCATCCAACACTTTCTCTAGATGCTGGTCCTGTGACCTTCCTAAGAGTGACCTTATGCACATGCTATTTAGTTCTCCTAATACACTTTCTTTTTGGTATAGGATCTGGCCCTAAATGAAAAAGGTTATTTATTTGCAACTTTCTTTCAACATTCTTTATCTCTTTTTCCGCACATTAACTAATCAGATTATCCTGTCTTTTCCTAAAAGTAAATTGCTGGATATTTTATTAGCCATCAGCAAATTACGTTAAAATGGAAATCATCCTCTAAGCTATCATGCAAAATTTGGTGGGATTGCATATAGTCACTTCATAAGTTGGATACTATGGGGGTCATTCTGACTCCCGCCGGGCGCGGTCACCGCGCGCCCGGCGGGAGCCGCCAAAATACCGTACCGCGGTCGGAAGACCGCGGCGGGTATTTTGAGTTTTCCCCTGGGCTGGCGGGCGGCCTTCAAAAGGCCGCCTGCCAGCCCAGGGGAAAACGACCTTCCCACCATGAAGCCGGCTCGTAATCGAGCCGGCGGAGTGGGAAGGTGCGACGGGTGCTACTGCACCCGTCGCGTATTTCACTGTCTGCTATGCAGACAGTGAAATACAAGCGGGGCCCTCTTACGGGGGCCCCTGCAGTGCCCATGCCATTGGCATGGGCACTGCAGGGGCCCCCAGGGGCCCCGCGACACCCCCTAACGCCATCCTGTTCCTGGCGGGCGAACCGCCAGGAACAGGATGGCGGTAGGGGGTGTCAGAATCCCCAAGGCGGCGCAGCATGCTGCGCCGCCTTGGAGGATTCTGACGGGCAGCGGAAAACCGGCGGGAGACCGCCGGTTTTCCTGCACTGACCGCGGCCAAAGCGCCGCGGTCAGAATGCCCTGCGGGGCACCGCCGGTCTGTCGGCAGTGCTCCCGCCGACCCTGGCCCCGGCGGTCTGAGACCGCCGGGGTCAGAATGACCCCCTATATATTCTAGTCAGTGCTTACCTTCTCATTATATCCAACTGTTATGGTTGCCTTTGACTAACTGTCTTAATCAGATTAGTGATGATGTTTCATCTACTAATGCTGCATTGTCTGAAATTTTCCAAACTTCATTAACATATTAACTCTCTGTTTCTTATTTTATTGCATTTCTTACTGAATTCAGGATAACATTGTTAACTTTCTGTATAAATTTGCAGTTGATGAGGACCTTACTTCTATATGTATAGATGATGCGTTTCTCCTTTTTATGATTCCTCTCCCTAGAACTCTGCCCTATCCTTTATAGAATATAAAGACTTTTATGGGTTACTCAGAGCTTCTAGTACAGTATACTTACTGATGTTTTATTTTTATTACAATAATATTATTCAACTTTACTGTACATTGATATATTAAATAAAGTCTTTTAAACATTAAAAACATGGGGTTTCTATACAAAACGTAAGTAGTGCATACCAACTGAAAGAATAAACAATTAATCTTTTTTTGAATAAAAAATATATGAAGCATGAAACAGCATAATTTACCTGTTGTCTTCATTCTCTATGATGCGCTTGTTTCTTTCCAATTCATTTTCTAAAGATTGCTCGTATATGAGGAGCTGGCGACAGTCATTGGTGTACTTTTCTAAAGAACGTTCACCTTCTTCTATTCCCTTTCGAAGGGTGTCAATTTGTTCATTATACAGTTGAATTTCATCATCATAGCTTTCTTGGGTGTTTTTTATAGCTTGCTCCAGCATGGTAGTCTGTGAAAAAAATAACTTTCCTAAATGACTTGTATGGTTGACCCATATTGCATCTTTGAAAACAATTTCTGGTGTAACATTATGCTAGCATGAAAGTGATTTTCGTTGCCAGGGCAGTGCTTTCAGCAATCCCCATTACAGAATTGCTGCTCTCTTTTGAATCACAAGAAGCAGACACTAGTGTTACATCACTGAATGTCATCAACATCCTCTTTAGGCCTTTACTCTCTGAATTACAATAGCAAGAAGTCAGCACTTATGCTTGGTATGGAGTAAAACACGCAGGAACAGATAACATGTTAATGGTTCACAACAAATGTATTGACCAGCTAGTTGTTTAACTTTATGATGTACAAATTGTAACAAGAAATAAAAGTAAAATATCCCATTACAAAAATATTCTCTTTCAAGCCCCAAAGTAACTTTCTTCAATACTATAAATGTGCAAAATGTGGTTTTACCAGGTTAGCCTAGGTCGCTTATGCATTTGCTCAGGTACAACAAGCATTACATACATACATACTCTCTGAACTGGTGGGCAAAGGCAGAGTGTGGACAATCTTCATATTGTTCTCTTTGGTGGAGGTTCAGCGACAAATCAGGTTGTTAGGCAGCATAGATGTTATTTTGATGCATGCTACTAAAATGTATTCAGACTTCCATATGCTTTTTTCATCACATTATTTCTTTGGTTAAATCCACGTTCATTCCACTTACTTTATCACCTTCCCTGTTTTTGAACATGCCAATATTTTTATAACAAACTCATTAAAATCAATATTCTGGCTCCCATTTCTTTTTTGGTGTGTGCAGCAATGTTTTGATGGGGGAACAGAAGCATGCAGTGGGACTGCATTAAAGGGATGGTGCTTGGGCTGCCAAGCCTGCAACATTTGCCTATCATCACAGGACATACCATAGTTGATTACTGTGCAGTTTAGGTGAAAACTAAAAAAAAAAATACAGCAGACGTCATGTATATGACAGTACCTTGGCAGTTAGCAAGAGGCTTCTAGGGACCCACAATGGAAGCACACAGATCTACAAAAGTGAGAAAGTATTTTTGTCATGCCACACTGTAGCAGTGGTTCACCTCAATGGTACCTTGGGCTGTTTCCTCTCTCTAATGGTAGTGGGTAACACTGCAAGTGTCTTCTTTCAAAGGTGTATCCTATTAAGTTGTGCAGAGCAGTGGAATGGTTCTCTGATTACTGGAGTCATCCACGTTTTGGGAATAACCTCTTTATGCAGGGATGCAGGTATCTCACATCATGGTTCTAGGGCTGATATGGCAGGGGTTAGCATGAAGGTCGAGCTATTCTCCTTTCTCCACAAGTTCTTCTGTCCTTTGAGTCTTCAGTCTACTGAATCGTGATTGAGGGACATTCTATCCTCTTGATTCTGGTGCAATCATTCTATGACTGGCTCCCAACTTTTGCTAGACTTAAAGGTGAACCCTTCACCTGTCTCACAGGGCCATCCTACATCTTTAAAGAGTGGACTTTGGGTGTACACTAACAGCAGCTTATGATGGGTACAATATATTCATTTTGGTGAGGATCAAATCAGGTTGACATACAGTGTGTTCAGTACCTTAGATATGAACATACAATATTATTCCCAATCTCTAGGGTCCTTGGTGACAGCAGACTTTAAATAATCTTACCATATGCAGCTGAGTCAACACAGACATTTCTTCAAAAAATCACATTATTGTTGTTGTCCTTCAGTCCTATTAATCAAGAGCTGACCAAAAGGGCTGGGGACAGGTATGCAGCATATCTCCACTGTTCATACACTGTTGTCTCTTTGTCCTTGGCCATAATCTTTATGAAAGTAACACTACATCTTGCTGTACCTGGCTGGCCTGTACCACAAGCCTGACCCAATGGGTTAGTACACTCTCCATGTTCCCCAGATATTTTGTTTATAAGAAAGCAGACAATAACCTGGCTACAGTGGCATGTTCTTGGAGAGGGGAAGTGCTGAACAGAACACAGGATCATTTAGGGAAACCGCTAAACCAGCAATTTCTGCATTTATGCAGTCTACGATGACAGCTCTCTTACTCATAGACTTTGGTGCCCCAGATTGAGTTACATCAATCTCTCATGTTCACCTCATCCATGATTCATACACACATACACAAACACACACACACACACAAACACACTGTTACATTCAGGGAGAAGTTAGGGGCTTTTATGCCATGACCGGCTTTGCATATTTGTAAGGAAGGTCAATTGGTGTTGTCGCGTGGGATCTCATTATTCTAAATGAGACTACTGGATTTCTAGGTAGCAGGATCGTTCCTGGTGTGGGGGACTGAGTCTGACCCACTTGGAAGGACCTCTGTCACCCTTAATCCGGTTTTGCTCCGGCTAACTAGCAGTGCCTCATCTCTGCCAAGGGGGAGGGATGATTAAGCAGCCGAGCGCATGACATCTTTAGAACTTCTCAGGGAAGTCTTTGTCACTCAGGTCCCAACCAGCTCTCTCATTTACAGTATGATCTCATATACAAATGACATAGGCAGTTTAAGTTTTATATATTGTTTTTAATAAAACGACTGCATTTTAGATAATAAGGTGTGAGCCGCAATAACCAGAACCATACAACACAGTAGGATTGAAATAGTCACGATGAGAGTGAAACATAAAAACAACGCTATCATGGTGTTAATAGATTCTATTCCCTCTCAGTAAGTTATATTTCGAGCACAGCATGTTAAGCTATTATCTTGCCTTTCAGATTCCCCGGGGAGACATCAACCCTCATACCTGAGCAAAGGCCTGTGATCTGGTTCAGCATCTGCAACAAGGCAGTCAGCGTCTAGTTGTGGTTCCCTGGTCGGAATCTCCCTCTCCCTCGTATTAGGACAAGGAAGTGTTTTTATAACTAACATGTCAGTGTGATCACAAAATGTCCCTACGCAAGTAATCCAAGGACTAAACTCCTACCACGTCTATCGGCAATGTACCAGACTGTATCCTTGACTGAAGCACAGAGTGAACAAGAATGTGTTATTGAGAACTCCAGTGCTGAAGTAGGCTAAACAGTGTGATATAAAAAATAAAACAAGACAGTAGAACAGGCTATTTGTAAAATAACAGTACGAAGCTGAACAAAATGCATTTAGAGCAAAGTGCACAGGGGCTCTATGCTGCAAGCAAAGGAATAAAATACATCCAGGGCAAAGTGCACAAAGGCCTAACGCCTGAAGCAAACGCGCAAAGGATACATAAAAATGACCACACTACACCCTCCCCTTGTCGGTAGTAAGTGGTTGTAACCAAAAACGAAAAACTAAAATAATATGCCCCAGATATAAAACTATACAAAACATATTTCGACAAGTCCAGAAGACAGCAAAGCACTGAACGATATTTAATTTTGTAAGCATGTGACGGTAAAGCCGAATCAACACAATGTCAATTTAGAAGAAAACCCAATTTCAAATGGAAGCCATGGAGAGCAGGATATCCTCCACCTCGGCAGATGTCAACACCGGAAAATCCATGCCAACCACTATCATGGAGCAGGTGTGTTCCAAAGCCCCAGAACCATCCAAGGCGGCATCCAGTGCAGGGCCTATGAACGAGACAATACCATCTTCCTCCAGGAAGGGAGTCTCGTAAACTGCTTCACGAAGCAAACGCAACCGCAGTGCACATGTCTGGGAATGAGCCCTAATCGGGAACATCAACAGATTAGCATCAACCACTGGGGGGCGCTGCAATGAGAGACAGAGAGCCAACACATGTTCAAACGAGCACCAGAGGCACCAAAACACGGGTTGCACACAATCCAAAACTGGTCAAAATGACAGAGACCCGTCACACTCCAAATGTCCCAGGAGTGTTGCTCCAAAATGCTGCATCATGCGCTCACGACACAGCTGCGCTGATGGGAGCGCCCATATTGGATCTGGTCGCGGCGGGACAGCCATTGCAGAAGAACAACAGCAACAGCAGAACACCAGCCAATAAAGCCAAAGTGATCGGAAATCCTCCAAAGATGCTTCCGAAAATTGAATGAATAGCCGAAGGTTTCAAACCGAATATGACAGAGAAGGCATGAGCAAACCCAACACCAACGGCTTTAAAAAAATGTGCGATTCCAGCAGTGCTGGACACATTAAATATACGTCCCACGAGTTCACCAAAGTGGCTCGGAAAGTTAGTATTTAAAAGGGACTGTATTTCTGCTGATGACCTTGCCACCTGAAGTGTGTAGGTCTCGCGTGCAGATGTAAGGGCCACATGCTTTTGAAACAATAGAGCCTTTAGTCGACTCAACTTGTCGAAATTCACCTTGGAAGTAGCAATGTGAGGCCAGATGTCTGCTACCTCCCTAAATTGAGTAGGGGGAAACAACACATTTCCGCAGCACGTAACGGCCTTGCAGACAACGACCACGTAAAGTATTCCGGCACGCATGCCACAACAGGCTTCACTGTTAAGAAGGACGTAGCTGCCATTTGAAAGCACCTGGAATGTGTTTTTAATCACGGGGACTGGAACTCCCTTTAGATAGCAAGCTAAATTTGCAACTGAGGCATTACACGCCCCATGCAAGGACAGCTGCTTACAAACCATCGAATGGCTGACAGAAGTTTCACATTCGCTACCGTTAAGAAAAACCTCCCGCATACCATTAAGACATCTGTATAAAAAGGGAAGCTCCCACACCTCATGTATGTAACTGTCTCCCAATTTCTCATATCTGCCCACCGGAATATGCTTCAAACAAGAAGTGAATTGCAGAGTGTAAATAGGCAAATTTATAACCCCGTGTATCAACCATTCAGCTGACGGAATCTCAGCCACAGTAAAAGGCAACTCCTCCAACTTTTCAATATTCAACATAACATATGTCGCCTCCTTTTTAGCCATCAGCTGCTGCTGATGTGTCAAATTAAAGGAAAAAAAAATCTCCCTGGCTCTGATGTGCTGCCACGGAACGCGACCCACCTTCAATGTCTGCATTCCATTATCCACAACAGACAAAGCTTGTTTCAAATTCTCCTGATCTATCTGCCGCAACCGGGCCGCTGCCTCCTGTTGTGAAAGTTTCCATATCTCATTGTACACTTCATACAAAAAAGTTTTTTCGGGGGCACTCTTGGACCAGACAAAAAATCTTGCAAGTCAGTATAATTAGACAGCAACGTGAGATGTGTCTTAACTGCATCTAGTGTGGATAACTTTAACCATTGTTGACAAAGTTTCCCCACGCTATATGTAGTAATGATATCAGCATGTTCTGGTGATATGTAGCAAGGGTCTGCCCTACTAGCCCTGAAACCCCCCGAAGAGGTGACAAAACGTTGATGACACCCATTAGTGTCAATGGGCCACAATAACCACCCGCCTGGACGTGTCAATGAAGTGTTAAGCGTACCATTCTGGACCCAGTCTGTAAGCTCACTAAACGTGGCATTATTATAATGTTGCCAATCTTTCAGTTTGGAAGGGACAGGTATGCCAGGCATATTTAATTCTCTAATCGTTGCTAAGCCTAAACAGCTAGTCTGTTGTACAGTGTCATTTAAGAAAATCATCTGGGCAGGAATAATACATGCCCTAAACAATGTGTCCCTACCCCGCATTTGCCAATTTTTCGTTCCCCAAATACTTTTCAAATCAACAGTTTTGGACCAGTATTCATACCCCTCAACAGATAGTTTGGATACAAACAAATTGGAATACAATCATTTTGTATCAGTCAACAACATTTGCTTATTAGCATGCGGAGTAACTCTAAAATAATATGACTTAGCACTCTGTTGATGATGCCCAGAAAAATATGCAAATTTGTCAAAATAAGTTTTAGAACTCCCCTGTGGAGGAGTCGGGCAATGTTCCCATTGCATATACTCAAATATTGATTTAGGGCTACTGGCTTTATGAATAAAGTGGTGTCCATAATAATTATAACAAAACATGTCACCATAATTATCTCTAAACTGTTAAGCATCTTCATTTTCATAGACAGTATAATACTGCAATTCTGTCAACATAGAATCAACTGTCTTCACATCCCAATCGTCAGATACAATGCCTGGTATAATGATATCATTCATTGACAATTTAAGAACATGCGGTATTTGAATTATTTCAGTGGGACCATATATATCAAACATTACTCTATCCCACACAATCCCATCCGGAATAGGTACAGCAGAAATGTTCACAAAGGACAAGTCTCTTCGAACTATGTGTGATGAAAAATGAGGTTTCAACACCTTCTCCACCTGCTCAATCTCAGATCGTTCAGGAAGAAAATGACCATGTATCACCAGACAAAAGGTGACAACAAACCCCAGCCACAGGAAAAAATCCATCACAGTCATAAAAAGCCACAGGTAGTTCCAAGGGAAAAAACAAAATACGTATGTTTGAGCCAATACAACAGTTTAAATGGACCCAGGGCTGGTGTTGAAGCGGACGAAGAGTCCGACACGGCATCATCATTGTTATTAAAGCAGCCGGAGGCAGTTCTCGCAAAAGGTGCAACCGTAAACAAAGGAGCAGATTGTGTCTCTCGGCGTGGTACACTGTAGATAACAGCTTCAGCAACATCAGTAGTCACAGCAACTTGATCAAAAGATTCCAAATTATTCACAGTGTGTGGAACAATCGCAAGATCATCTTCCACCCTCCCCAAGCTCGGAGAAGAAACAGCATCCGTGCAAATCACCTGCAGCGGAACATCATCCCCAGTAGTGAGAGGGATTCGGGAACTACTGGGCGTTCCTCTTGGTCTGCTGTGCAGAATCGGCCACATGTTGTAACTTGACATTGTCGATGGATACAAAGCGATTTCCTTTGGCCCCTTGCAACGGCGGCAAAATCACAGTTCGTGTGCTGTAGATCCCTAGGACAGGGACTGGCGCTCGATACAAAGGGCCAAATTATTTTTTCACTGCGACCTTTTCACGCACAAGATCCCCAACTCTGGGAATCCAACCAGTAGGCATTACTGGTTCATCCTTATTTCCTGTGGAGGCAGCACTGGCAGAAGAGTTATCTTCACGGAATTGTTGTAAATCCTGCAAAACAGTGACACGATCATTTATGTCAAAGGGCGTATCTGCCGCCTCCACACCAGGACCATCTAGATCAGGAACATACATACGTGTTCCAAACAGGCACTCATATGAAGTACGACCCCCCAGGGACCTTCTAGGCAAGTTATTCAGTGCCCTCTGTACTCCATACAGGTGGGCTAGCCAGCTACGACCCGTACCTATAACTCTGGCCGTTAAGGATTGCTTTAAATCGCGATTTAAACGCTCCACGACAGAATTTCCCTCGGGATGAAATGGAGACGAGAACTGGAGTTGGACCCCCAATTAAGCCAAGGTGTCCCTGAATGCCTTAGAGGCAAAAGCAGGGTCCTCGTCCGAATGAAAAGCCGCAACTGCATATGTATCGACAAAGATGCGCAAATCTTTAATAACAGTCCGAGCGTCAGCCGAGCGCTGTGGCCAGACCCACACAAATCTGAAGCACGAATCTACAGCTACCAATATATATTTGTATGCACTATCTGGGGTCAATGGACCACAATGATCCAAGTACACACACTGTAATGGTTTATTTGATATTAGAAGGGGCGTCTGCTGCGGGCGTCTAGCCGTGGAAACTTTAATTTGTTGACAAATGTCACAACAAAGGACATACTGCTCGTCTCTTTATAGAGACCAGGCCACCAGTAACGGGCCTGTAAGAGCGAAATTGTGGCAGCCATGCCAGCATGTGCAGATGCCGCCCCCTCATGAGCTGCAGTGATCAATTGAGGTCGCACAATTTTATTGGGCACATCGCGTACACCAACGCCCGGGATTTTAACCTCAGCGTTCAGCATACCACCCATGGAAAAATGATATTTTGAAGGGAATCCTTTAGGATATGGCGTGCCATCAGCCGTAGCCCTTATGGCAGCCAAAATCTCCGTGTCTGGTTTGGAACTCGAACGAGTTACTGCGGCTACAGTGGCAACTGCCACTGCCGATTTCGCGGCTTCATCAGCCAAAGTATTTCCAGCAACGTGTATTCCAACTCGCTGGTGTCCAAGTGTATGCACAACATGGACTTTAGGAAGCGTTTCCTTCAGATCCGCAACCTTCCCCCACAGTAACCTGTGTTTGATGGTGTTGCCCTTGGAATCTCTGAACCCATTTAACCTCCAGTAATGCAAATAATCATTCAAAGACTTAACACAGTAATAGGAATCATAAACAAGCAGTGTAAACTGTGCTGGATCCACATGTTCCAATGCTAATAACAGAGCTTTCAGCTCAGCCAACTGTGCCGTACAGTCCCCCAAGGTCTGTGTATAAGTATGTTGGGGGCAGAACTTCTCCCCCTCCATATGACCGCTCACCACCGCACATGCAGCAGAATACTGTTGTTTAGTTCCCACCGTAGGCTGCGCAGAGCCATCAGTGTACATCACCACTTGATATTGATCAATAGGCAGCGTGCCAGCGGGAACTGGGTATTCCATTTCATATTGAAGAAATTCTTGAGTCTGGAGTTTCGGGTCAAAAATGTAATCTACATCATTGGCTGTCAAAGACGTAGCCCATTGTATCCAGCGCGGGTGTAGTGCTTTCGCATTAGGAACACTCGCTTTCGTAACAGCCTCTAAGGCTGGAATCAGGGAAACGACAATGATGCGTTGGCCCTGGGCAAGAGGTCTTTCTTTAATCACAGCCATCTGTACAGCAGTGAGAAATTTCTCTGTTTGTGCAAAACGTTGTTCTGCAGCAGAATACAAGTGAGACTTGTATCCTATTGGGACTGTCTCACCCTCATTAAAGGTGACATACGTAAACCCAACGGCCCCAGCTATTACCCTGATGACCAGATGTGTCTTATTGTCCCGTGTGTGTAAATGTTTTACAGCTAAGAGATCAGTTTGCAAGTCTCAAAGTATATGTGTATGCTCAATCTTCCAAAATCTACTCGAAAACTTTGGGCGAATCAACTCGTATAAAGGCTTTATACGTGTAGCATAATCAGGAATGTAAGTTCTGCCAAAATGTAGAAATCCCAACAACGACTGGAGTTTCTTAATCGTATTAGGAGGTTGAAATCATGCACATTTTTCCAAAAAGTGTGGCGCTAGGCTCTTGCCCTCATTGGACAGCTCATATCCCAGGAAAATGACGCTGAGGAAGGCAATTTTCGACTTTTTAAAGTTAAATTTGTAGCCAATTTCGGCAAACCCTACAACAATGCGGGCAACCTGCCTCAAATGTTGTAACAACTCGTCCTCTGTCAGATATATATCATCGACATATGACAAAGCCTCAGGGTCCAACTTGTGCAAAATTTCAGTGACACAAGCTGAAAACAGTCCCGGGCTATTCTTATACCCCTGAGGCAAACGACAAAAGTTTTTCTGAGAGCCAAATGCGCTAAAGCTAGTAAAATCACTACTTTCGGGTGCTATATTCTGGCAGAAGAAACCATTTGAAATATCCAACGTGGTTTTGTATTTTTTACGCACTATATTATTTATAAGCGCAGCGCTGTGTGAAGTTTGTATTGCATATGTGCGTGTATGTCCATTTAGATGTCTGTAATCCACCACTATCCTATAAGAATGGTCCGGTTTAGCTACAGGGAATAAGGGGTTATTCATCGGCAAGACACAGAGCTCAATTACTCCCTGGTACTCCAATTGTGTAAGTATGTTCCTAACCGATGCCCTTGCTTCAAATTTTATAGGATATTGTGGTTGTGGCTGAGGTTCCCCTTTAATTGGAATTACATGATAAGGTGAATCCCTATCCCACCCCACATGATTTCTATATAAGGCAGGTGCTTGTGCCAGAGCCCATTTAATGCTATAGGACTCTGCGAGTTGTGCCGGAACAAGTGGTGAGAACGAAGGTGTAATTACCTCCTCCCCAACTGGACAGTCGCGAACAAAGTCAGGGGGCCAATCCTGTTCGGCTAGCAGAATGTCATACAGTTTGACTACATGATCCCAAAAGATGGCGTTTATTGTGTGCTCAATGTCCCCTTCCAACTGTAAAGTTACTGTATAAACTCTATCGGGATCAGAGACACGCATATCTGCTGTCTCAACTTGTATGAAGTCATCAGTTGCTTTCACCGCCAGATGCTCTAGAAGATTCCGGCGAACTATTGTGACCTCTGCCGTGCTGTCTAACAGTGCTATTGCCCATGTCTTGTTCTTCAAGAGAACTCTCTTCTTGTGTGGCATGTCTAACTGAGACCGCCGCCACTTTTTTCTTTTTAAACTGCTGTTTTTGTTGGACCGGTTTCTCTTCCTTCTTGACAGAAACCTCCGAAGAGCGTTGTGATTCCTGTCTCGGTTTCACGTACTCAGTTCTCCGCTCTGACCGCCCACCTCTCTCATTTCTCTTTTCCGATGAGTCCTGAAAGGAACGAGATTGGCGTGTATCAGTATATTGATATCTATCAGGCGTCTTCAAATTATCCCTATTTCTGAGATTATATTTAGCCTGCGGGGTCTCCGGTCGCGGAGATTCTCCCCTTTCTTTTTTAGGCGTTTGTTGTTTTTTCTCCCAGCGCTTTTTAGTACCCTCAGGTTGCTGTTGTTTAGTAGCATCTTTACTATTCTTACCCTGAAACTGTGGTTTTTGCGGTCCAGCCCCTAGGCTATCACGACCGATACTCTAATATGTTTCCGCTATTATTCTCGTCAGCTCCCGCTCCTGATTACGTTGCAGGACGTCTCGAAGACGCATACGCACCGCTAGTGCCACCGCCTCCCCTTTTAGATTACTCAATATAATAGAAGAAACCGTGGCAAAATTGACCATCAGTTGCATCCCTAAATCTAAGGCCGGGGCAGCCCCATATTCATCTTGAATTTGTTTTAGCACTTCCGGTAAATTAGCCAATGTCGGTGTACCGTGTGCTGTAGTGTAGAGCGCGGCAAACACCATGCCCCATGTATTACAAAGGTCCACAGTAGGAACCATTCCAAACTGCAAACACATCGTCAATATTCTATGTTTATCCTGAGGTCCCATATGGGGAAATACTGCTTCCAGCATATTAATTTTTTGCGCCAGCCAAAATGGAGTTTCCTCTCGTTTAGCTGGCACTTTACCCATAACTGAGTGCACAGTGGCCGGATTGATACCCGCAACCACTGCATGAGGTTGCGCCGGAGCAGCACGCGCTGCGTTTGTATTTAGTGTCTGCATTACAAATTGAACTAAGCGTCTATACGTAGCCGTTAAGTCTGTATATAAATGACAAACTTCAGCCACTGCCAATTGAGCAACCGCAGGATGTGGTGTATATGTAGCCAATAAAGGCCAGGTAGGACCATCATTACTTAGTGGACCTAACCTAACTTGTGCTATGGTGTGTGGGAGGGCGCCATCAAGCCAATTATGGTGTTCTTGATAAGATAAAGGTATCTCTAAGTATGCATATGCCCTGTATTGTCAAGGGGCATTCGCAACAGTGTAATCATGAAAAGTGTGTGAAGCCCCATCAACTGCCGGAAATACGACCCAAGAATAAAAAAGCTCTGTTCTATAGGCTGCATGGGCGTCCACCACAAACGTGACCGGACCCCCCTGGTTCGTCAGACCATGTGCTAACAGATGTCCCGTGAGCGGGTGTCGCATATTAAGTGCGATGTTCACTACTTGGGGATTCGCCATTATGAAAACAGCGCTAGTTCAGAGAAGGCACACCAATATCGGGGTTTTCCTTTCAGAGTTCAAGCTTGAACAACCAACCACAAAAAAATAGGATCTACCTATATTGTGGTGGAGGGAATCCTCAGTGCCACGGACGTCTCCGTTAACAGAACCGAGGTGTCAATATATATATGAGACCAAGAGAGTCAGTCGGACCCGAGAATTAGAGCCAGACCAATCATTGGCGGCGCCATGTCGTGTGGGACCTCATTATCCTAAATGAGACTACGGGATTTCTAGGTAGCAGGATTGTTCCTGGTGTGGGGAACTGAGTCTGACCCACTTGGAAGGACCTCTGTCACCCTTAATCCGGTTTTGCTCCGGCTAACTAGCAGTGCCTCATCTCTCCCAAGGGGGAGGGATGATTAGGCAGCCGAGCTCATGACATCTTTAGAACTTCTCATGGAAGTCGTGGTCACTCAGGTACCAACCAGCTCTCTCATTTACAGTATGTTCTCATATACAAATGACATAGGCAGTTTAAGTTTTATATATTGTTTTTAATAAAACGACTGCATTTTAGATAATAAGGCGTGAGCCGCAATAACCAGAACCATACAACACAGTAGGATTGAAATAGTCACGATGAGAGTGAAACATAAAAACAACGCTATCATGGTGTTAATAGATTCTATTCCCTCTCAGTAAGTTATATTTCGAGCACAGCATGTTAAGCTATTATCTTGCCTTTCAGATTCCCCGGGGAGACATCAACCCTCATACCTGAGCAAAGGCCTGTGATCTGGTTCAGCATCTGCAACAAGGCATTCAGCATCTAGTTGTTGTTCCCTGGTCTGAATCTCCCTCTCCCTCGTATTAGGACAAGGAAGTGTTTTTATAACTAACATGTCAGTGTGATCACAAAATGTCCCTACGCAAGTAATCCAAAGACTAAACTCCTACCACATCTATCGGCAATGTACCAGACTGTATCCTTGACTGAAGCACAGAGTGAACAAGAATGTGTTATTGAGAACTCCAGTGCTGAAGTAGGCTAAACAGTGTGATATAAAAAATAAAATAAGAACGTAGAACTGGCTATTTGTAAAATAACAGTCCGAAGCTGAATAAAATGCATTTAGAACAAAGTGCACACGGGCTCTATGCTGCAAGCAAAGGAATAAAATACATCCAGGGCAAAGTGCACAAAGGCCTAACGCCTGAAACAAACGCGCAAAGGATACATAAAAATGACCACACTACAGTGTACTGGTACAAAACATTTCCCTCACAACACTATTATCAGCAACAACCAGCTGCTGTTAATGTCAAGGCCTGGCCATAAGGATGGTTTCACCCATTCTAAAAAGGGAAGCACATTAGGTGTACCTCATTACATTGTACTACTGAATATTGTGGTACAAGTATACTGAGGACAGAATATCGAGGGACAAAATATAGGTAAGTGAATATGGGGAAGTACAGATTTACTATTCCTAACATCTAATGTGCATACCATTAAGATTTATGTACTGCAGAGATGTATATATGTGGAGGTAGGTATAGAAAATCTAGACCTACTTTTCTGAAGTATTTTATTTTCAATATTCTACCCTCAATATTGCATCCTATCAATATCATGCTTTTTATATTCAGGGGCACAAATCCCCATCACCCCCACCATGTCCACCAGTTATATTCTTCATTGGTGAACAACTTAACAGTAAAATCATGTAAAACTCCTGCCAAAAGAATCAAGATCTGAGCCTTCTATGATGGAAACACACTGGGTACTTGAGAAAATGATGAAAGAACTGACCGGACATTATAGTGCAACTGCACAATGCAATTTCAAACTAGGATAAAGTAATATCTAAATATCAACAAATATGTATCAGCAACTCAATTACTGCTCATGAAATAGATATATCATGAAAGAATCCATTACTCATTTATGTTACTGTTCCTCTCTCAAAATGATTTATTCCCTGTATAATAAACATTGTGCAAAGAACAAAACAGTAAAAGAATGGCAGAACTTGCAAAAACCAAGCATTCATTGTTAGAAGGATAGACACATGTTACTAAGACGGACCTCTAACAGCCTCTTTTTAGAGTTGACTAGTCAAATTCAACTTGAGATTTGACTAGTCTGGGAAAACTCCAAAGATGCCGTACCTATCTTATCTTTAATATATGGTCATTTCATTTTATCTTGCTATGGTATACAACCTTTTGGGCAGTAACACACTCTTTGAAAGTCTTTGAAAATTCTGTCCATAGTAATTGAGGCACTTCAGAAAAATACTGTCAATGTTTTCCACCAGCAAAAGGAATGTGGACAACAATTGCATAAACATATGTAGATTGGTGTGCACTGATGGAAAGCTAAGACCTTTTTTATGCACATACTCAAAATCATGAGGTAAATTGCAGCTGCAAACTGTGGTACAGAATCTTCTACATTGGGAATTTGTAGCTAAATTCAACATCAATCCTATAAAGATGACATGATCTCACTAGAGGGTAGACAATGGTCAGCAACAAATGACTTCATTGCCCCCCCATCTGATGAACTGCCCATTTTTTTTTTTTTTTACTTGTACTTTTTTTTCCTTATCAGAGTGCTTGGCAGCACCAATTTGCCACTGGGATGCTCTTTTCTTAATTCCATAATGTGCTTTCATGCACTATTTATATTTTTATTTACCTCTTTAGGACTGACGTCTGCCATTTTGAAACAGAAAATTAGAAGTAAAACAGAAATGGCCACTGCACGTTCATTGACAAAATGAAAAGATTGACTAAGCCCTTTGAAATGTGAGACCATTTTTGGTTTTGTCAGTGCTTGTTTACACTGTTGGCACACCACATATCAAATATGCAACAAGTCTGGTTAAACAAATATTGTCTAAGGTCTGCTAGGTACCTCTCCCTGAGTTGCCCATCAGCCATAAACTGGAAAAAGGACTCATCATTTTTGGTTTCAATACATTTTGTCTAGTAATCATCATTCTTGTGCCTGTTGCACAGATGCCTCACAAATGAACACATCTGCCTTCATGTTGTTGCTGAAATTCTGCCACTATTTGGCTGCTGTCAACCCAAGCCACTAAGTCCCAGTTTTTTCATGATTGAATGCATTTTTTAATCTATCGCTCCTATGCAAGTGATTAATGACCTCTGTCCCCACAATCGGGGAAAGGAGGAGCAGCTCTACAACACAACACTGGGTCAAAGGATCATACATATAAGTCCAGCCTCTTTGGTCAATCAATCAATCAGTCAGGGATTTGTAAAGTGTGGCTACTCACCCGTGAGGGTCTCAAGGTGCTGGGGGAGGAAGGGGTTGATCTGAGTATCAGTCGAATCGCCAGGTCTTGAGGTCCTTCCTGAACACTGACAGGGTGGGGGATTGTTTAAGGTAGATGGGGAGGGTGTTCCGGGTCTTGGTGGCGATGTAGGAGAAGAATCTTCCTTCGGCTGTGGTTTTCTGGATGTGGGGGATGTTGGTGAGGGCCTGGTCGGCGGAGCGGAGTTGTCTGGCGGGAGTGTAGAAGGAGAGAATGTAGTTGAGTTAGGCTGGTTCGGTGTTGTGTAGGACCTTGAAGGCATGGGTCAGGAGCTTGAGCTTGAGCTTGAGAGGGAGCTTGAAGGCGATTCTCTTGTTGATAGGCAGCCAGTGTGGGACTCTCAGAAGGGTGGCGGAGTGGCTGTGTCGTGAGGCATTCTTGATGAGACGGACTGAGGCGTTCTGGATGCATTGAAGTCTTTTCCGGGTCTTGGCGGTGGTTCCGGCGTAGAGTGCATTGCCGTAGTTGAGGTGGCTGATGACAAGGGCCGGGGCAATTGTTCTTGTGGCTTTGGTGTGGATCCACTTGTAGATTTTTCGAAGCATGCGCATGGTGTGGAAGCAACCCGATGAGATGGTGCTCACCTATCAGTCCAAGAAGATGCCGAAGTTGCGGGTGTGGTCGGTGGGGGCGTTTCCGAGGGTGGTGGGCTACCAGGACTCACTCCAGGTGGAGGGTGTGGAGCTGAGGATGAGGACTTCTGTTTTGTCTGAGTCCAGTTTGAGGCAACTATCTTTCATCCAGGTGGCAACTGCTCTCATTCCTTCGTGGAAATTGTTCTTAGCGATGGTCGGGTTGTTGGTGAGGGAGACTTTCAGTTGAGTCATCGGCGTAGGAGACTATGTTGAACGCGTGGCTTCTGATGATGGTGGCCAGTGGGGTCATGTAGAGGTTGAATAGGGTGGGACTCAGCGAGGATCCTTGGGGGATGCCGCAGCTGATCTTGGTGGCTTCCGAGAGAAAGGGGGGGAATCGGACCTTCTGTGTTCTACCAGTGAGTAACGAGGAAAGCCATTGTAGTGCTGAGTCTTGAATTCCTGCGTTGTGGAGTCTGGAGCATAGTGTGTAGTGGGAGACTGTGTCAAAGGCGGCAGAGAGGTCTATGAGGATAATCGCTACGGTCTTGCCTCGGTCGAGGAGGTTGCGGATATCATCTGTCGCAACGAGGAGGGCGTTCTCGGTGCTATGGTTGCCTCTGAATCCTGACTGAGAGGGGTCCAGGATGTTGTTGGCTTCCAGGAAGGCGGTGAGATGTTTGTTGACTGCCTTCTCTATGTCTTTGGCTATAAAGTGAAGCTGGGAGATGGGCCAGTAGTTCTTGAGGTCTGTTGGGTCGGCGGTGGGTTTCTTCAGTAGAGGTTTGATCTCGGCATGTTTCTAACTCTCTGGGAAGGTGGCAGTTTCGAAGGAGCGGTTGATGGTATGCTATAGTTTGGGTGTGATTATGTAGCTGACTTTGTTGAAGATGTGGTGAGGGCAGGGGTTGGTGGGTGCTCCTGTTGTGTAGCCATTTTAGTTACAGCTTCATACACGTTATTTTAGCCAACTAGGCCTGCAGCTGTGCACTTTAACCTAGATATATTTTATTCAGCTTCATTTATTATTTTAACAATAGCCACATTTGTGGTTTTGTTTCATTTCTCTCTATCTAGCTGTTCTTTGCCTAGATCAGCACTGCGTTCTTAAACACTCTGTGCTTTTCTCAAGGCTGCAGTAATAGAAACATACACACTCTTACGTAGGGATCCTTTCTTGGAACATCAGTTGTTTTATTATAAAAACACTACTTTGACCCATGAACGCAAGAGGGAGATTCCAGCCAGATGACTACAACTGTATGCTGATTGCTGAGTGCTTTGCTACAGCTGCTTATGTAGACTACAAGCCTCTTGCTCAGGTATGAGGGATGATGTCTTCCCAGGGGAACCTGGAGGGCAGAACTAGAGCTTTACATGCAGTGCTCTAACATAGCCTAGTTAGGAATTATTTTAATGATTTTAATGACAATATAGTAGCCTTATTTTTAAGCTGTACTCTCCTCGTCACTATTTTATTCCTGTCATGCTTCATCGTCCTAGTTATTGCAGTACATGCAGTATTATCTAAGATGCAGTTGCTTCTTTAAAAACCTTATTAAAATGTATACTGCCTCTGATTGTCCTTGTATATCTCAGACTAATGTTACAATGAGAATAATGAGAGAAATAGATGCGATCTGAGTGACCACGATTTCCACGAGGAATCAATTGTGTCATGCACGTGGCTCCCCAATCATCCCTGCTCTTGGGTAGAGATGAGGCACTGCTAATTAGCGGGAGCAAAACCTGGATTCGGCCGACAGGTGTCACCTGTAGTGGGTTCAGACTCAGTCCCCCACAGTGCAAGTGATTCTGCTGCCCAAATCCAGTAGTCTCATTAGAATAATGAGAGCCTACGCAACACTCCTGAGTGGATGGTTGCCATGATGTTGCGTGTCTCATTGTCAGTGATGTTATTCCAGCGGAGGAGAGCGGGGTGGGCGTGGTGACGCTTTGGTCGATGAGCTGGTGGTGAAAGTTGTGGGGGGCCCTGGGTGGTGAAGCTGTCGTAAATGTCTGCGATCATGCGATGGAAGTAGTTGGCAAGGTTTCCGCAGAGTTCTTGCGACGGGGGGATATCAGTGGAGTTGGAGTTGGGGTTGTTGAACTCTTTGATAACGGTGAAAAGTTCCTTGCTGTTGTGGGTGTTTTTATTGATGCATTGTTGCAGGGCCAGTAGTTTGGTGGTCCTAATGAGCTGATGGTGATGTTTGACGACGTTTTTGAAGGTTTTGTGATTTGCGGGGGTCTTGTCGATACGCCATTTCCTCTTTAGATGTCTGCAGACCTGCTTCAATTCTTTGAGTGTGGGGGTGAACTAGTTTGCTTTCTTGGCTGTGCCTCTGTAATGGGGTGTCTTGAGGGGGCGAGGGTGTTGGCGCAGTCGGTGATCCATTCGTGGAGGTTGTGTGCAGCAGGTTTGACGTCCGCGTCGGCTTGTGGGGGTGTTGCATTGAGGTTGATGGTGAGCTGGGCTTCAGTGACTTTGTTCCGATTTCTGCGGGGAAGTTGGAGGCGACCAAAGGGTTTGTTGAAGGTGAAGTGAATGCAGCAGTGGTCGGTCCATTGGAGTTCGGTGGTGTGGCTGACGGAGACGTGGTTGCTGGCGGAGAAAATGGGGTCCAGTGTGTGACCGGCCGAGTGGGTGGGTGTGGTGACAAGTTGTTGAGTCCGAGGTTGGTGAGGTTTTCGATCAGGGTGGTGGAGTTCTTGTTGTTTGGGTTTTCCAGGTGGAAGTTGAGGTCTCCGAGTAGGATGTAGTCCTTGGATGTAAGAGCATGGGTGCTGGCTAGGTCAGCAATGGTATCGTAAATTAGGGGGCAGGGGCCCGACGGCCTGCAGATGAGGGTGCCCCGCTGGGTGGTGTTAGGGTTGGTTCCAATCTGGATGTGGTGGAGTTCCATGTTGGTTGTTGTCAACATCAGGACAGTGCGTGCTCTATGGGCGATGTAAGTGCAAAAACCCAGTCCTTATGCAGAGGCATATTTCATGCATTGTGTTTCTATGCAGTATGATAACCTTTTGCATTGCAGAACTTTCACCTTGAAAAGTCATTAATGCTGTTTGTAATTCATTGTTCATTTGCGAGGCTTGTTTGCAGGACTACAAGGTGTGGTCCTTCATTCTAAGACTTTCTAGAAGCCTTTCTTGCAGCATGGTTGGATGTGGCTTGTGGGCGGGGCTTGGCTATATATAAGGGAGCCAGCCCAGCTCCATGTGCTTACTATTCAGAGGTCCCGGTGCAGAGAAGCAGCATTTTCTAGAGCTCCTGTCCCGGAGGCCTAACCAGCCAATTCCAGGCCTGCCCTCGCTTATTTGGTGATTTTCAGGCAGGGCGGTAAGGCGGAGGTCGGGTTAGGCCCCGACTCCATTTTCTAGTAATTTTCGAGTTTTAGGCCTAATCTTGAAATCGCGTGTACGCGTTCATTTCATGGCATTTATCTTGTGAATTCCAAATCGGCAACAGTGTGTGTGATTCCTTCCAGGCATTTATTTTGTGGTATTCAGATCGGCAGTGTGCACAATAATTTCATGAAATTTTCCTTGTGAGTTCCGAATCGCCAACAGTGTGCGCAATTCCTTCCAGGCATTTATTTCTTGGTATTCAGATCGGCAGTGTGTGCGATCATTTCATGGCATTTACCTTGTGAGTTCCTAATCGGCAACAGTGTGCGCGATTCTTTCCAGGCATTTATTTTGTGGTATTCAGATCGGCATTGTGCGCAATCATTTCATGGCATTTACCTTATGAATTCCGAATTGCCAACAGTGTGCGCTATTCCTTCCAGGCATTTATTTTGTGGTATTCATATCAGCAGTGTGCGCGATCATTTCATGGTCTTTGAATCGTGAATTCCGAATTGGCAGCAGTGTGCGCAATTACTTTTCAGACATTTACTTCTTGCCATTCAGATCGGCAGTGTGTCCGATCATTTCATGGCATTTACCTTGTGAATTCTGAATCGGCAACAGTGTGCGCGATTCCTTCCAGGCATTTACTTCGTGACATTCAGATCGGCAGTGCGCGCAATCATCTCATGGCATTTACATTGTGAATTCTGAATCTGCAACAGTGTGCGCGATTCCTTCCAGGCATTTACTTTGTGACATTTAGATCATCGGTATGCGCGATCATTTCATGGCATTTACATTGTGAATTCTGAATCAGCGGAGTGCGCAATTCTTTTTCCTGCATTTAAATCTTGAAAGCATAGATCGGCGTTGTGCGCAATCATTTCATTGCATAATAATTTAGATGTTCGAATCGGCAACAGAGTGCGCAATTCTTTCCTGATGCTTAAACTTTTGAAATACAGTTCGGCAAAGTGTGCAATCATTTTTTTACATTGAAACTTAGATGAGTGGTTTGAATAAAGAGCATAACATTCCCTGAACGTTTAAGTCTTGAAAACTCTTAATCAGAAAGTGACATAGGAGTGTATTTCATGGTATTCGTACAGTTCATTCATGTAGAGATGAAACCATGTGTTCCTTGATTCTTGCTATAATGCAGAGAGTGTTCTAAACAGTATTTTGTAGAGAGTTTATTGTTCAAAATATAATATGCTAATTCTAGAATGTTCATGTGAAAAACCTTGCATAACCTTCTTCTTGATTTTCAGGTACCTAGATCCTTGAGGCCTAGTTATAGTGAAGTCTTAGGCCATTCATGTTTTTAGCATGTGTTTTATTTTAAAACAAAACTTATTGCAAGTAATTGCTTCCACAGGTCTCCTTCCCCGCTGTTCCCAACCCAAAACCCATTCCCCCACTTGGCCATTCTTTAACTCTGTGCTATATAACTAGTGGAGTTTGGAGCTGGCAAGAGGTGGACATGTTGGGAACATGCGCAAGCCCCGAGGATCTGGCCTCCTTGACCGTTGTGGAGTCTTCGGTGCTGGTGAAGAGGCGAAGGGACTCTTTGTGGACGATGATACCTCCCCCTATGCAGTTCATGCAGTCTTTGCAGATGATCTTGTAGCCGTCTGGGATGGCGATGTCTGGAGCTGAGGAGGGGTTAAGCCATGTTTCTGTGAGGAAGGCAAAGTCTGGGGAAGTTCCAGAGTTCGATGGCGTGCCTGTGGATGGAGAGAGTGTTCATCTGGATACATCTGAGGCTTTGTTCTGCTTTGTGGGTCCTCTGGGATGGGCTTGAGTTTAGGAGGCTGGTGAATTTGCAGTGGTGACAGGTGAAGGGTCCCTTGATGTTACTTTGAGATGCCTGCTTACAGTTGTTGTTGTGTCCTAGGTTGAATGCAAAGAGTGCCGCTGGCGTGTAGCGGTGGTGGGTGAGAGGTCCAGGTGTCCTTGCACTGGTCGCTTTTGGGTCACGGATGGGCGAAGGCGGGCTGGCCTTAGGCACGCAGCCACCATTAAGTAGGGAGGGGGGAGGAGAGGACAGCTGGGAGGTGGGAACGGCGTGAAAAAGGAGGGCGGGGCTGCAGAGGCAGCGCCAACGGGGAGAATGCGAGAGAGGAGGGGGCAGGGCCGCAGGGGCAGCATGGGTGGGGAGAATGTGAGAGAGGAGGGGACAGGGCCACAGGGGCAGCAGCGGTGGGGAGAGTGAGAGAGAGGAGAAAGAAAGAATGAGAGGTGTGAGGAGAAAAATGAGGAAAAGAAGAGAGATGCGCAGAAAGCGAAAAGGCAGAGACAGCACACTAAAAGAAAAAGGAGGAGAGAAGGCAAACAGGCAAAGAAAAAGGAAAGCGTTGAAGCGAAAGACACAAAAACAGCACACTAAAGAAAAAGGAGGAGAAAAGAGAAAAGAGGCAGAGGGCAGCCAAGCCGAAGAGCACAGCTCTCCCACTAGGCACCAGGGATGAGGCACTGGCAGAAGCCTGCAGGTGAAGGAGGGCCTCGAACTTGTGACTGATGTCAGAGTTCAAGTCAGGACGGACTTCCTCTTACTGGTGTAGCTATGCGGAGGCAGAGCAGTTCACTGACCAGGTCAGTGAGGATGGTCTTCCTACCGCGCAGGGGTTGCCATTAAGTAGGAAGGGGGGGAGGAGAGGACAGCTGGGAGGCACGAGCGGGAACAGTGAGAAAAAGGGGGCTGGGGCTGTGGGGGCAGCAGCGGCAGGGAGAATGTGAGAGAGGAGGGGGCGGGCCGCAGGGGCAGCAGTGGTGGGGAGAGTGAGAGAGAAGAGAGAGAGAATGAAAAGAGTGAGGAGAAAAATGAGAAAAAGAAGAGGGAAGCCCAGAAGGCAAAAAGGCACAGAGACAGCACACTAAAAAAAGGAACAAAAAGGGAAAGAGGCAAAGAAACAGGAAAGCACTGAAGCGAAAGGCACAAAAACAGCACACTAAAGAAAAAGGAGGAGAAACGAGGCAGAGGGCAGCCCAGCAGAAGAGCAGAGCTCTCCCACCAGGCATGAGGCGAAGGCAGAAGGCTATGAGTGGAGGAGGGCCTCGAACTTCTGACTGAGGTCAGAGTTTAAGTCAGGATGGCCTTCCACTTACTGGTGGAGCTATGCGGAGGCAGAGCATTTCACTGACCAGCTCACTCAGCAGAAACCTTGACAGCCATGATTAAAGCTCTATAGTTCATACACAAACAGAGAAGGTTACATGGATTGACATGCATAGATCATCTGAAGCACCCTGGGTTAAGGAGACTAGTAGAGACTATTTAGAGCTATACTTTAGAGATTGTTAGACATCCTCCTTTGAAAAAAATAAAAATAAATTTGTCTGCCCTTTTTCTACAACTGGCATTGCCGCCACTGTCAGTTGCACAAAGTCTGGTTAGGAAACACAGTTTTTACTCCCTTAAAGAGAGATGCACTTTGGTACCCAACCTAGTCCTCTGTTTTCCACTCTGGGTCCTCTCTCCATATAATAGGAATGATTGCAGTGAGCTTGCATGGTAGGTGACCTCACTAGGAGAAAAGTAAAAATACAAAGGCTACTTAAACAACTGAAACAACATTTGATAAGGCAGCATGCTCTCTAGAATCATCCATGGGATTTTGCATCACAACAACATTTATTGTGGGGAGCTTCTAAGAAGCTTGTGATTTGTCAGGTTACGCTCAAAGCACTTAGGTGAGTAGGTTGATTTTTTAAATTTTAGCGGCATTCATCAAGCATGATTTTTCCAGTTGCTGAAGATTCCATGGAGTGGGTAAAAGTGGGGAGTAGTCACATTACAAAGCACATTTCTGTTATAGCTTTAATTGGATCTTGTTAGAAATGGGGTCTCTAGTTGGCAGTTTCCACCCTGTCAAAGTAGGGACCCTCACCCCAGTCAGGGTAAAGGAGATACATAGCTCAGATAACTCTTTCTCACCCCCTTGGTAGCTTTGCACAAATAGTCAGACTTATCTAAGAGGCAGTATGTAAAGTATCTGTACAAACATGCACAGTTACACAGTGAAAAGACCAAAAAAGGAATCCACACCAGTTTAGAATAGCCAATATTCAGCTAAGTCCAACAAGACCAAAGTGACAAAAATCGAACATACACCAGCAGAGATTGGAATTTTAAAATATTAAACCCAAATAAAAACACTTAAAAACACAATAGCTCCAACTGGGGCCGTCACAATGTCATTGACGGAGTCATTCCCAACAGCTTGACGCCACTTGCGGGGAGGGTGGCGTCAGTCACAGAGTTGCACGGACCCCCAGGTACACTACCTTAGGCAACAAGGAAAACAAGCCGGTGCAGAGTCAGGTAGGTGAGGCATTGCTGGATCCGGTGCCGGGTCAGCCTCTTACTGAAGAACAGGGGAGGTGATGCGGCGTTGGGGACTTCCTTACGATCTGACAGGGTCAATGATGACCGGACTGGTGACCAATAAGCCTTGGCAGTGGTAGTCTGAAGGAGAAACGATCTTCCCTTCCGGAGGTCCAGTGGAACAAGGTAGCCAGCTGTAATTCAGCAGAAAGCTTAACTACAATTTCCACAATGCACTGGGCCACCTGTCTTTGGGCAATCCCTCTGAGGGCCCAATGGCCAGTGCTTCTTCATATCCGGTGAGCACTTTTTACCTGCGTGGGAAAGGGTCTAGTGTCACTAGCCCAAGGGAGTCTGTCCTTGCCTTTGGCTCACAAAGGGTTCCCTCTTGCTAGGAAAAGCAGTGTTTGGTCTGGGACAAGCTGCTGTTGGACTGTTCTAGGGGGTTGCCACAGGTTCAAGGTATCACGCCTTTTGTTAATGCAGGTGCCAGCTCCTTGTGGCACCTTTTCTGCCACCTTTTCTACTCAGAACCCTCTGGTGTGCCTATTTCCAAGATAGCAGAAGTCTTCTTGGGCTGTATACAGACAAGGCTGATCACCCTAGGGGTGTGGCTAGCCTTCTGTATGTATGCCTCCTGACTAATTTCCCCACCTGCCCGGGTGCAAATGTGCCTGGGGTAGGGGGATATCTTTATTCTCCACTGGGAGACAGCCTTCTGCATATCAGACACAGTGTGCCCTTTGAAGCTCACCACCTTGATGTGCCACTTCACTACTCAGTGGGCAACCTTAAACATTGCTTTTTGGGTCCATGCCACATCGCCCTTGACACAAGATTCATGTCAGGGGTGAGAAGGCACGTTGTTTGATACCAAATATGAACCATTTTTGTGGTACCATAATGGTACTGGTGACCTCGGGTTTGCCCGGGTGCCATCCCATGTTATCCTATAGACCATAGGTCACTTATAGTAGCCATAAATGGAAAAGGCCACTAAAGGGACATATAAGCTTGAACGTAATTGTCCATCTTTAATATAATGCACCCTGCCTCCCGGGCTCTGGACACCTTCCTCAGGGTGGACTTGCATATATTAATGGCAGTGCTGGGACTGTGTGTACTACAGTTTGAGTAGTTTGCACTGCTCCTGCAGCCTGCAATGGAAAGTTATTCATCAGTAGTTTGCTTGGGTTATGCAGGGTGGCACAATCAGTGCTGCAGGCCCTGGTGATGCTGTTAACACCAATGACCGGGTACCAATTTTACCATATACTAGGTACTTTTTAGGGTGTTAAAGTACTTGTCAATTTGGAAATGAATTCAGAGTTACCAATTCAGGGGGGAGAGCCCTGGCATTGGGGCCTAGTTAGCAGGGTCCAGTGCACTTTTAGAGTCATTACAAAAACAAACAATGGCAATGATTCACATGGAGAAAACTCCCTGTACATCATGGGCATTTATTTTTTGTGAAACAATTCACAGTTTGAGAGATGAATGCCAAAAAAGGAAAAACACCACACTTGCTATACATCTGTGCCTTCACTGAATACAGAGATACCTGCTGGGAAAGCAGGTCTCTCCAAATACGTTTGGTAGTGTTTCACCATCGCAATTGATGTCAGGGGCTCCACTGATATCATCGGCCCCCTCGTTATTAATAAAATGGATGCATTCTTAAGTATCAAAAATATGCTGCTGTAAAAATGATACAAGCTTCCACCATTGCCACAACTTGCTTATAAAACCTTTTGGGATCTAGTAAAAAGCTAGGGGAAGTACTTTAGCTGGTGGAAACCATTTTTCAATAACATATGATAATGTATTGTGTAAGTAGTTCTACAATAAACACAAATTAAGAGGTTTTAGGGACATTCCCCAGGCAATTTTCTACTAAGATAATTGGGAAGCATTTTTATTGGGAGTCAGAATAAGATTCTTGGGTGCTCAATCAATTAGCTTGTTCTCAATGTCCTACCTGACTTTACCACTCTGTTAATTGAGTTTTTTCCAGCATCGTTACAATCAGCCAATATTCATCAACTTGTCCCCTCTATATTTTTCCAGTCATTCTTTCTGCATTCCTGGAATTATGTGTATATTGACAAACCCGAACAGTGACTCTTTTCACAAAGACACCCATTTAAAACATCTTTTGTACCTGTCCATACTGTTATTCAATAGACACAACATCAAAAATGGTTTTCTTTTTTTTGCGAGTCCTAGATGTTTCTGTAGCTTTTGACACTGGATAATTCCTTGTCCCTCTCTGCTCTGTCTTTTTAAGTATTTCAGAAACTGTTAGTGAGAAAGAGGTAGTGAAGTCAGCAGAATACCAGTCAGCCTGTGGTGGCATCAGAGACTAAAAGATTAATACATGAAACTTTATGGCAATACTGCAGAAGCTATGGTGATGTGTATAATCTGTTAGTTCATATTTACAAAGCATTGCTGAATTGAAGAGAAAGCAATAAATTATAATTCAATTCCAATGTACTCTGAGAGACTTTGATAGCAACAGAGAAAGACAGAGGCAGCTATTAAAGTGTCATACTGAGTGAGAGATTGAGTGAGGCTTAAGGTGAAAGAAAGACAGAAATACAGATTTAGAATAGAGCGGGCGGGAGAGAGACATTTAGGATTCCAAGAAGAAGCAGAGATAGCCAGAGAGAGAAAGAGTGCAAGAGAGAGAGACATATAAAAGAAGAATGAGTGACTGAAAGTGACAGAGCGAGAGAGGAAGAGACAGGGAGGGAAAGATAGAGACAAGTAGTGAGACAGACAGTGAGAGGTTAAGAATGAGAGCCAGAGAGTGAAATAGACTGAGAAGCCTAGTGTTAGAAATAGGGCTGTTTGTTGAATGAGTTACTTTATTCAAGCAGCAACCACAATCCCACTCAGGGTAGGTGTCAGACAAACCCTAAATTAACCTCCTTTGGTCACCCTGCAGTAGCTTGGCACAGAACACTCGAACTGAACAGTGAAAACACCACACAAAAAGATTCCACAACAGGTTAGAAAACTAGAGCAACATGTAATAAATAAAACAACACCACAACAACAAAAATCCTAAAAGTAGAACTTCAGATGTACATTTGCAAAGAATAAATTGTAAAATAGCGCTTACAGAAGTGTCAACTGGGGATATCTCATCACTCTGGACCAGGATAAAGTCAAAGGTTCAGATGACCATGATGAACAGGCAAGCTATAGGGACCACGTTGGGCCCGCTGAATCAAAGTACCTTAAAATCCTGGTGCAGAAGCATTGCTTTGGTTCCAAATCACACCATCAAGACATGCAACGATTTTCTCCACACAGTCAAAATGTGTTGAAGTTCCCCATGCAGCAGCGACAATGCATCAGTTCTGAGATGTGATGAGTTCGGTGCAGGTGCTGACTGCATCAATGTCGAGTTGATGCGCTGATTCCGATGAGAGCAGTGGCTGCGATGCAGACTTTGGTGTTGTTGTCGAGGCTGTTGTCGATGGGCATGCAGGGACCCTCCACTGATGAAAACGTGGCAGTGCTGGTTCAGGAGGTGATGTGCCGGTTCTGTCCATGCAACAGCCAATATGTAATTTTTTCCCACACAACAGGAGATGTGTTGGTTCCACTGGAGCAAAACACCATAGACTCACTTGCAATGGTCCCTGACTGGGATGCAACCACTTGGTGGGGCAGACTCACAGATGGCATAGTCTAGGTGTAGAAGCAGGTTGGTTGGAAGTGTTTTATGTCCCTGAGACCTCAAATCAGGAGACCAGTCAGATGGTCCTTGGGGTCACTATGGGTTTAAGTGATGCGGGTCAAGTCTTTCTCACCAAGGCACAGGGACAGCAAGCAGCACAGCAAGGCATGAGTCCAGAATGACAGCATTACTGCAGAGTTGAGGTCCAGATTTGTACGGAGTTTGTGGCATCAGAGGTCCAGTACTTGTTAGATATTGAGGTCTCTAGCTGGAAAAGGTATACACCTATGTCCAATTAGAAACCACAATCCTAGTCAAGGTAAGTCACAGTTACAATACAAATTATCCTGTGCTCAACCTTTGGTAGCTTGCAACAGAGCAGGCAGGCTTAGCTTAAAAGGCAATGTGTAAAGCATTTATGCAATAACTTATAAAGTAATACAGTAAAAATACCACAAAAATACACAACAGGTTTAGAAAAATAGATAATGTTTATTTGAATAAAAAAAGATACACACAACAAAAATCCAATAGGCACAAGTTGAGATATCACTATTCCACATATAAGGTTTAAAGGAGTCTCAATCCTTAAGAATCAGTGGTTGTATCCTTGTAACACACCGTACCTGGGATGCGTCAAAAATAATGATGCACAAGGCCGCAGAGGAGAAGATGCTTTGAAAAATAAGGCACTGCATCAGAGTTTCCAGTACGGCAGAGACGATGCGTAGTTTCTTTCCACGCTGCAAGGTGATGTGTCGATTTCCAGGAATGCAGCCCTGGTTCCTTACTGCAATGAGGGGATATTTTGACACTCACGGACAATGCGTTGAAAATCCTTATTGCGCTGGTAGAAGAAGCAAGCGCTGCAGCGATCTGGTGTGTGATGCAGTGAAATTTCAGCCACAAGGCAGGCGCTGGGTCGATTTCTGCAGGCATTGCGAAGTTTTTCCGATGCACAGGGATTTTCTTTTTGGTGAAGTCTTTGTGGCACTGAGACTTCAGTACAGGAGGCAAGCTCAATTCAAGCCCTTGGAGAGAACTTGTGGGGAAGACAGAGTCCTTCCAGCAGAATCAAAGGCCAGTAGGCAGCATGGCAACAAGCAGGGCAGCAGTCCTTCTCAGCAAAGAAGTACAGATGAGTCATTTAGGCAGCCAGGCAGTCTCTCTGACAGAGTCCAGGTGTAGATCCAGAAGTGTCTGATCCCTGTGGGGTCAGAGACCACGTATATATACCCAAAAGTGCCTTTGAAGTGGGGGAAACTTCAAAGAGTGGTTTTGAAGTGCACAAGTTCACCTTTCAGAACAGTCCTGTCTGCCAGGATCCCTGTGGGGGGCTATCAGTCATTTGTGTGAGGGCAGGCCACTGGCCTTTGAAGTTTAAGAGGGAGACCCTCCCCCCTTCCTGCCAAGGGAGACCCATTCAGTAATGCAGATGAATGCAGATGTGACCGAGTGCCCTGTGTTTATGGCTATCTGGGTGGAATGCACAAGGGGAGCTGTCAACTATCACAGACCAGACAAGGAATGAAGACAGGTTGTAAGGCACAGATAGCAGTAAGTTCAGAGAAATGCCGACTTTCTAAAGGTGGCATTTCTAAAATAGTAATGTTAAATCCAACTTCACTAGTGAGCAGGATTTTCTATTACCATTCCGGTCATGCAGGGCTACTCCTTCCAGATCAGAATCAACCACTTAAGAGCATGAGGGCAGTTCTAATGCTAGTCTATGAAAGGAGCAGGCCTCACAGTAGTTTAAAACACATTTATGAGTTTTTCACTACCAAGACATGTATACACATAAGTACCCTGCCCTATGGGTTACCTAGGGCCTACCTTAGGGGTGACCTATATGTGAAAAAGGAGCGTTTAAGGCTTGGCAAGTAGATTTAAATGCCAAGTCAAAGTGGCATTGAAACTGCACATACATGTCTTGCAATGGCAGACCTGAGACATGGTTAAGGAGCTACTCATGTGTGTGGCACAATCAGTGCTGCACGCCCACTAGTAGTATTTAATTTACAGGCCCTGGGCACATATAGTGCACTTTACTAGGGATTTACAGGTGAATGAAATATGGCAATTGGGTAGTAACCAATGCTACCATATTTAGGGGAGAGAGCACATGCACTTTAGCACTGGTGAGCAGTGATAAAATGTGCAGAGTCCTAAAACTAGCAAAAACTGTGTCAGAGAAACAAAGGGTGTCAGGCAAAAATGGAGGGGATGATCACCCTTAGGCTGCCAGGACTAACATGTGTCCCCCCCGGTTGAAAGTGGGGAAAGCTACCCAGTGTCTTGGGCGCTCTCATCACAAAGGTGGAAGAATATGGAGATATCATCAGCATTGGTGTGGTCAGTCCTTGGGCGATGCTACACAGTAAAGACCATACCCTGTAGGAAGATGGACTACCTCAAGAGTTTAGGATTTTCACCCCTCATCTGCATGAGCCGTCTGAGGGGACTGTGGTCTGTCTGAACCTGGAGGTGAGTCCCAAACAGGTATGGTCTCATTTTCTTCAGTGCCCAGACCACAGCAAATGCTTCTCTTTCAATGGCACTCCACTTCTGTTTCTGTGGAAGTAACCTCCTGCAAATGAAGGCTACTGGTTGGTCTAGGCCCTCCTCATTCAGCTGTGCTAGGATTGACCCTATGCCATGCTCTGAAGCCTTCAGAATTTGATGGAGTAATCAGGGGCCCTGAGTACAGGTTCTGTGCACATGGTTTTCTTGAGAGAATCAAAGGCTTTCTGACAGGCCTCTGTCCAGATCACCAACCTGGGCTGTTTCTTAGAAGTCAGATCAGTTAAGGGGGCAACAATGGTGCATATCCCTTAACAAATCTTCTGTAGTAACCAGTGAGGCCTAGGAAGGCTCTCACTTCCGTTAGGGTTTTAGGTGATTGCCAAGCCATGATTGTTTCAATCTTGGCCTGGAAGGCCTGCACATTGTCACCACCTACCAGGTGTCCCAAATATACCACAGAACAATGCCCAATTGTGCACTTACTGGCCTTGAATGTCAGTCCTGCCTGTTGCAGGGCCTGGGGCATTTCTTGGAGTCCAGCTGGCATTGTAGACGGCAATGTTACCAGCTCTTTACCAGCCAGGACCCTGTTAACCAGCCATTGAAAGGTAGCAGGGGCATTCTTCAAGCCAAAGGGCATCACCCTGAATAGGTAATGTACTTGTTGATAATGCTGACCTCTCTTTTGCCCCCTCAGTCAAGGCAATCTGCCAGGACCCTGATGTTAAGTCCAAGGGACTGAGGAGTTTGGCAACGTCTAGCTGGTGATGAGCTCATCAGCTCTGGGGATGGGATGTGCATCAGTCTTGGTGACGGAATTGAGGCATCGGTAGTCCACACAGAACTGAAGTTCTGGTTTGGTGCCTGGTGGGGCAGCCTTTGGTACCAATACCACTGGGCTGGACCAAGGACTGTTAGAGGTTTCAATCACTACTAAAGCTAGCATCTTGGTAAATTTCTCCTTGATACCGGCCTTCACCCTATCTGACAACCTGTACATTTTATTTTCACAGGGGCACTGTCTCTCGTGTCAATGTCATGGACACACAGATGTGTGAGCCCAGGGATTAGGGAAAACAGTGAGTCAAACTGCCCCAGCAAATAGTAACAGACACATATAGGAAGCTGGCCTGGTGTGTGGTGGGTACCTAAAGTACCTACACCTCATGCCAGGTCCAGGTATCCCGTATTAGTGTAGTGTAGGTAGTGTCTAGAAGAGAGGCTCTTTATAGGTAGCTGTGGATGAGCAGCCAAGACTTATCCAGGAGACATGCAAAGCTCATGCAATACTACTGTAGTCACACACCACTTACACACATGAAAGAAAACAGTGTTACAAAAACAAAGATACTTTATAATAGTAACACAGCACCAAAAATACTATAGAGGCAAAACTCCCATAGGAGATAAGTAACACACAAGAGATATACACTAGTAGTCAGAAATAGGCATAAAACTGTTAGAGAACAGTGCAAAACATAGTAAAACAAAATAGAAAACAGTGACCCTGGGGGGAGCACAAACCATATTCTAAAAATATGAAATGCAAAAGTTGGACCCCCACCTAGGAAAGTGGAGTGTATGCATTGGAGCTCGGGGTACCAGGAAAGCACAAAAGTAAGTAAGACAACACCCGCCAGCGACCAAGAAAGCAGGAGTAAATTACTAGACTTTCCCTAAAACACCCACTAAGAAGAAAAGAAGAGTATTGCAAAACCCAGAGGCGACTGCAAGAAACCAATGGTGGATTCCCGAAGAGGAAGATCTGTGGAAAGAGGGAACAAAGTCCCGAAGACAAACGAGAGTCCAGTGGGTGCAGGAGCCCCTTCTAACCAAAGCTGAGAATGCAGAAGTTGGTTGATGGTGAGGAAGGAACGTCAGCACTGCACCGCTGGATTCAAAGTCGAGTTCCTGGAGGATACAGGTGATGTCCCACACCGTAAAGAAGATTGCAGTCAGGTTTGCGTGTTCAGATTCCACCAAAAATAATTTGCACAGGCAAAACGCGTGGTTGGCGGAAAGTGGTGCTGCCGGGGACCAGCGAGGCCCAGGAGGATTCAACCCAGGAGAAGGAGTTGGAGGAGGCCCTCGGCATCACAGAGAGGCCACAGAAGCACAGGCAGCACTCACAGGAGTCCCACAGGACGAGGACACAAAAGTTGCAAATGGAGCCCATGCAGCACTACGAAAATGAGTCCCACACCACAGGAGAGCCACTCAGAGAGCTGTGCATCACAGGAAGCAGTGCTGGGGGCAGGAGCTAAATGATACCTAAAGATCCAATGGAAGAAGTGCCTGTTAGGGGGCCCCTGCACTGCCCATGCCAGTGCCCTCACATACGGTTACTTGCACACTGCCCCCTGGACTAGGAGGGCATGCCATAGAGGTGACTTATAGTGATCTGGATGCAGTGAACTGACAGTGAAAGGGTGCATGTACCTTTTCATGCAGGCTGCAATGGCAGGCCTGCAGAACACTTTGTATAGGCTCCCTATGGGTGGCATAACATATGGCGCAGCCCATAGGGATCCCCTGGTACTCCAATGCCCTGGATACCTGGATACCATATACTAGGGACTTATATGGGGGCACCAGTGTGCCAAATATGAGATGAAATACAGAGTTTTGGGAGAGAGAGCAAAAATCACTGGGGTCCTGGTTAGCAGGATCCCAGTGAACACAGTCAAACACACTGCCATCAGACAGAAAAAGGGGGTAACCATGCCAAAAAACACACTGCCATCAGACAGAAAAAGGGGGTAACCATGCCAAAAAAAGAGGGTACTTTCCTGCCAACCCCTTCCCCCACACAAAGGATAAGAAAGCTAACCGTGCCCAGATGAGTCTTCATTGTCTAAGTGGAAATATCTGGAGCATCCATTTTCATTGGAGTGGTTACTCACAGGTCTATGTTCCACTGTATAGTCCAATCCCGGAAATGGACCACCCTAACAATTTGGGGTTTTCTCCTTTCATTTTGTTTAGCCATAAGAGAGGTTTGTGGTCTGTCTGAACAATGAAGTGGGTTCCAAATAGGTATGGTTTTAACTTCTTCAAGGACCAGACCACAGCAAATTCCTCCCTCTCTATGGCTGACCAACTCTTTTCTCTGGGGGTCAACCTTCTGCTTATAAAAGCTACTGGTAGATCCTGGCCCTCTTTTTTAAGTTGTGAGAGAACTGCCCCAACCCCTACCAAGCATCAGTTTGTACTTTGAACTTCTTGGAGTAGTTAGGGCTTTTCAGAACAGGTGCAGACCACATGGCCTGTTTGAGTTCCTCTAAAGCTTTTTGACAGCTAGCTGCCCACAATACCTTTTTAGGCATCTTATTTGGAGGGGAGGTCATTAAGAGGGGCTACAATGGGGCTATAGTTCTTAATGAAGCTTCTGTAGTACCCAGTGAGGCCCAAGAAGCCTCTTACCTAGGTTTGTGTGGTAGGGGAACTCCATCCAAAATGGTTTGGATTTTCCCCTGTTGTGGCTGAATCTGTTCTCCACCTACCAGGTGTCCCAGATAAACCATTTTCCGGTGCCCTATCTGGCACTTTGAAGCCTTGATAGTGAGGCCTGCTTTTTGCAGAGCCTCCAAAACATTCCAGAGGAGGACAAGGTGATCATTCCAGGTAGAGCTGAAGACAGCTATATAATCTAGTGATCCTGCATTATAGGCTTCCAATCCTTGGAGGACTGTGTTCACCAGCCTCTGAAAAGTGGCAGGTGCTTTTCTCAAGCCAAAGGGCATTACTCTGAATTGGTGGTGCCCTCCAATGGGTGAAAATCCAGTTTTAAGTTTAGCCTCTTCTGATAACTTAATCTGCCAATAGCCAGCAGTAAGAACAAAAGTGCTGAGATACTTGACAGATGCCAGTATATCTATGAGCTCATCTGCCCTAGGGATAGGATGAGCATCCATTTTTGTCACTGTGTTAAGCCCTCCGTAATCAACATAAAACCTCATCTCTCTTTTGAAAGTGCGGTTTGGGGACTAAGACCACTGGGCTAGTCCAGGGACTGTCAGAGTGCTCAATCACTCCTAGCTCTAGCATCTTTTGCACTTCAGCTTTGATGCAGTCCCTTACATGGTCAGGTTGCCTGTAGATTTTACTCTTGACAGGTAAACTGTCCCAAGTTTCAATGGTGTGTTCGCACCATGTGATTTGACCAAGTGTAAGGGAAAACAGTTCAGAGTACTGCTCTAGGAGATTTCTGCAGTCTTGTTTTTGGGATTCGGAGAGGCAGTCAGCAAGGACTTCTCCCTTAACTGTGCCATCAGCTGCAGAATTGGAGAATAAATCGTGGAGAGGGTCCCTCATCAGTGGCCATGAGCAGGGTTAAGTCAGCCCTGTCATAGTATGGCTTTAGGAGGTTCGCATGAAGCACCCTGAGGCGGCTTCTAGGAGTATCTAGGTCAACTAAATAGGTGACCTCACCCTTCTTTTCCACTATAGTGTGGGGACCACTCCACTTGTCCTGGAGTGCCCTGGGATCCACAGGCTTCAGGACCCACACTTTCTATTCTGGCTGGTAGACACTCAGAACAGCCTTCTGGTCATGCCACTGCTTTTGCAGTTCCTGGCTGGCCTGAAGGATTTTAGTGGCCTATTTCATGTACTTAGTCATTCTTGATCTGAGGCCAAGTGCATAATCCACAATATCTTGTTTAGGGGGGTTGAGGGTGGCTCCCAACTCTCCTTCGCAAGAGCACGTGGACCCAAACAGAAGCTCAAAGGGGCCATAGCCCAGTGTCTTCTGAAGGACCTCCCTATAGGCAAAAACGAGGCATTGTAATAGGAGACCCCATCTCTTCCTAAGTTTTTCAGAGAGTCCCATTATCATGCCTTTAGCAGTTTTGTTAAATCTCTCAACTAACCCATTTGTTTGGGGATGGTTAAGGGTTGGGAACTTATATGCTTTCAAGTATGCAGACATGAAGTTGCTACCTCTGTCTGATACTACCTCTTTTGGGAAGCCCACTCTGGAGAAAATACCCAGAAGTGCTTTGGCCACTGCAGGAGTTTTAGTGGTGCTTAGAGGTATGGCTTTTGGATACCTGGTGGCATGGTCTACCACTATCAGTATCAATCTGTTTCCAGAAGCTATATGAGGGTCTATGGGGCCAACAATGTCGACCCCTACCCTCTCAAAGGGTACTCCAACCACTGGTGGTGGAATTAACGGGGCCTTTTGGGGTGCCACCTGTACTTGCCACTGACTTGCCAGTTGACACAGGTGCGACAAAACTCCTTTGTGTCTTCAGACATATGAGGCCAATGAAAGTGAGGGACTAGTCTGTCCAAAGTCTTACTTTGCCCCAGGTGACCAGCTAGAGGAATGTCATATGCAAGGGTCAATAAAAGCTCTGTATTGCAAAGGTACTACCAATCTCCTGGTGGTACCAGGTTTGGATTACCTTGGCTCTGAATACAGGAAGTTATCTTCCCAGTACACCTTGTGGGTGCCACTGACATCCCCTGTTTCGTGTTGGACAGCTTGCTGTCTCAAACCCTCTAGTGTGGGACAAGTCTTTTGAGCCACACTTACCTCCTCCCTGGCAGGTCCCCTGCACCTAAGAGCTCAACTCTGTCAGCTTTGAGTTCCTCATGTGTAGGTTCTGTCCAGGGAATGGATTCTTCCTCCTTAAAGTGGGATTCCTGATTGGAGGATGGGGTAGGGGGATACTTTCCTACCCTTTCTACCCTTTTTGGAAGTTCTTGGTCCACTATTTCAGGATCCAAGTTCCCTGTTCCCTTTGCTTTTTGATCTGAGCCCCTGTCAAAGCAAAGATGTGCCCTGGAATACCCAAAGTGCTGCATGGGCTTCCAACTCTACTTCAGCCCACGGTGAAGTCTCCAAGTCGTTCCCTAGTAGACACTCTACTGGTAGGTCTGTGGACATTACAAGTTTTGTAGGACCAGTAAACCCCCCCCCAGCTGAAATCAACAACTGCCAAGGGGTGGCTCACAATATTTTTGTGGAAGTCAGTCACTTGGTACTGATGACCATGAAGGTTTTGCTCAGGGGACATTAGTTTTTCAGTCACCATTGTGACACTGGCACCTGTGTCCCTTTAGGCCTCTGCCTTAACACCATTTACGAAGGGTTGCTGCTTGTACTTATCCATGTTAAGGGGACAAGCAGCAAGGGTGGCAAAGTCAATGCCCCCATCAGAGACTAAAACAGCCTCAGTTGTTTCCCTAGCTACACTAGCCCCCAATACACTTTCCAGAATTAGCCCTGCTGCACCCTTGGATATGTTATTATTATTATTCTATTATTCCTACCACCACTGCTATTTCCAGGGGTAATAGAGGTAAAAGTGGGGGTTTTAGTAGTGGGGGGCACTAGAGGTAGAAGTGGGGTTGTAGTTGTGGGTGGCTTGGTGTTTTTCTTAGGGCAGGAGCTGTCTCCTGGAATGTGGCCTTTGTTCTTACACTTATAAAAACCAAAGCTTTTTCACTTGATTGCTAGAGGAAGAGGTTTTAGACCGACCCCCAGAGTAGTTTTGTGGGCCTGATGAAGACTCTTTTTTATCTTTGTCCCCACCTTTGTCATGTGACTCACCTGCTTCCTTTTTCATGTCTTTGTCACCCCCTGTATGAGCTTTTCTGCTCACCCTAGTTCTGACCCATTGTCTGCCTTCTTACCCAATTCTTAGAGAGAGGTCAGATCTGCGTCCACTAGATACTGGTGCAATGAATCAGACACACAATTATTAGGTATATGCTCTCTCAGAATCAGATTATATAGGCCCTCATATTCAAACACTGCTGCCATGTAGCCAGCCTTCCAAAGCTAACAGAACAGTCCACTAAGGGGGTCATTCTGACCCTGGCGGTCATGGACCGCCAGGGCCAACGACCGCGGAAGCACCGCCAACAGGCTGGAGGTGCTTCCATGGGCATTCTGACCGCGGCGGTACAGCCGCGGTCAGAAACGGGAAACCGGCGGTGTCCCGCCGGTTTCCCGCAGCCCTTGGGAATCCTCCACAGCGGCGCTGCAAGCAGCGCTGCCATGGGGATTCCTACCCCCTTCCCGCCAGCCTGGTTCTGGCGGTTTTCACCACCAGAACCTGGCTGGCGGGAACGGGTGTTGTGGGGCCCCTAACAGGGCCCCACATAGATTTGCAGTGTCTGCGTGGCAGACACTGAAAATCGCGATGGATGCAACTGCACCCGTCGCACCCCTTCCACGCCGCTGGCTCCATTCGGAGACGGCATCCTCGTAGAAGGGGGTTTCCCGCTGGGCAGGCGGGCGGCCTTCTGGCGGTCGCCCGCCAGCCCAGCGGGAAACTCAGAATGACCGCCACGGTCTTTTGACCGCGGTACGGTCTTCTGGCGGTTCCCGCCAGGCCGGCGGCTTCCGCCGCCGGCGGGGGTCAGAATGACCCCCTTAATCTATCCAATCTTGTGAGGACTCTTTTCTGGTCTCCCTGAACTTTAGTCTATATGCTCAGTGGTGAGATCAAACCCATCTAAGAGTGCAGACATAAGGATATTGTAGTTGTCTGCATCCTCTTCTCTGACAGTGACAAGTCTATCCCTCCCCTTGTCAGAGAAGGACAACCAGAGGAGAGCAGCACACTGCCTTTGAGGGACCCTCTGAACTTTACAGGCCCTTTCAAGTGCAGCAAACCATTATAAATATGATCCCCTACCTTGTAGGAGGGAATCATTGTGTGCAGGTTTCTAGAGTCAAAAGAGTCCTCCCTGAACCTGTGCTCCGTGAAACCTGAGCTGCTGCCACCATGGGGTGTTAGCCCCAACCCCTGCCTTTCCCTCTCAACTGCTAAGGCCTCCCTATCTAGGGCTAACTGTTGGCGCTGCAGCCTCAGGATGGCCTCTTCCAGTCTCGGTTTCCTTAGCTCCCTGTCTAAAGAGTCTTCCTCTGGATTTGAGCAGCTGGTCCACTCAGACACTGAGGTGACATAGGAATGGACAGAGGCGAATCTGGCCCTAGGCTTGCTGACCCTTTCCACTAGCTCTCTTGGTATAAAGGGGGCCCTACTAATATGGCTTCCCTTCCCACTTCTTGCAGTACTTCCAGCTATGCTAGAGGGTCTACTTGGAATTTTGTGACCCTCTGAGATATCCTGTTGACCCCCCCCCAAGATCCAAAATTTATTTTTCAAGCTCTGACAGGTTAGAATCCACTCCTTCCTCCTCCTGGTCATCAGCTTGTTTCTGGTCATCCTGGTAGAGCAGGCCCAAGAGCAGGCTCTTACTAGGATTCGTCCCCATGTCTAGCTATCTTTCAGCACACATTCCTTTAAATTCCTTGATGGTCAGTTTCTCACAAGGAGAATCCACGGCCTCAGAGGTGTGCCCAGCTGTAGACATGGAATATTAGAGTGGTGTAGGGTGTGCCTAACCTCCCTAACTTCTTGTCTCTATTAAAAGGATTGGAGCAAGGGCTATGCCTAGACCCCTAGCTTACCCAAACCCAGAGACTGGATCCCTGACACTAGGTACCATGTGTACCTCTAAGTTAGGAGTGGTCTTTCTTGTGGAAAGTATTAGGTGACAGAGTGATAAAGCAATTCCAAGTGCTTATCCCACCGCTGCACCACCAATGTAGGAAGCTGGCCTGGTATGTAGTGAGTACCTAAGGTACTTACATCATATACCAGGCCCAGGTATACCCCATTAGTGTAGTGTAGGCAGTGTCTAGAAGCTAGGCTCTCTAGAGGTAGCTGTGGATGAGCAGCTAGGGCTTATCTAGGAGACATGCAAAACTCATGCAATGCTACTGTAGTCACACTGCACTTTCACACATGAAAGAAAACACTGTGTTACAAAAATAAAGATACTTTATAATAGTAACATGGCACCAAAAATACTATAGTGGCAAAAGTCCCTTAGGAGATAAGTAACACACAAGAGATATACATTAGTAGTCAGAAATAGGCATTAAAACTGTTATAAAACAGTGCAAAACAGTGTAAAACGCAATAGAGAACAGTGACCCTAGGGGGAGCACAAACATTATGCTAAACAAATGTAATGCGAAAGTTGGACTCCCACCTAGGAAAGTGAAGTGTGTAGAGAGGCGCTGGGGGTACCAGGAAAGCAAGAAGGTAAGTGCCACAACACTCCCCAGCGACCAGGAAAGCAGAAGTAAATCACTAGAATTTCCCCAAAACACCCACTAAGAAGAAAAGAAGAGCACTGCAAAACCCAGAGGCGACCGCAAGAAACCAATGGTGGAACCCTGAAGAAGAAGACCTGTGGAAAGAGGGGACTTAGTACAGAAGACACACCAGAGTCCACTGGGGGCAGGAGCCCCTACCCACCAAGCTGAGGATGCAGAAGTTGGTCAATGGTGAGGAAGGAACGTCAGCACTGCAGCCTTGGAGTCGTAGTCATGTTCCTGGAAGATGCAAGTGATGTCCCATGCCAGAAGGAAGATTGCAGTTGGGTCTGCGTGTTCGGATTTTACCAACAAACCTTTGCACAGGTAGAAATCGCAGTTGGTGGAAAATGGTGCTGCCAGGGACCAGCAAGGCCCAGGAGGTTTCAACCCAGGAGAGGGAGTCAGAGAGGGCCCTCAGCATCACAGAAAGCCCACAGAAGCACAGGCAGCACTCAGAGGATTCCCACAGGAAGAGAACACAGAAGTTGCAAATGGAGCCCATGCAGCTCTATGAAAAGGAGTCCCACACCTCAGGAGAGCCACTCAGGGAGCTGTGCATCTCAGGAAGGAGTGCTAGGGGCGGGAGCTACAAGATGCCTAAAGACCCCTTGGAAGAAGTGCAAACAAGCCTTGGCAGCTGCAAAAGATGCACTACACGGGGGAAGGCAAGGGCTTCCCTCCACCCACATGGGACAGCTGGCAGAGAGGACCGAAGGGACCACTTCTGACCATGACCTATGATGCAGAATCCATGCAGCTGATCTACACAGCCAGTCTTCATTGTTGTTGGTGCCTGTAGATGCAGGGGAGTGGCTCCTTCACTCCAAGGGAGATTCCTTCTTCTTTCCTATTCAGATTAAAGACGGGCTGTCCTCAGAGGATGCACGACTGGGGAAATGTTGCAGAAGCTGGAAGGAGCTGTGTAAACAATGTTTCAGACAAAATCTTTGTCTTTGTTGCAGATTGTTGGGCCCTGGAGAGTCCAGATGCAGTTTCTTCAGTCAGAAGTCCAAGTGGAGATTGCAGAGTAATCCTGTTGGAATCTTCAAAGCCGAATCTGAGGAACCACCCAAAAGAGAGACCCTAAATAGCCCTAAAAAGGGGATTGCTCACCTAGCTGGGTGACCACGTATCAGGAGGGGGCCCTTAGGTCACCTGCCTGACCTGGGAACTCAGATGCTCCCAGAGCTCCCTGCCAACCTTGGATTCATAATGGCAAAACCCAGGACCCTCTAGAGGAGCTCTGGGTGCCACCACTGGGGTGGTGATGGACAGGGGAGTGGCAACTCCCCTTTCCATTATCCAGTTTTGCACCATAGCAGGAACTGGAGGTCCCTGGACTAGTGTAGACTGGTTTATGCATCGAGGGCATCAAAGGTGCCCTTCAAAGCATACCAGTGGCTTGGGGAGTCTACCCCTCCCAAGCCCTGTAACACCTATTTCCAAATGGAGAGGGTGTAACACCCCTCTCCCAAAAGAAATCCTTTGTTCTGCCTTCCTGGGCTTGAGCTGCTCAAGTTACAGGAGGGCAAAAACCTCTCTCTGAGGTGGCAGCAGCTTGGGCTGCTTGCAAACCTCAGAAGGCTGTATGAGCAATGTTGGGGTCCTCTAAGGAGCCCCTAGAGTCTACGGGATTATACAACCAATACTTGCAAAGCAAGCATGTCTATGTTCGGAGTTACTATTATGTAGCTGGATATAGGTAGTGATGCATAGAGTGCACGCATAAATTGTGTCCCCGCACTCACAAATTCCAGGAAAATGGAACTGGAGTGTTTGGGAGCACTTCTGCTAGTGTGGGGTGCCCTCACACCCTCCCACACAGATACTTGCACCCTGCCCCCTGGACTAGGAGGGACTGCCATAGGGGTGACTTATAGTGATCTGGATGCAGTGAACTGGCAGTGAAAGGGTACATGCACCTTTTCACACAGGCTGCAATGGCAGGCCTGCAGAATACTTTGAACGGGCTCCCTATGGGTGGCATAATATATTCTTTAGCCTAATACCTTGGGTACCTGGGTACCATAAACTAGGGACTTATATGAGGGTATCAGTGTGCCAAATTTCAGATAAAATACAGAGTTTTGGGAGAGAGAGCATAATCACTGAGGTCCTGGTTAGCAGGATCCCAGTGAACACAGTCAAACACACCAACATCAGTCAGAAAAAGGTGGTAACCATGCCAAGAAACAGGGTACTTTCCTACACCACCCCTGTGCTCCAGGGTCAGAGAGTCAGAGAGGTTGATACCCTCCACTGACCCATCACTTTCCTGTGCATAGAGGAGGTCAGGGAGACGTTCATTCTCCTCCTCCACACAAGGAGCATGCTGACTTTAGATCTCTCAAAATGAGGCTTTAGCCTGTTGACATGGAACACCCTCAGTGGGCTTCTAGAGGTCTGGAGGTCCACTAAGTAAGTGACCTCCCCATTACGCACATTTCATTTGAATGGGCCAGTCCTGCGATCCTGGAGAGTGCTGGGCTCTACGTGCTCCATGGCCCATACTTTGTTGCAAGGCTGACATTCCACCAGAGTGGCCTTCTGGTCATACCAGCAGTTCATCACCTCATGACTGGCCTTAAGGTTACTTTTGCCCTTTTTCCAGAAGTGGTGCATCTGGTTGCGGGGGGCCAACATGTAGATGAGCACATCCTGGTGGGGTTTCCTGGGAGCTTTCTCCCATCCCTCATTGAAAATGCTTATAGGTCCCCTAACATGGAGGCAATGGAGAATTTCAAAGGGACTGAACCCTAACCCTTTCTGGGGCACTTCTTGGTAAGCAAAGAGAAAGCATGGCAGGAGGACATCTCACTTAGCCTCATGTCCTCTTGTAGGCCGACAATCATGCCCTTCAAAGTCTTGTTGAATCTCTCAACTAGACCATTGAATTGAGGGTGATAGGCATCCCCATGGACTTCATATATGCAGACATGAAGTTAGTGCCTCTGTCAGACACTACCTATTTGTAGAACCCCACACAGGTAAAAATTCCCATTAAAGTTCTGGTCACCACAAGTGCAGTCACCATCCTCTGAGGAACTGTCTCTGGATGGTGTGGCATGGTCCACCAAGACCAGGATGAACCTGTTGCCCAGGACTGTCTTGGGGTCCAATTGACTAATTACATTGATACCCACTCTTTCTAAGGGGATCCCAACGAAGGGTAGTGGGATCAGGGGAACATTCAGCTTTTTCCCTGACTTCCCACTGGCCTGGCAGGTAAGACAGGACCTGCAGAATGTATCAGAGGCTGTCTTCAATCCGGGTGCAAGAGAATTGGGTGACAAACCTGGCAAAGGTCTTGTCTTGCCCAAAATATCCTGCCAGGGGTATGTCATGAGCCAAACCCAGTAGGAAGGCCCGGCAACACTGGGGGACCACCATCACAAGTACTGCCCAGTACCTGGAGCCTTAGGCTCACTACATAGGAGATCATTCTCTCAGTAAATCAGGTGATCCCTAGAGGATTCATCTGCAGCATTGGCTGAGGCCTGTTGCCTTAAGCCCTCAAGAGAGGAACACTCTTTCTGCCTTTTGCTGAATTCCTCCCTGGTGGGCCCACCCTCAACTTGCCAACCAGCAAGCTCGGGTAGGTCACCTAGGGCGGCAATGTCCTCCCTGGTTGGCTCAGGGGCCTCCTCCTCAGGGACCCCATCAACCTCCACCGTGGGAACTTCAGGGATCAGTTTCCTGTGCCCCTTGCCCTCTCCTTGGCAGCTGTCTGGACCATTCTTCCAGGCTCCAGATGTCCTTGAGTCCCCTCCTAGGGAGCCATGGACCATGTGGTTGTACAGACCCACTCAGGCAATCCCATCTTCTCCAAGTGAGACCTGAGCTCTACCTCCCTCCAAGTAGTGTGCTGTAGGTCATTGCCTAACAGACAATCTAAAGGCATGGCAATACCCACAGCTACTTTCAGAGTACCAGAACCCATCCCCCACTCAAAGGGAACCACAACCACCAGTAGATGGGTGTCATGATTGTCAGTGACTATGACTTGGTCGAATGTGTTGGGTAGGACCTGCTCTGCAGGCACCAGCTGACCCTTGACAGCAGTCATGCTGGCTCCTTTGCCACACAGAACCTCCACCTGTTGCCCATTAATGGTCACCCACTGCCTATACTTAGAAGTATTGGCAGGCATGTGGGCTTTTGGCACCCTAACCGCATCCCACAAAGAGACTAGGGTTACCTCTGTCTGTTCCCCAAAGCTATCTGGAACTACCTCCTTCCTGAGCACTACAGTAGCCAATCCAGGTGTCTGCCCACCAGTGGAGTGCTGTGGCCTCTTTAGACATTTGACGTTGCCCTTAGGTTGACCATACTTGGAGCACTCTGAACATTGGGGAGCCCACCTCCCTGTCTTGTGATCAAAGAACCTGTTATTCGTAGGATCAGACTGGAACTGGTTACCACTACTCTCTTTGGAATTATTTTAGGGACCATTAGAGAACTTCTTATTTTTAAGTTTTTCTTCCCCTCTTTCTTCTGTTGGGAACCTTGACCTCCTTAGTGGGTGCCCCTTCCCCCACAGATACCTTTTTGGACACTATGGTGCTAGCCCAGAGGTCTGACTCCTCAGCAAGCTTCCTGGGATCAGTCAGCTTACTGTCAACTAGATGCTGGCACAATTCTACAAAACAAATACTGAGTATGTGCTCTCTCAGGATTAAATTGTACAACCCAACATATTCACTGACTTTGCTGCACCTGCACCCAACCATTCAAGGCCCTACTGGAGTATTCAATGAAGTCTACCCAGGATTGATTATGGAGCTTGTTTCTGTCTCTGAATCTTTGGCGATACTTCCAGGGTTCAGTCCAAATATGCCAATCAAAATGGCTTTCATAGAAGCGTACTTGTTCTGGTCCCCAAGCTGTAGTGTCAGAAGTGTGTCCCTCCAAATTGTAGGCATCTGTTTCCACAGACCAGTCCCCCAGTTCTCTTAAGGAACTGCTTGAGCCCTTAGTGCATTTTCATAACTAGAAAACCACTTGTCATTGTCATCTCCCACCACATAACTTGGCACCAAATCCTTGGGTATATGAACCTTCTTGTCTTCAGCAGGTCTTGCATGTATGCTGTCACCATCACTGCTGGACTCAGACTACCAGCCTTGAGGTCCAGATCTTTTAGACTCCATTCATGAGCCACAATTCATTTCTTTTCTGCCAAAGCTCTCTCAGCTTCTCTCTCAGCCTTCCTCTCATCTGCCTCCATTATTAATCCTGCCAACTGCAGTCTGAATTCTCTCTCCTCTCTCCTTTCCATTGCAGTACGGACTTGATGTCAGACACTGCTTCCTGGACTCTAACGGGGCACAAAGTCAGGGGCGTCATCCCCCACTGCTGTTGGCAGCTCCTTTGGAGAGCCATTCTTTTGCTCCCCCAAATCACCATGCTCTTGGGAGGGGGATTCTGCCCAGGCCCTCAGCCCCTTTTGGTACTTCTCCTCCTTTAAGGCTCCATGCATAGGTACCACCATCCCTTTGCAAAAGCCATTCAGTTGGGTGACTGTGTACTCCTCCAGCTTAGCCAGGTCAAACTCCCCAGCTCCACTTGTGAACCCAGCCAGAGAAATTATGTATAGGATTTAATAGATGCAAAGGAGGGAAAATTGCAGAAAAAGAAAACAAATCAAATTGACCTTTGACTGTGGGTGAGTAGTGTACATGTAGCTATTGTATGAAACTGCACAAACAGACGTCCTATCCCACCGCTGCCACCAATGTTAGAAATTGAGATCTCAAGTTGGCAGAGGTATACACCCTTGTCCAATTAGGGACCACAGTCCAACTCAAGGTAAGTCACAACACAATCTGAATTTTCCTGTGCTCACCCTTTGGTAGTTTGGCACAGAGCAGGCAGGCTTAACTTAGAAGGCAATGGGGAAAGTATTTATGCAATAACTCACACAGTAACACAGTGAAAACACCACAGAAATACACACACCGGTTTAGAAAAGTAGATAATATTTTTTGGAATAAATTAAGATAAACACAACAAAAATACAATATGCACCAGCTGAGATATCACTTTTTAAATGTTTAAAAGAGTGTCAATCCTTCAAAATTAGTGGTTGTATCCTTGCGACACACAGTACCTTGGATTTGTTGAAAATAACGATGCACAGGGCCATAGATAAGGAGATGCATTGAAAAATAAGGTGTTTTGTTGGACTTTCCAGAGCGGCATGGACAATGCATTGTTTCTTTCCATGCGGTAAGGTGATGCGTCAATTTCCAAGAGAGCAGCCTTGGTTGCTCATTTCGAAGCAGGGATATTTTGACACCCAGGGATGATGCATTGAAAATCCTTGACGCACTAGTAGAATGAGCAGGCGCTGCGTGGATCCGGTAGGCGATGTAGCAAAATTGTAGCTGCGAGGCAGGTACTGCATCAATTTCTGCTGGTGTTGCGTCAATTTTCCGATGCACAGGGATTTTCTTCTTTTTGGTGAATTCTTTGTGACCCTGAGACTTCAGAACAGGAGGCAGGCTCACTCCAAGCCCCTGGAGAGCACTTGTGGGGGAGGCAGAATCCTTCAAGTGGAATCAGAGGCCAGCAGGCAGCAGGTCAACAAGCAGGGCAGCAGTCCTTCTCAGCAAAGCAGTCAAGATCAGTCCTTTGAGAAGCCAGGCAGTCCCTCTGACAGAGTCCAGGTGTAGATCAAGAAGTGTCTGATTTGGTGGGGTCAGAACCCAGTATATCTACCCAAAAGTGCCTTTGAAATGGGGGAAACATCAAAAAGTAGTTTTGAAATGCACAATTTCCCCTTTCAGCCCTTTCCTTTCTGCCAGGATCCCTGTGGGGGGTTATCAGTCCTTTGCGTGAGGGCAGGCAACTGGCTTTTGAAGTATAAGAGGGAGCGCCTCCCCCTTCCTACCAAGGGAGACCTATTCAGTATACAGATGAATGCGGATGTGACTGAGTGCCCTGGGTTTATAGCTGCCTTGGTGAAATGCACAAGGTGAGCAATCAACCAGCACAGACCAGATGTGCATTGGAGATAGGCTATAAGGTACAGATGGCAGTAAGTAATGAGAAATGTCCACTTTCTAAAAGTGGCATTTCTAAAATAGTAATATTAAATACAAACAGGATTTTCTATTACCATTCTGGCCATACTAAACATGACAGGGCTATTTCTTCCATATCAGAATCCACCACCTAAAAGTATATGAGGACAGTTCTAATGCTAGGACAGAGAAGTGGGGAGGTTGGGTGGGTGCTGTGGTGTTCGACACTGATAGGGGGTGGGCTCTGTGATGGACTGTGAGTGGGCTGGGGTGGCCGACTGACCAGTGGTCCCTGATGGGACAGGTAGTTCATCCAGATCCTGAAGTCCAGAGTTACAGTCATCACTGGGGGCTTCTTCCTTTGGGGGGCTGGATAGTCGTGGCACCTCCTCACCGGTGAGATTGGCTGGGGCACCTGTGGGGATGTAAGTGATGTATTATGCGTCATGTCTGTGACATATTGTACATCCCTAGCTTCGCCTCTATTGTTGCTGTTGCCCTGCCACCTTTGTTTGTGTATGGTGATGAATTGTGGGATTGTTAGATCTCCATGCTGTGCATGCTTTGGTGATGGGTGTACATGCAGGGCTGGGAGGGATGTGCATGCAGTGGGTATGGCATGCAGGGCTTGGCATTTAGGATTGTTGTTTGTGTTGGTGCACTGTGTGGGATGGAGTGGAGTGATGAGTGTCAGGGTGAGGGATGCATGTATGTGAGGGGTGATAGGTAGTAAATGTTGACTCACCAGTGTCCAGTCCTCCGGCAACTCCAGTGAGTCCCTCAGGATGCAGTATTCCCAAGACTTGCTCCTCCCATGTTGTGAGCTGTGTGGGAGGAGGTGGGAGTCCACTGCCAGTCCTCTGGATGGCGAGCTAGTGCATTGCTGCCATGGAACGTACCTTCCCCCGTGGGTTGTTCCAGCTTTGCCTGGTATCATCCCTTGTTCTTGGATGCTGTCCCACGGCGTTCACCGTGTCCACGATTCTCCGCCATAGCTCCATCTTCCTGGCAATGGATATCTGCTGTACCTGTGCTCCAAACATCTGTGGCTCCACCCTGACTCCTTCCTCCACCACGACCTGCAACTCCTCATCAGTGAAACGGGGTGCCTTATTGGGGACATGGGTGTTGTGTGGTGTGTGTTGTGCAGAGGGTGTTGAGTGATATGGTGGGGTGTGGGATGTGGGGTGCGTGACGGATGGATGGGTGTTTGTGGTGTGTGTGTAGGTGTCTCAGTGGTCTTCATGTTAGTCTTGTGTGATTATTGGTATTTGTAAAAGGGTTGTGTGCAATGTGGGTGGGTGTGATGTGTGTATCTGTGTCAGGTATGTGATTTCCATTTAGGCCAATGTTGTGTTGTTTTGTATTGGGGTGGCCATTCTGAGTGTGCTGGTGTGTACTGCCAATGGTTTACAGCCATTGAATGTCTGCTGTGGTGATTCGTGGGCCATAATTTGTTGGGCGTTGTTTTGTTGGCGTAATGGTATGGGTGTTCGTACCAACACTTTACCACTGACCTTCTGGCTGGAGGATTTGAGTTTGTGGCAATATTCTGTCAGTTTTGTGTGTGTGTGTGTCATAATAAGGTGAACGGATATTCGCCACCGCGGTGGTATGTTGTCGGCCGTCACCGCGGCGGTAAGCGGCCGTCACCGCCAGTGTCACAATGAGGGCCTATATTTTCATATCATTCCTTGGACTTCCAATCTTCCAATGTACTGAAAATGCTACACCATTTTCATATTTGCTGAAAAGTAGTTGATGTAGAAACCACAACCCCATACAAAGCTTTCATTTAATCATTCATGATTCCCCAGTTTTAATGGCACAACATGCTTTGAAATAAAAATATACCTAAAATATCATCTCTAGGCCTGGCTGAAATTTTAATTACACTGGTGTAATTGTGGTAATTTCACATAATGTAATTTATGCAAAATTACCAAGATTATGCCACTATGTGATACAGAGTAATGAAATTTCGTTTAGGGATAAATTGTAACACGAAATGTAGTGTTTGGGTCATTGTTTACCTCAGTGGAATTTTACCTCACTAAGGCCCATATTTATACTTTTTTAGCGTTGCGTTTGCGCCATTTTTTGACGCAAAAGAGGCGCAAAGTTACAAAAGACAATTGTATTTTGTAAGTTTGCGCCGCTTTTGTGTAAAAAAATGGCGCTATTATGGTGCAAAAAAGTATAAATATGGGCCTAAGTTTTGAGTATGAAACTACAAACTCAAACATGAGTGGTGTATTTGGAATGCAGAGACAGGAAATAAACTCAATATTATAGTTTTGAGTTGAATTTTTTCCCTGACCAGACTGAGTAATTTTATGTAAATTTAGAGGTCATTTTGCATGATTACTCTGTGGCAATTTACTCTGATTTCGAGCTGTGACAACCACCAAGTACCCATGCAGTTGTATTTAAATCAGTGTTTCATCAAAGTTATTGCTCAATGTGCTTTACAATCTTCCACTAATCTCTGCAGATCCCAAGCAGTCCTTGTTGGAGAACTCCAAAAATAGCCTATAAAATTTTGTGTGTAAATCTGATTTGAATATTTGCCTGTTACAATTAGGACAGTTTTTGCACTTTTATAGAGGATTTCTTTTTTTTTTAGATGTCAGGTGAATTTGGTGGGCAAAGTTCAAGCAATGCACCCTTAGTTAAGTAATAAACAATATATTCCGACTCCTCCCCTCCGGGAAGGGTTTGCGCATACCAGTAGCAGAAAAGTCGATACACTAAGGTCCTAAAAGATGTAACATTTTCAGTGTCCAATACCATCAATAGTATTCAAAAAATGTACATGGCCAATATATGAAGAGCCTGAATGGGGCCAAACTACAGTATGGCACACCACAACCCTAAATCATGCATCCACCACCTGCACAACATTCCTAGCGGCTGGGAAATTCATTCACTAACAGAACTTTTATTCAAGTGTAGCAGCGTGTTTGAGAGAAAGTCCTTTTCTAGTATGTCTATCCTGGTTTTATGGTTTGGCTTGACAGTGCAGCGGTTGCCAAACAATTATGTGAGCATCACATGTTGGGAGCCGGCAGTACATGTGTTGACTGGGCAGAAGTTGTGTGCTTCCACAAAGAAGTGCCTGCCCTCCACAAAGCTGTGATCCTTTTGCTTATTTTTCAAGCTGTCTGAGCTTGAACGTTCAGGGACGCACATTTGACGTTTTAATGCCATTAAAGCATTTTAGATAACTAATTCATTTATGGTGTTTTTTCAGGCAGGAGCACAGATGGGAGGTGGGCAGTCATTAACCTACATGGATGTAGGATGTAGTGTAACTGTCTCCCGACATTTTAACCTACTCAAATATTATTCTACAGGCATTTACATCCAACCTAATATATGTCCCGTCCAATTCTACTTACTTGTAACTCTTTACATTATCATACCTTTAAAGCCATTTGCATTGGCATTGCCAATGCTTGTTTTTCAATTTGGATGCCTAATTTTAGATGTCTGCGATGGCTGCTGCCTACTCATTAGGTTTGGCCACATGTAGTGTTATAGTTTTGTTTACACGTTGTTAATGATGGATACTCTTGCAAGGCAGCTATTTCTGAGTCTCACACCATGACTGGCTGCAAAGAGTGTAGATGTGCAACAAATAGGAAACAATCCCAAAAAATTAAAAATATGGTATGTGGCCTAGAGATGCCATCATTTACAATAACCATCCTGCAAAAAATATTTTGCCTACTAAAATAAATGTAGGTGTGTCCTTGAAGCAGTAACATTCAATTGGTAAATACTATAAAAAGATCTAGTTAGAAAACTCAGTCTGAAAAGACTTCCAGTCCTAGTAGACTTCGGTTACAATGAATAAATATTGCATTTTTGACAAAACTAACTGGTATGTGCCAGCATGCAGCAACTTCCAAATCACTCTACTTTGGGTTATAAAGGATCTACTCTCAGTGTACATTCAATAGTAGCTGAGGGTCTAAGTGTCACATTTGTTACTGAACAAACACAAAAGCAAGGTCTATTCAGATGACATGCAAAGTCATACTTTGAGGTTCTCAATGTGTGATGACTGAGCTTGTGCTAGTGAAGTGGTTCAGGGGGCTAAAAATAGAAGCTGCACATTTTTGCTAAGAGGAATAGGAAAATTCCTCATGTCTGCACCAGGATGGTGCTATGTTAGAAATTTAGTACAAACATTTCTGACACATTGGTAGGGGCTTCTAAGTTTCTCCTAGTAGATTGTTCTAACCTAGAGTGCTAAGGGGCAGCGGGAAAATTAAACACATGAAAACTGCTTTACATTTGAAAAGATGTCTCGTGGACTGAGGAGTGACCCTCCTACCTGCCAAAGGCATGTCAACCAATCATGGCTAGACCAGAGGACCTCAGCAACACATACCAAGGTGAAAAGCCAGGCCAAATCTGAAACTGAGAAGACATCTTGATGCATATTAAAGAATGTCATCAGGCCCATGAAATGAGGTCTTGATTATCAAGCTGGGCAACTGCTAGAAAGTGCAAGGATCTGTGATGTGCATCAACAACCAAGTTACCAGTGGTCACAAGTATCCCGTCCAGCCTCCAATTCAAGATATTTTGCCCTGGGAGCCTCCTAAATCTCAGGCCCAGATGCCAGCCTTCTTAGGCCCCACATTTGTAAAAGGCTTGAAATCACTGAAGCACTTACACTAGAATAAACATCATCAAAGCAACTGCATATTGTGGACTAGAAACCAGAGTGTTAGAATGTCTTTAATATCATGCAGGATGCACTATGTTCATCCACAGTGCTAAACGTGCACTTCTTTTGTAAGAAATTCATATTGCAGATGCCTCTTAACATGACACTAGTGGAGACCTACCACATTTAGATGAAGATGAGCATGGCCAGCCCCTAGCATTCATAGATGTGTTCTGTCTAGAAAACATAACTGGGTCACAGTGGAAGAGGTAAATTCTGCCATTTTTGGGTACACGTTGTGTTATAAAGATGGGTGGGAAATGCTTAAAGTTGCACAAACATGTGAGAACAAGTGAGAACAGCAGATCCTACATTTTAAAAGTGCTAAAGTTCTCCATAGAGAATGGGTCCTACAGCTGACCCCGGACCTGGTACAGATCCCACCAACACAGTTAAACTGTCCAAATTCTACATAGGCAATGGAAACTACAGAACAAGGGAAGATAGTGTCCTGAGAGTCCACATGAGGACTTCTGCAAACAGTCTATCTAGGAACTGTAAGAAGAATAACTCAAAATGCAAGTGAGCTATGAAGCATATAGGTTTCTTCTACTAGAAGTTTGCCTGCTGTAGGAACTTGCCCTGAATAGCGTAAGCATTTTAGACTAAAAAGAGTATGAAATGAAAGGCAGCAGTAACTCTGAAAGACACATTAAAGAAGGTTGATTTCAGAGGAACTAGGTATGAAAGTTCTTCATCTAAAATGGGATCCTTTTCAACAACCTTTCCCTAATTGTGAATCTTTCAAGATACAAAGACTATTCCTCAATCAGCCTGTGGATGATTTGAGTCATCAAACTTGGTTAAGCCATAAGTGCAAGAGGTACCAGTACTCAGTCAGAGTCTGTCAGAGATTAGTGTCAAAGCCAGCCCCTCATAAATGTATCTCAAGAAAAATATTTAGCAAGTTACCAGTGCTGTATACTTAGTTTCTGGGCAGTTATGTGATCTAATGTACTAAAGTTCATTCATGTTCAGTGGCACAAATCACCTGTATCACTTTCATTATTGGTGATTATGACAGAGGTGATTTGGCAACAGTGTCCTATGACTTCCAAAACCCGTAACAAACCTGTTTCAATTTACTTCCCAAAACTCTCTCTCTCAAACAGATGTCATGCCTTGACTGTCATCTTAAGACCTAGGACCTGACTTAGATATTGGTGGTAATGTTTCTTCCATAGAGTTTTCAACTGAAAACCAGTCTGCTGCGGTGATGGTCCACTCGCCGTATTTAGATGTTGGTGGTCCCATAGCTGAAAGGTCATATTGAAACGGCCGTCTCTGCCAGCAAACACCGCCTGTCTCAACATCAGGAGAGGGAAAAATGGATGCCAGGGGGACTCCAGCCACCATTCCCACAGTGCAGATTTGGATATGCCTTAGCGCCAAGCAAAAAGTGGTGGTCCGAACTCCACCTCTGAGTTGTCGGATTGGGGTGAAATGGGGTAAAACCCCACCTTTTTTCCCGATTCTGTATCCTTTTTTGACTGGACACGACTGGACAACACCAGCCGTCACTGCAGCCACCGACCCACAGAGAAAACACGTCACCCCTGTCACCAGAATTAAAAGTAGGGGTGATACAATGCTAGGATACATTGGGTGGGCACAGCACAGGAGGTCAGGACCACTGTAGGCATATAAATGTCACAATATTTTTTTTAAATCGCTGTGACATGTATATATCGGGGACACAAGTGAGTCAGACACGGATGAGGTCACACTAGTACACAACACATATTGCACACATACACATGTCATTGTGGTGTCATTATTTATTGCCAAATGAATGCTAGCACCACAATGACAGTACAATCGCACTTGTCAACCATGTCCATGTGTGCACATTGCAATGGGAGCTGTAATTGATGTGTGTCAATGTGTGCTTTTGGCATGTATGGGTTGTGTTGTGTTGGAGTTGTAATGGATGATGGTGTGTATGTGGTGTTTTGTTTGTAGTCCAGGGGTTACATGTGGCAAAGGCACAGTGATACCTCTATTCCATAGCCTCTGCCACTGTATGAAGTTCATTAGGTACTGCTGCTGTCTCCCTCAATCAGCAATCCATTGCCAGACCACTGCTTGTAGAGCTGTAACATCTAAATATGGAGGGTGGAACACCATTGACTTGATGGTCTCTTTGGGCCTGCTGCCTATGCGGCTTGGCAGTTACACCTTCAAGATCTAAATAAGGTCCTTAGTCTCCAAAAGATCACCTGCAGAGGGTTCTGGTACTTCAGAAGAGGTCTTACACTGAAACAACATTACTGCTGGAGTCATGGGATGGTTTCCAGTGAGAGTATTTGTGCTGCCCAATTAGGTACCAATTGGAGAGAATTAGTACTCATGTTAGTTCCTTTACATTCACAATTTCCATTTTGAGAGACAAGCCTGCAAGTTAAGATAGTTTTCAAGGTATGTGCACATAGTGTGCACATAGCCTATTAGTCACAGAATTACAGGTTAAAATTGCAAGCAGCTACCAAAGCATTTGAAGAACATGCATGAACACTTGCTAACATTATTCAGAGTTCCAAAAAAAGGTTTGAGATGGCTTGAGGACATAACAGAGATGGTCACATAGCTGAGGAGATCCATACCACAGTCCAGATGTTGGGCAACTCGCAGCCAACAAACTGAAATCTTTGACATGGAGGAGTGTCAGAATATGGCAACCTAAACTTCAACCCTTGGAAATGGTAGTTTATTGTATTTTAATTACCAATGCAACTCTATCAGTAATCACAGCCACTATTCAGCACACCAATTATTCTTTGAGTCATTATGAAACAATTTTTGGAAATTGTACTGCAAAATACAGAAACAATGCCTGCTTCTTCAAAACAGATCATTCCCCCATGATGTACTAGTTCTCAAACTATCTAGACCACAAGTCTTACTATTCTTTTTGCTTTCCTAACTGAGCTACAGGTTTTCACATAAACACTAGTCACATACCAGTTTATAGGGAGGTTGCACCTGTGGAAACCAGTAAATTCAAAGTATGTGCATCTTTATACTCACCAGTATACCTCAAAAGATAGCCAACTTATAGCCTTAATGGCGTAGGATCTAGTTCCTAAATATGACGCTCCTAACGCAGCCATTCCAAAAACTATACTGTCAGTGAAACAAACCCTATGAACCTCTCATAAACAAAGCAAAAAAAGATGTCCTATATCAACTGTTTAATTTTGGAGGAAATAAGAGAGCTGAAACCACGAATGGAAGATAATACCAAATATCTGCATAATTCTGAAACTAAATGGTCATTTATGGATAAGCGAGTGGCAGAATTAGAGCAAAGAGTCAGTGATGTACAGGATTAAACTATCAAAATAGATAAATTGCATTTGGATTTGAAAATAAATGAGTTGAGGAGGCACACAGAAGATTTGAAAAACAAAAATTGTAGATATAATCTTGCATTCATGGTCTACCAGAAACATAGAAGGACCTGATCCTATTAACTTTTCGGAGAAGTTTATTCCGAAAGTCGTGGACCTCTCTTCTTTTCCATCCTTAAATATTTATTGTGCACATAGACTGGGCCTGAGATCTAAACTCCACAGAGCTAAGCAGTGTAGGCCCTAGATAGCCACATTGGTGTGTAGTAATCCTAAGTAGCTGAAGTATGCTCAACCCCCCTTGGTTTCACTGCTCACAAAACCATCCTTTTCTAAATAAATAAATCCACATGGATGGAATGCATATAGTAGTCCCAAATTTAATTATTCATGTATCCGTAGGTCATGATAAATTTGGTGTTCCTTTCAAGATCCATTACAAGGCGGGAGCAAAGTGTAATGTCCAAATTCCTTTATTTGAAATCTTCATTCAAAAAAACTCAGCCCAGCCAGTGCGTTTTGTCCTAGATGGACTACATCAGGGCTGTAGCTGTGACCCCGTGCTACCACGCCATACTGGTTGTGAACCAGTTCATCCATTGAGAACTACAGAGAAATTCTAAAGTTAGTTTTATACCCAATAGAATGCACAAATCATTTGGTTCTACCATTTCCCAAAACTTCCTTACAGACATATGGCATTCTGCCAATTTCACATTGTGAGACTGTATATTTTGTCCTCCAATACTTCATACTCAAAAGCAAATTGCTTATATCTTTGCAAGTAACTCATAAGTTCAACGTCTTTTACATGCAGAGATCAATCCATGCACCTTTCATTTTCGATTTTGATCTCATACCATTTCAACCTCATTCATAAAGGAGATTTGCTAATTCCCTTCTTTTCCCTCATTACGTGTCAGCCGCGTGCCAAACTCGTACCGCCAGTGCAGCCAGAACACCGCCGGCCCTAATATGAGTTCATCACAGGGCAGGTGGGTGGAAACAGCATTTCTACCCGCCGGCCCTGCGGTGAACAGGGCCTTAACATTGATGCCAGCTCGTAATCGAGCCAGCGCCAATGTGGCGGTATGGCGGGTGCAGCAGCACCTGTCGTGCTTTCCACCGCCCATAATTCAAGTCAGTTGAAAGCGCAGCAGGCCTGTTCATCATGGCTCCTGCACTGCCCATGCCAAGTGCATGGGAAGTGCAGGGGCCCCCATGGGCCCCCGGCAAGCCCATTCTGCCAGCTTTTCCATGGCAGTCCAACTGCCATGAAAAGGCTGGTGGAATAGGGAGTCGTAATCCCCAGGGCGGCGCTGCATGCAGCACCACCCTGGAGGATTACAACCACTGAGACAGTGTTAGCGTACGGGTCGTGGCAGCTCCGCCACAGTCGTAATGTGGCAGTTGGGCAGCCATGACTGCAGCGGTCCGACTGCCACCGCGAGTCTGGAGGTCTCAAGCCCGCCGGACTCATAATGAGGGACAAAGTATTTACAGAGAAATGTAAACATTTTATTACAGAGTTTTTCACTTTTAACACTACACATGACACAACTATCCCAATCATAAGGGATGCTTTAAAGTCTGAGCTTAAGGATTCATCGTGGAATATGTAAAAAATAAAAAGAAACTGTTAGAAATGGGGTTTCTGGTTGGCTAGGGTATGCACCTAACCCACCCACTCTAGTCAGGGCAAGGGAGTTACACATCCAAGATAACCCCTGCTTACCCCCTTTGTAGCTTGACACGAGCAGTCAGGCCTAACCCGGAGGCAATGTGTAAAGCATTTGAACAACACACACAACACACATGACGCAAGATGTACACCACAAAGTAAATGCAACACTGAGCTATGTAAAAGTAAACTGTATTGCACAAAACATAATTAGATCAACATTACATGTTAGTAATACCCTGCTACCTTAGCAGTTGTCAGAACGTTACACAAGTTACTAATAATCTGCAAGAATACGCAGTTGTCACATTAGAACATGTAAGTACTCAGGATTCTGCAACATAAGCAATAGTCAGGATTTACAGTAAAGAATGCTATGCACTTGTCATGAATATCTCATAAATACCCATAAAAGGAACATTAGAGAATATATCACAAGTCATAAAAAATACATATCAGCATGTCATACCCATAAAAGGAACATCAGTACATATATGGAATGTCATGAAAGCAGGTAGGAACATATAACCCCCCCAAGGGTCAAACTAGGCTCACTAAGCCAATTTTTCCTAAAACGTACCTGATTTTCTAAAGAAGAGGCACTCCTTGTGCCTAGAAGAGGACCATGGGGGCCCTGGTGCTACTATATGCACAATGGGGGCCACACGGTGCTCCAGGGGGAGAGGGGCTGCTGCACCCTCTCCAATGTGGGAAACGAGCCCCTCCTGGGGCCCGGGATTTCGGTAGGGGCCTCCCTCGGCCTTCGCACGCCCCTTTTGCATGGGGTGGGGGCCAGGCAAGGCCCAACAAGCAGTTATGGGGGTGAGAGGAAGGAGGCCTCCGTCGAGATCTCCCTTCTCCGTTTGAAAAAAAGTAATGCTGCCCGGTTTAAAAAGGATCGTCCTGCTCCTACGGCAGGGACCAGGGGTAAGGGGGCGTTCCCCTCACCTTCCCCCAAGTCCTGCTACTCTGCTATGGAGATCGGACCCCTCCTGGGGCCCGTGAAGGCACACTCGCCCGCACCTGATGTGGTGCGTAAGTGTTTCTCCTGATTCCCGGGCCGCCGCGGTGATTGTAGCAGAAGTGGAGGGTGGCTGGTGTCCCATGGGCGCTTCCAAGAAGCGGACCGTGCCCCGGGGGTACCAATAGGAGCACGCTTGCTCCGTTTACCTTTTGCTCGTGCCCCGGGGGCACTAGAAGGTCACTTTTCAAAGCGCTGAGGCCGAATCTGTAGCCCAGGTTGCAGCGGTGATCCTGGTGATGGCAAGCAGCGATTTTCAAAGTGCTAGGGGGGCCAAACATGAAGTAAGGCACTCTCCAGGATGCTATATGCAAAATCTCACAACGCTGGAGCACTCCTCGTGCTCTAAATAATGACAGGGGTCAGGGGCCACGGCACCCTGCCCCTGGGAACAGTGTAAGTAGAAAGGAGCACAGGGCTGATGGGCCCAGCTACAGGCCAGCACAAGGCGTGCAGATGGTGGCAGTTCCTCCTAGTGACCAGGCAGGTCACAGGTCAGCACAGCGGCAGCAGTCCAAGGTGGTTTCCTGGTGAGTCCATTCAGTAGCATCCTGTGTCCAGTTTCAAGTCCCAAGAATGTCCAAAGAATGTCTAAATTGTGGGGAAAATTCCCTTGTACTTATACTAAGTTTACAGTGTGTTTTTCAATGGGGAGGAGGGGGGGTTCCAACCAGTTACAACTGGTTCTGGGAGTGCCCCTTCTCTCCTCCAGCACAGGCTCCAAACATCAGTGGGGGGTAAACTACCCTACTGTGCAAGGCCAGGGAACAGCCTTTACAAATGCAGGTGTGCCCCGCCTCTCCCTTCTCTCAGCCCAGGAAGGCTATACAATATGTAGATGCACTTCTGTGACACCTCCACCCTCCCTGTGTACAGGCTGTCAGAAAAGTATGCACAAAGCCCAAACTGTCAGTCTGCACAGACGTGGATTGGAGGCAAGCTGCAAAACACCAGAGGCATAAGCACAGAAAAATGTACACTTTTTAGAAGTGGCATTTCTGTGATAGTAATAAAAAATACACTCACACCAGTAAGCAACATTTCTTATAACTATCACAACCATACCAAACATGCCCCTCATAAATCAGACAATACCCCTTACACATAAGGCAGGGCATTTCTAATGCAATCCTATGAGAAGGCAGCACTCAGAGCAGTGAGACACCAATGTAGGCTGTTTGTCACTATCAGGACAGGCCACGCAACCTGGCACATGTCCTGCCTTCTACATACTTGGCACCCTGCCCATGGGATAGCTAGGGCGTACCTTAGGGGTGACTTACATGTAGTAAAAGGGGAGTTCTGGGCCTGGCAAGTAAATTTAGATGCCAGGTCCCTGTGGCAGAAAACTGTGCACACAGGCCCTGTGCTAGCAGGCCTGAGATAGGTTTGACAGGCTACTTCAGTGGGTGGCGCAAGCAGCACCTCAGGCCCACTAGCAGCAATTAATTTACAGGCCCTGGGTATAGGGATACCACCCTACAAGGGACTTACTGGTAAATTAAATATGCCAATTAGGTATAAGCCAATCATACCACTTTTTACAAGGGAGAGCTCATGCACTTTAGCAGTGGTTAGCAGTGAAAAAGTGCTCAGAGTCATAACGTCAGCCAACAAAGGTCAGAAAAATAAGGAGGCAAAAGGCAAAAAGTCTGGGGAATGACCCTGTAAAAGGGCTAGGTCCAACATGACCCCCTACCAGCCTAAAGCCAGGGGAGAACAATCAATACCTTGATGGACTTCCCTGCTTGGGGCGATAGAACCAGGACGCTGGCCCTCAACTGCAGGGGCATGATCCAGGTCTATGCCAATCTGAACCCAGTTGAATTCCTCTGTCTATGCTCCCCAGACAATCTAAGCTAACCCATGGAGGCGTCTTCTTTGTCTGTGGCCACAGCTAGGTCCCAGGCCATCGCGGGGCCTCTGGTCTCTGAAACCTCTCTGAGTGGGGGGCAGGAGCCCCAGGTGCATAGAATCCTCTTACCACTCTCCTTCCCACCAGTTCAGGAGCTACCCCCTGCCATGGTCTTCTAGCCTAGGGACTGGTCCCATAGCCTGAATAGGGATCAGGGGAGAGTCTCCCGTCCTGTCCCTCCTTCTAGGGTTCCGCCTCCCCAGAGGAGGAGAGGTACCCCCAGAATCCAGAACTGCCAGGGCACTGGTGTCAGTCGTCCTGGAAAGCTCACCCACCAGTTCAGAGGAACCCCCCCTGTAACTGGTCTCCCAACCCAGGATCCTTCCCCTCTGGCTGAGCCGGGGTCAGGAAAGAGCCTTTCCTCCTCCTGCCCCTCCTTCTAGAGTTCTGCACCCTCCCATCAGGAGTGACACCCCCAGAAGTGATGGTAGAGAGAGTGGGGACAGCCGACTCCACCTCCAGGTCAAGGGAGTTACCTAGGACCTGGTTTTCCAACCTAGGGACAGTGCCCTTGGGCTGGACATGAGTTAGGGGATCGTCCTCCCTCAAACCCTTCCCCTCAGGAGCTGAATCCCTGGGGACCAAACCAGTAGGGATGCTGGTTACAGCTGTCTCTACTCCCAGATCTAGGTTGTTGCCTGTGACCTGGTCCTCCAGCCTAGGGATGGTACCCTTGGTCTGGACACGAGTTAGGGGAGTGTCCTCCCTCAAACCCTTCCCCTCAGAAACTGAATCCCTGGGGACCACATCACCTAGGGACGGTACCCTTGGGCTGGACATGAGTTAGGGGATCGTCCTCCCTCAAACCCTTCCCCTCAGGAACTGAATCCCTGGGGACCAAACAAGTAGGGATGCTGTTTACAGCAGTCTCTATTCCCAGATCTAGGGGGTTACCCATGACCCGGTCTTCCAACCTAGGGACGGTACCCTTGGGCTGGGCACGTGTTAGGTGAGTGTTGTATTTAGACCATTTCTGCCCCCCTTGGGGGCAGATTGGTCGATTGTAGGTCAATCTGCCCCCAAGGGGGGCAGAAACCACTAGGCACCAGGGATCTTTTTTTGCGCCGTCACGCAAGGGGAGCGACCTTGTAGGCAAGGGTCGCTCCCCGGGGGGTGGGGGCGCAAATTTATTTTAGGCCATTTCTGCCTCCCCTGGGGGCAGAAACCTCTAGGCACCAGGGCAAATAGTTTTTTGGTGTTTTTTTTTTGTTTGTTTGTTTTTTTAGAGATGGGGAGCGGCCCATCAGGCAAGGATCGCTCCACTGGGGGGCAAATTGTATTTAGACGATTTCTGCCCCCCTTGGGGGCAGATTGGCCGATTGTAGGTCAATCTGCCCCCAAGGGGGGCAGAAACCACTAGGCACCAGGGATCTTTTTTTTGCGCCGTCACGCAAAGGGAGCGACCTTGGGGGGGCAAATTTATTTTAGGCCATTTCTGCCCCCCCCTGGGGCCGGCTGAGCTAGAGGCCAAAATCCACAGGTAGGCACTGTTTTCTATGAAAAAATGAGATGTGTCCACGTTGTGTTTTGGGCCATTTTACTGTCACGGGCGCTAGGCCTAGCCACACAAGTGAGGTATCATTTTTATCGGGAGACTTGGGGGAACGCTAGGTGGAAGGAAATTTGTGGCTCCTCTCAGATTCCAGAACTTTCTGTCACCGAAATGTGAGGAAAATGTGTTTTTTTAGCCAAAATGTGAGTTTTGCAAAGGATTCTGGGTAACAGAACCTGGTCAGAGCCCCACAAGTCACCCCATCTTGGATTCCGCTAGGTCTCTAGTTTTCAAAAATGCACAGGTTTGGTAGGTTTCCCTAGGTGCCGGCTGAGCAAGAGGCCAAAATCTACAGGTAGGCACTTTGCAAAAAACAGCTCTGTTTTCTTTAAAAAAATGGGATGTGTCCACGTTGTGTTTTGGGGCGTCTCCTTTCGGGCCCGCTAGGCCTAACCACACAAGTGAGGTATCATTTTTATCGGGAGACTTGGGGGAACGCTGGGTGGAAGGAAATTTGTGGCTCCTCTCAGATTCCAGAACTTTCTGTCACCGAAATGTGAGGAAAATGTGTTTTTTTTAGCCACATTTTGAGGTTTGCAAAGGATTCTGGGTAACAGAACCTGGTCAGAGACCCACAAGTCACCCCATCTTGGATTCCCCTAGGTCTCTAGTTTTCAAAAATGCACAGGTTTGGTAGGTTTACCTAGGTGCCGGCTGACCTAGAGGCCAAAATCTACAGGTAGGCACTTTGCAAAAAACAGCTCTGTTTTCCTTCATAAAATGGGATGTGTCCACATTGTGTTTTGGGGCATCTCCTGTCGCGGCCACTAGGCCTGCCCACACAAGTGAGGTATCATTTTTATCGGGAAACTTGGGGGAACGCTGGGTGGAAGGAAATTAGTGGCTCCTCTCAGATTCCAGAACTTTCTGTCACCAAAATGTGAGGAAAATGTATTTTTTTAGCCAAATTTTGAGGTTTGCAAAGGATTCTGGGTAACAGAACCTGGTCAGAGCCCCACAAGTCACCCCATCTTGAGTCCCCCTAGGTCTCTAGTTTTCAAAAATGCACAGGTTTGGTAGGTTTCCCTAGGTGCCGGCTGAGCTAGAGGACAAAATCTACAGGTAGGCACTTTGCAAAAAACAGCTCTGTTTTCTGTGATGTGTCCGCGTTGTGTTTTGGGGCATATCCTGTCGCGGGCGCTAGGCCTACCCACACAAGTGAGGTACCATTTTTATCGGGAGACCTGGGGGAACGCTGGGTGGAAGGAAATTTGTGGCTCCTCTCAGATTCCAGAACTTTCTGTCACCGAAATGTGAGGAAAATCTGTTTTTTTAGCTAAATTGTGAGGTTTGCAAAGGATTCTGGGTAACAGAACCTGGTCAGAGCCACACAACTTACCCCATCGTGGATTCCCCTAGGTCTCTAGTTTTCAAAAATGCACAGGTGTGGTAGGTTTCCCTAGGTGCCAGCTGAGCTAGAGGCCAAAATCTACAGGTAGGCACTTTGCAAAAAACAGCTCTGTTTTCTGTAAAAAAATGGGATGTGCCCACTTTGTGTGTTTGGGACATTTCCTGTTGCGGGCGCTAGGACTACCCACACAAGTCAGGTATCATTTTTATCGGGAGACTTGGGGGAACGCTGGGTGGAAGGAAATTTGTGGCTCCTCTCAGATTCCAGAACTTTCTGTCACCGAAATGTGAGGAAAATGTGTTATTTTAGCCAAATTTTGAGGTTTGTAAAGGATTCTGGGTAACAGAATCTTGTCAGAGCCCCACAAGTCACCCCATCTTGGATTTCCCTAGGTCTCTAGTTTTCAAAATTGCACAGGTTTGGTAGGTTTCCCTAGGTGCAGGCTGAGCTAGAGGCCAAAATCTACAGGTAAGCACTTTGCAAAAAACAGCTCTGTTTTCTGTCAAAAAATGGGATGTGCCCACTTTGTGTTTTGGGACATTTTCTGTCGCGGGCGCTAGGACTACCCACACAAATGAGGTATCATTTTTATCGGGAGACCTGGGGGAACGCTGGGTGGAAGGAAATTTGTGGCTCCTCTCAGATTCCAGAACATTCTGTCACCGAAATGTGTGGAAAATGTGTTTTTTTAGCCAAATTTTGAGGTTTGCAAAGGATTCTGGGTAACAGAACCTGGTCAGAGCCCCACAAGTCACCCCATCTTGGATTTCCCTAGGTCTCTAGTTTTCAAAAATGCACAGGTTTGGTAGGTTTCCCTAGGTGCCGGCTGAGCTAGAGGCCAAAATCTACAGGTAGGCACTTTGCAAAAAACAGCTCTGTTTTCTGTGATGTGTCCACGTTGTGTTTTCGGGCATATCCTGTCGCGGGCGCTAGGCCTACCCATACAAGTGAGGTACCATTTTTATCGGGAGACTTGGGGGAACGCTGTGTGGAAGGAAATTTGTGGCTCCTCTCAGATTCCAGAACTTTCTGTCACCGAAATGTGAGGAAAATATGTTTTTTTATCCAAATTTTGAGGTTTGCAAAGGATTCTGGGTAACAGAACCTGGTTAGAGCCCCACAAGTACTCCATCTTGGATTCCCCTAGGTCTCTAGTTTTCAAAAATGCACAGGTTTGGTAGGTTTCCCACGGTGCCGGCTGAGCTAGAGGCCAAAATCTACAGGTAGGCACTTTGCAAAAAACAGCTCTGTTTTCCGTCAAAAAATGGGATGTGCCCACTTTGTGTTTTGGGACATTTCTTGTCGCGGGCGCTAGGACTACCCACACAAGTGAGGTATCATTTTTATCGGGAGACTTGGGGGAACGCTGGGTGGAAGGAAATTTGTGGCTCCTCTCAGATTCCAGAACTTTCTGTCACCAAAATGTGAGGAAAATTTGTTTTTTTAGCCAAATTTTGAGGTTTGCAAAGGATTCTGGGTAACAGAAACTGGTTAGAGCCCCACAAGTCACCCCATCTTGGATTCCCCTAGGTCTCTAGTTTTCAAAAAAGCACAGGTTTGGTAGGTTTACCTAGGTGCCGGCTGACCTAGAGGCCAAAATCTACAGGTAGGCACTTTGCAAAAAACAGCTCTGTTTTCGTTCATAAAATGGGATGTGTCCACATTGTGTTTTGGGGCGTCTCCTGTCGCGGCCACTAGGCCTGCCCACACAAGTGAGGTATAATTTTTATCGGGAGACTTGGGGGAACGCTGGGTGGAAGGAAATTAGTGGCTCCTCTCAGATTCCAGAACTTTCTGTCACCAAAATGTGAGGAAAATGTGTTTTTTTAGCCACATTTTGAGGTTTGCAAAGGATTCTGGGTAACAGAACCTGGTCAGAGCTCCACAAGTCACCCCATCTTGAGTCCCCATAGGTCTCTAGTTTTCAAAAATGCACAGGTTTGGTAGGTTTCCCTAGGTGCCGGCTGAGCTAGAGGACAAAATCTACAGGTAGGCACTTTGCAAAAAACAGCTCTGTTTTCTGTGATGTGTCCGCGTTGTGTTTTGGGGCATATCCTGTCGCGGGCGCTAGGCCTACCCACACAAGTGAGGTACCATTTATATCAGGAGACCTGGGGGAACGCTGGGTGGAAGGAAATTTGTGGCTCCTCTCAGATTCCAGAACTTTCTGTCACTGAAATGTGAGGAAAATCTGTTTTTTTAGCTAAATTTTGAGGTTTGCAAAGGATTCTGGGTAACAGAACCTGGTCAGAGCCCCACAACTCACCCCATCGTGGATTCCCCTAGGTCTCTAGTTTTTAAAAATGCACAGGTTTGGTAGGTTTCCCTAGGTGCCAGCTGAGCTAGAGGCCAAAATCTACAGGTAGGCACTTTGCAAAAAACAGCTCTGTTTTCTGTAAAAAAATGGGATGTGCCCACTTTGTGTGTTTGGGACATTTCCTGTTGCGGGCACTAGGACTACCCACACAAGTGAGGTATAATTTTTATCGGGAGACTTGGGGGAACGCTGGGTGGAAGGAAATTTGTGGCTCCTCTCAGATTCCAGAACTTTCTGTCACCGAAATGTGAGGAAAATGTGTTATTTTAGCCAAATTCTGAGGTTTGTAAAGGATTCTGGGTAACAGAACCTGGTCAGAGCCCCACAAGTCAACCCATCTTGGATTTCCCTAGGTCTCTAGTTTTCAGAATTGCACAGGTTTGGTAGGTTTCCCTAGGTGCAGGCTGAGCTAGAGGCCAAAATCTACAGGTAGGCACTTTGCAAACAACAGCTCTGTGTTCTGTATAAAAATGGGATGTGCCCACTTTGTGTGTTTGGGAAATTTCCTGTTGCAGGCGCTAGGACTACCCACACAAGTGAGGTATAATTTTTATCGGGAGACTTGGGGGAACGCTGGGTGGAAGGAAATTTGTGGCTCCTCTCAGATTCCAGAACTTTCTGTCACCGAAATGTGAGGAAAATGTGTTATTTTAGCCAAATTCTGAGGTTTGTAAAGGATTCTGGGTAACAGAACCTGGTCAGAGCCCCACAAGTCACCCCATCTTGGATTTCCCTAGGTCTCTAGTTTTCAAAATTGCACAGGTTTGGTAGGTTTCCCTAGGTGCCGGCTGAGCTAGAGGACAAAATCTACAGGTAGGCACTTTGCAAAAAACAGCTCTGTTTTCTGTGATGTGTCCACGTTGTGTTTTCGGGCATATCCTGTCACGGGCGCTAGGCCTACCCATACAAGTGAGGTACCATTTTTATCGGGAGACTTGGGGGAATGCTGGGTGGAAGGAAATTTGTGGCTCCTCTCAGATTCCAGAACTTTCTGTCACCGAAATGTGAGGAAAATATGTTTTTTTATCCAAATTTTGAGGTTTGCAAAGGATTCTGGGTAACAGAACCTGGTTAGAGCCCCACAAGTCACCCCATCTTGGATTCCCCTAGGTCTCTAGTTTTCAAAAATGCACAGGTTTGGTAGGTTTCCCACGGTGCCGGCTGAGCTAGAGGCCAAAATCTACAGGTAGGCACTTTGCAAAAAACAGCTCTGTTTTCAGTCAAAAAATGGGATGTGCCCACTTTGTGTTTTGGGACATTTCTTGTCGCGGGCGCTAGGACTACCCACACAAGTGAGGTATCATTTTTATCGGGAGACTTGGGGGAACGCTAGGTGGAAGGAAATTTGTGGCTCCTCTCAGATTCCAGAACTTTCTGTCACCGAAATGTGAGGAAAATGTGTTTTTTTAGCCAAAATTTGAGGTTTGCAAAGGATTCTGGGTAACAGAACCTGGTCAGAGCCCCACAAGTCACCCCATCTTGGATTCCGCTAGGTCTCTAGTTTTCAAAAATGCACAGGTTTGGTAGGTGTCCCTAGGTGCCGGCTGAGCTAGAGGCCAAAATCTACAGGTAGGCACTTTGCAAAAAACAGCTCTGTTTTCTTTAAAAAAATGGGATGTGTCCACGTTGTGTTTTGGGGCGTCTCCTGTCGGGCCCGCTAGGCCTAACCACACAAGTGAGGTATCATTTTTATCGGGAGACTTGGGGGAACGCTGGGTGGAAGGAAATTTGTGGCTCCTCTCAGATTCCAGAACTTTCTGTCACCGAAATGTGAGGAAAATGTGTTTTTTTTGCCACATTTTGAGGTTTGCAAAGGATTCTGGGTAACAGAACCTGGTCAGAGCCCCACAAGTCACCCCATCTTATATTCCCCTAGGTCTCTAGTTTTCAAAAATGCACAGGTTTGGTAGGTTTCCCTAGGTGCCGGCTGAGCTAGAGGCCAAAATCTACAGGTAGGCACTTTGCAAAAAACAGCTCTGTTTTCAGTCAAAAAATGGGATGTGCCCACTTTGTGTTTTGGGACATTTCCTGTGGCGGGCGCTAGGACTACCCACACAAGTGAGATATCATTTTTATCGGCAGACTTGGGGGAATGCTGGGTGGAAGGAAATTTGTGGCTCCTCTCAGATTCCAGAACTTTCTGTCACCAAAATGTGAGGAAAATTTGTTTTTTTAGCCAAATTTTGAGGTTTGCAAAGGATTCTGGGTAACAGAAACTGGTTAGAGCCCCACAAGTCACCCCATCTTGGATTCCCCTAGGTCTCTAGTTTTCAAAAATGCACAGGTTTGGTAGGTTTACCTAGGTGCCGGCTGACCTAGAGGCCAAAATCTACAGGTAGGCACTTTGCAAAAAACAGCTCTGTTTTCCTTCATAAAATGGGATTTGTCCACATTGTGTTTTGGGGCGTCTCCTGTCGCGGCCACTAGGCCTGCCCACACAAGTGAGGTATAATTTTTATCGGGAGACTTGGGGGAACGCTGGGTGGAAGGAAATTAGTGGCTCCTCTCAGATTCCAGAACTTTCTGTCACCAAAATGTGAGGAAAATGTGTTTTTTTAGCCACATTTTGAGGTTTGCAAAGGATTCTGGGTAACAGAACCTGGTCAGAGCTCCACAAGTCACCCCATCTTGAGTCCCCATAGGTCTCTAGTTTTAAAAAATGCACAGGTTTGGTAGGTTTCCCTAGGTGCCGGCTGAGCTAGAGGACAAAATCTACAGGTAGGCACTTTGCAAAAAACAGCTCTGTTTTCTGTGATGTGTCCGCGTTGTGTTTTGGGGCATATCCTGTCGCGGGCGCTAGGCCTACCCACACAAGTGAGGTACCATTTATATCGGGAGACCTGGGGGAACGCTGGGTGGAAGGAAATTTGTGGCTCCTCTCAGATTCCAGAACTTTCTGTCACTGAAATGTGAGGAAAATCTGTTTTTTTAGCTAAATTTTGAGGTTTGCAAAGGATTCTGGGTAACAGAACCTGGTCAGAGCCCCACAACTCACCCCATCGTGGATTCCCCTAGGTCTCTAGTTTTTAAAAATGCACAGGTTTGGTAGGTTTCCCTAGGTGCCAGCTGAGCTAGAGGCCAAAATCTACAGGTAGGCACTTTGCAAAAAACAGCTCTGTTTTCTGTAAAAAAATGGGATGTGCCCACTTTGTGTGTTTGGGACATTTCCTGTTGCGGGCGCTAGGACTACCCACACAAGTGAGGTATAATTTTTATCGGGAGACTTGGGGGAACGCTGGGTGGAAGGAAATTTGTGGCTCCTCTCAGATTCCAGAACTTTCTGTCACCGAAATGTGAGGAAAATGTGTTATTTTAGCCAAATTCTGAGGTTTGTAAAGGATTCTGGGTAACAGAACCTGGTCAGAGCCCCACAAGTCAACCCATCTTGGATTTCCCTAGGTCTCTAGTTTTCAGAATTGCACAGGTTTGGTAGGTTTCCCTAGGTGCAGGCTGAGCTAGAGGCCAAAATCTACAGGTAGGCACTTTGCAAAAAACAGCTCTGTTTTCCGTATAAAAATGGGATGTGCCCACTTTGTGTGTTTGGGAAATTTCCTGTTGCGGGCGCTAGGACTACCCACACAAGTGAGGTATAATTTTTATCGGGAGACTTGGGGGAACGCTGGGTGGAAGGAAATTTGTGGCTCCTCTCAGATTCCAGAACTTTCTGTCACCGAAATGTGAGGAAAATGTGTTATTTTAGCCAAATTCTGAGGTTTGTAAAGGATTCTGGGTAACAGAACCTGGTCAGAGCCCCACAAGTCACCCCATCTTGGATTTCCCTAGGTCTCTAGTTTTCAAAATTGCACAGGTTTGGTAGGTTTCCCTAGGTGCCGGCTGAGCTAGAGGACAAAATCTACAGGTAGGCACTTTGCAAAAAACAGCTCTGTTTTCTGTGATGTGTCCACGTTGTGTTTTCGGGCATATCCTGTCACGGGCGCTAGGCCTACCCATACAAGTGAGGTACCATTTTTATCGGGAGACTTGGGGGAACGCTGGGTGGAAGGAAATTTGTGGCTCCTCTCAGATTCCAGAACTTTCTGTCACCGAAATGTGAGGAAAATATGTTTTTTTAGCCAAATTTTGAGGTTTGCAAAGGATTCTGGGTAACAGAACCTGGTTAGAGCCCCACAAGTCACCCCATCTTGGATTCCCCTAGGTCTCTAGTTTTCAAAAATGCACAGGTTTGGTAGGTTTCCCACGGTGCCGGCTGAGCTAGAGGCCAAAATCTACAGGTAGGCACTTTGCAAAAAACAGCTCTGTTTTCAGTCAAAAAATGGGATGTGCCCACTTTGTGTTTTGGGACATTTCTTGTCGCGGGCGCTAGGACTACCCACACAAGTGAGGTATCATTTTTATTGGGAGACTTGGGGGAACGCTAGGTGGAAGGAAATTTGTGGCTCCTCTCAGATTCCAGAACTTTCTGTCACCGAAATGTGAGGAAAATGTGTTTTTTTAGCCAAAATTTGAGGTTTGCAAAGGATTCTGGGTAACAGAACCTGGTCAGAGCCCCACAAGTCACCCCATCTTGGATTCCGCTAGGTCTCTAGTTTTCAAAAATGCACAGGTTTGGTAGGTGTCCCTAGGTGCCGGCTGAGCTAGAGGCCAAAATCTACAGGTAGGCACTTTGCAAAAAACAGCTCTGTTTTCTTTCAAAAAATGGGATGTGTCCACGTTGTGTTTTGGGGCGTCTCCTGTCGGGCCCGCTAGGCCTAACCACACAAGTGAGGTATCATTTTTATCGGGAGACTTGGGGGAACGCTGGGTGGAAGGAAATTTGTGGCTCCTCTCAGATTCCAGAACTTTCTGTCACCGAAATGTGAGGAAAATGTGTTTTTTTAGCCACATTTTGAGGTTTGCAAAGGATTCTGGGTAACAGAACCTGGTCAGAGCCCCACAAGTCACCCCATCTTGGATTCCCCTAGGTCTCTAGTTTTCAAAAATGCACAGATTTGGTAGGTTTCCCTAGGTGCCGGCTGAGCTAGAGGCCAAAATCTACAGGTAGGAACTTTGCAAAAAACACCTCTGTTTTCTGTGATGTGTCCACGTTGTGTTTTGGGGCATATCCTGTCGCGGGCGCTAGGCCTACCCACACAAGTGAGGTATCATTTTTATCGGGAGACTTGGGGGAACGCTGGGTGGAAGAAAATTTGTGGCTCCTCTCAGATTCCACAACTTTCTGTCACTGAAATGTGAGGAAAATGTGTTTTTTTAGCCAAATTTTGAGGTTTGCAAAGGATTCTGGGTAACAGAACCTGGTCAGAGCCCCACAAGTCACCCCATCTTGGATTCCGCTAGGTCTCTAGTTTTCAAAAATGCACAGGTTTGGTAGGTGTCCCTAGGTGCCGGCTGAGCTAGAGGCCAAAATCTACAGGTAGGCACTTTGCAAAAAACAGCTCTGTTTTCTTTCAAAAAATGGGATGTGTCCACGTTGTGTTTTGGGGCGTCTCCTGTCGGGCCCGCTAGGCCTAACCACACAAGTGAGGTATCATTTTTATCGGGAGACTTGGGGGAACGCTGGGTGGAAGGAAATTTGTGGCTCCTCTCAGATTCCAGAACTTTCTGTCACCGAAATGTGAGGAAAATGTGTTTTTTTAGCCACATTTTGAGGTTTGCAAAGGATTCTGGGTAACAGAACCTGGTCAGAGCCCCACAAGTCACCCCATCTTGGATTCCCCTAGGTTTCTAGTTTTCAAAAATGCACAGGTTTGGTAGGTTTCCCTAGGTGCCGGCTGAGCTAGAGGCCAAAATCTACAGGTAGGAACTTTGCAAAAAACACCTCTGTTTTCTGTGATGTGTCCACGTTGTGTTTTGGGGCATATCCTGTCGCGGGCGCTAGGCCTACCCACACAAGTGAGGTATCATTTTTATCGGGAGACTTGGGGGAACGCTGGGTGGAAGAAAATTTGTGGCTCCTCTCAGATTCCACAACTTTCTGTCACTGAAATGTGAGGAAAATGTGTTTTTTTAGCCAAATTTTGAGGTTTGCAAAGGATTCTGGGTAACAGAACCTGGTCAGAGCCCCACAAGTCACCCCATCTTGGATTCCGCTAGGTCTCTAGTTTTCAAAAATGCACAGGTTTGGTAGGTGTCCCTAGGTGCCGGCTGAGCTAGAGGCCAAAATCTACAGGTAGGCACTTTGCAAAAAACAGCTCTGTTTTCTTTCAAAAAATGGGATGTGTCCACGTTGTGTTTTGGGGCGTCTCCTGTCGGGCCCGCTAGGCCTAACCACACAAGTGAGGTATCATTTTTATCGGGAGACTTGGGGGAACGCTGGGTGGAAGGAAATTTGTGGCTCCTCTCAGATTCCAGAACTTTCTGTCACCGAAATGTGAGGAAAATGTGTTTTTTTAGCCACATTTTGAGGTTTGCAAAGGATTCTGGGTAACAGAACCTGGTCAGAGCCCCACAAGTCACCCCATCTTGGATTCCCCTAGGTTTCTAGTTTTCAAAAATGCACAGGTTTGGTAGGTTTCCCTAGGTGCCGGCTGAGCTAGAGGCCAAAATCTACAGGTAGGAACTTTGCAAAAAACACCTCTGTTTTCTGTGATGTGTCCACGTTGTGTTTTGGGGCATATCCTGTCGCGGGCGCTAGGCCTACCCACACAAGTGAGGTATCATTTTTATCGGGAGACTTGGGGGAACGCTGGGTGGAAGAAAATTTGTGGCTCCTCTCAGATTCCAGAACTTTCTGTCACTGAAATGTGAGGAAAATGTGTTTTTTTAGCCAAATTTTGAGGTTTGCAAAGGATTCTGGGTAACAGAACCTGGTCAGAGCCCCACAAGTCACCCCATCTTGAATTCCCCTAGGTCTCTAGTTTTCAAAAATGCACAGGTTTGGTAGGTTTCCCTAGGTGCCGGCTGAGCTAGAGGCCAAAATCTACAGGTAGGCACTTTGCAAAAAACAGCTCTGTTTTCAGTCAAAAAATGGGATGTGCCCACTTTGTGTTTTGGGACATTTCCTGTCGCGGGCGCTAGGACTACCCACACAAGTGAGATATCATTTTTATCGGCAGACTTGGGGGAACGCTGGGTGTAAGGAAATTTGTGGCTCCTCTCAGATTCCAGAACTTTCTGTCACCGAAATGTGAGGATAATGTGTTTTTTTAGCCAAATTGTGAGGTTTGCAAAGGATTCTGGGTAACAGAACCTGGTCAGAGCCCCACAAGTCACCCCATCTTGAATTCCCCTAGGTCTCTAGTTTTCAAAAATGCACAGGTTTGGTAGGTTTCCCTAGGTGCCGGCTGAGCTAGAGGCCAAAATCTACAGGTAGGCACTTTGCAAAAAACAGCTCTGTTTTCAGTCAAAAAATGGGATGTGCCCACTTTGTGTTTTGGGACATTTCCTGTCGCGGGCGCTAGGACTACCCACACAAGTGAGATATCATTTTTATCGGCAGACTTGGGGGAACGCTGGGTGGAAGAAAATTTGTGGCTCCTCTCAGATTCCAGAACTTTCTGTCACTGAAATGTGAGGAAAATGTGTTTTTTTAGCCAAATTTTGAGGTTTGCAAAGGATTCTGGGTAACAGAACCTGGTCAGAGCCCCACAAGTCACCCCATCTTGAATTCCCCTAGGTCTCTAGTTTTCAAAAATGCACAGGTTTGGTAGGTTTCCCTAGGTGCCGGCTGAGCTAGAGGCCAAAATCTACAGGTAGGCACTTTGCAAAAAACAGCTCTGTTTTCAGTCAAAAAATGGGATGTGCCCACTTTGTGTTTTGGGACATTTCCTGTCGCGGGCGCTAGGACTACCCACACAAGTGAGATATCATTTTTATCGGCAGACTTGGGGGAACGCTGGGTGTAAGGAAATTTGTGGCTCCTCTCAGATTCCAGAACTTTCTGTCACCGAAATGTGAGGATAATGTGTTTTTTTAGCCAAATTGAGAGGTTTGCAAAGGATTCTGGGTAACAGAACCTGGTCAGAGCCCCACAAGTCACCCCATCTTGGATTCCCCTAGATTTCTAGTTTTCAAAAATGCACAGGTTTGGTAGGTTTCCCTAGGTGCCTGCTGAGCTAGAGGCCAAAATCTACAAGTAGGCACTTTGCAAAAAACAGCTCTGTTTTCTGTGATGTGTCCACGTTGTGTTTTGGGGCATATCCTGTTGCGGGCGCTAGGTCTACCCACACAAGTGAGGTATCATTTTTATCAGGAGACTTGGGGGAACATAGAATTGCAAAACAAGTGCTATTGCCCCTTGTCTTTCTCTACATTTTTCCCTTCCAAATGTTAGACAGTGTGTAAAAAAGACGTCTATTTGATTAATGCCCTCTAATTCACATGCTAGTATGGGCACCCCGGAATTCAGAGATGTGCAAATAACCACTGCTTCTCAACACCTTATCTTGTGCCCATTTTGGAAATACAAAGGTTTTCTTGATACTATTTTTTACTCTTTATATTTCAGCAAATGAATTGCTGTATACCCGGTATAGAATGAAAACCCACTGCAGTGTGCAGGCCATTTATTGGCTCTGGGTACCTAGAGTTCTTGATGAACCTACAAGCCCTATATATCCCCGCAACCAGAAGAGTCCAGCAGACGTAACAGTATATTGCTTTCAAAAATCTGAAATTGCAGGAAAAAGTTACAGAGTAAAACGTAGAGAAAAATTGATGTTTTTTTCACCTCAATTTCAATATTTTTCTTTTTCAGTTGTTATTTTCTGTAGGAAACCCTTGTAGGATCTACACAAATTACCCCTTGCTGAATTTAGAATTTTGTTTACTTTTCAGAAATGTTGCGGTTTCTGGGATCCAGCATTGGTTTCGTGTCCATTCCTGTCATTGACTGCAAGGAGGCTGAAAGCACAAAAAATCGTGAAAATGGGGTATGTCCCAGTAAAATGCCAATATTGTGTTGAAAAATTGGGTTTTCTGATTCAAGTCTGCCTGTTCCTGAATGCTGGGAAGCTGGTGATTTTAGCACCGCAAACCCTTTTTTGATGCCCTTTTCAGGGAAAAAACCACAAGCCTTTCTTCTGCAGCCCCTTTTTCCCATTTTTTTGAAAAAAACGAAATTTTCACTGTATTTTGGCTAATTTCTTGGCCTCCTTCTGGGGAACCCACAAAGTCTGGGTACCTCTAGAATCCCTAGGATGTTGGAAAAAAAGAACGCAAATTTGGCTTGGCTAGCGTATGTGGACAAAAAGTTATGAGGGCCTAAGCGCGAACTGCCCCAAATAGCCAAAAAAATGGCTCGGCACAGGAGGGGGAAAAGGCCTGGCAGCGAAGGGGTTAAAGGAAAACCGGATGCATTTCAAAATTAAAAATGAAGCATTCTTTTCATTTTAAATAGTAAGCAGTGGTCTGTGGGACCAATGCCTGCTCTTAAAAAAATGTTGGTGCCCACACTCAAAAAAGGGGAGGAGTCCTTTGGGGACCCCTTCCTGTCTGTAAATGGGTTACCAACTCCTTCACGGAGCTGGTAAAAGATGAATGCTGTGGAACCACATTCCGGTCGCAAAACATGCATGCATGCCCCTGTGATGCTTTATTAGAAAGGGATGCCCTTATCACGCCCATTCCTAATACTGACTCGCAAACCCTATTTTGCAATTCGATAATTGGTTACTGAATAGTAAAATAGGGATGGTACATGTCAAAAGGCTATTTAGTAGTTGCAAACGGTCCAATTCACCGTTTACGACCACTAAAAACCTTTGTGGCCCCTAGTCTCTTAAGTATTTATATTGAAAAATCTTTCACTTTCAATTTTTCTTTTAAGAAGTTTTTATCCATGTTGACTAAATTATGCTCTCTTACTAACCTGTCTATTACACACTCATATGCACTTCTGCAACTCATCCTTTTCACCAGATCCTCAAAGAAATCAATGGGCCAGATGGATGATCACGGCCCATTGCGATTCGGTAATAGCGATTTTTAAGAAATCGCTATTACCGACTCGCAAAGGGCCATGTTTCACATTTGTGAATCGGTAATAGCGATTTCTTAAAAATCACAAATGCTATTACCGAATCGCAAATTGCGATACCGGCCCCATTCGCAGCTATGGGCCTGTTGGCCCATAGCTGCGAATTGTTTGCATTTCCAAAATTGCGATTTCTGAACCAGAAATCGCAATTTTGGAAATGCAAAAGGCCAGGGTGCCGGGGGCCTAAGGCCCCCTCTCCTGCACCCCAATATATTTTATTGAACATGTAAGGTACACACATGCCAAAAGGGCATGTGTGCTTTACATGTTAAATTTAAAAATGCAGTTTTTCTGCATTTTAAAATTTTGCACCAGGTTACCACCTGGTTGCAGATCATGGTATTTTGCATGTGCAAAATACCATTCTGAGAAAAATTGCAATTTGCGATTTTTTGCAGCATTGCCTTGCGACCTGGATTTTGCGAATCGCAAATTGCGATTCGCAAAATCCAGGTCGCAACGCAAAAAATCACAATTTTTGAGATTTCTACTTTGTGATCTGCAAATGCATTTCATGCATTGCAGACCACTATTTTGCACTCGCAAACGGCCGATTTTACCATTTGCGAGTGCACAATATTTTCATACATCTGGCCCAATGTTCTTAGCCTCATCCTCTTAGTATTATAAAAATCTCAAAATAAATAACCGAACTCTATTCTGGAAATCCTTGCATTCAAAAAGACTCATAATGACTCATTATCAAATAAAAATAATATTGTTTTATCACTGTACAGCTTTTATTTAAGTTTCCTCATTCTTCTGAGCACACTTTTGAGGAGCATTTCTCCTGTTTGGGAAGTCTTATCTATTTAGCACAAAGTACCTGGGATGTGACAAAAACAAAGATTATGCAGGCTACAGGGGGGGGGGGGTGAGGCACCAAAAAGCAAAGCTGTGCTTTGGTTCCTTACTGCGCAGGGTAGGTGATGCATTGATTTGTTCCTCGCAGAAGAGGGGATGTGTTGGTTCCTTACTTGCAGGGGAGGTGATGCATTGATTCTTTCCTCACAGGAAAGACTATGCGTTGATTTCCGGACACGCAACTCCAGTTCCATTCTACTGTGCGGGGACGAGGAAATGATGTGTGGAAAATCCAGATGTGCTGTGTTGGTGGAGACACGGGGAGAGATGCATTGCATTGATTTTGCAGCTATGAGATAGGCACAGCGTCCATTCCCCAGCCGTGGGACAGGGGCTGCATCGATTTGCCAGCCGCTGCACATCAGTGCATAAATGTTCTCCTTCAGATCACAAGCTTCCACTTTCCAAGGGCCTAGGGACTGGAGTTGGTGCCACTAGGCAAGTCAGAACTCTCAGCAGAAGAGCCCAGGCACTGGCAGATGAAGTCTTTGCTGTCCAGTAGACTTCTTATCAGGAGGGAAGGTCAGTTCAAGCCCTTAAAGAACCGTGGGAAACAGGATGTAGAAAGCAAAGTTTAGTCCTTTAACTTCCAGGCCAGAACCATCAAGCAGCAGGCCAGCACAACAAAACAACAGTTAGATTGGCAGTCCCTCCTACAGCATCTAGACCTTCTTCTTGGCAGAATGTCCTCAGCCCAGAAGTTTTTTAAAGTTGTGGTCGTAGAGGTCCAATACTTATACTCATGTCTGCCTTTGAAGTAGGCAAACTTCAATGAAGGTCTTTGTAGTGAACAAGACCCTGCCTTTCTGGTCCTGGCCCCAGACACACTCCAGGGGTTTGAAGTTTGCTTTGTGTAAGGTCAGCACAGCCCTATTCAGGTGCAAGTGTCAGCTCCTCTCATCACTCAATGAAGACCCATCAGCATATGCAGAGTACACCTCAGGTCCCTTTGTGTGACTGTCTAAAGTGAATTCACAAACAACCCGACTGTCATCCTGACCCAGACGTGTATTCCACAACCAGGCAGAAACACAAAATGGTTAAGCAAAGAAATGCCCACTTTCTGAAAGTGGTATTTTCAAACTTACAATTAAACAACAAATTTCACCAAAAGATGTATTTTTAAACTGTGAGTTTAAAGACTCTAAATTGCAAATCTCCATCTGCTCCCAATGAGAAATGACACTTAAAAGATATTTCGAGGCAATCCTCATGTTAACCTTTGGAAGAGATATCCCTTGCAATAGTGAAAAATAAATTTAGCAGTATTTCACTATCAGGACATGTAAAACACACCAGTACATATCCTACCTTTTAAATAAATTGGACCCTGTCCATGGAGCTGCCTTGGGCCGACCTTAGGGGAGACTTACATGTTATCAAAGGTAAGGTTTGGGCCTGGCAAGTGGACAAACTTACAAGGTCAAACTTGCAGTTAAAATTGCACACAGACACTGCACGGGCAGGTTTGAGACAAGTTTATAGGGCTACTCATGTAGGTGGCACAATCAGTGCTGAAGGTCCACTAGCAGCATTTGATTTACAGGCCCTGGGCACACCTGATGCACTATACTAGGGACGTACTAGTAAATAAAATATGCAAATCATGCATAAACCAATCCCTAATACCATTTAGACAGTGAGCACTTGCACTTTAGCACTGGTCAGCAGTGGTAAAGTGCCCAGAATCCTAAAGCCAACAAAAACAAGTCAGACAAAATAGGAGGAAGAAGAGAAAATGTTTGGGGATGACCCAGCTAAAAGGGCCAGGCTCAACAGTCCTTTTATATTCTTCACTTATAATATGTTTCTAATTCATATTGCAATAATGTTCCATGCTTACAAGTTATGTAATTTTCTTATTGTTGCTCAAGCTTATGTGCATTATTTAAAAGTTTCTCTCATCTTTCTAGAGTTCCTAATTTCATTTTAGGCATCCCTTTATCTTTCCCTTTCCCTCTTTTCTGTCTTTACTGCTTCCTCTCATACTTATCATGTTTATGCTTTATTAAATACCACATGCACCTAATATATATTTTTCTTTCGTATAGTAAATCCCTATAATTCTGTTTCATGCAATATATCATTGCATTCTTTTTCTTTAATAAAGCATATATACACTAAAAAAAGAGTTTAGCCTATTATAAGGAAAGTCGTGGCTAAACTAACTGTACCTTAGGCAAAAATGATCCAAGAATGTATAAATGTATATACTATGAATCCCTTCTTCAGCACATCACAAGGAATAAAGAAACTTAAAGGGTTCTGTGACAATATAAATAACTGTGGTCACTCACTCACAGGTAGCACTATTGATAAATAATCCTTCTCACCAATAAAGGGACAAGCTACAGTGAGTATAGAGACTGTTCTGTGCATTGCTACCTTTCTTTCACTCTTTAGTTGACGGTAACTGTTAATGTGCTTCCAGGTCACTCACAAGTTAGTACATATTACAGTGATTCAACTTTGAAACAGTACCATTGACTGTTTATCACTTAGTTAAAAGGAGTGAGAGTTTCATAAAAGTAAGAAGTACATTTATCTGCTAGCACTTGATGAGATATCTTAGTTATTGCTGTTGTCATTTTCTAGGGACTAGAGACTTCATTACAATTTATTCGGGATAGGGTGAGGTACTTACCTCCTATTTTAGGCTTTCAACAGATAAACAAGATATGTAGAATTGGTTTTTAACACACTGACTATTTTGAGTTTTTTGTGGGCATTTCCCTCAATAGATTTTGGCAGGTTTGAATGGTTGTTATTTCATGGGAAAACTGTAGGAGTGTGATAAATAACATACAACTCATAATTCTGATACCTGTGTAAACATTTGTTTGCTCGGGAATTGGAGTTCAGCTCTAAACTCCTAATAAAGGACTTGGAGCTTCATCCCCTTTTTTCTGATGAGACAAGCATACAATGCTTCGCCACACAGAAAACCTTCCTTTTTCCTCACCTACTTCCCCACCCACTACCCTGATGAGTGACCTCTTCATACATTTACCACCTGCTGAAAGGAGTTGGTAAATGTATGATGCAGGTCGTAAATGTATGGGTTAAATGCCACAGAATTGTGTGTTTCTTGTGGTATCACCGACCAGACAAACATGGTAATTTTGCATTCCATGGGGTTTAACTTGTAATTGCATGGTACGGGGTAGCTGTACCTCACAGTAGGAATAAATTTACATAACATACTTAGGCCCATATTTATACTTTTTTAGCGCCGCATTTGCACCGCTTTTTGTCGCAAAAACGGGGCAAACTTCCAAAATACAATTGGGGCATATTTATACTCCGTTTGCGCCGAATTTGCGTCGTTTTTTTCGACGCAAATTCGACGCAAAACTAACTCCATATTTATACTTTGGCGTTAGACGCGTCTAGCGCCAAAGTTCATGGAGTTAGCGTCATTTTTTTGCGTGAACACCTTCCTTGCGTTAATGATATGCAAGGTAGGCGTTCCCGTCTTAAAAAATGACTCCGATGCATATGCGTGGGATTTATACTCCCGGGCAAAAATCACGCCCGGGAGTGGGCGGGTCTAAAAAACCCGCATTAGCGCCGGATTTTAACGCCTGGGTCAGGGCAGGCGTTAAGGGACCTGTGGGCTCAGAATGAGCCCAGAGGTGCCCCCCCATGCCACCAGGGACACCCCCTGTCACCCATGCCCACCCCAGGAGGACACCCAAGGCAGGAGGGACCCACCCCAGGGACATTAAGGTAAGTTCAGGTAAGTATTTTTTTTTTTTTGTTGTGGCATAGGGGGGCCTGATTTGTGCCCCCCTACATGCCACTATGCCCAATGACCATGCCCAGGGGACATAAGTCCCCTGGGCATGGACATTGGGCAAGGGGGCATGACTCCTGTCTTTGCTAAGACAGGAGTCATTTCAATGGGGGTTGGGAGTGAAAAAAAATGGCGCAAATCGGGTTGAGGCGATTTTTTTGCCTCAGCCTGACTTGCACCATTTGTGGACGCCCATACGCCATTTTCCCCCTACGCCGGCGCTGCCTGGTGTACGTGTTTTTTTTAAACGCACACCAGACAGCGCCGACGGCTTACGCCGGCTAACGTCATTCAATAAATACGGCGCCCGCATGGCGCTTCAGAATGGCGTTAGCCGGCGCTAATTTTTTTGGCGCAAAACTGCGTTAGCGCAGTTTTGCATCAAAAAGTATAAATATGGCCCAATTGTATTTTGTAAGTTTGCGCCGTTTTTGCGTCAAAAAGCGGCACAAATGCGGCTCTAAAAAAGTATAAATAAGGGCCTTATTCTGTATAGTACCCGCAAAAATATGAAGACTGCATGATATGGGAACAGAAATGACAAAAGTTGGTAGATTGAGAGACTAGAGGACATATGGTGTATTTCTGTGGTGAGTTACAACACAGATGAGAAAAACAAATTCCCTTTTAGGTTTCTGGTGCTGCTGTTCAGAAGATGTGGCCTGAATGAACTGCTCCTACTAGCGAAGAACTAAGTGAAATTCAAACAGTTGGTCCCCGTCTGCAGTGCCACGATGAATTAAAAAGAAAAAATAGAAAAATCAAAAGTTTGACTGGAATGAAAGCCGGAGTAATTACCAGTGATAAGATTGATTTAAGACGTCTACCCATCTCTGTAAGTCCAACCTCTATACCACAACATGCATCCTGAAGCTGTGCAATGGTACTCCAGATGGTCTGGAGCTGCTTGTGGTCCTTTGTTGTGGACCTTCTAATTCTCAAGTCTAAGATACATTTGCATATGGTTCCTCCTTGTCTGTAGTGGCACACTGAGCAAAACTCAATTGACTGAAATGCGACCTAGATATCAGTGGGTGAGATTAATTCAAGTATTCTATGCATTTTTTTTTTCGCTTCTCGAGCTATAACTCATGTACAACAGCAGCATTTACCAAGTACAGGCATATGTGTTCACAGTGCTACATTTCATGCTCGTTTCAGCCCTAGGAAACACACATCGCGATTAACTTAAAGGAACCTGTCTGGTACTAGAGGTTTCTGATTTAGGCAAACAATTATTTGTGAGTCTTTAACTTGAACAGCAATTTATCGCGCTGTAACACATTCTTTCCACACCTTCGAGGCCTACGGCACCATGCATGCTCACAACTTAGAGACCTTTGCCATGAGCATACACCTATTAAATGCATACTTAACAGCTCTATATTGTTTGGCTTGGACACCAATGTAATGCAGTGACTGTCAATACTAGCAGGCGCCTGTGCCACTTGGATTCTTTTTTACCTTCAAATTGAAAGATGTTTTTATTTTCCACAAGATGGCGCTAAGAGACTTGTGCATGAAATCTTGTTCCGCGCAGTTTGAGAGAACATGTTTTCTCTGGAAAGAAACTGTCTTCGTTAAATATCGACTGGCCTAGATAGAAGAAAAGTAACAGTCTAGACACAAAAACATTAATTTGCAGATTCGTTCTCTCACTGAAGACAAACGTAAAAATACTTAGCAGGAGTGGATGCCCTTTCTTTGCAGGATGGCACAGCAAAAGCTATACCACCTACCAGGATTTCTCTGTGGAGAAGAAAACATTTGGGGGCATATTTATACTCCGTTTGCGCCGAATTTGCGTCGTTTTTTTCGATGCAAATTAGACGCAAAACTAACTCCATATTTATACTTTGGCGTTAGACGCGTCTAGCGCCAAAGTTCATGGAGTTAGCGTAATTTTTTGGCGTGAACACCTTCCTTGCGTTAATGATATGCAAGGTAGGCGTTCCCGTCTGAAAAAATTACTGCGATGCATATGCGTCGTATTTATACTCCCGGGCAAAAATGACGCCCGGGAGTGGGCGGGACTAAAAAACCCGCATTTGCGCCGGATTTTAGCGCCTGGGTCAGGGCAGGCGTTAAGGGACCTGTGGGCTCAGAATGAGCCCAGAGGTGCCCTCCCCTGCCCCCAGGGACACCCCCTGCCACCCTTGCCCACCCCAGGAGGACACCCAAGGATGGAGGGACCCACCTCAGGGACATTAAGGTAAGTCCAGGTAAGTATTATTATTATTTTTTTTTGTGGCATAGGGGGGCCTGATTTGTGCCCCCCTACATGCCACTATGCCCAATGACCATGCCCAGGGGACAGAAGTCCCCTGGGCATGGCCATTGGGCAAGGGGGCATGACTCCTGTCTTTGCTAAGACAGGAGTCATTTCAATGGGGGATGGGCGTCGTAAAAAAATGGCGCAAATCGGGTTGTGGCGATTTTTTTGCCTCAGCCTGACTTGCACCATTTCTGGACACCCATACGCCATTTTCCCCCTACGCCGGCGCTGCCTGGTGTACGTCGTTTTTTTTAACGCACACCAGACAGCGCCGGCGGCTAACGCCGGCTAACGTCATTCAATAAATACGGTGCCCGCATGGCGCTTCAGAATGGCGTTAGCCGGCGCTAATTTTTTTGACGCAAATCTGCGTTGGCGCAGTTTTGCGTCAAAAAGTATAAATATGGGCCTTGATGAAAAGCAGAGACTTGTGCATTTCTATTTGTCATACGAGCAGGGGCGTAGCGTGGGGGCGGAGTGTGGGGTATTTTTGGGGTGTAACACCTCCCTAACAACTGTATTTTCTAGTGGGGTAAAGGTGCTTCATGTCGGTAATTGTGAGAGATGTCACGCGGATTTCAGCAGGAATGTTTACATACACTGGCAAAAACCGCACACAAACACTGTTTGAAAGTCCACCAAAATATTGGTTAATTTACATAATATTGTGTTTTCTCTCTGAGGGCCGTATTTATAGGCCCCTAGCGCCACAGGAGCGTCACTTTTAGTGACGCTCTTGTGGAGCTAAGCACAGTGCCGTATTTACAAGGTGGCGTTAAGCCAGTTTTTGTGGCTTAACGCTACAGTGTAAATATGGCACCTTCCCGCACTGTGTGTGAAAGGGAAGTGAAATGGGTGTTGCTGTGGCATTGCATTTTGACACTGCCTCAGATTTATGAAATCTTGTAAATCTGAGGAAGCGTCAAAATCTAACGTCACCCCAGGGGTGGCGTTAGCAGGGCGCAATGAGGAGGAATACTTTTATTCCTCCTCGTTTTTTGCTTTTTCTGTGCGTGCTGCAGTCTGCCGCACGCATAAAAAAAGCAAAATGCCAGAAATGATTGCTTATGTGCTGGAAGGTGTCCCTACCAGCACATAAACAATCATTTGAAAATGACGCTTTGGCACTTCTGTGTGTGCTGCATTTTGCCAAAAGCGCCATTAGTGATTGTTTATGTGCAGGAAGGGACACCTTCCTGCACATAAACAATCACACCCCTCAACACAGAAATCCTTGCACGATGGTGCAAGGATGCCTGTGTTGGCAGCTAAATTTAGTGGCAGCGCAGGGGGAAATGCAGGGGTGCGCCGCATCCCTGCGTTTCTAAAGTGATGCAGTGCAGCGCTGCCAATTTTCTTTAAATCTGGTCTTGAGTACTCCTGCCACACTGCATTCCTGTTGTTTTCCACTGTTTCTTAGGCCAGTGCAGCTCCACGTTCCTTGCACCCCTTTAGACCTTCCTACCGCCACCATGTGTGCTCCATACAGTGCACCATGGCGCTGGGTAGGGGGCAATTGCATTTTTATTTTTTACGCTATTGATGTACCCTGCAGGAGTAGCGCCAAAATGATGGCACTACTCCTGCAGAGTACATAGGGGCCCATTGTATTCAAGGATATTCAATAGCATGCCCCCTTTTAAAGCCTGCTCTGAGCAAATGTTAAAAGTGCCGAAAAAAATGGTGATTCTTTGCAGGGGAACGTCCACTTGCATACATTATGCCTGGTGCAGGCATAATGTAGTGCAAAGGGTTACAAAATGGCACAATGCATGCATTGCACCACTTTGTAAATAAGGCACAGCCTTTTTGGCCACCTAACTTCACATAAGCATAAAAAAAATTATGCAAATGTGTTGTTAGGATGGCACTAGGGGCTCTTAAATCAGCCTCTATATGCCAGCGTAATTGCCAGAAAATGTAAAGCTTCCCACCCCCGCAATCTTAATGACCAAGCTACGCCCCTCCATGTGAATTCCACCAACGAAGAAATTAGTTTGCAAGGTGTGCCGGACAATTCATGAAAATCTACCATGTGGGAAGGTATCTATGGGGACGTCTCTTAGGCTACGTAAATCGATCATAATTCGGAATTTTATTTTACACAAACATTACGCAAAGGTGAATCACGATCCATGCAAAGGAGCTATTGCGAATAGGAGCACGTGTCCTTTTTATGCATTCGATTTAAAAGATACACATCGACATATTACCAAAAAGAGGATCATGTAATCAACATATTTGGTGTTGGGTGCTTTTTTACAGGGAACTGTTGAGGCAGGAAAGCCGGCACTCAAGTCTGTCCAGCAGGTTTATGAACAATGACTCACAGTTAGGAAGGGGCCCGTGCATCACCATTCTCAATCAGCGCTACGCTTGTGGCAAAGCATTGTGCAGCGCAGTGCTCCTCCATGGGCCATGTGACAATGATTCAAGCCTTTTACTGATTATCTTCCATGCAGCTCAGTTGAAAGTGAATGTAGAAATTTAGGCCCTCATTCTGACCCTGGCGGTCGGCGGAGAGGCGGCGGTCGGACCGCGAACAGACCGGCGGTATTAAAAATGGCATTCTGACCCTGGCGGGAACCGCCAACACAGCCCGCCAACTTAACACTCCGACCGCCACAGCGGTACAAACAAACAGCGCGGCGGTTCCCGCCAACAGCCCGGCGGCAGACAAAGTACCGCCCACCCTATTACGACCCACCAATCTGCCACCTTTTCCGGGGCGGGAGCACCGCCGATAAGAACATGGCGGAAACAGACTACGAACGGGAAAACGCTCACCTCTACGCACTCCACGGGAGATTCCGGCAGTATGGAGCCAGAGTTGCAGGTCATCCCCGCACTCCTATTCCTCCTCATATACCAGGAGCAGGCCCGGCGGCGCGGAAGACATCGGTGAGTACTGCACCTACGACACAGGGGAGGGAAAAGATTACCGGCACACACCCACCCACCCACACCCACTACAACACACACATCAATGCATTCCCACAGATCACTGTCACAACCCACAAACCACCCCCCTCCGAAATAATGCAAAGACCAAAAGAAGAGATCAGAAACGGGCAGATATATTGAAATAAACTATGTACAAAATATATACAGCTACTAAATGTAGTCCAACCACTGTCCGTGGATCACAGGGGTCCTGTGCAAAGGGGCAAGGCCCAGTCCCACGACAAGAACTCCACGGAGAGAACACTGCAGGGGCATCAGAAAGAAAATAGGACAGGCACCTCAGGGGGAAGGGAAGGGGGGGCACCTCAGCCACTTGAGTACACGACGCCAGATCCACGAGGGGACTCCATGACCACTGGGCCATCCTGGGGAGAGCAAAGCCACAGTCCATACAGTCCATACAGTGGGTGGCCTGCCCACTGGGCCATCCTGTGGAGAGCAAAGCCACAGTCCAAACAGTCCATACAGTGGGTGGCCTGCCCACTGGGCCATCCTGGGGAGAGCAAAGCCACAGTCCATACAGTCCATACAGTGGGTGGCCTGCCCACTGGGCCATCCTGGGGAGAGCAAAGCCACAGTCCAAACAGTCCATACAGTGGGTGGCCTGCCCACTGGGCCATCCTGGGGAGAGCAAAGCCACAGTCCATACAGTCCATACAGTGGGTGGCCTGCCCACTGGGCCATCCTGGGGAGAGCAAAGCCACAGTCCATACAGTCCATACAGTGGGTGGCCTGCCCACTGGGCCATCCTGGGGAGAGCAAAGCCACAGTCCAAACAGTCCATACAGTGGGTGGCCTGCCCACTGGGCCATCCTGGGGAGAGCAAAGCCACAGTCCATACAGTCCATACAGTGGGTGGCCTGCCCACTGGGCCATCCTGGGGAGAGCAAAGCCACAGTCCAAACAGTCCATACAGTGGGTGGCCTGCCCACTGGGCCATCCTGGGGAGAGCAAAGCCACAGTCCAAACAGTCCATACAGTGGGTGGCCTGCCCACTGGGCCATCCTGGGGAGAGCAAAGCCACAGTCCATACAGTCCATACAGTGGGTGGCCTGCCCACTGGGCCATCCTGGGGAGAGCAAAGCCACAGTCCAAACAGTCCATACAGTGGGTGGCCTGCCCACTGGGCCATCCTGGGGAGAGCAAAGCCACAGTCCATACAGTCCATACAGTGGGTGGCCTGCCCACTGGGCCATCCTGGGGAGAGCAAAGCCACAGTCCATACAGTCCATACAGTGGGTGGCCTGCCCACTTGGCCATCCTGGGGAGAGCAAAGCCACAGTCCAAACAGTCCATAACAGACCCCACTGCCACTGGAGGAGGCAAGTTGGCCAGAGGACATCCTGCAGCCCTGCGCAAGATAGATCCTGCCCTGCCACGTCTGCCAAAGGGCCAGCGGTTCTTGCCTTGAAGGGCCCAGTCCAGCGGTTCTTGAGACGGCGGGGCCCAGTTCAGCGGTTCTTGCCTTGAAGGGCCCAGTTCAGCGGTTCTTGCCTTGAAGGGCCCAGGTCAGCGGTTCTTGAGACGGCGGGGCCCAGTTCAGCGGTTCTTGCCTTGAAGGGCCCAGTTCAGCGGTTCTTGAGACGGCGGGCCCAGTTCAGCGGTTCTTGCCTTGAAGGGCCCAGTTCAGCGGTTCTTGAGACGGCGGGGCCCAGTTCAGCGGTTCTTGCCTTGAAGGGCCCAGTTCAGCGGTTCTTGCCTTGAAGGGCCCAGGTCAGCGGTTCTTGCCTTGAAGGGCCCAGGTCAGCGGTTCTTGAGACGGCGGGGCCCAGTTCAGCGGTTCTTGCCTTGAAGGGCCCAGTCCAGCGGTTCTTGAGACGGCGGGGCCCAGTTCAGCGGTTCTTGCCTTGAAGGGCCCAGTTCAGCGGTTCTTGCCTTGAAGGGCCCAGGTCAGCGGTTCTTGCCTTGAAGGGCCCAGTTCAGCGGTTCTTGCCTTGAAGGGCCCAGGTCAGCGGTTCTTGCCTTGAAGGGCCCAGGTCAGCGGTTCTTGAGACGGCGGGGCCCAGTTCAGCGGTTCTTGCCTTGAAGGGCCCAGTTCAGCGGTTCTTGAGACGGCGGGGCCCAGTTCAGCGGTTCTTGCCTTGAAGGGCCCAGTTCAGCGGTTCTTGCCTTGAAGGGCCCAGGTCAGCGGTTCTTGAGACGGCGGGGCCCAGTTCAGCGGTTCTTGAGACGGCGGGGCCCAGTTCAGCGGTTCTTGCCTTGAAGGGCCCAGTCCAGCGGTTCTTGAGACGGCGGGGCCCAGTTCAGCGGTTCTTGCCTTGAAGGGCCCAGTTCAGCGGTTCTTGCCTTGAAGGGCCCAGGTCAGCGGTTCTTGCCTTGAAGGGCCCAGTTCAGCGGTTCTTGCCTTGAAGGGCCCAGGTCAGCGGTTCTTGCCTTGAAGGGCCCAGGTCAGCGGTTCTTGAGACGGCGGGGCCCAGTTCAGCGGTTCTTGCCTTGAAGGGCCCAGTTCAGCGGTTCTTGAGACGGCGGGGCCCAGTTCAGCGGTTCTTGCCTTGAAGGGCCCAGTTCAGCGGTTCTTGCCTTGAAGGGCCCAGGTCAGCGGTTCTTGAGACGGCGGGGCCCAGTTCAGCGGTTCTTGCCTTGAAGGGCCCAGTTCAGCGGTTCTTGAGACGGCGGGGCCCAGTTCAGCGGTTCTTGCCTTGAAGGGCCCAGTTCAACGGTTCCTGAGACGGCGGGGCCCAGTTCAGCGGTTCTTGCCTTGAAGGGCCCAGTTCAGCGGTTCTTGCCTTGAAGGGCCCAGGTCAGCGGTTCTTGAGACGGCGGGGCCCAGTTCAGCGGTTCTTGCCTTGAAGGGCCCAGTTCAGCGGTTCTTGAGACGGCGGGGCCCAGTTCAGCGGTTCTTGCCTTGAAGGGCCCAGTTCAGCGGTTCTTGCCTTGAAGGGCCCAGGTCAGCGGTTCTTGCCTTGAAGGGCCCAGGTCAGCGGTTCTTGAGACGGCGGGGCCCAGTTCAGCGGTTCTTGCCTTGAAGGGCCCAGGTCAGCGGTTCTTGAGACGGCGGGGCCCAGTTCAGCGGTTCTTGCCTTGAAGGGCCCAGTTCAGCGGTTCTTGCCTTGAAGGGCCCAGGTCAGCGGTTCTTGAGACGGCGGGGCCCAGTTCAGCGGTTCTTGAGACGGCGGACGGTCTATGGCCAACTGCTAATTGCATGGTGGTGCCCTCCTGGGCAGCGGGGATGGTGCTCCTTCACTGCCCACCTGGGCTGTGGGTGGTGGGGCCCTCCTGGCCAGCTGGGCTGGGTCCTCCCTGGGCAGCGGCTATGGGGGTGGTGGGCTCTCCCGGGGCAGCGGCTATGGGGGTTGTGGGCTCCTCCTGGGCAGCAGGCCTGCTGCCTGACCTCTCCAACTTGCTGCCCTTGCCCTCCTTAGTCGTCGGCCTGTGGCCCTTGCCTCCCTTTGGAGCTGTGGCTGGTGACTGTCTCTGGGTGGTGTCCGGGGGGGATGTAGAAGGCGGGCTCCTGCGGCGCCCCTTCCGCCTTCTGCTCCTCTTCCCAGGGGGTGGGCTGGCTGTCCCCTTGCTGCTGGGTGAAGATCCAGACATGCGGGCTGGCGGGCTCCAATACCCCTGCACCCTTGTCAAGGGGGCTGCAGGGCTGGTGGTGGCTGAGGTGCTCTTCTTACCCCGACGAGAAGGAGGGGGGGGCTCAGGGTCAGGAAAGAAGTTAGTAGTGGCGAGGAAGAGCTTCTTGGGACAATGGAGAGTGGTAGGTACAGTGGGAATGGGAGTGGAGGGAGAGGATGTGGTTGTAGGTGAGTCACGTTTGCTGTCTTTGGGTGCAGGTGCAGGAGGGATAGGCTGTCGTGAGGTGGATGGCTGTTGGGTGGGTGGGTGGCTGCGTTTGTGTGGTGTGGAAGAGGGGGTGACAGACACAGTGGGAGAGGACACAGGGGACGTGTAAATGGCAGTGGGGGTGGTGACTGCACGTGTGCGGACTGGAGTGGAGGGTGTGCTGGTGATGGAAACACTGGCTGATGGTGAGGTGTATGGAGGTGTGAGTGTAGACGTCACAGGGAGGGAGGAGGGAGACGAGGAGGTGGGGGTCACAGAGGTGGTAGTGACTGTTGGCATGTCTGCATCGGAATGTTGCGTGTGTGAATGTCTGGGTGATCTGTGGTGCTTATGTTTGGATGAGCTTCTCTTGGGTGTTGAGGTGTGTGCAGGCTGGTCTGATGGTGTGGGTGGGACAGGCAGAGGAACAGGAGACTGGGAGGAGGGAGTTAGTAGAGGCAGGCAGGAGACAGGGACAATGGCTGCCGTCAGTGCTGAGGCCAGAGCCTGGAACGATCGCTGATGGGCAGCCTGACCCGAATGAATGCCCTCCAGGTACGCATTGCTGCGATGAACCTCCCTCTCCACCCCCTGGATGGCATTCAAAAGGGTAGTCTGCCCAACAATGAGCGTTCGGAGGAGGTCAATGACCTCCTCACTGAGGGCAGCGGGGGTAACAGGGGCAGGGCCTGAGGTGCCTGGGGCGAAGGAGATGCCCGGCTTCCTGGCAGAGCGGGCACGGGGCGAACGCGGAGGGGCTGCTGGGAGGGCGGAGATGGTGCGCTGGGTGGCGGCTGTACCTGTAATGGCGGGGGGCACGGATGGTGCCACCCCCGCAAGGGAGCCCCCTTCCGAGGACGTGTCCGTGTCGCTGCAGGCTCCAGTCGTCCCCGTCGTGGAGCTCCCCTCGCCCTCCGTCTCACTGGTCCAGTCTGACTCTGTGGCATGGCCCTCCTGGGCCATGTGAGATGCAGCTCCCTCCTGCCCCGATGCCACTTCTCCTCCGCCTGATGATGCTGATGCACACAAGCACAGAAAGACAAACAAAAAGGGGGGGGGAGAGAGAAATAAAGGGATATTGAGTACATGGATCTCCGGTACAGTTAGCGGACATGACAGACACAGATGCCCCCTGCACTAAGTTGCGCACTTGTGGTCCGCTACGCATTCCGTGGAACATGCCCTACACGCCTAGAGTTGTCAACTGCACCCATGGATGACACGGCCCAGGGATGGCTGTACTGACACACTACTGAGGGTGGTGGCTGGGGACACAGGGGCTTACGGGGGTGCCCAGCCTACAGATATCGCCCTGGCCTAGGGGGACCCACAGCCCTCCTCCCCCACCCAGACACCTCCACTGCACGACAACAGAGTAGATGATGCTTGTACTCACCCCCTTGTGTCTGCTGTGCTGCCCTCACGCGCCCATCCAAATCAGGGTAGGCCACCGCCAGGATTCGGAACATCAGGGGGCTCAGTTGACGGCAGGCACCCCGCCTACGTTGGGAGGCCATCCCCAGCAGAGACTCGGCGGTCTTCTTTGTCCCGCGGCGGATGTCCTCCCACCTCTTGCGGCAGTGGGTGCCCCGTCGATGGTGGACCCCCAGGCCCCGGACTTCCTTGGCGATGGCACGCCAAATCCCAATCTTCTCATGGGCGCGGACCTATGTGACACGTACAGGGAGGGAGAAATACCACGTTCAAGTTACTCAGCATTTTCCTTTCCAGTGGCCCAACGCCCCCCATCCCCGCCAGGCCCCCCGCCAGGCCCAACATGCACCCCATCCCCGCCAGGCCCCCCGCCAGGCCCCCCGCCATGCCCAACATGCCCCCCATCCCCGCCAGGCCCCCCGCCAGGCCCAACATGCCCCCCATCCCCGCCAGGCCCCCCGCCAGGCCCCCCGCCATGCCCAACATGCCCCCCATCCCCGCCAGGCCCCCGCCAGGCCCCCCGCCATGCCCAACATGCCCCCCATCCCCGCCAGGCCCCCCGCCAGGCCCCCCGCCATGCCCAACATGCCCCCCATCCCCGCCAGGCCCCCCGCCAGCCCCAACATGCCCCCCATCCCCGCCAGGCCCCCCCGCCATGCCCAACTTGCACCCCATCCCCGCCAGGCCCCCGCCAGGCCCCCCGCCATGCCCAACATGCCCCCCATCCCCGCCAGGCCCCCCGCCAGGCCCCCCGCCATGCCCAACATGCCCCCCATCCCCGCCAGGGCCCCCCGCCATGCCCAACATGCCCCCCATCCCCGCCAGGCCCCCCGCCAGGCCCCCCGCCATGCCCAACATGCCCCCCATCCCCGCCAGGCCCCCGCCAGGCCCCCCGCCATGCCCAACATGCCCCCCATCCCCGACAGGCCCCCCGCCAGGCCCCCCGCCATGCCCAACATGCCCCCCATCCCCGCCAGGCCCCCCGCCAGCCCCAACATGCCCCCCATCCCCGCCAGGCCCCCCGCCATGCCCAACTTGCACCCCATCCCCGCCAGGCCCCCGCCAGGCCCAACATGCACCCCATCCCCGCCAGGCCCCCAAGCCAGCCAGTGGCCCCAAATCCAGATAGAATTACACTCACTTGTTGGTCTGGAGGACCGTAGAGTAGCGCATACTGGGGGAGGACCCCATCCACAAGTTTCTCCAACTCCTCGCCAGTGAAGGCAGGGGCCCTTTCCCCAGTCGCAGCAGCCATTGTCCCTTCCAGACCGAGGTCACAGCAACACTTGCAGTATAGGTCCTCTCCTGTGAAAGTTCAAGTCGCAAGTGGATAAGTAGATAGAAAATGGCGGTCACGTCCGCGGCGGTGCGTACCGCGGCGGTGCGTCCCGCCACCGCCGGCGCCCTTCGCCATTGGCTCCTGAAACCCATAGGCTTCAATGTTAACCAATGCGGCTTCGCGCCGCGGTCTTGGCCCGCCGCCCGCCGCGGTGTGCCACGCCAGCGCATTGACCTCACATCCCATTGTCACACTTCACAGGTCAGGCAGCCGCCATTTCCAGGGCCCACATGGCTCAATTTCAACTGCGTCACACAGGCCTAGGCCTTGCATAGCCACTCATACACGCCATTCACTGCATAGAGAATCGTATACTGTGCTAGCTGTGAGTACGTACCTGTGGGTTGCCTGACTGTGTGCTCCATGTTGTCCTTCCTAGGCACCGTCCGCTGGGTTGGGCGAGGAGACGGATGAATCCTCCCGTGTACCGACCGCTGGTGGACCTGTCGACAATGGAAGAACGCCACATTATCCTGACCTACCGTCTTAACCGTGCCACTATCCATGAACTGTGTGCCCGGCTGGAGCCCGACCTGATGTCCCCCATCCGCCAACCCACAGGGATTCCCCCTCTGGTGCAGGTCATGTCAGTACTCCATTTCTTGGCAAGTGGGTCATTTCAGACAACAGTGGGAATTGCTTCTGGGATGTCTCAGCCCATGTTTTCAAAGGTGTTATCCAGAGTGTTGTCTGCCCTGATGAAATCCGTGAGGAACTACATCATTTTCCCTGAGGTGGGCGAACTGGCTACAGTGAAGGGTGATTTCTACGCCCTTGGACATATTCCCAACGTAATTGGTGCCATTGATGGGACCCATGTGGCTTTGGTTCCCCCAAGAGACAGGGAGCAGGTGTACAGGAACAGAAAAAGTTACCATTCAATGAACATCCAGGTGGTGTGTTTGGCTGACCAGTACATCTCGCATGTAAATGCCAAATTCCCAGGGTCAGTGCATGACGCCTACATCATGCGGAATAGCAGCATCCCTTACGTGATGGAACAGCTACAGAGACACCGTGTATGGCTAGTGGGGGACTCTGGGTACCCCAACCTGTCGTGGCTACTGACCCCAGTAAGGAATCCCCGGACCAGGGCAGAGGAACGGTACAATGAGGCCCATGGGCGTACTAGGAGGGTGATCGAACGCACCTTTGGCCTCCTAAAGGCCAGGTTTCGCTGCCTGCATATGACCGGGGGATCCCTAATGTACTCACCTAAGAAGGTGTGTCACATCATCGTGGCCTGCTGCATGCTTCACAACCTGGCTTTGCGCCGCCAGGTGCCTTTCCTGCAGGAGGATGGTCGAGACGGTGGTGTTGTGGCAGCGGTGGAACCTGAGGAGAGTGACGAGGAGGAAGACGACGGGGCTGAAACAGACAACAGGGACAGAATCATTGAACAGTACTTCCAATAGGACACAGGTAACATTTCAAAGATAATTTAGTAAAAGTTAACTACTCTGCAGCATCTCTGCTGCCTGTCTATTTGCCCCAGTGTATGATGACTGAGTTTTGGCTTTTCCCTCCCTATTTCAGATCTGGGGTCCCCACTACGAGTCCTGTGCTTCGTTTCCCCATGGACTACAGCTTTGTGGCAGCTGTTTGTTGACTTCACCATGTACAAGGACATATTTGCACTGTCATGTCAATTACAATCTATTGAAATCACAGCCAGACTCCTGATATTTTGGTGCAAAATAGGTGTTTATTGAAGTGCTCAAAATGGGATGGGTGGTTTCAAGTGGGTGGGGGCTATGGTGAAGGAATGTCCATGGCAGAGTCCAGAGTAACAGTCACACAGGTGCATTGTCCAGAGGCCTGTGGAGAGATGGAGCATGGGCAGTTCGAGGATGGACAGGGTGACAATGTGGGACAGTGGGATGACATCAGGTGGTATCCATTGCTGGCGGGGGTCTTGACATCCTACTCTGTCTTGCGAGATCTCAGGGCCCTCTTGCGGGGTGGTTCTTCTCCTGCAGGAGGTGGGGGTCTGGTGGGCTGCTGCTGTGCGGGGGCCTCCTGTCCACTAGCGCCGGCGGAGGTGGATGGCTGTTCTTGGTCCCGGCTAGTGGCAGGGGCCCTTGGGTGTTGTTCAGTGTCCGCCCTGCTGTTTACGAGGTCCTGCAGCAGCCCTACCATGGTAACCAGGGTGGTGTTGATGGCTCGGATGTCCTCCCTGTACCCCCGATAGTGTTCCTCCTGCAGCACCTGGATCTCCTGGAACCGGGCCAGTACCGTCGCCATCGTCTCCTGGGAGCGGTTGTATGCTCCCATGATGGTGGTGAGGACCTCGTGGAGAGTGGGTTCCCTGGGCCTCTCCTCCCCCCCCTGTCGCACAGCTGCCCGCCGAGTTGGCCTGTTTCCCTGGGCCTCTGCCCCCTGGCCGGTGTGCCCACTACCACTGCCCCCAGGTCCCTGTTGTTGTTGGGGTGGTGGGTTATCCTGGGTGCCCTGTAGTGGTAGACACACCGCAGATTGACGCGCCCTGGAGACAGAGGCATGGGCCCGCTGGGTGGGAGCTGTGCTGGTGTTCCCAGAGGGGTTAGGGTCTATAGTGGCCTGTGCCTGTGTGAGGGGAACCGACTGTCCAGAGGTCCCCGATGGTCCGGGCTGGTCATCGGTGTCCAGATCGACAGAGCTGCTGTCATCGCTGACGGCCTCTTGGGTGGGGGGTGTGGATAATTCTGGCCCCTCCGCCGCGGTGTGTTGACGGTCGGGTCCTGCAGAGGTATAGAGGTATGGTTATAGTTTCAATGTGTGGCATATGGGTGTATCTGTGGGTTCCCGTGTCCCCAAGTGCTGGCATTCGTGTGTGGGGGCTTTGGTGAGGGTGGCTTGTGGGGGGGATGTGTATATGCATTGGGCATGCTTTGGTGATGGGTGTCCATGCTTAGTGGACGCATGCAGGCCTAGGTTTTGGGATGTGTGGGTTGTGATGGTGAGACATTGGCGGGGAATAGGTGTGCTGGGGGTGGGGGTGAGGATGGTGGTGGGGGTGAGGATGGTGGTGGGGGAGAGGGTGGGGGTGAGGATGGGGGTGGGGGTGAGGGTGGGGTTCGAGGATGGGGGTGAGGGTTGGGGTCTGATTTGGCATGCAGGTGGGGGGGAAGCAGTATTGAAGCTTCAACTTACCAGTATCCATTCCTCCGCCGACTCCTGCGAGGCCGTCAGGATGCAGGATGTTCAAGACTTCCTCCTCCCATGATGTGAATTGTGGGGGTTGAGGTGGGGGTCCTCCGCCAGTCTTCTGCACGGCGATGTTGTGCCTGGATACCATGGAACGCACCTTCCCCCGTAGGTCGTTCCATCGCTTCCTGATGTCTTCCCGATTTCTGGGGTGCTGTCCCACTGCGTTCACCCTGTCGACAATCCTCTGCCATAGCTCCGTCCTCCGGGCAATGCTGGTGTATTGGACCTGTGTGCCGAACAGCTGGGGCTCTACACGAACGATTTCCTCCACCATAACCCTGAGTTCTTCGTCTGTGAAGCGGGGTTGTCTTTGGGGTGCCATGGGGTGGTGTGTATGATGTGTGGGGTGGAGTATGTGTATTTAAGTGAGTTGAGTGTGGTGGTGTGTGTTGTTTTGTGTGTGGATAGTGTGTGGGTGATGGTGTTGAGTGGCTGTGGCTGTTATGTTTTGGATCCTGGTGTCTCTCTCTTGCCTTCTTTACGATTTTGTAAGCGTAGGGGTTTGTGGGTGATGTGGGTGGGTGTTTTATATTGTATTGTGTGTGTGGGAGTGGTGTGTGTATGTGTATCAGGTGTGTGGGATTCAAATCGTCCAATGTGGGTGAGTTTTGTTCGTTGGTGGGTATTCTGACCGCGCCGGTGTGTCCCGCCAATGGAATACCGCGTTTGAATGACCGCCGCGTGGATTCGTGGGTCGTAATGGGATGGGCGTATTTCTGTTGGCGTGGCGGTGGAGGTTTGGTCACCTCCACCTTTCCGCCGACCGCTGGTCTGGCGGTCTGTTGTGGCGGTCGGATTTTCGGAGGTTTGCCTTCTGCGGGTCAGAATGACCGTGGCGGGTTTCCGCGACCGCGGCGGGATTATGGAGGATTTCTGACCGGCGGTAGGCGCCTTTTACCGCCGAGGTCAGAATGACCACCTTAATGTTTAACATTGGCTTAGTATTTATTTATTACTTTAAACGATTATGTTCTCTTATTGTTTGGCACCAACAGAAGCATTTTCCAGAGTGGTGTTTATGTAGTTGAAAATAGCCGCTCTCACACTGACTAATGTAAAATATAGCCTAAATGTATCAACCTTTGACAGGACAAGCGGGTGTAAAAGACACTGAAGAGAACAAAAAATATTGTTTCCAAAGTCCCTCAATACTAGGGTGACCAGATTCTCAAAAGGACAGGTCATAAACATAGAAGTAGGACTACAGTTTGTCGCAATCATTGACTTAGAAGAAGGACTACTTGACAACGGTCATAGACATAGAAAAGGGACTACAATGACAGTCTCCTCCACAGACACATATGAAGAATTACAGATGGCAAATCAAAGGGCGCTAACGTGGAGTTAAGGAGGCCATTTCCCCACACCATACTAGCATTGGACCAATTTGCAACCCCTTGTCCCACCTTATACCTACGCCAGGTATAATGTTTGCAGGGGGGGCATTCCCACGCAGGGCGGCTGCAAAAAATGTTGCATTAAAAGCTACAAGATTTCACTGCAACATTTTGTCTGTCATTTTCAATGCCTGCTCGCAGGCATTAAAGTGACAGGCCCATAGTAACTTTTGGGCCTCCCTACTGCTTTTCTGCACTAGTGCCATAATTGATGGTGCTAATCCAGCAAAGCACCAGAATAGCATCATAAGTTATGTCACTATTGTGGAAACAAGTGCCATGGTGTGCCGTATTGTAAATACAGAGCAACCATGGTATCGTTGGGTGGGGCAGGGAAAGCGCAAGATAAAAGGCGCATCGGGACCGATGTGTCACTTTCTTGTAGATCTGGCCCAAAATGTTATTAAAGGTAAAACTACACATACAGGCACAAAGGACAGATTAGCAAGGATCATGCTGTTTGCACACACCAGGGCAGTCTGTGTAAACCATCTACCCAGTAAGTTGCATATATGAAAAAGTGCAGTAATATTCTCTGTGGAAAATTCCTCACTCTCTTTAAACAAACCAGAACAGGTACACATGTGCCATTTTCACATGACCCACAGCAAACAAAACGCAGGCTTTGGGCGCTAAACATTCAAACGCACCCAGTGACAGCAAAATATAATTCTGCTCAGGGCTTTGTTATTGGTATTTGTATAAACCATAAACATGGGAGGATGATATTAAGTTCATATTGCTATATCCTAAAAAGTTGATTAAATATTTCAATTAAGAAGGCAGGTACAATGTTCATTTACTTTGACACATAATCGAATTGAGAAAGATGTGTGTAATGTGTATTAACACTTTAATGGATTCAGCAAACAACCTTTTCAGGCAGAGTACTGCTGCTATATAAAATAATTTTTTTAAAAGCACTGGAACATGTTAACTGTGTAAAGTGTGTAAGATGTTAAGACTACTTCACGACACCCCCCATTTTATCCTGTCTCGTGCTCTCCTCCACCCCTTCTCTTTCTTGTTCCCTCCAAGCTTTCCTTCTCCCTGGGTCCCATCTTGCTGGTGCTGTTAGGGCTGGGGAACAGTCATGCAGGATGGGTCCACTCCAGGCCCCTTTGGCAGCTGCCTGATTAGCAGGGCCACGCGTGGCTGGCTGGATCTTCCTGCAGGTGGTGACCTCTGACTCCTGTGAGCAGAGCAGGGTTGCGCTCTTCTTCCAATAGCTGGCATAACAACTTTGTTGCTGCTTGTAGAAAGAGAAGGGAACTTCAGAGAGAAAGGGCCATATTTATACTTTTTGACGCAAAACTGCGCTAACGCAGTTTTGCGTAAAAAAAATTAGCGCCGGCTAACGCCATTCTGAAGCACCATGCGGGCGCCGTATTTAATCAATGACGTTAGCCGGCGTTAGCCGGCGGCACTGCCTGGTGTGCGTGGAAAAAAACGACGTACACCAGGCAGCGCCGGCGTAGGGGGATATGGGGCTTGGGCGTCAAAAAATGGGGCAAGTCAGGTTGAGGCAAATTTTTCGCCTCAACCCGATTTGCGCCATTTTTTTCGACTCCCAACCCCCATAGAAATGACTCCTGTCTTAGCAAAGACAGGAGTCATGTCCCCTTGCCCAATGGCCATGCCCAGGGGACTTCTGTCCCCTGGGCATGGTCATTGGGCATAGTGGCATGTAGGGGGGCACAAATCAGGCCCCCCTATGCCACAAAAAAAAAAAAAAAAAATGACTTACCTGAACTGACCTTAATGTCCCTGGGATGGGTCCCTCCAGCCTTGGGTGTCCTCCTGGGGTGGGCAAGGCTGACAGGGGGTGTCCCTGGGGGCATGGGAGGGCACCTCTGGGCTCCTTCAGAGCCCACAGGTCCCTTAACGCCTGCCTTTTCCAGGCGCAAAAAAACGGCGCAAAAGCGGCCGTACGTCATTTTTTTGGACCCGCCCACTCCCGGGCGTGAATTTTGCCCGGGAGTGTAAATACGGCGCACATGCCTCGGAGTCAATTTTTTAGACGTGAACGCCTACCTTGCATATCATTAATGCAAAGTAGGTGTCCACGCTAAAAAATTACGCAAACTCCATGGACTTTGGCGCTAGACGCGTCTAACGCCAAAGTATAAATATGGAGTTAGTTTTGCGTCGGAATTGCGTCAAAAAAAACGACGCAATTCCGGCGCTAACGGAGTATAAATATGCCCCAAAATGTTTCTCTTTAAAGGATTTCCCTTCTCACTACAACGCCAACCTAAGTGACATCACAACTTTACCAGTTCTGAAAAGTGAGCATGAGCACATCTATTTTACCCCAGTGCACGTGCTCAACCCACACACTACTGAAAAAATGGGACATTTCATTGAATAACCTGGGCACTACCCAAAATCCGGGACATTTGAGAAGACTTAATGTAAATTTCGCTAAATATAAGCACATGCTTAGGTGGCTGCATAGTACGTCACTCCCTATAAGTAAAGGAAGAAACCTGGATCATCCAGTGTAGGAAAAAATAGTTTTCAATACCGCGTCCTACATCACCAACCATACCGTTCTAGAGTGTTTTTTGTCTCAGGATGTCGGTTGGAGTTTAGAGATGTTTTGTGACATCACTTACTGGATGGCCCCTTAAATGTCGGTGACAAGGGGATGAGAGTGACAATTCCCAAATCTGTCTGTTCTCAAATTATCTATCACAAATATACTCGTTGAGATTAAATAGGCTCTCTCATCCAATTAAAAATCAAAGATTTAGACATTCTCCTATTTATCAAGAAGGCAACACTGTGGACAGTAAATCACAGAAATGTGGATGAACATTGCTAGCATTTTGCAGACTCCTTCCGCTGAACAATTCTATACAAATGATGGCATTGAAACAAAGTGATTCGCCTGTTCAAGTAGAATAAGAAACTGTATCCGTGTGGCACCTCGACAGGTGAGCGAGAGGCGTGATTAAAGAGCTACATACCTCTGTCTGCAGTTTAGACTTCTGTGCCTGTAGCTGACAAAGGATGGTCTTGTACTCCTCCAGCTGACTCTGAAGAATTGGAATTTTTCTTTCTGACATCAACTTTTCCTAAGAGAGAAAAAAGAGAAAGTGCTATTATTTCCAGAAACGCTTAAGGGGATTTTTACAAGAAAGTGGTGCATCGGTCTCGATGTGCCACTTTTCTTGCGTCCCCCTGCGCTTTCTAATGACACCATGGTTGCACTGTATTTACGATAGAGCGGACCATGCCAGTCGTTCCCACAACAGCGTCAGAATTTTTGGCACTGTTGTGGCGCTTTGCTGCACTAGCACCAAAAATGTTGGCGCTAGTACAGCAAAGAGGCCCATAGGCCAATCAAGGAACGTCACTTTAATGCCTCCCTTGGGCAGGCATTAAAAATGACGGAAAAAATGGTGCAGTGAAATCTCGTAAATTTCACTGCACCATTTTTTGGGCCTCCCTGTGGGGGAAAGCCCCCTTACATACATTATGCATGGCGCAGGCATAATATGGCGCAAGGGGTTACAAAGTGGTGCAATGCATGCATTGCGCTACTTTGTAAGTATGCTGCGGGGGAATGGCGTCCTTTACGCCCCCTTAGCATTAAAAAACAACAACACTGGGGCGGCACCAGGCAGTGGTAGGGGCTTGTTAATATGCCCCTTAGTATGTTATCAAAGTTTGAAGCATGAGTTTGCGAACCTCCCATTTACAATACAGAGTTCAAAAGGTTTTAAAGGATTTTTCATTTTTTATCTCAGACCTCGCATGAAACTTCTTGGTGTTCTTCAATACCAAAAGAGACTTGTCTCAAAATGCAGCAATATCAGGCTCTGAAATTGAAGTCCTACGGGCATATACCAGATATCGAAGTCAGAAGGGGAAAAATGCATACTTGTTGAACTTGCTTAAGGCTGGAACATTTTATTCAATGTATACATCACCATTTACCAGCAATTATTTGTCCCTGGACTGGCTTTACAGTATAAAATGCTAAAAGGGATTTTCTTAGGCACCACTCAAAGAATACTTATAGGAAGGAAGAATATAATTTCAGTTTGGAAACACAGCATTCCTGCTATATTAAGGCTTTCTTGAAAGATCTACCAAACATTGATCTGTGGTGAGCAAGTTTGGGAAGACATTCTAGAAGGAAAGGCCTATAAATAAAAAATTAAGGACCTGATTTAGTTATTGACGGAGGAGTTTCTCCGTTACAGCAGTGATGTATATCCTGTCTGCTAAAATATAAATCCGATAGGATATAATGGGGTTTATATTTCAGCAAATGGGAAATCTTTCACCGTTATGAAGAAGTAACCCCTCCATCAAGAACTAAATCAGGCCCTAACGGTTCACAAAAGTTCTTAAAACAAGTGATATGGTCAGATAAAGTTTATTGTATTAGATAGCAGCTATAATGTTGTGCACCCAATTGTTAGTTTTTTCCTAATCATATTTTGGAGAGTGACCTTAGCACAAATGAGAAGCATGGGGTTGATAAATGTGATGAGGCCTGGCCATCTTGCTTGAGCACCTCTCCCTTTGGAGGCCGGCCAGCATGCACATGTCGTTAGATTCAAGCAACACTTTATATGCTTGTTTGCAAAGGTGCAAATAAAGAAGCTACCATGGATTCAGAATGCAGCAGGATTTTGGTGATTGACTGAAACATGTTATCCAGCTAGGTGCGCAGCCTTCTTTGGTATTTTGAGATCCCCATTGCAAACACAACTCCCTAACTGCTGTTGTCCAGGCTTATGTATGTCAGAGGACTGTATCATGCGCTTTCATAAAGAATCTATGGTCCATTTGCCAGCTATCCCTTTGCACTCCGTTGCATATTTTACCTCAATACAAGGAAACAAGATTTCTTTGGTGTAGGCTGCTCACTTACCAAAATGATTTGCTCCTGCCTCCATTTCAGTTTCTAATTATCCCATGTCTGGGAAGGACTTTAAACAGTGTTTCGATTGATTAGTCCTGCAGGATCACAACCTGCTCTGATTGAATTGCCCTGTGATTGCTAATGTGTGCTTGGAGGTAATTTGGTTTACGCTGTTGTTCAATACTGATCAGCTAAAAGGCTGGCTTGTGATGTGCGATTCAAGTCTTCTGGATTCGTGGTCAAATCTATTTTACTCAAAATTTGTGAGGACGCTTGAAGATGCTGTTTCCTTGCAGTTCCACAGGATGCTGATTTGTGCTTGTGTTGAAATATTTATTGAATCACGGTTGTGAAAGGCTCCCCAAGAAGGCAGAGCTCACTAGGGGTATGCAGGGCCATTGGCTTATAGATATGGTATAGTAAAGCTTGAAGGACACCCTGGTTCTGGCAGATCTCACAGAGCTTAAAGAAAATAACCTTACATTATCATTGTCTCGTCGTTGGAGTTCGGAAGTTGAGTACAAGTCCTACTCCAACTGAGATGCCTGGTGGTGCAATTTACAGAGCCACTGAAAGAGCAATCCAGTTGAAAAAATAAATAACGTAAGGAATAAACAGAGTGCTTAGAACGTAAAATGATTTAGTCATTGTTTACACAGTCTGAAGGAATATTGATAACATTTAAATGGAAATCCGCAAAAAGTAAGGGGAAACCAAATGAGAAGGCTAATAGGTACCAAAAATGATAATGATGGTGTTGCTGATAGTATTGTTAGCATTGCTGGCACCAAAGTTAGATTGTTTTTAATGTGTGCTTTCAGAAATTGCTTATAAGATTGCCCCCTTGATAAAGTTGTGTTTAGAATTATTACATATCAGAGAGAATTAAAAATGTCATCTTCCAATGGATGGAATACCCCAAGGTTTACTCGCTTTTTGAGCCTTAGATTTGCTTTACACTACGGCCATGAAAGCAGCTTTATACATTTCAAATCCTGGAAGCTCATTTTAAATTGGCTTTCCATTCCCATTGTTGGGATTATTTCTAAGTGGCACTTGATATATGCATTGAGTGCCCAAATACAAGGGGGCATATTTATACTCCGTTTGCGCCGAATTTGCGTCGTTTTTTTCGACGCAAATTCGACGCAAAACGAACTCCATATTTATACTTTGGCGTTAGACGCGTCTAGCGCCAAAGTTCATGGAGTTAGCGTCATTTTTTTGCGTGAACACCTTCCTTGCGTTAATGATATGCAAGGTAGGCGTTCCCGTCTTAAAAAATGACTCCGATGCATATGCGTCGGATTTATACTCCCGGGCAAAAATGACGCCCGGGAGTTGGCGGGTCTAAAAAACCCGCATTTGCGCCGGAATTTAGCGCCTGGGTCAGGGCAGGCGTTAAGGGACCTGTGGGCTCAGAATGAGCCCAGAGGTGCCCTCCCCTGCCCCCAGGGACACCCCCTGCCACCCTTGCCCACCCCAGGAGGACACCCAAGGATGGAGGGACCCACCCCAGGGACATTAAGGTAAGTCCAGGTAAGTATTTTTTTTTATTTTATTTTGTGGCATGGGGGGCCTGATTTGTGCCCCCCTACATGCCACTATGCCCAATGACCATGCCCAGGGGACAGAAGTCCCCTGGGCATGGCCATTGGGCAAGGGGGCATGACTCCTGTCTTTGCTAAGACAGGGGTCATTTCAATGGGGGATGGGCGTCGAAATAAAATGGCGCAAATCGGGTTGTGGCGATTTTTTTGCCTCAGCCTTACTTGCACCATTTGTGGACGCCCATATGCCATTTTCCCCCTACGCCGGCACTGCCTGGTGTACGTCGTTTTTTTAACGCACACCAGACAGCGCCGGCGGCTAACGCCGGCTAACGTCATTCAATAAATACGGCTCCCGCATGGCGCTTCAGAATGGCATTAGCCGGCGCTAATTTTTTTGACGTAAAACTGCGTTGGCGCAGTTTTGCGTCAAAATGTATAAATATGGGCCAAGGTATTTGGCCATATCTGTGAAGGGTTAATGAAAGCTTGGAAAAAGTATGCAGCAGGTTTCAATAGCCTAATATTTCCTTCAGAGTGGCTCGTGCCTACCATAGGAAAGTGTCTAAAACCATAAACCCTCACTCCTAACGTATTAATATCAATAATTTATAAGTCTTGAAAAGTGAAAACTATCTACTTTCTTTGAAAGCATTATAGATTTTGGAATAAAAATACTAAAATGTGAATGCAGAATAGCCATATTCTATCTGGGTCGATATTCTCAAAAGCTCCCCTACCATAGGTGAGTATTTATCTATTTCTTTATTTGCTTTTTTTTTTTTACTTATATATTTCTTACAAATGAACCAGACCCACCAGGGTAAAAGAGCACTTTACTTAAGATCTTGATGTTCGATAAAATACAGAGCAAAGGGTGTATGATTTAGAATATAAACAATAATGAAGTTATTTTTTGGGCAATGTGAGAGATCTGAACCGAGAGATTCAAGGCAATCGAAAGTTATTGCAATCCAATGGTACCAACTGAGTAGTTCTGTTGTGGTGCCGAGGCTCCCTCAACCCCATTGGTGTGGACCCTGAAACTGGAAACCAAGTACCCTTTTTAGCACTTGACTCTCAGGGCAGTGAGACAGAGCATTTCAAGTCTTACTCAGGAAAGCACAGTGGGCTGGAAAATCAGATCTCAGCATAGCAACAGGTGTCACTTAGAACATCAATGTCCACTCAGTGTTCTTTCTTTAAAAAAGGTAAAGTGCATTAAAATACACACACTTGCACACAGAATTAAAAATGCAAAACGACAGGTAGAAAAATCAGTGGAAAGACCCTCACAAACTACAGGGACAAACAGTAAACAAAATGCACAGGACTCAAGAACCCTCAAAATGCATACTGTTTCTCAGTAGGTCTGAGACACCTTTAAGGTTTTGCACATAAAAGACCCCAATTATCTCTACAGAAAATGCAGTATGTGTTTCTAAAAGATCAGGCTTACTGGCTTTGTCGCATTGTGTGCTCAACATTCATTTAAAAGTGAACAAAGATAATTTTACAACTATTAATGTTGTTTGGCTATTATCTCAAACACGCACATATTTGAACTTTTGTTATCTAAGCCATATCTCTACACCTTTCACAGGAAACAGTACAGAAAAATAAACATTTAATTAAATATCAAAGTTTTACTATTTAACCAGCCAAACCAAAGACACCCCAAAAGCAAAGTGGTTTGAGGCACCCACAGAGCACAACAAAAGGTGAGCTCCAGTTATACTAGAGGTAGGTATAACCCTCTTCCAGAAGTCACTGATTCTTTGACCCAGAAGACCTAGGGTGGCCAAGCTCAGAACCTCTGGACCTCTTTCCGTTCCCTTGCTGACCCTGACATCCTCTAACATACTGGTATATACATTTTGCTCCTACCCTTCTGGGGCACCACACAAACAAATCTGCAAATCTGCAAATTACAAGTACTACTCCAGAGCTTATGGAGCATTCTTTTGGCTCCCTTTGATGCAGCTGCAAACCTTGTGAACCATTACTCTTCATTTGAAACACTTTGTTGTGCCTGCCGGAAGAAGCTCTGTCTCCTCACATAGGCACCTGTGTGCACATCAAGGTGACCATGTATCAGCTCCTGAGCCACACAGTCAGTGGTGTATCCCTACTAATCCCAGCTTTTTCTCATTGAGTGCCATGTGGATGAGTCCACTGACACAGATGCTTGCTTCTGCCTGGCTTGCGGGGGCAGCACAGTTGTGAGTGCAGGCAGTGCTTTGCTATCTTGATGTGCTTGATGAGCCCCCTTTCACATAAGGCCATGGGTGTCAGACTCAGAGGCCTCCCAGCAGAATTGACTTAAAAGTAGTCGCCCTCATCTAATGATGATAAATAGGCCAATAGCTTGGCAAACTCCAGGTCTCCCAGGTAAATCCCACAGTCCACAGGCTATCTAGAGGATGTCTCCTAAAATCTGGCTGTAGTGACCATTTTCTATATCCATTAGCCACCTAGCCCTCAGGGGACCTGCTCAGTGCAGAACAAAGATCTCACATGAGTGAAACTCCTAAATTAGGATGTCTCCCATGAAGATGTTTTCTAAAGATTTGGTTTTATTTTGCAAATAGTAGCACTTGCACTCCAGTCACATGCTCAGCCATGGGAGTGGGTCTTTTCTACTACTTCTGTTGCTTTGCTTCTTCTCCGAGCGTCTTTTCTGTGCACAGGTTTATAAGTGGGCAAGGAGAGTTGTATAAGGTGAGATCCCCACTCAAACCAGACAGACCACCTGATCCCACCACCTCAGCTGGCACTTTCAGGGAGCATCCCCCACACTATCCACACCCTTTGCAGGTATTCTGTGAAGATTCAGAATGGAAGCTTAAGGAAACATAAGGAATGATCCATCTGTCTGAGCCAGACCCTTCACACACATGTCTGGTTTCCTTCCTCAAAACTTCAAAGAACCCCACTACATATTGACTGGAGCCAAATGTCTTCCTGTCGTCCCCATGCCTTAAATGTGAGCATTCTGTCAGTGCTTAGCACAGAGAAGCAGTTAATTACCTTATGGAGATTTTAATCCCAGTCTTCTTCCAGAAAAAATGCAAATCTCTCAGTATGGGTCCCTTATTCAAGCAAAGCATTGAGCCGACATTTGACCAGCAGACTAATTATTGTGGCACTGCAGGATACCTCAGAGTATAAATTATATTAGGCCTGGCTCATGGAAATATGTCTAAGGTTAAAAGTACATAACACCCACATGTAGAGAAAAACAAACTCTGGATATTGTTTTTAGCTATTGAATTTATTTAAAAAAAGCCATGTTAATGATTTTTCAAACGATATTTTTAGGCATGCCTCATCCAAAGCGCAAAAACAGTTCACTGAAGCCAACAATAGAGGGAATATTTTTCATTGAATTTCCATCTGAAATAAAAGGACTTAGGAATCCATAGCCAATTTATTCTGGATCCTACCTACCACAGTGCTACTGGTAAGGCCAGGCCGAGTTAGACAACACTCCTGCTTGTTCAATCTGCACATGCACTTTCAAACAGAGCCTGCAAAAACCTGTTATGTAGCAGCATACCTTATTTTAAAAGGTAGCTACTGGCACTATCAGCTGGAATGATTTTTGCACAAAAGCTTACATGCTTCATTACTGAGACTCACTCATAGCAGAGGTTTAAATTCCACAGGCCCAAAAGCAAATAAACTGAAGATTCTCACAGGTGACAATCTGCTTCCTAGAAGCAGGAATTTACATGAGCTAGCTTCTTGATACTATTTTCAGTCCCACTGGTGACCTGTTTCATGTAGACCCAATCCAGGAGCTGTTTGCTTAGCTCCTGGGTTGGACTGAAAATAGTATTGCCTTTAACTTCCTGTTTAATGCCGCTGGAAAACAAGACTGGCATGAATTGCTTGGTAGTCATTAGTTCCTCAAGACAGTTTAATTTGCATTCTAAAGAGGAGTCCCTGCAGGTTGGCCTTACAGTCTTGTAAAGCATTAGATCAGTTGAGCCTTATTACGAGTCTGGCGGTTCAAGGACTGCCAGACTTGCGGAGGTGGTTGGACCACCACATTCCAGATGGTCCAACCACCACATTATAAACCTGGAGGTCGGAACTCCAGGGGACTGCTGTCACAGTTGGGAACATGGTTCCCGATTAGCTGACGGTGGTCAGATTTGTGGTCAGCCACAGCAGGGACCCCGCCATGGAAAGGCTGGCAGAAACACAGTGCTGGGGGCCACAGGTTGGCCCCTGCACTGCCAGGGCCCATAGCATGGGCAATACCAGAGCCCATCTGCCCAGCACCCTCGGAATGGGCACTGTCTGCTCTGCAGACAGTGCCCATTCCGAGGGTGCTGTAGTGCTACGATATTGGACTCGGCTCCCTTAAGGGAGCCAAGTCCAATACCGTATCACTGTTTTCACTGGGCTGACTGGTGGGAATGTCATAATATGATGTTCCTGCCATTCAGCCTGGTGAGAGCATCATAATATGGCAGGGATGAGGCAGCCGGGTTGATGGCCGCCTCACCCCTGCAAGGCGGTCGACTTGCCCGACCGCCAAATTCATAATCAGCCCCTTATTCTCTCTGCATCTGCAAAAGTCATATCAAGTTCCAAATCTGTATGGTACGCCACCAGGTACAGTGTAAATACTCACCAAAATTGATCAAAGAGAAGGAGCTGGTATGTGCCATGGTAATACAGTAGTATCGCTAGTTCCTTGTTTTTTTAAGAATAAGTATTAACTTTTAGTGCAATTGCAGGCATTAGTCTCGGAGTCCATAATAGCAGGCTCCTACTTTTTAAAAGTATCTTAATTATATTTCCTTTTTGAATGATAAATCTAGATTTCTTATAGTTTTATCTTGGTAGAACCGTGTACCTTCTTTGCTTAAATTAATATTTTCCCTTTAGCCTCTAGCCTTCACATATTCCTAACCCTGACCTATGGTTTACATTGCCAACCCTGACGTTATATTCACCAGTTTCTTTAAATACTACAAACAACCATCAAGTCTCTTTATATTTGAACTTTATTTTTCGGATTAAACAATTATGACCTGGCAGTGGGCTACCTTTTCCGTTCTCCTGCTGCACAGAGCTGTTTAAAAAATGTTTATTTCTCTACAGTAGTTCAGATAAGTTCATATAAACAATTAGGGCCTGATTACAACTTTGGAGGAGGTGTTAATCTGTCCCAAATGTGACAGATATACTACCAGCCGTATTACGAGTTCAATAGGATATAATGGACTCGTAATACGGCTGGTGGTATATCCGTCACATTTGGGACGGATTAACACCTTCCTCCAAAGTTGTAATCAGGCCCTTAGTCTTCTTTATGTGTTGTTCAATTACATCCCAATCTCTCCAAGTGCAATGATCAGTCATTAGATTCAGATAGTACATGCTGGTTCCTGTGCATTTTGCACCTGCAAGGTTTCTTTAAAAGTTGGTGTCTGCATTTTCCAAAATGCTGAATCAATTCAGTAGAGGATTGATAGCTGGCTTTCAATCAATCAGTCAATCAATCAATCATTTGTAGAGCGTGCTACTCACCCACTAGGGTCTCAAGGTGCTGAGGAGGGGGGGAGTGCTACTGATCGAACAGCCAGGTCTTGAGGCGTTTTCTGAAGATCAGCAGGTCTTGGGTCCATCGTAGGTGGATGGGGAATGAGTTCCAGGTCTTGGCGGCGAGTTAGGAGAAAGATCTGCCGCCAGCTGTAGTTCGTGGATTCGAGGGATGGTGGCGAGAGCAAGGTTGGCGGAGCGGAGTTGACGGTTGGGAGTGTGGAAGGTGAGTCGCTTGTTGAGGTAGGCAGGGCCAGTGCTGTGGAGTGCTTTGTGAACGTGGATGAGGAGTTTAAAGGTGATCCTCTTGTCAACGGGGAGCCAGTGTAGGTCTCTTAGGTGGTCTGAGATGTGGTTGCGGCGTGGGATGTCGAGGATGAGGCGTGCGGAGGCATCCTGTATATGTTGCAGTTTTTTCTGGAGCTTGCCCGTGGTTACCGCATAAAGAGCGTTGCCGTTGTCCAGTCTGCTGCTGACGAGGGTGTGGGTGAACGTCCTTCTGGTTTTGTTGGGGATCCACCTGAAGATCTTGCGGAGCATGCGGAGGGTGTTGAAGCAGGAAGATGAGACGGCGTTGACTTGCTGGGTCATGGTGAAACCCAAGTTGTGTGTGTGGTTGGTGGGTGTTGGTGCGGTTCCTAGTGTAGCTTTCCACCAGGAGTCATCCCATGGCGAGCAGTTGGAGCAGAGGATGATGCTCTCTGTCCTGTCTGAGTTCAGTTTTAGGCGGCTTCTCTCCATCCAGTTGGCGATGGCCTTTATTCTGTCGTGGAGGTTGATTTTGGCGATGGGGGGGTCCTGGGTGAGTGAGAGGATCAGCTGTGTGTGTCGTCGGTGTAGGAGATGATGTTGAGGTTGTGGGATCGGACGATGTTGGCGAGCGGTGCCATGTAGATGTTAAAAAGGGTCGTGGTGAGAGAGGATCTTTGGGGAACGCCGCAGATGGTCTTGGTGGCTTCAGAGAGGAAGGGAGGGGGGCGGACTCTCTGGGTTCTGCCACAGAGGAAGGATGTGATCCAGTCCAGGTCTTTATGGTGGATCGCTGCGTCATGGAGGCGTGTGCGGAGGGTGTGGTGACAGACGGTGTCGAAGGCAGCCGAGAGGTCTAGGAGGATGAGGGCCACACTTTCACCTTTGTTGAGGATGGTCCTGATGTCGTCGGTTGCAGCAATGAGGGCGGTTTCGGTGCTGTGGTTCTTGCAGAATCCAGATTGAGAGGTGTCCAATGTGTTGTTGTCTTCCAGGAAGTGGGTCAGTTGGGCGTTGACAATCTTCTCGATGACTTTCACAGGGGAGGAGGGAGATGGGCGGGTAGTTCTTGAGATCTCCGGGATCAGCTTTGGGTTTCGCAGGGTGTTGACTTCGGTGTGCTTCCAACTTTCCGGGAAGGTGTCGGTCTCGAAGGAACTGCTGATGATCATACGGAGTTGGGGGGCGATGATGGGGCTTGCTTTGTTGAAGACATGGAGGGGGCAGGGGTCGGAGGGAGATCTTGAGTGGATGGTGCTTATGGTTTTGATGGTGTCCTCGTCGTTGATGTGGGTCCAGGAGAGCAGGAGGTTGGTGTGGCTGGGTGCGTTGGGGTTTGTGGTGGCCGTGGTGGTCGTGGGGGTCGAGGTGTTGAAGCTGTTGTGGATGTCCGTGATCTTGCGGTGGAAGAAGGTGGAGAGGGAGTCGCAGAGGTCTTGCGAGGGAGGGGGGTCGATGGAGCAGGACCTGGGGTTGGCGAGTTCCTTGACGATGTTGAAAGTTCTTTGCTGTCATGCGCATTGTTGTCGATGCGACCGTTGTAGAAGGATCGCTTGGTGGTCCGCAACAAACACTAGCCAATATGGGTTAACAACAAAATATTGATTCCAGAATATAATATGACATGAATATAAAGTTAAAAATATTGCCTTTCCAAAAATGTTGAGTGACAAAATATACAAGATAGAATTAGGTTTTTTATGAATATTAAATGTTTTTTAAAAATATTGTTGTATGTGATATTGTTTACTTCCATACAGTTGTATTAAATATTTTCTTTCATTTAACTTAATATATTAGTTATCCTATTAATTGTAGATATTATGTAGCAGTTTAAATATTTTAAATTTGTAATGTTGAATCAGTAATTTAAAAATATAAATAAATAAGCATTCACTCAAAAGTTAGTAGTGGGTTGCTGGTTTTGTAGGATAATAGAGTAGGAAGTTAATTAAATTAACTTATTGTTCTCTTTTCTTAATTAATTATAATTTTTCATTAAATATGTAGTTAGTAGGTATGTAAATTGATTAAGTGATTAATTGTTATTTTAGTCAAATGATTTTGCAATTTTTAATGCATTTTTTAAGCTAAATTACACATTTATATTTCATAATTTATATGCTAGTTGCAGGCTTTTGGGGGAATAGGGTGGATAGATATTTAAAATGATATCATCATTATTGTTTATATTTGAATTTGTTATTTAAATTGTTAATTAGTGACCAATTTATTATTAGAAATGCTACTTATTAGTCCTAGTATAAATATGTTGTGGCTTTCAATTAATTGTTAATTGACGCATTAGTGTATTTAATAATTACATTTTTTAAATGTATTTTATATGTATTGCTGGTCGTATTATTATTTGTTCTATTTAATCAATAAATTAATATTATTCTTGTTTTTGTATTATTTGTCTTCATTTTTGGGGGTTGTTATTTTAGGATAATAAAAAGAAAACTGCATTTTTTTTAAATGTACTTTTTATTTTTTAATTTGGTCTATTATTGCTCTATGGGTTATTTTAATTTTCTGTTATTTATTTGCATTGAATATATATATATTTTTTACAGAAATGTTTTCATTATTTTATGTTGTTTGGTATGTAAATGTTTGTTTAAACGTTATTAGGATTTAGAATGCTATATATAACTCTTCCTAAGCACAACATTTGTCATGTTTTTTCATTTCATTGTAGTCAGAGCAATAAATGTAACTATTGCAATGCCCAAAACCTCCCTTACAGTTGCTTACATTGCAGTAGGAATAGTAAATCTAATTCTAACCTCTTCAAAGCACAACACTTTCCCTGATTTTACCTACATTTGAGTAATAATAGTGCATTTAACCCCTCCAAAGTCCAACACATTCACTACTGTTGCTTATGCTGGATTGGGAATAGTAAATACAATTCCTCCAAAGTCCAACAATTTCCCTGTTTTGGCTTATGTCGGAGTTGGACTAGTAAAACTAAATCAACTGAAATCCAACAATTTTCCTGAAGCTGATTATGTTGGAGTGGGAATTGTGAATTTAACCCCTCCAAAGTAAAACACTTTCCCTGCTTTGGCTGATGTTGGAGCAACTATAGCTTCTACACTGTACTGAATTCACTTTTAGTAATTATACCACTCAATATTTGTTTGAAGTTATCTTATTAGCAACTGAAGGCTCTGTTAATACTTCGTGAAACTATCATTGAATGGGTTAAACGTAGTATTTAACACATTAGGGTAAGATTACAAGTAATGTGCTATTTTTGACATAAAATATGCACCACATAATTACCAACTGTGTGGGGCATGTTTATTACTAGGTGCACAATTTCGGGACTATGCCAGTTTCGGACCATAGAATGGTGACTATTGTGCAATTTGGATATCTTTTTTCACATTCCATGGTGCACAAACCAGAAGTTCCACCTATTTCCCTACATGATTTTTCCCAAGAATTACCTGGCAAAAATATTATGATTAAAAAAAATCTAGAGACAATAATTTTTGTCTGAATTGTGATTACTTCCTTTATTTGTAATCAGTGCCAAGAAATGATTGAGGAACACAAACAAGGTTGGCACAGGCTTCATAAATGATCAGAAATCATTTTAGAAAATATGGGATCTCTCATATGATAAAATTCTCAAGCTTATCTTTTTCACAGTAATTTTAATTTTATAATGTTCTACTGACAGAAGAGTAACTTTAAAATTCAGCTGGAAGCCATTTTTTACAACTGTTGTTTTCTGTCAAACTGTGCAGTGACCATATGTCTTTGTGCTGTTGCATACAAAAGGCCCTTTCTTATCCCAATTTCTGTTTGACTCCCTATTGAGTTTTTCATCTTGATCAGTCTTACATTCGGAAAACAGTCTTTATAGCTACCTTTATCATGCAGCTTTTACCATGCACACGTTTAACTTTACCATGCAGATAAGTATTTGTGCCTTGACCACCCATCGTAAGTATTAGTAAGATAAGTGTGTATATATATTTGTGTATATATATATAAATATATATATATATATATATGTATATATATATATACATATATACACACATATCTCTCTCTCTCTTTCTCTCTCTCTCTCTCTCTCTCTATATATATATATATATATATATATATATACATCAATCAAATTCTTTCCAAAAGAAAACAATGCCGCAGCCACTTACTTGCTACAGTCCAGTCTTTTATTCAGGCAAACACAAATGGCAATGAATCCTCCAACGCGTTTCAGGAGACTCTGCTCCCTTGCTCACAGAGTTATTCTAAACCCCTTTTCCCTTTCCCTTATAACATTTTAAACACCAACACAAAAAACGGACTACAACCATTTCAGGGAACAGTGGCAGCCATCTTACTATGCTGCCATTGCTAAACCTTTCAACATACTTACTATGGGGCATATTTATACTCCGTTTGCGCCGAATTTGCGTCGTTTTTTTCGACGCAAATTCGGCGCAAAACTAACGCCATATTTATACTTTGGCGTTAGACGCATCTAGCGCCAAAGTATGAGGAATGAGCGTCATTTTTTTGCGTGAACGCCTTCCTTGCGTTAATGAGATGCAAGGTAGGCGTTCCCGTCTAGAAAAATTACTGCGACGCAAATGCGTCGTATTTATACTCCCGGGCAAAAATCACGCCCGGGAGTGGGCGGGGCAAAAAACCCCGCATTTGCGCCTCTTTTTAACGCCTGGGTCAGGGCAGGCGTTAAGGGACCTGTGGGCTCAAAATGAGCCCACAGCTGCCCTCCCATGCCCCCAGGGACCCCCCCTGCCACCCTTGCCCACCCCAGGAGGACACCCAAGGCTGGAGGGACCCACCCCAGGGACATTCAGGTAAGTTCAGGTAAGTATAATTTTTTTTTTTTTTAAATATTTTTTTTGGCATAGGGGGGCCTGATTTGTGCCCCCCTACATGCCACAATGCCCAATGACCATGCCCAGGGGACATAAGTCCCCTGGGCATGGCCATTGGGCAAGGGGGCATGACTCCTGTCTTTACTAAGACAGGAGTCATGTAAATGGCGTCTGGGCGTCGTTAAAAATGGCGCAAATCGGGTGGAGGCGATTTTTTGCGTCAACCTGACTTGCACCATTTTTAAGACGCCCTAGCGCCATTTTTCCCAACGCCGGCGCTGCCTGATGTCCGGCTAACGGCATTCAATAAATACGGCGCCCGCATGGCGCTTCAGAATGGCGTTAGCCGGCGCAAACATTTTTGGCGCTAAACTGCGTTAGCGCAGTTTAGCGTCAAAAAGTATAAATACGGGCCCATATATTTATTTCATTATCTATATTTGACTCTGTTTTAATTCTAATGTAATGCATCTCTACTTACTTTTAGTATCTCCTATCATCCTCATATTTCTTCATTTCTAAGTAGTCCAAACTTTTCTTGGCAATATAATTGCTCTTTTGCTTCTTGTTGACGCAACCTGATTAGAAAGTTGCAGCTGCTATTTTATTTCATGGGACATGGTGGTGATGAGAATCCTAATTGAAAGTGGTATAAGGAGTCAGGACGGACATACCCTGACCTAGCGGTGTGATATAGGTGTGTTTTAGGGGCAAATTATGGGTTTTAAATAATTTTGTGTCACCACTCACTGTGCACGATATTCATGAATATTTGTGAATTATTCCCAAAATATTTGCAAATATGAAAATATTTGGAAGAGAAACCACAGACTCATTCATGCACTAATTCATTCACTTATACATGCACTCAGAGATTCAAATGCCCAAGCACGCATTCACTCAGACACTTATGCACCCATTCAGATCCTTATGCACCACTCACAGACCCACTCAGACACTGATGCACCCACTCACAGACCCCGTGAGACACTGATGCACCCACACACAGACCCAATGAGACATTCATACACCCATTCACAGACCACTCAGAGCCTCACATGTCCACTCACAGACCCACTGAAACCCTCACACATCTACTCACAGACCCACTCAGACACTGATGCACCCACTTACAGACCCATTCAGACCCTCATGCACCTACTCACAGATCCACTCTGACACTGATGCACCCACTCACAGACCCAGTGAGACACTGATGCACTCAGACACACTGAGACACTCATACACACACTCACAAACCATTCAGAGCCTCATGCACCCACCTGTAGACCCAGTAAGGTACTGATGCACCCACTCACCTTCCCACTCAGACCTTCACACACCTACTTACAGACCCACTCTGACCCTCACACAGTTCCACTCAGACAGTCATGCCCCCACTCACAGACCCACTCAGACACTCACGCACCCACTCACAGACCCACTCAGACAGTGATACATCTATTCACAGACCCACTCAGACACCGACACACCCACTCACTGACCCACTCAGACCCTCATGCACCCATTCACAGACCCACACAGACACTGACACAACCACCCACAGACCTACGCTGATACATCCACTCACAGACCCACTCAGACACTAATGCACCCACTCACAGACCCATTCAGACCCTCACACACCCACTCACAAATCCACTCAGACCCTCATGCACCCACTCACAGACCCACTCAGACCCTCACACACCCATTCATAGACCAACACAGACCCACTCAGACTTTGATGCACTTAGTAACAGACCTATTCAGACCCTCATGCACCTACTCACAAATCCACCTCAGACCCTTATGCACCCACTCAGACACTGATGCACCCCTCCTTCACACCCAGACAGAGACTCTCACATCCACTCTCACCCCAGATACACCCTCTTCCACCTATTCTCGCACCCAGAGAGATAGACAGGGGCCAACTCCCTTTGGCCATGTGTGGCAGCGATTGGATTATCGTATAGCAATGAAAATCATTATACGTAAAAAAAAAAACAGAAATTCACTGAAAAAAACAAAGGTTACAGGGGTGTTATACTTAGGAAATAGAATTTAAAAAACATAGACATTCACTGGAAAAACCAAAGGTTACAGGGACATTATAGCTAGGAAATAGAATTTTAAAAAAATTAAAAAGTCAATGAAAACATTCAATTGTTACAGGTAATGTTATAGTTTGGTCTTGAATTTACTTCCACAAAACCAGAGAAATTGAGCAGGTATAGTTACCTGAGCTAACTATAACTTGCACCCCTGTATTGCACTGCTTATGACATCACATATTACATCACTCATGGCATAGTCAGTGACATCACTGAGGACACCACTGATATAATCTCAAATGACATCACTGATGATGTCATCCGCAGAACCACTCACACACCTAAAAATACTCTTACACAAACTCACATAGATCACCATACATACAAATACTAAAATACTCATTGACAGAGCAATACAACTACTGCCACACACCCACTCACTCACTCAACACTAACATACCCACTCACTCATGCATACATAACTAACTATGCTATTACCACACTCATAAAACCATTCACACACCTGCTCACAGTCCACTACACCACTGCTACACCCACTCACTCACCCATACATGACTCACAAATTTACTAGGAAATACATATAACCACAGACACATTCTCTCACTCACACATACAACAGAAAAGCACCCATGAACTCACCCATACAGTTACACAACCACTTACCCCAATACAAAGACGTACACATCCAATCAATCACCCATGCAACAACTCTGAATCCCAACACCAATATATACATGCACTCACTCATCCACACAGCCACTCATCCTCCCAGTTTTTTACAAATACATTTATTCACACTTCTATTCACTCTCACAATGACACACTCAATGATACAGAACTCACATATGGGAACAGCAACTTAAAGCTAAAAGCAGTCACTGATACACTCACCAATTCACCCATTAACTGGCTAATGCAGATGCTATTAAAGCTACTCAGTCTCCAATTAAACCTCTCACACACATACATAATTACCAAAACAGCTACTAACAGATCCTCTTTCTTACGTGTACACCTTTTCACACATACACTTACTGTGCCACACAAGAAGTAACAGAACCACTTACCTGTGGATATAACCACATATTAAGGCATTCACTGATGACATAATTTATGACATCTCAAATGACACCAGTGTGAGTGGTTTTATAGATGTGTGTTGTGAGTGAGTGTGTGAGTGTTTGTATGGGTGAGTGAATGGGTGTTAGTGACTGTATCACTGAGTGAGTTGGTGAGACACTAACTGTAAGGGTGAGTGGGTGTATGAGTGGCTGTATGCATACGTGAGTGGCTGTGTCAATGATGTATGGGAGAGTGAGTGATTGTGCGAGTAGCTATTTCACTGAGTGAGTGGATGTGTGAGTGGCTGCATGGGTGAGTGAGTGGGTGTGGGAGTGCTTGTACAGGTGAGTGATTGGCTGTGTGAGTGGTTGTATGGGTGAATGAATAGTCATGTAAGTGACTATCAGTGAGTGAGTGGCTGTGTCAGTGACTGTATGGCTGAGTATGTGGGAGTGTGAGAGGTTGTATGTGTAACGGAGTGGGAGTGTGAGAGCCTGTGTGTCTATTCGTGGGTATGTGAGTGGTTGCATGGGTGTATGGGAGCATGTGTTAGAGGCTGTATGGGTCTGTAAGTGTGTGTTTCAGTAGCTGTATGAGTGTGTGAATAGCTGAGTTAGTACTGTATGGGTGAGTGGTTGGTTTTGTCAGTTGCTGTGAGTGGGTGTGTGATAGTAGTTGGATGGGTCTGTGAATGAGTATGTGAGTAGCTGTGTGTGTGTGGATGTCTGAGAGTTTGTATCGGGGTATGAGTGGGTGTGTGACTGGTTCTGTAAATGATGTAATCAGCGATGTAATATGAGATGTCATCAGTGATGTCATCAGTGATGTCACTGACCACAACATAAGTGATGTAATATGTGAGGTCATAAGCAGTGCATTACGGGGGCACAAGTTACAGTTAACTCAAGTAACTATAATTGCAGAATTTCTATGGTTTTGTATGTGTGAAATGTGAGCCTAACTATAATGCACCTGTGACCATTGTTTTTATATATAGCTTCTTTTGCTCCCACATAAGCCAATTTGTATATGGGCTGGTGGGAAAAGGAGGTAGCATGGTCTGAAAATAATAACATCTACATGGATAGGGTTGTGCTGTGGGTGCGTTATATTGATGATCTTTTTATAATTTGGGATGATACTGATCAGTCATTGTTGGAATATATAAACATACTAAATGATAACCCATTCAAAATCCATTTGGAAGCCACTTTCAGTAGAGAGACTATTGAATTTTTAGATGTTTTACTGGAAGTGAGGAATGATCATCTAGAGACCACCATATATCGTAAACCCACAGCATGCAATTCTATTTTACATGCTAACAGTGGGCATCCCACAACATTAAAATGGAGTATACCATACAGCCAGTTTCTGCGGGCTCGCAGAATAAGTTCAGATGAGAGTAGATATGATTTGGAAATTAGGACTATGATGGAAAGATTTCTAAATAGAGGATACCCTCTTAAAATTTTGGTGGATGCACAGAACAGAGTCATAAACAAAAGCAGAGATGAGTTACTATTCAATACCATATCCACTAACAGTGAGACGATACAATCGTCTCCTAGAATATTTTTGCAATATAATCAACAACATAACACTTTGAAAACTATACTTCAGAAGAATTGGCACATCCTACAGAATGATCCAACTATTAGAGACAGTATTGGTCCACATCCATCCATAACCTATCGTAAGGCTCGCTCACTAGGGGATCACCTCACTAGAAGTTTGTTCTCTACAAAAGAGAGTACATCCTGGTTGAGCAAAAAAAGTTTGGGATTTTGGAAGTGTGGCCATTGTAAGGCATGTAAGTATGCACAAAATATGCAAAGATATCAAACTTTTGATGGCCGCTACTGTGACATCAAGGATCGCATTACTTGTGACACTGAATTTTTGGTTTATGTTGTCGAATGTGGATGTCATAAAAAATACATTGGTAGTACTATCCATAAGTTAAAAGTTAGATTTTTACAACACTTTAGAGCCATTAAAAATCAAGATAGAACATATCCCCTGGCCAAACATTTTTGGGATATACACAAAGGGGATTCCAGCACACTATCATTCTATGGTATTAAATCTATTAAAAACAATCCTAGTGACAGAATCCGGGTGACAGAACATCTGAGCTTAGACAAATGGAATCGAAGATGATTTTAGTACTGGGTTCTGAATCTCCCTGGGGACATAACCTTGATGCAGAACTACATGTCCATCTTAGATAAAATACAGAATGTCTATTGAACTTACGAAATAACAGTAGAGGAATCAAATATGTTGTAAAACTTTGCCTACTTAATAAGGTGGATATATTACAATCTCTATAACTGCCACCAATAGGGGGTGACTCTAATGACATAAATGAAATATATGTGATTTTACACTTTTTTAGAATTTTTCTTCCTTCAGAAACCAATATGCACAGAAGAGTGGACATATAGATATAAGTTTTTATCACAATTTTTCACTAATTTTAGACACTTTATTTAATAGAGAAATTATTTTGTTTAATTAGCACTTTTGCACTTTAGTCTGTGGCCTCTTTTTATCCATTCATATACAAGCACCTAGTAGGATCCTATAACATAGATTAGAATAGAGAAGATTTACTTCATAAAATAAATTCATTGCTATCAAGATGTCGATGTTATACATCATGATAAAATAAGGCAACTTTAAAGTTTGTTGAACCTATCGATTACATATAAGGGTTACAGCATATGTTGATATTGAAGATGCAGACTACACAGAAGATCAAAGTCCAATGGGGTTCAGCTTGACATTGTGATTAGTTGTTTATATGAGATGGATTTGACACTTTATTATTGGTTTTAAAGTTTGAATTTAATAATGAATGAGATCTTATTTATTGCAAATGATATCCACTTTGGATGTCATTTTTACATAGAATCATAAAACAGTAGCTATTTATGCTGATTGGTTTATATGTACTAACTTTGTAGAATATTTTATAGTTTTTCATAATATTTATAATAATTGGAATACTTGAAATATTTATATTCATACTTATATACAGCAACTCACATTGGAGATTATATTCTATAAATATTTGATTAATTAGAGTGATGATTGTTGAGTAGTAAGATTGTTGATATTGGTCTAAATAATGTATTAATACATAATTCAGCTATTTATTTATTTTTTCAAAATAAGGATATGTAGTCTCTATTTATGAAATATGAAGGATATATACAATGTTTCTACGTCTAAACCATTGAAAGCATTTCATGTCATGTTTGCTGAGTTAAAACTGGGCATATATAAATTTTGATTGTTTTTTAGGTTCTTGCATGTTCTAAGATGGGAGCTGCAGTAGATCACATTAGAATGTTATGAAAACAAATGATGGATTTTAACTTGTATATATATGGTGCCGGCGTGTTGGCCGGATTTGTCCAGTGGAAGGCGTTCTGCCGAAACGCGTTGACATTTCATTGCAGGACTCTGTGTCACCATTACAAGTAATAAATTCGATACAATCCAATTTAATTCGGCATTGCTGAATATGATTTTGTTCAAATGGTCGAGATTCAACGAATGGGATTGGTGCAGCCGTCAGATGGTTATCGTTCCATCTGTTGAGGATTATTTTATTATATATATATATGTGTGTATATATATATATATATATATATATATATATATATATATAGCAGTCACCAGGTAGTTATATTTAGAATCTAGTTTCCATAGGAAAACTGTTTTTTGACTTGCCTATATCTTTGGCACAAGTTAATGATGAATCGTCATGAAATCTTCCAAAAAATTCCATGTTCACTTCAGTTACTCTCTGGAAAGTTTCAGGGTGATCCGTCAAGTGGGGCCTGAGAAAAAGGGGAGTCCCAACATGTTTTCCCCATGTTCATTTGCATAGGGATTTTGAACACGACTACAGCCAAATTACTGGACGAATTTACACCAAATGTGGCAGAAAGCTAGCTCTTGGTCCAGAAAGAACCCTTTTTGGTATTTGGTGCAAATCTTCTCAAGTAGTGTTTGCGATATTAAAGAAAAATCTAATTTGTATAGTGATGCAAAGGCTCCACTAACTCTGCTGATCTCGTGCTGAGATCTGAATAACTGCCAGCACTTCAGCCATTAAGTGTTGGCAGCCACTTTGAGATTCAGCTTTAGTCGAGTTTCAAAAAAAAAAAAAAGAAAAGGTGGTATGGTACTATTACCCTACACCTTTAACCTTGATGCAGGGTCCCCCACTGACTCCTCCAAGGCTCAAAAGTATATATTTTTATAATTAACAGCAAAAATCACAGATAATTATAAATTTCACGATGATTTTAAAAAATAGCAAGCACAGTCTCCTGGGCTTTCTTTTTTTTCCCCCCACAGGGCCAGGTCCCATGTCAAACAATAAAATAGGAGAGGGGTGCATGGGCCCCCTCTTATGGCTTATGGAAGCCCCGGACACCTCCCGGGGGCACAGCCTTTAATGTAGGTGGGTGCAGGGGACCACCACCACCCTGCGGCATTGGATTAATGTATAGTCATTAAATTGCTTTATTTATTTTTTAATGGAAATTCACTGAAGAAAAAAAAGGTTACAGGGATGTAATAGTTAGGAAATAGAATTTAAAAAAAAACATTGGCGTTCACTTAAAAACACCAAAGGTCAGAGGTATGTTATAATTAGGTTCTGAATTTACTTGCACATTCAGCAGCTATAGTTAGAGTTATTTCAAGTAACTATAACCTGGGGCCTAAGGTAACTATAACTTGCACCCTTGTCATGCACTGCTTATTGCCACAGATATTACATCACTCATGACAATTTCTATAACATCATTATTAAAGATATAAATTAAATATTAGACTTCAAATTATTGAAGAAAAAACTGCAACTGCATGGCGAGGGTGCTGAAATTCCATGGTTTTGTGCAAGTAAATTCAGAACCTAACTATAACATCCCTGTAACTTTTGTTTTTTAGGTATACATATATATGTAGATATATATATATACATATATATATATATATAGATATATAGATATAGATATATTATATATTTATTTCACTGGAAAATGTAAGGCTAAAGTGACATCATAGTTTAGGTTAACAAATCGGCCCCAGGGCCCATTAGTGACTCGAGATGGGGGGGGCTACATGTCTCCCTCGCCTATAATAACATTTGGCCTCACAGGTTGGGGTCCATGGGCTCATTATTGGCTCAGGGAGGGGGGCCATATAACTCCTTCCCTTCAACATGGACTTAGCCCCGTGGAATGGGGACCCGGGGGCCCTGAGTGGCTTGGGGTGGGAGGCACCACTCACACCGCCTTCCCCACTTATATGATATTAAAGACCCCCTGGCCGAGGCTGAGCCACGGGAGGTGGGGCAAATATTTTGAATCTCAACTGCCTGTGTTTTTTTTATGTCTGAGACCCCACCCACAAGGGTTAGAAATGCAGGGTATCCCCTTTCTATACTCAGTGATGGTCAGACAGCCGCAACTGTGGCGCTCCGACTGCCACATTACAACCCTGGCAGGCGGTTCCATGAGGAGACTGCCGTCCCCACCGGGAACATCATTCCAGAAGGGGTGATGGCGGTCTGAGTTCCTGGCTGATAACAACTCAGCTTTCTGCCAGCCTTTCCATGACGGCACTCTGCCATGGAAAAGCTGCTGGAACACAAGTGCTGGGGGCCACAGGGAGGGCCCCTGCGCTGCCTATGCACTCCCCCCTGCCCGGCAACATCAGAATGCACACTATCTGCTTTGTAGACAGTACACATTCCGATGGTGTTGCTGTATTACGATATTGGCCTTGGCTCCCTTAAAGCAGCCAAGACCAATATTGTAGCGTTATACCCGCCGGTCAGCCTGGCAGGAATGCGTAATTCAATGTTCCCACTGGTCAGTCCAGTGGGAACCTTGTAATATGCTTGGGGGTAGGGAACCACTGTTATGATGGTAACGTCCTTCCCACAGTTTTGGCGGTCTCCTTTAAGTCCCTGAGTGCTGTAGCGGCTTCCTGCCACATTTTTCTTCATGCGCATGCAACCAATTAGAGCACTAGATTCCAGAGGAGAGTGACTCCCATGGGAGCAAATTTGTCCAAAGGAAAAAAGCCCCCTAGGAGACTAAGAGCACTCTACTTTTTAAGACGATGATTGAGAGAATCTTGAACTCAACTGTCTAGCTATACAAATTGTTTTTGTTTCCTAATATCTCAAAACATACTAAATAGATTTACACCAAATCACAAAATGCACTCTTTTCATGCCAATAGCTAGATTCCTGCCACATTTGGTGTAATTCTGTTCAGCAGCTTTTGCAGTAGAGCTGATGGGGATGTTGCCCAGCATTGCTGTCAAGGCTGCCATTGGTGAAAGATGCAAAGGCCTGTGTATTGCACAGTGGTGGTTCCAAAGGCAATGCAGGCTGCTGTGGTGATGTGGGTCTTTGCAACTGGTTCAATCCATGCAGCAGTGGCGATGCAACGGTTCTGCTTGGGGTTGTGTCGTGCAGCAGAGGAGATGTATTGGTTCCACTGGACCCACAGAGGCTGGCAGAGAACCTTATGCCCACTTCCAGGACTGAGGTAGAGCACCGCATGGCATGGTAGACTCACAGATAGCAGAGTCAGGGTGTAAGGTTATTGGAAGCCTGTTGTGTCCCCTAGATATACCAATTATTCGGCCCCTCATACGAAATTAGCACGACTTGATTATTTTTTAATCTCTCCTGTATTTCTAAAACAAGCCAGGATTGAGCTATATTCACGGATGGTGTCAGATCATAATCCTTTAGTCCTGGATGTAGAGCTGGATGGGTTAGAACCAAAAGTTAGTAGATGGACATTTGAAAGGGGACTTCTAAAAGACCCAGAATACTGTGAGCATATGAGTAAGTGGATAACTGAATTTTTGGGGTTTAATCAGGGGTCAGCCTCAGCAGAGATAGTCTGGGATACTCTGAAAGCAGGTATTCGTGGAGAAACATTAAGTTTTAGTATTAAAAGGCAGAAGGATGCTCGAGGGAGAATAATAGAGTCCCAAGCAAAGCTGCGGTTTGCAGAGAGACAACTGGCTATAGCTATAGAAACTGGAGTAGATATAAGGAGAGCGCAGGAAGAAGTTGCCATAGTAAAAGCGGCAGTAAATGAGGTCACAGCCCAAAGAATAGCAGAGAAATATCTAACACAGCGTGCACAAGGGTTTGAGTTTGGAGAAAAAGTTGGGCGGCTGCTAGCAATACGGACAACCCAGAAAACAGCGGCTGGGGTTATTAGGGAAATATTAGACCGGCAAGGACAGATAATATCAGAAGTGGGTGGAATCAGAAAGGTGTTCCATGGATATTATCAGGAACTTTATGATGAAACATCAGTATATTCGGATGAAGATATTTTAGAGTTCTTATACCCCATTAAGATGTAGAAACTAGATAAGAGCGACAAGTCATGCCTGGAAGAGCAGATAGATATTTCAGAAATAGAAATGGCAACGAGTAACCTGCCAGCAGGGAAAGCTACTGGTCCTGATTCGATCCCCTTAGAATTTTATAAAACTTTTAAACCATTGTTGCTTCCGGTTATGTTAGAGCTGTATACTCAGGTACAGAATGGAGGGAAAATACCCCCATCTTGGGATCTGGCTAATATAGTGGTGTTTCAGAAGAAGGGAAAACCCCCGTTAAATTCAGCCTCATATCGCCCGATCACATTAATAAATAGTGATGCTAAAATATATTCAAAGATCTTGGCAGTTCGATTATCGCTGGTGATTAAGAAGCTGGTTTCTCCGTGGCAGCATGGGTTTGTCCCAAGAAGAGATACAACTAATCATATTCAGAGAGTTTTAGCACTTTTTGACTCTATGGAAGTAGCAAAAGAACCTATGGTGGCTGCATTTTTGGATGCAGAGAAGGCATTCGATCGGGTGAATTGGAAGTATCTGTGGTACGTTATGGAGTATTATGGGCTAGGGAAGAAATGTATTATAGCAGTAAGGGCTTTATATAGATCCCCGGCTGTTAGAATACAACTAATGTGAGGACAATCTGAGAGTATTTCGATTAGGAGAGGTACCTGGCAGGGATGCCCATGCTCTCCCCTCCTGTTTGATTTGTATATAGACCCTCTGCTGAGACAGTTGGAAGAAAACAGTAAGATTCTACCAATCCATAGGCAGGGATGGGATACCAAAGTCTTAGCATATGCAGATGATATAGCCATACTAACCCGCTCTCCTGATTTAGCACTGAGAGAGATTGAAGTGGTGATGAAAAAATTCGGAAGGTTTTCCGGAAACCTGTTAAATGGAGCTAAAACACAGCTGTTGGCTAATCAATACACAAATACTAAAGACACACGGAAGGTGGATCATGCAGTATATTTAGGTATTAATATTACACCAAAGGTAGATGAAGTTGTCAATTTAAATATAGATCCTATACTTGCAGAATTTAGAGAAGATATGTGCAGATGGAATAACCTGCATTTAACTATTGTAGGGCGATGCAATATGGTAAAGATGATCTTCCTTCCGAAGCTGTTGTATCTATTTCGCGCTATACCACTGAACTTTACCAACTTAAAATTTAAAGAGATCGATAGAGTAATCATGAGATTTATATGGGCATATGGTAAGTGTAGGAGATCAAGCAAATTTATGTCTCTTCCTCGGGAAAGGGGTGGGTGGTCTTTACCGAATATAAAATTATATCAAATGGCAGCAGCTTTCCAGTACATGCGCCCGTTATGGGGGCCTAATAAAGGAGGAGTTATAGAAGCGGACTGCCCCAATATATATGAGTTGCAGATAGGAGCAGTAGCCAATGGGTGCTTGGTAACATATCACGAGCCTGGATATTATAAGAAAACTAGGTATAAGGTTTTGGGAGCAGCTCATAAGTGCTGGCGATTATGGTACAAAAAGAAAGGACTTGGTAGATACAATTATTATACCATGATCGAGAAAAATCCACTGCTCCCTGAAATATTTCATGATAAATATATGGCAAATTGGTCCACCTTAGGTATAACCAGGCTAGGAAACTTTTTTGATAACTCGGGGGTCAAGTCGTTTCGAGATCTTCAGGAACAGTATGGTCTAGAGAAAAGGGACTTCTTCAAATATCTACAGATAAGGGATTTTTTAGGGAAAAAAACAGGGGGGACCCAGGGATTCCAAAGCAACCAACTGCTGAATGATATTCTGGCTAATCCCAGTATAACTATTAGGTCAATTTATCCTTTCTTATTGGTAGAACAAAGAGATGATCTAGAAAAGAATAAGGAGAGGTGGAGCAAGAAGCTGGCAGATGGGAGTAATAATTTTATGAGGTCACTGGAGTTGGGATATACTATTCTATTATCATCTTCCCTGCAAGCGCAACACTACAAGACTATGGTGGTCATTCTAACCCTGGCGGTAAAAACCGCCAGGGCGAATGACCGCGGTAGCACCGCCAACAGGCTGGCGGTGCACCGCTGGGCATTCTGACCGCGGTGGTTCAGCCGCGGCCAGAAACGGAAAGTCGGAGGTGTACCGCCGACTTTCCGCTGCCCTTGAGAATCCTCCATGGCGGCGGAGCGCGCTCGCCGCCATGCGGATTCTGACACCCCCTACCGCCATCCTGATGGCGGTAGGGGGTGCCGCGGGGCCCCTGGGGGCCCCTGCAGTGCCCATGCCAATGGCCAATGGCATGGGCACTGCAGGGGCCCCCGTAAGAGGGCCCCACTATGTATTTCAGTGTCTGCTAAGCAGACACTGAAATACGCGACGGGTGCGACTGCACCCGTCGCACCTTCCCACTCCGCCGGCTCCATTCGGAGCCGGCGTCCTCGTGGGAAGGCTGTTTCCCACTGGGCTGGCGGGCGGCCTTTTGGCGGTCGCCCGCCAGCCCAGTGGGAAACCCAGAATGACCGCCGCGGTCTTTCGACCGTGGTACGGTCTTCTGGCGGTTCCCGCTTGGCATCAGAATCAGGCCCTATGTTTGATCTGTATCATACACCAGCCCACCTCGCCAAATGGGGATGTGTGTCAGGAATAAACTGTCCAAGATGTGGGATGTATGGTTCAGACATCATACATGTGATGGCTAAATGCGGGGAATTAAAGGCCTCAAGGGAAGGCATTCAATCTGTTTTGAAGGCGGTTTTGGGATATGATTTTGTCCTTACACCTGAGATCATGGTCTTTGGGACTGATGGCGAAATAGCTGGATCACATAGAGCGTTTATCTTTGTAGCTATGGCGGTGTTTCGAATTTGTATATCAACAGCATGGCTGGATTTACGACCCCCGTCCTGGCAACAATGGTTGGCTAGGCTGCTGTCTGTATACCATTTGGAGATGGCATTGTATGAACGGAAGGGGAAACAGGCTAGGGGAAAAGGGAAGGCAATATGGGGTCCATTTCAGGCCTGGATACAGGTCCATAATGATCGGGGCCACCCCATTCTGAATTAATGGGTTCCATCTTAAGATAGGATTTGAGGGGTGGTTAGGTTTTGTATTATGTATGATTTAACTGGGTGATGTCTTCCACTTGTCTTTTCCACTCTATGTCCTGAAAAAATATTTTTAGTCTTCAATGTAAAATGACCCAAGAATATATGTGTTACATGTTTCCTTCCAATAAAAAAAAAAACAAACAAAAAAAAAGCCTGTTGTGTCCTTGACAGGAGGCCAGCCAACTAGCCCTTGGAGTCACTCTAGGTTCCGGGTTCAAGAAATACAGGTGCAGACCTTCTCACCAAGGCAAGAAGGTAGCAGGTCAGCACTGCAGGACAGCAGTCAAGTAGAGCAGCAGAGCAGCAGAGTGTCAATCCCTTCAGCAGCACAGCTGTCCTTCTTCCTGACAGAGAAGCCACAGGTCCAGAAGTGTACTGAATAATTGTTATTTGAGGTTCTTCATTTATACACAGTTGTGCCTTAGAAGTGGGGATACACTTCTAGAGGCATGCCTTAGAAATGAACATGTGCCCTGCCTTCCTGGCCCTTCCTTCAGAGGGTATCCAGCCCTTTGTATGGTGACAGGATACAGCCTATTCAAATATAAGTTGGGCTAGTCCAGCTCCCCCAGCCTGCCCTACAAGTGATGGTTCATTAATTTGCACCTCAGCTCCCTATTGGTTGTGGCTGTATAGGAGGAATACACAAAGCCCAACCATCACCCACACCCACTCATATGACCCAGAGACAGGCTGCGGACACAAAATGGATAAGGCAAGAACATGCCAGTGTTCTAAAAGTGCCATTTTCAGAGCTGCAATTTAAAATCCAGAGACTCCAAACATAAACCGCTTTCTATGAAAAAAACTGGGCTCTTTGCAGATGCCTCTCACTTTTTAGCCCAATTTGGACCACTAAATGCTGGTTTTCTGCACTGCTAACCAGGCCCCAGTGTATGTGTTCTTTCCCTAAATTGTTATGTCGACTTGGCAGTTACCAGATTGGAAATACTTTACCACCAGATAAGGTCCTGGTAGATAGTACCCAGGGTACCTTGGCCAAAGGTGATAAAGGTGTCCCCAGATCTGCAGCACAAGGTTGTGCCACCCTGAGTGACCCTCCTAAAGTACTGATGGCAGGCCTGCTATTGCAGACTGCCAGGGCAGTGTTCACTGCTTCAATTCGACAGCCCTCTCCAAGAGTGGCACAGTCTGATGCAGTGCCCTTTATGTGTGTCAGACATCCCTAAGGTAGGCCTCTGTAGCCCAGGAGGCAGGCTGCATTATATCTAAGGTGCAGGCATGTCAACATGAGCTTCCATGTCTGTATAGAGTACTTCTCATTAAAGTACACTATCAGTGCAGGCCGGTCTATAGAATAACATTGGACTTAAGCCCAGGTTTTCCAGGGCTGCTAGCTCAGTGATGGTACTGCCTAGATACATTTAGTTTGGTGTCAAACAACATGTCTTCTCTCTCCCAACATGATTCCCATGACAAGGGATGTCTGGCAGGCATCCAGGTGGCACACTAGTCCTGAGTCCCCTGTTTGACACTCTAATGTGTGCTGTGACCGAGCAGCATGTGCTTCTTTCTGCACTTACTGCCACTCAGGCAGAGTTCTGACCTCCTGCCAGGTGGCCTGGGCACTCCCAGAGGTCCGACAAATAGGCTGAAGCAGGAAGGAAGACACTCCTCCATCCCCTTTGCCAGGCTAGTGAATAGAGCCATCAGGACGGTGAACTTCAAAGTCTTACCCACCCCTGAAAGCCATCAGTGCTGTTCTCCAGAAAGGAAACATCCCTCCCCTGCCCCCGGGCACATGTGCTTGTGGTCAGGTGAGAAATTAGGTTTAAAGGACTGTGCACACCCCCAGCAGGCTTACCACACCTCTAGGGTGAGTAGCCCAGTTTGTGCACTAAATTTTGATTTCTTCTATCTCCAGAGTGGCAGAATAGAGGGTTCTCGGTAGCCTTAGGTAACCTGTCCACCAGATATGGTCACCTCAAGGGAGGATTAGCTGTAGGAGTTAGCTGCCCATTTGCCACTAGTCTCCATATCCTTAACTTCCCTAAATCCAAGATTTAAGGGACACCCCTGACACCAGAACCTCAGATTTAATGGACTAACTTCAAAGAAGGACATACAGAAGCTCTGCATCACTGACAACCGGACTCCACCCCTTGCTACACAGCAAAAGAGGAACACACTGACGTTGAGGCAACAGACTGGGAACTGTGTGATTGACTTTTGTCCTTGGCCAAAACTCATCACTCTCGACCATAGGGACACCTGTGGAAGCCAGAAGCATTGTCATTCTCAACTGGACTGGTGGCACACGTCCCCTGCAAAGTGCAGATAAAAAGAACAGCAGGATCTTAAGTTTCGTTGGCCATCGGGCCCGCTGTGGGATTGATGGAAGCCAGGTGGTCCAGGGTCTTCTGGGAGTCGTAGTTCAGCCTGCCTCCAAGTTCCAGGTCGCTACCTAACTTTTGTGGATCCCGGCTACTTTCTAAAGTACTTCTGTACTCTTGCCACTGCCAAGGCTTGTTGGTTGCCAGTCCGGTCACTGACTCCTTTGGGGACACTGCAGGTGCAGGGCACAGCGTGCAACCTGCATCCGACATCTGCAGCCCAGCTGAGATTTTGCATCTGTTTGTCAGCAGCGTTGTGCCAGTGGTAAAAACAGAACCACAGCGAGCCCCTTTCAGCACCACTGACAGCCAGGACAACTCTGCACCCAGAACCCATGGACCTGTTAGGAGAAAATTGACTGTTGTAGACTAGTCCCAGGGCCTGCACCCCCTTACCCAGGTAAGGATTCCCCGCAGCTTGACTCCCAAGTGGTTGAATTCCACCAGTGGCTTTCCTGTCACTGGCTTCAGCACGGGTCATCTTCAGCACCATAGTCAGCCAGGACAATTCTACACCTGGACACCACGTGCCAGGTAAAACTGCTCTTACTGTTGTGATCTGGTCTCAGGGACTGCAGTAGCTCAACCCCAAAGAGGTTCCACACAACTCCCATTCTAAGAGCATTTTTGCAATACACAACATTTTCCCATTGACTTCAATGCAAAGTTTAAATACCATTTCTGCAGTGAGTTTCTACTACTTCTAAAATGAATAACTCCAGTTCCTATAGATCTCACCAAGAGTTCTGTGCTACTGGACAAATTTACACCAAACCACAAAAAGCACGCTTTGAAGAGCTAGCTTTTCACCAAATTTGGTGTAATTCCATCCAGCGGTTTGGGCATTAGTTATGTTCGAAATCACTATGAGAATTACCATGGGAAACACACTTTTTTTTACCCCCCCAACTTTTTCTCAGCAACTACTTGATGAATCACCCCAAAACTTACCATGCACAATACGTCACAGTAGGACACTTTTTGTGAAAATTTTGTGAAGATGTTTCAAATGGTTTCAAAGTTATAGGCAAGTCAAAAAATACTTTTTCTGTGGAAACTAGGTCCTAGCTATAGCCACCTACTGATGGTGACTGCCAGTAGGTTTGATATATATATATATATATATATATATATATATATATATATATAATTTGATGAGGTGTAAAGTGGCATGGGATGATCACAAGGAAGTGCCTTGGAGAGGAAAACTGCCTCAGCAGATGGTGAAACAGGATGGGGGGGAGAGCAGCCAAACTTTACTTCAAAGGAGGGAAGGACTTTTGGGCAAGCAAGTGGACCTCGCCCATTTCCTGCAAAACCAGACAGCCAGGTGCCCCCTGATTAGATTGGGAGAGGGCTGGAAAGGGGTGTTTTGGTGTTTTAAGGAAAACTCAGCCACACAAGTGGGTGGGCTCAGCCAGACCTAACCTCTGAGATTGAATTTTTGCCATCTTGGATTTTGGGAGAATGTTGCTCCCTGGGATTGATTTTTCTCACACTTCTCAGGAAGTGGTCACTCAAGAGAGTGGTGACCTGCACATGATTGGTCAAGAGGTCCCCTGCTTTCCACCCCAGGAGCAAGGATAAAAGTGGCAGAGCTGCACCCCCACCTCAGCTCCCTACAAGGAACAAGATAAGAAGAAAAAGGACTGCCCTGCTGGACCCCCTGATCTGCACCTGGACACTGCACTTTGAAGGACTGCACTGGCTGCACACTTGGGCTTCTTCACTAAAAGGACTTTGCCTGTCTTCAACTGCTTCAAAAGGGACACCTTGTTTGCTACAGGTAGAAAATAGCTGTCCAGAGCCCGCTGCATCAAGCACTGCAGAAACTAACCAGCTGACCAATAGTCATTTATTTTATTTGAGCCAGGTGCATTCTGGAAGTTGAAGTCCTACCCCTCAAGGAGCAACTCAAAGATGCTGGAACCTTGAGGTGAGTTGTGGGCTCCTAAAGGACCTTCAAAGATCTTCTGAAAAAAGATGCAGAAGTTTGGAGAAGATTGGAGCACTTTTGGAAAAATGCTCCATAAGTGGACCGACATGACGTGAGTCAAGCCGGCTTACACTGACTGCGACCCAGCCTGACTTGAAGGTTTGTCCCGCTGAAAAGCCCCGGAGCCCCTGACTTCCAGGATTTCACTGGGGGCTTGTGGAAAGGCAATCCGACAACATCAAATTGAAATTTGCTTGTTGTGGAGGGTTGTCCCACGTCAGAGAGAAAAAGCTCCAAAAAAGTTTCTGAGTCCGAACTTAAAAAGTTGACCTAGTCTTCCCGTACAGAGTATCTGAAGAGGGCTCCAGGGAGGTGAACTTCAATTTCAAGTTCAGCCTGCTCAAAGATTCCCATCACAAAAAATCACAAAAATCATTAAGCCTGAAGGTAGAAATCTTCACTGAGGTCTTCAGCGACAGGTATCCAAAGAAGGCTCCAGGGAGGTTGGTTCCGACTTGTGACTTTGTCCCTGTGAGAAAAATCTTCAAGAAAAAGACTAAGGGCCTCATTACGACCCCTGGCAGTCTTGGCAGCCAAACCGCTTCCAATGTGGCGGTCCGACAGCCACATTGTGACCATGGTGGTTGTTCCATGGTAGGACCGCCAGCATCTTAATTTCTCCTCCACTGGAGGAGGAGCCATGTAAATGCTGGTGGAGACAGGGTGCAGGGGGCCCCATGGGGACTCCATGGGGGCCCCTGCCCATGCACTTGACATGAGCAGTGCAGGGGCCCCCATGGCCAGCCCTGTCACACTTTTCGCTTTGCTCTATTATAAGCCAGCGTCAATGTTGTGGGCTGTTTCCCGCTGGGCCGCTGAACTAGCAGTAAACTCTTAATAGGGCCCGCGGGAAGGGGACCACACTGGCAGTAACCTGACCGCCGGACTGCAGCAGGCAGCCTTTTTCATCAGTCGCAGTCATAATGAGGGGCTAAGTCTGAATGTAAAATTTTGACCAAGGCCTCCCGCTCACTGTAACTGAGCAGGGCTCCATCGCGATCAGCCTCAAATTATGACTTTTACTTGGTTGAGTGGGACAGGATGTCCAGATTGGTGCTTTTAGTTTCTATGCACTAAAAAAACATGTATTCTTTAAAAAATCATATCTCTGGTCCCCTTTATTGGAGTTTTATCAATTTAGTGTCATTTTAAAGATACAGATGTACTCTATTTTTATAAATTGGTGTTGGATTTTTATTGTGTTTTGTATTTTACTTATTTACTGTTTTGTGATTGTTAAATGCTTTACACTACTTTCTTCTAAGTGAAGCCTAACTGCTCATTGCCAAGCTACCAAGGGTTGAGCTGGGATTCATTTATTGAGACCCTGACTGGACCTAAGTGGGAGAGTTGTGGCATATTGCTACAATAACAATAATTCACTTTCCAATAATATATATTTATGAAAAGAAAACAACAGCTGAAGTCTGACTCTGTGGGAAGACTGTGTTTTACTCATAAAAAGGGCGGCAATGCTTAATTGTTTCCACCCAACACGTTTTGGCTGTCCAATCAGCCTTATTCATTGGTCTGAGTCTTTTTATAACATGATTCAATGGATTAAATTCCTACATTTCCCATAATGCACCACCGAAGCAGAAACGTTCATATATTCATGCTGCAGTACATCACCAGTAATAACGATTTTAAATTCCTTGCATTGGCATATAATTCACAGTTCAAAATACTGCAGTCACTGTTAGTAATTTAAAAAATGCTTCGCAAAAGGAGTCTTGACTTCTCTTAGCAGGCCGCAAAATTATCCATTAACATCATGGACATCCCCCAAGAATCAAATATTCCTCTGGCATCCCTTGCATATATTAGATATATAATACATAAAATCAAAAGGTTGCAAGGATATCATACCTAGGAAATATAATTAAAAAACACATAACATTGAAATTCAACTACAAAAACAAAGGTTATAGGGACATTACAGTTAGGCTCAGATTTGAAACATACAAAATCATAGAAATTCACCTGTATAGTTAAAGATATTTCAAGTAATTATAACTCATACCCTAAGGTGATTATAATTAAGACCCCCACCATGCAAAGTTATTTGATCAAAACAGATGTTACAGTGACATTATCAATGATGTTATCAAAGATGTGATGAGTGATGTAACTTTTGGGGTAATTACCAGTGAATGGCAATGGTATGAGTTATAGTACCACAAGCATAGGGCAGGGTGGTCCCCCCGGAAACATAATCTTTCTAGCCCCCTGGAAGTGGCGATCCCCAGGGCTGTTGGGGGGGGGGTGCTCTGTCCCACACTAAAAATGGCAATGCCCCTGGGTCTTGGTCCACCCCTTCAGAATTAGCAAGCACAGGAAACCAGGGTTGTTTTTTCTTCTTTGCCATGAATTTGTCCCAAATTTGCAGTAAACACATTTTTTAAGTGTTTTTTGCCCAGTGGGGCCCCTTTGGGACCCCTCACCAGAGCAACGGGGTCAGGGCATCTCTACCCTGGCCCCTTGTATTATTTATTTAGCCCAAGATGGCTGCAAACACTTCATGGGTTGAAGTGTTGGCAGCCAATCAGAGCTCTGCATTTCCCTGCACAAGCTCATCATTATTTGCGAAGTCGTTGTGGCCAGAGATATACAAATTTGGATTTCCTTTAATTTCTTGAATACTTCTGAATGGATTCACACCAAATAATGGAAAGCGTAATCTGCATAAGGAAAGTTAGCACAAGTTTTATGCCCCCCCCTTTTCTCGGCCCTCGCTTGATGGATCACCCTGAAACTTTTAGTGTGCAACAAGAATCACAGCACCCTTTTTTTCTGGAAAATATTGTGAAGATTGGTCAAACAGAACCAAAGATTTATGTCCTAACTATAACTACCTACTGTTGACCGCCAGTTGGTAATATATGCATGTGTGTGTATGTATATATATATATATATATATATATATATATATATATATATATATATATATATATCCCGAATGTTAACAATTCAATTCAAAGGAATGCGGTCACTCGACGATCAGTGTCCTCCAAAGGTTATTTCCAATAACGTTTCGGCCGGTGAAACCCCCTTGCTCACATACCATTATACAACTTTATTTTTCCTCAAAAGACTTTGATCCAGATTAAGAGGGAGAAAAACGCAAAAATGTTAAAGAAAGAGAACGATAGAAAATAGTCACAAAGTGAGAAAGTAGGAATGAAAAAGAACCTGCAAGAGTGATATAAAGAGGCAGAGTGTGGTATGGATTAAAGATTCATAAAATGGAATAAAGGCTACGAACCCCTGGTGTCTGGCACTCCACCATAAACTGCGCCAGTCACAGGATTTGGGCAAACGTTTGGGGCCTGGCACTTATTGTTTGTCAAATTAGGCACTTCTTGCACGTTTTTTAAGTTGGTTGCCTTACCTCATGGGTCCCAGCTGTAATAACATTCACACGGGGAGTTGTTTGGATGATTTGCTGTAAGATGTTGACATAGGTCTGGATTTCCATGAGATTCTGTGAGGGGAGAAAGTATTACGCAATGTTTAATATAGACATATGTTCTCTATTTTAAGTTCTGTTCGAGGTGGAAGTGGTGAAGTTGTAAAATTTAGGAAATGTTAATGTTAGCATAAGAGAGAAAGATCAAGGAAGAGAACTAGTGTCACATTCGTAGCAGCTGCTGCAGCCAGTCAATCACCCTTGCAGAAATGTATTACCAATTCCTTTAGATAAGGAGATACGGAGCCAGCACGTCTGATGAGCATGAATCCTCACCAGCGTCAGAAGAAATGGCTTTCTGTACAGCAACCAAACGTCAAGTATGTTTCCCTTCTGGAACACTTATGATGTTCATGCTTCATTACACTAAAATGTACACATCCTAAATAATTGGACATTTTAACCGACTCAATAGAATGGTTATTTTACAAGTATTGTACTGGGAAAGTGTTTTATAACCTCATATTTCAGATTTAACATATTTTGATGGTCATTGCCTGAAAGCTAGGGCCATGGTTGTGAGTCACAGAAAGTCAGAATGCTTGGGGAACAAATATTATTGGCCAGCAAAGGCATTGACATGTGAATCTCATCGTAATTCAATCAGTTAAAAAAGTCAATTAGAGTAAGAGCCATCATTTATCACGCATGCTACTTGCAATACCCTATATTCCTGTGACATTCGAGTATATACAGCATCAGAGATCTGTAGCGCTTTCAAACTCAAATCACCCATTGTTTTATTTGTTGCCTGAAGATCACACAATTACATGTTTAACTGTTGTGTGTGTGAGTGAGAATCACTCTAGAACACACACTGATTATAATATCAGACCTGAGTTAAACGATCTAGCTATGTTTGGGTACAACTTGCTCGAGGCTTACTCCTGAACAGCGTAAACCAGGGGCAGTCCTAGCTTAATTCTTGAAGTCAGTAGTAAGGAAGGAGTACTACAAGTTTAGGTTTCACAAAAACTTTGCAAGTCAGGTCCTAAATCCGTATGTCCATACAGCAAATGACATTTGGAAAAAGAATGTAGGGAAAACAAAATTACCTTTTTATACCGGTCCTTTGTTGCATTAATATCATCTTGCAAGAACTGAGATTCAATTTGAAGTTCCAAATTACATAACAGTGCTTCGTCTGCTTCCTGTAACACAGAAAGAAACTGGTCGTTTTTAGCTGCAGAACAGAATGTCAATAGCAGCAAAACTTATTTTCTGTATTTTCTCCAAAACAGTTAACACAGTAGCACTGAAAACACTACAGCTAAAATGGTACACAGGCGTTATAATGCAAAATGTTTTACTGTCATAAGCAGCGAATCTGATTGCACTGTAGAAAGATTGTTTAATATATTCAACCCCCATTTTAGGAGTCAGCACATTATTACCAACTACTACAATGGGCTTATGATGAGTCGCTAAATTGTTACCGACTACTACAATGAGGTTTGCGACTCCCTAAGGAAGAGCTAGTTAGATGAGGCATGTTGGAGACATCCCTTCCAAATAGCACTTATTTAGGAGATGAATTAACTTTTTGTGACCAAAACATAAAAAATTACTGTCTCCTGAGCTGGGGTGATGAGCTCAATGGGGCCCACTTCCCATTAGTAAGCAGTAGCCCAGTCGGCTACTGCCAAATTCATTTTTTTTCTTTTCTTAGGACTATCTCCATTCCCTATAAAGAAAACTGGCTGCATTTTGACTTTATATTAATGTGATCACAGATACTAGTGTCTGCAGACCACAGCAGGACACCTTCCCTTTGATGGCATCCAATCAGAGTGACCTAATGGGACTGATACAAGTTCCTGGTTTGAACAACCTTAGTTCAAAATGCATTCACATAAATCAGCGTATTTTCTTTGCATGCTATCTGGAAGCACCCTCTGTTCTAGAATATTAAACTGCATCAGTTACCAAGCTGTTTCTAGTACAATTAATATTCCCACAGATGCACAGCTATTTGTTGCTACTGCAATGTTTTAATAAAGAATCCACAATGTATCTTTTTCTTTAAAAAATATCCTTTCATTATTATTGTAGTGAATTTTCAAATTAATCCATGTGGCATTGATCCAAAATTGTTCACAGTTGTGCAATGTATTTCCATTCTATGATGGAATTCATCAAAAACAATACTTATTACATTGTTATTGTGTAATCCTATGTCTGTTCCAAACAATTTCTTTAACAATCCCTATGCCAATCAATAACATTATGGAGGACAACTATCATGTTGTGACAGAAACTGCCTTGAAACTAATGGATAAACAATGAAAGCTATATATTAATCAAAAACAAAAAAAAAGTTATAATTTCGAAACTGGTCATTTGTATATCAGTCAAGATTTTCCCAGCAGTACTGCTCGACTTTGCCCTCTTTGCAGGGTCACACCCAGGCTTTTTGCCTTTGCCCCTCCTGTTTTCTGAATTCATTGCGTTACCTTCTAGGACTCTGTGCACTTTACACTGCTAACCACTGCTAAAGTGCTTCTGCTCACGCCTTAAAATATGGTAAAATTGGCCTACACCTAATTGGCACATTTAATTTACTTATAAACCCCAGTAAAGTGGTAGAACATGTACTAAGGGCCTGTAAATTAAATGTTACTAGTGGGCCTGCAGCACTTACTGTGGCTCTTACCTCAGTATCCTTTTAATACAAGTTTCAGTTTTGCCATTTCAGCCTGTGTACAGTTTTAAACTGCCAATTTGACCTGTCAAAATAAATCCAAAGAGTCGTGGCAAGTCCAGAACTTCGAAGCCATTCATCCAAGTCGTGTTTGGCATAAAGAAAACCACTGGTGTACTTGTGTGAGAGACTCATGGTTTTCTTAATGCCAAACACAGTTTGGATGAATGACTTTGAAGTTTTGTACTTGCATTTCTTTTGATTTCAAAACCGTCACAACTCTGTGGATGTATGTATTGACCATATATACAAAGTTTGTACTACAAGTATACCTGGGGCAATTGAGTATACATTGTGACACAGTTTGTCCTGTTTGACTGACACTAGTTGAGGCCTTAAGCTGCCCTGAGGAAGCCTTTGTTAAGGAGAAACTCGTTGACTTTGCTTGTGTTTTCGGATGAAGACCTTGAATAAAACACAAAAATACATGAAAAGGATCTACTAGTCCTATTTTTGATGACGTTTTTGTGTATACACATGTGTCTGTTGCCTCTCTGTTTTTTGGTTAAAATTTCTCTGATGTGTGGCAAATGAGCAGCTGGCCATTAGAGGTGGGCAACCAAGTTCCGATGACATGGTCGTGCAGCATGGGGTCCCTGGCTGCCACTTTTTGTTCAGTATGAAAATAATTGAACAACTGTTTAATAGTTTTAAAAATCCTTTCTAATGGTGAAGTTGGTGTTTGTTGGAAAATGGGTTATTGGTAGGGCAGGTAGGTACCTACACCTAGCAACAAGCCACTAACCTCCACCTAGGTACAGTTAGGTCTCAGTAAATTAATCCCAGCTCAACCCTTGGTAGCTTGGCAACGAGCGTCAAGGCTTAACTTAGGAGACAAAGTGTAAAGCATTCAAATATCACAAAACAGTAATTAAATAAAACACAGGAAACAGTTTAAAAATCCAAAACCAATTTATAAAAATAGTTTATATTTTTATCTTTAAAATGACACAAAAACAATTAAAATCGGTTCAGGGGAACCGGAGATATGAATTTTTAAAGAATTATTACTTTTCTAGCGCTTAGAAACAAAAAGCGCCAATCGGGTCATCTGGTTGCACCTCGACCGGGGCAAAGTCAAACTTTCAGGCCGACCGCGATGGAGCCCTGCTCGGCTACAGGTCGCGGGAGGCCTCGGTTAAAAAGTTACCTTCTGACTTAGTCTTTATTTTGAAGTTTTTCTTCACCGGGACGAACCTGCCAGTTGAATCCGACCTCCTGGAGCCCTTGTCCGGATACGCGATGTGGGTTTCCTCGGTGGAGACTTTTACCTTCGGACTTAGTCGTTTTTTCGAGATGAAAATCCTTCGACCAGGGTAAACCTGGATCTTGATCCGACATCCTTGGAGCCCTTCTCGGATACGATGGCTGGGAGGTCCCGGTCAACTTTTTACGTTCGGACTTAGTCTCTTTTTTGGATGTTTTTCTTTACCGGGACGAACCATGAAGTCAGGCCGGGTCGCGGTTGAGGCAAGCCGGCTAGAATTTCCGTGGCGGGTCGGTCCCTCTCTGGAGCTTTTTTCCAAAAATTCTCAAATCTTTTCCAAACTTCTGGGGCTTCACCCAGATGTTCTTTTAAGGTTCTTTTGGGGTCCACAGCTCACCCCAAGGGTCCAGAAGTTCTGTGATGGTCCTTGGGGGGTGCGGACTTCAACTCCCAGAATGCACCTGGCGCAAACTGCTTTTTGGCCACTGGACAGTGGTCAGCTGGTCGCTTTCTTCAGGAGTTGGTGCAGGGGACTCTGGTTAGCAATTTTTCACCTGTAGCAAACAGGGAGTCCCTCCTTGAACCAGTTAAAGCCAGGCAAAGTCCTTCTTGTGGTGAAGCCCAAGTGTGCAGCTGGTGCAGTCCTTCTGAGTGCAGGTTCCAGGTGCAGGCCAGGGGTCCAGCAGGGCAGTCCTTCTTCTCCTTAAGTTCTTTTCTTCTTGAAATTTGGTGGGGATCTGAGGTGTGGGTGCAGGTCTGCCAGTTTTATCCTTGCTCCTGGGTGAAAAGCAGGGGGGCCCTGGTTCTCCAATCAGGGACAGGGTCGTCCCCCTGTGATGACCACTTCCTGGGAAGTGTGGCAAAAATCCATCCCAGAAGGCAACAGTCTCTAAAAATCCAACATGGATGAATCTGATTTTTGGAGGTTACATCTGGCTGAGCCCACCCACTGGTGTGGCTAAAAATCATAAACACACCCCTCTCCTGCCCTCTCCTAATCTAATCAAGGGGGCACCTAATTGTCTGGGGTTGCAGGATGTGGGGGTGTTGCTGGGTGCTGCAAATGTCCTTCTCTGCCTTTGAAGACCAGTTTGGCAGCCCTCCCCCTTCCTGCCTCACCATCTGCTGAGGGGAGATTCTCTCCCCCAAGCACATTCCTTTGTGTGAAGCCTGGCCACTTCACACCTCATCAAGGCAGCCTGGCAGAAGCTGCTGCAGCCTGGCCAATCAGAGCACAGCAGCAAAAACAATGCAGAGCTGAAATTGGCAACTTTTTAGGTAAAGTCTAAACTTTTTACCTGAACTAGTTATATTAAATCCAACAACTGGAAGTTGTAGGATTTATTACAACAATTAATTTGATACCAAATTCTTGGTATGCAACATTTAAGGAGACTTTAAAATGTAAAATAAAGTCTGCCCATTCTACCCTATGAAGGCCATTTACTTCAATGAGGGAAAAACAAATTTGGCTGTTTTTACCTCACCAGGGCTTATAAATCTATTTTTATAAAGTCCCTGCTTATAGTTACATGGCACCCAGCCCTAGGGGCACATAGGGCATACCTTAGGGCTGACTTATATGTAAAAATAAGGTAGTTTAAGACTTTGGAAGTACTTTTAATTCCAAAGTCGAATTTGCATATAACTTTAATTTAAAAGCAGCCAGCAAGGCAGGCTTGCTTTTAAAATGACACTGGGCACCTCAGCAATGCACCTAGGTGTGCACCACCTATGCTGTGGTCCCTAAACCTACATGCCCTACCATATACTAGGGACTTATAGGTAGGTTAACTTAGCCAATTATAATTAGCCTAATTTGCATATCCATTTTACACAGAGCACAGGCCCTGGGACTGGTTAGCAGTACCCAGGGCACCAACAAAGTCAGGAAAACACCAGCAAAAAGAGGAAAATGGGGGCAAAAAGTTATGGGGCCTCTGCAATCAGCCCTGTTTTCTCACAGTGTTTAATAAATAATAAGGAAAAGTAACGTTTAGAAACTTACCCTGTTCCTTTATGATCTTCCAGAAGACTAACTAGCATTAGCATTTCCTCAGTATTGAATGAGGTGAGAACAATGTGTGAACTTCTTCTCAGAAGCTACAGAAAAAGTTAACCTGAATGGGAAGGTATGACCACACTGAGTTCAGCAGTATCCGCAGGGTGGGGCTGTGGGCATCCTCTTGACACCACAGTGTCAAATCCTAATTGGAAGGTCTGTTTGAGCCACATGTAAGACTCAGGGCCCTAGGGCAATTCTTCTGTATCTCCTATCTGGGTGCTGGAGGGCCCTGCCTTTGTCCTACAGAACTTTGGCTCCTAATTTGTTGCGGTTCAGGGCCTCCTTCAAACTGGATTTATTGTTAGATGCCGGAGGACATTAGTGATACAATAGTGTACTCCTCTACACATCCAAAACCTTCATAGCTGAAGTTTAGTGTGTACAAAGATTTTTGTTATCTTTAAGATGCCATGACACATGAATGTTGAGCCTGTTTGCAGTAAAGCAAACAGGAACTACTGAAAAAGAGGATAGGGTTCTTCCCCGGGGACTTGTATCCCATTGGGTAGGGAGTGCCCAGAAGTCATTCCCACCCAGTAGCTAGTGCCAGCAGAAATATGGCACCCCATCAGAACACTTTCTCGACCTGAGGATTATATCTGCTGTCTTTGACCTGAGAGATAGCCCTCCAGGATGACTGGAACTGCTCCCCCTTGTACACAGGCCAATGTGGACCCCAAGAGTCAAGTGGTTGATCTCCTGTATGGCTACACAGACACATTAAGTTTCAAGAGGCCTTTTCCTCAGGTGCCCAGATGACCAGTGGCAACAGGACCCGGGTTAGAATTTGTTGTTGACCTCAGTTTGCTGCCCTGAGTCTCTAAGGGCCCTTTCCTGTGCTCCCTGGAGCCTTAGATGTATACTTCTGTGTTTGTCTGTGCACTAGAACAAACTTTAGAAACTTTGAAAAACGTTTACCCCAGAGCCCCAAGGGTACCTTCGTTGAAAAGTATCCAATTAGGAGTTACACAGTGTAAGATTGAATTTTAGCTTTGCCTTGCATGGATACCTGCACATCTATGAAAAATTACAAAGTTCCTTTTTGTGCTGGCAGTTAGAAATTGTTTTGCCAAACAATTGAAAAGCTCCAGGCCCAACCTGTTTCCTGTACCTGGCCTGTGGTTTCACAGTACCTGTTACAGTTTCATTCTATTCTATTCAGAAATTTACAGTACATGGTACCCCTTCAGGGATTCCTAGTGCTAAAGTGAGCCGATGATATCTTACTATTGAAAATTAGAATAGCCAGGTTTTCAACAGCTTTCTAAACTTCTCTGAGGTACGTACACCTAGCCTCTAGAGGAGAGCTTTTAAAAAAGTGTGTCCCAGAAAGACAAAGGACTGCCCACCTTGTCTCATTAGCTTCACTCAGAGAATCACTGTGAGATTCTGGCGGCTACCTGAATGTGGCGCATGGTTCATGGTATAAATCTGTACTGCCAAACTTAAATATGTAGGTCCAGAGCCTAACAAAGCTTTGTGCATATAGCAAAAGGCTTTGATCTTAATGCATTTCAAGGGAAGCCAATGGATAATCTGTCAATAAGAAGAAACCAAGACGAAGTTTGGATTGTGACATAAAAGATAAGCGGATTTGGTAGCTCCAAAGTACAGTACATTGCCATAATCCAATCTGGAAATGGTTAAGGCCTGCACAATTGTCTTTTGAGTTATGGGAAGTAAAATCCATAATATTTTCCTCAAACAGATAAGTAGGCTAAAGCAACTAGCAGCCACCTTGTTAATTTGATGATCCATGGTGAGGCTTGCGTCCAGCCAAAATCTCAAGTCTTTGACCACCTTGCTAGGGTTACAAAAAGATTCAAATTCATCTGACCAACAGTTCAATTCCCACCATTGAGTCTGGTCACCAACCAATAAAACATCTATCATTTTGCTATTCAATTTCATGCAGTTATTCCTCATGCATCCCACAACTTCCACAAGCCAGTATTTCGGATTAGAGGGACCAAATCAATACTTGGTATGAAGTGACAAAATAATCTTTGTGCCATCTGCATAAGACAACAAGGTCAAGCAGTAAGCTTCTACTATGTCAGCCAAGGAGCACACATAAACATTGAGCAGCACTGGGCTCAGTAAAGAGCCCCGCAGCAACCTATGTGGCAGGGGATGAACAGAAGACTGGTGAGGCTTTGGGACAAATTGAAACATCCAATCTTGCAAGATACAATGAAACCATGATAAAGTTATGTCCGGGGTGCCATTGTCTGCTAACCTTTGAAGAAGCACAGGATGGGAAACAGTATCAAGTGCCTCACTCAGATCCAGCTTCAGCTTCGGCCTGTGCGGAAAGTATTACCAAGTGAAAAAAAAGATGAAATCATTTACTGTTTGTAGTGAATTTTTACCTCAAGTTATGTGTTCACTGGAACATTTTACTGCAAATGGCTCTTAATTGCTCAAGATAGCCTAATGGCATAATTTTGGGAATGTTTTATGTGAAACCTTATACACAAGTCTTGAAATTACACTAGTTACGACAATGTAATTTAAATTCCGCCCAGGTCTAAACTCAATGGTACACTGTACACCCAAAATTCTTGACATATTTGTGAGGTTTTGGGTCCTTCCTCTTTATCTGGTCTCATTTCTTGTAGTTTGCTTTGGGAATGCTGGGTTAGGTATCTCAAAAGTCAGCCACTTGGCCAAGTGGATAGCTCCTGTTAGTTTCCCAGTGATAAAAAATACATTTCCTTTGGTAGTGGATTTTAGACCCATAAGCTGAAGGATGGTAGGGGCTGTTCTGCTCCTCAGGAAAGCTAAAATGCAGTTGGCGGAAAGCGGAAAGCGGCCAGAGAGAGACAGTCTTGTGTCGGGATACTGACCTACACACTTTGCTTTCATTCATTTTGCTTGACAAATGGGGGCATTTCAGGTCCCTAAGGTGGGCAGATTGTGGATTATACGTATATTATTTTGGCCCAGGGTAGTTGAAATACAGACAATGAGGGCAGAGAGATAAACATTTTTAGTCAGGCTATGTAATCAGAATCTATTTTTTTTACTTAAGAGAAATGTTGCCTTTGTGCCTAAGGTGCACTTCAGGACTCCCAATGAGGCCATATATATATAGGCTAACACACCCATCACCTTATCATGAATCTGCTATGTAGATGGCGGGCGGCAAAAGAGAGAGAGAGAGGCACTGCTTTTGTTAAGATGATTAGATCCCAACACTTCCTTCTATATTTTTTGTTTATCACAATATTTTTGATGGTGACGAGGGAAAGTTTCAGGCTCATGGACATCAGAATTAGTGCTAACACACCCTATCTATTCCAAAGAGTATCTCAAATGTATATAATGGATAGAAGCCAAAGAGAATAGCATCATGTGTCAACAGAACTGGATCCCACTCTATTTCAAATTTTATTGCTTAGCAACAATTACTTCCTAGTGTTCTGAGGTCAATGCAAATCCCCTTAGGGAATGGAAAGGGTAGATCAGGGACTAACACACACAAATACTACCTTGCCTTGCTGAAATGTAGATGGTGGATGGATATCAGAAACAGGCATGTATTTTTTCAGTAGAATGGTTACCCACTCAGTTTAATTTTTTTAGTTTTTCAAAAGGTATCACTGCTGCTTACTGGGTATTCTAGGTCCCCTAGGAGAGGAGATTATGGCCTATCACTCTCCTCCCTAAATGTGTTCTTGAGTGTAGCTAAAATGCAAATTGTGTGTAGAGGTGAATAGCCTCAATCTGATCAAGGCACATGATATAATCCTCAGATGGAAAAAGTGGTCAAGCATTTATTTATTTTTGTTGTAAGTAGAGTGCATGAATAGCCTGGTGCTAATACTGCCCTGATGCTGTATTGGTAGACTGTACTACATTTTTATCCACTCCCCCATCCCCAATGGTGATTATCCTTATCTGAAAAGCCAAGTCTACATTTTCTCCTAAATACTAAAAAGTTTAGTTTTCAAAGGCCCTGATCTCCAAGGGCAAAGCATCGCAGGCCATAGCAGCCTGACAAGAGAATGCCCAGGACCATCAGAAGAGATGCTGAAGAAGAGCGCAAATGTGGAATAATGCCAAGAAAACAATAGCCTCATAAAAGTTGGCCCCTTGCCAAGCAGTGACTTGAAAAAATACAAAGACTTTTGAAAAGCACCTTATTTTACCCTTAACGTCAGTGTAAAGAGTGTGAGTGCCCTAATATTGGAGTCCAATGAGTCATCTTCAGTTTTAGACGTGCAGCTAAGTTTTCAAACAAATGGAATCGGTGAGTGGTGCAGGGCAGAAGGTATGAGCAAAGGATTGGCATAGTCAGTCCAGGAGCCTATCACTTTTTGCAAAGTGGTATAATGCAGGTTCAATGATGCAAATGAGGAACTTTGCTTCAGCATTGAGTACCAATCATTGTTTAGCGATATATCAATAAGACCAGTAATTGTGGGGCTATGCTTTATAGCTGAACTGCAGTTAAGAAGGAGGTACTTCAGTATTTTTTGGTACAGGTTAAGTAACGTTTTCTGTTTGCATAGGACATAACCCTTTCCATAATACTTTCAGTGATGGAAAAGGAGGCACTCCCTTGAGAGCTCTTTGAGGATTTTTGTCTTCATATTCCCATAGTAGAGTCTTTCTTTTTAAGAAGAATTATGATTCTTCAATTGAGAGACTCCTTGTTACTATTTGGTCTAGAGAACGAGGCACATAATGCTTAGACTTGTATGCCTCACTGTGTCTTCAAGAGAGGGTATCTTACGACAGGTGCTGTTTATGACTATCACAAGTGATTGCACTCACATAAGAATGCCATGCATTTTTCCCTGAGAGATCACAAAGCATAAATGGAAGGTTAATGATTATAATCTCTTCTTCACCTTTAATATTCAGCACACCTGTTGCTGGTGAGATTGTTGACATCTTATTTCGATTAGCTTCTTTAGACAAAATCAGAGCAACATACAGAAAAATAATTATCCATGCAGTGGATTTTTAAGTAAGGAGATAAAGAATTGTGGAATTTGTGATAGATTTACTTTCAGGGCAGAGAGAAGAAAGAACCTGGAAGTCAGATGTACACCATAAATAAACCTATGCTCATCTTCTGGTATCTTGGCACAGAGTAGTCAGGCTTAACTTAGGAGGTAATTTGTAAAGTATTTGTGCAACATTTCATACAGTAACACAGTGAAAACACCACACAAAAAGTTACCACTCCTGGTTAGAACAATAGAGCTTAATTTAATGAGCAAAACAAGACCAAAACAACAACCATTCAATAGGTAGAAGTTGAGATATACATTTTCAAAGAATAATGAAACTGTAGTGCTTAAAAACATAAACGGGCAACTGAGGCTAGCTGATTGCGCTTGACTGGGTCAGATCTGAAAACTTAAGGCTGACTGTGATGGAGCATGGGTCGAATACAGGTACCAGCCTTGTCCCGCTAAAACCAATACCTTGGTTTGGGGTTGCATTAGAGTCGAAAGAGGATGCGAGGAGCGACGCAAAGAATAGCTGAGTCGATGCATCGTCGATCCTGGTGATGTAGGTGATGCTTCGGTTCTGAACCTCGCAATGGGGTATGTGTTGCTGCCAAATCCCTTAGATGTAGGCGATATGTCACCATCAAGCCATGCAGCTGGCGTTGCAATGCCTCTTGAAGAAGCAATGCACCATTGTTGAAGGAGATGTGTTGGTTCTGACCAGTGCAATGATGGTGATATGTGTATTTTGGTAGTTGCAGCACTTTATGCCCACTTTCAATGGCCCAGGACTGGATTGGATTGGCACCACTTGGGAGGCAAGACTTGCAGCAAGCAATGTCCAGGTGCTGTAGCAGGGTGTGTTGGAAGTCTTTTATGTCCCCCGAGATTCAAAAGAACAGGAGGCAAGCAAGCAAGCTGTTGGAGTTACTGTGGGTTCAAGTGAGATGGGTCCAGTCCTTCCTTAGCAGGGCAGAGGGCAGCAGGGCAGCACAGCAGAAAAACAGTTCTTCCAGAGCAGCAGCCCAGAGTGGCATTCCTTGTAGCAGCATAGCAGTCTTTCTTCCAGGCAGAGTTCTTCACAGGTCCAGAAGTGTACTGATTTGGTAGGGTGAGATGTCCAGTTCGCATGCCCAGTTGTGCCTATGAAATGGGGTTGACTTCAAAGAAGGGTTTTTGAAGTGCACAGAGGGTGTCCCTTCCTGCCATGACTCGAAACTCACTACAGGGGGTTAAGCAATGCTTTGTGTGGGAGCAGGACACTGCCTATTCAGGTATATCAGCTCCTCTCTCTCATCTTGCCCAGTATGTACCATCAACATACAGATGGCCACTCAGTCACACCTACCCTTCCTTTGTGTGAGGCTGTCTAGAGGGAATCTAGGAAACCAGCTGTCACCCCATGCCACACGTGTATTGGATACATGGTGCAGGCACACAGGGTTAAGAGCAGAAAAGATCCAAATTTCTAAACGTGGCATTTTCAAATTTGTAATAGTAGCTCTGACTTTACAATTAAATGGGATCTATCATTACGATTCCATAGATACTAAACATGACATGTCTACTCATCTGAATCAGGAATTACACTTTATTAAAGGTAGTAAGGAATCCCCAATGTAAGCCCATGAGAAGGCTAGGCCTCACAGTAGTGAAAAACAAAATTGGGAGTTTTTCAATGCCAGGGCATGTAAAGCTTAAAAGTATATGTCCTGCCTTTTACTTACATAGCACACTACCCTATGGCCTACCTAGGGCCCACATGAGGGGTGATTTGTATGTAGTAAAATGGAAGTCTAAGGCTTGATAAGGGGTTTTAAATGCCAAGTCGACATGGCAGTTAAATTGCACACACGGAGTCTGCAGTGCAGGCCTGAGACAGGCTTAAAGGGCTACTTAAGTGGATGGCACAATCAGTGTTGGAGGGCCATAGTAGCATTTAATTTACAGGCCCTTAGTACATATAGTGCACTTTACTTGGGAAGTATATGTAAATTAAATGACAATTGTGGATGCACCAACGTTACCATGTTTTAGGGGACTCAGCACATGGACTTTAGCAATGGTTAGCAGTAGTAAAGTGCCCATAGTCCTAAAGCTAACACAAAAAGATAAGCAAAAGTTGGGCAAAAGAGACAAAAAGCTTGGTGGAAGAACACTCTATGGCTGACAAGTCTAACATCCCCATTATTGATTCCTAAGAGGGGACTCGTTGAGGTCATGGGTAAGGTTTCAAATGGAATAAATCACTGTATTTTCGGTGAGATTAAAGTTTTTTGAAGATGGGGGACGGGAGAAAGGCCTGTTACTTTCAGTCTTACCCGATGAGGCATGTGAAACTTTCGGAGAAGGCGGAATCAGGGCCTGGTATGGGAGACCTTTATTTGAGGAAAGGAGGATCTAGAATTGGAGATCATTTCTTTCAGGTTCATAGTCTATTAGAATATTGCAGTTGTGGACGAAGGAAATAGGTGGTTTAGCTTTCCAATCATCAAGCTGAGATAGTGAGTTTAGCTTTTGAGCAGACAGTCTCTCCAGGCCTCAAAGCTAAGATCGGAGTCCTATAAAACAGAATTTTCATCATCAAATATATGCTATCCATTCATAGGTTTGGGTTTAAAAAGTTAAGATCGGAGTCCTCTGAAACAGAATGGTCATCATCGAATATATGCAATTCATTCATAGGTATGGGTTTAAATAAACTCTCCTCTGCCTGCAGGTAACTAAATCTATTTGCTGTACCATTGCAGGTTAACCTTCAGCGGATGACATAGTGAATAACACAAAGCCTTGGGCTTTAAATAGCGAAGCTTTTTCCCTAAACACAACAGCTTCGATCCGTTTGATTTACTGAGAATGTTCCTTCCACAACAGAAAACCCATATTCATCATCACCTGGCATCGATTGTGTGTATTTATTCATAGGTAAAACAAACACAGCCCCCTGCTCACCCACAAATTCACATCTTGGACTTCCGTGCGGTCCTGCAGCAGATATGAAAAATCAATGTAGTAAATCACGAGGTTCCTTACGATGTCAGCATTCTGCTGCTAGTTGATGAAACATTCTGTCCATCACCGAAAATAATTGGAGTACTAAAACGCACTCCGAACGAAGGGGGAGGTGTCTCTTTCATTACAACGTTGCATATGCCAGCTAGTTCTGCTGACGCTCACACAATGTGTTCTTGGCCCAGCAGCCGCAGGAGAGTGCGCTGTGAGCAAATTTGTCTGATGCACGTGGAACTCGTCAGAACCTCCCGCCCCAACTAGTAGGATTACTTATTGTTTCAGTTCGGGCTCCCCACAGACGTATCTTTAGTGAAAACAAGTAATTTATACGTTTGCATAGCTCCCAAGTTTTCAGATTACTTATGTCTGACATTTCCTTGGATTCATTGCATTGATGAGTGACACTTAGAGTGACACTTTCGTATGAGTAAAACCAAGCAATGAAGTGCAATGAAACATATACATATCAGAATGTACACCCTGTTAAGCAACGAGAGGCAATACAAATAACTTGGAACAACTGCAAACCCTGAAATAGAATGTCAACACTTGCTTTATAATAAACCAGAGTAGCTGCATGTTTTGCGACAGCATGTCTTACACTGTATCATAGAATTTCAAAGTAATTTGCATGCCCACAATGCTTTCAGTTGTAGGCTGTGACCTCGTAGCACTATAAACAGAAGTCATTATTTCCCACTGCACCAAGAAGGATTTAATTATGTTTCTCTCAGGTTGCAGATAAAGCCTCTGCAGGGATTGATTTATTTTCATAATTTTGACAAATAAATGCATTTCCCCTTAATTTCTTTAACTTGTGGGATTTATCACTTTTCTTTTAGATGTGTCGTTATTCCGTATGCAATCCTTCAAATTGAAAGAAAAATAAAACAGATCTAGAATATTTTCCCTTGTTTCTGTTTTGATGTGAGACCTAGGCTGCATTGGGTGACCTTGGCAGTTTCTACTTTCACAAATAGTTAAGACTGGCTTAGTGTAGGACACAGGACCATGGAGCTGCAACTTGCCAAATATCATTAACCTGCGTTCGAATTTTTGAATAGTTAAGTGTGGGAAAAGAAAAAGATAGACTCATTTTAACTTGAACAAAAAACGGGTGATTCCCATTCAAAGCAAAAGTGTTTGTGTCTCTACAAGGCGTGCTCCTTTGCAGCCTTTTCTGCAGAAGCCAGAATGAGGCTTGCAACACATTAACACCCACAAATATTAATTGTACTCCTCAGCAGCTTCATTTATGAGCGTGGTTGAGTAGTTTTTTTCACCCTGACTTCGACTCTCGGTAGATCCACCATGTTCTGCTCTTGTTCGGGTAACAGAACATCCTAATTCTTTCCGTTTCTTAAACAACATTTCTTAAAGTGAAAGGGCCTCCATGGGTCCCCATTTCGCATGCCAATCGTCTTTCATCAACTAGCTGATTGAGGCAAGGTATTGATCAACAGGACAACGCTTAGATCAGATATATGTTTTAAACCTATATACATTACCTTAACTGCAATGTAAAAGACTAAACACCCATTCCCAAGTCCCAAAGCAGGAGTGTAGAAATGGGTATAAATGATAAACAGCATGGTGAAATCTCACGTTTTGATTCTAAAAAGGTAAAAATTATGCTTGAAGTTGAATGGGCAATGGGCCAAATTAAATAATCGCGGACCTACTTAAACTTGTGAGTATGACCTCCTGTGATGGTTGAGCAGCAGCAAGAAAAAAACACAAATCTGATCCCTGTCACCTCATTCTCTACTTTGTGGGCTGTTGAGGGTCAATTAGACACTGTGTGATGACAGTGGGGCAGGTGCCTGGCTGGAAAACAACAGGCAAGTCACTCCCCCCAGATCCAGCCGTATCAGGTATTATTAACCCCTTCGCTGCCAGGCCTTTTCCCCCTCAGGTGCCAGGCCTTTTTTTGGCTATTTGGGGTAGGGTGTGCTTAGGCCCTCATAACTTTATTTCCACATAAGCTACCCACGCCAAATTTGCGTCCTTTTTTCCCAACATCCAAGGGATTCTAGAGGTACCCAGACTTTGTGGGTTCCCCTGAAGGAGACCAAGAAATTGGCCAAAATACAGTGAAAATTTTGTTTTTTTAAAAGAAATTGGAAAAAAGGGCTACAGAAGAAGGCTTGTGGTTTTTCCCCTGAAATTGGCATCAACAAAGGGTTTCCAGTGCTAAAATCACCAGCTTCCCAGCTTTCAGGAACAGGCAGACTTGAATCAGAAAACCCAATTTTTCAACACAATTTTGGCATTTTACTGGGACATACCCCATTTTTACGATTTTTTGTGCTTTCAGCCTCCTTCCAGTCAGTGACAGAAATGGGTGTGAAACCAATGCTGGATCCCAGAAACTTAAACATTTCTGAAAAGTAGACAAAATTCTAAATTCAGCAATGGGGAATTTGTGAAGATCCTACAAGGGTTTCCTACAGAAAATAACAACTGAAATTAAAAATATTGAAATTGAGGTAAAAAACAGCCATTTTTCTCTACGTTTTACTCTGTAACTTTTTCCTGCGATGTCAGATGTTTGAAAGCAATATACCGTTACTACTGCTGGACTCTTCTGGTTGTACGGATATATAGGGCTTGTAGGTTCATCAAGAATCCTAGGTACCCAGAGCCAATAAATGAGCTGCACCTTGCAGTGGGTTTTCATTCTTTACCGGGTATACAGAAATTCATTTGCTGAAATATGAAGAGTCAAAAATAGGTATCAAGAAAACCTTTGTATTTCCAAAATGGGCACAAGATAAGGTGTTGAGGAGCAGTGGTTATTTGCACATCTCTGAATTCTGGGGTGCCCATACTAGCATGTGAATTACAGGGCATGTCTCAAATAGACGTCTTTTTTACACACTGTCTTATATTTGGAAGGAAACAATGTAGAGAAAGACAAGGGGCAAAACACTTGTTTTGCTATTCTATGTTTCCCCAAGTCTCCTGATAAAATGGTATCTCACTTGTGTGGGTAGGCCTAGAGCCCGCGACAGGAAATGCCCCAAAACACAAAGTGGACACATCACATTTTCTCAAAGAAAACAGAGGTGTTTTTTGCAAAGTGCCTACCTGTGGATTTTGGCCTCTAGCTCAGCCGCCAGCTAGGGAAACCTACTAAACCTGTGCATTTTTGAAAACTAGAGACCCAGGGGAATTCAAGACGGGGAGACTTGTCGGGCTGTCACCAGGTTCTGTTACCCAGAATCCTTTGCAAACCTCAAAATGTGGCTAAAAAACACTTTTTCCTCACATTTCGGTGACAGAAAGTTCTGGAATCTGAGATGAGCCACAAATTTCCTTCCACCCAGCGTTCCCCCAAGTCTCCCGATAAAAATGGTACCTCACTTGTGTGGGTGGGCCAAGTGTTTGTGACAGGGAAGAGCCAAAAACACGTCGAAATTGAGGGGGAACCAAAGTGGGTCCAAAAGGATAGTTTGAAAAAAAATAATTTTAGGCTGACAAGTGCAGCAGAAATTTTGTCGGTATAGATGAGACAATGCTGGGTGGGAGGAATTTTGTGGATTCCTGCAGATTCCGGAAGGTTCCATTACAAAAATGTGGGAAAAGTGTGTGCTTTCCAGCAAAGTTGCAGCTTTGCAGGGCATTGTGGATAAGGAAATGGTGGGGGTGCATATGAAGAACAGCACCCTGGAATCAACTAGATGTTTAGTTTTCAGATGTGTCTAGGTCTTGTGGATTTTTCAACATGGCAGCTTCCCAAAGTAAAAAAAAAAAAGGGCATCCCTCACCATTCCAAGTGGGACGATTTTGAGAGTTACCAAGCTCTCATGGCCCAAATGTAAAACAAAAACCCAAAATAATCAAATGTCCTCTTGCTTGCCATGGGATAAGATGTTTTAGTGTGGGGGGAGAGCTGAATGACTGTTAGCCCCTTCAGTTCGGGTGGGAGCATAACCAGGCCCATATAGTTTGGTAGCCACCACCCCACTATTTTCTTTTATTGATTTTATTCCCTGGCATCTAGTAGACTTTCTGGCCCCCCAAGGTGTGGATCAGGGGTAATTGCCCAATCTGCCCACTGGTGGGCAGAACAACTTTGGCCCCATTTATTTGGGGTGGGGGTATGGCCATACCCCCAACCTCTTATTTTGAAAAATAAATCTTCCTTGTTCTCTGATGGGCTTTCTGCCCCCGCCTTGGGGGCAGATGGGCCTTCCAAAAATAGGACCATCTGTCCCAAAGGGGCAGTTATGGCCAACAGTAATGTGCCCCCTTGGGGAGCGACCCTTGCCCAAGGGGCTGGCCCCCCAAAGCAAAACATACACATACACACACACCAATCCATGGTGTCTAGAGGTCTCTGCCCCCTTTGGGGCAGATTGGCCTAACAAAAATAGGCCAATCTGCCCCAAGGGGGGCAGAAATGGCCTAATAATAATTTGCCTCCACCACCGGGAGCGACCCTTGCCCAAGGGGTCACTCCCCAAACATAAATAAAAATAAACAAAAAAACAATTATCCCTGGTGTCTAGTGGTTTTCTGCCCCCCCCCCCCGGGGGCAGATCAGCCTAACAATTTTAGACCGATCTGCCCCCGGGGGGGGTAAAAATGGCCTAAAAATCATTTGCCTCCGTGGGGAGCGGCCCTTACCCAAGGGGCCGCTATCCTTATGTGCAAGTCCAAAAAAAAAAATCCCTGGTGTCTAGTGGTTTCTGCCCCCTTGGGGGCAGATCGCAGGGCCAATCTGCCCCCGGGGGGCAGATATGGCCTAATAATAATTTGTCTCCCCGGGACTGACCGTTGCCCAAGGGGTCGCTCCCCAAACATTAAAAATAAACACAAAAAAATTACCCCTGGTGTCTAGTGGTTTTCGGCCACTCCCCTTATTTCAAATAACAAAAACAAATCCCTGGTGTTTAGTGGCATTTCTGCTACCCGAGCGCATCACGATCGGGCGGCAGATATGCTCAGAGAGACATGAAAGGAGAGGAAAGGCCTTTCCTCTCCTTTCATGCCTCTCCGCCCCTCCACGTGATCTGAGGAGAAATGCTTTTGCACCGGGGAGAAGGCCTCACGCTGACGTCATCAGACGCCACGGGGGGGTCACGGGGGTCGGGGTGGAAGGGGAAGCGATTCCCTTTCCATCTTTGCCCAGGGGAGGGGGGTGCTCGTCCGCGGCACCCAAGGGGTTAACCAAATTATGAAACTCTGTTTACCAACAGAAGAATTGAAGCACCTCACTTCTTGTAACAAGTGTAGGAGGCTGGCCTGGCTTATACTGGGTACCTGATGGTACGTACACCTTGTGCCAGGTCCAGTTATCCCTTATCCCTTATTAGTAGATTAGTAGTGTTCTAGCAGCTTAGGCTGATATAGATAGATATAGCAGAGCAGCTAAGGCTGAACTAGGATACATTCAAAGCTCCTACTATACCACTTATATCATATAGCACTATATAATAAGAAACACAATACTCAGAGTTACTAAAAATAAAGGTACTTTATTTTAGTGAAAAAATGCCAAAAAGTATCTCAGAGGATATACTCCCTTAGGAGGTAAGTAAAAAACACAAAATATAGACACAAACCAAAATCAGGTAAGTAAACAGTTACAAAAGTAGTGCAAACTGTAGAATACAATAGGATGCAATAGGCCTAGGGGCAACATGAACCATATACTCCAAAAGTGGAATGCGAACCACGAATGGACCACAGGCCTAGTGTAGTGTGTAGAGGGTCGCTGGGAGAAAACACTAAGGGTGTCCAAGATACCCCACCCCAAGACCCTGAAAAGTAGGAGTAAAGTTACCCTACTACCCCAGAAAGACAGTCAAGTTGAGATAGGGGATTCTGCAAAGGCAACAACTGACTGCAAAGCACTGAATATGGATTCCTGGACCTGAGGACCTGCAAAGGAAGGGACCAAGTCCAAGAGTCACGCAAGTGTGGGGAGGGCAGGAGCCCACTAAACCCCGGATGAAGGTGCAAAAGGGCTGCCTCTGGGTGGAAGAAGCTAAAGATTCTTCAACAACAGAAGGTGCTATGAACTTCTCCTTTGGCCAGAAGATGTCCTATGGTGTGATGGAGGATGCAGAGTTGTTTCCACGCAGAAAGACCACAAACAAGCCTTGCTAGCTGCAAGAGTTGTGGTTGAAGATAATGGGTGCTGCCTGGGCCCAGGAAGGACCAGGAGGTCGCCCGTTGGAGGAAGAGACAGAGAGGGAACTCAGCAGCACAGACAGCCCATGGAGAAGCAGGCAGCTCCCACAGAAGCACTTGAACAGACATTCAAGAAATCTGAGCATTGCAGTTGTCTCAACACAACAAAAGAGGGTCCCACGAAGTCGGTGGTCAACTTAGTGTGTTGAGCAATGCAGGACAGAGTGCTGGGGATCTGGGCTATGCTGTGCAAATAGGATTCCTTTCAAAGGTGCACAGAAGCCCTAGCAGCTGCAGATCACACAGTACACAGGATTACTGTTTGGCGTGGGGAGGCAAGGGCTTACCTCCACCAAATTTGGACAGATGGACCACTGGACTGTCGGGGTCACTTAGATCCAGCTCCTGTGTTCCAGGGTCCACACTTGTCAAGATGAGAGGGGACCCAGAGGACCAGTGATGCAGCAGTTTGGTGCCTGCGTTAGCAGGTGGAAGATTCCGTTGACCCACCGGACATTTCTTCTTGGCTTCAAATGCAGGGTGAAGACAGACAGCCCTCAGAGCATGCACCACCATGAAACAGTTAAGAAAACCGGCAGGATTAGGCGCTACAATGTTGCTGGTAGTAATCTTGCTACTTTGTTTTTGAAGGCGTCCTGGAGCAGTCAGCGGTCGATCCTTGGCAGAAGTCGAAGAGGTAGATGCAGAGGAACTCTTGTGAGCTCTTACATTTGTTATCTGAGGAGAAACCCACAGGAGAGACCCTAAATAGCCCTCAGAGGAGGATTGGCCACCTAACAAGGTAAGAGCATATCAGGAGGGGGTCTCTGACATCACCTGCTGGCACTGGCCACTCAGAGGCCTCCACTGTGCCCACAAACCTCTGCATTCAAGATGGCAGAGGTCTGGGACACACTGGAGGAGCAGCTCTGGCCACCACCCCTGGGGTGGTGATGGACAGGGGAGTGGTCACTCCCCTTCCTTTGTCCAGTTTCGTGCCAGAGCAGGGGCTGGGGGATCCCTGAACTGGTGTAGACTGGCGGTCACCATCTGTGCCCTTCAAAGCATTTCCAGAGGCTGGGGGAGGCTACTCCTCCCTAGCCCTTAACACCTATTTCCTAAGGGAGAGGGTGTAACACCCTCACTCAGAGGAATCCTTTGTTCTGCCTTCCTGGGACTGGGCTGACCAGACCCCAGAAGGGCATAAACCTGTCTGAGGGTTGGCAGCAGCAGTAACTGCAAAGAAAACCCCAGAGAACTAGTTTGGCAGCACCCAGGGTTCATGCTAGAGCCCCAGGGATGCATGGGATTGGCACCCCAATACCAGATTTGGCTTGAGGGGGACAATTCCATGATCTTAGACATGTTACATGGCCATGTTCGGAGTTACCATTGTGAAGCTACATATAGGTATTGACCTATTTGTAGTGCACACGTGTAATGGTGTCCCGCACTCACAAAGTCCGGGGTAATTGCCCTGAACAATATGGGGGCACCTTGGCTAGTGCCAGGGTGCCCTCACACTTAGTAACTTTGCACCTAACCTTCACTAAGTGAGGGTTAGACATATAGGTGACTTATAGGTTACTTAAGTGCAGTGTAAAATGGTTGTGAAATAACGTGGATGTTATTTCACTCAGGCTGCCGTGGTAGTCCTGTGTAAGAATTGTCTGAGATCCCTATGGGTGGCAAAAGAAATGCTGCAGCCCACAGGGATCTCCTGGAACCCCAATACCCTGGGTACCTAGGTACCTAGGGAATTATAAGGGTGTTCCAGGGTGCCAATCAGAATTGGTGAAAATGGTCACTAGCCTGCAGTGACAATTTAAAAAGCAGAGAGAGCATAAACACTGAGGTTCTGGTTAGCAGAGCCTCAGTGATACAGTTAGGCACCACACAGGGAACACATATAGGCCACAAACTATGAACACTGGGGTCATGGCTAGCAGGATCCCAGTGACACAGGCAAAAACAAACTGACACACAAGGAAAAATGGGGGTAACATGCCAGGCAAGAAGGTGCTTTCCTACAACAAGTTTGTCTTGTGAGTATCTGACTCATGAATTCCAAATCTGAGGTATTTTTCAACAGTAAGCTTTCAGCTTATTGAGCTATCCTGCCTCCTAGTTTCAACAAAAAACAGTATCTTAGATATGCTCTTAAAGCTCTGATGAGTTATCTATTAGAGCATATTGAGAAAGCAGCAGACCACTGATTTACAATAGGCCTAAGATTAATGCACAGGAAGCTAGCCAGTCCTTCAATTGTCACAATTACATGACCAGCCAATTCAGTTTTAGACACTGCAAAGTAGGAACCATCCAAGCACCTGGATTCTTGAACATGAAGAAAAAAAGACTATGGGATACTGTTGCAGACCCTAAAGGATTGGAGTACTACACAGGTTGTGTGTGGAAAGCTGTGACTACACAGCTTTTCTTGAGTCCTACTGCTGAGTTGCATGAATAAGGGAAAATTGCAACTCTGAAACTGTGAGGAACACTACTTTAATGAGTGTAAGTTCATGATTCCTTCGGTGAATCAGACCCAAAATCTATAAAGAAGTGTGCTCTCCAAAGCCATGGGCGCCAACAAGACTGCCCTTCTAACAGATTAGAGCACTCTTGCATCACAATTTCCTACAACATAAAAAGTAATTATATGCACAGAATCTTTGAGAAATTTCAAGATTACTGAAAGGGAATTAACATTTTTACTGGGCCGCTGCACTAAAGTGAATTATTAGTTGGGTGAATGGAAGTCCACAGTAAGAAATAAGGTCACTAACATGTTAGGTCCAGTCATAGGGTTAATAATTTAAACCTGCACACTACCTCTGGTAGGTATGTTTCAGAACAGAGAGGCTTATTGAAGAAAATATGTAAAGTATCAACACAGTTAAAAAGTCAAACAAACAAAACATTAAACCCCCCACTCTAATTAATAAAACTAAGGAAACAGTGATTGAGCAAAATGATACCAAAATGACAAAAAAAAACATTTGGGAAAATGGAGATAGGAATTATTAAAGAAAAAAATAAAATGTCCAATGTAAGTCAATAGGCATGATAGACTGGGATAAGGTGCAATTTTAGGCAGAATGGGAGGGAGCACGGGTCAGATATAGTAGAAGGATTGGCCCCGTTGAAAGTATGTGAATAAAAATGTTGAAAAAGCTTCAAAGTTCCACTTCAGAAAAACACTGACATTTATTTAACAAGAAAAAGTCTCCCCATGCAGGCTGCTGCCAAAACTGTAGCAGCCAATGTGGAACTGATGGTCAATTACTTGAAGCAGATTAGAACTTTGAAGCTTCGGAGATCTCTTACTGAATATTGTCCATGTGAATAATTTAACTTAGCGCCTAACTATAAGTTTGGAGGTCCACGCACTGCCAAACTTAAGGTGGCGGTTGGACCACTGCAATCCTGGCAGTTCAACTGCCAGATTGCGATCCTGGCTTTTGGACCACCAGGAGACTACTGCTTCCACCAGGATCAGGCATCCCAACAGGCTGGGGCGGTCAAAGTCATGGTCAACCACGGTGGTGCTGAGTTCGGCACTTCCATGTTGATTACAACTTTGCTGTCTGCCAGCCTTTTCATGGTAGAGTCCCCTCCATAAAAAGGCTGGCAGAAGGGCAGTGCTGGAGGCCACAGGAGGGCCCCTGCACTGCCCATGGCCATGTTGTAGTCATGGTCCATGTCGCAGTGCAGGGCCCACTCTGCCAGCACCCTTGGAATGTGCACTGTCTGCTATAGCAATAGAGACAATTAGAAACAATTAACATCCCATTAGTTGCAAATGTATACAGGTCCTAAATTCTCATAACTTGCTAATATTGTTAAAAAGAAGAAGTAAGGCTTCATTGGAGATCTCAACCATAGTGGAAATCCTTCAGAATCAGAAATTGGTGATTTATGTTTTTATGGGAGAGAAGTAATGTAGTGACCATGTGCAGAGTCAGTAAGCCAAAACCTAAAATTAACCCTGCCAACGTATACACTGTGTGATCTTGATCACAGCATTATGTTCTTCTGTTTCTTTACATTTGATTAGATTAAATGTATTGCTTAAGTAACTCTGCATAAGTGGCTTAACAATTTAGCACTGGTAGATATAGCAATTCAAATGACCTTTATGCTAAGCAATCAGTGGTAACTTACATTTGAAAGATATACATTTGCAGTGACCGAAAACATCAATCTGCACTTTTAGGACAGTTCAAATGCTTTTGGAAACTTCACGATCATTATACTGCTTAATCACTGCTGCGATGTACGTAATGTTGGACATGAAATGTGAAAGACTGAATAGGCATAGGCTCACTCAGTGTTTTACGCGCTAAAGAAGAGGGCTTAGGCTTGTAAATATATCAACACTGCCAAACTGCCCTATATTGCTGCCTGTGTGCAATATTTGAACTTAAACTAAAAGACTAGATAATTCCACACTAATTATGGCTGATAAAAATGCCTTCTGAGGGTGGCTTTGAAGCATTAGCATTATATATTATTATATCAGATGTGAAAATAAATCAATATTAGTTGACATGAAAAATAAATGAAGGCAATGTGTAATGGTTTTTCAACTAGGCCTTTGAGAAATGTAATTTACGGAAGCCAAATATCATATGATTTTCAACATTTCACATGATAAATGCTTCGTAAAAAATGCCAAGATTACACCATTAGACCGCATTGCATAACTGAGATTTTATTTGGAGAAGAATCCTATTATGAGAACATTGAACTAACTGAAAGGGAGAGTCTATTGCAACTCTAGTTTTTTTAATGAAAAATGCCAGATTGGCATTTTTTGTACTAAAGTATCATGATGTGTAATTTTTTTAAATGTTGCATAATTTCTTCAAATATAAATATACTTATTCAAACCAGATTTATTTTAAACCTCACATTGTAAACAGTAAAACAAATTCGTAAATTGTTAATACTCCACTCAGATAATCTTCATGAAAGAACTGCTCAAAAGTGGAAATCATGCATATTGTTAGACTATTTGTAGAAAGGTTGCATTAGGGATATGTGCTTAAAACTATTACCAATTTTCCAGTAGCATAGAGAGTTTTTGGAATCATAGTTCACCCTGTTTTATTAAACTTATGATTTGATAATTAGGTTCACGCTTATATTGCTGGGAATCCCTTGTATACATCTGGTCTCTGTTATGACACATACAAATTGTAAAAATAAATATTATAGTAAAATCCAGTGAGATACCACACACCCTCCCTTTCAAATAAATAGGAACCTAACAGTTGAACTTCCTTTCCCAGGATGTCCCTGTGGAATGACAAAAAGTGTTAAATGGCTGGGAACATTATATTCTAGGCCCATAGGATAATTTTTAGGATATAAACACTCGGTTGTCTAGGCATCTTAGAATTATCTTCTTTTGTCCCCAACAACACACAGCTCTACTTGAAAGTCTACTCAGCTCCAAACATCCAACACATCAAATACTGCCTCCACGTCTTGCAGACCTCGATGTCCAGAAGCTTCTTGAAGATCAGTCCCATCGTGACAGAATTCATGGTTTGTGCAAGAGCAACAAGCAACAACTAGTGCAAACCTTGGTCACTGACATGAAGCCAGGAGGATTTAACCCCTAACTTTCATTTAATGGAAGTATCTTGGACTCACCATGGATGCCAGCCTCTCACTAAATTAGGACATTACCAAGAAAACAAAGATAGCATAGTACTAACTCTCTCTTCTGAAGAAGATAAAACAACTCATCCCAGAAAACATCTTCAGAACTTCTGTTGAAGCCCTAAGACTCTTGCATCTCGACGTTGGTAACACACTACTCTATAGTCTCTCAGACTCCACCGGGGCCCCCATTAAGAAAATATTACTGCTCCCCATGTTGGCCTACAGCATCTCAAAAGGACCTGCTTCTTTACAGCCATCATGATTTGTACTTCTTCCTAATGGGCTGACAAATTTACCAAACAAGTTGTTCTTGGAACACCCTAATCTAGGGTACCAGGAGACTACAGACACAGAAGTGAATAAATAAATAAATAAATTAATAAATAAGGCAACAGGCCTTCTCCATCTGAACTCCACAATACGAAAGGCCATGCCAGTATTCATCAAGACCAGCCACAACCCTCCTTTAGTTTAGGAAATATCTTCTTTAAAGACCACTAGAATATGATGCAATTCTAATCCACTTTCACTTGCATAACCCAACTACTCCTCCAGTTAGTCATTCACTGTATTCTGCTTTTGGTCTCATCCAGTGCACCACTGTCTTTCAGCTGGGTTTATTCTCTGTGAGTACCAACTACAAATATATATATAAGCATACATACAAACATATATTCTCACTCCAAGAGGATTATGGACTTTTATAGATTTGTTTTTAATTCACAAGGAGTTTATGAAATCTAGACAGGTGACAGATGACAAAAGACTCAAGTCAGGAAGGCTCCTGCTTGACACGGAATACATGTGCCACCCTAGGTGGTATCTGCTGCATGCTTGCTCTGGAAGTCCTGTGTTGTCAGACAAGAGTTTGAGCCTAAGATGGACCCAATGGCATCTATCAGAGAAGGGTCCGAGTATACCTTTGGAATATAGTTACCGCTTATGTGAGGGGGGAAATGGCTGCTCAAACGCATCTGCTTGTAATGAAACCCTATCCACCCTTTCCTTGAAAACTCCCCATGTGAATTTTTTGAGGCAAGTGGAGGGGGGCATTTTAGGCTCTGAGCCAACAGTGAGCATGGCTGAGAGAACAGAGTAGTGGCATATACCAGCAGAATCTTCACAAACAGCATAAAAGCAATTGTAATGAGCTAAATCAGAACCTTACAGAGCAAGATATGCAGAGGGTTAAAATGAAGTCTGAATATGTGATTTCTCATCTAACAAGAATTAAGAACTACTAGAGTCCAACAAAAAAATTGGCAAGATGCAAACAATCTACAATTAAAAAATGGTAAACTCTGCCATCAATCAGAGATAAACGTTTTCTCATATTCTTTCTGTAATCCAACCATTAATTCTAGGGCTGACTCATTGGTCAATGGTCAAACGAAGCATTATTTCATTTACACAATGTTTTATTTTATTGGTGCAACTCTCACCCATAGGAGATAAAGCTTATCTCCGACTGATGGCAGTACCCACCAAGGTTTGATTACTGGCTATGTATATGATAGAGAAATGGTATGGGGAAAGGCTCCATAAGCCCCACCCACTTGAATTATGTTTGACCATGGATCAATGAAAATTCTGTCTGTAATATTCTTTCCTTGTAAGTAAGACGTGAACAAAGGTACCAGAAGCCTTTCATATTGCAGTGATGGTAACTGGCTAAAACTATAGAACAACTTAATTTTAGTAAATATGTGGAACATAAAACAAAGTAGGAGCCAGTGTAAAATAATAATCCCCAAATGCATACAGGAAAGTTTGAGACCTGATGAAAAATTGTAACTGTCATATTCTTACCTTGTTAAGACGTTCAAGTGTTTCACGGAGCACCAGCTGGTATTCACATTCATTTCTGTACCTATGTAGAAAATGTAGTTTGAAAGGTTAGATATCCAGTAGGCTCTGTGTAAATACAGGCAGCAAGATATCTGCACAGTAGAAATAGATGGACGTCAGTGGGCTTGTTCTGGAGGTGCTTTTTGAGGAAATGTGTATAAGGGGCTTATTTATGAGAGAGTTGCATCACCCTTGCACCACACAAAGCGTACATGCATGACGCAAGGCTCCATGTCAGGTTTATGAAACCACACAAACCCCTTTGCATGGCTTTGCGTGGCCTCATAAATATGGAGTGGGGCAATGCAGTGCAAGTCACTATGTTGTCCTACTGTGCCCTGGGTGGGCATTCCATGGGCATTGCTGTGGGTGTTCCCATGCAACACCTATGGATTTGATGCCTCCCCAGATCTACAAGACCACGTACATCGGAGATTGCACCAAAACCTTATGCCTCAGAAAGGGAGGTGCCAAATGGAGAATTATCTTTATTTCACCTTGTTTTTTTCTCTTTCACAGTGAAAGAGGAAAAAGCCTCCCAGTATTGGTTATGTGCAGGAAGGTGCCCCTTCCTGCACGAAATCTATACTGCATGCAATGCAGACACCCTTGCATCATGGTGTAAAGGTGCCTCCATTGGCACTAGGCTGCCAAAACAGTGCCAGTGCAGGGGTACAGGACAAGGATGCACTGTATTGCTTAAATCCAGCTCATTTCTGGTCCTTCGTTTTGACTTGCTCCACTGCCCTGCACAAAAATCTCATAAATATGGGCTTAGGTTTATAGAGCGATTAATATACACATTTAAAAAACTACTGCCTTGTGTTCCATCGCTCAGCAAATATTCTGTTTTACAAATGGTTGAAAATTGCTGTTTTCTTTAAACACATTATTTGCATTAAACTACAATAATAATAAAGTAATGTTAAATGAAAAGTTGTGTCAAAAATATAGTATACTAATAATATATTACATAACTGTTGTTTTAAAAATTGTGTGTAACACATTTCCTTTACATTAATAGTGATATAAACACTAAACTGTTCATTATTTTCATTATATGGGGTAATGGTTGAGGTTTAAGGGCTTGTATAGAATTAGGGTAATGGAAGAGCTTAATGTGTATGTTAAGGTTTGGGTGAGTTAATGAAGGAGTTAGGGTGACATCAATGGAAAGGGTCAAGGTTATGGTGAGAGATGGGTTAGAGAGATACTTATGATTTTCGTTATGCTTATGTTGGGTTTAATGAATGGTTTAGGATCAGAAACAGGTATGTGAAACTGTGACAATTAGGGTGGGGGCTGGTGTTAGGGTTATATATTAGGTAAGTGATAGTGCTAAGGCCAGTGTTAATGACTAAGGGTCTGATTTAGATATTGACAGAGGGTTGCTACATCACAACTGCGATGTATATCAAGTTTGCCAAAACCTAAATCCCATTCTGATGGAGTAACTCCTCTGTCAATATCTAAATCAGGCCCTAAATTCAGTTTAAGGGCCAAATAAGATAAAAATACAGATGTTATGTCTAATTCAAGTTAATCTAAACAACAACGTTACCACTAGTTACATAAATTTGTGACCTGTCCATTTATGTATGGGGCTTTTTTCTTTTACATACAATCAATTACAGTGATTTTTTTTTTTTTATCTATTTGCAATTGATATATAGTACATAAAGGCCACAGGAGAATCTGCTAATTTTTCCAAGACAATTAAAGTAACTAAAACAAGAGCAACATTTAGAACAAATAATACACATGTTAAAATAAAGCCTCCTCTTGGGGCCTGAAACAACACACATGTCTTTGCTAAGATCATGACAACTAAATGAAGGCTCCTTGTATAGCCCACTATTGCCAGTTCCCACAGCCTGCTTCTGCCTGCACCTCCCTTGTACTGACTGTTCTCAAGCCACAGTTCACAACCCCTGGCTAGCATCCAGCATCATACTGTTTATAGCCCACCCTGCATCCAAGCTAGTGACGGCCAATTCTACAGGAGGATTCCCATCTGAGAGCAGGACCATCCTTGTAGGGGCCTACCTAAGTGCCCCTCTCCAACACAGAGATCACTTTGTCAACAGGGAGACTGTGTCTCCCAGGTTCCAGAGGGAGCACTGAGCAACAACCTTTTCTCAAGGCACTGGTTACATCATCTAATCCTTGGAAACCCTAAGGTAGATCCTGGCCTAAGTGGGAAGATCAAGACAAGACCAACTCTATCACAACTCTTAACCACCACAGCCCTACTGATACACAATCTCCCTCTAAGTGCATTTACACCTTCTGCAGACTTAACAATAAGAATCTCTAATGCCTAGACTAGAATAAACACTTTGGAAGACTTCACAAATGCCCAAGTAAAAAACCTACAAAATCTAGAATGCTCAATGGAAGAGAGAACCTATTGAACAGGAAGACCACAAAGCAACCTTTGCATCCTTGGATTGCCTGAAGGAATTGAAAATATAGGCAGTTCAGTGGCTGATTTCTTAATCACACGGATCCCAGTAGTCCTCTAAATCTCCTTCAACAAAGAATTTGAAATCGAAAGAGCCCACAGGGAATCAGCCTTTAAACCAAAAAAACATGTCCACTCTAATACGTCTGATCTGTGCATGACTACATATCAACACAGGGAGCAAATCCTGACACATGAGAAAGATTAGAATCATCAAGTGGCAGAGCACAAAATCTCCATCTCCCTGGGCAATGCTGGAGAAACTGTCATTTGGCGGAAATACTTTGTGGCCCCACAGAAAAGGTGCCTAAATATTAAGATTGGATTCTCATTCTCTTGTCCCACGAAGTTCTGAATCTCATTTAAATGCCAGAGAAGGATTTTCTCAGACCCTTCAGAGATAGCAGCCTTCCTAGATAACAAATTGAAATCCCAGATGGACTCAGACTCCTTCCCTTGAACCACTACAAGGCTCTGTTCCTCCTGACATCCCAAAGATGCAACCGCTTTAATGTTGACAGAACCTATATACCCTTTTGTTTATAGTTAGAACAATCATCTCATAAGAATACTGGCAGATTCTGGTGTAGTGTGGTTAGTTTTACGTATTCATTGCGCTTTAGCTTCAGGCTTTAGGCCTTTGTGCACTTTGCCCTGAATATATTTTATTCATTTGCTGACAGCTTAGAGCCTCTGTACACTTTGCTCTACATGCTTTTTATTAGGCTTTGTACTGTTATTTTTCAAATAGCCAGTTCTACGGTGTTGTTTTTTTATTCATATCACACTGTTTTGCCTACTTCAGCACTGGAGTTCTCCATAACATATTTACTCTGTGCTTCAGTCAAGGATACAGTCTGGTACATTGCCGATAGACGTGGTAAGAGTTTAGACTTGGCATTCCTGCGTAGGGACATTTTGTGATCACGATGACATGTTAGTTATAAAATCACTCCCTTGTCCCAATGCACGCAAGAGGGAGATTCCGACCAGGGAACCACAACTAGACGCTGACTGCCTCGTTGCAGATGCTGAACCAAGATCATAGGTCTTTGCTCAGGTATGAGGGCTGATGTCTCCACAGTGATTCTAATAGGCAAGCTAGAAGCTTAACATGCTGTGCTCTAAATAGAACAAGCAGAGGGAGAGTAGAAACTGTTAGACAATATGATAGCTTTGTTCTTATGTTTTACTCTCCTGGTGACTATTTCAATCCTACTGTGTTGTATCGTTCTGGTTATTGCGGCTCACGCCTTAATATCTAAAATACAGTCGTTTTATTAAAACATTATATAAAACTTATACTGTCTTTGTCATTTGTATATGAGATCATATTGGAAATAAGAGAGTTGGTTTGGATCTGAGTAACCACGACTTCCCTGAGAAGTTCCAAAGATGTCATGCGCTCGGCTGCCAAATCATTCCTTCCACATGGGAGAAATGAGGCACTGCTAGTTAGCCGGAGCAAAAACCGGATTTAGGGTGACAGAGTTGTTTACACGTGGGTCAGACTCAGTCCCCCACACCGTTATAGATCCTGCTACCCAGAAATCCAGTAGTCTCATTTAGAATAATGAGAGCCCACGCGACACTGGTATAGTTGTACTCCAGGTCTGACACAGTCTTAAGGCTTCTGACGCCTGTTTCTAATTGTATGTCTACCATATTGTCCAATCTCTAGTAACACGTCCTAGCTATGTTCATAAGGTCCACTGGACAATGGTGATGCCTGTTAGTGCATATGTGATCTGTAAGATCTGGTCCTCACCCCTAGGTATATTCACACGCATAGGCAGCACACTGGGTTACCCACGTACCTATCTCAATCTTATATCTGTCTTCTGTGTTGTTTCAGACAACCTACCTAATCCACGCATGGCACTGTTCATGCAATATAGATGGATGTCATGCTTAAACCTTGGAGTCAAGCACAAGGTGCACACTTAGGAGCTATCAGGAATCTGTAAAACCCACACAATTGTTCATCTTTATGCAATTGTGTTATTAAGGTGTTTGAGTCACTTTTACCAAGCACAGTGTTGTGTTATGTGCTCATACGTGAAGTTTTGGGCTAGTTAGATGGCCTTGAGGGCTCCTCCACAAATTTATCAAATTTCAAGCAGCAATCACAATGTGGGTTTGAAGGGGCGGTTAATCACAGCTTAGGCAACCACAAGATGCCAACTGAGTGTCTAACACTCTTACTCACAATGTTTGGGATAAAAAGAGCTATGTAACTATATGATAAACAATACACAGATCAACCCACAGACTTTGTGGAGGTATCTGTATTAATTTAGATGGGTCGAGGGCTGAGATCTCTCCACTTTAAGGGGACTCAGGACCACCTACCTCATGGGGCCCCATAAAGACTAGCCCACTGAACACACTGGGGGGAGATTTACAAACATTTTGCACTGGGTTAGCATCACAGGAATGATGCTAATCAGCACAAAATGATTTTTCCCTAATTTACTTTCCAGCTCAAAACATGTTTTGTGCTGGAAAGTACCCTAAAAATAATGCAAAGCAGCACAAATCACTACTTTACTTTACTTAGTGCTGAGGGGCCACCACATGAGTGATACATAGGCGTTCCCATGCAACCACCAATGCCTTTTGATGAAAAACCCTATCTACAAACAATAGTGAACAGGGTTTTGCATCAAAAGGTAACACCATTTGAAAGCAGGCATTAAAAGGAGAAATTTTTTCATTTCCGCTTTCTTTTCTGACTTTGGATGTGTGCTGCACTGTGCAGCATGCATACAAAGTAGGAAAAGTTGTTAAGTGTGTCTAAGCATAGTATTTTGTAGTGAGAGGGTATCCTTTGACTACAAAACCTATGCTAGACTCACGCAGACACGCACCATTGCACTATGGCGCAAGGGTATTTGCATGGTGCACAGCAGCTGGAAACAGTGTCGGTGCTAGGGAGAGGTGAGGAGAGTGCCATATGTCAGTAGATATGGCACTCTCCTGCTCCCTCCCTCTGACACAAGGCAGCACAGCCTTTTTGATTGTTGTGGTGCGTCACCCGGAGGCTTTGTAACTCTGGGCGAAAGTCTAGTATATCGGGCTTACATCCCCAATGCTAAAATCACACATAGGCCTTTACTGGGCTATCCATGTATCTTACCTCAACTCTAATTTCTGCTACATGGCTGCTTTATTTGATAATCTATAGAACTTGACACGTTCCTTTTCAGGTAATGTGTGAACATGAGTGGTTGATGTACATAATCTGGACTTCTACTTGTATTTAACGTATACTGAATTGGTACAGTAGTAAAGCCTTCATCATCATGCATAATGTATATCTTATTGTCCTACCAGATATCTGCTGGATTGTGTTATATGTAAATTTTTATGTGCATGGTTAAGGTGTTCAAGCCAAGAGTGCCCAGCACAATGTCACTCCACCCCCCACTACATATTCCAGTCCCCACATGATTCCTTTCCCTAACCGGCCCTCCCCGTCAGACACAGCCGCTACATCCATGCTTCACTATAACTCCCCTTATGCACAAAATCACTTACAGACATTCCCTGGTCAGAAGGGCCTCTAGTCTGGTTCTGGGTTCCCCCAGAGCCCATGTAGGTTCCCAAAGTTGTTTGCTGATACCCCTGTTGATCTCCCATCCCTCCCCACTCTGAGTTTCTCTTCCCAGTGGGATAATTTGAGCCAAAAAGATTCACCTATTGACCCCTAAGGCCACCTCTCTTAGTCCCCCTAAACCAGTCTACCTGAGATTCAGTACAATAACCAATGCCTTCACTAAACTTTATTTCCTTAAACACCCAGGGGTTGAACCACCATGTTAAAAGAACCAAAATCCTAGATTTTTTAAAAGAGCTATATGGCGACATAGTACTCCTACAAGAAACAAGATAGAATTTAAAGAAGCCTTGTTGATGAGGAAGGGCTGGATGTCGGGTCTGACCTGTTTTAAAGCATACGTGAAAAAATGGGGTACTCACCCTACTCTCGAAAAAATCTGATCTAACAGTAATTGCATCAGAAAATGACACACATGGCAGATGGCTACTTACCAGACTGAATAACGGAGAAAAAGACCTTTATGTTATGAACATATATGTTTCCAACTTAGACAACCCAATATTTTGGCACACACTCAATAAGAAATTTGCAGACATTCCACAGGAATTGAAAATGATATTAGGAGGTGATTTTAATCTCCCAACGGATCACATTCTAAATCGCCCCCCAGCCTTTAAATTTAGAACCTCCAGAGAGCACAAACAGATGTTTAACCTGTGCCCCTCGCACCATCTCCTAGATGTGTGGAGATAACACAACTCAAAGGGCAATGATTATACATTCTTCTCCCCATTTACACTCAAGCATCTCCTGCACTGATTATCTCCAATAGATGTCTCAAATCTAAGAGTCACTTCTGTACCAAAAGTCTATCCCATCCTCGTTCCTGACCTCGCTGTGATCTCAATGTCCATTCTTAACCTTCCCGATAAAGGGGAAAAATGAATCTGATGGTTAAATATTTAAGTCTTAGACAATGAAAGAAATAACTGACCTAAAGAACAAAATCAAACAATTCTTCAGAGAAAAAAAAAACACTCTATCACATCCCCTGTGACTCTATGGGATGCGTTCAAATGTAAAGTAAGAGGACAAATTTAACGAATGTCCCAAAAATATTGTGAAATTTAAAGAATTCTACAGAATCTAGCCACTGAAATTAAAAATAAGGAGAAAGCATTTAGACACTCAAACAATAACCCCCTTCTAAATGACATCAAACAACTACAATACAATTATAACTCCATTTTCATTTAAAAGGCATATCTAATGTGTGCATGCTCAAAAATCCAAGCAACTACTATTTCGCAACTGAGCTGGCAAAATGCTTGCTACCGCCTTTAAATTCAAAAACCTTAATAACCAAATCACACCTATTATGGCTCAAGATGTATCTTGGAAAGATAAAACCAAGGAGATACTTGATGTGCTCAAAGACTTTTACAAAAACGTTATACCCCCAAACTTGTAACAAAACTAAATGCCTGCCATTTCTAAGCTCCCTCTATGGCTTCACTCTACGGCACTGATGGGCGAGCTTAAATGATACAATACAATCAGAAGTGATGATTAAGGCAATAAAATCAATTCACTCCTATCATCTTCTATAAAACATACACAAATTCTGATATCAGACATCTTAAAACTACACTGGACCACTTTTCTCTCCAAGGCAAGGTATCTGGTACGGCTTCTAATGACACGGTTGTGGTGATTCACACGGAGGGCAAAGACCTCTTTAAACCCCAAAATTGCCACCCCATTTCAGTACTAAATATGGAAGTCAAAATATTTGCCAAAATTCAAGCCAAAAGATTAGAAACATGCCTAACCAAACGTATCCACAATGGGCTTTGTCAAAGCAAAACTTGCCAGAGACAGTATACAGACATTCTGCCACATAGTAGAAAAGGCCCTCCTTTCCTCAGTCCAGACAGCGGCAATCTCATGAGACGCCAAAAAGGCCTTCAATAAGGTCTCCAGGCCTTTCCTCCACTCAGTCCTTGATTCTCATAACCTAGGACACTCATTTATCAAAATGGTTATGACCTTATATATTAATCCCAAAGCGAATATCAGAATAAACAGCACCACCTCTACTTCCTTCGACCTACAACAGGGAACAAGGCAGGGTTGCCCTCTCCCCACATCTCTTTCTACTCGTAATTAACCCATTACTTAAACTAATCAATGCCTCCCCTGATAGTAAAATACTTCAGTTCAGCTCTAAATGATACAAAACCACAGCATATGCAGACAACATCCTAATTTTCTCCTAGCAAATTTAAAATGCAATCCTGAGTATCCCCAAGATTATTCAAGAGATCTAAGGGGTCTCTGGGTGTACCCTAAATAAGGGCAAAACCCAGGTATTTCCTCTGAACCCATTATGCTTTCCCTCACATTTAAGCAACTCAGGACTCAAGTGGCAGCCCAAACGGCTTAAGTACCTGGCGATTTGGTTTTGCAATTAACTAGCTGAAACACTAAAAAACAACAAATCCCAGACCATTACCAAAGGACCTGCTCACCTCTTGGTCACCTAAACACATCTCCTTGTAGGGAAGGCTTCAAACCCTCACAATGATGAACAGACCAATAGTAAATTTTGTGTCATCCATGTTACCCCTGAAACTTTACCCCTCCTTTTTTCAGGAATAGATAAAATAACTTAAAAATTTCTTTGGAATGGTAGAAGAGCTAGGACTCTTAAAAGGAGCTTTCCTGAGGGAGGCTGCAACCTATTGAACTGGAATCTCTACCAATGTGCATACTTGGGAGCAGAGGGAGCATTCTGGCTAATCCCAGACACCCCTAATACCCTGCAATGGATAGACATAGAACGTGACCTGTGCACTCCCTTTAGCATAACCTCATTGATTACAATGTTGAGGTTTAAATCCCCTCAATCCATCATATACTTACAGACACTGCAAATGCATTAAAACTTCTACACAAACATATGTTTGAATATTTTTATAACTCCAGAATGGCATCATTGTGGCACAACTCTAAAATCAAAGCAGAAGTCACTGCTTATTTTGCCCACTTGTGGGTCTCTAAAGTCATCAGGCTAATCCGGGACCTATACAATAACAACAATGAACCAAAACCCTTTTCAGAATTACCAAAAACATATAACCTCCCTAATTTAGACTTCTACAGCTTCTTAAAGATCAAATTAAAACTGCCAAGTTCAATCACACCAAACACTTGATTCAAACTGTTCAACTGGCCATATGGCACAGTTCCGGCCATATAGCCTCAAGAATCTAAAAAACCTCATCTGACCCTCACCCACCACCAAAATCGAAACTACACTTAAAATGGGCCACATATTTCAACACCAACTTGTCTGACTGCGTCACTGACGCAAACTGTCAAAAAATCAGCACATGCTCCCTACGTAACCAAGTTGCTCCCTCTCTCCTACAATTCAAATTCTTTACAATAAACTTCCTGCACCCCCTTCCAGGGTTCATACCTACAGCCAGGCTTACATCAACACATCTTTTTTTAACTGCCAACCTCTAGACTCATATTGGACCCCGACCCAGAACCATCTGTCAGCTATATTTAACATACCCATATCCTTGAACATCCCCGTGGTAGCAAAAAGGCTCTGGGCTTCCGCATCCTCATTGAACTTTAATGCTAATGACATGGCACTGCTAGACCTTTTTTTGACGAATGCAGTGATAGTCACCCTCTTTGAATGGAACCATCTATCTCATCACACATGGTGGGCATTCGTCTCATATTTTAGAGGAGCATATAGCTCCCAGTCTAAACTACAGTCCTCCCCCCAAATCTTGAGTGTGGGGTGGCGTTTCTTATATAAGTACATACAATCTGGTACTAACAGGTCCATAGCTTAACCCCAGACAGGTTCTAGACCCTAAACACACACTCATACTCAGATCTCGGATATACCGCCCACTCCCCCTCACTCAGCTCTCTCTTTTTTGTTGACAATTAAGGTGATACACGCACATGATATACCTCACATGGGTACTATTCTCTCAATAAATACTGAAGACACACTTTACCATAGGTTCTATACCCAGTTATATGTATTGTTTTATCAACACGTACTTAGGGGATGACTGTGTGACAGTACTCAGAATCACAGCACTTTCAAGTATGTAACTTCTATACCATATACTCAGCACTATTGGTGTGTTAGCCCAAATTGAATATGTATCGCAATGGTACCTCAATACCTCTATGCCTGTATGCTCTGCTATACAATGAGTAACATATTTTTAACACGTTATTCATTAAAGAAAATATGATCTGAGCTCAGGATACTGAAGGTTTCGAGGCAGCAAACATCACAAACAATATATTTTACTAATAAAACAGAGAGAGAGAGTTGCAGTTTTTGAAGGAGTCACATGGTGTTGGGGCAAACCCTACATATAGGGCCAGTAAAAAAACTTCAACTTACCACCTGGTGCTCATCATGGCATAAAATCATCGGGAAACTGGAGTGCGGTAGACCAGAAATAAGCAAGCCTCATTATATTTCGAATAATATAACTTTGAAAAGGCAAACAACAATAGTGTTCATACACATTTTCACAATACGCTTATGAGCATATGTTTATGAGGGACTAACATAGGGGAAGCACCAATGTGCTTTGGTGGATAGACCTGGGTGATTATATTTTATGATAGGGATTCTGATAACTAAGCCTTTTTTCACTCATTCAGAGATTTATGTTCGGATGATAAGCAAGCTTTTTAGGAAATGTCAAAATTAACATGGTTGAGAACAGGACCCTACCAGAAATAAAAATAAAATAAAACTGAATTGTGATAGGTAGCAATGTTTATTAGTTTTTAAATGCTGTGTTTAGTCTTTAGATCTGCAGTGGTGAATGAGGTTTATGGCGGGCAGGCATAGAAGTCGTAGAAGGCAGGCAGTTATAGGATCTGCTGTGGACTTGCCCGTGGGTGTCAATAAATTATTCTCACAGAGGCCATGTTAAAACATTTTCCTATATATGGACCCTTTCCTTGCAAAACCTAGCTGAAGCCGAGCAAATTGTAATTTTCTGATTCTTAAAAGACACACATATGCACTATAAACAAGCATTTGCAATGCAATGGGTCTCATGTTTGCTCAAGTTAAAGCTATTAGTGTTGTAAACTCCTAACTGGACTTTTCTTGCCAGATAAACTGAAAATGAAAAGTAAAACAGTTTCACCTAATTAACCAGACTTTTCTTGCCACATAAACTGAAAATGAAAAGTAAAACATTTTCACTTAAGCGAGCCGCCGGCCGCCCTGTGCGCAAAGCAGACACACAAAAGGAAACAGAAGTTCACTTGCATGAAACGTATTGTCAAAAGTGCAATTATCCATGTAACCAGCAAAAGTGCAGTTATCCAGGTAACCAGAAAAAGTGCAAATATCCATGTAACAGGGTAGGTGTCATGCAAAGCGCTCGATTACTGCCCAGCGAGATCGCGCTGCCTACGAATTAAAGAGACCATTAAAGAGAAAAAGTAGTCCAGAAATCATACGGAAAACATGGAGCCTTGTATGTTTTCAGTAGTTGGCCGGTGCGCTTGAAGCGGGCTAAACATTGGAAAAGGCATGACATATGTATGCCTTTCACTAATTAAATCAAGCTAATTTTGAAAGGCAAGCACCATGAACCAACCAAACTGATGGGCGTGACATGGGCATGGTTAAAAGCCCACAGAGAGATTACACCAGGGACAGAGCTTTGTGCTTCACCCTAAAAATGATACATTATTTGCACTAAAAGAAGACAAAGAATGCCTATCGATCACCAGCGTGCCTAGGCCCACAAACAATGATCTCTTATAAGTTCACAAGAATAAAACCCTAGCCTCACTGAGAGACAACGCTGGACCTGAAATTATGACCTTGGATGGATTGAAGAGCCTGGGGTGAATTAGTAATGTAGCGGAGGGTAAGAAAGTAACTGTATAATCCTTGAATGTGGAGTAGGAAATCAACAAGAAGTCATATAGTACTAAAGGGATTTGAAAGTTTGCAGAAAAAACAGTACTTTTGTCTTTTTTCTTCGTCGATTTGATCCAATCGCTTCTTTGCAGTGGCTTTTACCAACTTTCAGTTTTTTTGCTGTCGTGGTGTATTTGTTAATTTTAATATTCCTGATGTGTTGTATGTATTATGGTAAAAACGAATCTGTTGCGCTAAATGCCAAAGCAGGTTTAGTTACAAAAAAAGAAAGACTCCATGCAGAATGTGGTCAAAACAGATTTGGAATGACAATCATGAGCAGGAAGGGTGATAGCTGTTAAATTGGTTCCCTTTTCTTTGTTTTTCCTACTTCTACTGAAATGACTGACCGATGATTGCCTTTAAGTTAGAGAGAAAATTAACTGGCCATAAATGGCAGTTTATGGATAAAGTGGTCGGGCTGGAATTGGGACTTGTACGTCGTATGTATGCTGTTGCGGTGCAAGTCTAGAGGAAACAGCTTTGCAGGTGACAGCAACATTTCTCAGTTAATTTCATTTTTCTGATACCGCAATGAACATGAGGAAAGGATGATCAACTTTATCTATTGGAAGTGGTTTGTGCTAGCCCGCGAGCTTATTATGGTTTGGAATTGTGATTATTTCCTGAAATTCTACTGGAGATTAGAGGGCGAGATGGACAGCAAGAGAAGCTGGCGATATTTGAGCTTAGTTCTTCTATTGCTTTTAATGTTATAGTGAAAAGACTGTGCGAGGATGACAGTAAGTTGTGTGGGTTTGTATGCCTTTATGCTTTAGAGTCATTGGTTTGTATTATAAATAACGAGTACTGAACCACATCAAAATTCAGTACAGACTTTTATTTATCTTACTTGTTTTGTCTCCGTCTCCCATTTGTCCTTCCTAACTATGAGCCAAAAAGTGCCATCTGCCTACCTTGGAAAGTGCGAAGTATCAACTCTAATAGTAAATCGGCAAATCTATTGAGTTGGGGTTTGTCAGAAGGAGCTGATGTAGCCTTCTTGCTAGCACTTCAAAATGTTTTCTGTGATGTCAGGGCCATATATATATGTGGTTATGTGATGGTCTTGAAGCTCTTTAGAGTCTGACTGATTCAGCCAATGGTGTTGGCGTGCTGGCAAAGTGGTAGTGGACTTAATTCTCCATAAACATGGTTAGGGTAAATCATTATTTATTCCTTTTACAGACAGGTGTCCCACAGGTAAGACTGATTCTTCAACTGTACCCGCGGTCTATAGCAAAGGAATCTGCTCACAATTCGATTTATCAATTTATATCCTCAATTAAACTCATTTACCCCAACTGAGATCTATTACTATTTACACATTAGCCCTGGTGTACAATTACAATCTAATGACTCCTTTCTATACAGAATTAAATGATACATTAAAATGGTTCACTGTTACAATATCATGGTAAAAAAAATAACTGACATAAATATTGTGTCAAAAGTATTGCAGAAGTAAATATCGTCTAAAACCGGTAATATATATAGAGACTTCAAAGTAATACATTTAAAATGAAGAAATATATGAAATTAATATCACATAAAATAATTCGTTTTTATTATATATGCATAAACACATATATATATAAACATATATATATGTAAGTGTATATATATATATATATATATATATACATTTATATATATATATATATATATATATTCCAAATAAAAGTGTCCTACTGTGGCTTATTGTGCATGATAAGTTTTGGGGCAATTCAGCAACTGGAATGCCGAAAATAACGGGGGTAAAAAACATGTATTTTCTGTGAACACAACTACAGCCTGAACCGCTGGACGGAATTACACCAAATTTGATAGAAAGCTAGCAGTTGGTCCAGAAAGTGTGCTTTTTGTGATTTGTTGTAAATCCAGTCGTTTTAAAGATATTAAAGAAGAAGATATATAGATCTCTAGGAATGCTGATCCTGTACTGACCCAACAGTCCATGCTCATATCTGATTGGATGCCAACACTTTCACAAGGAAGAGTTGGCACCCAATTTGGGGCTCGGCTTCAGCCGAGTCCCAAAAATAAAGATAACAGAGAAAAGTGGGCAGGGTTGGTACTGGGATCCCGCTAAGATGCAAAACAGCATTTTTTAAAAATGTACAGTGAAATTTGAGTAGACTCCATAAATTTTGCCGTAAATTTGAAAAAAACAAATGCTTGTTTTTAGTGTAACCCTTGGGTGGGCCGGGTCCCAGGGCATGCATTGTTAATTTTAAAAAATGGAGGGGGCATATGGGACACATGGGGCCCCCTTCAAGGGCTTTCTTATTGCCCGGAGACCACCACCTCCCCGGGGCTACATTAAAAAAAAAAATAAGGGTTGGCTGCACAGACCCTAGAAACTCAGCAGTTATAGTTAGTGTTAGTGCAAGTAACTATAACCTGTGCCTTAAGGTAACAATAACTTGTGCCCTCACCATAAACTGCTAACTACCCCATATTTCACATCACATCTTTTATGACATCATTGATAATATCACTGCAATGTTTGCAGTAGAATTATTAATGAGAAAACTGTGCCTGGCAGTGGCAAGTTATAGTTGTCTTAGGTCACGAGTTATAGTAACTTGAAATAACTCTAACTATAACTGCTGAGATTCTATAGTTTTGTATGTTTGAAATGTGAACCTAATTATAACGACCCTGTAAACTTTGTTTTTTTAAGTGAATATATATATTTTAAAAAACTAACCTAGACTGCATATGTAAAGTTTCAGAATTGCTACATGAACAACTAATAGAAACATTTATGGTCACATGAGCATTTAAACCAGTAAGCAAACACATAACAAGTACAATACATAAAAAGAAAGAAATCACATTAAATCTTATTGCCTCTCTGTAGTTATAGTCCTCAGATATTAGCTCCCTAATAAATTTCTGCAAAACTTTCCAGATCTATAGCAGTTTCTTCATTTTGAGATGATGTTAATTTTTGTGGTGAATCGTTAAGGGTGTGCAAAGGTAGAAAGGTGGTCCAAAACGGGTTTTTCCACCAACGTATAGTCCATAGACTATTGTAATTAACATACCACAACAATGGGTGAATGGATTTACAAGGAACTTGGCAAGATTATACATTGTGGTGCAAAGATGATGCATTTTGGGCACTCCAGTTAAGTAGGGTAAGTATTTTTTAAGGGTTAAAACATTTAACCTTGGTGATATCCGTCACCCCAGTAATTTCACAGAATTTCACAAAATGCTATGAAACTACCACAGTACATTGCTGTAAATCTATTTAAAAATCTATTTAAAAATCTATTTAAAAAATAAATACTTTTTCCTTCCTATTACCACTTTAATTAATTAGCAATACGTAGGGGCCTACTATTAACCTCTATCTAAGGCCCTAACACTGAACACAGCCAAAGTGTAGTAAAAAATATGGTTGCCTTGTCGTTCCCTAACAACAGCCATTACTCAATTATATACTGGGTTGCCATTGTCATGTACTTCTGTATACTGCAAAATTATCAAGGTATACCATGGCCTGACATTTAACTAAGGCCTAGCTGTATTATTGGATTGCTGTACCCTTGCATCACGCATGGTGTTACATGGGCAACCAATAATTAAATCAGATTTACAAAGCAATGCAAGGCCATCTTCGGTGGTCCTGTGTTGAATGGTAAAGCGAGAGAAATGCAAGGCAGCGCAAGTTGCGATTTTGTATTTCTCTGCACACCACAATCTGCACTGCTGCTAAATTTCATATACATCCAAATGCCAAGCCACTGCAGCCGCTCTATTATATGATATTCCACTCTATGTCACTCCACTCTAGTCGTCTCTGCTGTACGAGAGTCCACTCTACACCACTCCATTCTATGCTATTACACTGAAGGCAATGCCACTGTACACCACTAAACTCTACACTCTTACAATGTACATACCGCCACTGGACCCTACTCCACTATATGCTATTCCACTCTACGCCATTCTATGCCACTCCACTCTACTCTACTGTATACCACTCCACTCTAGAACACTCACTGTCAGCTATTCCGCTGTATGCCACTCCACTGTATGTTACTCCACTCTATGCCACTCCAGTGTATGCCTCTCCAATCTACCCTACTCCATTCTACGCTATTCCATTGAACACCACTTGACTGTACATCACTCCATTGTCTGCTATTTCACTCTACCCCACCCTACAAAACACCACTTAAGGCTACACCACTTCACTGCACCCACTCCACTCTACGCTACTATATTATGTGCTATAACACTTTCAGCCAAGCACTGTATGGTATTATAGTATACACTATGACACTCTATATCGCTACACTGTACGCCACTCCAGTCTACACTAATCAACTCTATGCTATTTCACTTTATACCAGCCAACTATATGGTACTCCATCTACGCCGCCCCAGTGCATTCTCCTCCACTCATATAACCCCACTCTTCAAAACTCTACTACACTTTATGAAACTCTACTAAACTCCTCTCTATCCCTGTACACTTGACTGTCTAAATGTGCACTCAACTCTATGATCATACACTGTTTTGTACAATACTCTGCTCCCCTATATAACAGAATACAGCACTGTGCAATACAGCACTCCACGCTAATGAATGAGATGCCACTCCAGTTTATAACAGTTTCCTTGACTCTACGCTATGCCACTTCAATGAATGCCACCCCACTCTACATCATTCCACTGTTCCCTACTCCACTCTATGCTATTCCACTGTACGCTATTACACTCTAAGTCACTTCACTCCTCTAGACTCCACTGTACAGTATTTCACTGTATGCTACTCCACTTTACCATAATCACTCTATTCCACTACAGTGAATGCCACTCCACTTCACACTGTTCCATTGTATGATACTCTCCTCTACTCTATATAACTTCACTCTATAAAGGTCTATCACACTGATTGGCACTCTATGATATTCTACTTCACTCCACTGCCGAACAATCCAATGAGCAACACTCTATTCAACTATATGACTCTTTTCTATAAGACACAGCACTGTGCTCCTCTATTTGAGACACCACTCCAAATTATAACAGTTTACTATCTGCGCTATGCCAGTACACTCCACTCCATGCCACACTGCTCTTTGACGCACCCATACTTCCTATTGTGCTTTACTCCATACATTACACCACTCCACACAACTCTACTCCACTGTACAAGACTTTACCTCACTCTACGCTGCTATATAACAATCTACTTTGCACCACTCCATTGTTTCACACACTAATGTACTCTATGAAACTCCACTCTACAACACTAAACTATACTGTATGCCCCTTTACAGCACTCTCCTGTACAGCACTCTCCAGTGCTACAATCGCCATCTTCCCTGCTTTCAGGAACAGGCAAACTTGAATCAGAAAACCACATTTTTCAACACAACTTTGGCATTTTACTGGGACATACCCCATTTTTACTATTTTTTGTGCTTTCAGCCTCCTTCCAGTTAGTGGCAGAAATATGTGTAAAACCAATGCTGGAGCCCAGACAGCTAAACATTTCTGAAAAGTAGACAAAATTCTGAAATCAGCAAGGGGTCATTTGTGTAGATCCTTCATGACTGTCCAACAGAAAGTAACAGGTAAAATAACAACATATTGAAATTAGGTGAAAAAAGAGCCATTTCTGTCCATGTTTTCTTCTATGACGTTTTCCCTCTAGGGCACATTTTTTAAAGCAATATACTGTTACGTCTTCTGGGCTCTTCTGGTTGCGGGGATATATAGGGCGTGTAGGGTCATCAAGAACCCTGGGTACTCAGAGTCAATAAACGAGCTGCACCTTTCAATGGGTTTTCATTGTATACCGGGTACACAGAAATTCATTTGGTGAAATATAAAGACTGGAAAATAGGTATCAAGGAAACCTTTGTATTTCCAAAATGGGCATAAGATAAGGTGTTGAGAAGCAGTGGTTATTTTCTGATCTCTGCATTCAGGAATCCCCATACTAGCATGTGAATTACACAGCATTTCTCAAATAGACGTCTTTTTTGCACACTGTCTTACATTTGGAAGGAAAAAATGTAGAGAAAGACAAGGGGCAATAACACTTGTTCAGCTATTCTGTGTTCCTTCAAGTCTCCCGATAAAAATGCTACCTCACTTGTGTGGGTAAGCCTAGTGCCAGCAACAAGAAACGCAACATGGACACATCAAATTTTTACATTAAAACCTGACGTGTTTTTTGGAAAGTGCTTAGCTGTGGATTTTGGTCTCTTGACACCTAGGGGATTCCAGCATGCGGTGACCTGTGGGGCTCTCACCAGGTGATGTTACCCAGAATCCTTTGCAAACCTCAACATTTGACAAAAAAACACTTTTTCCTCACATTTCAGTGAAAGAAGGTTGTGGAATCTGAGAGGAGTCTCAAATTTCCTTGAGTAGGCCTACTGCCCGCGACAGGAAACACCCAAAAACGCAACATGAACACATCACATTTTTACATTGACAACTGACGTATTTTTTTAGAAAGTGCCTAGCTGTGGATTTTGGTCTCTAGCTCAGCCAGCACCTAGGAAACCCTATAAAACCTGTGCATTTTTTGGAACTAGACATCTAGGGAACCAAGGATGGGGTAACTTGTGGGGTTCTCACCAGGTTCTGTTACCCAGAATCCTCTGCAAACCACAGAATTTGGCAAAACTTTTTTTTCCTTACATTTTGGTGATAGAAAGTTTTGGATCCTTAGAGAAGCCATGAATTTCCTTCCACCCAGTGTTCCCCCAAGTCTCCCAATAAAAATGGTACCTCACTTGTGTTGATAGGCCTCGTACCAGTGACAGGAAATGCCCCAAAACCCAACATGGCCACATCATATTTACCAAAGAAAACTGACCGTTTCTTTTCAAAGTGCCTAGCTGTGGATTATGGCCTCTAGCTCAGCCAGCACCTAAGGAAACCTACCAAACCTGTGCATTTTTTTAAAACAAGACACCTAGGGGAATCCAAGATGGGATGACATGTGGGGCTCTCACCAGGTTCTGTTACCCAGAATCCTTTACAAACCTCAAAAATTGGCCAAAAAACACTTTTTCCTCACATTTTGGTGATAGAAAGTTCTTGAATCTGAGAGGAGCTGCAAAGTTCCTTCAACCCAGTACTTCCCTAAGTCTCCCGATAAAAATGGTACCTCACTTGTATGGGTAGGCCTAGTGCCAGTGACAGGAAATGTCCCAAAACCCAACATGGACACATCACATTTTCCAAAAGAAAACTGATCTGTTTTTACAAAGTTTCTAGCTGTGGATTTTCACCTCTAGATCATCCGGCACCTAGAAAAACCTAGCAAACCCAGACATTTCTGAAAACTAGACCCCGAGGGAGTCCAGGGAGGTGTGACTTGCATGGATCCCCCAGTGTTTTCTTACCCAGAATCCTCAGCAAACCTCAAATGTAGCTATGGGCCTCTCCCCTTATACATAAAACAAATAAACAAAAAAAAAAAAAATCCCTGGTGCCTAGTTGGCATTTTTGCAGCCCAGTTGCTTCACAATCGGGCTGCAGAAATGCTCACAGAGACATGGAAGGAAAGGCCTTTCCTTTTCTTTCATGCCTCTGCTTGCCCCCACTCCTGGATCGGAAAGCATTTCTTTTCCAATCCACGCTGGAAGCTAAGCTTCTAGCTCAGTGGGGGCAGCCTCTGATCACACGCTGAGGTCATCAGACATCACAGGGTGGGGGTGAGAGGGGGTTGTGGTGGAAGGGGAAGCGATTCCCCTTCCATCCCTGCCCTGGGGAGTGGGAGGCCCATTGGGGGAGTGCTAGCGTACCCCTGTGGGCCCAGGGCAGGACGAGCTGATCTCATCCTTGACTCAAAGCGACTGTGGCTGAGGGAGAGACCAGATCATCCAGGACACTGTATGGGTTAAAAATTTACCTAAATATGTATCTTTAAATAAAAAAACAAATACAATTTGAAATTACAAATAATTTCACACACAAAATTATAGAAGCACTTACCATTAAATTAATTAGGAATTGAAATAATACAAATAATCATCATAATAAGTACAGCATTATCAGAATGCGTAAATATTTTTCAATTAATCAACTACATTTAAATAAAAATTGAAATAAAAAATCTTCAAACCTTACTATTTTCGCAACCGATTTCCTGTCAAAAAATGGCAAAGTATCAAAAATTACATTACTAACATAAAAATGAATATTTAATATGAATAATTTAACAGACATAAAGCCCAAACTAAATTAAACAACAATGAAAAATACTGTATATTTAACTAACATTAAAAAATAAATGAAGATTATAATTAAATATGTGTTAAAAAAAAATAGGAGATGCAACAGTGATGAAAGACCTTGAGAAGTTCAACATAATTGCAGTGCAGGAGAGTTGGGGACAAACCAGCATTCCATTGATTGGGTTTATTTAATTTAACAGATGGGCATGTAAAACTAGCAGCACAAAAGGGAAAAAGGTGGGTAAGTGACTTATGTGAACTCAAAGCTAACCGCTAAGGTAACACCACTGGATATGGAGGAACCCTGGTTACTAGCTCTACATCTGGAGGGATGGGACAAGCAGTTGAAAACTCCCCTGGTCCTGGTCAACATGTATATCAACCCAAAAGAAAAATAGTAGACAAATTGGCCAAGCTGCTTCTGGAGTTGAAAGGGGATAAACAAATGGCAAGCCTGGCAATTAACTGAGATTTTATTCTGAACCATTTCCAAGATGCAATTGAGGCTGCCGACGAGGAGTTACAGGTGCTGCAGGTACAAAGTCACCCCCACATAGGCGCCATGACAATCTTTGGAAAAGGCTTGTGAAGCTGCTGCTCTGTTCATACTCAGTGGATGCCTCCCAGGGGACATTCTACCTGCCTCGATAGGGCACTCATGAAAGATGATTGTAGGAAAGTACCATCTTGCCTGGCATGTTCACCCAATTTTTCACATGTGTGTAAGTTTGTTTTTGCCTGTCTCACTGGGATCCTACTAGCCAGGACCCCAATGCTCATAGCTGTGGCCTGAATGTGTGTATCCGTGTAGTGACTAACTGTGTCACTGAGGCTCTGCTAACCAGAACCTCAGTGCTTATTCTCTCTCTGCCTTTAAAATTGGCACTATAGGCTAGTGACCATTTTCACCAATTCTAATTGGCACACTGGAACACGCTTATAATTCCCTAGTATAGGGTACGTAGGTACCCAGGGTATTGGGGTTCCAGGAGATCCATATGGGCTGCAGCATTTCTTTAGCCACCCATAGGGAGCTCAGACAAATCTTACATAGGACTGCCACTGCATACTGAGTGAAATAACGCACACGTTATTTCACAGCCATTTTACACTGCAATTAAGTAACTTATAAGTCACCTAAATGATTAGCCTTCACTAAGTGAAGGTTAGATTAAAAGTTACTAAGTGTGAGGGCACCCTGGCACTAGCCAAGGTGCCCCCACATAGTTCAGGGCAATTTCCCCGGACTTTGATAGTGCAGGGATACCATTACATGCGTGCACTTAATATAGGTCAACACCTATATGTAGCTTCACAATGGTAACAATCCCCCACATCCCCGGGGATCCACCATGGACCCCGGGAACTGCCAAACCAGCTCTCTGGGATTTTCTCTGCAGCTACCGTTGCTGCCAGCCCACAGACAGGGTTCTGTAGCCTCCCCCAGCCTCTGGAAATGCTTTGAAGGGCACACATAGTGCCCTCCTTGCATAAGCCAGTCTTCACCAGTTCAGGTAACCTCAGTCCCTGCTCTGGTGCAAAACTGGACAAAGGAAAGGGGAGTGACCACTCCCCTGTCCATCACCACTCCAGGGGTGGTGCCCAGAGCTCCTCCAGTGTGTCCCAGACCTCTGCCATCTTGAATCCAGAGGTGTGAGGGCACAATGGAGGCCTCTGAGTGGCCAGTGCCAGCAGGTGATGTCAGAGAACCCTCCTGATAGGTGCTTACCTCACTAGGTGGCCAGTCCTACTCTGAGGGCTATTTAGGGTCTCTCCAGTGGGCTTTTCCTCAGATAACGACTTGCAAGAATTCACCAGAGTTCCTCTTTGACTCCTGCCAAGGATCGACCGCTGTCTGCTCCAGGACGTCTGCAAAATTGCAACAAAGTAGCAAGAAGACTACCAGCGACATTGTAGAGCCTAATACTGCAGGCTTTCTCGTCTGTTTCCTGGTGGTACATGCTCTGGGGGCTGTCTGCCTTCACCCTGAAAGGGAAGCCAAGAAGAAATCTCCTGTGAGTCGATGGAATCTTCGTCCCTGCTCCAGCAGGCACCAAACTTCAGCGTCACTAGTACTCTGGTACCCCTCTCATCCTGACGAGCATGGCCCCTGGAACACAAGTGGTGGACCCAAGTGACCTAGACTATCCAGTGGTCCAACTATCCAAATTTGGAGTAGGTAAGTCCTTGCCTTCCCTCTCCAGCCAGTAATCCTCAGCACAATGTTAACTGCAGCTGCTAGGGCTTCTGTGCACTTTTGCAAGGAATCCTTCATGCACATCCTAGCCCAGATCCCCAGCAATCCGTCCTGCTTTGCTCAACTCGCTGAGTTGACCACCGGCTTTGTGGGACCCTCTTTTGTAGTGTTGAGATGACCGCCATGCTCAATTTTCTTGCACCCATGTTCAAGTACTTCTGTGGGTGCTGCCTTCTTGTGCATGGGCTCTCTGTGTTGCTGAGGGCCCCCTCCATCTCTTTTCCCAAGTGGCGACCTCCTGGTCCTTCCCGGGCCTGGGCAGCACCCTTTTTCTTCAACTGCAACCTTTGCAGCTAGCAAGGCTTGTTTGCAGTCTTTCTCCAAGGAAACACTGCTGCATCCTCCAGCACTCCATGGGACATCTTCTGCACAAAGGAAAAGTTCCTAACACCTTTCGTTGTTGCAGAATCTTCAGCTTCTTCCATCTGGAGGTAGCCATTTTGCACCTTCATCCGGGGTTTAGTGGGCTCCTGCCCCACCTGGACACTTTCACGACTCTTAGACTAGGTCCCCTCTCAGGTCCAGGAATCCCTCTTCAGTGCTTTGCAGTCTGTTGTGGTCTTTGCAGAATCCTCTATCACGAGTTTAGTGTGTTTCTGGGGAAGTAGTATCACTTTACTCTGACTTTTCAGGGTCTTGGGGTAGGGTATCTTGGTCACCCGTAGTGTTCCCTTACACTCCCAGCACCCCTCTACACACTACACTAGCCTAGGGGTCCATACGTGGTTTGCATTCCACTTTCAGAGTTTATGGTTTGTGTTGCCCCTAGGTCTATTGCATCCTATTGTATTCTACAGTGTTTGCACAGTTTTTCTAACTGTTTACTTACCTGATTTTGGTTTGTGTGTATATTTTGTGTATTTTACTTACCTCCCAAGGGAGTATATCATCTGAGATATTTTTGGCACATTGTCACTAAAATAAAGTACCTTTATTTTTAGTAACTCTGAGTATTGTGTTCCTTATGATATAATACCTATATGATATAAGTGGTATAGTAGGATAGTAGGAGCTTTGCATGCCTCCTAGTTCAGCCTAAGCTGCTCTGCTATAGCTACCTCTATCAGCCTAAGCTGCTAGAACACTACTAATCTACTAATAAGGGATAACTGGACTTGGCACAAGGTGTAAGTACCAACAGGTACCCACTATAAGCCAGGCCAGCCTCCTACAATGATCTCCTACCTTGACTATAATATACTGAACACTAGACTGTTCAGCAGAGTTGTTGACTTCAAAATCGAGCTCAGATCTGAGAGTAACCACCACCCGTAAATTTTCTGCCGATGTGCTGATGTGTCCGTATTAGACCAGACACGGATAGTGCAAGCTGTAGCTCACATGGAAAATTTAAAATGCCTCAAATGGAGCCTGGACAACATAGGAGGCTTGGTATGCAAGGCCAAAGAAATCCTGGAGGAAATTCTACTCAGCAAGGCAATCCCGATAAAAGCATGGGAGTGCCTCTTGTAGACCTGAGCAGCAAGATACCCATAAAACAATCCAGAGAAAGGTACAGATAGTATTCACAAGCAATTGGTTCACCCTATTAAGTAAAGGATCAGTACCCCTCCTACTGCAGGGCTCAACACAGTATTTAGCATTATTGAAATGCCTACAAATGGAGTAGAAGAACCAAAAATGGTGGTATGGCTGGTAATAAATGTAGAGATCAGAAGCATTGAGGGCAAATCTACTCTACTCCTTCAAGCCAAATGATCACAGAAATTTCTGGAAACTACTGAATGAGCTTGATAAGGGCCCTAAAGCTGCAAACAATAAGAGGATGAAAGGATTAAATATCTAAGAACACCTTACAAAGGAAGCACCGACGACCAACCTGACCCAGGCTTGACCTTTCATGTGAAAGAGCATTGCACAAGTCTACACAAACTGATGACCTTGAAAACCAACAGCAATGGTGTTTCTGACATCTTCCACCACTCAATGGAACCCCTGGATTTCTCAATGGAGGACCTGGTAAAAATAATTAAGAACTCGCGCCCCAGCTGCGCACCTGACCCGAATGGATATCAACTGCAGCCACAACTTGGGCTTTTTTTTTGTTTTTACCCAATGTTTTAGCAAATATTGTTGATGGACAGCATACTGGAAACCTGGAGAGGTTCAGTGATTCGCCAAATCTTCAAGGGCAGGGTGGTTATGGCCCCTAACAATTGAGGGCTGATATCAGTGCTCGACATAGACCTCAAATATTTGTCTACACTACTACTGCAAGATATACAGGAGTGGGCGATGAAGGCAAATATGCTGTCAATGAACCAAACAGAGTTCACTAAGAAGCAAGGAACTACCACCAACTTTATGACTGTGGGCTTCATAATGAAAAGAACATGTGACACTGGGAAGCCGCTTTTCATGGATTTTGAGGACTTAAAAGTGGCCTTTGACTGTGACCCCTCAGGCCAGCTCTTGGAAAAAATATCACATTGGGGAATTCCACAAAACATTTTAAGGGCCATCCAGTTGATACACACACCTGGGTAAAAATTAAGGTAGGGGACTGGTACCATTTATCTAAAAAAGTTAACACCTCCCTCAGATTGAAGCAGGAATGTGCTTTGGTGCCACTGTTGTTTAATCTGCTCATCGGGGAACTTTCAGCCTCCCTGGCAGAAGTAGTATTGCATGCACAAAGCCTTGGTCGCAACCATTAAGACAATCCATGGTGTTGTGTGTGAGAAGTGTGTTAAACACTGTATTATTGCCGGAGTGAACCAGAGTAACTCAGGCCTGTGGATTCCATTTTGGAAGCCACTTGTCTGTTCATGTACACAATGGAAGTGAGGTTGCTTTAACAGACAGCGGAAGTGTATTGCTGACATTCCTGAGATTGGAGGGAAGGAATCTGGGCACTGAAGAAGGGAAAGCAGAGAGAGGATTTCCCTTCGAAGTATGACTAAGTCCTTTCTGATACAGAAGGCTACTCATTAGTCTTCTTGAGGCTGCCATTCTGTTAATGGTTGAGCTGAAGGGTGTGACTACAGTTTCTTTGATAGTGTGGACAGTCTTTGGAAAAGGGAAAAAGCTTTTTTGCATCCCTTCCTGTTGACAGATAGGTGCGGACGTCTCACACTTCTTTGTGGCTTTGTTGTGGCTGCTCCAGTCTGGAGACAACCTCGCTTTGATGAGCATCACTGAATATTAAAGCTGATCCTGGATGATAGGCATGGAAGGAAATCTCGTCAAGGAATCATCACAGAACTATCAGTTTTAAGGATGCTGTCGAGCTCAAAATATTGAGCTATATTTTGGACCACTATTAACGTCTTTATACATGTTGCATACTAGGGGAATAAGGTTGAGACTTCAAATGAGGGGTGAGCGCAAAGGTGTGTGAATGACCAAAATATTTAAAACTAAGGGCCTCTTTTACAAAGACTGATGCATCGGGATTGATGTATCAGTTTTTTTGCTCCTGCTGAAAATGCTCTTACAGCGCCATGGATGTGTTGTTTTTACAATACAGAGCTCCATGGATCATAGATTCACTGAAATTCTGACACATCTTTTGGTGCTAAAGTGACGCATTGCTGGAGTTGGCCGTAATACGGATGGAACTCCAGCAATGCATCAGAACACAGAGGCCAGTTCCATATTAAAAGCCCACGTCAGTCCTTGTGTATAGTTTGAGGAGGCGTAAGGATTTTGACACAGTCAAGTCGTAGAGTGAACAGTTGCAAATTTCACTGCATCAGTTCTACATGGCTTTTAACATGGAGGTGACTACCCTGCATACACTATACCTGGTGCAGGTATAATGTGATGCACACCTCTACAAACGGATGCATTGAGCCTAATGCATCACTTTGTAAGTGTGCAGTGTGGAGTACTGATTGCACCGCCGCTGTGTAAAAAAAAATGAACTGCGGCGGCACAAAGCTCCTTGTAAATTTGGCCATAAGTCTACATATAGGAATCTGTGTCTGCCAATCCAGTGCCTTACCTTCCTCAGTGAGGGGGGCTAAGAGAGACTCAAACCAGTTTACTGTAAGCCAGAAGCCCTCCTGTAGGTGTTCAACATATGGAGGAGCCATGGTCCCCTGGTTTCTGGGCTTGAGAACAATAATAGCACCTAATTGGCTTATAATGAAATAGAGTCCTCCATGCCCTTTCCCCACTGAAACCCTCATATCTAAACATTGCATCTAATCCACGTTGTCAAGGCTTTATTGCTAGAGCAAATAGCAAGGATGATAGCAGATATCTATGCCTGGTACCTTTATGAAAAACAAAGGTGAGTACTGGAATATATGATATAAATCCTTCCACAATTTGATAAGAATAAATATGCAGGGATCAACTAGATTGTGTGGATAGGCCAGGGCAGTGTGTACTCTCCATAGGGAGTGCCTCATACTATGATGAGTTATAAAGTAATACTGGTCTGGATGGACCAGTGCCAACAATTCAATAAGAAGCCTTTTAGCCAGCACTTCGACATGAAGCTTAATTTTGCTATTCAAAAGAGAGATTGGATGATAAGATAAACAACTTCCAGTGGGCGTGCCCTGATTTGTGTAGAACCACACTTGTGGCTAGTTGATTGCTGCCTGGTTGCTGTCTTTCTTTTTCACTTCAGTATACATAAACGGTAAGGGCGGCTTAAGAGATTTCTGACATTTCTGGTAATATTAGATCGGGTACCTGTCTGGTATTCATGTCTCTGAGAGCAGAGCCTTTTGATCAGATGAGAAAGGAGTTTGTAGGGAGAGATCTACAATCATGGATTCAGATGATTCCAGGGATCCTTTCTGTTTTGAATAGAGCAATTGATAATAATTGATGAAAGTCAATAGTCAGTCACCAACTCCTGGTTCACCCTAGCAGCAATAAAGTAGTTGTTATGTCTCAGCGGAACACTCCTAATATGGCAGGCAAAAGACCTCCAGTACTGTCGGTATTTTGCCTGCAGCGGCTTCGGTAGTCCTGTGAAAGGACCACCAAAGTCGTAATTAGGCCCATTATGTATGTGAGCCTGACTTCATTGAAGCACAAGCAAAACATCACTTCTCAAAATATTCTGATGAATATGCTGTTTAATTAAAAAAAGGAGGTAGAATGATTTGGACTTGAGGGGATGCTTATGAATGCATTATAATGATACTGAACAATATTTAGAGAGGGACAGGAATCAAAAATAAAATTACAGTGTGTTCCATTTTTGACAGAAATGTTGTAGTAATAGTATAGGCATGGTGCCTTTTTGAGAAAAATATATTTGAACTTTAGTCATTTATAACTAACTTTAAAACACACGAGGATAATAATTGAGGCAGCATAATTGTGTTTTTTTAAAATAAGGTAATGACTGATTATTGTAAAAATAGATGCCGTTACGTAGTGATGAAATGAATTTGACCAGTAATTGTTCAATATTCAGATAATTAAATTAATTATGGCGATAAACATGGTTGTGTTTTGTTTGCTATCAAATGCAATTTATATGTTATCACTTATGAAAAGTTCTCATTTTTTAAATCACAAAATTGATGTACACATTGCACACACAGAACATTTTGTTCTCTTTCTATAACTAATTGGATGAGTTAATTAAAGGTTTGTGAGATAAAACTAATGGTTTACTACTCATAAAAACAATTAACTACCTTTTCTTTTCTCGTATGTTTATCTATGCCACCCTATACTTTCTTCTGATTATGAGTTAGATGGATATAAGTGCAGGGTTGCAATTTACCAACGGTCAAAATTTAAGTTTGCTGATGGTATCCATGCACCTAAATCAGCCTATTGTGTAGTTTTGTTCACACAATGGGGAGTAATATACAGACCAATAATTACCAAGACATTTTTCACCTGCAAAGCTTCTATTTCTAGGGACAATTCTGCTGCTATTTGCTACCTACTAAGCAGGTTGTAAATGGTAGCAGGGAGTGGGGGAGGTCTGCATGAGAAGGATTTTGTTATGGGACAGGCAAACCTTCCATGCACCCCCTGTGCACACAAGGAAATCTAAAGTAGCTCAGGCTGCACTTACGGATGCAGCCTTTCCCTGTACCTTATGTGATTTTGCAACTGACTTTTCTGGTCAGTAGGGTCAGGCCCTAAGATTAAGCACCTGGACAATCCATGCAATTGAATAGTAGGCCAGCTGTGATCAGGCAGAGCCAGGCTCTGTCCCTTACCCTTAGTTCAAACCTTTCTAGAGAGGGGTTCTATCACAGCATCCATTGGAGGAAGATGAGCTTGGTGTCCACTAACTTAATCAATCAATCAGGGTTTATTGAGCGCGGCTACTCATCTGTGAGGGTCTCAAGATGCTGAGGGCAAGGGGGGCGTGTAACGCCCATCACTGAGGTGGTTCTATAAGTGTCATGTCTTCAGCTCCTTTGTAAAGTTGAGGAGGGGGGTAGTCTGTCTGAGGTGGAGCTGGAGGGCATTCCAGCCTGTGGCAGAAATGTGGGAGAAGGACCATCCCCCTGTTCTTGTTTTCCTGATAGGGATGAGTTTCTTGTTGATCCAGTGCAGAGTGTGTTGCCGTAGTCCAGCCTGCTGGTGATGAGGTGAGGTGATGGACTTTCTGTGTTCGAGGGGTATCTATTTGAAGGTCCTGCATAAGAGGCAGTGGGTGCGGAAGCAGGTGGATGTGACTGCGCTGGTTTGGCTGTCCATGTTGAGTCTGAAGTCCTAGATGACCCCGAGGTTTCGGGCTTGGTTCGTGGGGGTGGGCGGGCTTCCGAGGGTAGGTGGCCATCAGGAGTAGTTCCATGCATCAGGTTGGGTGCCCATGATGAGTACTTCTGTCTTGTTCGTGTTGAGTTGAAGGCAGCTGTTTTTCATCCAGTTGGTGACTGCTCCAATGCCTTCGTGGAAGTTGTGCCTGGCTGTGTTGGGTTCGTTAGATGGGAGAGGATGAGTTGGGTGTTGTCTGCATAGGAGACAATGTTGATCCCGTTACAACGTTATGATGGAAGCTGACCAGTCGGTAACTATTAGTATCTATCAACCTTCCCCACAAAATACAGAATATTAAGCTGAGCAAAATAATTGAGATAGCCATGCTTTATTGGCAAACATATTGAATTCAAATGAGCAGTATTTAGCGTGGGGTCTCTCTGACTAAGGACAACAAACAGTTTGATCAGATGTTCTCTTTGCTGCGATATCTCTACAGTGTGGGAAAATGACATGACTGAGGAAGGCAATGATCTATTCTGAATTTCCTCCTGTTTGGTGCAGTTGGGTCAGTAGGTATCTGCCCCCACAAGTCGGGGATGTTCTCACAGTGAATCACTATCTGAGGGGTTCACTTGGAGTTCGTTTCGCAATACAAAATCATTTGGCAGTACAGGTGCTGCACAAGTAATGTTCATCAATAAAATATAGCCTCGAGCTCTCAAAGACAAAAATACAGTTTTGGTGCATATGAATGAAGAAAAGGTATTCACATGTTACTATTGATGTGCCCCCTAAATCCATCAGTCAATTTGTAATGCATGGTTAATCACCTGAGAGGTTATCCAAGTGCATGAACAGTACAGTGAGCTCAGTCAAAAAGATAGGTCTTGAGAGCTTTTCAAAATTCTAGTAAAGATAAGAAGGTGTTGAGCTGCAGGGGGAGTTCGTTCCAAGCTTTTGCTACAAGGTAGGAGTAGGAGTATCCTCACTTGTGCTTCTGGAGATGGGTGGGGTGTGTATGATCACTAGGGAGGTGGACCGAAGTTGTCTGGCTAGTTGGTGAAAGTTCAGGTGGCAGTTGACGTAGGCTGGTCCTAAGTTGTTTTAGGCCTTGTATGCATGAGTCAGTGGCTGAACTGGCATCTCTTCTGTACAAGGAGCCAATGGAATTGCTTGGGGTGGGGGAAATGTGGGTCTGCCAATGGAGGTTGAGGATCAATCTGACTGTGGCAGTCTTGATGGCCTGAAGTCTCTGGAGGATGTGTGTAGTCCTCCTGTAGTAGAGACCATTGCTGCAGTCCAGTCTGCTTGTGATGAGGGCTTGTATGAGAATGCACCTGGTGTTAGTGGGGAGCCTCTTAAAGATCTTTTGTAGCATGTGCAGAGTGGAGATGCAGACTGATGGGACTGCATTAATCTGTGATTTCATAGTCAGCTTGCTGTTGAAGAGGATGCTGAGGTTCCTGGCGTGATCAGACGGGGGTACTGGTCCAAGTTCAGCGGGCCGCTAGGAAGCTTTCCACTGGGAGGAGTTTTTGCCGAAGATCAGTACTTCTGTTTTGTTGGTGTTGAGCTTCATGCAGTTCTCTCTCATCCAGTTGGCAAGGCTCATCCTGTACCTGTGGAATCTGGCTTTGGTGGTGGTGGTGGGATCCCTGGAGAGGGAGAGGATAAGCTGAGCGTTGTCTGTGTAAGAGATGATGTTGAGCCCATGCGATCTAACAATGTTGGCTAACGGTGTCATCTAGATGTTGAAGTGGGTAGGGCTGAGAGATGAGTCCTGAGGGACATCACAGATGATTTCTTTGGATTTGAAGGTGAATGGAGGTAGTTGGACTCTCTTGGTTCTTCTGTGAAGGAATGAGATGATCCATCTGGGGCCATTTTCTTGGCTTGTTGTGTAGCCTGGTAATCATTGTGTGGTGAGATACTGTGTTGAATGCTGCTAAGAGGTCGAGGAGGATCTGGACAACCGTCTCTCCTCAGTTGAGGAGTACTTGGACATTATCTGTATCTGTGATGAGGGCAGCTTCGGCACTGTAGTTGCTGTTGAATCCAGATTGGGAGCAGTAAGGAAGGTGGTGTTTCTCGAGGCAAGTGATGAATTGTTTGTTTGATGGCCTTTTCCATTGCTTTGGCTGGGAAGCGGAGCAGGAAGATGGAATGGTAGTTCTTAAGTTTGCTGCGGTTGACTGATGGTTTCTTGTCTAGGGGTTTGATCTTGGTGTGCATCCAGTCTCTTGGGAATGTGGCTGTAGTTATTGAGGTGTTGAGCACAGAGGTGAGTTCTTGGCTGATTATGGCCCTCATTCCGATATTGGCGGGCGGCGGGCGCCGCCCGCCAAGCGGAAACCACCATTTGGCCGCTCCGCGGTCAAAAGACCGCAGAGGCCATTCTGGCTTTCCCTCTGGGCCGGCGGGCAACCGCCAAAAGGGCGCCCGCCGGCCCAGCGGGAAAGACCCTGCAACGAGGAAGCCGGCTCCGAATGGAGCCGGCGGAGTTGCAGGGGTGCGACGGGTGCAGTGGCTCCCGTCGCGATTTTCACTGTCTGCAAAGCAGACAGTGAAAATCTTTATGGGGGCCTGTTAGGGGGCCCATGCACTGCCCATGCCAGTGGCATGGGCATGGGCAGTGCAGGGGCCCCCAGGGGCCCCACGACACCCATTCCTGCCATCCTGTTTCTGGCGGTGTAAACCGCCAGAAACAGGCTGGCGGGAAGGGGGTCGGAATCCCCATGGCGGCGCTGCAAGCAGCTCCGCCATGGAGGACTCCCTGGGCCAGAGGAAAACCGGCGGGAAACCGCTGGTTCCCCTTTTCTGACCGCGGCGTAGAATGGCCCTGGAAGCACCGCCAGCCTGTTGATGGTGCTTGCGTGGTCCCCGGCCCTGGCGGTCCTGGACCGCCAGGGTCGGAATGACCCCCTATGTCTTTTCCAAGGTTGAGGATATGGTGGGGGCAGGTGTTGGTTGGTACTCCTGGGTGGATGAGGTTCATGAGGGTGGGGTTTTCCTGGGTGGTGAGAGTGTTCCCGGTGGTTAGTCAGGGTTCTGTGCTGGTTGAAGTGAGACTTTGTAGATTGACGAAGTCCGTGGGCTCGGATTGGGGTGCAAAGTTCTTATAGGTAGCGAAGATCTTGTTGTGGAAGTATATGCAAAGGTTGTTGCGGAACTCTTGTGAAAAGTGATGCTGTTGTTTGTGGCTGCAGGTTTGGAAATCTCCCTAACAATGGTGGTAAATTATTTGCTGTGGATTGATCTGGAGTTAATTCCGGGAAATAAGGCATCACTCTTCCTCTCCCTTAGAAGCCAATGGTAAAGGTTTAGGGAGGTCTTGAAGGTGGTTCTGTCAGTGTTGTCTTTGGTAGTGCAACATCTTTTACATTGTTTGCAGATGCGTTTGCACATTTGAGTTCTTTGATTACCAACTGGCCTGTTTTGTGGGCCTTTGTGGTGCTTGCCTTTGATGGTGGCAACGTTCTCGGTGCAGTTCGTGATTCATGCATTGAAGTTATTGGCCTCCTGATCAAGGAAATTGGTGTGTTCAGGGTTGGAGCAATTGAGAGTGTTGGTCCCTTTGGGTCTTGGTTATATTTCTCCATCTGCGTTGGGAGGCTCTCACTCAGGTGTGGGCATTGGTCGGTTTACTGGTGAAGTTGAAGTGCATGATGAAGTGGTTGGTCCAGGTCAGTTTGGTGACGTGTCTATATGTGTGTTTCTTGCGATGTGTGTTTGCATGTGGACGAGTTGGGTGAATCCTATGTTTACACATTCAAGGAGGTTGGTGGTGTTAGCATTGCTGTGGTCCTCAGAGCGGAAATTGAGGTCACCAAGGAATACGCAGTCATTTGAGTCAATGGCAGGGAGAGCAATGAAGTTGGAGATAGAGTGGCAGAAGCCGCCACAAGGTCCTCGGGGGCTCTCTGATGGTGAGGGTGTCTATGATGGTTGATTTGTCATTGGTTTGGAGTCTGAAGTTGAGGTGTATTATGGTCAGGGTGTGTGCTTCCATGGTGATGGTGCATTGAATGTTGTCTTTGTGGATAATTGTGATACTTCCTCTGGGTTTGCTGGTGTAGTCACTGTGGATGATCTTGTATCCTTCCGGTATTGCTGCGGCGTTGTCATGGGTGGATGTAAGGATCCTATATCTCGATGGCATGTTTGCACAGCGAGTACATGTTGAATAGGATGCATGCAAGATGGTGGTGGGGAGCTGTGGTGGCATGGTCTGAGGATCATGTTGTAGAAGCCTGGTGGGTGCTATGCATGGTGCTGGTTTGTGGGATGGTGTCAGTGCTGAGAAGCTGCAGTGGGTGTGGAAAAATAGCTTACCGCAGAGCAGGGGAAAGTGTGGCAGCAGAGATTGCTGGTATGTCCTGTGTTCAGTGCATGGAGTTTGGTGGCAGAATAGATGTGGGGCGGAGCAGGACCAGAGTTTCTGGTGCTGGATGTATTCCATGGGCAGACAGGCTTGCTTTTGGCATGCTTTTCTTACACCAGTTGGGTGCCCGCTGTGTTAGGCCCCCATTACCTAGGTCAACAGGTAAATAAGGCAGAGAGCAACAACACAGCTTGCAGCTGGGTCTGCAAGGGCATCGATTGGTCGGAGGACCAGTCCGGGTGGTTGGGGAGCCTGGGCACCTGAATATCGCAACCACAATTTCAAAGGGACACAATAATGAGAACAAAATATCAAAAAATGATTGACACTTAAGTAAATCTAGATTTTCTACACCTACCTATGCTGTACATATATCTTCATGGTGCGTAGCAGTACACTTGTAATGCTACTGTAGGCTGGCTGGAAAGGGTTAGGTCAATATAGCCAACAGTAAATATTTAAGGGATAGTAAACCTGGGGAGCAAATCCTGGTCACCTGTAATTATTCTGTTTGTCCATTGTCGTGGGAAGTGGAACCATCAGTGGGATTAATGCCCTTGTGCAGATTCACATTTCTGCAGTAAGTGTGGACAATGTGTGGGGGCAGCTCACTTAAAAATAGAATCCCTCAAGTAGTGATCAAAAGTTGGCAGGTCATAATAGAAAACAGAACAACCATCACTGTTTCTGGGACTAAATCATACCAAATTGTTGCAGCAGTAATTTATAAACTACAAAACATGAAAGGGACAGAAGGAAGTTAGGGCCAGATGTAGCAAAGGTTTTTACCCATTCTGTGTCTATGGGAAAAAGTGTTTGTACATATGGCCCTTAAATCCTATGCTGAAAAGGAAGAAAAGAGCCATGCTGTATGTCTGCTTCTGATGGGAAAGAACCACTTGTGAAGTGACATATTTATTACCTATTCTCAGAATATTTGCTGGTAGATGTCATACTTGGCAGAGATGTAGGCATTTTTTAGGCAGAGATCAACGTATCTCTGGGAGCACTTGCATCAGAGAAGAATAGAAGGATGACTTTCTTCGGTTGTTTGAAATACAGTACAGTGGGTGCTTGCTTAACAGCAAAATCAGTCCTTCAGACAGAGGCTGATAAACTCACAAAAAGTCTCATGAGACTTCCAAAGGTGTGGTGAACTTACAACGAGAAGTCCTGGAATACAATATGCTGTCCGGTAACATGGCAGAATGACTGAAGCTGTCAAACAAAACTTACAGCTACTTGGCAGCTACGGTACATAAAGCATCCTCTTTTCAGGTCATTAGTAGACAGGCATCCGTACCTCCTATTGGAGGATGGTGAATTGCAATAGTGTCCAATAACTTTTGAATAGGAAATATATCAAAAAAGTAGAACCCTAACTGGAGAAATAGGTGAATATGAGCATTATTCATTTCCTGTTTTGATTGAGGAGGATGATTGGAAAGGGGCACTCCTTAGATAAAGTGAATACAATCTTCAAGGGGTAACCAAGAGAACACTGTTAAAGTTAAGCTCATGGAGCATATAACTTACTTGAAACAAGATCAAAAAATGTAAGCTAAAGTAAGAATCACCAGAAATGTGTACTGTTAGAAATGGGGTTTTTGGGTGGCTGGGGTATGCACCTCAGCCAGGCAGAACCTACCCACTCTAGTCAGGACAAGGGAATTACACGTCCAAGATACCCCCTGCTCACCCCCTTGAAAGCTTGGCACGAGCAGTCAGGCCTATCCCAGAGGCAATGTGTAAAGCATTTGCACAACACACACAACACACGTGACGCAAAATGTACACCACAAAGTAAACACAACACTGAGCTATGTAAAAATAATCTGTATTGCACAAAACATAATTAGACCAATATTACACGTAAGTAATACCCTGATACCTTAGCAGTTGTCAGAATGTTACACAAGTTACTAATTCTCTGCAAGAATATGCAGTTGTCACATTAGAACACGTAAGTACTCAGGATTCTGCCACATAAGCAGTAGTCAGGAATTACAGTAAGAATTCTATGCACTTGTCATGAATACATCCTAAATACCCATAAAAAGAACATTAGAAAACATCTCACAAGTCATAAAAATACATATCAGCAACCCATGCCCATAAAAGGAACATCAGCACATTTATGTAATGGAAGGAAAAGCAGGCAAAACATATAGGTGGTCATTGCAACCCTGGCGGTCGGTGTTAAAGCGGCAGTAAAACCGCCAACAGGCCGGCAGCAAAAAAAATTGGAATCACGACCGTGGCGGAAACCGCCAACATAGACAGCCACATTAACTCTCCGACTGCCACGACGGTACAAACAAACACCGCGGCGGTAACCGCCTACAGACAGGTGGAAGACAAGGTTCCGCCCACTGTATTACAACAGTCCAATCCGCCACCTTTTCCGGGGCGGATTCACTGCGAACAAAAACACGGCGGAAACAGGTCTTGGAAGGGAAAACGCTCACATCTACACACCCCACGAGGAACCAGGACGCCATGGAACCCGAGCTCCAGATACTCCCAGCCTTTGTATTCCTGCTCCTCGGTGAGTACTGCACCAACGACACAGGGGAGGGGGGAGGGAAAAAAGAGTGAAACACACACGCAACATGCAACACTACCACCCCCACCCTTACCCACTACAACACACACACAAGTACATGTTGATACATTACATTTACAACCCCCAACCCCCCCCCTCGGAAGAATGCAAGGACAAAGGAAAATGAGTTGAACATTTGTAATCTATTAAAATACAGTAATAAAAAATATATATATACTTACACTATAAACAATATATACACCAAGAATACAAGTCCAAGGTATTCCACCATTAAAGTCCGTGGACCACTGGGCCCAAAATGCATGGGCGAGGCCCAGACAAGATACCCGATCAAAACGGAGAGAACACTGCTGGGGCATTAGATAGAAATACAACAGGCACCTCAGCCGGATGAGTGCACGATGCCAGATCCACGAGGGGGCTCCATGCCCACTGCTGTATCCTGGGGAGTGCAAATCCACAGTATCACAAGTCTTTACAGTGGGTGGTTTGCCCACTGCTGTATCCTGGGGAGTACAAAGCCACAGTCTCACAAGTCTTTACAGTGGGTAGTTTTCCCACTGCTGCATCCTGGGGAGTGCAAAGCCATAGTCTCACAAGTCTTTACAGTGGGTGGTTTGCCCACTGCTTTATCCTGGGGAGTGCAAAGCCACAGTCTCACAAGTGGATAACAGTCTCCACTGGTTCTGGAGGGGGCTTTGTGCCCAGAGTACTTCATCCTGCCAAGGAATCAGGTAGTGGATGTGATACTCCACTGGTTCTGGAGGGGGCTTGGTGCCCAGAGTGGTTCATCCTGCCAAGGACTCAGGTAGTGGATGTGAATCTCCACTGGTTCTGGAGGGGGCTTGGTGCCCACAGTGCTTCATCCTGCCAGTGACTGAGGTAGTGGATGCCTTTCTCCACTGGTTCTGGAGGGGGCTTGGTGCCCAGAGTGCTTCATCCTGCCAAGGACTCAGGTAGTGGATGTGATACTCCACTGGTTCTGGAGGGGGCTTGGTGCCCAGAGTGCTTCATCCTGCCAAGAACTCAGGTAGTGGATATGATACTCCACTGGTTCTGGAGGGGGCTTGGTGCCCAGAGTGCTTCATCCTGCCAAGGACTCAGGTAGTGGATGTGAATATCCACTGGTTCTGGAGGGGGCTTGGTGCCCAGAGTGCTTCATCCTGCTCGTGGCGGCCTCAGAAGAGTCGGAGCTTTCGGCGCTCATTGGCCTGTGGTGCTGGTGGCGGCGGTGTCCTGTGCAGCGGTGCTGGTGGCGGCGGTGTCCTGTTCAGCGGTGCTAGTGGCGGCGGTGTCCTGTTCAGTGGTGCTTGAGGCGGCGGTGTCCTTGGCAGCGGTGCTTGTGGCGACGGTGTCCTTGGTAGCGGTGCTTGTGGTGGGGGTATCCATGGCAGCAGTGCTTGTGGCGGCGGTGTCCTGTTCAGTGGTGCTGGTGGCGGGGGTGTCCTGATCAGCGGTGCTGGTGGCGGTCTTGTCCGCCGTGCAGGTTTTCGGTGACTTGCCTGTTTTTCTGTGCCTCTTCCCCACCTTGGATGGTGGCGCAGCTGTCTTCCCACTCCCAACTGTACTCCTGGGAGAGGCATTGGTGGTAAATTTATGCCTCTCTCCTGCCGGGCAGTGGCCAACTTTTTGAGCTTTTGAGGTGGGGGACTGTCCGAGGTCTGAATCCTTGGCACACTGGCTGCCCTGCTGCTTGGTGCACTCCAGAAGGTGGTTACTACTGGCACCACTGTTCCCGCAGATGTTGTGGCTGAGGTGCTGGGTCGGGACCTGGAAAGGTGTGCCCTAGGGGACTGAAGGGGTGGGGGAGGTGAGGGGAAGAGGTCAAGGTTGGACAGGAAAAGTTTTTGGGACACACTGGGATGGGTAGATGGAGGGGGTTTGGGAGTGGAGGAAGAGGTAGTGGTTGTAGGAGGTGTACGTTTGCTGACTTTGGGTGAAGGTGCATGGGCTGGAGGCTGTCGTGAGGTGGATGGCTGTTGGTTGGGTGTGTGGCTGCGTTTGTGTACCTTGGGAGGTGAGCTCACAGACACACTGGGAGAGGACACAGGGGATGTGTGAATGGTAGTGGGTGTGCTGGTGATGGAGGTAGTGGCTGAAGATGTAGTGCATGCAGGTGTGAGTGGAGACAAGACTGGGAGGGAGGAGGGAGACGAGGAGGAGGGGGACACAGTGGAGGCAGTGGATGTTGGATGGGTATGATGTTTGCGTGAGTGCCTGTAGGATGTGTGGTGCTGATGTTTGCCTGAGCTTCCCTTGTGTGTTGAGGTGTGTGCATGCTGGTCTGATGGTGTGCTTGGGATAGGCTGAGGTACAGGTGTTTGGGTCTGGGTGGAGGAAGTTGGAGGGGGGAGGATGGACACAGGAACAATGGCTGCCATCAGTGCTGAGGCCAGACTCTGAAAAGCTCACTGTTGGGCTGCCTGACTAGAATGAATGCCCTCCAGGTATGCACTTGTCTGTTGCAACTGCCTCGCTACACCCTGGATGGCATTCAAAATGGGAGACTGCCCAACAGTGAGGGACCGGAGGAGGTCAATGGCCTCCTCACTGAGGGCAGCAGGGCTGACAGGGGCAGGGGCTGAGGTGCCTGGCGCGAAGGAGATGCCCACCCTCCTGAGTGAGCGGGCACGGGGCACACGCTGAGGGGCTGCTGGGAGGGTGGTGCTGGTAGGAAGGGTGGCGGCTGTACCTGTAGATGCGGTGGGCACAGAGGGGCCCACCACCGCAAGGGAGCTCCCATCAGAGGAGGAGTCCGTGTCGCTGGTTTCAGCTCCTGTCCCCGCTGTGGAGCTCCCCTCGCCCTTCGTCCCACTGGTGGCTTCTGACTCCGTTGTGTCGGCCTCCAGGGCCATGTGGGATGCAGCTCCCTCCTGCTCCGGTGCCACTGCTCCTCCGCCTGATGATGCTAATGCACACAAGGAGACCACAAAAAGGGGGGGGAGACAGAAGAAAGACATGTTGAGTGCATGCAATACTGCTACTGTTGGCGGACACTACCGACACAGAAGCCCCCTGCACTACGCCATGCACTTTGAGTTCCCTAATTAATCACAGGGACATGGGGTACAAGGCCTATGCCTGATTGCTGCACATATGGAAGTCACAGGAGCCTGACTAGGTGTAGTTGGCTCTGAACATAGGTGAGGTGGGGTGCCACATGGCCTGCCTTAATAAGGGACCTTGCCTACTAAACTTGCCCTGGCCTAGGGGAACCCACAGCCCACTTCCCCCACCTAGACACCTACAATGAGCGCTGAATCAGCAGAATGAGAGCGTACTCACCCCCTTGTGGCTGCTGTGATGCCCTCAAGCGCCCATCTAACTCTGGATAGGCCACCGCCAGGATCCGGAACATCAGGGGGGTCATGGTGCAACGGGCTCCCCTCCCACGTTGGGAGGCCATCCCCAGCTGGGCCTCTGCTGTCTTCTTGCTCCAGCAGCGAATGTCCTCCCATCTTTTCCGGCAGTGGGTGCTCTGTCCAGGGTCCGGACTTCCTTGGCGATGGCACGCCAAATATCCTTCTGCTGGTGGGCGCTGACCCACACGAATAGTAGAGGGGAAAAGGAGAAGATATAACTGTCTACACCGTCACAGTCATTGGCCGGCATCCCTACCCTTGGCATGACGCACATGTACTCACCGTCGTTTCATGCACGCCTCATTCTCCCCCCCACCCATCTTTCATCCAATCCACTCCACACAGGCCTTTCCCATTCGGCATGCTCACAGTGTACTTACCTGTTTGTCTGGAGGACCTAGAGTAGCGTGTACTGGGGGAGGACTCCATCCACTAGTTTCTCCAACTCCTCAGTGCTGAAGGCAGGGGCCCTTTTCCCAGACACATGAGCCATTGTCTCTTCCAGACTGAGGTCACAGCAGCACTTGCAGTGTAGGTCCTCTCCTGTCAAAGATCAGGTATCAAGTGAGTGAACAGAGAGAAAATGGCGGTGACTTCCGTGGTGGTGCGTACCTTCACCACCGGCGTACATCGTCATTGGTTCCTGGGACCCATAGGGTCCAATGTTAACCAATGCAGGATTTCGCTGCAGTCTTCGACCGCCTACAGCGACGGTGTACAACGCAAGCGCAGTTACCTCATTTCCCCCTGTCCCACCTTACAGGTCAGGCAGCCGCCTGTTCAGGGGTCTACATGGCATTAATTATGACTGCGTCACAAATATCTAGGCCTTGCATAAACACTAATACAGGCATATATCGATTTAAAAAAATTATGGAATAAAGTTGTGTTTACGTTCCTCAGTGTTGGTTGACTCTCTGCTCGCTGTTCTCCTCCATAGAGCACGTCCGCTGGGGCAGGTGAGGAGATGGCTGCATCCTCCAGTGTACAGACCGCTGGTGGACCTGTCGACAATGGAGGAGTGACATGTAATTGTCACATACAGACTTGATCGTACCCCAATCCTGGAACTCTGTGCCCAGTTGGAGCCAGGCCTGATGTCAGCTATCCACCATCCCACAGGAATCCCCCCTCTAGTGCAGGTCCTGTCAGTACTCCATTTCCTGGCAAGTGGGTCTTTTCAAACAACAGTGGCCATTGCATCAGGGATGTCCCAGCCTATGTTCTCCAACGTGTTGTCCAGAGTGTTGTCTGCCCTGCTGAAACACATGCGCAGCTACATCATTTTCCCTCAGGTGGAGGATTTGCCTACAGTGAAAGGTGACTTCTATGCCCTGGGACATATCCCCAACATCATAGGTGCCATTGATGGGACACATGTGGCTTTGGTCCCCCCGCAGGAGTGAACAGGTGTACAGAAACCGGAAGAGTTACCATTTGATGAATGTGCAGATGGTGTGTTTGGCCGACCAGTAAATCTCCCATGTGAACGCCAAGTTTCCTGGCTCAGTGCATAATGCTTACATTCTGTGGAATAGCAGAATCCCTTATGTGATGAGGCAACTCCAGAGGCACTGTGTGTGGCTATTAGGTGAGGACATGGACCCAATACAGTGTGACTAGGTGTCTGGGTCTGGGGATTTCCCTAAGAGTTAGTGTGTGTCTAATAGTTGTCCCTCAACATTTGCAGGTGACTCTAGTTACCCCAACCTGTCATGGCTACTGACCCCAGTGAGGAATCCCAGGACAAGGGCAGAGGAACGCTACAATGAGGCACATGGGCGACCTAGAAGGATTATAGACAGGACCTTCGGCCTCCTGAAGGCCAGGTTCAGATGCCTCCATATGACAGGTGGTTCCCTATTCTACTCACCACAGAAGGTGTGCCAGATCATCGTGGCCTGCTGTATGCTTCACAACTTGGCTTTGCGACGACAGGTGCCTTTTCTGCAGGAGGATGGTCCAGATGGAGGTGTTGTGGCAGCTGTGGAGCCTGTGGACAGTGAAGATCATTCTGTGTCTATGGGAAAAAGTGTTTGTACATATGGCCCTTAAATCCTATGCTGAAAAGGAAGAAAAGAGCCATGCTGTATTTCTGCTTCTGATGGGAAAGAACCACTTGTGAAGTGACATATTTATTACCTATTCTCAGAATATTTGCTGGTAGATGTCATACTTGGCAGAGATGTAGGCATTTTTTAGGCAGAGATCAACGTATCTCTGGGAGCACTTGCATCAGAGAAGAATAGAAGGATGACTTTCTTCGGTTGTTTGAAATACAGTACAGTGGGTGCTTGCTTAACAGCAAAATCAGTCCTTCAGACAGAGGCTGATAAACTCACAAAAAGTCTCATGAGACTTCCAAAGGTGTGGTGAACTTAAAACGAGAAGTCCTGGAATACAATATGCTGTCCGGTAACATGGCAGAATGACTGAAGCTGTCAGACAAAACTTACAGCTACTTGGCAGCTACGGTACATAAAGCATCCTCTTTTCAGGTCATTAGTAGACAGGCATCCGTACCTCCTATTGGAGGATGGTGAATTGCAATAGTGTCCAATAACTTTTGAATAGGAAATATATCAAAAAAGTAGAACCCTAACTGGAGAAATAGGTGAATATGAGCATTATTCATTTCCTGTTTTGATTGAGGAGGGTGATTGGAAAGGGGCACTCCTTAGATCAAGTGAATACAATCTTCAAGGGGTAACCAAGAGAACACTGTTAAAGTTAAGCTCATGGAGCATATAACTTACTTGAAACAAGATCAAAAAATGTAAGCTAAAGTAAGAATCACCAGAAATGTGTACTGTTAGAAATGGGGTTTTTGGGTGGCTGGGGTATGCACCTCAGCCAGGCAGAACCTACCCACTCTAGTCAGGACAAGGGAATTACACGTCCAAGATACCCCCTGCTCACCCCCTTGAAAGCTTGGCACGAGCAGTCAGGCCTATCCCAGAGGCAATGTGTAAAGCATTTGCACAACACACACAACACATGTGACGCAAAATGTACACCACAAAGTAAACACAACACTGAGCTATGTAAAAATAATCTGTATTGCACAAAACATAATTAGACCAATATTACACGTAAGTAATACCCTGATACCTTAGCAGTTGTCAGAATGTTATACAAGTTACTAATTCTCTGCAAGAATATGCAGTTGTCACATTAGAACACGTAAGTACTCAGGATTCTGCCACATAAGCAGTAGTCAGGAATTACAGTAAGAATTCTATGCACTTGTCATGAATACATCCTAAATACCCATAAAAGGAACATTAGAAAACATCTCACAAGTCATAAAAATACATATCAGCAACCCTTGCCCATAAAAGGAACATCAGCACATTTATGTAATGGAAGGAAAAGCAGGCAAAACATATAGGTGGTCATTGCAACCCTGGCGGTCGGTGTTAAAGCGGCAGTAAAACCGCCAACAGGCCGGCAGCAAAAAAAATTGGAATCACGACCGTGGCGGAAACCGCCAACATAGACAGCCACATTAACTCTCCGACTGCCACGACGGTACAAACAAACACCGCGGCGGTAACCGCCTACAGACAGGTGGAAGACAAGGTTCCGCCCACTGTATTACAACAGTCCAATCCGCCACCTTTTCCGGGGCGGATTCACTGCGAACAAAAACACGGCGGAAACAGGTCTTGGAAGGGAAAACGCTCACATCTACACACCCCACGAGGAACCAGGACGCCATGGAACCCGAGCTCCAGATACTCCCAGCCTTTGTATTCCTGCTCCTCGGTGAGTACTGCACCAACGACACAGGGGAGGGGGGAGGGAAAAAAGAGTGAAACACACACGCAACATGCAACACTACCACCCCCACCCTGACCCACTACAACACACACACAAGTACATGTTGATACATTACATTTACAACCCCCAACCCCCCCCCTCGGAAGAATGCAAGGACAAAGGAAAATGAGTTGAACATTTGTAATCTATTAAAATACAGTAATAAAAAATATATATATACTTACACTATAAACAATATATACACCAAGAATACAAGTCCAAGGTATTCCACCATTAAAGTCCGTGGACCACTGGGCCCAAAATGCATGGGCGAGGCCCAGACAAGATACCCGATCAAAACGGAGAGAACACTGCTGGGGCATCAGATAGAAATACAACAGGCACCTCAGCCGGATGAGTGCACGATGCCAGATCCACGAGGGGGCTCCATGCCCACTGCTGTATCCTGGGGAGTGCAAATCCACAGTATCACAAGTCTTTACAGTGGGTGGTTTGCCCACTGCTGTATCCTGGGGAGTACAAAGCCACAGTCTCTCAAGTCTTTACAGTGGGTAGTTTGCCCACTGCTGCATCCTGGGGAGTGCAAAGCCACAGTCTCACAAGTCTTTACAGTGGGTGGTTTGCCCACTGCTTTATCCTGGGGAGTGCAAAGCCACAGTCTCACAAGTGGATAACAGTCTCCACTGGTTCTGGAGGGGGCTTTGTGCCCAGAGTACTTCATCCTGCCAAGGAATCAGGTAGTGGATGTGATACTCCACTGGTTCTGGAGGGGGCTTGGTGCCCAGAGTGGTTCATCCTGCCAAGGACTCAGGTAGTGGATGTGAATCTCCACTGGTTCTGGAGGGGGCTTGGTGCCCACAGTGCTTCATCCTGCCAGTGACTGAGGTAGTGGATGCCTTTCTCCACTGGTTCTGGAGGGGGCTTGGTGCCCAGAGTGCTTCATCCTGCCAAGGACTCAGGTAGTGGATGTGATACTCCACTGGTTCTGGAGGGGGCTTGGTGCCCAGAGTGCTTCATCCTGCCAAGAACTCAGGTAGTGGATGTGATACTCCACTGGTTCTGGAGGGGGCTTGGTGCCCAGAGTGCTTCATCCTGCCAAGGACTCAGGTAGTGGATGTGAATATCCACTGGTTCTGGAGGGGGCTTGGTGCCCAGAGTGCTTCATCCTGCTCGTGGCGGCCTCAGAAGAGTCGGAGCTTTCGGCGCTCATTGGCGGCGGCGGTGTCCTGTGCAGCGGTGCTGGTGGCGGCGGTGTCCTGTTCAGCGGTGCTAGTGGCGGCGGTGTCCTGTTCAGTGGTGCTTGAGGCGGCGGTGTCCTTGGCAGCGGTGCTTGTGGCGACGGTGTCCTTGGTAGCGGTGCTTGTGGTGGGGGTATCCATGGCAGCAGTGCTTGTGGCGGCGGTGTCCTGTTCAGTGGTGCTGGTGGCGGGGGTGTCCTGATCAGCGGTGCTGGTGGCGGTCTTGTCCGCCGTGCAGGTTTTCGGTGACTTGCCTGTTTTTCTGTGCCTCTTCCCCACCTTGGATGGTGGCGCAGCTGTCTTCCCACTCCCAACTGTACTCCTGGGAGAGGCATTGGTGGTAAATTTATGCCTCTCTCCTGCCGGGCAGTGGCCAACTTTTTGAGCTTTTGAGGTGGGGGACTGTCCGAGGTCTGAATCCTTGGCACACTGGCTGCCCTGCTGCTTGGTGCACTCCAGAAGGTGGTTACTACTGGCACCACTGTTCCCGCAGATGTTGTGGCTGAGGTGCTGGGTCGGAACCTGGAAAGGTGTGCCCTAGGGGACTGAAGGGGTGGGGGAGGTGAGGGGAAGAGGTCAAGGTTGGACAGGAAAAGTTTTTGGGACACACTGGGATGGGTAGATGGAGGGGGTTTGGGAGTGGAGGAAGAGGTAGTGGTTGTAGGAGGTGTACGTTTGCTGACTTTGGGTGAAGGTGCATGGGCTGGAGGCTGTCGTGAGGTGGATGGCTGTTGGTTGGGTGTGTGGCTGCGTTTGTGTACCTTGGGAGGTGAGCTCACAGACACACTGGGAGAGGACACAGGGGATGTGTGAATGGTAGTGGGTGTGCTGGTGATGGAGGTAGTGGCTGAAGATGTAGTGCATGCAGGTGTGAGTGGAGACAAGACTGGGAGGGAGGAGGGAGACGAGGAGGAGGGGGACACAGTGGAGGCAGTGGATGTTGGATGGGTATGATGTTTGCGTGAGTGCCTGTAGGATGTGTGGTGCTGATGTTTGCCTGAGCTTCCCTTGTGTGTTGAGGTGTGTGCATGCTGGTCTGATGGTGTGCTTGGGATAGGCTGAGGTACAGGTGTTTGGGTCTGGGTGGAGGAAGTTGGAGGGGGGAGGATGGACACAGGAACAATGGCTGCCATCAGTGCTGAGGCCAGACTCTGAAAAGCTCACTGTTGGGCTGCCTGACTAGAATGAATGCCCTCCAGGTATGCACTTGTCTGTTGCAACTGCCTCGCTACACCCTGGATGGCATTCAAAATGGGAGACTGCCCAACAGTGAGGGACCGGAGGAGGTCAATGGCCTCCTCACTGAGGGCAGCAGGGCTGACAGGGGCAGGGGCTGAGGTGCCTGGCGCGAAGGAGATGCCCACCCTCCTGAGTGAGCGGGCACGGGGCACACGCTGAGGGGCTGCTGGGAGGGTGGTGCTGGTAGGAAGGGTGGCGGCTGTACCTGTAGATGCGGTGGGCACAGAGGGGCCCACCACCGCAAGGGAGCTCCCATCAGAGGAGGAGTCCGTGTCGCTGGTTTCAGCTCCTGTCCCCGCTGTGGAGCTCCCCTCGCCCTTCGTCCCACTGGTGGCTTCTGACTCCGTTGTGTCGCCCTCCAGGGCCATGTGGGATGCAGCTCCCTCCTGCTCCGGTGCCACTGCTCCTCCGCCTGATGATGCTAATGCACACAAGGAGACCACAAAAAGGGGGGGGAGACAGAAGAAAGACATGTTGAGTGCATGCAATACTGCTACTGTTGGCGGACACTACCGACACAGAAGCCCCCTGCACTACGCCATGCACTTTGAGTTCCCTAATTAATCACAGGGACATGGGGTACAAGGCCTATGCCTGATTGCTGCACATATGGAAGTCACAGGAGCCTGACTAGGTGTAGTTGGCTCTGAACATAGGTGAGGTGGGGTGCCACATGGCCTGCCTTAATAAGGGACCTTGCCTACTAAACTTGCCCTGGCCTAGGGGAACCCACAGCCCACTTCCCCCACCTAGACACCTACAATGAGCGCTGAATCAGCAGAATGAGAGCGTACTCACCCCCTTGTGGCTGCTGTGATGCCCTCAAGCGCCCATCTAACTCTGGATAGGCCACCGCCAGGATCCGGAACATCAGGGGGGTCATGGTGCAACGGGCTCCCCTCCCACGTTGGGAGGCCATCCCCAGCTGGGCCTCTGCTGTCTTCTTGCTCCAGCAGCGAATGTCCTCCCATCTTTTCCGGCAGTGGGTGCTCTGTCCAGGGTCCGGACTTCCTTCGCGATGGCACGCCAAATATCCTTCTGCTGGTGGGCGCTGACCTACACGAATAGTAGAGGGGAAAAGGAGAAGATATAACTGTCTACACCGTCACAGTCATTGGCCGGCATCCCTACCCTTGGCATGACGCACATGTACTCACCGTCGTTTCATGCACGCCTCATTCTCCCCCCCACCCATCTTTCATCCAATCCACTTCACACAGGCCTTTCCCATTCGGCATGCTCACAGTGTACTTACCTGTTTGTCTGGAGGACCTAGAGTAGCGTGTACTGGGGGAGGACTCCATCCACTAGTTTCTCCAACTCCTCAGTGCTGAAGGCAGGGGCCCTTTTCCCAGACACATGAGCCATTGTCTCTTCCAGACTGAGGTCACAGCAGCACTTGCAGTGTAGGTCCTCTCCTGTCGAAGATCAGGTATCAAGTGAGTGAACAGAGAGAAAATGGCGGTGACTTCCGTGGTGGTGCGTACCTTCACCACCGGCGTACATCGTCATTGGTTCCTGGGACCCATAGGGTCCAATGTTAACCAATGCAGGATTTCGCTGCAGTCTTCGACCGCCTACAGCGACGGTGTACAACGCAAGCGCAGTTACCTCATTTCCCCCTGTCCCACCTTACAGGTCAGGCAGCCGCCTGTTCAGGGGTCCACATGGCATTAATTATGACTGCGTCACAAATATCTAGGCCTTGCATAAACACTAATACAGGCATATATCGATTTAAAAAAATTATGGAATAAAGTTGTGTTTACGTACCTCAGTGTTGGTTGACTCTCTGCTCGCTGTTCTCCTCCATAGAGCACGTCCGCTGGGGCAGGTGAGGAGATGGCTGCATCCTCCAGTGTACAGACCGCTGGTGGACCTGTCGACAATGGAGGAGTGACATGTAATTGTCACATACAGACTTGATCGTACCCCAATCCTGGAACTCTGTGCCCAGTTGGAGCCAGGCCTGATGTCAGCTATCCACCATCCCACAGGAATCCCCCCTCTAGTGCAGGTCCTGTCAGTACTCCATTTCCTGGCAAGTGGGTCTTTTCAAACAACAGTGGCCATTGCATCAGGGATGTCCCAGCCTATGTTCTCCAACGTGTTGTCCAGAGTGTTGTCTGCCCTGCTGAAACACATGCGCAGCTACATCATTTTCCCTCAGGTGGAGGATTTGCCTACAGTGAAAGGTGACTTCTATGCCCTGGGACATATCCCCAACATCATAGGTGCCATTGATGGGACACATGTGGCTTTGGTCCCCCCGCAGGAGTGAACAGGTGTACAGAAACCGGAAGAGTTACCATTTGATGAATGTGCAGATGGTGTGTTTGGCCGACCAGTAAATCTCCCATGTGAACGCCAAGTTTCCTGGCTCAGTGCATAATGCTTACATTCTGTGGAATAGCAGAATCCCTTATGTGATGAGGCAACTCCAGAGGCACTGTGTGTGGCTATTAGGTGAGGACATGGACCCAATACAGTGTGACTAGGTGTCTGGGTCTGGGGATTTCCCTAAGAGTTAGTGTGTGTCTAATAGTTGTCCCTCAACATTTGCAGGTGACTCTAGTTACCCCAATCTGTCATGGCTACTGACCCCAGTGAGGAATCCCAGGACAAGGGCAGAGGAACGCTACAATGAGGCACATGGGCGACCTAGAAGGATTATAGACAGGACCTTCGGCCTCCTGAAGGCCAGGTTCAGATGCCTCCATATGACAGGTGGTTCCCTATTCTACTCACCACAGAAGGTGTGCCAGATCATCGTGGCCTGCTGTATGCTTCACAACTTGGCTTTGCGACGACAGGTGCCTTTTCTGCAGGAGGATGGTCCAGATGGAGGTGTTGTGGCAGCTGTGGAGCCTGTGGACAGTGAAGATGAGGAAGCAGAAGAAGAGGACATAGACAACAGGAACACAGTGATTCATCAATACTTCCAGTGAGACACAGGTAAGAAGACAACACTGCCTGCTACATCTGATTTAATTCTTCTACCTCTCATCTGTCTGTCACTTTCACCCAGTGTATGGACCCTGAATTGACACTTTCCCTTTAAATTTCACAGATGTGGGTCCCACTGCGTGACATCTGCTTTGTTTCCGCATGGACTAGAGCTGTGTGACATAGGTATGTTGACAGTACATTGGATATAGCATTTTTCCACAGTTATTGCGAATACACATTTTCGAAAGCACATACTGACTCCAGGTTGTTTTGTGATTTAAGGGTGTTTACTTAAGTGCTAAATAGTGGAGGGGGTTGTAAATTGGTCAGGGGTGATGGTGGAGGAATGTCCATGGCAGAGTCCAGTCTATTACTCTCACAGGTGCATTGTCCAAAGGGGCATAGGAAGTGGAGCTAGGGTAGTTTAAGTATGGGCAGGGTAACAAAGTGGGACAGAAGGATGACATTCAGGGTGGTCTCATTTCTTGGCGGGTGTCTTGGCATTGTTCTCTGTCTTTGTCCTGGATCTCAGGGACCGTTTGCGGGGTGGTTCTCCATCTGCAGGGGGTGGGGTGCTGGTGTCGTGGTCCTGTGGCGGTGCCTCCTGTCCACTAGGGCCGGCGGAGGTGATGGGCTGTTCATCATCCAGGTTAGTGTCAGGGGCCCCTTGTTGTGCCACAGTGTCCCTCCTGGTGTTGACGAGTTCCTTCAGCACCCCTACAATGGTGCCCAGCGTGGTATTGGTGGATTTGAGTTCCTCCCTGAACCCCAAATACTGTTCCTCCTGCAGCCGCTGGGTCTCCTGAAACGTTGCCAGTACTGTTGCCATCGTCTCCTGGGAAAGGTGGTAGGCTCCCATGATGTAGGAGAGGGCCTTGTGGAGAGTGGGTTCCCTGGCCCTGTCCTCCCCCTGTCGCACAGCAGCCCTCCCAGTTCCTCTGTGTTCCTGAGCCTCTGTCCCCTGAACCGTGTGCCCACTACCACACCCCTCAGGCCCCTGGTGTTGTTGGGGTGGTGGGTTAGCCTGGGTTCCCTGTAGTGGTGGACACACTGCGGCTTGACGTGTCCTGGGGACAGAGGTATGGGCCCGCTGGGTGGGTGATGTGCTGGTGTTTCCAGAGGGGGGAAGCTCTTTAGTGGCCTGTGACTGTTTGAGGGGAACCGACTGTCCCGAGGTCCCAGATGGGTTGGGCTGGTCATCTAGATCCAGTTGGACAGAGCTGCTGTCATCACTGTGGGCCTCTTCTGTGGGTGGAGTGGACATGTCTGGACCCTCCGGTCCAGTGATGTTGCAGGGGTGTAAAGGCATGATTATTGCATCTGTATGTGCCATGGTGTGCAATGGGTGGGTGACCCTGTACCTCAGTGCTTGCATTCTTGTGTGGGACCTTGTGTGATAATGGATTAGGGGGGTGTATGGGTATGTGCAGTGGCCATGCCTTGGTGATGGGTGTCCATGTTTTGGTGTTGCATGCAGGGCTTGGGTTTGGGATGTGTGGTTTGTGATAGTGGGACATGTGTGAGGAGTTGGAGTGATGGGGGTGAGGGCAAGGGTGGGGGTATGTGATAGCATGCAGGTAGGGTGGGGGAAGAAGTAGTTAAGATTTGACTTACCAGAGTCCATTCCTCCAGCTACTCCTGCGAGGCCCTCAGGATGCAGTATAGCCAAGACTTGCTCCTTCCATGTTGTTAGTTGTGGGGGAGGAGGTGGGGGTCATCCGCCAGTCCTCTGAACTGCAATCTGGTGTCTAGAGACCACGGAACGCATCTTCCCCTGTAGGTCGTTCCACCTCTTCCTGATGTCATCCTGTGTTCTTCGGTGCTGTCCCACTGCGTTGACCCTGTCCACGATTCTGCACCATAGCTCCATCTTCCTAGCTATGGTGGTGTTCTGCACCTGTGATCCGAATAGCTGTGGCTCTACCTGGATGATTTCCTCCACCATGACCCTGAGCTCCTCCTCAGAAAAACTGGGGTGTCTTTGCGGTGCCATGGGGTGGTGTGGGTGATGTGTGGGGTGGTGTGTGTTGTGATGTGTGGGGTGATATTTAGGGGTGTGTTGTGTGAGGTGTGTGGATGTTGTGTGAGTGATGGTGTTGTGTGCCTGTGGATGCTAGTGTTGTTTTTGGTGGTGTCTCTCTCTGGCCTTCTGTCACACTTTTTGTCGTAGGGTTTTGTGGGTGATGTGTGTAAGGAAATGGCTCCCTGTTGCAGTTACCCCCCACTTTTTGCCTGATATTGACTTGACTGAGAGGTGTACTGGGACCCTGCTAACCAGGCCCCAGCACCAGTGTTCTTTCACCTAAAATGTACCGTTGTCTCCACAATTGGCACAACCCTGGCACTCAGGTAAGTCCCTTGTAACTGGTACCCCTGGTACCAAGGGCCCTGATGCCAGGGAAGGTCTCTAAGGGCTGCAGCATGTCTTATGCCACCCTAGGGACCCCTCACTCAGCACAGACACACTGCTTGCCATCTTGTGTGTGCTGGTGGGGAGAAAATGACTAAGTCGACATGGCACTCCCCTCAGGGTGCCAAGCCAACCTCACACTGCCTGTGGCAGAGGTAAGTCACCCCTCTAGCACGCCTTACAGCCATAAGGCAGGGTGCACTATACCACAGGTGAAGGCATAGGTGCATGAGCACTATGCCCCTACAGTGTCTAAGCAAAACCTTAGACATTGTAAGTGCAGGGTAGCCATAAGAGTATATGGTCTGGGAGTCTGTCAAAAATGAACTCCACAGCTCCATAATGGCTACAATGAATACTGGGAAGTTTGGTATCAAACTTCTCAGAATAATAAACCCACACTGATGCCTGTGTTGGATTTATTAAAAAATTCACACAGAGGGCATCTTAGAGATGCCCCCTGTATTTTACCCAATTGTTCAGTGCAGGACTGACTGGTCTGTGCCAGCCTGCTGCTGAGAGACGAGTTTCTGACCCCATGTGGTGAGGGCCTTTGTGTTCTCTGAGGACAGAAGCAAAAGCCTGCTCTGGGTGGAGGTGCTTCACACCTCCCCCTGCAGGAACTTTAACACCTAGCAGTGAGCCTCAAAGGCTCAGGGTTCGTGTTACAATGCCCCGGGGCACTCCAGCTAGTGGAGATGCCTGCCCCCTGGACACAGCCCCCACTTTTGGCGGCAAGTCCAGGAGAGATAATGAGAAAAACAAAGAGGAGTCACCCACCAGTCGTCAGGACAGCCCCTAAGGTGTCCTGAGCTGAGGTGACCCCTGCCTTTAGAAATCCTCCATCTTGATTTTGGAGGATTCCCCCAATAGGAATAGGGATGTGCCCCCCTCCCCTCAGGGAGGAGGCACAAAGAGGGTGTAGCCACCCTCAAGGACAGTACCATTGGCTACTGCCCTCCCAGACCTAAACACACCCCTAAATTCAGTATTGTACATTCCTGCAACCTAAGACGAAGAAGAACTGCTGAGCTGAACACCTGCAGAGAAGACGGAGACACCAACTGCTTTGGTCCCAGCACTACCGGCCTGTCTCCCTACTTCTAAAGACACTGCTCCAGCGACGCGTTCCACAGGGTCCAGCAACCTCTGAAGGCTCAGAGGACTACCCTGCATCTAGAAGGACCAAAAACTCCTGAGGACAGCGGCTCTGCTCCACAAAGACTGCAACTTTGCAACAAAGAAGCAACTTTGAAAGAACACACGTTTCCTGCCAGAAGCGTGAGACTTTGCACTCTGCACCCGACGCCCCTGGCTCAACTTGTGGAGAACAAACACTACAGGGAGGACTCCCCGGCGAGACCGTGAGTAGCCAGAGTTGACACCCCTGAGCCTCCACAGCGACGCCTGCAGAGGGAATCCCGAGGCTCCCACAGACCACGACTGCCTGCTTCAAAGACCAGACTCCTGGTAAAGACACTGCACCAGCAGCCCCCAGGACCTGAAGGATCCATCCTCCAGTGCAGGAGAGACCCCCAGGTGGCCCTCTCCCTTGCCCAGGTGGTGGCTACCCCGAGGAGCCCCCCCTTGCCTGCCTGCATCGCTGAAGAGACCACTCGGTCTCCCTTTGAAACCTATTGCGAACCCGACGCCTGTTTGTACACTGCACCCAGCTGCCCCCGTGCCGCTGAGGGTGTACTTTTTGTGCTGACTTGTGTCCCCCCCGGTGCCCTACAAAACCCCCCAGGTCAGCCCTCCGAAGACGCGGGTACTTACCTGCTGGCAGACTGGAACCGGGGCACCCCCTTTTCCATTGAAGCCTATGCGTTTTGGGCACCACTTTGACCTCTGCACCTGACCAGCCCTGAGCTGCTGGTGTGGTAACTTTGGGGTTGCTCTGAACCCCCAACGGTGGGCTACCTTGGACCCAACTTTGAACCCTGTAGGTGGTTTACTTACCTGCAAATCTAACAAACACTTACCTCCCCCAGGAACTGTTGAAAATCGCACTGTGTCTAGTTTTAAAATAGCTATTTGCCGTTTGTGTGAAGACTGTATATGCTATTTTGCTAATTCAAAGTTCCTAAGTGAAATACCTTTCATTTAAAGTATTGTTTGTAAATCTTGAACCTGTGGTTCTTAAAGTAAACTAAGAAAATATATTTTTCTATGCAAAAACCTATTGGCCTGGAATTGTCTTTGAGTGTATGTTCCTCATTTATTGCCTGTGTGTATGTACAACAAATGCTTAACACTACCCTCTGATAAGCCTACTGCTCGACCACACTACCACAAAATAGAGCATTAGAATTATCTCTTTTTGCCACTATCTTATCTCTAAGGGGAACCCTTGGACTCTGTGCATGCTATTTCTAACTTTGAAATAGTACATACAGAGCCAACTTCCTACAATGTGGGTGTGTGTTTTATAGTGTATTGGGTGTGTGGGTGTGGTGTGTGTATGTGTATCAGAAGTGGCATTTCTGTGATAGTAATAAAAAATACACCTACACCAGTAAGCAGCTTTTCTCACCACTATCACAACACCATACCAAACATGCCTACGCTACCCCTCATAAATCAGACAATACCCCTTACACATAAGGCAGGGCATTTCCAATGCACTCCTATGAGGAGGCAGCACTCACAGCAGTGAGACACCAAGTTAGGCTGTTTGTCACTACCAGGACAGGCAACGCAACATGGCACATGTCCTGCCTTCTACATACATGACACCCTGCCCAAAGGGCTAGCTAGGGCGTACCTTAGGGGTGACTTACATGTAGTAAAAGGGGAGTTCTGGGCCTGCAAGTCAATTTAGATGCCAGGTCCCTGTGGCAGAAAACTGCGCACACAGGCTCTGCGCTAGCAGGCCTTAGATAGGTTTGACAGGCTACTTCAGTTGGTGGCGCAAGCAGCGCTGCAGGCCCACTAGTAGCATTTAATTTACAGGCCCTGGTTATAGGGATACCACTTTACAAGGGACTTATAGGTAAATTAAATATGCCAATTAGGTACAATCCAATCATACCAATTTTGTAGGGGAGAGCACATGCACTTTAGCACTGGTTAGCAGTGAAAAAGTGTTCAGAGTCAAAACGTCAGCCAACAAGGGTCAGAAAAATAAGGAGGCAAAAAGCAAAAAGTCTGGGGAACGACCCTGTAATAGGGCCAGGTCCAACATGTACCTATGGAATGACAGGCATGAACTTTTCACCACAGACACTCAATTAAGTAAACACCTATCTGGTGGCTATAGGAAAGTATCCTCCTTCTTGGCATTGTTACCCCCTTTTCTGCCTGATGTCAGTGTGTTTGACTGTGTTCACTGGGATCCTGCTAACCAGGACCCAAGTTAGTATGCTCTCTCTCCCAAAACTCTGCATTTCATCCCACAATTGGCATACTAGTGCCCCCATGTAAGCCCCTAGTATATGGTACCTAGGTACCCAGGGAATTTGGATTCCAGGGGATCCCTATGGGCTTCAGCAGTTATTCTGCCACCCATAGGGAGCCAATGCAAAGGGTTCTGCAGGCCTGCCATTGTAGTCTGTGAGAACCAGGTGCATGCACTTGTTTTCACTATAGATCACCACACCATATCACTGTAAGTCACCCCTATGGTAGGCCTTCTCAGCCCAGAGTGCAGGGTGCATGTACCTGTGTATGCGGGCACCCCTGCACTAGCAGACGTATGTCCACAAACTCCAGACCCACTTTACTGGACTTTGTGAGTGCAGAGAAGCCATTTTTTACATGTATTGGACATAGGTCACTACCTATGTCCAGCTACATAATGGTAACTCGGAACCTAGGCAAGTTTGGTATCAAACATGTCAGAATCATACCTCACTACTTTTCCAAGTATTAGTTGTATGATTCCATGCGCTGTCAGGGCTCTTTGGAGGACCCCCAGCATTGCTTCTACAGCCTTCTGAGGTTTTCCAGGAAGCCCCAGCTGCTGCCCCCACACAGGCAGGTTTCTGCCCTCTTGTTGCTTGAGCAGCTCAAGCCCAGGAAGGCAGAACAAAGACTTTCCTTATGGGAGAGGGGTGTTACATCCTCTCCTTTGGGAAATAGGTGTTACTGGACTTGGGAGGGGTAGCCTCCCCAGCCCACTGGTATGCACATTTGGTGCCCTCCATGCATAAACAAGTCTACACCAGCTCAGGGACTTCCAGTCCCTGCTCTGGTGTGAAACTGGACAATGGAAGGGGAGTGACCACTCCCCTGTCCATCACCACCCCAGGGGTGGTGCCCAGAGCTCTTCCAGAAGGTCCCTGGGTTTTGCCATCTTGAATACAAGGTTGGCAGGGAACTCTGGGAGCATCTGAGTGGACAGGTCAGGCAGGTGATGTCAGAGCTCCCTCCTGATAGGTGATCACCCAGCTAGGTGACCAGTTCCCCTTTCAGGCCTTTTAAGGTCTCTCTTTTGGGTGGTTTCTCAGATTCAGCTTGCAAGATTCCAGCACTATTCCTCTGCAACCTCTACTTCGACTTCTGACCCAAAAAACTGCATTCCATGTTATTAGTATATGGTTTGTGCTCCCACTTGGGCCACTATTCTCTAATGTGTTTTACATTGCTTTGTACTATTTTCTAGCTATTCTTATGCCTATTTCTGACAATTAGTGTATATATCTTATGCATTACTTACCTCGGAAGGGAGTATTGCCTCTATAGTATTTCTGGTGTTGTGTTACCATAATAAAGTACCTTTATTTTTGTAACACTGTGTGGTTTCTTTCATGTGTATAAGTGCTGTGTGACTACTGTGGTATTGCATGACCTTTGCATGTCTCCTAGATAAACCTTGGCTGCTCATCCACAGCTACCTCAAAGACCCTGCCTTCTAGACACTGCCTACATTTCACTAACAGCGGATACCTGGACCTGGTTTAAGGTGTAAGTACCTTAGGTACCCACTACACACCAGGCCAGCGTCCTACAGTGGCACTCAAAAGAGCAGCTACACCAAGTATATTGTAGCTTTATTCCTCATTTCCAATTGTCAAAAGACACATTTGAGTATTTTTTACCATTTCAAATCAGTTTTGTGAACTGCAAGAGTACATCTCAATCTTTGGGACATAGCAAAAGTGCCAGGTGATGATTTACTTACTTTTATCCAATGAGTGTACAACTTCATAAGTAGTGACAGCCATTGCCCTCTCCCTCCTCCAATTTGAGAATACTGAGCATGGTTGTTTGTAAGGTTTCTGTGACCAAGTCCCCTAAATCTTCCACATTACCAGACCCTACATTACTTGCCACAATGAAAAATTAGAAGGGAGAGTTTAGATGGGGTCAAGCTCTTCACAGGCTCGGATCTGTGATACTCAGACTGGCCTTTTGCCATTAAGAGCCACCTACTTTGACTGGACTGTGTGAACTATGCAGGGGTGGGATGAAATCAAAACAGGAAAATGCCAGAACATTGTGAGGTAGGTCCTTAGTGAGAAAGTACATGTATAAATACAAATATTTGGTAAGCAAAAAATAGTTTTATTAATCACCTCGAACGGGTATTTAACATTTAAAAAGTCACTTTTTTCTTTTAAACGCATTCCCGGCAGATGTGGATTCAAATCATATTTTCAAATAGGAATATGCCCCATATATACAAGAACATTTCATGGTTCTCAAAACTGGGCTGACATCTGAATGCTAATTTAATAATTAATAAGTTGTCTTGACTATGTCTTAATAATAATGACTACGAGGAAGTAATGATTTCATCCAATTGCTGATTTTAATTAAAAAGGAGACCAATTCAATTTTTGCTAAATCTTGCACTGATAATTGATGTGAGCAAATTTTTGCCGTAACTCAAAATCCCTTTGGTATAAGCAACTGAGAGTTATTTTTTCTCTACAGTTCAGTGTGGATTTTTATATCTGGCTACATGACAAGATATTTGTCTTTTGTTTCTAAACCTATTCTAGGCCAAAGTCAAAATATTGAGGACCAAAATATCAACAGGTATGTATGTAGAGAATTTCCATGCCTAACTTCACTTATCTGTATCTTGCAGAAATATGTGTTCATGGTATGTAGATGTGAACAGAGTAGTAAATCCATACTTATCTAGTTGCATTTACCTCACTGATATTTTGGTTCTTGATATTTTGGCTGCAAAATTAAGGTATTTCAATATTGCGTACTTGATATTCCATACTACATCTGTTTTCGAACAGCATATTAATGCCTTCTGGTTTTGAGGTAAAAATACATACCCATCACCTCAGCACCTCAATTTGCAGAGAAACTTACATTGACTGATTGATGACATTTTTACAGACTGAATGCTGCTAAAACAATTTTCTTAACTGTTCAGTTAGTGCAACTGCTATTTTTTAAGTCATTTGCTTGGCAAAAAAATTCATTTCTTTTTACTTACTGTGCACTGGAATCAACTCTAACATGTCATGGCATTACCACTATGTATGACGTATGAATGAAAGTGCCTTTGATATCATTGATGGGTTTAGACACTCAAAAATCCATTGTGCATTAACTCTAACTCATATTTCCACTCAGGCCTTAATCAATTCACCCACTTGTATTCACCCTCTGACACAGCCACAATAAAACACACACAGGCAAAACAACATATTCAAGATTAATTCAAAAATACAAGTCGAAAAAATAAAATAGGCAAGCATCTAAACATAGTGTGCATTTGCTTGCAATAAAGAAACTGAACATAACGGTGGATGTCCATCTTGTTGACGTATTGTAAACAGTCCATTGTTGTTTTAAATTTCCAGCTTGGCTGCAACATTTCAATCAACTTTGTGGCCATCTTCGAATGGGAAAATATGAATACACAATGGACAACAGCATTCCATAATGGTTTCATAGTTAAGAGGAAGTGGCTATGTGAGATGTGGCAAATATAGATGAAATGGGCAGCAAGTAAGGAGCCTGTTAGCACAGCCTGGGCAGCAGTATTATACTTTTCAGAAACATTAAAATAAAAAAGGAGAAGCAAAGAAATCAAAGGGAAACTGTGAGAAATTGGGTTGACGGTTGACTGGAGTATCAGCCCTGGTCAAGAAACAGCCACAATCCCTTGCAGGGTGAACCACAAAAAGCCTATAATTTAACCTGTGCTTAACCCTGTGTAGCTTGACATAAAAAGCAGTCAGGCTAAACTTGGAGGCAATATGTTAACCCCTTCGCTGCCAGGCGTTTTCCCCCTCAGGTGCCAAGCCTTTTTTTGGCTATTTGGGGCAGTTCGCGCTTAGGCCCTCATAACTTTTTGTCCACATAAGCTACCCACACCAAATTTGCGTCCTTTTTTTCTAACGTCCTAGAGGTACCCAGACTTTGTGGGTTCCCCTGAAGGAGACCAAGAAATTAGCCAAAATACAGCAAAAATGTTGTTTTTTTCAAACAATTTGAAAAAAAGGGCTGCAGAAGAAGGCTTCTGTTTTTTTTTCCTGAAAATGTCATCAACAAAGGGTTTGCGGTGCTAAAATCACTATCTTCCCAGCTTTCAGGAACAGGCACACTTGAATCAGAAAACTCAATTTTTCTAAACAATTTTGGCATTTTACTGGAACATACCTAATTTTTACTATTTTTTTGTGCTTTCAGCCTCCTTCCACTTAGTGACAGAGATGGGTGTGAAACCAATGCTGGCTCCCAGAAAGGGTTTCCTACAGAAAATAACAGCTGAAATAAAACAAAATATTGAAATTAAGGTAAAAAAACAACAATTTTTCTCAATGTTTTACTCTGTAACTTTTTCCTGCGATGTCAGATTTTTTAAAGCAATATACCGTTACGTCTGCTGGACTCTTCTGGTTGCGGGGATAAAGAGGGCTTGTAGGTTCATCAAGAACCCTAGGTACCCAGAGCCAATAAATGAGCTGCAACTTGCAATGGGTTTTCATTCTAAACCAGGTATACAGCAATTCATTTGCTGAAATATAAAGAGTGAAAAATAGGTATCAAGAAAACCTTTGTATTTCCAAAATGGGCACAAGATAAGGTGCTGAGAAGCAGTGGTTATTTGCACATCTCTGAATTGCGGGGTCCCCATACTAGCATGTGAATCACAGGCATTTCTCAATTACAACTCTTTTTTACATTTGGAAGGAAAACATTAAGAGAAAGATAATGGGCAATAACACTTGTTTTGCTATTCTGTGTTCCCCCAAGTCTCGGGATAAAAATGGTACCTCACTTGCGTGGATAGGCCTGATGCTCGCGACAGGAAACGGAACATGGACACATCACATTTTTACATTGAAATCTGATGTGTTTTTTGCAAAGTGCCTACCTGTTGATTTTGGCCTCTAGCTCAGCCAGAACCTAGGGAAACCTACCAAACCTGTGCATTTTTTAAAACTAGACACCTAGTGGAATCCATGGTGGGGGGACTTGTGGGGCTCTGACCAGGTTTTGTTACCCAGAATCCTTTGCAAACCTCAAAATTTGTCCAAAAAAACACTTTTTCCTCACATTTCTGTGACAGTTCTGGAATCTGAGAGGAGCCACAAAGTTCCTTCCACCCAGCATTTCCCCAAGTCTCCCGATAAAAATTATACCTCACTCGTGTGGGTAGGCCTAGCGCCCGCAACAGGAAATGCCCCAAAACACAACGTGGACATACCACATTTTCCCAAAGAAAACAGAGGTGTTTTTTTTTTCATCGTGCCAACCTGTGCATTTTGGCCTCTAGCTCAGCCGGCACCTAGGGAAACCTACCACACCTGTGCATTTTTGAAAACTAGACACCTAGGGGAATCCATGATGGGGTGACTTGTGGGGCTCTCACCAGGTTTTGTTACTCAGAATCCTTTGCAAACCTCAAAATGTGGCTAAAAAACACTTTCTCCTCACATTTCGGTGACAGAAAGTTATGGAATTTGAGAGGAGCCACAAATGTCCTTCCACCCAGTGTTTCCCCAAGTCTCCCGATAAAAATGATACCTCACTTGTGTGGGTAGGACTAGTGCCCGCGACATGAAATTTTGATGTGTCTGGACACATCTAAATTATCAAATACAAAACTACTTGTTTTTGGGGCAGGAGGCAACCTGCGATTTTGGTTCTGGACTCAGCAGCCATCTAGGGAAACCTACCAAACCCAGACATTTCTGAAAACTAGACACCCGAGGAAGTCCAGGGAGGTGTGACTTGTGTGGATCCCCCAATGATCTCTTACCCAGAATGCTCAGCAAACCTCAAATTTACCTGAAAAATCACTTTTTTCACACATTTCTGTGTGGGATCACCGCACCGGAACAAAGTTCTTAACAACCAACATTCCCCTCAGTCTCCCAGTAAAAATGATACCTCACTTGTGTAGGTGGGCCAAGTGCCTGTGACAGGGAAGAGCCAAAAACATGTCAAAATTGAGGGGGAACCAAAGGGGGTACAAAAGGGCAGTTTGAAAAAAACAATTTTGAGGCTGACAAGTGCAGCAGAATTTTTATTGGTACAGATGGGACAATGTTGGGTGGTAGGAATTTTGTGGATTACTGCAGATTCCGGAAGGCTCCATCAAAAAAATGTGGGAAAAATGTGTGATTTTCAGCAAAGTTGGAGGTTTGCAGGGCATTGTGGGTAAGAAAATGATGTGGGGTGCATGTGAAGCACACCACCCTTGAATCAACCAGATGTTTAGTTTTCAGATGTGTCTGGATCTTGTAGAATTTTCTACATGGCAGCGTCCCAAAGTCAAAAAAGGGCAGCCCTCACCATTCCAAGTGGGACGATTTTGAGAGTTACCAAGCTCTCATGGCCCAAATGTAAAACCAAAACCCAAAATAATCAAATGTCTTCTTGCTTGCTGTGGGATTAAATGTTTTAGTGTGCGGGGGAGAGCTGAAAGACTGTTAGCCCCTTCAGTTGGGGTGGGGGCAAAACCAGGCCTATACTGGTTGGTAGCCACCACCTCACAATTTTTTTATTTTTTTTATTCCATGCCATCTAGTAGACTTTCTGCCCTCACGGGGTGTGGATCGGTGGTAATTGCCCCATCTGTCCACTGGTGGGCAGAACAACTTTGGCCCCATTTATTTGGGGTGGGGGTATGACCATACACCCACCCTCTTATTTTGAAAAATAAATCTTCCCTGGTCTCTGGTGGGCTTTCTGCCACCCTTGGGGGCAGATGGGCCTTCCAAAAATAGGCTGATTTGCCCCCCTGGAGGGGCAGATATGGCCAATAGTAATGTGCCCCCATAGGGAGCGACCCTTGCCCAAGGGGCAGCCCCCCCAAACAAAACACATGCATACACACACACCAATCCCTGGTGTCTAGTGATTTCTGCACCCCTTGGGGGCAGATTAGCCTAACAAAAGTAGGCTGATCTACCCCCAAGGGGGGCAGAAATGGCCTAAATACAATTTGCCCCCCAGGGGAGCAACCCTTGCCTAGGGGTTCGCTCCCCCTACATAAAAACATAAAGTATATAAAAATATATAATATATCCCGGGTGTCTGAAGGCTAATTATATTAGGCCGATCTGCCCCGGGGGGCCAGAAATGGCCTAAAAATGATTTGCCCCTTTGGGGAGCGGCCCTTACCCAAGGGGCAGGAATGGACTAGAAACAATTTGGCCCCCCAGGGAGCGACCCCTGTTGAAGGGGTCGCTCCCTAAACATAAAAGAAAAAAAAAAAGAAAAATATCCCTGGCGTCTAGGGGTTTTCTGCCCCCGGGGGGGCAGAAATGGCCTAAAAATTATTTGCCCCCCTGGGGATCGGCCCTTGCCCAAGGGGCCGCTCCCCTTATGTTCATTTCAAAAAAGAAAACGCCCTGGTGTTTAGTGGGCATTACTGCTGCCCGATCACAAAATGCTTGCAGGGACATGAAAGGACAGGAAAGGCCTTTCCTTTCCTTTCATGTCTTTGCTGACATCATCAGACGTCACTGGGAGGGGTGGGGGTCGGGACTGGAAGGGAAAGCGATTCCCCTTCCAGCCCTGACCTGGGGGGGCGAGGGGGTGGCCCTCGGGGGAGCGCTAGCGCTTCCCCCGAGGGCCTGCAAATGGACGTAATGGTTAGTTCCATGGCGCCACACATGCGCAGCCATGGACATAACCATTACGTCCATGATGTGCAAGGTGTTAAGTATGTATGCAGTAAACAAACAAGAGCACAGTGAAAACACAACACAATACACATCCCAAACCAATTTAGAAAAATAGAAACAATTTAAATAAATTATTTGACACCAAAACCATGAAAATCCAATTAGTAGAACCAGAGTTCTGATTTTTTTAAGTTGAAGGTTCAAAATAGCAAGTCTTCAGTTTTCGAAAATGGCCTTCTTTAGAACCAAAACTGGGGGTCCAGGAATGGATGGAGACCTCTTGGAGGTTCACGACTTAGTTAGGCTGGGTCCATGTGCAGGTTAAAGATGGTGGGAGCCTTTTATGTCACTGTGGCTTAGAGCAGGAGACCATCTGAACTAGCCTTTGGAGTCACTTCTGAGGTCCTGGGTGCAGGTGTTCATGCAGGGCTGTACCTCAAAGCTGACCTCTGAATATTCCAAGCAGGCTCCAGGAAGCAAAGCAGTCCTCTAAGGTACAGCAGCAGTCAGGCAGAGTGCACAGCAGGTCACAGCAACAAGATGTTCTCTGAGAGTTCTTCCGCAGGCCCAGTAGTGAACTGAAGAGTGGGTCTGAGAGCCCTATTTTTATAACCTTGTGCCCTGCACCTAGAGTTTCTGGAAAAGTTCTCTGAAATTCCAGGAATTTCCTGCCTCTTCTGCCCTGGATCCTAGCTGGCTGCACTGACAATACAGGGTCGTTGAGCCTATTTTGTGGTGGTAGATCCCAGCCTATTCAGTTGCAAGTGGGGCTGTGCATAGGCCCCCCCATCAGGTTAGTTATTGGCTCATTCTGGTTCTGGTAATCTCTCTATTGTGTGACTTTCTAGGGTGAATTCACAAAGTACCAACTGTCAGTTACACCCAGTCATGTGTCCTCAGGTAAGTTACAGGCACAAAGCGCTAAGGATAGGAAAATGCCAACTTTTTAAAAGAGCCATTTTCAAACTTGTGATGATAAATCTGACTTTACAGTTAAAGAGAGTTTATCATTACAAGTTCATAGGTGCCAAACATGATATCACTACCAGCTCTGATTTAGGAATTACAACATATTGATTTTTAGAAGGAATCTCCAATTTTACCTCATGGAGGTAGGCCTCTCAGTAGTGCGAAAACAAATTTGGGAGTTTTTCACTAGTAAGACATGTATAGGTAAAAGGTACATGTTTTACCTTTTAATTACAAAGCATCCTGCCCTATGGGTTACCTTGGGCATCTATCTATCTATCTATCTATCTATCTATCTATCTATCTATCTATCTATCTATCTATCTATCTATCTATCTATATGGATGTTTATATTCTTTAATGCATTTTTACTTCAAGATCCAGCACACTTCTAAGAAAAGGTTCTAGCAAGAATTATTACATTGCAAATTGTGTTCCCCTAAGATTTGTCACCAACACCAAAACCCTTCCCTACGAAGGTAATCTGAGGCATTCTATGTAGCAAAATCCTATCTGTTCTATCCAGGCTTTAGGAGGCACAACAGCTTGTAGGATGAGTCAAATTTGGTGCAAATCGGTGGGAACAGCAGACGGGCCGGCAAGGCTGGTGACTTGTTAGGTTCTTCTTCCTCAGTCTTTGCTTGTGAAGCTCTTGAGCTTTTGAATCTGCTTTTCAGGTGCCAGGATCTCCCTTAAATAATTTGTTTAGGGGCATTAGGTAAGTGTAGGGTAGTAGCCAATGGGAAATTTACCGCTAGAGCCAATATATCCCCTAAATGACCATATCGGAAGTGGGTGTAACCCTGTCCCAGAGTTCGTAGTTCTGCCATCACCAAGATGGAAGACTTTCAAATGTTGTGTCCGAATCAGGCAACTCACCTTAGGGGTGGTACTGACCTAAAAGGTGGGCATGCCTCTCTGACTACTAATTTGTCTGCCTGTTCAGATGCCAAATGGGACCTGAAGCAGGGGGGGGGTTTGGTATCGTCTCTTTTGAGGGAAGCCAGATCTATAAACCAAGGGTGGTGGGCTTCTTTGAAGCCCCTTGCCTTGGAATGCAGATTTGAAGGTCATCCTGTTGGGAGAGATATTCTAACTTACCTGCCAGAGCAGGCTTTGTTCCTGTCTACCAGAGATGTGCACACCATTCGGGTTCATAAACATGTCTGGTGGTGGCAGGCTAGATAGAACTATTGAGCCAGTACACGCATAAATGGTAGATTTTTGAGGGGGACCCCTTAGGTGCCCTCTGGGTTCATTTATTAATACATTCATCACTCACATCGGTGAGAATGTATTAATATGAGATGTTTGATACCAAACATCCTATTTTCAGTGAAGTCATCATGTAGTTGTGGAACTGGTATTGACCAGTGGTGTTGACCAGTGTCCAGCACATGTACTTAAAATGGCTTCCCTGTTCACTCACTATGTCTAAGAATCAACAAAGACATAGCAGGGGCATTTCTGCTCTTGCAGATATGCCTTCACATGTGATATAATGCACCCTGCTTTGGGGCTGTGAGGCCTGCTGTAGGGATTACTTACATATAATGCACACAATATTAGGGGACAGGGGATACAGACTGTGTGCTATGTTGTGTTTTCATTTTTAGCTGCACCAGGACATGAAGCTTGCAATGGCGATCTGCATGTGCTAGATGAGAGGTTCCTGAGGGTGGCACAATACATGTTGCAGTGCTTGGGGACTCTCTCTGGTACCCAGGCCCGAGGTACCATGGGTACCATTTATTAGGGACTTACAGGGATTCCAAAGGTATTGCCAATTGGGTAACAAAATTGCATCAAATACCAGGCAAAAACAGAGGGTCCCTGCTGATGACGGGCTAAACCCAGAAAGACGTGTACAGGGAAATACAGCACTTGCTGCACCTACGGAGGTGAAAGACTATTTTTACTTTTTGAATGGACTACAAATCCACTACATTTACCATGATGCTTTGGGGGTTATACTTTGTTGCTGGAGAGCAGGCAGTGTGCTCCCTCTCTTTGAAACTGTCTTTTCACAGCTCCCTTGAGCATCGGCTGACGAGCCTTGGGAGGCACCTGTGCGCCATGAGCAGTACTTAAACCTGAAAAGACACTTGGTGGCATTCCAAGCAAGCCCCTAGTCCACGCTGCTCCCTACTGATGATGGGCTAAAGTAAGAAACATATGTACAGGGATATACAGCACTTGCTACACCTACGGAAGACAAAGACTCTTTTTACTTTTTGAACGGACTACGAATCAACTGCATTTACCATGATGCTCGGGGGTTATATTTTGTTGCTGGAGTGCAGGCAGTGTGCTCCCTCTCTTTGAAACTCATTGCGGTGGTATTTTGTTCCCGTACTTTGTTATCTGCACTACAGAGCTTCACGTTATTGCAAGGCGAAAATAAACTCTATAAAACATTAATACCTACATCAATAAATAAATAGATACATTAACAAATTATTGACTTACTTATTGCGGAATTCATCTACCATTCTCTGAGCATCTTTGTACTCTCTCTCGAGTTTGGCATGATCCAAGGAGAGCTCTCGTATCCTCTGTCGGTTCACCTCGATTTGCTCCTCAAAGGCTACTTCCAGGCCAGAGATCTCATCCATGCGTTGGAAGGTCTCCAGCTGCTTCCTGAAGATGGCATTTCTCTGCTCCAGCACCCGCGCCCTGTTGATGTAGTTGGCAAACCTCTGGTTGAGCTCCTGCAGGTTCTCTAATCCCTGAGCCTGGGACAGCCCAAGGAGACTGAAGTCCGCCAAGCTTTGATGCTCGAGGGCATCAGACCACTCGTACTTTTCCTTGTGCACTTCGCGCAAGTAGGTGCTCCTGTACATGTTGCTTGTCCTGGCTGCCACCCGTGTACGAACTGTCCGACCAGGTTCAATTTGTAAAAATCTACCTATGATAGGACGATAGAAAGCAATGCCCCGTCGGTCCGTGGTGTGGCAATGAGGCTGAAAGTCAAAAGACATAATACATAAAACGGAGATCAAAGCATCGGACCACATGACCAGCGTTCTATTCCTTTCTGCCCTTGTTCAACACATTTTGAATGCCAGGGTATTGTCAGTGAAAATCATGCAGTTTCCAACCCACAAGGACAGGATTAAAGCCATACAAACAAATAATACAGGTCCAACAAAGCATGCTTTTTTGCAGTGCCATGACTTCACTTGCAAACCTTGCTAATATTTTCAAAAGTGGCACTCTATCTAAAGTTTGTTGTAGTTGAAGATCATTGATAAATTGCTGTCAAACCACCACTTGTTCCTGAGAACTAAATCCAAATGCGATCCATATATTCAAATGAACTTTCTAGCAATGCATTGCAGCTAATTTCTACCATTTGTAGCATTATGTTAGTGTTTTACAAAGCAGCCTAATTTTCTGTGATATCCCTGGATTGGCAGCGAATAAACAAAGGACCACAATACGCAATAAGAATAATAATTTCAAATTGTTATGCCCCGGACGACTTTGATGCAAAACTTCAAACTAACATTTGGTGATGCATGTTAAACCTCTTAAAGAAAACATACGAATATCAGCTGAGCTTTTTACAATTACGATGTTCTGTTGCATGAAATATCACACATTGCTCCCCCTTTCTACCAGGCTGGAGTGCGGTAAAATGAAGGAATGACAGGAGTGGCTGGATGTTTGAGAGGAAAGTTGAAAATCTAGATGATCTGATGACTTCTCATCATATCTTGGGAGGTAACTTAGGGCCTCATTACAACCCTGGAGGTCACTGACCGACAGGGTTAAAGTGGCGTTCACACCGCCAACAGGCTGGCAGTACGAATTGCCATATTATGACCGGCCCTTTACCGCCATGGATGTCCCTACGGCCAGAATCCGCCAGGACAGCGCTGCCCTGGGGATTTTGACTCCCCTTACTGCCAGCCTGTCCATGGCGGAAAGGCTGGTGGTAAGGGGAGTCACAGGGCCCCTGGGGGCCCCTGCACTGCCCATGCAGTTGGCATGGGCAGTGCAGGGCCCCTCAGGCACAGCTCATCGCGATTTTCACTGTCTGCCTGGCAGACAGTGAATAGCGCAATGAGTGCTGCTGCACCCGCCGCACTACCACATTGCCGCCTTGTCCATTAGGAGCCGGCTGCAATTTTACAGCCCAGCAGGGAGGTCCAAATGCAGCCGGTGGGTTTCCGGCTGCATGGGCGGACGGCTGGCGGTTCAGCCTTCCGACCGCCAAGGTTGAAATGAGAGCCTTAATGATGGCCATGTTGGCCTTAGAAAATCATTGAAAAAATTTCCGCTGGCGGTGAAATGAAGTGCAATAAGGTAAATTGATTGCAGAACCCATCAGGGAACTTTGCTTACAGTGACAGAGGTTGTGGAACAAAATTGCCAGTATAAAGAGAGTAGACAATAGAACATCATTGTATTGGGTAAAAGATAAAGGGAGCTTCTGTAACTTCTGAAGAAGGAAAGCTCAGCTTAACCTTTCGGTTGGGGTCCAGATGTATTAACTTTCACACACAGCAGAACTGCATGAAACTCTGAGTGTTCAAAATAGCACAGCACCATTTTCACTTGTAACTCACTGTTGCTCTCAACAGCATCATTTAGGTTTAAAAAGCTACTATGGCCCATATTTATACTCTGTTTGTGCCAGATTTGTGTCATTTTTTAAACACAAATCCAGCATAAACTTAACTCCATATATACTGTATAGTTTGCCGCTAGACACGTCTAGTCTAGCATCGAAAATATGGAGTTAACATAATTTTAAGAATGCGTGAAACCACCTTTTGTCAATGAGATGCAAGGCATGCATTCCCGTCCAAGAAATTACTCAAGCACCCTAGCGCCATTTTTATCCAATAGGGCAAAAATGACGCACAGGTGTGAGGCGTAGCCGAAAAATGATGCTAACCCCAATTTTTGCGTCAAATTTTAACGCCTGGGTCAGGGCAGGCATTAAAATGAGGCAAATATACCACTACATAAGGAAAACACACACACAAGCGACATTACAGACCAACAGGACAACATGGAGATGCTACTGATGCAGCTTGCAAGACAACGCCAAGCACAGGACCAAAGGGGGTAGCCACCGCTACCCCAACGCGGCCCACAAAGGCAATGCAGAAGGCAGGAGAGACTTTTCAGAAACATGACAACCCTCCATGGTGTCAGGGAACAGGACATAATTCGGAGGTATTGACTCAACTGGCAAGCCATACAGCAGCTGCTGCGCCTTATTCAGCCACAACCAACAGCTAGCCTGCAGACACCACACTACATACCACGAGTGACCAAGCTGCTAGCTGTCCTGCATATGACGGCAAGTGGCTCCTTCCAGACATTGGGTGCCCTGGTCACTGGGTTATCGCAGTCCTCATTCTCAGCTCTTCTGCCCAAGGTGTGAGATGCCATAATCTCGCTCACACCCCACCACATCAGCTTCCCCAAAACCCAGCAGAAGCAGAAGGAGATAAAACAGGGGTTTTATAAAAATTCATGGCTTCTCGCATGTGCTTGGTGCAATTGACTGCACCCACGTCCGGATCGTCCCACCTGCAACAGCGTATCACCTATTCAGGAATAGAAAGCACATGCATTCTATCAATGTCCAGGCCATATTTGACCACCAGAGATTGTTCACAAACATCTTGGACAAGTATCCTGGGAGTGTCCATGACTCATTCATATTCTGGCACAGCAGGATCAATAAGCACTTACAGGATGGACAATATGGCAATGGCCTTCTTGTTGGTAAGTCAATAAACATAGCAATATACACACAGCACAACAACCCTGTAGGACATACAAGACATACCCCACTACATTGACACATGGGCAGGGTGAAACGGAGGTGTGAAACTGGTAGTTATATTGTACACCCTGACACAATGGGATAGTCACCTCTAGACAAATGATGGCTGCCACAAACATTAGCTGCCACTCTAGAGCACCAAGGGACCAATGTCAAAGCCCACAGTAACAATGACATGGCCTGCACCGTAATTACATCTTGGAAGATGAACCATTTACAATTATATTAGGCCACGTAGTCAATCGGCCATCTTCCCAAGCAGAAGGGGTGTGTAATGTGTGTTGCAGCAGGTCTAACACCATGAGAAACATCGCATGATGATGCAGACTCACATTTGGGTGACACGGAAATACTAAGGAAGTCCCAAAATCATACACCACTCCTGGGGTGCCGTTTGCAGGTTGCAATAAGGAGGTGGACTGTGCTATGAACATATATTGATGTGCCACCAATGAAAAATGCGCACTGCTGCACACACTGAAAGAGCCAATTGTTCATCAAAATAGCATATGTACAGGGAGATGGCCCTTCCTGCACAGATACATCCACCTCCACAAGGCAGTTAGCCAGGTTCCCTGGAGCAAGTTCGGTAGTGTAGGTGCACGGTTGCACATGAGCTACTGGCAGAGGGAACAACAAAGGCTTGTCTAGAAACAAGTCACACATGAAACAATTGTGCATTGTCAAAACTGAACAGCTAAGTGCTGCCAACTTATGGAGATGTGTTGTGCATTGTCACCTACCCAATACAAAGGGCTTCAGTGTTGCATTTCATCTGCAATGACATATGTCTAAATGGATAGGATGTCCAGGCCATGTATTGCAACCATGTTACCACCATATCTGAACCCATTGTGTGTGTGGATGTATCATGTCACCTCCAGTGAAAGCACACTGATACATGTGGGACACTACACAACGCATGGTACATACATACTGACCAACAGTTCAGAAACCAAATCATAGATCCCAGGTCAATGAGCCAAACAAAAGTCGTCATGTCAAACAACCCAGTGCTGAGAAGACCTCATAGAAGCCCAGGAACTCACACAATACCACAAACACATATGAGTCACAGACACTACAAGATATCAACAGACAGGCTACATGACATTCCTGTTGCAAGCACTAACAAACTACTCTCTCTTATTATATTTTGCGGTGGATCAGGGTTATGGGATCCAGCCATGGATCATGACCCCATTCCCCAACCCAAGCACAGCAGCAGAAAGTGCCTATAATGAGGACATCGTAGGACATGCACCATTGTGGAAAGGACTTTTGGCATCCTGAAGACCAGATTCAGATGCCTGGTCATCACAGGAGGCAGCCTCCTATATGTCCCACACATTATGGGGGTCATTCTGACCTCGGCGGTAAAAGGCTCTTACCGCCGGTCAGAAGTCCGCCATTCTACCGCCGCGGCAAACCGCCAAGGTCATTCTGATCCACAACTGCCAAGCCGCCAAAAACTCGACATCCACGGAAGGCCGCCTCATCAGCAGGCAGCGATAAACTGGAGATGACCAAACCTCCACCGCCACGCCAACACAAACACACCCATGCCATTACGACCCACGAATCCACGCGGCAGTCATTCAACCACGGTATTTCATTGGCGGTACACACCACCGCGGTCAAAATACACACCCATCTCCAAAACACAGCCACATTGGACAATTTGAAATACACACACCTGATACACATACAAACACCACCCCCACACATCCAAGCAACTATAAAACACACACCCACATCACCCACAAACCCCCACTAGTTGGAAATCGGAGAGAAGGCGAGAGAGAGAGAGAGAGAGCGAGCACAGCAATCGAAAACCCCAACACACACAGGAACCCAACATCATCAGCCACACCACATCTACGCACACATCACCACACACCACCACTCACAGCACCACAAACACCTCCCCACACCTCATCCACACCACCCCATGGCACCCCAAAGACACCCCAGGTTTTCCGACCAAGAACTCAGGGTCATGGTGGAGGAAATTATAAGGGTAGAGCCCCAGCTCTTCTGCACACAGGTGCAACACACCGCAATAGCCAGGAAGGCGGAGCTATGGCAGAGGATCGTCGACAGGGTTAACGCTGTGGGACAGCATCCCAGAAACCGGGAAGACATCCGAAAGCGCTGGAACGACCTACGGGTGAAGGTACGGTCGATGGTCTCACGACACAACATCGCTGTGCAGAAGACTGGCGGCGGACCACCACCCACTCCTCCCGAATTCACAGCATGGGAGCAAGAGGTCTTGAACATCCTGCATCCTGCGGGCCTCGCTGGAGTAGGCGGAGGAATGGACTCTGGTAAGTCTAGTCTCAACTACTCCCCCCCCAACCACCAGCATGCCAACCCACACCCCCACCCTCACCCACAACCCCCCAGCACACATCCTCCCTGCCAATGTCTCACCAGCACAACCCACCCAACCCAAAACCAAACCCTGAATGCCAACACAAACCATGGACACCCATCACCTATGCATGACCACTGCACATACCCATCCCCCCCACAAACCACCCTCACAACTCCTGCCACAAGGGAATGCCAGCACTCGGGGACAAGGGCACCCACAAATCGCACGCCATTGAACACACAGAAGCAATAACCATACTCTTTCACCCCTGCAGGGCCCGAACGCCAACACACCAGCCAGGAGGGTCCAGATATGTCCATCCCACCCCCAGAACAGGCCCCCAGTGATGACAGCAGCTCTGTCGACCTAGAACCTGATGACCAGCCCGGACCATCGGGGACCTCTGGACAGTCGGTTCCCCACACACAGACACAGGCCACAGCAGACCTAACCCCCTCTGGGAATATCAGCACAGCTCCCACCCAGCGGGCCCATGCCTCTGTCTCCAGGACAGGTCAATCAGCGGTGTGCCCGCCACTACAGGGCACCCAGGCTGACCCAACACCCCAACAACAGGGACCTGGGGGCAGTGGTAGTGGGCACACCGTCCAGGGGACAGAGGCCCGGGGAAACAGGGCAACTGGGAGGGCTGCAGTGCGACAGGGGGGGGAGGACAGGCCCAGGGAACCGACTCTCCAAGAGGCCCTCACCACCATCATGGGAGCATACCACCGCTCCCAGGAGACGATGGCGACGGTACTGGCCAGGTTCCAGGAGATCCAGGCACAGCAGGAGGAACGGTACATGGGGTACAGAGAGGAGCTCAGGAACATCGTCCTGGCCCTGAACCTAATAGTCACCACATTGCGGGACCCTGTGGCACCCCAAAGGGCACCTGTCACCAGCCCGGACCAGGAACAGCCTACCACCTCCGCCGGCACTAGTGGTCAGGAGGCCCCCACACAACGACGGGCCACCAGAACCCCACCTCCTGCTAAAGATCAACCACCCCGCAAGAGGAGCCTGAGATCACAAAGGAAAACAGAGTAGGATGCCAAGACCCCCGCCAGCATAAGATCCCCCCGGATGTCATTCCACTGTCCCACAATGTCACCCTGTCCAACCTTGAACTGCCCCTGCTCCATCCTTCCACAGGCATATGGACAATGCACCTGTGCGACCGAGAACTGGACTCTGCCATGGACATCACTCCACCCCCACCCATCACCGTTTTACTATCATTGACCTATATGTATCACTTTAAATAAATCACTAATTGCACTTAAAACACTCAGGAGTCTGCTTGTATTCTTAACAAATGTATTACACATAACGGTTCAAAAATGTTCAGTTACATTGTGATGACAACATACCAATGTCAATGTGCTTTACTCCATGGGCGAACAAACCAGAAGTCACGCAGTGGGTCATACAGCTCTGAAAAGGGAAGGGAAAGTCACAATTCAGTTGAAAGGAACTGGGGGGAAACACAGAAAGTAGAGATGCAGGAGGCCAGAGGTAAATGTAAAATGGCGTGGGGGATTCTTACCTGGATGCTACTGAAAATACTGTTGTATGACTGTGTCCCTGTTGTCCGTGTCGTCCCCGTCGTCTTCCTCTTCTTCACTCTCCACAGGCTCCGCAGCTGCAACAACACCACCATCCGGACCATCCTCCTGCAGAAAAGGCACCTGACGTCGCAATGCAAGATTGTGAAGCATACAGCAGGCCACGATGATCTGGCACACCTTCTTGGGTGAGTACATTAGGGATCCCCCTGTCATATGCAGGCACCTAAACCTGGCCTTCAGGAGGCCGAAGGTCCTTTCTATGATCCTCCTAGATCGCCCATGGGCCTCATTGTACCGTTCCTCTGCCCTGGTCCGGGGATTTCTCACTGGGGTCAGTAGCCACGGCAGGTTGGGGTAACCAGAGTCACCTATTAGCCACACACGGTGTCTCTGTAGCTGTTTCATCACATAAGGGATGCTGCTATTTCGCATAACATACGCGTCATGCACTGACCCAGGGAACTTGGCATTTACATGGGAGATGTACTGGTCGGCCAAACAGACCACCTGGACATTCATCGAATGGTAACTTTTCCTGTTTCTGTACACCTGCTCATCGTCTTTTGGGGGTACTAAGGCCACATGGGTCCCATCAATGGCACCAATGATGTTGGGGATATGTCCAAGGGCATAGAAGTCACCCTTCACAGTGGCCAAATCACCCTCCTCAGGGAAAATAATGTAGCTCCGCATGTATTTCGTCAAGGCAGACAACACTCTGGACAAAATCTTGGAAAACATAGGCTGAGACATCCCTGATGACATGGCCACTGTTGTCTGAAAAGACCCACTTGCCAAAAAATGGAGGACTGACAGAACCTGCACCAGAGGGGGAATTCCTGTGGGTTGGCGGATGGGGGACATCAGTGCTGGCTCCAGCTGGGCACACAGTTCATGTATAGTGGCTCGGTCAAGTCGGTATCGAAGTATTATATGACGTTCCTCCATTGTCGACAGGTCCACCAGCGATCGGTACACAGGAGGATTCATCCTTCTCCTCGCAAGTCCCAGTGGACTGTGCCTAGGAAGGACAACATGGAGTACAGAGTCAAGCAACCCACAGGTACGTAACTACAGCTTGCACAGTACACGATTCTCAATGCATTGAATGGCTTGTATGAGTGGGAATGCAAGGCCTAGGCCTGTGTGACGCAGTAGAAATAAGCCATGTGGGCCCTTGAAATGGCGGCTGCCTGACCTGAGAAGTGTGACAGTGGGATGTGAGGTCAATGCGCTGGCGTGACACACCGTGGCGGTAGGCGGTCGAAGACCGCGGCGCCAAGCCGCATTGGTTAACATCGAACCCTATGGTACGCACCGCCGCGGGCGTGACCGCCATTTTCTATCAGCTTAATCACTCGAGACCTGATCATCCACAGGAGAGGACCTATACTGCAAGTGCTGCTGTGACCTCGGTCTGGGAGATACAATGGCTGCTGCGACTGGGGAAAGGGCCCCTGCCTTCACTACAGAAGAGTTGGAGAAACTTGTCGATGGGTCCTGCCCCAGTATGCGCTACTCTACGGTCCTCCAGACCAACAGGTAAGTACACTGGGTGCACGTTGAATGGGCTATGCCTGGGTTGTGTATGTTGGATGTAAGATGGTGGGGTGGGGAGACAATGACGAGTGCAAGGCATGACAGATGAGAGCATGCGCCACATGGCAAGGTTGGGGAGGGGGAGCCAATCGCATCTATCATGCGGAAAATTGATGATATTTCAATTTCCACCCTGTACATGTCAAATAGGTCAGCGCCCATCAGAAAGTCGACATTTGGCGTGCCATCGCCAAGGAAGTCCGGAACCTGGGGGTCCACAACAGACGGGGCACCCACTGCCGCAAGAGGTGGGAGGACATCCGCCGCGGGACCAGGAAGACCGCCGAGTCACTGCTGGGGATGGCCTCCCAACCTAGGAGGGGTGCCAGTCGTACCCTGACCCCCCTGATGTCCCGGATCCTGGCGGTGGCCTACCCCGATTTGGATGGGCGCGTGAGGACATCACAGCAGACACAAGGGGGTGAGTAGCAGCACATTCAGCTATCATTACGCGCAGTGGAGGTGCCTGGGTGGGGGAAGAGGGCTGTGGGTGACATTAGGCCAGGGCGCTTTCCGTAGTGTAGTCCTCTCCTTTAGCCATGTCCCTGTGCCCCCGCCCCCCACCTCTGTAGGGTGACAAGTACAGCTATCCATGGTCCTGCATCACCCATGTGCGCGTTTGTTGTCCCGAGACCTGTTGGCCTAGTCACAAGTACTGAGTAGTGTACCCCGATTGCGTGGCTTAGTGCATGAGGCTCCTGTGTCTGTCCTCTCCGCCAACGGTGTTGTGCATTAGCATCATCAGGTGGAGGAGATTTGGCACCGGAGCACAAGGGAGTTGCTACTCACAAGGCCCCGGTGGGCCATGGCACAGACACCGAGGCCACCAGTGATACGGAGGGCGAGGGGAGCTTCACAACGGGGAGCCGTGGTGACACCAGCGACACCGACACGTCCTCGGATGGGAGCTCCCTAGCGGTGGCGGCAACATCCGTGCCGCCCACCTCTACAGGTACAGCCGCCACCCAGCGCACCAGCTCCGCCCTCCCAGCAGCCCCTCCGCCTTCGCTTCGTGCCCGCTCGCCCAAGAAGGCGGGCGTCTCCTTCGCCCCAGGCACCTAAGGCCCTGCCCCTGTTACCCCTGCTGCCCTCAGTGAGGAGGTCATTGACCTCCTACAGACCATCATTGTTGGGCGGTCTACCCTTCTGAATGCCATCCAGGGGGTAGAGAGGGAGGTGCATCGTAGCAATGCATACCTGGAGGGCATTCATTCGGGTCAGGCTGCCCATCAACGATCGTTCAATGCTCTGGCCTCAGCACTGACGGCAGCCATTGTCCCTGTTTCCAGCCTCCCTCTTCTAACTGCCTCCAGCCTGTCTCTGTCTCCTGTTCCTCTGCCTATCCCACCCACACCATCAGACCAGCCTGCACACACCTCAATACCCAAGGGCAGCTCATCCAGACATAAGCACCACAGATCACACAAACATTCACCCAAGCAACACCCAGATGCAGACATGCCAACAGCCACTACCACCTCTGTGTCCCCCACCTCCTCGTCTCAATCCTCCCTCCCTGTGACGTCTCTACTCACACCTGCATGCACACCACCAACAGCCAGTACTTCCATCACCAGCACACCCTCCAGTCCAGTCCGCACACGTGCAGTCACCACCCCCACTGACATTTACACGTCCCCTGTGTCCTCTCCCACTGTGTCTGTCACCCCCTCTTCCAAGACACACAAACGCAGGCAGCCACCCACCCAACAGCCAACCACCTCACGACAGCCTCCAGCCCATGCACCTTCACCCAAGGACAGCACACCTGACTCTCCTACAACCACCTCCTCTTCCTCCACTCCCATAACCACTACACCTACCCTTTACCCTGGTCCTAAAAAACTTTACCTCTCCAATCTTGACCTCTTTCCCTCACCTGACCCCCCCCTCCATCTGCTAAGAGTCCCAAGAGCGCCTCAGCCACCACCAGCCCGGCTTCAAGGGTCACCGTAGTGCATGGATTTTGGAGTCCCCCCTTTGCCAGCAGTGATACATCGGTCAGCAGCAAGGGGACAGCCAGCCCCCCCCTGGAAAGAGGACCCGTAAAGTAAGGGGCCGCCGCGGGACGAATGACACGGCTGCCCCCAAGGACCAAAGTTCTGCCACTTCACCTGCCACAACATCCAGGGGAGGCAAGGCCCAGAGAGCCACATCGAAGGGGGGCAAGGGCAGCAGGGCGGAGAAGTCAGCCAGCAGGAGCGTGGACCAGGAGGGCCCCACAAGCCCCATCCCGGGTGTGAGGGAGGACACCCAAGGGCCCAGGACACCGTCACCGAAGGGTCCAGCAACTGCACGGTCGGAGGGCGACTGAGCAGGGAGTCGTGGCCAGGTCTGACTCCCTTGACTTACAGAACAAGCACCGCTGAACAGGGCCCCGCCGTCCAGAAAGGCACCGCTGAACAGGGCCCCGCAGTGCAGAAAGGCACCGCTGAACAGGGCCCCGCCGTCCAGAAAGGCACCGCTGAACAGGGCCCCGCCGTCCAGAAAGGCACCGCTGGACAGGGCCCCGCCGTCCAGAAAGGCACCGCTGAACAGGGGTCCTTCATCTCAAGCACCGCTCCGCTGGGCACCGCCGTCTCTGCACCGCTCCGCTGGGCCCTTCATCTCAAGCACTGCTCCGCTGGGCCCTTCATCTCAAGCACCGCTCCGCTGGGCCCTTCATCTCAAGCACCGCTCCGCTGGGCCCTTCATCTCAAGCACCGCTCCGCTGGGCCCCGCCGTCTCAAGCACCGCTCCGCTGGGCCCTTCCTGTCAAGCACCGCTCCGCTGGGCCAAGCCGTCTCAAGCACCGCTCCGCTGGGCCCTTCCTGTCAAGCACCGCTCCGCTGGGCCCTTCATCTCAAGCACCGCTCCGCTGGGCCCTTCATCTCAAGCATCGCTCCGCTGGGCCCTTCCTGTCAAGCACCGCTCCGCTGGGCCCTTCATCTCAAGCACCGCTCCGCTGGGCCCTTCATCTCAAGCACCGCTCCGCTGGGCCCTTCATCTCAAGCACCGCTCTGCTGGGCCCTTCATCTCAAGCACCGCGCCGCTGGGCCCCGCCGTCTCAAGCACCGCTCCGCTGGGCCCTTCCTGTCAAGCACCGCTCCGCTGGGCCCCGCCGTCTCAAGCACCGCTCCGCTGGGCCCTTCCTGTCAAGCACCGCTCCGCTGGGCCCTTCATCTCAAGCACCACTCCGCTGGGCCCTTCATCTCAAGCACCGCTCCGCTGGGCCCTTCATCTCAAGCACCGCTCCGCTGGGCCCTTCATCTCAAGCACCGCTCCGCTGGGCCCCGCCGTCTCAAGCACCGCTCCGCTGGGCCCTTCCTGTCAAGCACCGCTCCGCTGGGCCCCGCCGTCTCAAGCACCGCTCCGCTGGGCCCTTCCTGTCAAGCACCGCTCCGCTGGGCCCCGCCGTCTCAAGCACCGCTCCGCTGGGCCCTTCCTGTCAAGCACCGCTCCGATGGGCCCTTCCTGTCAAGCACCGCTCCGCTGGACCCTTCATCTCAAGCACCGCTCCGCTGGGCCCTTCATCTCAAGCACCGCTCCGCTGGGCCCTTCCTGTCAAGCACCGCTCCGCTGGGCCCTTAATCTCAAGCACCGCTCCGCTGGGCCCCGCCATCTCAAGCACCGCTCTGCTGGGCCCTTCCTGTCAAGCACCGCTCCGCTGGGCCCCGCCGTCTCAAGCACCGCTCCGCTGGGCCCTTCCTGTCAAGCACCGCTCCGCTGGGCCCTTCCTGTCAAGCACCGCACCGCTGGGCCCTTCCTGTCAAGCACCGCTCCGCTGGGCCCCGCCGTCTCAAGCACCGCTGACAGTGGGCAATCCACCCACTGTAGAGACTTGAGAGACTGTGGCTTTGCACTCCCCAGGATTGAACAGTGGGCAACACACCCACTGTGGAGACTTGAGAGACTGTGGCTTTGCACTCCCCAGGATGGCACAGTGGGCATGGTGGCCCCTTCTTGGATCTGGCGTCGTGGACTCATGTGGCTGTGGTGCCTCCCCTTCCCTTCCCCCTGAGGTGCCTGTAGTTTTATCATCTGATGCCCCTGCAGTGTTCTCTCCAACAGACTCAGGTCTCCTGTGTGGGCTTTGCCCATGTGTTGATACACATTGGCCCACGGACAGTTGAATTTTCAGTGACTGTGCTGGACTTATTGCCTCTATTTATCGGTTACGCAATGTTTACACTTGGATTTATTTGAATCATTTTCCGATTTTACCATGACTTCAATGAACCTATTTTATACATAAATTTATTTTCGCACTTTAATTTTATCTTTTCGTTATTCCGGGGGGTTTGGGTGGGGTCACTTTGACTTGGTGCTCTGCATTGGTGTGTAGATAGTTGGGGGGTGGGTGTGATGCGTATGTGTGTGCCCGTAACCCTTCCTCCCCCCCCCCCTGTGTCGTAGGTGCGGTACTCACCGTTGTCGTCTGCGCCGGAGTTCGTACTCGTGGTAGATGAGCAGGTAGACGAGAGCAGGTAGGAAGTTCAATTCGGGCTCCATGCTGTCCTCCGTCCTCGTGGAGTGTATAGAGGTGAGCGTTTTCCCGTTCGTAGTCTGTTTCCGCCGAGTTTTTATCGGCGGGGCTCCCGCCCCGGAAAAGGTGGCGGATTGGTGAGTTGTGATAGGGTGGGCGGTACATTGTCTGCCGCCTGCCTGTTGGCGGTGACCGCCGCGCTGTTTGTCTGTCCCGCCGTGGCGGTCGGAGTGTTAAAGTAGCAGGCTGTGTTGGCGGTTCCCGCCAGGGTCAGAATTCCATTTTTTGGACCGCCAGTATGTTGGCGGGTTGGCCGCCGCTTTATCACCGACCGCCAGGGTCAGAATGACCCCCTATGTGTAAAATAATACTGACCTGTGCTATCCTGCTGATGGTGGCAGGGAAAATGAGGGGGAACAGCAGAACACAGCTTCAGGAGTGCGCCGCAGACAGCAAATTGTACACAATGTTTTCACGTAATAGTCACTCTACACACCTTGTTAAGATATGTAAATAAACACCTTACTTGATCACACAATCCTGCTTTGGTGTCTTCATTCTCCATCACATGTACCTTAGGAATGTGAGTATTACCTCAGGGTGCATGTTATAAATACAAATCAGACTGCTTCTGATGCAACATCATTGTGATGCATATGATTGCAAAGCAAACATCATACACATATAAAAAAAGACTCATCTCTTGAATGTCATAAATGAAGCACATGAAACACAACTATGACATCTCCAATCATAAGGTAAAAAAGAGCCCCATACATGAGGCAGTGGATGTGAAATATCAGAAGTACAGGAATGTATGAACAGACCCCTGACATTACTAAGTGTGACACTTGCAATGTCTACAAGGAGCTTGTGTGACAAGGGGGGCATCCTTTGTGACAATGGATAGCATGATTGCCCCAGGTATGACAAGCAATGTTTACAACGCATGCCCTGCACAGTCCATCCCTGGAAATCAGTCCTGCCATTGCCATGGAGCCCAATCCTGACACAGAGCATACATGCCCACACTCTTGGACTGGACACTTCTGTGGAATGCACATCTGAAAATATGTGAACACATGTATCTAGGGCAGCAGGTCCAACACAGCAACACAAGTACCATAAATAATTGTAATGAAAAAAACAGATGTGTCCAAAACATTTTATGGGTGGAATTTAGGCACAGTGGTGGTCATTACAACCCTGGCGGACGGTGTTAAAGCTGCGGAAATACCGCAAACAGTGTGGCGGACAAAAAAAGGGAATTATGACCCTGGCGGTAACCGCCAACAAAGACAGCCACCTTAACACACCGCCCGCCGTGGCGGTACAGACAAACAGCGCGGCGGTCACCGCCAACAGACAGGCGGGAGACAATGTACCGCCCACACTATTACAACCCGCCAATCCGCCACCTTTTCTGGGGCGGATTCACCGTGGATAAAAACACGGCGGAAACAGCTTTTGCTATGGGAAAACGCTCACCTCAACATACTCCACGAGGAAGGAGGACACCATGGAGGCCGAATTACAAATCCTACCTGCCCTTGTCTTTCTGCTCCTCTACGACCAACAGCTACGTAGTCGCCGAAGACACCGGTGAGTACTGCATCTATGACACAGGGAGGGGGAGGCAAAAGTTAGGGGGACACCCACCAAACACCCCCACCCTCGCATATTACAACATACACACCAATGCATTCACAAAAATCACAGTAACAACCCACAATCCCCCCGGAAGAATGAAAAGACAATGCGAAAATCAGTCAAACATTGTAATGTGCCAATATACATGTCATACAAAAATATACAGATATATATATCTCAAAATCACTCTTATTTACACATACAATCCGAGAAGTAGTGCAGATATGTACACAACAATGTCTGTGCACCAACAGTCCAAAAATGCATGGGTGAGGCCCACAAACTATACCTGACCAAAATCGGAGAGAACACTGCCGGGGCATCAGATAGAAACACTACAGGCACCTCAGGGGGAAGGGAAGGGGGGGCACCTCAGCCAGATGAATGTGAAGCCAGATCCACAACGGGGCTCCATGCCCATTGATGTATCCTGGGGAGTGCAAAGCCACAGTCTCTCAAGTCACTACAGTGGGTGGTTTGCCCACTGTTTCATCCTGGGGAGTGCAAGGCCACAGTCTCTCAAGTCTCTAGAGTGGGTGGCTTGACCACTGTGCCATCCTGGGGAGTGCAAAGCCACAGTCTCTCAAGTAGATGCAGTTCTCTACTGGTACTGGGGGGGACTGGTGCCCAGACTGGATGAGTCTCCCCGTGAAAGTTCATGTCCGGTCACTGTCCCAGCTGCACATGGGAGAAGGATGCCTGATGTGGCGGCCTTTTCATTCCTACACAGTGCATGCCCTGATCAGCGGTGCTTTGCCATGGCGGTCTTTGCCCTGTTCAGCGGTGCTTTTCCATGGCGGTCTTGGCCCTGTTCAGCAGTGCTTTGCCATGGTGGTTCTGGACTGTTCAGCGGTGCTTTGCCATGGCGGTCTTTGCCCTGTTCAGCAGTGCTTTGCCATGGCGGTCTTTGCCCTGTTCAGCGGTGCTTTTCCATGGCGGTCTTTGACCTGTTCAGCGGTGCTTTGCCATGGCGGTTCTGGACTGTTCAGCAGTGCTTTGCCATGGCGGTCTTTGCCCTGTTCAGCAGTGCTTTGCCATGGCGGTCTTTGCCCTGTTCAGCGGTGCTTTGCCATGGCAGTCTTTGCCCTGTTCAGTGGTGCTTTGCCATGGCGGTTCTGGACTGTTCAGCGGTGCTTTGCCATGGCGGTCTTTGCCCTGTTCAGCGGTGCTTTGCCATGGTGGTCTCTGCCCTGTTCAGCGGTGCTTGCCATGGTGGTTCTGGACTGTTCAGCGGTGCTTTGCCATGGCGGTCTTTGCCCTGTTCAGCGGTGCTTTGCCATGGCGGTTCTGGACTGTTCAGCGGTGCTTTGCCATGGCGGTCTTTGCCCTGTTCAGCAGTGCTTTGCCATGGCGGTCTTTGCCCTGTTCAACAGTGCTTTGCCATGGCGGTTCTGGACTGTTCAGCAGTGCTTTGCCATGGCGGTCTTTGCCCTGTTCAGTGGTGCTTTGCCATGGCGGTTCTGATACAGACATTGGTGTGTGGCATGACGATCTCTACACTGGGCATTGGTGTGTGGCATGACGTTCTCTCCAATGAGCATTGGTGGGTGGCATGACGTTCCATCATTGCCCAGCAGGGCCGTGGCATCCGGGCCCCTCCTGGCCTGTGACTCCGGTGGTGGTTTCTGGACCAGTGACGATACTTGGGCCCTCCTGGGCTGTGACTCTGGCGGTGGTCTCTGGACCAGTGACAATACTTGGGCCCTCCTGGGCTGTGACTCTGGCGGTGGTCTCTGGACCAGTGACGATACTTGGGCCCTCCTGGGCTGTGACTCTGGCGGTGGTGGTGGTCTCTGGACCAGTGACGACGGTGCTGGCGGTTGTGTCTGGACCGCCAGAAATGATGGGGCACTTCTCCGCCGTGGCACTCCCAACAGGCTGGGCAGACTTCCTCTGGACCTTCCCCACCTTTGTTGGAGTTACAGCTGACTCACCAATCCCCTTCGAACCCATGTCACTTGTTGTCCCACCAGGAGTCTTAACACGGTCCTTTCGTCCACTCTCCAATTTTAGAGCCTTTACAGGGGGTGGGCTGCCAGTGCCTTGGCTCCGGGTCCTACTGCCTGCCCGTGTGGCCGGTGCACTCCACAAACCTTGAACAGGCACCACTGGTATTGGAGGCTTTTTGGCTGAGGTGCTGCGACAGGACTGATGAATTGGAGGGGGGGCAAAAAGGTCAATTTTACATAGGGGCAGTTTCTGACGAACACTGGGATGGGTAGCTGGAGGGGGTCTGGGAGTGGAGGAAGAGGAGATGGTTGTAGGAGGTGTCACTTTAGGTGTTTTGGGTGCAGGTGCAGGTACTGGAGGCTGTCGTGAGGTGGATGGATGTTGGGTGAGTGATTGCCGGCGTTTGTGTACTTTGGGAGGGGGCGTCACAGTCACACTGGGAGAGGACACAGGGGATGTGTAAATGGCAGTGGAGGTGGTGAGTGCAGGTGAGCGGCTTGTGGTGCTGGGTGTCCTGGTGCGAGTCCTAGTGCCTGTAGATGTGGTACATGCAGGTGTCTGTGTAGACGAGACTGGGAGGGAGGAGGGAGAAGAGGAGGAGGGGGACACAGTGGAGACAGTGGATGTTGCTGTGTCTGTATGTGGGTGAGGCTTGCGTGAGTGCCTGTGGTGTGTGCGGTGCCTATGTTTGCTTGAGCTACTTGTGTGTGTTGACTTGTGTGCATGCTGGTCTGTAGGTGTGCTTGGGATGGGCTGGGGTACAGGAGATTGGGTCTGGGTGGAGGAAGTTGGAGGGGGGAGGCTGGACACAGGGACAATGGCTGCCATCAGTGCTGAGGCCAGAGATTGCAGGGTTCGCTGAAGGGCAGCCTGACCAGAATGAATGCCCTCCAGGAATGCATTACCGTGTTGCAACTCTCGTTCTACACCCTGGATGGCATTCACAATGGTAGACTGCCCAACAGTGAGTGACCTGAGGAGGTCAATGGCCTCCTCACTGAGGGCAGCAGGGGTGACTGGGGCAGGGCCTGAGGTGCCTGGGGCGAAGGTGATGCCCACCCTCCTGGGTGAGCGGGCACGGGCGAACGCTGAGGGGCTGCTGGGAGGGCGGTGCTGGTAGGGGAGGTGGTGGCTGTACCTGTAGAAGTGGGGCGCACAAATGGTGCCGCCACCACAGGGGAGCTCCCATCGGCGAACGAGTCCGTGTCGCTGGTTGGTGATCCGGTGGCCGACGTGAAGCTCCCCTCGCCCTCCGTCCCACTGGTGCATTCAGAGTCTGTGGTGTGGCCCTCCATGGCCATGTGGGATGCAGCTCCCTCGTGCTCCGTTGCCAACGTACCTCCGCCTGATGATGCTGATGTAGAAAAGGACAGGGAAAGCAGGAAAAGGGGGGGAGACAGAAGAAAGAGAGTTTTAGTGCATGGCATTCCGCTACCGTTGGCGGACAAGACAGACGCAGCAGCCCCCTGCATTACGCCGTGCTCCTGCCCTTTGCACATGCAATTTCTGGGATATGGCCTACATGGCAATGGTGGACATCTGCGCACATGGATGCCACAGGGGCAACTATACCTCAACTTGGCACTCTGGTGAGGTGGGGTAGAGTGCCACATGGCCTACATTATGGAGGGGCCTTGCCTACCGAATTCGCCCTGGCCTAGGGACACCCACAGCCCACCTCCCCCACCCAGACCCCTCCACTGCACGCAAAGTCCGCAGAATGAGGTTGTACTCACCCCCTTGTGTCTGCTGTGATGTCCTCAAGCACCCATCCAACTCCGGGTAGGCCACCGCCAGGATCCGGAACATCAGGGGGGTCATGGTGCAACGGGCACCCCTCCCACGTTGGGAGGCCATCCCCAGCTGATCCTCCGCCGTCTTCTTGCTGCAGCGGCGAATGTCCTCCCATCTCTTACAGCAGTGGGTGCCCCGTCTCTCGTGGGCCCCCAGGGTCCGGACCTCCTTGGCGATGGCACGCCAAATGTCCCTCTTCTGGCGGGTGCTGACCTACATGACATGCACAAGGGAAGAGGTACAGTCATTACCAACTGCACCGTCAATGTGAGTGCCTCCCTCCCTACTCTGGCCATGTGGCCCATTCATTCCCATGCATAACTGTTCTATGTACTCTGCCCCCTTCCCTCTTCCACCCAGCTCTCTCCACCCAGGCCTAGCCCATACAACGTGCTCCCTCTGTACTAACCGGTTGGTCTGGAGGCCCGTAGAGTAGCGTGTACTGGGGAGGACCCCATCCACAAGTTTCTCCAACTCCTGTGCAGTGAAGGCAGGGGCCCTTTCCCCAGACGCAGCAGCCATCGTCGCTTCCAGACCGAGGTCACAGCAGCACTAGCAGTGTAGGTCCTCTCCTGTCGAAGGTCAGGTATCTAGTGAGTGAACAGATAGAAAATGGCGGTGACGTCCGCGGCGGTGACGTCCGCGGCGGTGCTCATCATCACCGCCAGCGCACCTGTTCATTGGTTCCTGGGACCCATAGGGTCCAATGTTAACCAATGCAGCATTGCGCCGTGGTCAACGACCGCCTACCGCGACGGTGTGCAATGCCAGCGCAGTTACCCCACAATCCCATTGTCCCAGTTTATAGGTCAGACAGCCGCCATTTCAGGGGCCCACATGGCTTCATTTACTACTGCGTCACACATAGCTAGGCCTACACTCAACACACATACAGGAAGGGTTTTGTGTCTGGTGTAGTCTTGTGTGTAACAGTGGGTACATACCTGGAGGATTAATGACTGGTTCTTCTCTGTTGTCCTTCGTAGGCACCGTCAGCTGGGACATATGAGAAGATGGCGGAATCCTCCGGTGTACCGACCGCTGGTGGACCTCTTGACAATGGAAGAAAGACATGTCATTGTCACCTACAGGTTTGAACGTGCCACTATCCAGGAACTATGCACCCAGTTGGAGCCAGACCTGATGTCACCGATCCGCCATCCGACTGGAATCCCCCCTGACGTGCAGGTGCTATCAGTGCTCCATTTCCTTGCAAGTGGGTCATTTCAGACAACAGTGGCCATGGCATCAGCGATGTCCCAGCCTATGTTTTCCAACGTCTTGTCCAGAGTGTTGTCTGCCCTGCTGAAACACGTAAGGAGATACATCATATTCCCTCAGGTGGACGATTTACTTACAGTGAAAGGTGACTTCTATGCCCTTGGCATATTCCCAACGTCATAGGTGCCATTAATGGGACCCATGTAGCTCTGGTCCCCCGCCACAGGAGTGAACAGGTGTACAGGAACAGGAAGAGTTATCATTCTATGAATGTCCAGATGGTCTGTTTGGCAGACCAGTACATCTCGCAGGTAAATGCTATGTTCCCTGGCTCAGTGCATGATGCCTACATCCTGCGCAATAGCAGCATCCCTGATATGATGGGTCAACTCCAGAGGCACTGTGTATGGCTATTGGGGGACTCTGGTTACCCCAACCTTTCATGGCTATTGACCTCAGTGAGGAATCCCAGGACCAGGGCAGAGGAACGGTGCAATGATGCCCATGGGCAGACTAGGAGGGTTATTGAACACATCTTCGGCCTCCTTAAGGCCAGGTTCAGGTGCCTCCATATGACAGGTGGATCCCTATTCGACTCACCGAAGAAGGTGTGCGACATCATCGTCGCCTGCTCCATGCTCCATAATTTGGCATTGCGACGCCAGGTGCCTTTTCTGCAGGAGGATGATCCAGATGACGGTGTTGTAGCAGCTGTGGAGCCTGTGGAGCCTGTGGACAGTGATGAGGATGAAGCTGAGGAAGAAGAAAACGACAACAGGGATTCAGTCATACAGCAATATTTCCCGTGACACACAGGTGAGAACATTTTCTGGTTTAACATTACATTAACTTTCACACGTCTACCTCTATCCTGTACCTACATTTCACTCACTATTTGTTAATTGAGTTGTACCCTTCCATTTCAGTTTCACAAGTGTGGTAACCTACGTGTCAACTGCTTGCATCCTTCAAGGGCTTGTGATGTGTGACATAGGTATGTTAGCCTTACAATGGGTAACCCATTATGACACTGTGATTGATAATACAAAGTACCAAATCATAGACTGACTCCAGATTTTTTGGTGTTTCAAGGGTGTTTATTTAAGTGCTCAAAAAATGAAGGGGGGTTGTAAAATGGTGATGGGTGATGGTGGAGGAATGTCCATGGCAGAGTCCAGTCTATTAGTCTCACAGGTGCACTGCCCATCTTGGCATAGGAAGTGGAGCTGGGGCAGTTCGAATATGGACAGGGTAACAAAGTGGGACAGTGGGAGGACAATCAGGGTGGTATTATTTCCTGGCGGGGGTCTTGCCATCTTGGTCTGTCCTGTTCCTGGATCTCAGGGACCGCTTGCGTTGTGGTTTTCCGTCTGCAGGAGGTGGGGTGCTGGTGTGGTGGTTCTGTGGCGGGGCGTCCAGTCCACTAGCGCCGTCGGAGGTGGTGGGCAGTTCGTCGTCCATGCTAGTGTCAGGGGCCCCTTGGAGTGCCACGGTGTCCCTCAAGGTCTTTTGAATGTCCGGCAGCACCCCTACGATGGTGCCCAGGGCGGAGCCGATGGTCCTGAGCTCCTCCCTGAACCCCAAATACTGCTCCTCCTGCAGGCGCAGGGTCTCCTGCAACTTGTCCATGACCGTCGCCATTGTCTCCTGGGAGTGGTGGTATGCTCCCATGATGGAGGAGAGGGCCTCGTGGAGAGTTGGTTCCCTTGGCCTGTCCTCCCTCTGTCGCACAGCAGCCCTCCCAGTTCCCCGGTGTTCCTGTGCCTCCGTCCCCTGGACCGTGTGCCCACTACCACTGCCCCCAGGTCCCTGTTGTTGTTGGGGTGGTGGGTTAGCCTGGGTGCCCTGTAGTGGTGGACACACCGCTGATTGACCTGTCCTGGGTAGGGAGGTTTGGCCCCCTGGGTGGGTGCTGTACTGGTGTTACCAGAGGGTGGCAGCTCGGTGTTGGGCTGTGGCTGGGCAAGGGTAACCGACTGTCCGAAGGGCCCACGATGGTCCTGTCGCGTGGGCTCTCATTATTCTAAATGAGACTACTGGATTTCTAGGTAGCAGGATCTATAACGGTGTGGGGGACTGAGACTGACCCACGTGTAAAGAACTCTGTCACCCTAAATCCGTTTTTTGCTCCGGCTAACTAGCAGTGCCTCATTTCTCCCATGTGGAAGGAATGATTTGGCAGCCGAGCGCATGACATCTTTGGAACTTCTCAGGGAAGTCGTGGTTACTCAGATCCAAACCAACTCTCTTATTTCCAATATGATCTCATATACAAATGACAAAGACAGTATAAGTTTTATATAATGTTTTTAATAAAACAACTGTATTTTAGATATTAAGGCGTGAGCCGCAATAACCAGAATGATACAACACAGTAGGATTGAAATAGTCACCAGGAGAGTAAAACATAAGAACAAAGCTATCATATTGTCTAACAGTTTCTACTCTCCCTCTGCTTGTTCTAATTAGAGCACAGCATGTTAAGCTTCTAGCTTGCCTATTAGAATCACTGTGGAGACATCAGCCCTCATACCTGAGCAAAGACCTGTGATCTTGGTTCAGCATCTGCAACGAGGCAGTCAGCGTCTTGTTGTGGTTCCCTGGTCGGAATCTCCCTCTTGCGTGTATTGGGACAAGGAAGTGATTTTATAACTAACATGTCATCGTGATCACAAAATGTCCCTACGCAGGAATGCCAAGTCTAAACTCCTACCACGTCTATCGGCAATGTACCAGACTGTATCCTTGACTGAAGCACAGAGTAAATATGTTATGGAGAACTCCAGTGCTGAAGTAGGCAAAACAGTGTGATATGAATAAAAAACAACACCGTAGAACTAACTATTTGAAAAATAACAGTACGAAGCCTAATAAAAAGCATGTAGAGCAAAGTGCACAGAGGCTCTAAGCTGTCAGCAAATGAATAAAATATATTCAGGGCAAAGTGCAAAAAGGCCTAAAGCCTGAAGCTAAAGCGCAATGAATACGTAAAACTAACCACACTACAGTCCGGGCTGGTCATCAAGATCCAGTGGGGCAGAGCTGCTGTTGTCACTGTGGGCCTCTTCTGGGGGTGGAGTGGTGTTGTCTGGACCCTCTGGTGTGGTGACGGTCCTTCGGGTTCCTGCAGGGGTATGAGAACATGATTATTGCATGTGTGTGTTTCATGGTGTGCAATGGGTGGGTGTTTGTGTACCCCAGTGCAAGCATTCCTGTGTGGGGGCTTGTGTGATGATGGTTGGGGGGGTGTTCTGGGTATGTGCAGTGAGCATTCTTTAGTGAGGGGTGCCCATGCTTAGTTGTGTCATGCAGGGCTTGGTGTTGGGATGGGTGGTTTGTGTTATGGGTACATTACTGAGGATTTGGGGTGATAGGGTAGGGTGTGAGGGTAGGGGTGTGTGATAGCATGCAGGTAGGGTGGGGGATGTGATAGTTAAGATTTGACTTACCAGTGTCCCATCCTCCACCGACTCATCCGAGGCCCTCAGGATGCAAGATGGTCAAGATTTGCTCCTCCCATGTTGTTAGTTGTGGGGGAGGAGGTGGGGGTCCGCCGCCAGTCCGCTGCACCGCGATGTTGTGCCTGGATACCGTGGAACGCACCTTCCCCCGTAGGTCGTTCCACCTCTTCCTGATGTCCTCCCTATTTCTTGGGTGCTGTCCCACGGCGTTCACCCTGTCCACTATTCTGCGCCATAACTCCATCTTCCTGGCTATTGATGTGTGCTGTACTTGTGAGCCAAATAGCTGTGGCTCTACCTGTACGATTTCCTCCACCATGACCCTGAGCTCCTCCTCGGAGAAGCGGGGGTGTCTTAGGCGTGACTTGGGGTGGTGTGTGTGAGGTGTGGGGTGGTGTATGTGGTGATGAGTGTGGTGAGTGTAGTGGTATGTGGTGTTTTGTGTGTGGATGTTGTGTGGGTGATGGTGTTGTGTGCCTCTGTGTGATGGGGTTGTCAATAGATGTACTCTCTCTCTGGCCTTCTCTCAGAATTCCTGGTTGTAGGGGTTTGTGGGTGATGTGGGTGTGTGTTTTATATTGTGTTGGGTGTGTGGGAGTGTTGTTTGTATGTGTATCAGGTGTGTGTATTTCGAAATGTCCAATGTGGCAGTGTTTTGGAGATGTGTGTGTATTTTGAGCGCGGCGGTGTGTACCGCCAATGGAATACCGCGGTTGAAAGACCGCTGCGTGGATTCGTGGGTCGTAATAGCATGGGCGTGTTTCTGTTGGCGTGGAGGTGGAGGATTTGGTTCTGCATGTTTATCGCTGACCTTTGGTGTGGCGGTGTTGTGTGGGTGTCTGAATTTTGGCGGATTCTGTGATATGTGTCATAATAGCTGTGGCGGTCTACCGCCGCCACGGCGGTGTATTGGCGGTCTTCTGCACGGCGGTAAGCGCCTTATACCTCCAATGTTGTAATGACCCCCAGTGTTTCAAACACAGTACGTACCAAACATGCACACATGTCAGACATTTGTGTAGTCCACACACAAGTCACCAGGAACTCATAATCAACAATTAGTGACATATGAGGGGTAACATATCCTACATAGCACTCATCAACCATCCTCAATGATGCCTGAGTTGTGTTTATCTTCTGAAATGTAATGTCCCCTAAGTCAAACAACTACACATATCACATGAGTCAACACATGTCACAAACACACACCATGAATGTTGTAGATCACTGATGCCATCAAACGTAGGTACACATTTGGCACACATTTATACATTTGCATGACATCCAAAGTATTGCATGCTGTTCCTTCAGAAACACACACATCGTTGTTACAGACCATTATCACCCAAATCACAAAGTTTCATGCTCTACCACATGTCACCATACACTATATTACACACTGCAGGCCATACCATCCTATCTTCATGTTGATACAGGGTGCATCCATGTGAAATATAGAAAATCACTCAATCACAGATGGAGTCAAAAATGTTGACGCTAATGCGTTGAAAACACCTGCAAACGCAAACTAACCATACATGGGACCTTAGCGTGAATTCCACCTGTGAACCACACTCATGCCGATATCCATTGAAATTGAAGTATACAGGTAATGCGTTGTAAATTGCCACACATGCAGTTGATGCATTGAAAATATTCACACAAACATCATATGCGTCAAAAAATACATGCATGACGTAAAACGTGTCGCAAGGGGACAGGATGTGATGTAATAGGAAATCCTGTTTACAGGCATAGTAGAATGGGTGTACTTTCACTTTCACTTTACAGTCTGTGCATTTGTTCACTCTGTGGCTGTGTCTTGGTGTTGCTGGTGTGTTGACTGTGAATATTGTATACTGTGGTGTCTCTGTTGTGTCTATCGTGAAATCTGTGTGTTACTTGTACCCGTGAATGTGATTTTGTGTAGTTTAGTGTATTTCATATTGTATTTGTACTGTTGGGTGTCTGTCTGGGTGTTAGATTAGTTGGGTTAGTTGGGATTCTTAAGGTTGGACAGTAAGTTTCCTTTATTCTCATTTCTTTTCTTTTTTTTCAATATTTACAGTTTGAAATCGTGGTTGAGGGACATGTCAGGAAGGGGGAGGCTGACAGATGGTGGAAGAGGAGATTGGGGGCTATATATGGCTGGTGTATCACTTCCTACCCATGATGCTCGAGATGGGTGGCAGGGAGATACATGGGTATCACACAGAGGCGAGGCGGCTGCGGTGGGGCAAGGTGCTCCACTACATGAAGAGGGTGTACCATACTAGCTGGAATGAGCAACAGCTAAAGCATCGCTGGGCTGACATGGTGGCCAGAGAGCAGGATCTGCTGGACCACCTGGGTGTGGTGATTGGTGGCTCTGTTGGTGAGTATCACATTGACACATGTGTACAGTAGAATGCTCCTTAGTTACAATAGCAGATGTGTTGGTGTGCTGCATGCAATGTTTGTGGCCAGGTTGAATGCAACCAGAACAAAGTGTTAGTGTCCCAGTACTGAGAAAGAGTCTACATGTCTATACAGTACATGTTAACAATAAAGGTCAGAGGTTTGTTGAGTCATGTACAACTATCACTTAGGGCCATATGTATGAAGCTCTTTTTTATTGTCCCAATAATTGTTTTATTGTCACTGCACTTAAGTCACCTATATGTCTAGCCTTTACCTGGTAAAGGTTGGGTGCTAAGTTACTTAGTGTGTGGGCACCCTGGCACTAGCCAAGGTGCCCCCACATTGTTCAGGGCAAATTCCCCAGACTTTGTGAGTGCGGGGACACCATTACACATGTGCACTGTACATAGGTCACTACCTATGTACAGCGTCACAATGGTAACTCCGAACATGGCCATGTAACATGTCTAAGATCATGGAATTGTCACCCCAATGCCATTTTGGCATTGGGGAGACAATTCCATGATCCCCCGAGTCTCTAGCACAGACCCGGGTACTGCCAAACTACCTTTCCCGGGGTTATACTGCAGCTGCTGCCAACCCCTCAGACAGGTTTCTGCCCTCCTGGGGTCCAGCCAGGCTTGGCCCAGGAAGGCAGAACAAAGGACTTCCTCAGAGAGAGGGTGTTACACTCTCTCACTTGGGAAAAAGGTGTCAGGGCTGGGGAGGAGTAGCCTCCCCCAGCCTCTGGAAATGCTTTGATTGGCACAGATGGTGCCCATCTTTGCATAAGCCAGTCTACACCTGTTCAGGGATCCCCCAGCCCTGCTCTGGCGTGAAACTGGACAAAGGAAAGGGGAGTGACCACTCCCCTGACCTGCACCTCCCCTGGGAGGTGCCCAGAGCTCCTCCAGTGTGCTCCAGACCTCTGCCATCTTGGAAACAGAGGTGCTGCTGGCACACTGGACTGCTCTGAGTGGCCAGTGCCAGCAGGTGACGTCAGAGACTCCTTCTGATAGGCTCTTACCTGTGTTGCGAGCCTATCCTCCTTCCTAAGTAGCCAAACCTCCTTTTCTGGCTATTTAGGGTCTCTGCTTTGGGGAATTCTTTAGATAACGAATGCAAGAGCTCATCAGAGTTCCTCTGCATCTCTCTCTTCACCTTCTGCCAAGGAATCGACCGCTGACTGCTCAGGAAGCCTGCAAAACCGCAACAAAGTAGCAAAGACGACTACTGCAACCTTGTATCGCTGATCCTGCTGCCTTCTCAACTGTTTTCCTGGCAGTGCATGCTGTGGGGGTAGTCTGCCTCCTCTCTGCACTAGAAGCTCCGAAGAAATCTCCAGTGGGACGACGGAATCCTCCCCCTGCAACCGCAGGCACCAAAAGAACTGCATCACCGGTCCTCTGGGTGCCCTCTCAGCACGATGAGCGTGGTCCCTGGAACTCAGCAACTCTGTCCAAATGACTCCCACAGTCCAGTGACTCTTCAGTCCAAGTTTGGTGGAGGTAAGTCCTTGCCTCCCCACGCTAAACTGCATTGCTGGGTCCTGCGTGATTTGCAGCTGCTCCGGCTCCTGTGCACTCTTCCAGGATTTCCTTTGTGCACAGCCAAGCCTGGGTCCCCGACACTCTAACCTGCAGTACACAACCTCCTGAGTTGTCCTCCGGCGTCGTGGGACCTTCTTTTGTGACTTCGGGTGAGCTCCGGTTCACTCTTCTTCGTAGTACCTGTTCCGGCACTTCTGTGGGTGCTGCCTGCTTCTGAAAGGGCTCCTGGACTTGCTGGGCACACCCTCTGTCTCCTCACGCAATTGGCAACATCCTGGTCCCTCCTGGGCCACAGCAGCATCCAAAAACCCTAACCGCGACCCTTGCAGCTAGCAAAGCTTGTTTGCGGTCTTTCTGCGTGGGAACAGCTCTGCAAGCTTCTTCACGACGTGGGACATCCATCCTCCAAAGGGGAAGTTCCTAGTCATCTTCGTTCTTGCAGAATCCACAGCTTCTACCATCCGGTGGCAGCTTCTTTGCATCCTCAGCTGGCATTTCCTGGGCATCTCCCAATCTCGACTTTGTCGCAACTCTTGGACTTGGTCCCCTTGTTCCGCAGGTACTCTTGTCTGGAAATCCATTGTTGTTGCACTGCTGGTGTTGGTCTTCCTTGCAGAATTCCCCTATCACGACTTCTGTGCTCTTTGGGGAACTTAGGTGCACTTTACACCTACTTTTCAGGGTCTTGGGGTGGGCTATTTTTCTAACCCTCACAGTTTTCTTACAGTCCCAGTGACCCTCCACAAGCTCACATAGGTTTGGGGTCCATTTGTGGTTCGCATTCCACTTCTAGAGTATATGGTTTGTGTTGCCCCTATACCTATGTGCTCTCATTGCACTCTATTGTGACTGTACATTGCTTGCATTGCTTTCTATTTCTATTACTGCATATTTTTGTTATTGTGTACATATATCTTGTGTATATTTGCTATCCTCATACTGAGGGTACTCACTTAGATACTTTTGGCATATTGTCATAAAAATAAAGTACCTTTATTTTTAGTATATCTGTGTATTGTCTTTTCTTATGATATTGTGCATACAACACCAGTGGTATAGTAGGAGCTTTGAATGTCTCCTAGTTCAGCCTAAACTGCTCTGCTAAACTACCCTTTTCTATCAGCCAAAGCTGCTAGACACCTCTTCTACACTAATAAGGGATAACTGGACCTGGTGCAGAGTGTAAGTACCCCTTGGTACTCACTAGAAACCAGGCCAGACTCC